>NC_064630.1:650240936-651566650 GCF_023864275.1 Schistocerca cancellata
TTATTACATATTTCTACGAGCTTCGAACAGGAGCTACTTCTTTTTCAGTTACCTTTTTAGTTACTAGTATATTTTTGTAATTTCTTGCGTGATGAGTGCTTACTAGGAGCAACCTTTCATTTTAAAAACAGTGTAGCGTACAGTAGCGCCGTTGTCATCGACTGTTGTATCGACCCTTGTATCGTACAGGATTTCGTTTGTTTTGCTTAGAACAGCTAAGTTTCGGTTAGCCCCTCAGTGAGAGTGCACCGCGAGTTCCTGCCAATACACTGTTTGTTTATTACACATCTTTAGCGAGTTCGGAAATGGATAGGCACTGTGATTGCTGTGTACAGATGTGAGCTGAGTTGGTGACCCTCCGCTCACAGCTCCAGGCAGTGTTGGCTTCCGACACACAGCTTGAAGCTGCTGCCAAGGGGCATCACTGTGAGGGATCGGACGCAGGGATGCGAGGGACGTCGAGCACGACCCACGTATCCCCCGATCGATCCACTGGTGTGATCACCCCGGGTACTGCCTGCACTGAGGTTGACCCCTCACCTGTGGTCGAGTGGGAGATCATTCCAAAGTCTGGCGAAAGACTTTCCATGGGGCTGATCGTAGGGCCTCCCCAGTTCGTTTGACAAACAGGTTTCTGGCGTTATCTGTGGCTGACGAAGTCTCTGAGCTGGATGCTGTCGTCCAACCTGTTCCAGAGGAAGCTTCTCGGCCCGCAAGGTTCGGGCGTTCACAGAGGGTGGGTTTGCTGGTAGTTTCGAGCTCCAACGTTAGGCGCACACTGGGACCCCTTAGGAACACGGCTGCCAAGGAGAGGAAGGAAGCGAGAGTGCACTCCGTGTACATATTGGGGGGAGTCATTCCAGATGTGGAAAGGGTGCTTCCGGATGCCATGAAGAGTACAGGGTGTGGGCTACTGCGGGTGGTAGCCCATGTTGGTACCAATGACGTGTGTCCCTTTGGATCAGAGGAGATTCTCTCTGGTTTCAGGCTGCTAGCGGAAATAGTAAAGACAGCCAGTCTTGCTTCCGAGATTAAAGTAGGCTCACCATCTGTAGCATCGTCGACAGAACCGGTTGTGGGCCTTTGGTGCAGAGTCGGGTGGAGGGTCTGAATCAGAGGCTCAGACGGTTCTGTGACCGTGTACGCTGCAGATTCCTTGACTTGCGCCATTGGGTGGAGGGTTTCCGGGTTCCCGGGTTCCACTTAATAAGTCAGGAGTCCACTACACACAGGAAGCGGGTACACAGGCAGCGGGGGCTGTGTGGAAGGGACTGGGCGGTTTTTTAGGTTAGAGGGTCTAAGTAAACCACAGAAAGGGCGTCCGTCTGAAAGGGGGCAGATAAAACACAGTAAGGTAGTTGTAGAAACGATCGGTATTGTAGTTGCAAATAGTTGTAGCTGTGTTGGGAAAGAACCAGAACTCCAAGCCCTAATAGAGATCACTGAAGCTCAAATAGTTATAGGTACAGAAAGCTGGCTAAAGCCGGAAATAAGTTCAGCCGAAATTTTTTCAAACGATCTAACGCTGTTCAGAAAGGATAGATTAACTACAGTTGGTGGTGGAGTATTTTTTGCTGTCAGAAGTAGTTTTCCTTGTAGTGAAATTGAAGTAGATAGTTCGTGCTAAGTAGTATGGGTAGAGGTTATACTTGACAATCGGACTAAACTATTAATTGTATCGTTTTACCGATCCCCGAACTCAGAAGATATAGTTGCTGAACAGTTCAAAGAAAACTTGAGTCTCATTTCAAATAGGTACCCCACTCACACAATTGTAGTCGGTGGCGTCTTCAATCTACCCTCGACATGACGGAAAAATTATATGTTTAAAGCCGGCGGTAGGCAGAAAACATCATCCGAAATTGTACTGAATGCTTTCTCAGAGAATTATTTTGAACAATTAGTTCATGAGACTACTCGAAGAGTAAATGGTTGCGAAAGCATGGCTGACCTCTTCGCAACAAATAATCCTGGACAAGTAGGTGTATCATGGTGAATATAGGGATTAGCGAGCACAAGGCAGTTGCTGCTAGGCTGAATACTGTAACACCCACAACCATCAAAACGAAATGCAAAGTACATCTACTTAAAAAAGGTGATAAAAAAGCTCTTAACGCCTTTTTAAGAGACAGTCTCCACTCCTTCCGATCTGATCACGTAAGAGATGAATGATTTCAAAGAGAGAGTATAGATGGCAATTGAGAGATATATACCACATAAATTAATAAATGATGGTACTGATCCCCCATGGTACACAGAAGCAACGAGAAAAGCTTGCCAAATTTAAAAGAACGCAAAATCTCCAAGATTGTGAAAGTTTTGCAGAAGTTCGAAATATAGCTAGTGCTTCCATGAGAAATGCTTTTAATAATTCCCACAACGAAACTCTATCTAAGAATTTGGCAGAAAACCCAAAGCGATACTGGTCCTATATATGGCACACCAGTGGCAAGACGCAATCAAACCTTCATTGCGCGATGACAACAGTGAAGTCACTGATGACAGTGCCACCAAAGCAGAGTTATTAAACACGGTTTCCCGAAACTCCTTCACCAAAGAAGATGAAGTAAATGTTCTTGAATTCCAATCAAGAACAACTGTGAAGATGAGAAACATAGAAGTAGATATCCTCGGTTTAGTAAAGCAGCTTAAATTACTTAATAAAGCAAAGCTTCCGGTCCAGATGTAACACCAGTCAGGTTCCTTTCAGAGTGTGCAGATGCAATAGCTCCATATTTAGCAATTATATACAACCTCTCGCTCACCGAAAGTTCCGTACCTTCAGCCTGGAAAGTTGCTCAAGTCACACCAATACCACAAAAGGGAAACAGGAGTAATCCACTGAATTACAGTGTCACTAAAGTCGTCCACAAATTACAGGCCGGGAACTTATAGAAACTACGTGAACAGTGCATAGAGCTCTGGTGCCACAATGTTCACACGTATGTGAATTCCTAAGGGACTAAACTGCTTAGGTTATCGGTCCGTATACTTATACACTACTTAAACTAACTTAAACTTACTTATGCTAAGAACAATAGACACAACCGTGCCCGACGGAGGAATTAAACCTCCGGCGGGAGGGGCTGCGCACGTGCCACAAGCCTCGCGAAACATACCAAATATTTATCGATCCATGCTACGCTGAATAGTTGCTGTACTGCGTTCCAAAGATAGAGCAGCACTCTATTAAACCTGTGGTCGTAATTTTTTGGCTCTTCGGTGTATTTAGGGGAGTTCTCTTGTTAATGAACAAAGTCAGTGGACCACATCTTTCATTGTATAGGAAACTGGTCATCACAAGTTATTGGTTGGTTAGTTACATTTCCATATGCCATTTGAACGATTCTTTTATTCAAATGATGTTGAACGAGTCAGTTACAGCATATGTTTTCATGATTAGTGTTAACATTAATGAAAACATTATTATTTTGAGTCCTACTTATGTAAATACGCTTTTTACTAGCTACCAGATTTTAGGATCAAATCATCAATGGAGTAAAAGGAGCTGTCCAGGAGAATTAATTTTAAATTGGATTTACAACTTGCTTTGCCACCTATCAGATATTTTACGTTATTGGCCAAACGATCAAATATTTTTTCTGCATATTACACTCATTTCTGAGCCATTGACAGCTTTAACAATGGGTAAAAAGATCATATTTTCCATTAGTGTTGTAGGTGTGGACATCACTGTTCTTCTCAAATTTCGATAGATTATTTATGACGAATTTCAGAAGCGAATATATGTATCGAGGTGGAACAGTTAAAAAGCCTAGTTCCTCGAAGAGGTACCTACATTACGTCCTTGGGTGGGCACCACATATTATTCTTACTGTTCGCTTTTGTTCAATCAGTACTTTCTTTCTATATGACCATTCACCGCAGAAAATTATTCCGTAAGACATTATTGAGTGAAAATACGCAAAATATGTCAGGAGGCTGATACGTTTGTTTCCAAGACTAGAAATTACATGAAGAGCAAAAGAAGCTGAACTTAATTGTTTGAGATCCTCGGTAATATGATTCTTCCAGTTCGAGTTAAAAATTTGGAGCATTCTACTCTATGACTCTATTGTACAGAACTGAATGTAGTGTGCTCTTTCAGAATTTAGGGAGAGTCCATTCTCAAGAACCACTTAACAAATCTGTGAAAAATACAATTTACCAGCTCTTCTGTTGCTTTCTTTCTTATGGGATTTATTGTAACACTAGTATCTTCAACAAAAAGTACCAATTTTGCTTCTTTAATGTCAAGTTTAAGGCCATTCACATACATAAGGAATAGGAATGGACCGAAAATTGAAGCCTGTGGGACTCCTTCTATGATGTTTTTTCCCCAGTCAGTAAAATTTTCTACCATTCCGACGTTTTATGAATTACGCAGTACAGACAATTTTTTGTTAAATATGATTGAAACAAGCTGTGTCTAAGGCCATCATTTCCTTAAAGCTTTAGTTTTTCTGAGAGAGTGACATGATCTACACAATCAAACGTCTTGGAAAGATCATAAAAAATACCAACTGGGGTTATATTATTATTTAAGGCTTGACTACCAATCGCATTCCCACTCAGATTTAGTGATAAGGGGGCCCAGTGAACAGCCCACCAAAAACTGAACACAGATCAAGCATCAAAACAGGAAGAAGGTGCCTGTGAAAAAAAGCAAAATAGAAACAGTTAACGGTCCAAGGAAAAGAAGTGTAATATAGGTGCAGCCAATGGGGTCCCGGTAAAGTGCTTATGGTGTATGACTGCCAAGCAGGCGTACCGTGTTGTCCTCCCTGTTGTCACTTCTTGTTTCCCTGTTCGCTTTATTCGAACTTGTTTATGTGTCGTGGTGTAACGTCCGTTTGCACAGCGAGGTGTGCGGTAGGGACCTATAATGATAGTTGATTCTACACAACTACTCTATTAGCATCAGAAAGGAATTGACTTGCAAATGGGAATCGCAAACGTTTGATGACAAGGTAACAAGTCAACCGAATGTGTGTCATATGATAGGAATCTCTTATCGACGCACCTCATTTATACGCTTAGTAAGTGAGTGAGATACGCCTCCTTGCCCGATGTAGATGTTCGTATGATGTGAATGTGATCACTCCCAAGGAAATGATGAAAACATAGTAATCTGTCACATAAGCTGCAACAAATGGACGCAACAGTTTCACAATCGCACAGTTCCTATTTTCTCTGTAAAATATATGTTTTAACGTTTTTGAAGTTGCGTTCCGTTTTGGAAGTCTTGACTCTCAAATTTTTTTTTGTTGTAACACAGTCCACACACGTTTATTTTTTGTTTTCATATCTGTGAGACGTGTACGTCGTATCTCCCCTGCTCTCATTCTTCATCACATTTACTTGTGAGGGTAATGTATTCTTAGCCCATGGCATATTCTATAACTGCTGTATAGTACGACAACTGGCAAGACTACAGAAAGAGACCAAAGATTTCAATGACCGGACGGACATTTCATAATGTTGTGAAGAAAAGCGTTGTGGAGTTTTGAACACCAATCACTTCGATTTGTAGTCCATTGCCTCGACCACTTACCCATAACACAGCTGCTGTTTTAGGCTGCTCTTTATTGCGCTTCTTTTTCTTATACCGTTCACTTTCCATTTTGCTTTTTGTTCATAGTTAATACACCTTCCTGTTTTCATGCTTGATCTGTGTTCAGTTTGTTGACTGCTTGTCCATTGGGCTCTCTTACCACTAAATCTGAGGGGGATACGATGGGGAGTTTCCCTTGTAGGTAAATTGTTTCTGTTTTAGTGTGCAACTACTCTTGAGTACATTACTTTTTCGAGTATTTTGGAAAACGATGTCAGTAAGGAACATGAACGATTATTGTTTTAAGTCTGTCTTGTCAGTTTTCTTACAAAGTCGCTTAACAGATGTATATTTTAACTTGTGTGGAAAAGTTCCCTGTGCCGGTGATGAAATGCATACGTCACTAAGAACATTAATTTGCTGTGGCTGTTAACAGAATGTACCGGTCACCAAAGCTGACAACGGCCGGAAGAGCGGTGTGCTGATCACATGCCCCTCCGTATCAGCATCCGGTAACGCCTAAGGACTGATGCTGACACGGCGGCCGGTCGGTACCTTTGGGCCTTAAGGTTTGTCCGGACGGTGTGTTTTTTTTTTTATTGATAAAGTAGATACACGGTTTCATCCATTGTCAATTGCGATTGCTTTATATGTCGTCTCCCTTCGAAAGATCAGACTGCCATTAAGTTAATGGGGGAAACCACATTAGAAGGCTGTTTGACACTGATCCTTAGGGGTTTTTTTGGTCGGAAGAATTAATTAGAATCTAATGAAATTTTGTCATCATTTCATTCAGTTTTCGAAAACATTTTGTGAATTTTTTTGAATAATTTCAGCAAAAAATAACAAACTTACCCTGTGATGTCCGCTGAAGGTTGTGAGTATAGGTTTCCTATTGGGTGCAGTGTAGCCATTCCGATTTTCATCTGAAATCAAAAAGGTTTTGATTTTACATTAATAACTTCTTTTCTAAGAATGTGAACCTCAATGCAGGTGAAAATAATGAACATTAAAAATTTTCCATGTGTTGGAACAATTTACTTCGACTTTCACGATTTTTTTCTCTAATTATGCAAACAAAAATAATCTTAAAATCATGATATCACCTCGCAGTTGATTCACATAATTCTTAATTTCATAAAGAATCATACTATCGGTTTTCATAATGATTGGTTCTATTCTTTTTGAGTTAGACTGCACGCGAATGTGAAAAAAGTCATTTCGAGATAAACGCGTTTGAAAACTAAATTCTCGGAAACTAGAAAAAAAGTGGCTCTGAGCACTATGGGACTTAACATCTATGGTCATCAGTCCCCTAGAACTTAGAACTACTTAAACCTAACCAACGTAAGGACATCACACAACACCCAGTCATCACGAGGCAGAGAAAGTCCCTGATCCCGCCGGGAATCGAACCCGGGAACCCGGGCTGCGGACTCGGAAACTAGAAGTTCAAGGAAGTTAGCAGTAATGTAAAATGCTTTCGATTAATCTGCGATTCCAGCACCATACAGTAGTCCTTGCTCTTCTTCATAGGCTTCGTTTTGAGCCTGTAGCAGTGCTTTCCGAGCTTTCCGACCTTCCTTTGATTCCAATGGACTACGTCGATCCTGCCGGCTCATGCGCTGATTATCCATTTGTTCGGCATAATTGAAGCTTTGAGTGTCTACTACAATTCTTGCCTTGTTCATGACCATCAGAAGGGATGAATTTCCTTCAATGAATAAGCCCGCTGCTAAATACGATGCCAGTTCAACGACTTTTTGTCCGGAGTGCAAATGTTTAGGAGCTAATCGCCAAATAATGGAATTAAAACTTTCATTCGCATTTTGTGTGTGGCCACCTAAGCATCTCTTCTGTAATTCATCCCTTGATAAATATTCGTATATTTGAAGAATTATCTTCTGTACGTCGGGATGCAATGGATTAGAGTGCGGTTCTGTCACTCGCACCAGCTGTCTTCTCCCTCTGGGCAATACTCGTGTCGAGTGATGCTGTAGTATACAGAGAAGATACAGCACTAGAAAATTGCGTCGAAATGCAGGAAGATCTGCAGCGGATAGGCACTTGGTGCAGGGAGTGGCAACTGATCCTTAACATAGACAAATGTAATGTACTGCGAATACATAGAAAGAAGGATCCTTTACTGTCTGACTATATGGTAGCCGAACAAACACTGGTAGCAGTTACTTCTGTAAAATATCTGGAAGTATGCGTACGGGACGATTTGAAGTGGAATGATCATATAAAATTAAATGTTGGTAAGGCGGGTGCCAGGTTGAGATTCATTGGGAGAGTCCTTAGAAAATGTAGTCCACCAACTAACGAGGTGGCTTACAAAACACTCGTTCGACCTATACTTGAGTATTGCTCATCAGTGTGGGATCCGTACCAGGTCGGGTTGACAGAGGAGATAGAGAAGATCCAAAGAAGAGACGCGCGTTTCGTCACAGGGTTACTTGGTAAGCGTGATAGCGTTACGGAGATGTTTAGCAAACTCTAGTGGCAGACTCTGCAAGAGAAGCGCTCTGCATCGCGGTGTAGCTTTCTGTCCAGGTTTCGAGAGGGTGCGTTTCTGGATGAGGTATCGAATATATTGCTTCCCCCTACTTATACCTCCCTAGGAGATCACGAATGTAAAATTGGAGAGATGCGAGCGCGCACGGAGGCTTTCCGGCAGTAGTTCTTCCCGCGAACCACACGCGACTGGAACAGGAAAGGGAGATAATGACAGTGGCACGTAAAGTGCCCTCAACCACACGCCGTTGGGTGGCTTGCGGAGTATAAATGTAGATGTGTAGATGTAGAGGATTTTCATCCGTGGAAGTCATATGATAGTATGTCGCCATAACTACTCGAGCCTGTACCTGATGTGCGCTCGGTTCTCTGCTCATAAAATCAAAACGAATGCGAATTTCGATTTGAAATTTTGACAGTGTATTCTTGGATACTTAAGCTAACCATGTATGCAACAACAAAACATCGGATTTTTTTTAACATCCTAATGTGGTTTCGCCCTTTAATTGAACAGTAATATTTTGAAAAGGGAGTGCACCTTATACCGCCTTTGCTCTCTCAGGTATGAATCCAGATATATCTTTGCGGCCGAGTCAGAGGTTCAGGTTGTGAATAAGTCTCCCCTTTCCTTTCAGTCTCAGCACAGGTTTTCAGGAACAGCACCCTACAGCTAGAGGATACTGAAACAACAGAATAACCAATGCTTCTTGCAGGAGTATTCATCATGATGAATTTCCGTGACACTATTGCAGCAACAAACACGACATATGTTTCTATAATATTTTTAAAAATATATTAACACGTTTAAGTAAATTACAATTAGGTAGCTGGTCTGATTGCAGTCATTAATGAAACCTAGTGTTATACTACAGGCAAACAAATCATTTAGTGAACTTAAGAAATCTTTCATTCCTCCTAGTAATTCCAGATTTTCAGAAATATTGATATCGGTAGTAGAATTATTCGATTATACACACTATCAAACAGTTTTATGGGTAGCATGTAAGGACAAGAAAAGTGAGTAACAACGGTTAGAGTGCAAGAAACGACGAGGAATGTGTGAAGTTCTCAACAGGTCCTTTCCATAAAATCTGTTCTATGTTCTGGCCAACAGCATTCATGATAGACGTTTTTATGTACACTATCAAAATCTGCTAAGACCTTATTATGCTGCATATAATTTCGATTATTTGCGTATCGTTTGTTAGAATTTCAAAGCTTAACGACCTCATCCCCCCCATGAACCACGGACCTTGCCGTTGGTGGGGAGGCTTGCGTGCCTCAGCGATACAGATAGCCGTACCGTAGGTGCAACCACAACGGAGGGGTATCTGTTGAGAGGCCAGACAAACGTGTGGTTCCTGAAGAGGGGCAGCAGCCTTTTCAGTAGTTGCAAGGGCAACAGTCTGGATGATTGACTGATCTGGCCTTGTAACACTAACCAAAACGGCCTTGCTGTGCTGGTACTGCGAACGGCTGAAAGCAAGGGGAAACTACGGCCGTAATTTTTCCCGAGGGCATGCAGCTTTACTGTATGATTAAACGATGATGGCGTCCTCTTGGGTAAAATATTCCGGAGGTAAAATAGTCCCCCATTCGGATCTCCGGGCGGGGACTACTCAAGAGGATGTCGTTATCAGGAGAAAGAAAACTGGCGTTCTACGGATCGGAGCGTAGAATGTCAGATCCCTTAATCGGGCAGGTAGGTTAGAAAATTTAAAAAGGGAAATGGATAGGTTGAAGTTAGATATAGTGGGAATTAGTGAAGTTCGGTGGCAGGAGGAACAAGACTTCTGGTCAGGTGACTACAGGGTTATAAACACAAAGTCAAATAGGGGTAATGCAGGAGTAGGTTTAATAATGAATAGGAAAATAGGAATGCGGGTAAGCTACTACAAACAGCATAGTGAACGCATTATTGTGGCCAAGGTAGATACGAAGCCCACACCTACTACAATAGTACAAGTTTATATGCCAACTAGCTCTGCAGATGACGAAGAAATTGATGAAATGTATGATGAGATAAAAGAAATTATTCAGATAGTGAAGGGAGACGAAAATTTAATAGTCATGGGTGACTGGAATTCGATTGTAGGAAAAGGGAGGGAAGGAAATGTAGTAGGTGAATATGGATTGGGGCTACGAAATAAAAGAGGAAGCCGCCTGGTAGAATTTTGCACAAAGCACAACTTAATCATAGCTAACACTTGGTTTAAGAATCATGATAGAAGGTTGTATACATGGAAGAACCAGGAACCAGGTTTTAAATTGTAAGACATTTCCAGGGGCAGATGTGGACTCTGACCACAATCTATTGGTTATGACCTGTAGATTAAAACTGAAGAAACTGCAAAAAGGTGGGAATTTAAGGAGATGGGACCTGGATAAACTGAAAGAACCAGAGGTTGTACAGAGTTTCAGGGAGAGCATAAGGAAACAATTGACAGGAATGGGGGAAAGAAATACAGTAGAAGAAGAATGGGTAGCTTTGAGGGATGAAGTAGTGAAGGCAGCAGAGGATCAAGTAGGTAAAAAGACGAGGGCTAGTAGAAATCCTTGGGTAACAGAAGAAATATTGAATTTAATTGATGAAAGGAGAAAATATAAAAATGCAGTAAATGAAGCAGGCAAAAAGGAATACAAACGTCTCAAAAATGAGATCGACAGGAAGTGCAAAATGGCTAAGCAGGCATGGCTAGAGGACAAATGCAAGGATGTAGAGGCTTATCTCACTAGGGGTAAGATAGATACTGCCTACAGGAAAATTAAAGTGACCTTTGGAGATAAGAGAACCACTTGTATGAACATTAAGAGCTCAGATGGAAACCCAGTTCTAAGCAAAGAAGGGAAAGCAGAAAGGTGGAAGGAGTATATAGAGGGTCTAAACATGGGCGATGTACTTGAGGACAATATTATGGAAATGGATGAGGATGTAGATGAAGATGAAATGGGAGATACGATACTGCGTGAAGAGTTTGACAGAGCACTGAAAGACCTGAGTCGAAACAAGGCCCCCGGAGTAGACAACATTCCATTGGAACTTCTGACGGCCTTGGGAGAGCCAGTCCTGACAAAACTCTACCATCTGGAGAGCAAGATGTATGAGACAGGTGAAATACCCTCAGACTTCAAGAAGAATATAATAATTCCAATCTCAAAGAAAGCAGGTGTTGACAGATGTGAAAATTACCGAACTATCAGTTTAATAAGCCACAGCTGCAAAATACTAACACGAATTCTTTACAGACGAATGGAAAAACTAGTAGAAGCCGACCTCGGGGAAGATCAGTTTGGATTCCGTAGAAATACTGGATCACGTGAGGCAATACTGACCTTAAGACTTATCTTAGAAGAAAGATTAAGGAAAGGCAAACCTACGTTTCTAGCATTTGTAGACTTAGAGAAAGCTTTTGACAATGTTGACTGGAATACTCTCTTTCAAATTCTAAAGGTGGCAGGGGTAAAATACAGGGAGCGAAAGGCTATTTACAATTTGTACAGAAACCAGATGGCAGTTATAAGAGTCGAGGGACATGAAAGGGAAGCAGCGGTGGGGAAGGGAGTAAGACAGGGTTGTAGCCTCTCCCCGATGTTATTCAATCTGTATATTGAGCAAGCAGTAAAGGAAACAAAAGAAAAATTCGGAGTAGGTAATAAAATCCATGGAGAAGAAATAAAAACTTTGAGGTTCGCCGATGACATTGTAATTCTGTCAGAGACAGCAAAGGACTTAGAAGAGCAGTTGAACGGAATGGATGGTATCTTGAAAGGAGGATATAAGATGAACATCAACAAAAGCAAAACGAGGATAATGGAATGTAGTCTAATGAAGTCGGGTGATGCTGAGGGAATTAGATTAGGAAATGAGACACTTAAAGTAGTAAAGGAGTTTTGCTATTTGGGGAGCAAAATAACTGATGATGGTCGAAGTAGAGAGGATATAAAATGTAGACTGGCAATGGCAAGGAAAGCGTTTCTGAGGAAGAAAAATTTGTTAACATCGAGTATGGATTTAAGTATCAGGAAGTCATTTCTGAAAGTATTTGTATGGAGTGTAGCCATGTATGGAAGTGAAACATGGACGGTAAATAGTTTGGACAAGAAGAGAATAGAAGCTTTCGAAATGTGGTGCTACAGAAGAATGCTGAAGATTAGATGGGTAGATCACATAACTAATGAGGAAGTATTGAATAGGATTGGGGAGAAGAGAAGTTTGTGGCACAACTTGACCAGAAGAAGGGATCGGTTGGTAGGACATGTTCTGAGGCATCAAGGGATCACCAATTTAGTATTGGAGGGCAGCTTGGAGGGTAAAAATCGTAGGGGGAGACCAAGAGATGAATACACTAAGCAGATTCTGAAGGATGTAGGTTGCAGTAGGTACTGGGAGATGAAGAAGCTTGCACAGGAAAGAGTAGCATGGAGTGCTGCATCAAACCAAGCTCAGGACTGAAGACCACAACAACAACAACAACGATCTCATGCTCATACTCTCTATTTCACTCCATCGTCGGAAGTAGGTCATGAAATCAAAAGCCAATAAATAATTTAATAAAATATCCCCCCCCCCCTCTGCCCAACCCCCTCTTCTTCCAACTTTCGATGCTGCGTCTTTCGTCTACTGTTTGCTTTCTTTATCTCTTCACCCCCATTCACTTCCCTTCCAATCCCTTCCCTTTCTTTCTTTCTTTCTTTCTTTCTTATTTCTTTCATCGGATATAAATGTATTGGGTACGATATTCAGGTGGGAAACTGATTGACTAATCTAATACCCGCTTTTACGTACAAGTGTTGAATTAAAAATCCCATCAAATTCTGAAATTTAATGAGATCCAACTCATGAAAAGCATAAACGTTTCAGACACATTTTCCTTCTTTTTATTATTATTGCTGTACCTCTCTGGACAGAATTATCTGGATAGTGTACATAGTTGGGGTCAAATCTGTACTCGAGGCTGATTCCTATATTTTAAACGATAAAAAAACGGGAGCACCTAACGAAATTAAACTTTACAGGTTTAAGAGGTTATGTAATGTTATCCTAGTAATTACAAAATTGAGTCCAATTTACAAAGAACCTGGCAATATGAGCCATCTTAACAGTTTCACGTTGCATCCCCTCTGGCTTTGATGTGGATACGTGTCATAAAGACGTCGTATCCTCTCCTAAGGCAAGGTGGCCGACAACTGTTGAAACTGGTCCTTTATCTTCTGGATAATCGATGTTCGAGCTGGTCCTGCACATATTCTATCATGAGCAGAGCCCTGGCCAGCTGACTACCTCAGCGTTAGGCAGGTAATTCACAGATATACGTACCATGTGTGGACGAGTATTGTCGTGTCAAAAAAATGGGAACCCGAAATTTTCGCGTAAGAGGGAACGCATAAGGACGCAGGATGTCTGACGTAGCGTTGTGCCGTCAGAATTCCCTGAATCCCTACTAGCCTTGAACTAAAGCCATACTCGTTGGCGTCCCGTACCACTACGCCAGGACAAACAGTCTGTGAAACACTGGAACAATGGGACCTCTGCCCAGGTCGCTGCCATACTCTCGGACAGCGACAGTGGTCACCCGGGGTACTGCGGAACTGTGATTCGTCACTGAACACAGTGCAACGCCTTTCATCAGCAGTCAGTGCTTTCCGGCCATGGTTCCGCCCCAAGCCCATCCGTGTTGTAGTGCTAATTGGAGCCCATACAATGGACGGCAATTCCCTAGCCCGGCAGCTGCTAGTCTCCGGTCAATGTCCCAGGATGACACATCATGTTGTAGAGAGTTTAGATGGTAGTGCCCATGTGAAGGAATTATGGTATACCTGCTGCACAATACGGCTATCTTCCATTATGGTGGTGAGACATGATCGATCGGAACCTTGCCGAAGAGCTGTCCTATCCCCGTGTTCCCATGCAATCCATCATGCGAGTACCGTCACATCCAAATGCCGCACAAATCTGGATATCGCACGGTTCGAACATCCGGCGAAATGGAAATCCACAATGAGGCGCTTTTCAAACGTTGACTGATGTTGATAACGTTGTCCCATACGAGTATGCACCATCTCAGTGTCCTTCACAGTGATCACTCAACATCTGACGCTGTTCACGCCCCTTATATACCCTGCCAGGCCTGGTAGTAACACTAAACACGAACAACACTAGTGTACTGTGTACTGTCACAGAGAACTGCAACGCAATCATTTACATACCCTCTATGGTGCGTAGGTGCACGAAGTTACGTTGACATCCGACAATGCCTTCTGGGTGTTTCAGTTTTTCTGGGTACCTGTACATCTTCATTATCTCTGAAAGTGAACCAACGAAGTTTTCATAAAGGCTGTTATTCAGTTCATTAACTTCTAGCGTACTTTAATTTGCATTTGTGACTCGTTTGTGCTGACAGGTTGTTCAGTCTCAGAGTTTGCAGTCTCATCGGCTTTTAGAATACCCTCCAACCAGTTTTTGCGGCAGCCTGTATTGCTTGGTCAGTATGGGATAATTTACCAGTTTTAAGCGTTTTACCCATTGACATACTGAGTTTTCTATTTTGTCCTCCCAATTGGAGATTAACAGTGGTACCTTATTACTCCGTTTTAGATTTCGTCAACGTATACTCCGTAATTGGCGTAATAAATCTCACTGTGCTGTTTAAAAATTTTTCCCCTGCTGAAGTTCACTTTTCGTCTTCGTACCTCCAGAAGCTCCAGTTCTCTTTCTAGTTTTAATTTCCGGAGTCCTGTAAACAGTGCTACATATCTGCTGGACTTTACTTCGTAACTAACAGAGATCCCAAATAATGAAAGGTATTAATTTGTTTGGTTATCATGATTGTGGAGTCCAAACGCATCGACTGAACACTGACCAGCGCAGCGCCGCGAAGCGGCATCAAGAAGGCGCCGACCCATGCACCAATGGAAACAGCGAGCAGCGCCACACCTCCAGGAATACAAGAGTTCAGCGCCCCCCTATCAGCGATGACGTAAACAGCCACCCATCCCTGGTCGGGCCCCACTACGGTCGCACTCTCAAGAACATCAGTACTGAGTAACAGAAAGACGATACTTTGCCTGGCCTCTGCAAGTAGTACTAGTACGTCAAGGTAATTACACGTAGGAGGCACAGGAAGCCACTTCATAACGATAAGTTAAGTTCTGTATTTTTTTCTTTTTGGAAATAAAATATCCTACTAAACTGAAAGTGTTATGTACAGATCGTTTTGGATTCCTGCCACCGACCATCGCAACTTGTCTCTTTCCTTGTCTGTGGCGGTGTTGACAGCCCATAGTACACTACATAACAACGATTTTAGTACACCTGATGTAACTGGACTTCTGTCTTTGACGTTAAAACATTCTGTAACAAAGTCTTGGGATTACAGCTTGCTAACAAATTCAACTGGGAGGAGCACACCACAGAACTGCTGAAGCGTCTTAACAAATCTCTATTTGCAATGCGAATTGTATAAGACATAGGGGATATAAAAATGAAAATGCTGGCATACTACGCTTACTTTCATTCCATAATGGCATATGGGATTATTTTTTGGGGTAATTCATCAAGCCAAGCCAAAGTTTTCCGGACACAAAAACGTGCAGTAAGAGTTATATGTGGTGTGAACTCAAGAACATCCTGCAGAAGCCTGTTTAGGGAACGAGGGATATTAACTACTGCTTCCCAATATATTTATTCCTTAATGAAATTTGTCATTAAAAATATATCACTTTTTCAAATCAACAGCTCAATTCATGGAATCAATACTAGAAATAAGAATAATCTTCACAAGGATTTAAAGTCACTTAGTCTTTTACAAAAAGGTGTGCATTATTAAGGAACACACATTTGCAATAACTTGCCAGCAGTCATAAAAAGCTTAACAACCAATGAAATTCAGTTTAAGAAAAGCCTAAAGGGTTTATTGGAGGCCAACTCCTTCAACTCCATTGATGAATTTCTCAGTAAAACCAACTGATTTGTGTGTGTATATATTAGTAAATATAATCTAATATATGTGTGTGTGTGTGTGTGTGTGTGTGTGTGTGTGTGTGTGTCTGTGTAAGTACAATCTAACTTCTGCACCATTTCAGTGCAGTAATGTGTTCATTGTAAATTAGTATTATAGTAGTTGTATTACACATTTATTACCTTATAAATAAAAACTTTTTTTATTTTAAATTCAGTGCATTAGTTTTCGTAAAATGACTCTTTCATATAGTGTTCATTAAAAAATGACGATCATTCCAATTGGGACCTGTGGAATGGTACACTAGCTTATTTTAGTTGTAAATATTTATCATGTATTGTTGTTTCTCTGACATGTTCTACATCCTGGAGGACCTCCTCACTATGGATCAATCGGAATGAAAGTAAATCTAATCTAATCTAATCTAATCTAATCTAATAAATGTAAATGTCATGTTACTAGGGCCTCCCGTCGGGTAGACCGTTCGCCGGCTGCAAATCTTTCGATTTGACGCCACTTCGGCTACTTTCGAGTCTGGGGATGAAATGATGATGATTAGGACAACACAATATCCAGTCCCTGAGCGGAGAAAATCTCCGACAAGCCGGGAATCGAACCCGGGCCCTTAGGATTGACATTCTGTCGCACTGACCACTGTTTTTTTTTTCATTTTGTTCGTTATAGTTCGTCACAAGACATCGTTTCAAGTTGATTGTTCATTCCTTTACACAGTTTTTTTATTACAGAGAGCATGCAGCCCTCTGACCGATCACGCTGAGCTACCGTGCCGCCGTCCATCTCAAAACAGATGTAACAATGTTCTCAGTTACTGCCATAATATCGTAAAAGATTTTAACGTGTGGTTTTGAAATGTCATGCAAGTACTGTATATTGCTGCACGAAAATGTTTCCCATCAGTATTGAAAATATAAATTAAATTAAAAATGAATATCATTCACTTTCAGGTACTACCATTGAGTCCAACACAAGAGTTCGAGAGGAATGCTATAGCACTAATGGTGCTAGTTGAGGTAGCGTAAACGTGGAGCTCTAATGGAAGCCTCGGGCGGCTCACTGTTACATCAGACTTCTGCTCTTTGCTTTGCTGCTTGCGAACACGTACACATGTTCGTTCAGCTTCGACTGTTTTGCCAAGTTCCCTCTCTCTCTCTCTCTCTCTCTCTCTCTCTCTCTCTCTGGTGTCCTCCCGTTCCCCCCTCTCCCTCTCACTCTCTCTCTCTCTCTCTCTCTCTCTCTTTCTCTCTCTCTCTCCGTGAGCCTGTGTGTGTGCGAGCACGCGAGCGTGTGTGTATGCTTTTCAGTTACTTGTTGTCTTACCGCCATTAGGCAGAAAGCCGCTGGAGTTGTGTATATATTCGCGAGACCTCAAACACTTATCACCTCGGTAATTTCATTGCTGTTCTTCGAGCCAATGGGTATTCGCTTGCATGTTACATGCCCCTCGAAAAGCAAATTTGTGAGCCACCACTAACAGCCACTAGAGAGCGATGCAGAACGGTAGTTGTTGGTAATTTATTCTCTAAAGACCAGTCGAAAGTTAAATGCCTGCGTTTTCTTCTGCTCCCTGAGCTTTATTCTAGTTTCCTTATAAGTACGCTACGAGTTCACACCTTCCCTTCCTTAGTATAGTCAGTATAGAATTATTCGTTCATATTATTGCGGCAATGGCAACCTTTACAGCTGCCGTACTACATGTTAGTTTTATTACAAGTGTTATTCAGGTGAATTAGGGTTCTCAATTCGGCCATCTCATCACGTATATATCGTATTATTGATGTTATCTCAGCAGAGCGCTGGAGACGTGGCTGTTCTTTATGAGAGCGTAACCCAGCACAGTATTAAGTTTTCTCCCCTGTGTTCAGTGTGGAGTTACGGAAGAGAAATTCTTATAAATTTAAACAAAAAATTACTTAATTAACCACTATTTCTAGAAATTAGCTGAAGATCTAGATAAAAGGATTAAAAAGTTCCTGTCAGTTATGTGGCAGGTAGTATTTTTATTTGTAAAGTTGTATGTCAAATAGTAATTTACTGATGGGAAGCGACTATTCTATTTCATAAAAACAAGGGTAATCAAGTAAATTCAAGCTAGCAGTAGGAGATAATCAGCAACTGTTTAGTATGTCTGTGGAGGCAGCACTTCTTTCAAAGTAGCAACTTTTTCTTTATTTCTTGGTTAAATTTAGATAATGTAGGCATGAATAAAACTAATCTGTACAGTGGTAGCTAGATTGATTTTAATACCGGTACACATTAAGGTGTACAATTTGTTCGTCTTTTGTTGATGTAAACCTTGACTCATTCTACATCCCTGAAGGTTCTCCTTCTTTATGGGATTTTGTCTCCCATCAGTTTTTGTGCTTTGTACTAGAAACGGATGTAATGACCTCCATATGTATTTAAAGTAGTACTGTTTTGCAGTCAACAAATTACGCAAACCGACGAAAATCTCAGTTGCAAAAGTGTACGTTTTCACAATCCTTGCAGAGATATTACCATGAGTTGAAAGTTAGGATGTAGCTCAGTCCTTATAAGTAAAATCTGATGAACTACTGAAGATTTTAAGATGACAGAATGTTAATATTCAACAAACTACGGGGGTTTTCTCTACTGTCAACGTTTTGTAATATATTACGATATATATTTGTGGCTAACTCATGAAAATATTTATTTCCACATATAAATTAAGTATACAGAAGTATGTGGTCTGCGTAACATTCAATGTCCAAACGAGACAAATAATCAAAAAGAAAGAATAAACACAATGCAGCACTGAACCATGGAACTCTCGTCATGTCCACACCACCGACCGCGGAACGTATAGAGAGCAGTGTGAGTCACTACACAATCAATCCCTCCCCCCAGTATCAGGGACACTTCTCGTTAAATTTCACTTGCCGTCCAGATCGCGTCGCCATTCTTGAAACCCTGGCACTTCTCTTTGCAATCGGTGTTGTGGCGCTGTTCTCTTGCGGCTCGATGGTGATGGGTGTCCCAGCCAAGATGACGTGGAATGGCGCCCGTCTATCGCGACAACGCTAATCTATAACTATTAGAAAAAAAACTCCTTACGTGGTTTGGTTATTTTCAGATACTATATATCGAAAATGATATCACTGTCTCGATGGAGCAGCACGCCGGAGTCTGTGCGGCGCCGTTGCTTGTAATGAAAGCAGTTGTGTTCGTTGTCAGTCGATTTTCTTCACTTATAAATTTAGCGACTGCACCACCCGATAACGCGATGCCTCCACTGACCTGAAATAACTAAAAGTCAATTGCGCGTTCGCGACAGACCCTTCAGTTTACGCGAACTTGCTGACTATAGTTCTTATGCCCGGTTTGAGAATGGCTATTCAAACGTTAAAAAATAGTGTCTTGAATCATCATTCCATATTTTTATTAGCTTTCCTCATTTATGTAATTGAATTTGTTATAGTAATCATGTCTTACAGCAAATTCTCGATGTTCCTGATTTCAACTGCACTGGTAGTATTTATATCTGGGAACGCTTAACGCTCAGAAAGACTGTTAAACATTAATCTACATGTGGAATATCACATCTAAGGGAGGACGTTTGAACATGCAAGCATTATTGTCTACGATAAAAGCGTTACATTCTGCTACGAACATTTTAGAAAGCAGAGGGATCTGAAAATTTCTTTTATAAAGTGTTCGTAAACTAGTCAGTTTAGTATGTGCGTTACCACTCTACCGAATGTCTTAAGGAAATATTTTATTTATGAATGAAACATTCTGCTACATTACTTTTTATTCTTAAACTCTTTTCGCTACGCAAGGACACATTGAATTAACCCTAAACATTGTCGTCAAAGAAGTTAGCTTGCTACTGAATGGCTTTCAAAATTAAATATTATTCTTGAAAGTTTTGTTGGGAAAATTACAGGGTAAAAGTTATATTTTATGGTGGAGTGACGCAGGAAACGGCAAAACTGAGCACTGTTTTCATTGTCAGAAAAATTAAAGGTGAGATGAATCACATTATTCGCTACATAGTGTCGCTCAACCACATTTTAAACCAAAATTTACACTCGATACTTACTGCTGTATCAGACAAAAGAATACAGAAAAACATTTATCTACAGAAAAACGATAGTTTTTAAAAATTATGATTTTCATCAAAACGAAATTTAAAATAATGTGTTTGCTTAGGTCAGACAGTATGAGAATGTTAAGAAGTGAGAAGGGAAATAGGTCAAACCTAAGAGAGAGGAAGAGACGGAGCTTCATTTGTTGTAGACACTTACAGCTGAAGTACAAGTTCACGTTGCAAAAGGATAGAAGGTACGTCGGCAATGGCCAAGTTTAAGGAACCACTGCAACATTCGTCTGAAACAAGATACGGAAAGTATGGCAAACTTAAATCAGAATGGCCAGGTGCAGATTTGGATCCACTGCCTAGCTTGCATTTTGCGGTGCAACATCCAGCAGAATAGGGAGAGCCCTAAACAGCTAAGGAATCAGACTGGTCTTCCGGCCACGCAGGAAAGGCTACACAGGAAAAATAAAGAAGTGATGCGTTAAAGATGATCTTGCCCTGAGAGTACCAGACATTTATAACATTCCTTCCGAGAGTGTTAAACGTTATGTGGGCCATTCTACATGGATTGATTGTCTGGCTGTCTTTGCTGAGCATCAGTGTCACCTGCATTACAGGAATTCCGAAAAATTGTCGGTGGTCAAGCACAGCATGATACATAAAAACAAGATTTGTTTGAACAAAGGAGAATTCTTGTTCACGCATCGAAGTGTTGGGAACTCTCTAATCAGAGAAGCAGTTGAAATTAAACTATGCGAAAATAACTTAATGGAGACACTGCTTCCGCCGTGGTTATATGATCGATGCAAGTGAATATTATTGGTTAAAGAAGTTATTTATAATGTAACTTATCAGCGCTTGGAGGCGTGCGTTTGATAAAGAGCGCCGTGCGATGTAACCGCGTGGTCTAGGGCACCTTGCCACAGTTCGCGCGGCTACCCCTGTCAGAGGTCCGCGTCCTCCCTCGGTCATGGGAGTGTGTGTGTGTGTGTGTGTGTGTGTGTGTGTGTGTGTGTGTGTTGTCCTTAGCGTAAGTTAGTTTAAGTTAGATTAAGTAGTGTGTAAGTCTAGGGACGAATGACCTCAGCAGTTTGGTCCCATAGGAACTTACCACATATTTCAAATTTGATAAAGAGGACAGAGGGAAACCTCTGGTAGTTTACCGCCAGTGCAAATAGTGGCGCTGCAAGAGTCACTGGTTAGCGAGCGAAAACATGATCTATGGATGCAGAGGGCGCTATCTCAGTACGTACAATATTCGTGACGTACACTCCTGGAAATTGAAATAAGAACACCGTGAATTCATTGTCCCAGGAAGGGGAAACTTTATTGACACATTCCTGGGGTCAGATACATCACATGATCACACTGACAGAACCACAGGCACATAGACACAGGCAACAGAGCATGCACAATGTCGGCACTAGTACAGTGTATATCCACCTTTCGCAGCAATGCAGGCTGCTATTCTCCCATGGAGACGATCGTAGAGATGCTGGATGTAGTCCTGTGGAACGGCTTGCCATGCCATTTCCACCTGGCGCCTCAGTTGGACCAGCGTTCGTGCTGGACGTGCAGACCGCGTGAGACGACGCTTCATCCAGTCCCAAACATGCTCAATGGGGGACAGATCCGGAGATCTTGCTGGCCAGGGTAGTTGACTTACACCTTCTAGAGCACGTTGGGTGGCACGGGATACATGCGGACGTGCATTGTCCTGTTGGAACAGCAAGTTCCCTTGCCGGTCTAGGAATGGTAGAACGATGGGTTCGATGACGGTTTGGATGCACCGTGCACTATTCAGTGTCCCCTCGACGATCACCAGTGGTGTACGGCCAGTGTAGGAGATCGCTCCCCACACCATGATGCCGGGTGTTGGCCCTGTGTGCCTCGGTCGTATGCAGTCCTGATTGTGACGCTCACCTGCACGGCGCGAAACACGCATACGACCATCATTGGCACCAAGGCAGAAGCGACTCTCATCGCTGAAGACGACACGTCTCCATTCGTCCCTCCATTCACGCCTGTCGTGACACCACTGGAGGCGGGTTGCACGATGTTGGGGCGTGAGCGGAAGACGGCCTAACGGTGTGCGGGACCGTAGCCCAGCTTCATGGAGACGGTTGCGAATGGTCCTCGCCGATACCCCAGGAGCAACAGTGTCCCTAATTTGCGGGGAAGTGGCGGTGCGGTCCCCTACGGCACTGCGTAGGATCCTATGGTCTTGGCATGCATCCGTGCGTCGCTGCGGTCCGGTCCCAGGTCGACGGGCATGTGCACCTTCCGCCGACCACTGGCGACAACATCGATGTACTGTGAAGACCTCACTCCCCACGTGTTGAGCAATTCGGCGGTACGTCCACCCGGCCTCCCGCATGCCCACTATACGCCCTCGCTCAAAGTCCGTCAACTGCACATACGGTTCACGTCCACGCTGTCGCGGCATGCTACCAGTGTTAAAGACTGCGATGGAGCTCCGTATGCCACGGCAAACTGGCTGACACTGACGGCGGCGGTGCACAAATGCTGCGCAGCTAGCGCCATTCGACGGCCAACACCGCGGTTCCTGGTGTGTCCGCTGTGCCGTGCGTGTGATCATTGCTTGTACAGCCCTCTCGCAGTGTCCGGAGCAAGTATGGTGGGTCTGACACACCGGTGTCAATGTGTTCTTTTTTCCATTTCCAGGAGTGTATTTTAGCCAACCAGATAAGCCAACCAGATCTCTTCGTCTGGGCACAAAAAGCGGGAGACCTACCAGTTTCACAACAGTCGGACTTAACTCCTGACGACGGGGATGGAGGCAATCATTGAAAACATAGGATTTTCGCTGAATTTGACGCGGCAAATGAAACGACAACTTTTTATCCACGGATCCCATAGTGAAAAATGTCGTTGTCATAGCAGCTCCTTTTCGGTTCCATTTTTAACCACTGTACCACTTTGCTTCGTAAACCAAGAACAGGAGGACTGAATGTCAGAGATTTATTCATTTCAAAGATTAATAATACGTTCACATTTGGCCCTTTGAGGAATGAACTGATACTGTATTAGTCCGCCAATCCACAAGATAAAAATAGATAACCAAAACTTCAACAGAGGTGAGTGTATAAAGGATCAAGCCCTAGTCTACTATGTAGAACAAACAGGCAGAAATTTCAAAACACACTTCCAAGCACATATAAATGCTCTCAGACTCAATCACTTTGAAAAATCAGTTATGGGACAGCATTCGCTAGAAGCCAAACATTTTATCAACAGAGTACAAAACAATTTGGTAATACTACATAATGAAGCCAATAGTAAGACACTAAATCTGTTAAAACAGCTAGAAATATGTCTTCACAAAATCAAAAAGTCTGAAGCTATGTTAAATGAACAGACACATTTCGCTAGCGGTAGTTACTTTAGTAACTTATTTTCAGTTAATTCCTTGCATCCTTGCATACGTCACCCTTTTGAACACAGACCATACATAATATAGGGTGCACATTACATCATTAGACTGAAACCTACATCTAAGTCACGTGATTCGGGGCAGGAAGTAGAGTTTCTGTTATTACGCATTATGTGGAATAGGGTTGACAGTTACAGTTTTTCTCATTTACAGCTGAAATCAAACACTCATTATAACAATAACACGAATTGCATTATCGCTATTACACATGTAGTAGTGCAGCTAACCTAATTTCTCCGACATTCCCAATGCGATGGTTATCTTCTTTACCTGTGGCCAGGTGAAACACTGACAGTTCTGCTTACAAGCAACAGAACAGAAATTTCTAACATATGTGTTCCTGAAAGCGGTTTTTTAAATATCTGCCTGTTTGTCAATATGGTAGACATGAAAACTGTGGCACGACACTTTTAGCTCACTGCTTCCATAAGAGTAGAAGGCAAAATATCATTTGGCAGGCAGCATCAATTTTATGACGATTCTTCAACAAAACGTATGAAATGTTTAGTTATGCTTTTATAAAAAGTGAAATCCATTTATATCCATAATGACCGCTTTTTATGCAAAATAAGAGTTTATTTTTTAAGACTTTTGTCACTTATAGTGATGCCGGTATGAAACGCAAACAAAAGATTGCCAGTTTACATTAAAACAATCTCCTGAGGCATCGTCACTGGTTCACTCAACAAGAACTGGTTTTATAGGTATAATTAAGAGTCTATACACATCTTTAGTTGTGTATGATTCTGTCAGAAGCAGATCTGCACCACGAAGGACTTTTATATTGGCATATAAAGTGATTTAAGACCAGATGAAAGTGTTTTTCAATGGAGGAGTAGAATATCAATCCAGCAATGTGAAGCTGCTTCCAAGAGATTTTTGATACACATTCAGATTGGTACATCTATTAGTCTTAACTGGTCTGCCATTCTAATAAATAACGAGTATTATTACATATCTCGTCCAGTTTCTTACAGTTTGTATTTGGATAGGAAACTGAAAAAAAAAAACTGGAGAGTCACTTCTGGCAAATTTCAGTATGTTCTAAAGTTTCTAGTACCGGTATCCTGAACAGCAAAAACAGCGGTTGCCTGTGTGCTACAACCAATGCTCACTTATATGTGTACAAAATGGGCCGGAAAGTATTAGACAAATGTCCATTTTTAATGAGAAAAACCCTTTGAAGAAATTAGTTATCTCAGCTTTGTAGGACATCAGAAATGATGTTTTCTTTCATCTGAACAAACATGCTTCAAACATCCTCCCACTGATAACCACATTCATCAACTGAAAAAAGCTGTACTCATCGAGTGTCGTAAAATAAGGCTAGATCATGATATGAGACTCTACAGCGAGAAGCTACACCCTGCTCTGATCAGAATTTTCCTCTCAAAAATAGTTTTGGTTAATAACCAGTGACCTTGTGATTGATCTGAAAATAGAATTACGTACATACGTAGTGGCATCTACAGCTGAACTTTTGTTACTTTGTTTGTTTGTGAGAAATAAATTAATGAATTTGAGTGCCACATGCAAACTTGTTCTGTATTTTTCTTAAACTCTGTTGCTGACAAGTGAGTAATTAACATATATGTGTTTCAGTGTGCAATTCAGAGTATCAGATTCCAAATTTCTGTGCCTTAAAACTATGTTACCATCTTAATTTTTAAGATGACTGGACTATTTTTTCTTCTTCCCCATCATATAGTGTTTCCACTGCAGCAAAAATTTGATTACATAAAATTGATTTATAAATTAAATGCTTCTATTATTAGCAACAGTTCTTTCATTTTTCTGTTGTGTTTATTGTTGTCCTAAGGAATCTGTTGAACTTTCTGGCTTCAATCCAGAAAAAACAAAGTTTCATTCATGAGACAGGGTACTTAAAACAAGTCAAGTGTTTTTTCCACCAGAACTGAACAGCAAGAGTATTGTGCAAAACTGATAACCGTAAACTGTGCAGAATGCCTTTTTAAGACCCTCTTCACGCATTCCCCAATATATGTATTCCTTAATGGTTTTTCTTGCAGCCAACAAGAACAGGCTTCAGGTGAGCTGTCACAAGAGATACAAAGTAATCTTTATGTACGATTTGACTTTTTCCCCTGTGTTCAGGGTGGAGTTATGGATGAGAAATTCTTATTAATTTAAACAAAAAATTGCTTAATTAACCATTATTTCTAGAAATTAGCTGACGATCTAGATAAAAGGATCAAAAATTCATGTCAGTTATGTGGCATGTAGTATTGTTCTTTATAAAGTTATATGTCAAATAGTAATTTAATGATGGGAAGTGACTATTTTATTTCATAAAAACAGGAGTAATCAAGTAAATATCAAGCTAGCAGTAGGAGATAATCAGCAACTGTTTAGTATGTCTGTGGAGGCAGCACTTCTTTCAAAGTAGCAACTTTTTCTTTATTTCTTGGTTAAATTTAGATAATGTAGGCATGAATAAAACTAATCTGTACAGTGGTAGCTAGATTCTTTTTAATACCGGTACAGATTAAGGTGTACAATTTGTTCGTCTTTTGTTTATGTAAACCTTGACTCATTCTACATCCCTGAAGGTTCTCCTTCTTTATGGGATTTTGTTTCCAAAAAGTTTTTGTGCTTTGTACTAGAAACGGATGTAATGACCTCCATATGTATTTAAAGTAGTACTGTTTTGCAGTCTACAAATGAGGCAAACCGACAAAAATCTCAGTTGCAAAAGTATACGGTTTCACAATCCTTGCAGAGATATTGCAATGAATTGAAACTTAGGATGTAGTTCAGTCCTTATAAGTAAAATCTGATGAACGACTAAAGATTTTAAGATGGCAGAATGTTAATATTCAACAAACTACGGGGGTTTTCTCTACTGTCAACGTTTTCTAATATATTACGATATATATTTGTGGTTAACTCATGAAAATATTTATTTCCACACATAAATTAATTATACAGAAATATGCTGCCTGCGTAATATTCAATGTCCAAACGAGACAAAACAAGGAATAACTATATAATCAAAACGAAAGAATAAACACAATGCGGCACTGAACCATGGAACTCTGGTGCTGTCTACACCACTGTACGGCGGAACTTATACTGTGTAGTGGGAGTCACTACACAATCACTCCCTCCCCCCAATATCAGCGATACTTCTCGTTAAGTTTCACTTGCCGTCCAGTTCGAGTGTTGCCTCTTTCTTGAAACCCTGGCACTTCTCTTTGGAATCGATGTTGTGGCGCTGTTCTCTCGCGGCTCGATGGTGATGGGTGTCCCAGCCAAGATGACGTGGAATCGCGTCCGTCGATCGCGACAACGCTAATCTATAACTATTAGAAAAAAAACCTTACGTGGTTTGGTTATTTTCAGATACTATATATCGAAACTGATATCACTGTCTCGATGGAGCAGCACGCCGGAGTCTGTGCGCGCCCCTTGCTTGTAATGAAAGCAATTCTGTTCGTTGTCAGTCGATTTTCTTCACTTATAAATGTAGCGACTGCACCACCCGATAACGCGATGCCTCGATTGACCTGAAATAACCAAAAGTACATTGCGCGTTCGCGTCAGACCCTTCAGTTTACGGACCCTTCAGTTTACGCGAACTTGCGACTATAGTTCTTATGCCCGGTTTGAGAACGGTTATTCAAACGTTAACAAATAGTGTCTTGAATCATCATTCCATCACCCAAGCCGAGGCCCCATTATGTATTTTGCGAGGATATTAATTTGTTAATTATTGTTCCGTCATCAAGACGTCGCTACGTCTCGTATTCAACAACGGCACATACCCTTGAGCAATGTTCAGAATGCGTCGTATTTTTAGTGTAAAGTTATTACTGTTCACAGTTGAATTGTCACTAAATCACTTAGCACTTTTATGTTATCAGAATAATCAGTCAATTTCACGAAAACACTTTAAATGTCCCTTAAGTGATGTAGGCGACACGGAGAATTAAAGTTAAGGTTTATTGTTTTTTGTAATTATTGTCTGTCCCTATGCCGAGCACACACGCCGATATGTCATTCAAGGAACTGCATATGTTAACATAAATAATTCTGACCTTGACTTTAACTTCTGAAAGCACGGCGAAATTGTAATTTCTTCGTGATTGCGTTTAGTTGTGGCCTACGCAAGTCTAATAATCGAGTTTATGTCCCTTTGTGTGTCCTTTGATGTTCGTGACTAATAAATATCACGAAGATTAAGTCCCATCACAAACCAGTAATCACATGATTCACTTTTCTGTCACATATATCAAAATCCCGTTATTTGTCTAACAGTTAAGATGATCCTACCTTAGTCCGACTTCTGACTAATATTTCCAGTCTATATTGTAAAACTTGTATTCTGAAACATTCTAGCAGCGCTTAACATTTGTACTGCTGTTGCAGAATACAAGAGAGAAGTGAAGTTAACATTTCCATTGCCGAGTTACATTGTGGTCACAGCGAACTTACAGTTCGATGCGGCTACAACTCTCTTCTGGTATAAATGTTATCTTTGGTCGATTTATGGTCTGGGCTTTAACCTTCGTAAATAATAATTTTTGAATTCTTTCCTTAAAGTTTCTGTTTCATATGACATGGTATTCTTTCATTTAGTCTTTCCTTTGTGATAAGCATTAGTATTTATATAACATCCCTGTTAACTGACAAGAGTGTAAATTTTGTTGTCAGTAGCTGTCATCACCGTCAGGATGACTAATTTTGCTTTTTCTTTTGCAACAAAAAGGTTGGTTATTATGTTGTTGTTGTTGTGGTCTTCAGTCCTGAGACTGGTTTGATGCAGCCCTCCATGCCACTTTATCCTGTGCCAGCTCCTTCATCTCCCAGTACCTACTGCAGCCTACATCCTCCTGAATCTGCTTAGTGTATCCATCTCTTGGTCCCCTCTACGATTTTTACCCTCCACGCTGCCCTCCAATACTAAATTTGTGATACCCAGATGCCTCAGGACATGTCCTACCAACCGATCCCTACTTCTAGTCAAGTTGTGCCACAAACTTCTCCCCAATCCTATTCAATGCCTCCTCATTACTTACGTGATCTACCCACCTAATCTTCAACATTCTTCTGTAGCACCACATTTCGAAAGCTTCTATTCTCTTCTTGTCCAAACTATTTATCGTCCATGTTTCACTTCCATACATGGCTACACTCCATACAAATACTTTCAGAAACGACTTCCTGACACTTAAATCTATATTCGATGTTAACAAATTTTTCTTCCTCAGAAACGCTTTCCTTGCCATTGCCAGTATACATTTTATATCCTCTCTACTTCGACCATCATCAGTTATTTTGCTCCCCAAATAGCAAAACTCCTTTACTACTTTAAGTGTCTCATTTCCTAATCTAATTACCTCAGCATCACCCGACTTAATTCGACTACATTCCATTATCCTCGTTTTGCTTTTGTTGATGTTCATCTTATATCCTCCTTTCAAGACACTGTCCATTCCGTTCAACTGCTCTTCCAAGTCCTTTGCCGTCTCTGACAGAATGACAATGTCATCGGCTAACCTCAAAGTTTTTATTTCTTCTCCCTGGATTTTAATACCTACTCCAAATTTTTCTTTTGTTTCCTTTACTGCTTGCTCAATATACAGATTGAATAACATCGGGGATAGGCTACAACCCTGTCTCACTCCATTCCCAACCACTGCTTCCCTTTCATGCCCCTCGACTCTTATAACTGCCATCTGGTTTCTGTACAAATTCCACGTATAAATTAAAGAAGTATGCGATATGCATAACATTCAATGTCAAATGAGAAAACACCAGGAATAACTACTCTTATATAGTCGAAAACAAAGAATAAATACAATGCAGCACTGAACCATGGAACTCATGCATCATCTACACCACTATACCGCGGAACATGTATAGTGGGAATCACTGCACACTGTTTCGGTATCTGACTGGTTTGCGCAAAAATCATGAAATATAGGGTGACAATTATTGAACTGTATGAAATAAAATCGTCATAACTTCTGAACGATTTGCGTCAGGACGTTCATACTGCACGGTTGGCCGCGGGGCGTTATGGGAATTAGTATGCGCATTATGATTTGGTTTAACGACGATGCTCATTTTCATTTGGATGGGATCGTCAATCAGCAAAATAGGCGCTTTTGGGGGACTCAGAAACCGAATTTCGCGATCGAGAAGTCTCTTCACTCTCAACGAGTGACTTTGCGGTGTGCAACGTTCAGTCACGGAATAATCGATGCGGTATGCCTTAACGGCACGATGACTGCCGAACGATACGTGAAGGTTTTGGAAGATGATTTCATCCCCGTTATCCAAAGTGACCCTGATTTCGACAAGATGTGATTCATGCAAGACGGAGCTCGACCCCAACGAAACAGGAAAGTGTGTGATCTCCAGGTGGGGCATTTTGGCGACCGCATTTTAGCAGAGATCACTGGCATAGGCCGCGATTGGCCGCCATATTCTTCGGATGTGAACACATGCGACTCCTTTCTGTAGAACTGCATTAAAGACAAGGTTTACAGCAATAACCTCAAACCTTTGATGACCTGAAAACAGTCATTCAGGAGATCATCGACAGCATCGATGTTCCGACACTTCAGCGGGTCATGCAGAATTTCGCTATTCGTCTGCGCCACATCGTCGTCAATGATGGCAGGCATATCGAACATGTCATAACCTAAATCCGAATATCTGTATAACGTTTACATGTTGAATAAAACGTGTGCACACCGTAATTTGTAATTAGTTTACGTTATTTTCATATAGTTCAATAATGGTCATCCTATGTAATACCTACTTTGACTAAAAGCAGACATCATTGATATAAAAGGATTTCGTTTCTTAAAAAAAACGTAACACAACGTTTCACACGTATTGTTGCGGAATCGTCATTTGTCTTTTACTCCTGTGGAAGCGGTGAATTAAAAACTCTCGGTTCCACAGAAACAGGTATTCACTGATAAATTGTAATTCTGTTGCTTGTAAAAAGTAATTGCCAATACGTTTCACCTGGTCACATATACAAACGATAAAATTTGCGTTAATACTAGAAATTTCGGAGAAATTAGGTTAACTGTACTACTGCCTGTGTAATATCAACAAGACGCGTAATTTTTTTGTTCAAATCAGTGCTTGATTTCAGCTATAAATGAGAAAAACTTGAAATGTAAACTCCACTTCACATAGCTCGTACTGATGGAAACTCGGCTTGCTACCCGATTCAGGTGACTTAGATGTTGCTTTCAGACCTCAATACGGCAGAGATAGGGGCGTGCGCAGTCTATGTTATTTATGGTCTATGCTTTTAAAACTCAGATCTCTGACACTATGTGATAAACTTTATCTTTCATGACAACGGCTTAAACTACATCTGTGATGTATTATTGAAATGTGCAAAACCTATGTGCACCTTGAGTTACGTAATGTGCGACGACAGAATAAATAAACCAACGTTCACTGACCTCAAAAGGCTAAAAATATTCTTCTTTATTTGTTCGGTCACATTTTTATTGTTGTTTCTTTCATTGTTTCCCGCATATTACTCGTTTCACGAAATACAAAATCTAGTATCTAACTCTCTCATAAGAGGAAAACACTTTTCACCTCACATACGATCGAATGCAAATTATGTATTAGGCGATTTGCACCTGAAGATGGATCCACAACGCCCGGAATGCATCGTGTAATTTAATAAAACACGAAAAAATTTATGACTGAAGGCGTTTTTATTCAAACTTCCTATGTAATGAATACAATCACGTCCACAGCTGTAAAATATAATTAAATAAAAAAAACACGTAGTTATGTTTGATTGAGAGGCACAACAAATATCTGTTACAGTGTCGATAAGTAATTATAAGCGCTTAGCTTTTGTCCTACACTAACTTGTCGTTCTTCGCCGAAGAAAAGATAATGGATGGCTTCTTACGCGAAATGATATTCTACAGTTGTGGATTTTGAAGCAGTCGACACAAGTGTGTGGTAGTATCACTTCGTCGTTAGCACTATAGAAACTGAAGAACAAATGGACACTAGCGCTATAAATTTCAGTACTGATCGCTTTAGGAAGGTATTGTAAATAAGGTAAGGTTACTGTATTCTGTGCCACAGGTAGTATATAACTTTATGCAAGAATCGTCTTGAGAGTATTTAGTTTTAACCGTAAACTTTTCAATAGCGTTGTATTGGCACTAAAATATTGATCTTGGAACAATCTATCGTAATGACGATTAATTTATACCGCTAAAGAAGCAATATTAAAGTATTTGTTGATAACAGAATTGAACAGAGAACAACATGATTTTGAAGTGCAATTGGTTGCTATAAATTACATACTTTCTAGAAAGTGTTTAGTGTTTGTCCACTAGCACCAAAAATAAAAAGATATAAACTCTGAAAGCATTCCAGCCAGCATTATGCTTAAAAGGTTCTTGTCATACTACACCAGTGTTGTAATCTTCAGTTCGAAAACTGACCGCGGGACTGCTACGGTCGCAGGTTCGAATCCTGCCTCGGGCATGGATGTGTGTGATGTCCTTAGGTTAGTTAGGTTTAAGCAGTTCTAAGTTCTAGGGGACTGATGACCTAAGATGTTAAGTCCCATAGTGCTCAGAGCCATTTGAACCATTTTTTTCTAAAACTGAGTTGGTAGAGCTCTTCATGTTAGTGTATTGAACCTGTCCACTGTTGTCAAGCCTTGGGCAGCATCACCCCCCTCCCCCAAAAACCTAACCCCACACACGTCAGTCTATAACCTGATTAACTATTCCTCGAGGCCTCAGGAAGTGTCCTATCAACTGACCACACCTTTAACTCAAATTGTGCCATAAATTTTTCCCCGTGATTCGTCATCCGATTTAGCTACCTAATCTTAATCATTCTTTTGTTGTACTACATTTCATAATATGCTATTTACTTCTTCTCTGTACTGCTTCTAACATTCTGCGTGGTGTGTGTTTGTTCTAAGTCGTGTCTCCCTACCACTTTCGCGCAACGACACTCTGAGCGTGTTTTTTTTAGGAAACTGACTAGTTTGAACCTGGGACCTGTTGCTGGTAAGGAGACGCCAGACCACACATGACAGTTCATGAGAGTTCAGTGAGACTAGCGATGATATAATCAAATACTTAATGATTTCAGCGTCAGCTCCACTGCACTCCCTGTAAAAGAATCTTAATACTAACTAAATTTAGTGGAAGGGGTTCAAGGCTTTCCTATTTTTAGTTAGCTGGTAAAATAACGTCGAAAAAGCAGTTAAGTTTACCATTGGAAATTTTATTCTACTCACAAAACATTGTTTATAAATTGCACTATTGATAAAAGGAAATATTTTAATACAGGATAATAAAAACCAACTGCGTTCAACAAAAATGTGAACGAATATTCCCTGAATGGGTTTCCAAGTTCTACAATGGATTGAAGGATGACCTATGCCATATCACATCTATAATCTAGATTGAAGTTAAGTTTCATAAAAGAGAAAACTATCAAAATGGTCTACAGTGACCCTTAATTACCTTTAACTATTTATCTAACTTGTCGTAAATTACAGTGGCTGATGTGGCTTCTCAATAATTATATAACAGAAAAATCATCGCGTTTCAGATTTTTACTTCAAGTAGCAAATGTGAACACCATGAGATTTAATTGACGATCGACACTAGTATTACGTAAAAAGGGGATGTAACAGATGAGACTTCTGCAGTTCTGAGTGAAGCCTCATGCGCTGATATGCGGCATCGTGTGCGTTAATTACCTTGACGGTGTTTAGACAGCGTCAGGGGGCGGCGGGCGGCACAGCTCCACGCACCTCGCCATCTCGGAAGCAACTCTCTCCTCATTTCTCCTTACTACAATTTACCAAAGTTGGTTTAAAAAAAGCTATCTGGCTGTGTTTTCAACTGAACAATCAGGGTCTCAATGTTAACCTTAAGCTCCGCCTACAAAACTTCTGTCTATCCAATGAGAAACGTTATACTTTTCGTGGTGGGGCAATGTTTTTAATGTTTTCAACGTAACAGAGATGCGTATAGTCTCACGCTAAAACTTGCAGCTGGTGTGGCCCTTTTAGTGCTGTCGTAAGATCTATACTGTTCTTCTGGAGGGCTCTATCTTTTAACATGGGCTGGGGGTGGTCTTGGCGGTCGGCTGGCGACGTGGGTGTCCGTACCTTATCGTAGGGCCTCCTAGCCTACACGATTCTGCTCTCGGCTTCTGTTCTCGTTTCTCCCCTCGGAACTGCGTCTGTTTCAGAGTGGGAAGGCATGACATGCATTTAGGCGTTCTTGTGTTAGTCTGTGGTATCCCATTTGCTCACTCGTTGATCGTATTACTTTGGTTAATTTAATGTCAGGATTTATTCGGAGCTATGTGACATACTGCCGGATTTGCTATCATGTCAGGGTTTTTATGTAAGGTGTTGGATTTTCCTGACACATTACATGCTCATCGTCTACAGTTCACTTTCATATAAAGACTTCCAAACAATTTGCTGTTAATATATTTCGCTTTTTCAGACACTTTCCATCAGTTGTCAATTTGCAAATTCTGTCCCGTTAACTCCTACCAACGTCAGTCTCGTCAGTCTTTTTGCTGCCCAAATAGGAAAATACCTCTAGTACGTTTTACGTCTCAAATTTGCAATCAAATTTCGTCAGTGTCATCCGATTTAAGTCGACTACGTTATAGTTGTTTTACTTTTATTAATGTTCATCTTCTAACTTCTTCTCAGGAAGCTATTCATTCCATATAATTGACCTTCCAAGATCTGTGCTGTCTCTGATAGAATGACAGTGCTACTGTAAAGGTCTTAAATTATCTTTTTTTTTACCAGAACCTTAATTCCTGTTCCAGATTTCTCCTTGATTTCCTTTACTGCCTGCTCGTGTACTGACTGAATAACACGTGGCTGCAACGCAGCCACCTTGCTTTTCAACTGCTTCTTCCCCTTCCATATTCTAAGACTTTTGAAACTGCAGTCTGGTTCCAGTAAAAGCTGTAGACAACGTTCCGCTCCCCATATCCTCAAAGACTGTATTCCTGTCAACACAATGAAAAACTTTCCTTAACTTCCAAATGATATAAAGATAGTTATCATTGCGTTCAGCGTATATATCAGAGATGTTATAGGATCGGTATTGCATGTGGGTTCATCTACGAGGGTCACTCCAAAAGAAATGCAGACTACTTTTTTTAAAAAATCCATCTTTTATTCTACATGTTTGAAAGTTTTACGATGTGTAGATATATCCTTTAGGAACAATATTTTCATTTCTCCACATAATTTCCATTCCTCTCAACTGCCTTACGCCATCTTGGAACCAGCGCCTGTATACCCGCACGGTAAAATTCTGGACCAACCTGTTGGAGCCACTGTTTGGCAGCGTGCACAAGGGAGTCATCATCTTCAAACTTTGTTCCACGAAGAGAGTCTTTCAGTTTCCCAAAGAGATGATAGTCACATGGAGCCAGGTCAGGACTGTAAGGTGGGTGTTTCAGTGTTGTCCATCCGAGTTTTGTGATCGATTCCATAGTTTTTTGACTGACATGTGGCGTTTCATTGTCGTGCAACAGCAAAACATCCTGCTTTTGCCGATGTGGTCGAGCACGACTCAGTCGAGCTTGAAGTTTCTTCAGTGCCGTCACATATGCATCAGAATTTATGGTCGTTCCACTTGGCATGATGTCCACTAGCAACAGTCCTTACGAATCGAAAAACACCGTAGCCATAACTTTTCCAGCAGAAGGTGTGGTTTTGAATTTTGTTTCTTGGGTGAATTTTCATGATGCCACTGCATTGAATGCCTCTTCGTCTCTGGTGAAAAGTGATGGAGCCACGTTTCATCACCTGTCACAATTCTTCCAAGAAATTCATCTCCACCATTCTCATACTGTTCCAAAAGTTCGCTGCATACCGTTTGTCTTGTTTCTTTGTGAGCCACTGTCTACATTCTGGGAACCCACCTCTCACAAACCTTTTTAACGCCAACACTTTCAGTATTCTGCGAACACTTCCTTCCCCTATCCCAACGTAGCGTGACAATTCGTTCACTGTGATGCGTCTGTTAGCAGTCACCAATTCGTTAACTCTCTGCATATTGTCTGGAGTGTGTGCAGTACGAGGCCTGCCGCTGCGAGGACAATCCTCAATATTGCCGTGCCCGCTCTCATCACGTAACCTGCTTGCCCACCGACTAACTGTACTGCGATCGACAGCAGCATCTCCATACACTTTTTTCAACGTCTTGTGGATGTTTCCCACTGTCTCGTTTTCACAGCACAGGAATTCTATGATAGCACGTTGCTTCTGACGAACGTCAAGTGTAGCAGCCATCTTGAAGACATGCTGTGACGGCGCCACTGAAGGGAACAGGTTGAAGTAAGTTTGAAAACCAACGGGAAGGATTTATCTACACTCTGTAAAACTTTCACACATGCAGAATGAAAACTGTATTTTTACAAAAATAGTGTGCTTTTCTTTTGGAGTGACCCTCGTATTTCTCCCGAACCGAAGTCGATTTTCCCCGTGGTCGGCTTCTACCAGTTTTTCCATTCTTCTGATGATAGTTCGTGTTTGTATTTTGCAAACATGACTTACTAAACCGTCGGCTCGCTATTACACCTGTCACCACCTGCAGTCTTTGATACTGGGATTGCTACGTTAGTCTTAAAAGCTTAGGGTATTTGGGCTGTCTCACATATGCCATTTATCACACGGAACAATTTCGCCCTTGCTAGTTCTCCCAACAGTCTTAATAATGTTCGAGTTAGATCGTTTAGTATTTTGTAAAATTCATTCCACAATACATTATCTTATAATCTCATCTACATCTAATTCCTATTCCCTTTCCATGATACTGCCTTCAACTTTCTTTCCTTTACATTTGGATCATCAGACATACTGGTTTGATGCGACCCGCCACAAGTTCCTCTCCTCTGCGAACATCTACAGCTCAGAGTAGCAATTGCACATTACGTCTCAGTTATTTACTGGATATACTCCAATTTCTGTCTTCCCCTGCAACTTTTATTGTCTGGAGCTGCCTCTAGTAACATATAATTGCTTCATTTCTTAACACGTGTCCTATCCTCCTGTCTCTTTTTCTTGTCAATGGTTCAGCCTTATTTTCAAAATTCAGCATCCATCTCGCTCTCTCCCTCTCTCTCTCTCTCTCTCTCTCTCTCTCTCTCTACTTCTTCCCTCATCAGTCTTCTGACTGGTTTGATGCGTTCCGACGCGAATTCCTCACCTGTGCCAACCTCTTCAACTCAGCATTTGCAACCTACGTCCTCAATTATTTGTCGAATGCATTCCAGTCTCTGTCTTCCGCTACAGTTTTACCCTCTACAGTCCCTCTACTATCATGGAAGGTATTCCCTAATATCTTCACAAATGTCATATCATCCTGTCCCTTCTTGTCAGTGTTTTCCACATGTTCAAAAATGGTTCAAATGGCGCTGAGCACTATGGGACTCAACTGCTGTGGTCATAAGTCCCCTAGAACTTAGAACTACTTAAACCTAACTAACCTAAGGACATCACACACATCCATGCCCGAGGCAGGATTCGAACCTGCGACCGTAGCGGTCGGGCGGTTCCAGACTGTAGCGCCTTTAACCACTCGGCCACTCCGGCCGGCTTTTCCACATATTCCTTTCCTCTACGATTCTGCAGAGAACCTCCTCATTCATTACCTTATCAGTTTACTTAATTTTCAATATCTGTCCGCAGGACCGCATCTCAAATGCTTCGATTCTCTTCCGTTCCAGCTTTCCCACAATCCACACCATACAGTACTGTGCTGAGACGTATATTCTCAGATATTTCTTCCTCAAATTAAGTCCTACGTTTCATAATAATAGACATCTCTTGGCCAGGAATGCCCTTTTTGCCAGTGTTATTCTCCTTTTGATGTCCTCCTTACACTGTCCATCATTGGTGATTTTGCTGCCTATGTAGTAGACTTCCTTAACTTCACATACTTCGTGACCATTAATCCTGATGTTAAGTTTCTCGTTGTTCTCGTTTCTGCTACTACTCATTACTTTGGTCTTTCTTCGATTTCCTCTCAATCCACTTCCTGTACTCATCAGAATGTTCATTCCATTCAGCAGATCATGCAATTCTTCTTCACTTTCACTCAGGATAGCAATGGCACCAGCGAATCGTATCACTGATATCCTTTCACCTTGAATTTTAATTCCACTCCTAAACCTTTCTTTTATTTCCATCATTGCTCCTTCGATGTACAGATTGAACAGTAGGGCGAAAGACTATATCCTTGTCTTACAACATTTTTAGTCCGAGCACTTCATTCTTGGTCTTCCACTCTTATTATTCGCTCTTGATTCTTGTGTATGTTGTATATTACCCGTCTCTCCCCGTAGCTTACCCCAATTTTCCTCAGAATTTCGAACATCTTGCAGCATTTGACGTTGTCGAATACTTTTTCCAGGTCGACAAATCCTATGAATGTCTCTTGATTTTTCTTTATTCTTGCTTTCATTACCAACCGCAACGTCAGAATTGACTCCCTGGTGCCTTTAACTTTCCTAAAGCCAAACTAATCGGCGTTTAACACATTCGCAATATTCTTTTCTATTCGTCTGTATTTTATTCTTTTCAGAACTTGGATGCATGAACTGTTAAGCTGATTGTACGATAATTTTCGCACTTGTCGGCTCTTGCAGTCTTCGGAACTGTGTGGATGATATTTTTCCGAAAGTCAGATAGTATATCGCCAGACTCATACATTCTACTCACCAACGTGAATAGTCGTTTTGTTCCTACTTCTCCCAATGTTGTCTATTCCTTCTGACTTATTTGATCTTAAGTCTTCCAAAGCTCTTTTAAACTTTGATTATATTACTGGATCCCCTATCTCTTCTATAATGAATCCTGTTTCTTCTTCCATAACATCAGCCAAATCTTCACCTTCATAGAGGCCTTCAACGTACTATTTACATCTATTCACTCTCTCCTCTGCATTTCGCCTTGCAATTCCCGTTGCGCTCCTAATGTTACCACCCTTGCTTTCAATTTCACCGAAGGTTTCTAAATGCTAAGACAGCCCTTCCAACACTGATTTCTTTTTCGATTTCTTCACATTTTTTATGCGGCCATTTCGTCTTAACTTCCGTGCATTTCTTGACTTTCCCTGAACACTTTTGTACTTCCTTCTTTCATCGATCATCCGAAGTATTTTTCTCTTACCCATGGTTTTATAGCAGTTACAATCTTTGTATTCTTCTTTGTATCTATGTTTTCCTTTCCAACTTCTGTGATTGCCGTTTTTAGAGATGTCCATTTCTCTTCAACTGTACTCCCTAGCGAATTATTCCTTATTGTGTTATCTACAGCCTTAGAGAACTTCAAGCGTATCTCTTCATTCCATAGTACTTCAGTATCCCATTTCTTCTCGCACTGATTCTTCCTGACTACCGAGTTATTCCTTATTGTGTTATCTACAGCCTTAGAGAACTTCAAGCGTATCTCTTCATTCCATAGCACTTCAGTATCCCACTGCTTCTCGCATTGATTCTTCCTGACTAATCTCTTAAACTCCAGCCTTCTCTTCATTTCTACCAAATTGTGATCTGAGTTTATATGTGTCCCTGGGTACGTCTTACAATCCAGTATCGGAATCTCAGTCTGACCATGAAGTAATGTGTCTAAAATCTCCCGTCACATTTGAAGTATACGTCCTCCTCTTGTGATTTTTAAACAGAGTATTCGCTATTACTAGTGAAATTCATTACAGCACTCAGGCTGTCTCTTCTCTCAAGCCCATTTCTCCCGTAATTCTTTATTCTGCCACTTCCCCTACAACCGCATTCCAGTGCTCCATTAATGTTACATTTCCATATCACGTTACGTACTGCATTACCCGTTCAATATCCTCATATATTTTTTCTATCTCTTCATCTTCAGCTTGCGATGTCGGCATGTATACCTGAACTATCGTTGTCGGTGTTGGTTTGCTGCCGATTCTGATAACAACGCTATCACTGAACTGTTCACAGTAACACACTCTCTGTCACATCTTCCTGTTAGTAACGAATCCTACTCCCGCTGTACCACTTCCTGCTGCTGTTGATGTTACACTTTACTCATCTGAACAGAAATGCTTGTCTTCTTTCCATTTCACTTCACTGACCCCACTTTATCTAGATAGATCCTTTGCATTTTTCTTTCCAGATTTTCTAGCTTCCATATCACGTCCAAGCTTCTGACAGTTTACGCCCACACTGGTATAATGTTATCATGTCGTTGGTTATTCAGTTTTTCTCATCGTCACCTCCCCCTTGGCAGTCCCCTCGCGGACATCCGGATGGGAGATTATTCCGGAATCTTTTCCAATGGAGCGATCATCATGACACTTTTTTCAATTACAGGCCACATGTCCTGTGGACACACATTATTTCTTTCATATTTACTCTCATATCTGATTCCAAGACATCATCAAAACAGATCCTCATCCCAGTAGAGGCTTTTGATGTACCTTTTCCACCTATCCGCTCTCTTGACTTCGTTAAACAGTGGAATTCTCTTGCTTTCCTGTAGCCATTTCGCTTTAGCTTCAGTGCACTTCCTGCCTATTTCATCCTTAAGTCTCTTATGTTGTTGTATTCTTGTCTTTTCCTAGACATTTTTTTCTTCCATCTCTTGTCGAATAATTGAAGATTTCATTTTTATTTTTGTTAACCCAAGTTTTCTTTGCAGTTCCTTGCCTGTACATTTATTTATCTATCCAATTTCTGTGATCGTCCTTTTAGAGATGTTCATTTCTCTTCCTAAGCATATATTGTGGTATTCTTTATCAGAGTTTCTGTAGCCTTAGAGAACTTCAAAAGCACTCACATTTCCTCAATTATGCATTACCTCACTTCTTTCCAAATTGATTTTTCTTTCGTCTCCTTTTCAGTCTTTCATTCGTTATTCGTTGCTTATTACTAACCTACCATCTGAGCCCTTGATCTTTAGATAGCTGCTTCCCTTTTCGACAAACACTTTGACATATTTTCCCCTGACTGTTTTCCTATACTACTTTACATTCTTTTTCTACTATTGAATTCTAATTCCCCTTTATAACTACATTTTAGTTTGTCTTAATGTACGGAATAATTTATTTTATCTCATTATTTTTTTAACCTCATCTTCATCTGTGATGCCACTCGTCCATCATAAATTTGTGTTTTCAAGTTGTCTAACTGACCTATATGGTTATGGGATATAATATTCCTCGCCCTGGCCCACATATTTGTGGCAACATTCTCAGGTTTAGTGATGCATATCCATACCCGCAAGCTGAGGTATTTTTCTCGGGAATGATTTGCCATATATCACGGCTTCTTGTGATCGGGAAATATAATGTTGCAAACCTCCTACTAATTTTTCTTAATAAATCTGAGTACATGAAAATAGTATATCTTCAGAAAAATGTATGTGCCGCTTTTTTGTACAAAATCTTGACCCAATAAATAATTCATAACACAATCAGACCACGGTTTCATAAACGTATTTACGAGTAGAGAATACTTACAATGCGCAACGGGAAGAAACGGGGCATAAGTGATTAATGGAGTAAATTTAAGATCTCACTCACTTCTTAAAATTTTATAACCAGATTCGGTGAATGTGTAACTGCTTCCCTTGTAGGTAATCACATCGAACATAATCTGATAAGCATCAGGCAGTCTCATTCCGCAGTCTCCGTGGTCAGCACAGATAGCTGCTATGCTGCAAACCAGTGTTCGAGTTCCTGAACTGACAAGGATTTTTCTTTGGTGGAAGGAATAGTAAGGTGTACACTCAGCCTCGCGATGCCAACAGTGGAGCTACCTGAACGAGAAGCAGCGGCCCCACGGTCTGGAAAGTCTGCAGAACGGCCGGGAGAGCGGTGTGCTGACCTCATGCCCCTCCATACCGCAAGGTAGGGGATGACACGGCTGTCGGTCACATCCCTTAGGCCTTTAAGGTGCTCGTTTTAGCGGCCAATCACGGAGTCTCGGCAGCACTACTTACCTGCTGAGCTGTAAGGCATGCGAACCATCAAAAATGTTACTACTAATTGCAGTTATGAAAAAGCCTCTGCTAGCTGCATTTATGCTTCGCACTGAGTAATATTCTTCCTGAAAGCAGAATTCAAAGTAAAGTTAGTGCTCGAACCAAGCACAGATTTGAAAATGAATATAAAAGCACACGTACAGTCGTATTTTAGCGCGGGTTCCATGAGTGACACGCGAATGAAAAAAAAACGTAGATACCGTAGATAAATGTGTGATAAAACTATGGAGAAGATATAGAAAGACTCTGCTTGTATTAAAATTTCTATTCTACATATGTCATACAGTAGCCTTTTTATTAAATACTGGTCTTTGTCATGAAAGGTTGTGTAACTATCGATGATTACTAAATAATTCAGTCAGCGTGCCAGAATTATTGGATAAAGGTAACCAATAGTAATAGATACCTACTTCATGTGCCTAATAGCTGCCATCACAGTTTCTTTCCTTAATGACCATAGGCATCCTTAGCTAGATTAAAATGCCAGTATTTAGAAACCACAATGATGTTTTAGTAAGAATTTAGGTGAGCTTAAATTCATGATTGGTGATATGTGATTCACGACCACTCCTATTACTCTGGTGAGAGGTACAGAAACATATCAAGCATTGACGTATATCAAGGCTGGAAAAATTATGACAGTTCGTAGACCATAATCCGAGATGTGAACTATTAAGAAAATGTTAATGTGGCATAAACTGTTGACATACGTTGATACAGCGGAGATTTAGTGTAAAATATAATGATTTGTAAATGCTATGTGTACATGTTGTGATTGTACGCAGATATCCTTTCCAGTAATATGCTATATAATTACAAGCAAGTGCTGTTCTAGAAAAGGTACTTGAATTTTTGTCTGGTCTCACGATGTTAATCACTAATAATGGTTATTAAACTATCATTATTAAACTATATTTAGGTTAGTGTCCAGGGGAGAAACATAGTAACCATAAAATGCAAATTGTTGGGCAATGAATTATTAATGTTGTAACATACTCTTTTTGAGTCTGCTATTATGTGTAATGCTAACTTCAATGAGGTATTGATAATCGATTTATTCAGTAGTTGGTACATTTTGCATTGCCGAAAAACCTTCATTGAACTACTTTGTTCAGTGCATGAGTATACAATACAAATACGTCTATGGGGTTATCTGGAGATACTGTTATGTATTGATAGGTGATATCAATGATAGAGTATTGTACATCTGATAACAGTTATTCCAATTGTGCAGATGCATAGCTGAGTTGGTTTTATAAGTACTTTGTTACAGTGGTTTAAGATGTGACAGCTTTATGCTACACATTTTGTTACACGTGTTTTCGTTCTTCTGTGGTGCAGTGGATTCGATGATGGTCTAATCCTAGACCAAAATAGATCGTCTGGAATAAAATATACGGTTACAACTGTGTACAGCATAAAGCAGTTCTTAGCAAACATTTGATTATTAAGACTCAATTCAAAAGGAATGAAAAACAAAAGATGACACATGCCCTGTGTTGGATCACATGGTACACAAGTCCACGATATCTGTTAAGTTGAACAAAGAAAGATTCTAGGTACACCAACAAACACTGGACACATGTAAATCAACGGGAATGAGATTTAGCCAGTATGCCTATCATATGGATGAACGAGTGAAAAACCGACTCTGTGCCAAGGGCATGTATCACGTTCTACGTCAAAGAGGAACGGAAGTTAAGTATGAAAATAGGTGAAAGCACATTTAAGGACCTAAAACGTTGCAGAAAGAATGTTACGATTAGGTGCAAAATGCGTGCCACAATCTTAATGTACTTCTCCTATTCGTAGCATGAGAAATTACATCAGAATGTAACCGAAATTCAAGTATCAACGTTCGTGAACAAGCTATGACACTAGTCGACCAGAACAGACCCGCATGAAGGAAGCAGAAAGAGCAGCAACTGAACGTCGGACACAGAATGCATCGTCTGCCGTTCAAAGGGGCTCACCATACGTAAGAAACAACTTGTGCAGCCATGTGATTGGCTCGTACCTACTATCTCAAAAATTGAAGCCAGCAGGCATGCGTTCACTCGACTAGCCAAAGAGTGTAACAAATTAAACAATCGGTATTCCTGGTGCAGACTGTTTCTGTAACACACTTCCGACCCAGAATTCGCGTAGGAGTGAATAGCTTGCAAGTTGACTTTTTAATGAACAACTTTCATTCTATAGTTTCCCTTCGCTTTCGGTGGTGACGCGTATCACATGGATTCGGCCAAACAGCTAATGTGGTCTGATGTGTCAATCTTACAGACTGATATCGACTACTCAGTTTCCGAAACGCTACGTAACCTTCATCCTATGTAATTCAGTTGTCAGAGTTGGGGACAACAGCCGTATTAACTAACGAGCTTAACATAACAATCTGCCACTGTCACCCGCAGCCCAGGGAATGACCTCATTTAGCAATCAACAGACATTGCTCAATGATAAATTCTCTGTTAACACTAGAGATAAGAATCTTTCACTTGAAATATCCAGTAGAGTGACATTCCCTGATTCTGCTAATATCTTTGGCCTAGACAGCTTCATTACCTTCACGTTCTAGATCCCAAGTACTGCCAAACAATCTAATACCTCATATTCCTTTCATCGTTCTAGACGAGCTGGGCCAGGAATAAGCTATATTATTTTCACGGGGCTTAAGATATGCATCTCATTTTGGAGCCCTTATTATACTCCAATCGCCGCATCCATTTTCTAATGTGCATTGCTTATATTTATCTCAATCAGGAATGACTTCAGTACTGAACTGACAGCTTACAAGACATGATGATAGACGAACCAACAAGCGACTGAATGTTGCCACTTACCTTTGCTATGAAGGTCTTTCCTCATACGTAGCGTTTTGGAACATACAATTAACGCACAATAAATATTAGATTCATACTCGAGTATACGACCGAACGAACTACTCCCCAAGTTTGCAGTCGAGAGACATTTCTCGAAATCCAACTTCCGTTTTATAATACTTCTCAATTCATAACACCTATTAACACACATTTCAATCTGTGCAGATATAACAGATTGCTCTTCTTTATTTTTAAAATATTTCTGAAACGGCTAGGACAAAAGCTGCCGGGATGTGCAAACTATTACCATGAACGTGTATCGTCACAACCAATTGCATACTTTGGGAGCCTTCAAAAATAAATAAATAAATGGTTCAAATGGCTCTAAGCACTATGGGATTTAACATCTGAAGCCATCAGTCCCCTAGACTTAGAACTACTTAAACCTAAGGACATCACATATATCCATGCCCGAGGCAGGATTCGAACCTGCGACCGTAGCAACAGCGCGGTTTAGGACTGAAGCGCCTAGAACCGCTTTTTTTTTAACTTCTAAGGTCATCAGTCGTCTAGAACTTAGAACTAATTAAACCTTCATTATACACATCCATGCCCGAGGCAGGATTCGAACCTGCGACCGTAGCGAGAAGCGTTACCGAAACTAAAACAAATTGATGGCTCTACAAACTATCTTGCGAAAAATTAGCTACCAGACTAAGTTCATTTCAAGCACTCCGTTGCATCTTATGCAAAACTTATGATACAGATTGGCTATTGAATGTGGAACGACATTCCTCATGTTCAAGAGGTAGTTCCAGCATGAACAATATTGACGCCCATGCCGTAATACATTTGGTTCTAGCGGCAGATGTCATAGGTGCGTTCTATTGCATTGAAATCCTGGTGGTACCGCATTACAGGTCGTTATGTGTCAAAGATACTGATGGAATTATCGATCGTAAATGCTGTGAAAATGTTTCATGTCATCTTTCCTTTGCAAATTATCACTTGATTATTGATAAGAAGCCTCAAGTATATCTATTGTCGGTATTATTATTTTATTTTACAGAGTAGTTATAATTAAACATTCGCTACTTGCGTTATTCTAGACGGAAATTTGTTACTACAGGGTGTTACAAAAAGGTACGGCCAAACTTTCAGGAAACATTCCTCACACACAAATAAAGAAAAGATGTTATGAGGACATGTGTCCGGAAACGATTAATTTCCATGTTAGAGCTCATTTTAGTTTCGTCAGTATGTACTATACATCCTCGATTCACCGCCAGTTGGCCCAGTTGAAAGAAGGTAACGTTGACTTCGGTGCTTGGGTTGACATGCGGCTCATTGCTCTACAGTACTAGCATCTTGCACTTCAGTACGTAGCATCAACAGGTTAGTGTTCATCAGGAACGTGGTTTTGCAGTCAGTGCAATGTTTACAAATGCGGAGTTGGCAGATGCCCATTTGATGTATGGATTAGCATGGGGCAATAGCCGTGGCACGGTACGTTTGTATCGAGACAGATTTCCAGAACGAAGGTGTCCCGACAGGAAGACGTTCGAAGCAATTGATCGGCGTCTTAGGGAGCACGGAACATTCCAGCCTATGACTCGCTACTGGGGAAGACCTAGAACGACACCTGCAATGGACGAGGCAATTCTTCGTGCAGTTGACGTTAACCCTAATGTCCGCGTCAGAGAAGTTGGTGCTGTACAAGGTAACGTTGACCACGTCACTGTATGGAGAGTGCTACGGGAGAACCAGTTGTCTCCGTACCGTGTACAGTGTGTGCAGGCACTATCAGCAGCTGATTGGCCTCCACGGGTACACTTCTGCGAATGGTTCATCCAACAATGTGTCAATCCTCATTTCAGTGCAAATGTTCTCTTTACGGATGAGGCTTCATTCCAACGTGATCAAATTGTAAATTTTTACAATCAGCATGTGTGGGCTGACGAGAATCCGCACGCAATTGTGCAATCACGTCATCAACACAGATTTTCTGTGAACGTTTGGGCAGGCATTGTTGGTGATGTCTTGATTGGATCCCATGTTCTTCCACCTACGCTCAATGGAGCACGTTATCATGATTTCATACGGGGTACTCTACTTGTGCTGTTAGAACACGTGCCTTTACAAGTACGACACAACATGTGGTTCATGCACGATGCAGCTCCTGCACATTTCAGTCGAAGTGTTCGTACGCTTCTCAACAACAGATTCGGTGACCGATGGATTGGTAGAGGCGGACCAATTCCATGGCCTCCACGCTCTCCTGACCTCAACCTTCTTGACTTTCATTTATGGGGACATTTGAAAGCTCTTGTCTACGCAACCCCGGCACCAAATGTAGAGACTCTTTGTGCTCGTATTGTGGACGGCTGTGATACAGTATGCCATTCTCCAGGGCTGCATCAGCGCATCAGGGATTCCATGCGACGGAGGGTGGATGCATGTATCCTCGCTAACGGAGGACATTTTGAATATTTCCTGTAACAAAGTGTTTGAAGTCACGCTGGTACGTTCTGTTGCTGTGTGTTTCCATTCCATGATTAATGTGATTTGAAGAGAAGTAATAAAATGAGCTCTAACATGGAAAGTAATTCTTTCTTTTTGTGTGAAGAATGTTTCCTGGAAGTTTGGCCGTACCTTTTTCTAACACCCTGTATATGGATACCAAACTTTATAGGAATGATGTTCGGACTGTGCGCTGCAGAATTTGCGTTGTTAGCGTAATGTCTTGTTGTTAGGAGCCGGTACTAGTACGGCGACGTAAGGTTGAAATACAAACATCAGTGTACATAACAGTTAAAGACAGTCTTTCCGCACCGGATAGTACAACATGACTGGGATGTTCTGATTAACTCGCGATTTAGGAATTGCTCCTGGAAGAGGCCGACGGACAATTGCGCCTGTTGTTATGGCTGAGAAGGCTGGACGCAAGGTGCAATCTTCAAGCAGTGCACGAGCTGTGTCACGCCAGCTGGAAATTCTACCTGTAGAAGATGGTTCAAATGGCTCTGAGCGCTATGGGACTTAACTTCTGAGGTCATCAGTCCCCTAGAACTTAGAACTACTCAAACCTAACTAACCTAAGGACACCACACACATCCGTGCCCGAGGCAGGATTCGAACCTGCGACCGTAGCGGTCGCGCGGTTCCAGACTGTAGCGCCTAGAACCGCTCGGCCACTTCGGCCGGCACCTGTGGAAGAATGCTGCGAACATTTCTCAAATGGTATCTGTAATGCTGTTCCAAGCTGTCGTGGATGCAAATGGGCGTTACATTGAGCAACGTTTGTACCCTGGAAGGTAAACGTGGTACGCAGTTAATAAACGTTACCCTCTCATGTCGGTGGTAGCGGAAAACAGATCGTGTATGTATTGAAGAGACTGAAAAAGTCTTCAACTGCCAACATCTAAACTGCAAGAAATGCATTAGCGATCAAATCTGTTGTAAAAAAGTTACACGTTTACTTTTATATTGGGAATTATAGCTTAATAACTGACCAATAGCCATGAATACACGCATTGTAAGTACTGTATTATTATTATCATTATATTTATATACTTTTCATGTAACATACAGATTTGAATGTTTAATCACTGAGGAATTCTGTTTAGGTGTGAAAGAGAGCCAGCAGGCCTTAACCTTTCAAGATGAAATAAGTGCATAAACAAATAAATAAATAAGTAGCCAGAACGTATGGTGAATTAAGTGCGTGAATAAATAAGTAGGCATCTTTGTAATCAAAAGAATGTGGCAGAACTAACAGATACACAGTGTGTCCCAAAAGGAATGGTCGATATCGAGGTATGTAACAGGAACAATCGTTTTAATAAAAAAAACTTCATATGTACATATATCCTATTCCTAATGGTTTACGAGATAGAATACATTCAATGTACGCAGTTATTTATTTTCTGTATTATTCAGTACAGAAGGTCAAGAAATCCGACAACGACCAGGAGTGCGGTGTACTGACTACGTGGCACTCCCTACCGCATCCGATGACGTCACTGACAGACGGTGACATGGTGCTCGGTCGTTCCCGATTGGTCCTTGTGGGACCAGAAAGCGGAACTTTACTGTTATTCAACACAGAAAAACAATTTTTAAAGTGGAATTTTGGGCCCCTTTCGATAGAGCGACCCAAATTAATCTAGTGCGATGTTTGTTTTATCGATAGGCTATGCGTTAGCAGTGCTAGGAAAACACTAAGAATTATCATTACTCCAGCAGTGACAGCACTGCCCTGGCAGATGCTGAAAATTACGTCATGAAGCAGCTGGTTACTCTCCGTGTTTTACTGTCTCTGCTAGTACATATCGATAACCAAATATCACACTAGACTAATCTGAGACCGCTCTCTTGCATGGACATGTAAAATTCCGCTTTAAAAATATTTTTCTTTGTAGAGCAATACAGATAATAAATAACAATCTAGACTGAGTGTTCTATCTCTGGAACGATTCGAAATGAAGCATATATCCATATGAAGATTTTTGCCTCAAGTGATCGTCCCTGCAGTGTGCGTGAGCATTGACCATTTCTCCTGGAACATCCCGTATAGTAAGCCAACTTTTACACACGCTAATACAGACGCTTCCTCGTGGTTACCAATGATTACCAATGGCCATAGACAGTAATTTTGGTAAGCAGGACATCGCCTGTTCTCAGTCTGACAGGGATTTCGAGATGGTCGAAGAGGGTCTCCATTCACAACGCAGATCATAATTAAAGATAAGGATCGCGCGACCGACTGCTGAGAAAGTTAATGTTATACATCCGAAAGAATTGGCCTAATAAGGTTACATTTGGTTCTCTCATCGACACACGCTGTCAGTAGTATGTATTTAACTTTTGGTTTATTTATTTTGGCAAGATTAGGGCCATCAGCCATCTCTTACATGATAATAAGTCAATACATAGAATACATACTACTTACAGTGCGTGTTGGTGAAGGAAGGAAACTTTAACGTAAACCATGTACAAACTTATATTAAAGGGGGTCATTATCGTAAGTGTACACGCATACGAACATCGAATGGTAACTGCCCGTCGCTGTGAACCCTAGTTCAGTCACTGTTGCACTGTAGGAATCCACAGACAGAACTCTTAGTTGACTGACATGTAAGCTGGTCAGAGTATTCCGTTGACACTGGTACTTTTAGACGCTATTGCCACCTTTTCAGTGAGAAACATTTGCTTTTATCTCATGGTCAAATCTAAACCACTCTGGGAATGACTTTGTGTAGATCATGATGACCCATTCCTAAATTCGATTTATGTATTTGGCCATAATAACCACTTTGGCATTTTTCATAGTATGAAATCTGATGCTACTGAAGCGAACGTTTTGTCCACAGAACTTCACCCAACGATTGTCTCAGATAATTGATTTCCCATATACTTCTCTGTCATTTCAAAAGCTTGGTGAACTAATGGAATGTCCGTATTCGTTTGTTCCTCAAAGCAACAGAGATGAAACCCGTTTAATTCGAATGTTCAGAACCCCAACGTAAAAAATAATTACATAATCGTTGTCTGCTCTCTGTTCATCGTATGTAACACAACACAGGCGACCAGCCAAGATACCACAGAGATCCTGTGCGGCTGTTGTGTGAGCAGCTTACTTAATACTCTCTCGTCCTAAGCAATCCGTAAAATTCAAGTCGCTTAGAGGTAGATTACATGAAACTGTTGTCGCTATACAAATCATTGAAGCGTAATGTTTCATATATGAAGAAGTGGATCAATTTTCGCAGTGACCAGAAAACTTGGTTGGCCTTGCAACAGGAATATGTTCATTGATTCGAAGAGACTACAGGAAATTTAAAGTAACGCATCTCATAAAGATTGCCTCTTTTGAAATATTAGTCTGATTTCTAACTTTATTCTTCTTCAATGGATTCATAGCATTTAGAATAGTTTAGGAATTTCGGTTCGTTCATTCATTTACATCGTTATGCTGCGCTTCCCTATTTCATTTCTGCATGTTAATCTAACCCACGATATCACAATAAAAGTATAGAACTTTTGATAAGCTGCTTTGCAGAATTAGGTACAGCACTTGAAACTGAGTCCTTTTGAAGATCGACTTTTCTCTCCTCAGCAATACATTAGTCAGATAAACATGCAGTATGTCCGTAATTGCTCCGGTTCCTATTTGTTATTGGAAAGCATTTCACAATAAAATGTCTGTCTGCAAATTTCTACTAACAAAAATTTATCATAATGTTATCAACTCATAGTAAATGATTACAATGTCCTTCTCTGGCAAAAAAAAACACAGGAATAAACTCATCGAGTCACGGAATATTCCAGCCTTTCAAAAACTCTCTAGACGCTGTCGAAAGGTTTTGGTGATGAAATTTGTCTGTTGTGTAATATCCTGTGCATAAATTAGTTTTGTTAGGTTTCATCACAGGCAAAAAGTTGGACGAATGTGTAGGCCGTGTACTGTACCTTTCCCCGCCCTGCCAATACATCTTTCACTATAAGACGAGGGACAGTGTATATGGCCACAATGTCAAAGTGTAAACAAATTTATTATTTTACTGTAGAAGTTTTGAAAGAGTTCATCAGCGTAGTATGTTGAAGTTTGACGGTAAAATCAACAAACCGTTCTCTCAACAATAGCTCAGAAATGAAGCATTTTCAGAAATATATTACGTTGATTCTTTTTTCGATCCCGCAGTTTTTCAGAACAAATTTTATACATTCCGTACTAGAGTTTTGATGAGCGTGGCCTACTGCTTCATTGCAGGTAGTATTAAATCTATCGGCCTTGAATGAGAAATCTTTATGTTTGAGCCATACATTTCACTCTTCTCTATTCCCTACCTAAGAAAAAGGAGTATGTTGTGCTGTATTAGAATACAAGAATTCAAAATAGCCAATTGAAAATTTATAACTGCTACAAACTACACTCAAGTGGGACAGAAAAAAACACACATCCTTACGCAAATAGTCTTTGTAAAACGTCTCGATTCGGGAAGAAACTGAACAACATTCCGATTAGCTACAAAAAACCTATTACCAAAAGATTGAGAATCCTCTGAAGTTGACAGTGCAGTTGTAAAACAATAGTTACAAAATAAAATTGTCAATAACAAAAAAGTATCAATCAGTTAATTAACTATTATTTACTCAGTACTTTCGTTTACCTCGAAATCGTTGAATTATTCATTTTTATGATACTTTCCTCTGGAATCGCCCATATATAAAGGACGATCCAAAAGTTTGCGACAGACATGTAGACACATTCGTGTCTTTCTCACGTGCGTGCGGTAAATGCGGAAACTTGAACTATGGCGACGCTGTTACCAAATGCTTCCAAACGGGACCAACGTGCTGCTATTCATTTCTTGGCTGGCGAAGGACAAACATTGGTAGACATAAGTCGAAGACTGAAGAATGTGTATGGGGCAGCATGTCTGTCGAAAACCACCGACTGGAATGGAGCGCCAAGGGGTGCTGCTGCTTCTGATAACGAACGTCCCCATATCGCAAATACCGTAACGTAGAAGTTACGCCAACGCAAGGGGGAGACACATGAGCATCCGCCCTATAGTCCTGATCTCTCCACGTGTGATTATCATGCCTCTGATTTCTTTAAAAGAAAGACTTTGAAGGGTCGACGATTCCTGTCGGAGATGTGTAGCAGGCAGATACCTGTGCGTTGGTTGGATGATTGCCTCAACGTCCACGGCGATTTTGCCTGACTGATAACGTAACCACTGAAAAATAGCGTGACATTTAAGGCATTTGAGACATAAACCATGAAAACGCAGTAAACATAATTACAATCTAGGGGGTTTTAGTTGATAGAAAATGTAAGGATAATCGGTTGTACGTATTGGTTGATTGTGTTCAGGCCGTTTCAATACAGGAAATCAACATCCGTAAGTATGTTGTCATATGTAAGCGTGTGTTGTGTTCTCACAGCCTACTTAAGAGGCATGGGGACACTGCCTCACGATGATTGATGGCAACGTGCGGGAGAAAGCTCGTCGCAACGATGAGACAGCATCATTTGTGCTTCCAGCTCCATTGTGAGATGTACGGCACACAAACAAAGAACCAAGACGAGTGCCGCAAGACAAAACGACAAGTCTAGGAAGAGGTTACCGCCTAGTAATGCTGTGCCACTTTCTAGCATTACCCTGATAACCCACATCAGTATTTCCCTTCCGAACCGTCTGTTCAATTCTTTGGAAAAGCTCAAGGAGAGGCGAATAGAAACGAATCGCAATATTCGCAGAAAACTTCGCACAAACCTCATCTTCTCCAGCGCCCGCCCCCCCCCCCCCTTCCGTGATGCTATACTGTTTTATAATTTCATTGCATCACTGAGAATGTCCCGCGGCAGTTTGTGCAAGCAAATTGCCACCTTACGCAATCAACTCTTGCTGTTACCACAAACTTCGTCGCAAACAAAGACACTGACTGCAGAAGGCACTCTTTAACATCTCAGAGGTGAGATTAATTGTTTAGTGGTCACCTTCTGTTGGTGACAAAATTCTAGTTTGCATGCAGCGTGACCAGTCATTTTTGTTTGTATCAGAGAACAACTATTAAATATCGCGATTGTTAATAAGGTGTTCCAGGCCTGTCGCCAAATCTCATTAAAATCTTTCTGTGTGTATGGCTGCGTCGTCTTATAAATTACTTAAAATGCCAAAATTTCGGCCTTCCTCGGCACATAGAGGAAGACTGCTGTAACACGGCCGAAATGTCGTTCATTTTAGAATTTTGGCGTTTTAAGTAATCTATAAGATGACGCGGCCATACACACAAAAGGATGTTATTCGAATTGAAAGCAACAGCAGAAGCTTACGTATTTGTACCATTAACAAATGGTTCATAGCAAAGTTCTTTTAATGATCCATTATTCTTGTATTGAAATACGTGCTACATAAATGATTTCAAATTGTAGTATGCCTTCGACTTTACGAAGTTAACTTGTCATATTTCGCACAATATTCAATATAGGCACGGTTCTTTATTAGGATGGAGTACAGTTCGTCTGTATATATCACTGGGAAAGCATGAACTTCGGGTGGAGCAGGGTTTAAATCTCTGTGCAGCCATCCATAGTGTCATTAAATCAAATAAGACGAATGGCGACTGGAAATGATAGGTTCTATCGCCATTTTCTTCCCCATGTGTGTGTTATCGGAATTTTTGCTTTTTTTCTAGTGACATCGTCTTCTGTGGGGTATTTAAGCTTCCTTCCTACTTCTGCTCGCCCCGAGAAAGGTCATCTGTTGCCTCCGAGGTGATTCCAAAATCGCGCTTACGATAACAAGGACTGGCGAAAATTAGCGACGTACGTCTTGCAAATGTTTCTGCACGGTGAAAAACAGAGGGACGAGAAGCTCATTATTACTGTCTCTTCCTTGCCTCTGCGCTACAGGACTTCCACCGAACACCGACAGTTAGTGGCAGCATAGTGCAAACTAGGCTACAATGAAAACAACACAGTGCACAAAATCATAAGTAATTTACAGGAACCGATATTACTAACTATTGAATTTAGTATATCGTTCCTACTTTTCCTCCTCAAGCAATAACACCTTAACGTTGGTGGGGAGATCTGCGTGTCTCAGTGATCCGCTGAGCTATGCTGGCCGGAGCTATACTCCTGGTAGGCTCACCCGTGCCAGACAGTTGGTGAGACTCCAGACAGATGGCCGAGCGGTTAAAGGCGCTACAGTCTGGAACCGCACGACCGCTACGGTCGCAGGTTCGAATCCTGCCTCGGGCATGGATGTGTGTGATGTCCTTAGGTTAGTTAGGTTTAAGTAGTTCTAAGTTCTATGGGACTGATGACCACAGCTGTTAAGTCCCATAGTGCTCAGAGCCATTTTGAACTCCAGACAGAATAGTCCACCAAGGGGGCTCCCGCCTTTGGAGTATGTGAGTGGAAATCACATGGGCCCTTAGCTAAGTCTGACATTACTTCCACTTACTTGTGTCAGGCTTCTTCTGTTTTCTTTCCTATCGGCCTCCCTTACCCAACTCTTACTTTTTCGACCCCAACGGTATTGCGTTTAGAGGTCCGAGGGTGTCTTTCATTTTTCTTTTCTACCTCCAACGAAGCGGGCAGGGAAGGCTCTAGAGGCGTGGTGAAGCCAGCTGTCCTAAGGGAGTAAAACGTGAAAAGAAATCCTGCCAGCTCAGGGCAGAACAGTGGTAGCCCCAAGGCTGGGCTAACCCTCCGCAGCGCCTGTAACGCGTCCAGGGGACATTTTAACCCCACAAAAACTCAAAAATGTGCCTCGGAATAGGATGGAACCCCATAAGTCGAAAATGGCTAGGTACACTGGTTTACGAGTTGGCACGTCGACTATTAAAGGTCTGTATAGACCTGGAGCTGCTGAGACAGTAATCTCTGAACTAGAAGAGTATTAAATGGACGTTACTGCATAACAAGAAACAAGATGGCTAGGGGAAAGGATATTACGCGAGAAGAAATCAGTAATTTTTTATGGAGGCTGTGAAGAAAATGGTAAACATGAACATGGAACGGGATTTGTGGTGAGTGAGCGGGTGATAAGGTTATCTATCTGAGACGTAGTTTTGACGATCTCACCCTTGTTAATGCATATGCACCAGTAAATGTAATTGATGAAGAGGAGAAGAGTGAATTCTATGAAGAACTGGAAAGAACAGTGGGGAGCATTAGCAACAGAAATCTTAATATTATTCTAAGGGACCTCAATGCCAAAGTGGGAAAAGAAGAGATGTATAGACCAACAGTTGGAAAAGAGAGTTTACATGCAAAAACAAATGAAAATGGCCTGCTGTTAATCAATTTTGTGTTAAGTCAGCATCTTGTGGTGAGCTCAACATATTTCCCCTACAAACAGATCTACAAAGGCACCTGGATTTCCCCAGATGGTAGCACCGACAATCAGATAGATCATCTGCTGTTAGATGAGAGGCACCAGAAGTGTGTGATGGCTGTGAGATCGTACAGAGGAGCAGATGCGAACAGAGGCCACTTCCTAGTAACAGCCAAATTAAAGTTACAGCTGTGCTACAAAATGAGAAAGAACAACATGGCCAAGAGACAGTTTGATATTGAGAAGCTTAAGGATCCGGAGATATGCCAGCACTATAACATTAAAGTGCGTAACATGTCTGAAGTACTGCCGTTAGACCACGCTGATGAAATCAGTACTAACAAGCGATGGGAAGAAATAAGGACATCTGTAACCTGAAGCAGCTGAAGAAATTCCAGGAGAGAAATGCTTGACAACTAAGAAGAAATGGTTCAATGAGACAAGTGAACAAGCTGTGAAGGCCAGGAAGAGAGCAAGGGCGGAGCACACGCTGCACAGACAATGAGCGGAACAACAGGAAGCACTCAAGACCGTAGGAAGGGAAACAAATAGGATTCTGAGAACAGAATAAAGGAAGTTCATGAGCAATATGACTGATGAAACCGGAAAAGCTAATACAATGTCAGACAGCAGTAAAACGTTTCAGGTGTTGAAACGTGTGAGGAATGGTCAGAGAAACGAAGCTTTATATATTAATGATAAGGATGAAAATATGCTAACAGACAAGAAAAAAAATTCTGAGTAGGTGGAGAGAATGTTTTGAAGAGTTGTTAAATGTTGAAGATACAGAAAGTGTCTTTCCACATGAGAATAATACAGAGCTTGAAGGAGAAGCCGCAAACATTCAAGTGGAGGAGCAATGAGGAAACTAAAGAATAATAAAGCACCAGGAGGGTTCAAATGGCTCTGAGCACTATGGGACTCAACTGCTGTGGTCATAAGTCCCGTAGAACTTAGAACTTCTTAAACCTAACTAACCTAAGAAGATCACACACATCCATGCCCGAGTCAGGATTCGAACCTGCGACCGTAGCGGTCATGCGGTTCCAGACTGTAGCGCCTTTAACCGCACCAGGAGGGGATAGGATAATGGCAGAGATGTTGAAGGCAGGAGGAGAAACACTTCTGGAAGAGCTATACAATCTCATAAAAGAAATATTGGAAAAAGATGAAATCCCAGGACAGCGGAAATCAGCCGTCATTATCCCACTGCATGAAAAGGACAGTAATAGGAATTGTAACAACTTCAGAGGAATTTCTCTCCTAATTGTACATTATAAAGTTCTATCTTTAATAATACTTGAAAAGCTTAAGCCAAAGACTTATGACAGCATCCACAGATTAAGTATATACTGTATCCTGAGAGAGCGTGGTATACCAATGAAGTTAAGAACTATGGTAAAGGTGTGCACGGCGGAGACAAAAGCCAAAGCCAAATACCAAGCGGAGCTGTCCAAGGAAATCCATATCAGGGCGGGTGTGAGACAAGGTGATGTTATTTCATCATTGTTATTTAATCTAGTCCTAGAGAAAGTAATCCGAGAAATGAAAAGCGAAAACAAAGCGGTGACGCTAAATGGTAGGACTGATTTATTGGATTATGCAGACGACATCGCAGTTCTAGCAGACTCAGAGGAATAGATGGCAGGAACTGCAGAGGACCTAGCGCAAAATACAAGTAAGGTCGGGTTACGGATTAATGCGGAAAAGACTGAGGTAATGGAGGCATCAAGAGAAGCCCCTAATGACATCCCATTACAGGTAGGGATATGGAAATTTTCCAAAGCGGAAAATTTTAAATACCTTGGTACATGATTCGACAGGCAAAATAATTTATAACAGGAAATAAACCAACGTATTGAGAATGGATCTAAAACTTATTTCAATCTAAATCAGATAATGTCATCTCAGAATCTGTCGATTGAGACCAAACTTAAAGCATACAAAGCCGCGATAGTGACAGTATTGTTGTATGGGACAGAAACGCTAAGCACAAAAAGAAAGGATGAAGAAAACTTATTGGTCTTCGAAAGAAAAATTATGAGAAGGATGTTTGGGCCTGTCCGGGAAGAGGGCTCATGGAAACGTAGAAAAAAACAAGAATTGTATGAGCTGATGAGGCAACAGAACATCGTTCGAAAACTGAAAGTGCGGAGAACAAGCTTGACAGGACACATTGCTATGAGACCAGACAACTCTCGGGCAAAAACCGTAGTTGTGGGAAGATCTGATGGTACCCGTCCAATCGGAAGACCCAAATACCGATGAGAGGAGGAGCTACAGAAAGACCTTTACCAGCTAGGAGGCCGTGATATTTGGATCCAAAGTGCATAAGATCGCGCCGGTCGGAGTGGCCGAGCGGTTCTAGGCGCTACAGTCTGGAACCGCGCGACCACTACGGTCGCAGGTTCGAATCCTGCCTCGGGCATGGGTGTGTGTGATGTCATCAGGTTAGTTAGGTTTAAGTAGTTCTAAGTTCTAGGGTACTGATGACCTCAGCAGTTGAGTCCCGTAGTGCTCAGAGCTTTTTTTTTTTTTTTTTTTTTTTTTTTTTTTTTTTTTTTTTTTTTTTGCATAAGATCGCCATCTATGGAGGAGCATTGTGAGGTCGGCGCATAGTCTACAGGGTCCTCGATCGCCGATTTGATTATGATGATGATTGATGTTCCTAGTTTTGATATATACGCTATGCAGTTACTGAAGTATCGTCTCCAGTTGCGACCATAATACGTGAAAATTCACAGTTCGGTCTATTTCAGTTGGACCACAATCATTCAACTCAGAACAAAACCGTATTACAGAAATGAAAGGAAGGATAACTGTTCTAGTGTCCATACTGAAGATCTGGGTTCTTTTGTGGTTTCTTTCGGTGTATCGTATGGCGCACGTTCATAAGTTTATGCCGCTCTCACAATTTCTGTGTTTCGCCACTATAAGACATACTTGACATCTCGTTGTATCTGGTGTACTGTCGGTGGTCTGCGTTTTTCTAACACAATATTTCAACGTCGTACCTCGGCGTCTTCATCAGGTGCAGAGGTACTACGTCGAAATATTGTGTTAGAAAAACGCAGACCACTGGCAGTACACCCGATTCAACGAGATCGTCGGGAAAGTCTACGAAGTTACATTAAGACATACTTGTGTACTGTCCTGCAAAGGATTTCCAAGAATTCCAGTGAAGCGCTGTCTGCGTAGCCCATTTTGTTGGGATGCATGACGAAATCCAGTTACAACTACTCGACAAAATAACTGCCCTGTCAATGAGCTCGTCGGCAATATTCCGAACTATGATGAAAGTCTCTACCGTTTAACACATTCTGTACTGAGAAATGGAAAGAGTGGTATATATGAATATGAAGAAAATTTCTGTGACTGATACCAATCTCTCATTGCAGTATTGTTGGTGTTAATTTTGCTTCTGCACTGTTGAAAAAGGAATGTCAAGCACCGTTTTGTGTTTTTACCTCGGCACGGACAGTTCGTCTTCTGTCACTAAAAGGAATTCGGTTATAAGGTAACATCCAATCTATACGAGACGATGAATCGTCACAATGTGAGAATATAGTTTTCACATCAGCCACGTGAAGTTATTCAGCGTGTAAGACATTAAGGCTTATACTTCTTTGTGACTGACTCAAGCGCGGGAACATCGTATACCAAAATACTTCAAAACTACTTTTTCCCTCATTCACAGTCTGATTCCAATGAGTTCATTTTTCCATCAGGATTCATTTTCAGCACGTTGGCACCGACGTGTTCGAAGATTCCCGCAGAACTCATTTCATAAATTATTCACATATGAGGAAAAGTTTTGCATCATCTCTGTTTCGAGAGTTCCGGAACCTATACAGAACATAGGAGTAGAGATCAACATAAACATTATTTCCGCCCTTTTTATTGTTCATGAAAACCACACATTTTATGTTGTACCACGATACAGCGAGACCTTCAGAGGTGGTGGTCCAGATTGCTGTACACATCGGCACCTCTAATACCCAGTAGCACGTCCTCTTGTATTGATGCATGCCTGTAATCGTCTGGCATAGTATCCACAAGTTCATCAAGGCACTGTCGGTCCAGATTGTCCCACTCCTCAACGGCGATTCGAAGTAGATCCCTCAGGGTGGGTCACTTAGTCCATAAACAGGCCTTTTCCATCTATCCCTGGCTTTTCCATCTATCCCTGGCATTTCCGATAGGGTTCATGTCTGGAGAACACGATGGCCACTCTAGTCGAGCGATGTCGTTATCCTGGAGGAAGTCATTCACAATACGTGCACGATGGGGGCGCGAATTGTCGTCCATGAAGACGAATGCCTCGCCAATATGCTGTCGATATGGTTGCACTATCGGTCGGAGGATGGCTGTCACGTATTGTACAGCCGTTACGGCGCCTTCCATGACCACAAGCAGCGCACGTTGGCCCCACATAATGCCAACCCAAAACAGCAGGGAACATCCACATTGCTGCACTCCCTGGACAATGTGTCTAAGGCGTTCAGCCTGACCGGGTTGCCTCCAAAGCCGTCTCCGACGATTGTCTGGTTGAAGGCATATGCGACACTCATCAGTGAAGAGAACATGATGCCAATCCTGAGCGGTTCATTCGGCATGTTGGTGGGTCCCTCTGTACCGCGCTTCATGGTGTCGTGGTTGCAAAGATGGACCTCGCCATGGACGTCGGGAGTGAAGTTGCGCATGATGCAGCCTATGGCACATAGTTTGAGTCGTAACATGACGTCCTGTGGCTGCACGAAAAGCATTATTCAACATGGTGGCGTTACTATCAGGGTTCCTCCGAACCATAATCCGTAGGTAGCGGTCATCCACTGCAGTAATAGTCCTTGGGTGGCCTGAGCGAGGCATGCCATCGACAGTTCCCGCCTCACTGTATCTTCTCCACGACCGAACAACATCGCTTTCGTTATCTACTCCATATCGAACAACGTCGCTTTGGTTCGCTCCGAGATGGCTGGACACTTCCCTTGTTGAGAGCCCTTCCTGGCACAAAGTAAAAATGCGGACGCGATCGAACCGCGGTATTGATTGTCTAGGCTTTGTTGAACTACAGACACAACGAGCTGTGTACCTCCTTCCTGGCGGAATGACTGTTACGTATCGGCTGTTGGACCCCCTCCGTCTAATAGGCGCTGCTCATGAATGGTTGTTTACAACTTTGTGTGGGTTTAGTGACATCCCTGAACAGTCAAAGGGACTGTGTCTGTGATACAATATCAACAGTCAACGTCTATCTTCAGGAGTTCGGGGAACTAGGGTAATGCCTAGTCGTGCACGCATTTGTAAGTATAACTGTATTGACTTTACAGTGAAGAATGTGGGTATTTTGCACTTTTGATACAGGACCTAGCTGGGTATGTTTAAAACCACGTTCAGAATCCTACATTTATAATATGAACTAAAATCGGAATATTCTTTTGAAATTGACTGAGTGAGTGAGTGAGTGAGAGAGAGAGAGAGAGAGAGAGAGAGAGAGAGAGAGATGACGATGACGATAAAAATTAGCATTTTACTTTTATATGGCAACGTTCTTCCAATGGCCAATACGTACGTACTATAGAGTCACAATAAAAAATTGGCCCTAGAAATAGTTGTCTGACACTGAATAGGCAATCACATTTAATGAACAGAATAATTTTTGTTGGCAGAATAATAAGATCATAACGAGTGTGCTTTGGTGCGACACGCATTTCAGTCTGGAAAGCCTTATGATTATTTCCTTGTATTAACAATAGATTACTTATTGGCCTGGCCATTAGATCTTCTCTAGAAACACAAGTGTAAAGTAGTAATAGGAAAAGTAAACCGGTAAACCGAAGTAATAAACTACAGAATACGTATGCAACCCAAGATAAAAATGGAAATACACTCTAAGACAAAGAAAAGAGAAAAAAAAAACATTAACCACGAAGGAGCTATGCAAAGTGATCTCATATCGATATTCATACAGGTATCAAAGTAAAATGCAAAACTGTAACTTTGGAGGCCTATAGTCGAATCTGTGACGTTGCAGCGCAATTTCACCAAGCAGCTGGCAAGGACAATAAACAGCGACAAGGCATAAATTCTTAGCGAATTTCATTCCGTGTACTCAGTTGGACAGTAGCTATGCCTTGCAGACAGGTGCATGAACAATATACGCAGATGTCAGCATTTAAGGAGGACGTGTAGTTGGACTCAGAGAAGCCGGTTGACTAATCGGTGAATCGCTCGACATTTGAAGATGTTACCATTCGACAATGTTGGCAGGAATGGGTGAAACACGGCTAAAAACAGCGTCAAGAAGGAGGTGGTCGATGTAGAGAGACGACAGAACGTGAGGAGCGAGCGATCGTCAGGTACGCACTCAGCCCCGGATTCATCATTATGGTCGACTCTGCATGCAACTAGTGCTTCAGTCATCATAAGGACCATTAATTGGCGGCTCACAGAAATGGGACTGAGTTCACGGCACAAGCCGCCCCTTGCGCCGACTACAGTTGACCTCTGTACATCAGCACACACGTTTGCTGTGGTGTCGGGCACATTCGGTATGTATTCTCATTGTATTCTGGATTGGGATTGTCTTCTGGGATGAGTCCTGCATCAAATTGAGCCCCTATGCCCAACGAAGACGCGTCTAGAGACGCCCCGAACCGGTGGGATACCAACCTGAGTGTCCCCTGGCATACAGCCCGAAGATGAGGAGTGATGATCGGGGGTACCGTTTCATTTCATAGCAGGATCCCTTTGGCTGTCATCCGTGGTACTCATATAGCACAGCGGTACGTCGACGGAATTCTGCGCTCCGTTTCGTTGCCCTCCATGGGAATCCAACCTGGGATTCCTTTTTTCAAGATATTGCCCACCCACACGGCGAGTGTTTCTGTTGCTTATTACCGTGCTTGCCGAAGCCTCCTTTGGCCAGCAAAGTCGCCGAATCACTCGCCGGCTGAGAATGTTTGGAGCATTATGGGTCGAGGAATTTGAGACAGAATTTGACACAATATCCCTCAGGAGGACATCGAACAATACTATCAGTCAATGCCAAGCCGAATAACTGCTTGCAAAGGGCCGGAAGTGGACCAAAATGTTATTGAGCTGCTCAATTTGTGAAGCTCTTTCTCCTGAATAAATCATCCAGTTTTTCTGGAATTTATTTGTCTGTACGTTTATATCACATCTACCGACTTCCGTCCCATTCGGATAACTCCTTTGTGGTACGCCTTTTTTTGTCTTACAGTGTATTCTTGTAATGAGCCTGTGGAGACCGCCATCATCTGGGAAAAATATCTGTTGCGATGAAATAAGCACTAAGAATAAACAAACACAAGAAAAATGCATTATAAAACTTCTCTCATAAAAATGAAGTATAGCGTTTCCGTTACCGCCTTAAAAATTGTACGCTTTTGAAAGGAAAGTTTCTTCTTTTCATTGGAAGTGATCCCGTGCATTTTAACACTTTGCTGTATTGTGAGTGGTGCCCAGCTTATGTTAGTAATCCCGTCGAACCATAATCACTATGACAAATCCAAAATCGATCGCTCAACACATTCTGTGTTGATGTGTCCTCGCCCGTAAAAATGAGTCAACACAGCAGGATTCAGCCATCAATGACTCCATGTGTAGATGTGAGTATCTGTTGCGGAGCTGCCACTGCAGATTCTGTCTCTTCACCATCTTTCCGTGGCAAGTAGTATTTCTGCGTATGTGCAGCTACAAACAGAGTATTTGAAACTGAATCTAATATCGCACCAACGTGGACGGAGTATTACCACTTTTAATGCCGCGAAGCCACCGGCGGTCACATGCTCGTCTCTGTTTAGTACAATATATTTTTCGATGGTGTGTGAAGTTGCAGAAAACTAAGTCCTAAACGTTGAACTAGATGTTTTACCCGATTTCCTGAAAATAGATGTCAAGAAATAACAATTAACGCACAGTACTGCACCACATACTATTAAATATAGGGGAGCCTGTGATCACCTGAGGACACATGGCGTCAAGCGTGAACCCCTACTGCAGTCAACCTGTTCAAGACGAACCAATGTTCGCACTAATGAATTTCGCGAACCTTTCGTAGACCGTTTTGCCAGGAAAAGGTCTTTAGGAAGTGTGGTTTGTAGAAACACTGCCGTTTGGACACAGGTGCATGCTTAGCAAGTATGGGGACCATTTATGATGTATCTAACAAAGGCTACAGAGTCCTTTTGAGATCTGCTCGTATAGCGTATAGCGTAGCGCGCTTGCTTGCAAAACGAGAAGGTGATCCAGACTTGGGTTCAATCCGAGCGGCGGATTAATTACCGTGGGACGGTACAAAAATATGTGTGAAATCTTATGAGACTTAACTGCTAAGGTCATCAGTCCCTAAGCTTACACACTACTTAACCTGAATTATCCTAAGGACAAACACACACACCCATGACCGAGGGAGGACTCGTACCCCCGCCGGGACCAGCCGCACAGCCCATGACTTCAGCGCTTTATACCGCTCGGTGGGATGGTACACAGGCCACTCTGAGCGTGGTTTTTAGGCGGTTTCTCACGCTGGTCTAGGCAAATACTGGTCTCCTCCCCAAATTCCACCTCAGAGAATAAGATACAGACAGCCACACAGAACAAGGTTTACACAATTCATAAATTAACGGAGAACACTATTTCCGTCGCTAAGTTTACCTTGATGGCTGTGACGTCAGGAAGGGCGTCCGGCCACAAAGGTAGTAATAACAATAAAATTTGATAAATCCTGAAGAAGCAGACCCCTTGCTATACTTTGATCCTGATTCTTACGTAAACAAACACAAACGCGATGACTGGTCACCAGTCGTATCACATGTACACTGGCGTTGTCACGCTCTTGGAAGTAGAATTTGCCAAATCCTGAAGAAGCAGACACCTTGCTGTACTCTGACCCTGATCCTTATGCCGGCCGCGGTGGTATAGCTGTTCTGGCGCTGCAGTCCGGAACCGCGGGACTGCTACGGTCGCAGGTTCGAATCCTGCCTCGGGCATGGGTGTGTGTGATGTCCTTAGGTTAGTTAGGTTTAAGTAGTTCTAAGTTCTAGGGGACTTATGACCTAAGATGTTGAGTCCCATAGTGCTCAGAGCCATTTGAACCATTTTGAACCTGATCCTTATGTAAACAAACACAAATGGGATGACTGGTCACCAGCAGTATCACACGTACACTGGCGTTGTCACGCTCTTGGAAGTAGGTCCTACTTACCTATTAGATACCTTATTACAAAGTTACGGCAAATGAAACTTTAAGATATTCTAATGCATTAACAGCCATCAACGCTTTTCTTAATCCGCTTTAACTACGCAGTTTTTATTTCAGAAATCGTGTACAGTTGCAGTCTCTGAGTACTGTTGTGCTCTGATTATCAAGCTGCTGATACGCAGTATAAAAATGACTGACGTTGCTTCCTGCTCCGTAGTGAAACACATGCTTGGAACTCCGTTAAAAAGTGGCGAGGAACAGGTTGTTCTTAGTGTTTTCCACAAGTTTACAGAAATAATCGCCGTTAAAGTTTTCGGAACTGCATTTAATACCGTTAAGGCGTTCTTTGAAAATAGGATACACAGCTGGAAAAAAATCGGTAGCGTTGTAGAATGGTATTCCCGTCCAGTCCATGGAGTGGTCGTTCTAGTCTTGCTTACGTCTTTCTTTATTCGTTCAATTTGGAATACCCACATCTTTTAAATGTAAAATTCATCAAACTTTTGCTAATTAACAATTATCTAATTGTCATTTTTTACGAAAAATACACGTCTTTCTGTTTGTAATTACATATTTTACGCAAAATTGAAGTTTTATATTGCAAATATAAATCCTTGATCATCGATAATTCATAAAAGATTATTAATAAAGGTCACTTAAATTAATAAAACATAAATTACATTTTTGCGACAAAAATCAAAAATCAAATCCTCTTTATTTGGACCATGCCCATTGTTTTATACCTCAGATTCAGTTCCACACTCTCCAAAGTGGACGTAGAAACATGAAAGATCATAATTTTCACAGAATCGAGCATACCATACAAATGCTACATGTTTACAGTTGCCACCTTAACATTGCAATACTAACATAACAGAACTGATATGGAGCCAAGTTAAGGGACTTGTCGCGAGAAATATCAACTTTTATCTGCCAGATGTCCTGAAACTAATACACGAAGCTTTGTCACACATCACTGCCGAACACTGGCGGGATACAGAACAGTACGCTACCTCAAAAACGAAAAAAAAAATATGGTGCTCGACTGTCTTCGTGCATTCTGTTGTTGATCGACTCTTTATCAACATGGCGGATGACGGATTCCGCATTGAAATGTATCTCTCGAATTCCGATATGGAAGTTATTACCAGACGACTGCCTGTAATACCGTAAGTGGCTTCAATACTTAGCTGTACGGTAAAACCCCTGAATATGGTTTTGCATCAAATATTACTCGCTCAGAAAAATTAACTTTGTGTTTACGTTAGGAATTTTCACACTCTTCTTTTTAATTACAGTGGTATGTTAGCTAAGAACGAGAGCATGTTATGCTTTCCGTCTGGTCCGCTAAAAAGTATGCGGTATTATTGGTGTATTGTCGAATATATTTTCCCTTTTCATTCTCTTTTAAAATTAAATGACATTCGACGCTATATTGCTTCTCTGTTCGTCTCTTTTTACGTCTTAAATTCATCGGTTTGTCAGCGGTTTAGGTCACCTGTTGCACGAGTAACTACCCCGCAATGCCGTGAGGATTACCTCACACATGAAATCCAAGGCCAATCCATCAGTTTAGGTTCCAGCCCACCAGCCAATCGCGAAATTCAGGAGTAGCACTTCGGTGCTTAGCGTGCCAGAAGACGGGTTTAGTTTACTCGTCCATTCAAGCAGTGTGAAGCGAACTGAAACTGTTCCCATCACTGCAGGTTAGTTGGACCAGCTGCGCCGGTAAAGCTGTTGTCCCGAATTATCGATTAGTCGATATGCACAGCATAGAGTGTGTCCTTTTTATCATACTTGACTGTACTCGAGACAGCTTGGCTTCCGCTCCACGTGAAACGAAATCCAACGAGATTCCCACAATCGTAGAAGAATAGACGGTGTAGTGTCGACATCAGGTTTATTCCAATGATGAATAGATTATAGGTGGTATAAACACTAGGGAAAAAAGAAGTCTTTGTAATATACAGCGTTAGTGCAGTATTCGTTCTTTATTAGGAATCACTTTGTTTTTGCTACAGAACAGATCCTTTTTAATTTTCGAGTTTTCACACGACTAGTTGGTGAGCTGTCCTTGTAAACGAGACCAAACTGGTGATCACCTTCGCTACTTACCTTAAGAATATCTGTTGTTCATTATTATGCACTAAATATCGTCTTAAATTTCAAGCAATAATTTCCAGACTCAGTGTGTATGTCGCATTCTTCGTTAATTTTCTCATCAGATACGGTCCTTACTAACATTCTCAACCGTGGACATATTAAGAAAAACGTAGTATATAGATTTTCGACACGGTTTCATAACAGATTTAATTGTTTTTTTTTTTTTTTTCTTGTGAATTGACTCTGATGAGATTTCTGTTGCAGCGTGCTTGCAGTTTCTTACTCATATAAAAATTGCATAAAAACGCTGTTCCTTAATAAACTACCTGTACATTCTGCAAACCAGTCTTTCTCCACAACAGCTACAGCTGCACGTTGCTAGAGGAAAGCAGAGTTTAAATACTTCGAACGACGACACACTGGCAAGCATACGGAACTGCATTGATGACTCGTGTTTCAGTTATAAAATTATCCTTAACGCAGCATGGTCAACACACAAATTCGTAATGTTAACCGAAGTATCTTTGGCTACATGTGCGGTCTGCGGTTATCAGACGCAAAACTGTGTTTCCGTGTGCACCATTAGAGCCACTTGCTACGTGTTGTCTTTAACACAATTTCGAAGACCCTTTGTAGAGATGTCTATCGAAGCCGTAGCACCATTCCAGTTCTGCGCGCTGTCACAGCTAAGTGGACTAAGCGGAGCAGAGACAAGCGTCCCTCGTGTTGGCAAATATCCACCGTAGATACGGCGCCACACGGGTATACAAAGATGGCCCGTAGATGTTCTCACCACACTCGTTAGCCGATGCCAGGACACCTGGAACAACATGTGACACAGACTTTACTTACAGAAAGCACTGAGCTACAACAAATACACAGTCCGATGAGCCGTCCAAGGCACGTACACCCCTAGCAGCAAAGTCGCTCGACATCGTATGCCGACATTTCCGATACATTGTATCGTGATAGTCGCTATACAAAGTCGCCCGTCCCCACTGTCGGAGTCAGTTACACTGCAGTTAGCAGAGCGCAATGTCCCAAGAAATTGCTCTCAGTCCCTAATTTGTGCTTAAGTAATTTAATATTATTCGAAAAGAAAAACAAATAAACGTAAACTTCACTGGGCAGAAATCAATTTTCGCGATACGTTACTGTTACTATGAATCTTCTCGAAAAGTAGATGGTATGCGTTTCAAGCACTTTTTAAGGATGTGGCTTCCCTATTTCGAAACCCAACTCCAGATCGTTTGAGGGAAGATTTCCAAAGTTTCCACTGTATTTGGGGAAACCATTCCAGCCTCGGTGAGGCTAGCTGTCACACTCCGGTTCCTTGCCAGTTTTGAATCTTTCACTTGCGTGATGTGTATAATTAGAATTTCGGAACAACGACCTCACGTTACATCCCAGAGACTACGAAAAAATAATTACTTCATTGATTTGCTTTGTATAGGTAAGAAATACAATTTTTTCGCTATATTTTATTTTAGTAGTGAGTAAAACTTTATCATCTACATTTATGTTTATTACTTCAATTTCTTTAACAAACAATGAGATCCCAGAGATCTAAGAAAAAATAATTACTCCGCTCATATGCTACGTATACGTAATAAATAATATTTTGATGCTATATTTTATTTTAGTCGTGATTTTTAATGAGTACAACTTTACCACCTACATTTATATTTATTTGTTAAATTTGTCTAAAATTGTACGCTTTGGTTACGGGTGGTCTCTGAATTTTGGACGACCGTTCACAATGTTGCGATGTGTATATTTTGGTTATGAGTGGTCTTTGAAATTTGAGCGAGAGCTTCACAGTGTTGCCATGTAAAAAGAAAGCAGGAGCCAGAAGAAATTGTGTGATTTCTATTTGCGGTATAGGATTTTGACTGCAAGGAATGGATTGGAGATTGTGTGGTATTCTGCACATCCGAATTCGCTATCCTTACACAAATTCCCTTTTCTCATTTCAGAAGAACTTCATCAATTACTCACTGGGCTAATGAAATTTCCTGTGTGCATTCTTCCACTGTTTCTTAATTTATTCGCAATATGCTCTCCGTAAACTGAAAATTTAAGGACTGCATGGCGATAAAATCTTGATCTCCGTTGTATAGGGCACTGGAGGCTTTCTGAAGTAGAAATTGACTAGGAAAACGTACAGACTTCCATAAATCATACAACACTGTCTCATATTCCCCGTTTCGATGGGAAAACTGTGACTTGCGACTTTAGTACCGCAAATGTCGCGCAACAGCCCTGAAACTTTCCCCACGACTCGTGCTCCCCGATTGTGATGCTAGGTGTGTACGCGGTTTCATCTACATCTACATCTACGCAGATACTCTGGCAACCTCCGTATGAGCCCTAATTTCTCGTCTTATCTTTGTGATCCTACGGGCATTATATGTTGGCGGCAGCAGAACCGTTTGGAAATCAGCTTCAAATGCCAGTTTTCTAAATTTTCTCACTAGCGTGTCTCAAAAAGAACGTCACCTTCCCTGCAGGGGTTCCCATTTGAGTTCCCGAATCATGTCAGTAACACTTACTTGTTGTTCGAACCGACCAGTAACAAATCTAGCAGCCCGCCTCTGAATTGCTTCCATGTCTTCCTACAGTCCGACCTGGTACGGATCCCAGACACTCGAGCAGTACTTAACAACATGTAGCACTAGCGTCCTATATGTGGTCCCCTTTACATGCGAAACATTCGTTCCTAAAATTCTCCCTATAAACCGAATTCGACCATTTGTCTTCCCTACCACAGTTCTCACTTGTTCGTTCCATTTCATATCGCTTTGTAATGTTATGCCTATATGTATGTAAACGTGTTGACTCTGACACGTAGCACACTAGTAATGCAGTATCCGAACGTAAAAGGTTTGTTTTTTCTACCCATCCGCAATATCTTACATTTTTCCACGTTAAGCGCTAGCTATCATTCATCACACCAACTAAAAATTTTGTCTAAATCGTCTTATATCATCCTACAGTCACTCAACTTTGACCCCTTACCGTACACCACAGCATCATCAGCAAATAACCACAGATTGGTGCCCACACTGTTCGCCAAATCGTTTATGTGTATAGAGAACAGAAGCGGTCCTATCTTACTTTCCTGGTGCACTCCAGAAGATATCCTTGTCTCTGATGACACCCGCCTTCGGGGATAACATACTAGGTTCTGTTACTTAAGAAGTATTCGACCCACTCGCATATCTGTAAACTTATTCCATATGCTCGTACCTTCGTTAACAGCCTGCAATGGAGTCCCGTGCCAAACGCCTTTCGGAAATCTAGAAAAAACGGTATCTGCTTGTTGCTCTACATCTACATCTACATTTATACTCCGCAAGCCACGCAACGGTGTGTGGCGGAGGGCACTTTACGTGCCACTGTCATTACCTCCCTTTCCTGTTCCAGTCGCGTATGGTTCGCGGGAAGAACGACTGTCTGAAAGCCTCTGTGCGCGCTCTAATCTCTCTAATTTTACATTCGTGATCTCCTCGGGAGGTATAAGTAGGGGGAAGCAATATATTCGATACCTCATCCAGAAACACACCCTCTCGAAACCTGGCGAGCAACCTACACCGCGATGCAGAGCGCCTCTCTTGCAGAGTCTGCCACTTGAGTTTGTTAAACATCTCCGTAACGCTATCACGGTTACCAAATAACCCTGTGACGAAACGCGCCGCTCTTCTTTGGATCTTCTCTATCTCCTCCGTCAACCCGATCTGGTATGGATCCCACACTGTATAGGTTGAACGAGTGTTTTGTAAGCCGCCACCTTTGTTGATGGACTACATTTTGTAAGGACTCACCCAATGAATCTCAACCTGGTACCCGCCTTACCAACAATTAATTTTATATGATCACTCCACTTCAAATCGTTCCGCACGCATACTCCCAGATATTTTACAGAAGTAACTGCTACCAGTGTTTGTTCCGCTATCATATAATCATACAATAAAGGATCCTTCTTTCTATGTATTCGCAATACATTACATTTGTCTATGTTAAGGGTGAGTTGCCACTCCCTGCACCAAGTGCCTATCCGCTGCAGATCTTCCTGCATTTCGCTACAATTTTCTAATGCTGCAACTTTCTGTATACTACAGCATCATCCGCGAAAAGCCGCATGGAACTTCCGACACTATCTACTAGGACATTTAAATATATTGTGAAAAGCAATGGCCCCATAACACTCCCCTGTGGCACGCCAGAGGTTACTTTAACGTCTGTAGACGTCTCTCCGTTGATAACAACATGCTGTGTTCTGTTTGCTAAAAACTCTTCAATCCAGCCACACAGCTGGTCTGATATTCCGTAGGCTCTTACTTTGTTTATCAGGCGACAGTGCGGAACTGTATCGAACGCCTCCCGGAAGTCAAGAAAAATAGCATCTACCTGGGAGCCTGTATCTAATATTTTCTGGGTCTCATGAACAAATAAAGCGAGTTGGGTCTCACACGATCGCTGTTTCCGGAATCCATGTTGATTCCTACATAGTAGATTCTGAGTTTCCAAAAACGACATGATACTCGAGCAAAAAACATGTTCTAAAATTCTACAACAGATCGACGTCAGAGATATAGGTCTCTACATCCATAGCTCGCAGTATATCATGTGAGATAAGGGCAACCTGTATTTCCCATGAGCGATGCTTTCTAAAACCATGTTTATTCGTCGACGTAAGCTTCTCAATCTCAAGAAAGTTTGTTATATTCGAACTGAGAATATGTTCAAGGATTTTTCAGAAAACCGAAGTTAGGGATATTGGTCTGTAATTATGCGGGTCCGTTCTTTTACCCTTACATACTGGAGTCACCTGCGCCTTTTTCCTGTCGTTTGGGACTTAGTGCTGGACGAGAGATTCACGATAAATGCACTCTTTGTAAAATCGAACTGGTATTCCATCGGACCAGGTGATTTATTTGCTTTCAAATCATTCAGTTGCTTCTCCACGCCAGGGATGTTTTTTACTATGTCGTCCATACGGGAGACTGTCTTATGGTTTAAAGGGCAGTATGTTACTTACGATTCTACTGTGTGAAAATTAAAACTTCGGCTTTAGTTTCTCTCTCTTCAACTGCCAGACCAAACTGGTCAATAAGGGACTAAATGGAAGGCCTAGATCAGCTTAGCGATGTTACATAGAACCAGAATTTTCTCGAATTCTCTGCCAGATCTTCTGCTAAGATGTGACAGTGGTAGTTGTTGTATGCTTCGCGCACTAATTTTTCGCAGACGCATGAATCTCTATTAATCTATACTTGTTGGCATTTATGCGTTCTGTTCCGAACCGAGAGTGCAACAGCCTCCGATTCCTCAGCATCTTCCGAATTTCATTACTAAACAATTGTGAGTCTTTTCCACCCTTTATTCACTTATTAGGCACATAACTCTCCAGACTATGATTTATAATCTGATTAAACTTTGCCTTTAATTCCTCTGTGTCCGTCTCACTGGAACTAAGTGATGTCAATTCACTGTCTGAATGAGATACTAACATCTGTTTATCTGCTCTTTGTAGAAGAAACACTCTTCTATTCTTCTTGACTGATTTATTTACACTCCTGGAAATGGAAAAAAGAACACATTGACACCGGTGTGTCAGACCCACCATACTTGCCCCGGACACTGCGAGAGGGCTGTACAAGCAATGATCACACGCACGGCACAGCGGACACACCAGGAACCGCGGTGTTGGCCGTCGAATGGCGCTAGCTGCGCAGCATTTGTGCACCGCCGCCGTCAGTGTCAGCCAGTTTGCCGTGGCATACGGAGCTCCATCGCAGTCTTTAACACTGGTAGCATGCCGCGACAGCGTGGACGTGAACCGTATGTGCAGTTGACGGACTTTGAGCGAGGGCGTATAGTGGGCATGCGGGAGGCCGGGTGGACGTACCGCCGAAATGCTCAACACGTGGGGCGTGAGGTCTCCACAGTACATCGATGTTGTCGCCAGTGGTCGGCGGAAGGTGCACGTGCCCGTCGACCTGGGACCGGACCGCAGCGACGCACGGATGCACGCCAAGACCGTAGGATCCTACGCAGTGCCGTAGGGGACCGCACCGCCACTTCCCAGCAAATTAGGGACACTGTTGCTCCTGGGGTATCGGCGAGGACCATTCGCAACCGTCTCCATGAAGCTGGGCTACGGTCCCGCACACCGTTAGGCCGTCTTCCGCTCACGCCCCAACATCGTGCAGCCCGCCTCCAGTGGTGTCGCCACAGGCGTGAATGGAGGGACGAATGGAGACGTGTCGTCTTCAGCGATGAGAGTCGCTTCTGCCTTGGTGCCAATGATGGTCGTATGCGTGTTTGGCGCCGTGCAGGTGAGCGCCACAATCAGGACTGCATACGACCGAGGCACACAGGGCCAACACCCGGCATCATGGTGTGGGGAGCGATCTCCTACACTGGCCGTACACCACTGGTGATCGTCGAGGGGACACTGAATAGTGCACGGTACATCCAAACCGTCATCGAACCCATCGTTCTACCATTCTTAGACCGGCAAGGGAACTTGCTGTTCCAACAGGACAATGCACGTCCGCATGTATCCCGTGCCACCCAACGTGCTCTAGAAGGTGTAAGTCAACTACCCTGGCCAGCAAGATCTCCGGATCTGTCCCCCATTGAGCATGTTTGGGACTGGATGAAGCGTCGTCTCACGCGGTCTGCATGTCCAGCACGAACGCTGGTCCAACTGAGGCGCCAGGTGGAAATGGCATGGCAAGCCGTTCCACAGGACTACATCCAGCATCTCTACGATCGTCCCCATGGGAGAATAGCAGCCTGCATTGCTGCGAAAGGTGGATATACACTGTACTAGTGCCGACATTGTGCATGCTCTGTTGCCTGTGTCTATGTGCCTGTGGTTCTGTCAGTGTGATCATGTGATGTATCTGATCCCAGGAATGTGTCAATAAAGTTTCCCCTTCCTGGGACAATGAATTCACGGTGTTCTTATTTCAATTTCCAGGAGTGTACTTCCGTAATAATAGTTGCCATAGTGACTCATGATCGCTAATCCCCGTTTCTATTCTGACATTGTCGTTAAATTCGGCCTATTTGTAGCTACAAGGTCTAACATATTTCCATTGCGCGTGGGCTGCCGAGATAGTTGCTCAAGACACTTTTCATAAAATGTGATAAAAAGTATTTCGCTTGGCTGTCGGTCTGTACCACCCGCCCCCCCCCCCCCCCTCCCGGTCCCCGCAATGAATTCAAACATCCCAGTCTATGATCGGTAGGTTAGTAATGCATGATCTGGGTGTTTACGCGCTGCTGACTGTAGACTTTCTTTGAATGACTCTAGAACTGTCACAGTGTTATCGGGTGGCAGGTGAAAACATCCAGCAATCAACTTGGTTTCTCCTACACCTGTTTTACAGGACCACATAATTTCAGTGTCACACTCAACTTCGACCTCAATAGAGGCAACGTTTTTGTCAACTCCAATGAACACTTACCCCCTACGGTCCTTAATCTGTCCACGCGATATACGTTCCACGACTCGCTAAATATCTCAGAGCTTTCCACATCGGATTTCAGCTATCTCTCGGTCTCAAGAATAATTTGATTCCGAGAAAATTCCCGGAGTGCAGTAAATTTGGGAATTTCATTACGAGTACTTCGACAGTTTACTGATAAAATTTTGACATTCGAAATCTCTTTACTCTCAACGTTGTCTGATTTCCCTTGCTGCATATAACTGGCCATAGATGACAAGAGCGAATGACGGTTGCGGAGATGTAGACGTAAGAACAGACGTGCAACTGTTGAGCAACTGACACCCCAGACGAACCAAGGGGCTACCAACAATGTCTCCTCAACGACCGTTCAGAGAACGTTGTTGCGTAAGGGTCACTGGAGCGGGCGACAATTTGTCTTTTCAGATAAATGACATTTTATGCTCCATCGGACAGATGGTCTTTGGCGTATATGGTCCTGCAACAGTCGTCGGAATGATCCAGACTGTAGGAAGGAGCGTTATGTTCTGGGGAATGTTTTCGTGGCATCATCTGGATGATCTCTTTATTCTGGAAAGCACAATGGATCAACACAAGTATGCATCTATCATTGTGGGCGATGTCCATCCCTACATACAATTTGTTTCCCTCGGCATGATGGCTTCTACCAGAAGCACAATTAACACGTCACAAAGCTCGCAGCGTACATGCCTAGTTCGAATAGCATTCGCAAGATACCCCGGAGATCAGTTTGTAACCGTCGTTTGTGATCCCACATATTCCTTCACACTAAAAACATATAATTTGGCCTTCTTCCGTCGCTGATGTTCTTTCTCCGGGCATGCTACTCTGAATTTTTTTTCCATCCCACCTGAGAGCAACCTCTCATCCTCTCTGTCTGTACTATGGGGGTTCTGCTGGCCCAGCATCAAAAACCGCTGCTGCCATGCTCTGCTCTCTCTCTCTCTCTCTCTCTCTCTCTCTCTCTCAGGGCAGAATACGTTCACCCCTGCAGAACACAACAAGTCTCTTCCCAAACTCTCCATAGCTGATAGCGGCTTCTGAAGAACGCATGGCCCACTTCTTCAGTCAGTGCTCAGGCCTAGTTACCTCCTATGTATGCAGTATTACAGAAACTGTTAATATGTCATGCTAGTCAGTATCAGTCAATGAAATGATTAACAATCCGATTGTACATCATAAACAGTGGTGTAATATAAATATTAATCTACAAGAATATTAAATATATGGTGGCAAAATCTTGCCGACTTACAGCGTATTTGCTTTAGTGAGAAAAAGTTATCAATTAGTAATTGATTCACATAACTGAATTCACATTATATGCAGTATATACTGATGAGCCAGACCATTATCACCACTGCCAACTGCGAGACTTAATGCCACCTGGTGTGTAGCAGGGACATGACGCGGCAAAGACACTGTATGAACAGTGTAGAGATGCACTTTATCATTATAGTGATGACACAGGCTGCAAACGAGAAAATCCACTAGCATAATCAACTTTGAAAAATGATGGATTGTTGTCGCCTTGTGCCTGCGAACGAGCGTCTCAGAAACAGCGAATGTTGTCGACTGTTCGCGTGCTACTGTCGTGGTATGGCTGAACGAAGCTGAAAGTGCGAGTAGGCGACAAGGTATTGGACGTGCTCAACTCATCACAGAACATGAATTTCAGAGGCTTGCCCACTCTGTAAAGCAGTATAATCAGTTGACCTGTGGCAGAACTAATGACAGAGTACAATGCTGTTGCGGGCACATATGCTTTGGAGCACACAGTTCAGGCCGTATGGTGAACATGGGGCTCCACAGCTGACAACCTTTACGTATTCCCGTGTTGATCCAGCGATGTCATCAATTACGCTTGCAGTAGGCAGAGGATCATCTAGATAGGACCTCGGATAAATGGTATCAAGTCGTCTGCTCGGACGAATCGCGTTTCTTGTTACAGTGTGTCGATGGTTTATATGTGGACACGGCAGCATCCACCTGAACTGCTGCCTGCAACATGCAACACGTCACGGACACAGGCTGATGAAGACCTATTTTGCTATTTTTTACCTAGACTGCCGTGGGACATGTGGAAGTAATCGAAGACACCATGACGGCTGTTGATTACGTGAAGATCATTGGTGACCACCTGTATCCCTTCACGCTTGATGTGCTCCCTAATGGATATGGCATCTTCCAGCAGGATAACTGTCCGTGTCACAGTGCCAGAAACTTACAACAGGCCATGCCAGTAACTTCGTATAGCCTGTTTCAGCTAAAAGCAGCCAGGCAAACATGGACAGAAACGATAATAAATCTTGGCAGACATTTCCGAAGTTATGTTCCTGGCTACTTCCGGCTGTTGTTGCCAAAGATGTAGCCAGAGATGGACACCGAACCAGACTCCATCTCATCAGGTCTTAAACATGTTCAGTGAGCGACAGCTCTGTCAATGGCGATGCCTCGTAAAGATGTCGTTTATCATGGAGACGGTGGAACGTGTACGCACTTCACCCTTTGCAAAATGAGTATTGTCGTCCCATAGAAGAGCACTACCTATTTTTTGTGTATAATGACATTATCCTAAAGTCGCGATGATCTACAGCTTTGAGACACTGCTCAGAAGTTACGGTGTCTCACTCCACACAATTGTACTTCAACAATTTTACTAATACATCCAGTTTCAGTCAGATTACAAACGATTACCCAAATTTACAGAGTTTGATTTTACCGCATTTTCTTAATAACACGATTAATCCATCATAGGAATGTAATTCATCAGATGACTTTTGTATAAGCTAATGATTTACGGTTGATATGTTAACTCTGTAAACATGAAGATGGTCTGTAATCTGACTGAAACTGGTTGTATTATTAATTATTAACTTACAGTTGCGTGAAACGTAAATTGTTTTTGAAAGGTTGTTTCCTTTTTTGTTCTTATGTCCGCATCGCAGTAGTGCTTTGAATACATTCTCAATTGCAATAAGTGTTATCTGTCGAGCTGAGACGTCTTTCATTTACGAGAGACACAATAGCCGAGGCACTACGCATTTGTATAATGCTTGCCGTAGCAAGCATATATCGAAAACTGTCCTTGCAAATATCGTTTTTAGTTATTAAAATTTAGAAAGACGCCTTATCTTTCGCTTACTGTTGCATGCAGTAAAGCTTCAAATTTCCCAACAGGCTAAACTCATATGCTGGGTCTGGACTCTAACCACACAGTTGTCTTTCGGGGTCAATGCTTTTGCTGATTGCATTATTTAGACACGACTCACTACACGCCGTCACTGATTTAATTATGCCATTGCTTTCAAAGCTACACACTAGCTCTTCTCAATTCCTCCTTGACTAAAGCTTCTAAAAGACGGAGTGAAAGATTGATTTTGAAAACAACTTTGTAACTTCAGGAAATAGGTACTGCTTCGGCACAATCTTTTCAAAGTAATGCTTTCAATCAAAATTCGATACTCATAGACGTTTAGGAACGCACAATCAGTCTCCTTTCCGTCTGTCACATTCTGTTACTACGCGTATTTTTGTCTGATGATTCGTGGTATGCAAGTGATCTTGTATATGGATAAGATAAACCGAAGTTGTCTCAAGAAGAGAGTGTTTTGTCCTCGTTCGCCAACTGGTCGCACACGGAAATTTCCTTCTAACTGCAATGTTTGCATTTTTGTCTAAATATTCCTCTCCAAAATAAGCATCGATTCCGTAATCTTATTTCTGAAGCCGCATAGGAATGTAGTTCCGCAGAGCAGTAGACTTACCAATCTGTTGGTAGACTCCTTGCAAGGTGCGAAACAGAAGCGGCCCCCCAGCGTCTCCCTGTAAAGTAAGAGCAACATACAGCATTAGGCTTAATAGCTACTGAGAGGAAGTAAGACTATTAAAACAGTTGTAGGTTGCTGATGGAACACACTTTATAATGAGAATAATAATTTATGAAAGCAAAGCGGTCGTCACTAAATCCAACGACCTATACCTGCGGTTTATCAACGGGGCCACTAACTAACAAAAGATTCAGCATCCGTATTAAATCAAACGTTCTCCTGATATGTAGCTGTATAGTATCACGTCGATAATTAAGATCAAATTAAAACTTCTGCCAGTATCTCGTCTCCTACGTTCCAAACTTTACAGAAGCTCTCCTGCGAACCCTTCAGAACTAGCACTCCTGAAAGAAAGGATATAGCGGAGACATGGCTTAGCCACAGCCTGGGGGATGTTTCCAGAATGATATTTTCACTCTGCAGCGGAGTGTGCGCTGATATGAAACTTCCTGGCAGATCAAAACTGTGTGCCCGACCGAGACTCGAACTCGGGACCTTTCCCTTTCGCGGGGAAGTGGGCAAGTGGTAGAGCACTTGCCCGCGAAAGGCAAAGGTCCCGAGTTCGAGTCTCGGTCGGGCACGCAGTTTTAATCTGCCAGGAAGTTTCATATCAGCGCACACTCAGCTGCAGAGTGAAAATCTCATTCAAGATCAAATTAACTGGTATGATAAAGTACTAGGATACACCAGTTTCGTCCCGAGTTGCTGTTGTTTACAATTATTACAAAGGTGTTTTCTCCTCTTCATATCTCATATGCAGAGACTTACATATCATTTCTTTCGTGCGCTCGAATGCGCTCCAAGCGACTATAAATCTTTGCCTAGCTTTGAGGAGAAAATCAGAAACTAAATTACGAAAAATACACTTTTTTTCTGGAATTTTGGAATGGATCTAATCGTGTAGGTTTCTCCTTTGGTAGCTCTTGAATAGTCCAGACATATTTCATCACGTGAGTATCATTGAGCCATGCTGTGGCTCGCGTTAGTGCTGTTTGTAGGTTTCCGCCCTCTGTTGCAGGCCAGACGGTATCGCTTAGTTGGCACGGCTGCGGTTGTTTGTCTTCTTCTCGTGCTGACTGGCGCCACTCGGTTTCGCAAGCGTTGCCTGTCCACTAGTGGCAGCAGCGGCGGTTATCGATATGTAGTAACTGTTGCCCTATCTTTGGGGCAACGTCGTTGATTTTCCGGGCCGGCCGAAGTGGCCGCGCGGTTCTGGCGCTGCAGTCTGGAACCGCGAGACCGCTACGGTCGCAGGTTCGAATCCTGCCTCGGGCATGGATGTGTGTGATGTCCTTAGGTTAGTTAGGTTTAAGTAGTTCTAAGTTCTAGGGGACTAATGACCTCAGCAGTTGAGTCCCATAGTGCTCAGAGCCATTTGAGCCATTTGATTTTCCGGGTCGTGTGTGTGTGCTAGTTCGGTTGCGGACTCTGGAGGAGTCAGGTCTGCGCAGTGCCAGAACACGCCGGGACCGCTGGCGGCACGCATGGACTGCCGGATAGAAGGGCTGTGGTCACGAGGGTGCACGACCTCGTCGTAAACCGGATCCAGCAGGCCTTAAGATGAGTGCATTTCAATCCAAATAGAGGAACCTCCACCATAGTGGTATCTCGCGATTCTCCAGTGACTTGGGTTCGTGTTGTTGCTCGTAGTGTCTCCGAGGCGAAGAGCAACGGGTGGAGTGCTTCCTACTCTGGTGGTAGTGGTTCCGAGCGCTCTAAACACAGCATTCTGGGGACGTAGTGCAGACCGCCGGTTCCGGCTTTGGCGTATTGTTCCATCGTTGCACTTGGTTTATCGGATGTCAGGTAGCTTCAACAAGATTATCATTAGTCATTCGTTAGACTGCCACTAGTCTGAGTTACCATCTTGTGAAGTGAATGCAGCTCTTGGCTGCCCATCTCGTCACTCGCGAAGGTGTTTGTTGCCGGACCTTCTCAGAGCTCGATTTCTGGAACACCGTCTGTCGCCTCTTGTGTTACAAAGTTTACCATCATCTGATTTCACCCGTTTGGTTATCAGTTGCTTGATTGTTTTAATTGACCTTTGCTATTGTATTTGCTGTTTTACAGCAGGTTTCTAATTTTTTTATATATTATTGCCGTTCCTAGCGTGTAAGGTTTTCAGCTGTGATTGTGGTCACTTGCACTAAAATTCTAATATGTATTTATATTTACGTAGTAAGCCTTTAACACCTTATTTACTGCCATTCCTGGTGTCTGATGCCTTCTGCTGTGTTTGTGGAGACTTGCCTTTAATATTTTAATACCGGTACCTGTAATTTGTAAGCATCAACGAGTTTTAAACAATTCTTAATTTATTGCCATTCTTGGCGTGTAATGCCTTCAGCCGTGACCACAGTGGCTCGTTTTTTTGTTTTTTTGTTTTTTTAACATTATCTGTATCTGTATTTTATGGTGATTTGCTAAATTGTAAAGCATTGAAAACACTATTATTTACACAGTTGTTTATTCCTTCATTAATAACGTGTAGTATTTTTTATTTATTCTTGAGTCTGGAATTACTGTTTTAAAAATAAATGTGTGTAACTGTAAAAGACAACCAACAGTAACTGATTACGGCCCCGTCCACAATCGTAACCGAATCCTGCCTTACCTCATCTACACGGTCTCAATCATCACGTCTTAATTATTAGAACCGTCTATGATTTCCCTTCTTTCTTCGTTTAGATTGCCACGAAAGAATATATTGTCAATACGAAGCGCTATTCAAGACTTACAAACATTCTAATTCGGCTCTAACAAAGTACGATAGTACGATTTATGTTCAACGCAAAGACAGTAGAATATAATCAAATCTCCTGCCTGAGAGATAATGTACAGCTATTACTGAAGAACATCGTTCAACAATTTGCTCACAAAAATGTGTGTGCTGTACAGCCAGCAATGCCTGTAGCTTCTCTGAACTATCTAGACATAGGAATAACTCTGTCGTGTCAGCGTATACGAGTATTTCATTTCAAAAGATCGTAGTCTAACAAGCTGAAACATCAGTAAGTACATTTACCTGTAACTCAAAAGAAGCAACTTATTACCTGCGAATAGTCGTTTCATATAACTGCTATACGCAGAGTAAATTCTGCAGAAAAAAGTAACTGTGCTACAAGGAATAATAAGCGCGACAACCAAAAAATGGTTCAAATGGCTCTGAGCACTGTGGGACTCAACATCTTAGGTCATAAGTCCCCTAGAACTTAGAACTACTTAAACCTAACCAACCTAAGGACATCACACACACCCATGCCCGAGGCAGGATTCGAACCTGCGACCGTAGCAGTGCCGCGGTTCCGGACTGCAGTGCCAGAACCGCACGGCCACTGCGACCGGCTAAGCGACAACTGCAATTGATAAACACTGCTATCCCGCTGTTCGTAGCTAACGCTAATGCTTCAGATATAGACTATCAATAGAGATAGTACAAACTACTTGTCAACGAAGGTATTTTACGCATCTAAATGACAGATGCCTGTGGCTGGCTAGATCTCAATGGAGGACAGAAGACTGCGCAAATAATAGATGGAAGTCCTGTTTTCTCGGATTGTTTGCGATAACTAATGAATGAACCTTTATTTCTTGGAAAACAGTTCTAGATCAGTGGACAACCCTCAAGACACCTTCAGACGACAATTCGGTGTCAGAACGGGGTCGGTCATTTGTGTTCCGCACCGGCGACCTGTGGAACTGGTGAGCAGCGCACTGCCACTCCACCACTGCACCAGCTCACATCGGCCATACGCAGCTGATTTCCAGTTGCCAAAGCAGCTTTGAGGTATTCAAGAAGAAACTTTTACACAAAGTTCTCGCTACGGTCACAATTCATAGCCGTATCTGCCGGTGAAAATTACAAGAGGAGCCAGCTCTTCAGAATTCGGAAACAAGTAAACGAATTAAAAATCACTATTCAGCAAACTCAGATACTTGTCAGTGTATGCCTTCACGTGAATGAACGTGTGAAAGTAACTAAATCAAGTGCTTTTCGCAAACTAGAACTGTGCGTTCCACGGAGGTGCAGCGAGTAATGGTCGCCAGGCGTTAAGGAGGCTGGATTCGAAAGCAGCACTGAAGAACGAGTCGACCTGGAGCATCTTTGGCGTTTACAGCAGGTGCAGTATCCAGGAAAGGTAAGGATTTCACGAGGCACTGATCAGCATGTTGCCATCCCAGCATGATGACGTTCCGTAGGATAGAATGCAACTGAGTTCGCTGACCATTGAATGGGACGGCTTTCAGGACTGTTCTTCGCATTGGTGCAAGTGATTACGGAAATGTTGACGCTAAGAAATTACTGTGAATCAATTGTCACCCTAGACAAACTGCTGAACCGAGCAGATAATGGCTGTAATAGCTGTTGACCTCTACGCCATAGGAACCGAGCAGATAATGATTGTTGACGGGGCACCTGAGGGCAGTTCCGATAGTGGTAACAATCTTGCATTGTTTAGATCAGTGGCCGTCAAACTTTTATTCTGAAGAGCCAATACTGACATTGTGGGACGACACTTCGAGCCGCGTATGTACCGATCTTGATGTTAACTGGTGACCTACATAAATTAGTATTATCTAGTTTGATCCCAAGGGGAAGTAGTTGTGCCCAGCGACAGTACTTTAAGTAGTAAAGGATACAGCAGTCAGTCGCAAATACTGTTTACTGCACATCGAGATTTCGGTCACTGTGTGGCAGTAAATGTAAGTTAAAACATTAAAACTACTTCTGCCATATATGGACATAGTATCAACGGGACTATTCATATTAAACCTTGTGTTCACACTCATACTCAACGTCTGACATGCCTTTTACATAAATAGTCCAGTTGGGACTATGTGCATATACTGTAAGTGGTTTTTACGTTTTAAGCTACATTTACCGCACCGAAGATGGTCACACTGTGACCGAAATCTGGATATGCAATAAACATCATTTGTGGGTGATTACTCTACTCTTTACTACTTCAGACAAAGTAGTGTGTTTTGAGCCCCCAGTAGACTAGATATAGTAGTCGCGATAAGTTGGCCGCCGACCCCGAAGTACTGGCCGTTAAAAGTCGGCACCATTCGGATTACTTCGTGTCGGCTGCTCTCTCTCTCTCTCTCTCTGTTCCAGATTACTACCATCCTCAGCGATCCCAAAGTTGTAACTCTGTAGTTGCCTGAGGAAGTGTTGTGTTGTTTTTGGGAGCGGAATGATTGATTGGTTAGTAACAGTAAATTTGTTTGTATTTAAATGAATTTCCAATACGAGTCACGATCACAAATGTTTACTAAATGTTTTGCATGTCATTTTCTTCTACTCATTGATTCGTATTACAAAAGTCTTAATTTAATTTTAATTATCCTTGCTACAGATACGTACAGCATCTGAAGATGATTGTCTCTGTAACGCTCATTCACGAGTCCATGTTATTTTCGTTGCAAATTCATACTACAGAGACTGACAGATAAGAGTCGCACACGGCTGTGAGTTGTCAGCAGAGCCTACTGGAAGGCAAAGAAAGAAACATTCCTCCCTCTCACATCCTCTACCCTGCAGCGGCTGCGCTAAGTACCTCTCTGCCGTGAGGTAGGCGTCCAGATTCACTTGGCTCACGGCCAAATTCACCTACATCATTTAGGCCTATAACTAAGCACGTCTTAGAATGTCATTGCCTCTGAAAGCATTTGTGTCTGTTACTAAACAGGGTAACTACACTCATAAAAGCTCTCAATGTTATTTGACTTTCGTTTTGCTTCGGCTGTTAATTGTTAGATGCATATTATTATAAAAAGTAACCGAGAAACGCGGGGCGTACGAATCCTTGATTCGGGCTGATTGCGGACCGCGGGCAGTAGTTTGACGAACACTGGTTTGGACGCACCATAATGAATGTACAAAAGGAGAAATATAGCAATTTTATTCATACGAGCAATAGTATAAACTGCAGTACTAGAATTTGCTTTACGAAAGGAGGCTATGAGTGAAATTCTTTGTCAGTATGGCATACGGTACACAGGACAAACAAGACGCATGGTGCACCAGCGATATACGTGCCTTCTACAGCCCAACAAATCTGCAGTATTTTCATCACTGCCCATTTTATGGATTACGTAATAGTCCGGGTATTGGTCACGGCCTTATTCTGTTGAGACTCAATGGGCAAGAAAGCTGATGAAATACAATTAGCGGATAACCTGCTAAACGGAGACGAGTGCCTCCAGCTAGATAAACCATGGAAACTCTTCATTCACGTCTGGCTCTTGGAGGAAATACTGTTCTGAATTTTCACTGCCTTGCATTACAGTACATGCCATCCATAATACACACATCAAAAACGTTTTGCATCAGCTCGGCTCCGACAGTTCCGGAACCTCTACAGAAAATTAGAATAGAGATCAACATAAACATCATTTCCGCCCTATCTATTGCTCATGAAAACCACACACTGCATGTTGTACCATCATACAGCGAGAACTTCGGAGCTGGTGATCCAGATTGTTGTACACATCGGTATCTCTAATACCCAGTAGCACTTGCTGTTGCATTGATGCATGCCTGTATTCGTCGTGGCACACTATCCACATGTTCATCAAGGCACTGTTGGTCCAGATTGTCCCACTCCTCAACGGCGATTCGGGGTAGATCCCTCAGAGCGGTTGGTGGGGCACGTCCTCCATAAACAGCCCTTCAGTCTACCCCAGGCATGTGCGATAGGTTGGTTGGTTTGTGGGATTAAAGGGACCAGACTGCTACGGTCATCCGTCCCTGTGCGATAGCGTTCATGCCCGGAGAACATGCCGGCCACTCTAGTCTAGCAATGTCGTTATCCTGAAGGAAGTCATTCACAAGATGTGCACGATGGGGGAGCGAATTGTCGTCCACTAAGACGAATGCCTCGCCAGTATGCTGCCGATATGGTTGCACTATCGGCCGGAGGATGGCATTCACGTATCCTGCAGCCGTTACGGCGCCTTCCAAGACCACCAGCAGCGTACGTCAGTCCCACGTAATGCCACTCCAAAACAGCAGGGAACCTCCACCTTGTTGCAGTACCGAGCGAGGTGGCGCAGTGGTAGCACACTGGACTCGCATTAGTGAGGACGACGGTTCAATCCCGCATCCGGCCATCCTGATTTAGGTTTTCCGTGATTTCCCTAAATCACTCCAGGCAAATGCTGGGATGGTTCCTTTGAAAGGGCACGGCCGACTTCCTTTCCTAATCCGATGAGACCGATGACCTCGCTGTTTGGTCTCTTCCCCCAAAACAACCCAACCCTTGTTGCACTCGCTGAACAGTGTGTCTAAGGCGTTCAGTCTGACCAGGTTGCCTCCAAATATGTCTCCACTGCAGTAGTTGCCCTTGGGTGGCCTGAGCGAGGCATGTCATCAACAATTCCTGTCTCTCTGTATCTCCCCCATGACCGAAAAACATCGCTTTGGCTCACTCCGAGACGCCTGGGCACTTACCTTGCTGAGAGCCCTTCCTGGCACAAAGTAACAATGCGGACGCAATCGAACCGCGATATTGACCGTCTAGGCTTGGTTGAACTACAAACAACACGAGCCGTGTACCTCCTTCCTGGTGGAATGACTGGAACTTATCGGTTGTCGGACCCCCTCTGTCTAATAGGCGCTGCTCATGCATGGTTGTTTACATCTTTGGGCGGGTTTAGTGGCATCTCTGATTAGTCAAAGGGGCTGTGTCTGTGATACAATATCCACAATCCACGTCTATCTTCAGGAATTCTGGGAACCCGGGTGATGCAAACCCTTTTTTGATGTGTGTAATTAACCACTTAATTCATAAGAGCTGTGGATTTGCTGAATCTGCACTCCTTTGGGTTGCTGACGTTCTTGCTACCAACAGTTTTGACGCGCGCATTTGTCCACAGTATTGTACGTGAGGTGTTCAGTGTAATGGAACACTTTTTTTATTTTTTTTTTATTTATTTATTTTTATTTTCTTGTGAAACCAGGCTCCCAATACGCCATATTGTTTCGCTTCTATTATTCAACAGGATCTCCGTTCAATGCGACGACCGTACTCCACTGTACTGGGATGGCCTGGATGCCTGCATCGTGCTACTCTCGGAGTGCATCCTTTATTAGGAGAAACAGATGAAATTCTGAAGGTGCGAGATCCCGGCTGTACGGTGGAGGAGGAAGAACAGTCCAGTGAGATTTTGTGAACTCCTCTCGGATGCGCAGACTCGTGTGAGGCCTTCCATCATCACGGAGAAGAAGTTTGCTTGCATTTTTGTGGTGACGAATACACTAGAGTCGTTTCTTCAATTTACTAAGAGTAGGACAGTACACTTCAAAGTTGATCGTTGCAGCATGAGAAAGGATATCGAACAGAATACCCCCTCCAAAGTCCCGGAAGATCTGACACCATGACCTTACTGGTTGAGGGTGCGGCATGAACGTTTTCTTCGGAGGAGAGGTAGTTTGGCCTCACTCCATGGTCTGCTGTTTTGTTTCCGGTTTGAAGTAGTAAACCACGTTTATCGCCTCGTAGCGCGCAAACAGTCCCGTGCAGCTGTTCCTTCATTTCTCGTTATAGTATTTTGTCAGGCGGCAATGAACTCAGCGGACACACACCTTTGAGTGCCCCAACTGGTGGACGAGTGTGTCAGCACTACCAACAGAGACGTCCAGTTGAGCAGCGAGGTGGTTGTGACCTCGAATGAGAGTGTCCGCACGTTCCAACATACCAGGATTACAGCTGTGTGCGGCCGGCCGACACGTGGAAGATCGGACTGGTTTGCGCGTGACCTTGATCCGATTATGACAGACGCCACGCCCAACGACTCACGGTGCTTTTGCTCATTGCCTGGTCTCCGTAGCCATTGTGCAAGCGCCTCTGAATATCTACGATGCCCTGATTTTCCGTGAAAGAAACTCAATGACAGCTCTGTGCTCGGAACGCACCTCCATTGCAGACGCCATTTTGAAGGCTACATATAGGGCCGCACCTGTCGGACTTCGTGAAGCGGTAACATTCCGTGCTGTTCCATAACAAATTCTGCCCTTTTTAAAGCGAAATTGGCCGAGAAAGAAATGTGTTGCATTACTTATTGAACACACCCGTATGAAATGGTTTGAGTTCTGACAGCGGCTCGCCTTGAAGATGGCTGCAAGCTGAAAACTCCATTACGATAAGTTTCTTCAAACCAATAAGAACCGCGCGGGATTAGCCGAGCGGTCTTAGGCACTGTAGTCGTGGACTGCGCGGCTGGTCCCGGCGGAGGTTCGAGCCCTCCCTCGGGCAGGGGTGTGTGTGTTTGTCCTTAGGACAATTTAAGTTTAGTAGTGAGTAAGCTTAGGGACTGCTGACCTTAGCAGTTAAGTCCCATAAGATTTCATAGACATTTGAACATATTTGAACCAATAAGAATACGTTGTACGATTAGAGGTACTGTATTTCGATTATTCTGCCAAATAGATGTGAGTCTAGTAGAGATATCTAGAGGGAAGGAACGAAAACGATGGCTACTCCGGCAGTGTCTTACCGGGCAGAGGAGCGCGGCGGTGCCCGGGGTGCCGGCGCAGCCCTTGTCTTCGGTGACGAGCCGCGCGCTGACGTTGCTGAGGAAGCAGTCGCGCTGCTGCAGCACGGGCAGCGGCAGCTTGCGCGCCCTGCACGCGCTGCCCGCCGCCGCCGCCGCCGTCGCATTGCCAGCAGTCCCGTTCACCGCCGTCGCGTTGGCACTGGTCGCTTCCTCGGCCGACCACGACGCCGCCGTCGACACCTGTCCCAGGTACGTCGCCCGGTCTGAAAAGCATCACGTTTACCGGCGTCAGCAAAAATCAATTATTGGGGGGAGGGCTCAATAGATAGGGCATAGATTACAAGGGGGTCTAGACGGGAGACCCCCTTGTAAAAAATTAGGATCTAAAACCTCTTTTTGGAACACTCTGCGTGCCCCCGATCATATACACTGAAGCGCCAGAAAATTGGTATAGGCATGCGTATTCAGATACAGAGATATGTAAACAAGTAGGATACGGCGCTGCGGTCGGCAACGCCTAGACAAGACAACGAGACAAGTGTTCGGCGCCGTTGTTAAATCGGTTACTGCTGCTACAATGGCAGGTTATCAAAATGTGAGTGTGAACGTGGTCTTGTAGTCGACACACGAGCGATGGGACACAGCCCATCTCCGAGGTAGCGATGAAGTAGGGACTTACCCGCACGGCCAATTTACGAGTGTACCGTGAATATCAGAAACCCGGTAAAACATCATATGTCTGACATCGCTGAGTCCGGAAAAACGACGACTGAAGAGAATCGTTCAACGTGACAGAAGTGCAAACCTTCCGCAAATTGCTGCAGATTTCAATGCTGAGCCATCAACGAGTGTTAACGTGCGAACCACTCAACGAAACATCATCGAGATGGGCTTTCGGAGCCGAAGCCACACTCGTGCACCGATAGTGACTGTACGACAAAAAGCTTCCACCTCGCCTGTGGCCGTCAACACCGACATTGGACTGTTGATGGCTGGAAACATGTTGCCTGCTTGGACGAGTCTCGTTTCAAATTGCGTCTAGCGGATGGGCGTGTACGGGTATGGAAACAACCTCATGAATCCATGGATCCTGCATGTGAGCAGGGAACTGTTCAAGCTGGTGGAGGCTCTGTAATGGTGTGGGGTCTGTGCAGTTGGAGTGACATGGGTCCCCTGATAGTCTAGATAAGACTCTGACAAGTGACACGTAGTAAGCGTCCTGTCTGATCACCTGCATCCATTCATGTCCACTGTGCTTTCCGACGGACTTGGGCTCTGCCAGCAGGACAACGCGGTGCCCCACACGTCCAGAATTGCTACAGAGTGGCTCCAGAAAAACACTTCTGACTTTAAACACTTCCGCTGGCCACCAAACTCCCCAGACATGAATATTATTTGGCATACCTGGGATACCTTGCAACGGATTAATCGACAGCCCTGCAGGACTCATCGTGTCAATTCCCTCCAGCACTACATCAGACATTAGTCAAATCCATGTCACATCGCCTTGCGGTACTTCTACGTGCTGACGGGGGCCCTACACGACATTAGGCAGATGTACCAGTTTCTTTGGCTCTTCAGTGTATTTCAGTGGCACTTAAAGCTTCTAAAGAGTGCTAATTTTAGCCTGGGTTAAAACGTATGTTTTGATTTACGAGTATAAAAAAGTTATGTAATGCTAAAATATTAATTTATTGACAGAGTGTGCATAATTGTTATGTATTATGTCCTAAACAACAGCGGAAACTGTTTCAAACTGAATCGTTTTTCAAACTGAATAAAACCATCGTTCACGCAAACTGTCGGCTCAGTCGGTTGACTGAAGCAGTAAGACACGAAGACCTCTACATTTTTAAGTAAAGTATTACTTTATTAAGCACAGTTTAAGATAGTGAAAATAATCCGCCAGGAAACACAATGTATACCATGTGATCGAAAGTATCCGGACACCTGGCTGAAAATCACTTAAAAGTTCGTGGCGCCCTCCATCGGTAATGCTGGAATCCAATATGGTTTTGGCCCACCCTTAGCCTTGATGACAGCTTCCACTCTCGCAGGCATACGTTCAATCTAGTGCTGGAAGGTTTCTTGGGGAATGGCAGCCCATTCTTCAAGGAGTGTTACACTAAGGAGAGTTATCGATGTGTGTCAGTGAGGCCTGGCATGAAGTCGGCGTTCCAAAACATCCCAAAAGTATTCCATGAGATTCACGTCAGGACTCTGTGCAGGCCATTCCATTACAGGCATGTTATTGTCGTGTAACCGCTCCGCCACAGGTCGTGCATTATGAACAGATCGTACTGAAAGATGCAATCGCCATCCCCGAATTGCTCTTCAGCAGTGGGAATCAAGAAGTTGCTTAAAACATCAATATAGGCCTGTGCTGTGATAGTGACACACAATACAACAAAGGGTGCAAGCCCCCTCCACAAAAAACACGACCGCACCGTAACACCACCGCCTCCGAATTTTACTGTTGGCACTACACACACTGGCAGAAGACACTCACCGGGCATCGCCATACCCACAATATGCCATCGGATCGCCACATTGTGTACCGTGATTCGTCACTGCACACAACGTTTTTCCACTGTTCAATCGTCCAATGTTTACGCTCCTTACACCAAGCGAGGCGTCGTTTGGCATTTACCGGCATGAGACATGGCTTATGAGCAGCCGCTAGACCATGAAATCCAAGTTTTCTCACCTCCCACCTATCATAGTACTTGCAGTGGATGCTGATGCAGTTTGGAATTCCTGTGTGAAGGTCTGGATAGATGCCTGCCTATTATACATTCCGACCTTCTTTAACTATCGGCGGTCTGTTTAAGTCAACAGACGCGGTCGGCCTGTACGTTTTTGTGCTGTACATGAGCCTTAATCTTTCCACTTCACTATCATATCGGAAACAGTGGACTTAGGGATGTTTAGGAATGCGGAAATCTCGCATGCAGACGTGTGACATAAGTGACACCCAATCATCTGACCACGTTCGAAGTCCGTGAGTTCCGCGGAACACCCCATTCTGCTCTCTCACGACGTCTAATGACTACTGATACGAATTGCCTAGAACTCTCTTCACAGCAATTTCTCTTGACCTGTGCTTTAACTATAACTTTATTATTGTAACAAAACCGGACTGAAATTGATGGTTGTATAGCGTTCGATTGTTAGCTTTCTGTCTCCCCGCCACTCCTCCCACACACGTACAGCAAAACCAAGCAGATTCGTCCTTATCTACACTATTCCATCGCTCTTATTCGTACAAACACAACTCATTAAAACTTGGGGTATTGTCGTTTTAATGAATAATATAAGTGGATAAGTGGATTTGATTTACTGGGATGTTACTAAATTCCTTAAACCATTAAATTTTACTACACAAGAGCTTTTTATATTTGTAATTACTTTATATATATATATATAGGGCGAGTCACCTAACATTACCGCTGGATATATTTCGTAAACCACATCAAATACTGATGAATCGATTCCACAGACCGAACGTGAGGAGAGGGGCTAGTGTAATTGGTTAATACAAACCATAAAAAAATGCACGGAAGTATGTTTTTTAACACAAACCTACGTTTTTTTAAATGGAACCCCGTTAGTTTTGTTAGCACATCTGAACATATAAACAAATACGTAATCAGTGCCGTTTGTTGCATTGTAAAATGTTAATTACATCCGGAGATATTGTAACCTAAAGTTTACGCTTGAGTACCACTCCTCCGCTGTTCGATCGTGTGTATCGGAGAGCACCGAATTACGTAGAGATCCAAAGGGAACGGTGATGGACCTTAGGTGTAGAAGAGACTGGAACAGCACATTACGTCCACATGCTAACACCTTTTTATTGGTCTTTTTCACTGACGCACATGTACATTACCATGCGGGTTGGAGTACACGTACACACGTGGTTTCCGTTTTCAATTACGGAGTGGAATAGAGTGTGTCCCGACATGTCAGGCCAACAGAGGTTCAATGTGGTGGCCATCATTTGCTGCACACAATTGCAATCTCTGGCGTAATGAATGTCGTCCACGCCGCAGTACATCTGGTGTAATGTCGCCGCAGGCTGCCACAATACGTTGTTTCATATCCTCTGGGGTTGTAGGCACATCACGGTACACATTCTCCTTTAACGTACCCCACAGAAAGAAGTCCAGAGGTGTAAGATCAGGAGAACGGGCTGGCCAATTTATGCGTCCTCCACGTCCTATGAAACGCTCGTCGAACATCCTGTCAAGGGTCAGCCTAGTGTTAATTGCGGAATGTGCAGGTGCACCATCATGCTGATACCACATACGTCGACGCGTTTCCAGTGGGACATTTTCGAGCAACGTTGGCAGATCATTCTGTAGAAACGCGATGTATGTTGCAGCTGTTTGGGCCCCTGCAGTGAAGTGAGGACCAATGAGGTGGTCGCCAATGATTCCGCACCATACATTTACAGTCCACGGTCGCTGTCGCTCTACCTGTCTGAGCCAGCGAGGATTGTCCACGGACCAGTAATGCATGTTCCGTAGATTCACTGCCCCGTGGTTTGTGAAACCCGCTTCATCGGTAAACAGGTAGAACTGCAATTCATTCTCTGTTAATGCCCATTGACAGAATTGCACTCGATGATTAAAGTCATCACCATGTAATTACTGATGTAGCGACACATGAAACGGGTGAAAGCGGTGACGATGCAGTATGCGCATGACACTACTTTGACTCAGTCCACCGGCTCTCGCAATGTCCCGTGTACTCATGAGTGGGTTCATGGCAACAGCAGCTAACACACCAACTGAACCCGCTTCTCCTGTGACGGGCCTGTTACGGACCCGTTTGCGTGCTACGACCATACCTGTTGCATACAGTTGGCGGTAGATGTTTTGCAATGTGCGGCACGTTGGATGCTGTCTGTCCGGGTACCGTTCTGCATACACCCTGCACGCTTCAGCTGCATTTCGTCGACACTCGCCATAGATGAGTATCATCTCCGCCTTTTCAGAGTTCGAATACACCATGGTCACAGTTCCTGCAACACTACACTATCACAGACGTCTGGTAACACGGTGTACTACAGTTGGTCTGCGTGCGGAGACGAATGCAGAATAACAATAGCAGCAAGCGCTACATGCGGACACTGCGACAGCTAGACCAAACGACAACAGTGCACTACAGCCACACTCGTAAACACGGTCGTCATCGTAAACATGTCCCTGCAGATGCTGCTCGCCGACCGTGGCCCGTGGTTGTTACAACACGCAACTGAACGTCGGAGGTTTCAAGCGTCAACTTTAGGTTACAATATCTCCGGATGTAATTAACATTTTACAATGCAACAAACGGCACTGATTACGTATTTGTTTATATGTTCAGATGTGCTAACAAAACTAACGTGGTTCCATTTAAAAAACGTAGGTTTGTGTCAAAAAACATACTTACGTGCATTTTTGTATGGTTTGTATTAAACAATTACACTAGCCCCTCTCCTCACGTTCGGTCTATGGAATCGGTTCGTCAGTATTTGATGTGGTTCACGAAACGTTAGGTGACTCACCCTGTATATAGTGTGTGTGTGAACACAACTAATTACACTGCTGGAAGAATAAGAATCAAACTATTGAAATTGCTTTTCAAAGCTATTTGGGGGAGACAAATCCCCTCCCGACGGTGGTGCCCGTGCCTCCAACAATACTTATTTACTGCTGTTACAAACTAAACCTGCAAACGTCGAATGTAATGCAGATTGCGCTAGTTTTGTCATATCAGAAACTCATACAATGAGGTCATAGAACTGTGTCACAGGAGTGGTGTTTGGTTGGTGGTTATGCAACTGCTAACTTATAATTAATCTGTACTTTATGAATCAATAAATTACAATATCAGAGTGCACACAGATAATAAGGCTTTTGCACTGAAACACGGAATAATTCAGTAATCTGATGACACTAGAATTCAAAACAATATTTTGTCTCATCAGTAATACAATACTCTTTTCTCCTTCCAGCTATAAAAAAAATTTCAGTATGTTACCTGCATTTGGTACGTAGTAGTGTACGACCTCAAATGAACTAAACGTAAACTGGACAGTGACTGCATTTATTTACTGAAAAATTTTCAAAAAATTCTCTTCGTTTCACTTAATTTCTAAGTATCACAATAACCATGGGCAATAGTTAAAAGAAAACAGATTCGTTATCTAGTTGGGTTATCAGACCACAAGACGTAAAAAAGTCTGTTTTTTTACTGAATAGTTCTGTCGAAATCGAATACGAAATACCACACAAATGAATCCCCAAACAGCGATTTTTTATTTTTTGGTTTGCGGTGCGCTCAACTGAGCGGGTATCAGCGCCCGTACAAATTCCCAACCTTTGCTCAGTCCAATCTCGCCACTTTCATGAATGATGATGAACTGATGAGGACAACACAAACACCCAGTCATCTCGAGGCAGGTGAAAATCCCTGACCCCGCCGGGAATCGAACCCGAGTCCCCGTACTCGGGAAGCGAGAACGCGACCGCGAGATCACGAGCTGCGGACCTGACGACCCAGTTAGTCCCACACATGTTCTATTGGGGACATATTTAGGGATATTTCTGGCCACGGAGTACCTCAACATCATGCAGACAGTTCATAGAGACACGAACCATGTGTGCACGAGCATTGTCCTGTTGAAAAATGGTGACGCACAAAAGGTAACTTATAGAGACGCAAGATGTCCGTGACGTACTTTTGGGCAGTTTCCTTAAACACTACCGGCCTCTACCTGAGGTCGCATCCGATGGCTCCCACACCATGCCAGGAGTAACACCGCTGCAGGTCTACAACGTTCATCTAGGGTAATGCAGAGGTGCGATTCATGGATGAACACAGTGCGACGCATCAGCTGGTCTTGATTTCCAGTCACTGCACCACTACGAACGCAGCCGTTTGTGTTGTGATGTTAACGGCAACTTACGCATGGGACGGTGATACGCCTAGGCCGGCTACTGGTAGTCTCTGAACATTGATGTATGATGACACTAAATGTTGCAGCGAGTCCAGTACTTGTTCGTGGACGTTGGCGCAGATTTGAAGCGGTTACGAGATACTTGGTGCTCAGCACCGCTTTCCTCTCTTGTGGTAGTCAGACGTGTTCGCCCAAAACCTGAACTACTATGGCTGCCCTCACGTTCCCATGCAGTCCAACACTGGGTCAGTGTCATATCAGAATGCTCCACAAACCAGGATATTGCAGAATTCGACCAGCCGGCCAAATGGAGAGTCACAAATGAGGCCCCCTTCAAACTCCGTCAAGTGCTGATGACGCTGTCTCATACGATTACGCGACATCCCCGTGCCCTACACAGTGATCACTCAGTTGATGCTGTTGACGCGTCTTATATACCTCGGAGGCCCGATAACAAAACTAAACATGAACAACGCTAATGCACCCTGGTTGCCGTTCTAGCTGTCACAGAGATTTGGAACTCCAATAATTTACATACCCGCCGATGGTTGTACATGTATCATGTTACGCTGACATTCGACCATGTCTTCTGGGTACTTCACATTTTTTTTGTCAGGCAGTGTATGTACAGGGAGACAATTATTGCACTATATGAAATAAAATCGTCATAACTTCTGAACATCTTGCGTTAGGAAGTTCAAACTTCACGATTGGCCACGGGGCATGATGGGAAATAGTATGTGCATGCATGATTTGGTTTAGCGACAAAGCCCACTTTCATTTGGATGGGTTCGTCAATAAGCAAAACTGGCGCATTTGGAGGATTGACAATCCTCATTTCGCGGTCGAGAAGTCTGTTCACCCTCAACGGGTGAGAGTGTGGTGTGCAATGTCCAGTCACGGAATGGTGCGGTATTCCTTGATGGCACCATGACTAGCGAAAGGTACGTGAAGGTTTTGAAAGATGATTCCATCCTCATTATCCAAAGTGACCCTGTGGTTCACGTAAAGACGGTGCTCGACACCATCGGAACAGGAGTGTGTTTGATGTCCTGGAGGAGCACTCTGGGTACAGCATTCTGACTCTGGGGTACCCAGAGGCCATTGGTATTGGCCTCGATTTGCCGGCATATTCTCCAGATCTGAACACATTCGATTCCCTTTTGTGAGGCTATATTAAAGACAAGGCGTACAGAAATAACCCCAAAACCATTACTGAACTGAAAACAGCCATTCAGGAGGTCATTGACAGCAGCGATTTTCTGACACTTCAGCGAGTCATGCAGAATTTCGCTGTTCGTCTGCGCCACATCATCGCCAATTATGGGAGGCATATCGAACATGTCATAACCTGAAATAATCTAAATACGAATATCTGTAGTGACGTTTGCATGTTGAATGAATTGTGTGCCCGCAGTAGTTTGTAATTAATTTATGTTTTTTCTTCATATAGTTCAATAATTGTCAGCCCGTATATTCAAGAGTGCATAGCAATCCGCAGTTGCACGACTGTATTCTAATATTGTTAACTTTACATAAAGCCTAAAGCAATATGAACAAAAAAATGTACCCTCTTTTTGGCACAGTTTATTTTATACAGGGTGTTCGAGGAGGAATGGTCAGTATTCAGGGATATGACAGGAAGGATCAATAGAAGCAAAAAGCTACTGAAAAAATTGGCTCTAAAATGCAAAGCATTAGAGCTGTGAGCACTTCCTCATCGTCGCTTCTTCATCTTCGCTAATATGAAACACATCTTTTCCACCTAATTCAGTAATTCGCATTTATATTTTACATGTATTCCCTAAATGTCTCAAGGCAATAACGGTATGATTCCCTTAAAAGGGACACAACCGGCTTCCTTTCGCGTCCTTTCCCAGACCAAATGTGTCCAATGGATGTACTGTCTCTAATGACCTCAGAGTTGACGGGACCTAATTTTCTTTCCATATTAGATCGGCCTCCACTGTAACTGTGGCGTATGCCTTCAACGAATCAGTACCTGACAACAAGCCGTAACCATTTAACGACTTATCCCCATACAGTCTTCCGTCCTCGATGCTGGTTTCCCCACCAAGATGTACATCTCCCATTATGTAGCAGTGTGCAGTTTTCACACCTTTCTCAGTCTTAACAAATCAGCAAGTTTCCTTGCCATTGCATTCAGTCAGAAATGAGATGACTGCCTCGCCAGGAGGATTTGCCAAAGTCCTGAATATTTTAAAATTTCTAGCAGAAAGAACATGACTGTAGAGAGATCTTGCTTACTGTAACATTACATTGACTTCGCTTGGTATTAGTTTAAGGCTGCGTTACAAAGGATTATCATCGTATATATATCTTTAAATGCTGGACTCAGTACTCTGCTTGGGAATCAAATTAGCTATTGGGCTTATACGACCAGCTCAACAGCCAAGCTCTCGATAACCCATCACAGTTCATGCAGCAACAGCTTCAGTTAGCACAATACGACTACTGTGTTTGAGCGTATCTAGACTCGCTCATTTTCGCCACCACTGGTAGTTACCATGTACAACACCGACAATCACGAGTATGTCTGGAGTGCGAGTGAATCTATATCTTACGGAACTGATTCTGGCAGACGTAATAGAAAGCTGAAACCAGTACTCACTTTATGTGTTGCTTACATCCAAAAGGCAGAAACCGCAAACAGATTCCACGAAAAAATAAACGAAATACTACAACGAAATGAGAAGATAGATTAGGATGGAATCGGTTAAAGTATGGAACTATAAAGCTTGAAGATGAACTGGAAGGCAAGATAAAACCACACCATTTAAAAAGTGTCCAAAAGAGATTCTGACTCATAAGGAAAGAGAATAGCTTATTTACTGGCGAGCAGAGAGAAGTAAAGATAAATTAAATAACCAATATCGCGGATATTGAAAGTCACACAAATCTGGGAAGAAGTAAGAGGGCTATTCGTAAAGTGAAGAACGATCGGTCGCGAAATGGAAACCGCTGTGAAAATCCGACGAGGCTTTTCACAGACATTTTGGGCAGTGTCTCTAGTATGCCCGTCGATCGCATCAAGACACTCTTTTCAGTTGCGAGCGCACTGTGAGCGAGTAAAGGTGCCTAGAACAACAGTGTCTCCCACCAAGCAGGAGGGCCCACTGAGAGGCTTCGCCTTAATGATTGCAGCCCACCTAACACAACTGCCACGCACTTCCTTCTTCATGGAAATTCTCAGCTGCACTTTGCAGGGGCAGTGAAGACGCTGCAGCCTTTTCGATTGGAAGTTTTCGATCACCCACAACACAGCCCTAATTGGTTCGTCCAGAGTATAATCACTGTTCACATGAAACGCTGGATACGAAGACAACACTTGGGCGCAGGCTACGCTCTATAGACCAGCGTACAGTGTTATCGCAAAGCACAGGCGCCTGCCTTCTCTGACGATGGTGTTGGAAATATGGTATAACGCTCCGACAAATGACTAAGTCGGAGCGGCGACTACGTAGCGAAGTACCTGGAAGGTGTAGATAAATGTGCAAAGAAAACAGTTTTGATTTTCACTGTGTTTTCCATTTCGCGACCGATCGTTCCTTACTTTGCGAACAACCCTCGTAATACTCTTAAAGTAAAATCGCTGAAGTAGAAAACAAAATCAGTATCAACAATGGTAAGAGAAAACTGTAAACGTAATAAAAAAATAGTAAAGATAAAGTGCTGAACCGTGTCGGAAGCCTTCTGCAAGTCACGAAACTCGGCATCAACCAAGGCGTTGCTATTTACTGCCTTCTGGACCTCGAGGACGAGCAGTGCGAGCTGGGTTTCATACGATTGTTGTCCGCAACCCATTTTGATTCCTACAGAGAGAATTTTTGGTCTCCAGAAATGTCATAATGCGCGAGCGTAAGACGCTCCAAAATTCTTGAACATACCGACGTCAGATATGTAGGTCTGTAGCTCTGCGCGTCTGTTCGACGACCCTTCTTGAAAACTGGAATGATTTGCGTAGTTTCACTATCACTAGAAATGCTTCACTCCTCTAGCGACCTACGATACACTGCTGCTAGAAATGGAACAGGTTCTTTCGCATACGCTGCGTAGAATCGTATTGGTATTCCATCAGGTGCGGTGGCCTTTTCTCTGTTAAGCCCTTTCAGCTACTTTTCTATCCCTTGGTTTGTTATTTCGATATCTGTCATTTTGGCGCTCTAGCGACGATTTAAAGGAAGAACCGCAGTGCGATATTCCTCAGTAAACAGTTTTGAAAAAAAAAAAGCCAGTATTTCGACCTTCTCCCTGCTATTCTCCGTTTCGGTGACATTATGGTCATAGAGTGCCTGGGGAAGTGGCTTCGATCTGTTTACTGATCTAACATCAGACGAAAACTTCTTAGGATTTTCTGTTAAGTCGATAGATAGAATTTTACTTCCGAATTCGTAGAACGTATCACTTGTGGCGCTCCTTATGCTAATTTTGGCTTCGTTTAGTTTCTACCTGTCTGCGCGGCTTTAGCTACGTAAAATTTGCAGCGAAGCTCTCTGCTTTCGTAGCACCTTCCTAATGCGGCTGTGTGGTGTGTCTTCCCCATTCCTAACATATTTGCACGGCACGTACATGTCTAAGGCGTATTGCGCAATACTCTTGAACTTTGTACAATTATACGCAACATTTTCTATCCAGAAGATGACTCTTTTCGGCTGACAACTGAAATCTGTTTTTGTCGCTCTTGCGAAGCAGAAAAAGCTTCTTACCTTTCTTTCCATTCGTATTTACCGCAACATTCAGTGGCGTTTAACTTCCTTATGATCACTGGTTAGCTATTATACGCTGATTCGAAAAGTTTGGGCCTGCTGGTGGCTAAGGTATCTATACAGGGCTATTACAAATGATTGAAGCGATTTCATAAATTCACTGTAGCTCCATTCATTGACATATGGTCACGACACACTACAGATACGTAGAAAAACTCATAAAGTTTTGTTCGGCTGAAGCCGCACTTTAAGTTTCTGCCGCCAGAGCGCTCGAGAGCGCAGTGAGACAAAATGGCGACAGGAGCCGAGAAAGCGTAGGTCGTGCTTGAAATGCACTCACATCAGTCAGTCATAACAGTGCAACGACACTTCCGGACGAAGTTCAACAAAGATCCACCAACTGCTAACTCCATTCGGCGATGGTATGCGCAGTTTAAAGCTTCTGCATGCCTCTGTAAGGGGAAATCAACGGGTCGGCCTGCAGTGAGCGAAGAAACGGTTGAACGCGTGCGGGCAAGTTTCACGCGTAGCCCGCGGAAGTCGACGAATAAAGCAAGCAGGGAGCTAAACGTACCACAGCCGACGGTTTGGAAAATCTTACGGAAAAGGCATTTCTTAAACAGGAGATTGGAAAACCGATGGATCGGTCGTGGTGGAGATCATGATCAGCAATTCATGTCATGGCCTCCACGCTCTCCCGACTTAAACCCATGCGATTTTTTTCTGTGGGGTTATGTGAAAGATTCAGTGTTTAAACCTTCTCTACCAAGAAACGTGCCAGAACTGCGAGCTCGCATCAACGATGCTTTCGAACTCATTGATGGGGACATGCTGCGCAGAATGTGGGAGGAACTTGATTATCGGCTTGATGTCTGTCGAATCACTAAAGGGGGACATATCGAACATTTGTGAATGCCTAAAAAAACTTTTTGAGTTTTTGTATGTGTGTGCAAAGCATTGTGAAAATATCTCAAATAATAAAGTTATTGTAGAGCTGTGAAATCGCTTCAATCATTTGTAATAACCCTGTACTGTCGTGACTTGTGGTGAGTGCAGTGCGATGTAGTGATTAGCGTCACTGGCGGGCGTGCTGAGCGTCACCAGTTCAAACCCAATCCCTAGCAATTATTTGTTATGTAGATAATTTCTGGAATGTTCTTGAAATATCTTATGTTTTATTTCTGTTCTGGTTGTACGCCTGTGTCAATAATAAATGTGCTTTCAGGACTAAGTGTTGGATTTCAATGTCGATTTTTGGGCTTGATGGTGGTTTAGACGTGACAATGCGTTACCTTCATGAGTAGATTACGATGGTCGCATTTTGGTTCGCCTCAGGCAGAGGCAGCGGCGTTACAGTGACTGCATTCGCACAAGATATACAGCGCCAACCCAAGGCCTTATGGGTACAATTAAATATCACAGTTGGTGTGTGTCGAGGGCTCTGTGACCAGTGAATGACATCCTGCGACCCGTAGCCACACCCTTTCTGCACAACACCCCAGACGCCATTTTTCAGTAAGACAATGCACGACCACATGTTGCTGCGCGAGCACGTGCCTTGTCGGTGTCCCAGAACGTCAGTCTTTTTCCCAAGCCCGCCAGATCACCAGACTTCTTGCCAATCGAAAATGTGTGGGATACGGCGAAGAAATGGGTGCAGCGCTGTAACCCAATGAACTTTGGAGCCAGGTAAATACAGCATGGATGGCTAGACCACAGGACGCCATTCGCGCCATATATGTGTCGATGCCATCACGCATGGGACACGTTACCAGGGCCCATGACGGACCCTGTGCCTACTAGACAACAGGACACAGGTGAGCCGAGGTGACTGAAATGCTGTTTATGCATAACATACTAATTTACATATCCTGTGAATATGAACATCTTATTTCTAGTTGTTAAACGTGTTCTGTATTTTTCTGACAATAAGTAAAGACCGATATCTCTTAGAACACTATTTTCTGTGTTTTGGAGACTTATTTATACACCTTCTTCAAGACTGAACTGAAATAACTAAAATGGTCAACGCAAGATTCTCCCACGCATGTTCAATAACGAAGCAAATATACAGTCTGAGGTGGCTGAATAATTTTTGAATGTTTACACTGGTAGTCAAGTTCATAAAATATCTAGGAATAAGCATCCGGAGCGAATGAAACTGGGCTACTCCATAAGGTAAGGCAGGTGACACACAGGCTCATTGGAAGAATCCTCTGGACATGAAGTCCGTCAGCAAAGGAGATAGCTTACAAAACAGTCGTTTGACCCATAAAATTGATTGTCAGTCTAGAATTAATGTTAGAAAAAACTGATGGAGGAAACAAAGAAGATCAAAAGAAGAGCAATACCTTTGATGAGCGTGAAAGCGTCACGAAGATGCTCAGTCAACTTCAGTAGCAGACGCTGCAAGAGAGGCTTCTGCATCACGTGTAGTTTATCGTTTAAATACCGGAGCTTACATTCCTAGAGGAGTTAACCAACATATTACTTCCTCCAACATACATCTCGTGAAAAGCCATGAACGAGTGATTCGAGCTGACAGAGAGACTTCACAGCAATCCTTCTTCCCGTGGACCTCCCGTGACCGGAACAGGAAAGGGGAACTGACAGCTGTACACAAAGTGCGCACTGCTACACACCATAAGCTGACTTGCGGAATATGAATGTAGATGAAGATGTACACTCCTGGAAATGGAAAAAAGAACACATTGACACCGGTGTGTCAGACCCACCATACTTGCTCCGGACACTGCGAGAGGGCTGTACAAGCAATGATCACACGCACGGCACAGCGGACACACCAGGAACCGCGGTGTTGGCCGTCGGATGGCGCTAGCTGCGCAGCATTTGTGCACCGCCGCCGTCAGTGTCAGCCAGTTTGCCGTGGCATACGGAGCTCCATCGCAGTCTTTAACACTGGTAGCATGCCGCGACAGCGTGGACGTGAACCGTTATGTGCAGTTGACGGACTTTGAGCGAGGGCGTATAGTGGGCATGCGGGAGGCCGGGTGGACGTACCGCCGAATTGCTCAACACGTGGGGCGTGAGGTCTCCACAGTACATCGATGTTGTCGCCAGTGGTCGGCGGAAGGTGCACGTGCCCGTCGAACTGGGACCGGACCGCAGCGACGCACGGATGCACGCCAAGACCGTAGGATCCTACGCAGTGCCGTAGGGGACCGCACCGCCACTTCCCAGCAAATTAGGGACACTGTTGCTCCTGGGGTATCGGCGAGGACCATTCGCAACCGTCTCCATGAAGCTGGGCTACGGTCCCGCACACCGTTAGGCCGTCTTCCTCTCACGCCCCAACATCGTGCAGCCCGCCTCCAGTGGTGTCGCGACAGGCGTGAATGGAGGGACGAATGGAGACGTGTCGTCTTCAGCGATGAGAGTCGCTTCTGCCTTGGTGCCAATGATGGTCGTATGCGTGTTTGGCGCCGTGCAGGTGAGCGCCACAATCAGGACTGCATACGACCGAGGCACACAGGGCCAACACCCGGCATCATGGTGTGGGGAGCGATCTCCTACACTGGCCGTACACCACTGGTGATCGTCGAGGGGACACTGAATAGTGCACGGTACATCCAAACCGTCATCGAACCCATCGTTCTACCATTCCTAGACCGGCAAGGGAACTTGCTGTTCCAACAGGACAATGCACGTCCGCATGTATCCCGTGCCACCCAACGTGCTCTAGAAGGTGTAAGTCAACTACCCTGGCCAGCAAGATCTCCGGATCTGTCCCCCATTGAGCATGTTTGGGACTGGATGAAGCGTCGTCTCACGCGGTCTGCACGTCCAGCACGAACGCTGGTCCAACTGAGGCGCCAGGTGGAAATGGCATGGCAAGCCGTTCCACAGGACTACATCCAGCATCTCTACGATCGTCTCCATGGGAGAATAGCAGCCTGCATTGCTGCGAAAGGTGGATATACACTGTACTAGTGCCGACATTGTGCATGCTCTGTTGCCTGTGTCTATGTGCCTGTGGTTCTGTCAGTGTGATCATGTGATGTATCTGACCCCAGGAATGTGTCAATAAAGTTTCCCCTTCCTGGGACAATGAATTCACGGTGTTCTTATTTCAATTTCCAGGAGTGTAGATGCAGATGTAGATGTGTTTAAAATGAATCCACAGGGAGACAGCTAGCCTCTATCCCTGTGTCTGCCTTTACAGTGACTGGTACTGGGGTTGCATAGAACATTAGAATAACAAACGCAACTGAAAGAAACTTGGCGCCATAGTTAATCTTCACATGCTCATTCTTGGAAATAATTGATACGAACTACTTATAGCAGTCACCAGTTTTTAACTTGTGTAGACAATGATCTTAGTTTTACCTTCATGACAGTTAAATTTTTTCCAGTTAACTATTCATGCATCGTGTGTAATCCAAATTGCTTTTAAGAATAGAATCAAGTACGTTGTCCTTGGCAACGAATGTTCAGCAGGCACGGACATCGTCAAGAGTGCTCCAGGGAGGTATTGCAGGACCGCTCTTCTTCTGTATATACACGAATGATCTGACTGGTAGGGCGACCAGTGGTCTGCGGGTGTTTGCTGATGACGTTGTAGTATACTGGAAAGTATCGTCGTTTAGTGTCTGCAGAAGGGTACAGGATGACTTAGGCAGAATTTCTCTTTAGGGAAAAGAGTGGCAGATTGTTCTACATGTAGGAATAAGTAAGTTTATACAGACGAGTAATAAAAATAAGCCTACAATTTTCCAATACAGTATTCGTCGTGTGCTGCTTGAAACAGGCACGTCAATTAAATATCTGGGCGTAATAGTGGAAAGCGATATGAAATGGAACGAGCACGTTAGGTCGGGAGTAGGGAAGGTGAATTGCCGTCTCCGGTTTGTCGGGAGTATTCTAGGAAAGTGTAGCTTATTTATAAGCGGACTGCGCATAGGACATTAGTACTATCCGTTATTGAATGCTCCTGGAGAGTTTGGAAAATCCAACAGGTCGGATTAAAGGAAGAATCGAAGCAATTCAGAGGAATTCAGTACGCAGGTGTAACGGAGATACTTCGTGAAATCAAATGGGAGACGGTGTTCTTTTTGCGAAACGCTGTTGAGAAAATGTTGAGAACTGGAATTTGCAGATGACTGCATAATGATTCTACTGCCGTCAAAGTACACTTCGCGTAAGGACCGCGAAGACAAGATAAGAAAAATTAGGGATCGTACGGAGGCGTATAGACTGAGGTTTTTCCTTGCTCCATTTGTAAGTGGACTAGGAAACGGAATGACTAGCGCTGGTGTAAGGAAGCCTTCGCCGAGCACCATACGATAGCTTGCGAAGTATGTATGTCGGTGTAGATGTAGATAGCATTATTACCAATGAAAAAAAAAAGTCTCGCATCTACGTCTTACAACGCTACGAGAGGAGTGAGGGAGTGTTAGTCTAATAACCAGGTAGTTAAGTTCCTTTTGAATCACAATCATCATCATTATCATCATTGCTGGCCGAAGTATGTATTTCCGAACTGCGGTTACCTGTTGAAAAATATTCAGCTTGCCACCCCACACAACATACTAAGCATTGTTGCTGTTATACACAGTAGGCAGTTTAGTCGTAGCTGCGAGTCAGTGATATCTGGTGAAATGGTACTGGATTCACACAATAACCCAAACCCATTCGGTTCTAGGCGCTCAGTCCTGAACCGCGCGACTGCTACGGTCGCAGGTTCGAATCCTGCCTCTGGCATGGATGTGTGTGATGTCCTTAGGTTAGTTAGGTTTAAGTAGTTCTAAGTTCTAGGGGACTGATGACCACAGATGTTAAGTCCCATAGTGCTCAGAGCCATTTGAACCATTTGAACCAAACCCATTTGCGGAATGCGACAAACGCATACAGGCTCCCAGGTAGATGCCATTTTCCTTGACTTCCGGAAGGCGTTCGATGCGGTTCCGCACGTCGCCTGATAAACAAAGTAAGAGCCTACGGAATATCAGACCAGCTGTGTGGCTGTATTGAAGAGTTTTTAGCAAACAGAACACAGCATGTTGTTCTCAATGGAGAGACGTCCACATACGTTAAAGTAACCTCTGGCGTGCCGCAGGGGAGTGTTATGGGACCATTGCTTTTCACAATATATATAAATGACCTAGTAGATAGTGTCGGAAGTTCCATGCGGCTTTTCGCGGATGATGCTGTAGTATACAGAAAAGTTGCAGCATTAGAAAATTGTAGCGAAATGCAGGAAGATCTGCAGCGGATTGGCACTTGGTGCAGGGAGTGGCAACTGACCCTTAACATAGACAAATGTAATGTATTGCGAATACATAGAAAGAAGGATCCTTTATTGTCTGATTATATGGTAGCCGAACAAACACTGGTAGCAGTTACTTCTGTAAAATATCTGGGAGTATGCGTACGGAACGATTTGAAGTGGAATGATCGTATAAAATTAAATGTTGGTAAGGCGGGTGCCAGGTTGAGATTCATTGGGAGAGTCCTTAGAAAGCCGGCCGAAGTGGCCGTGCGGTTAAAGGCGCTGCAGTCTGGAACCGCAAGACCGCTACGGTCGCAGGTTCGAATCCTGCCTCGGGCATGGATGTTTGTAATGTCCTTAGTTTAGTTAGGTTTAACTAGTTCTAAGTTCTAGGGGACTAATGACCTCGGCAGTTGAGTCCCATAGTGCTCAGAGCCATTTGAAGTCCTTAGAAAATGTAGTCCACCAACTAACGAGGTGGCTTACAAAGCACTCGTTCGACCTATACTTGAGTACTGCTCATCAATGTGAGATCCGTACCAGACGGGTTGACAGAGTAGATAGAGAGGATCCAAAGAAGAGGGGCGCGTTTCGTCACAGGGTTATTTAATAAGCGTGATAGCGTTACGGAGATGTTTAGCATACTTAAATGGCAGACTCTGCAAGAGAGGCGCTCTGCATCGCAGTGTAGCTTGCTGTCCAGGTTTCGAGAGGGTGCGTTTCTGGATGAGGTATCGAATATATTGCTTCCCCCTACTTATACCTCCCGAGGAGATCACGAATGTAAAATTGGAGAGATGCGAGCGCGCACGGAGGCTTTCCGACAGTCGTTCTTCCCGCGAACCATCCGAGACTGGAACAGGAAAAGGAGGTAATGACAGTGGCACGTAAAGTGCCCTCCGCCACACATCGGTGGGTGGCTTGCGGAGTATAAATGTAGATGCACATGGAGACGCCAGAATAGACGGAACGGTGCCACCTGTGCTATCACAGTAACATTGTACCAGTGGGCGTAACTGGAGTGGCGCTACAGGAAACGAAGATCCGGCAGCGGACACTTACCCGTGGGCGGCAAGCAGACGGGGCTGATGCGGGAAGAGAAGACGACGGGCGTGGTGAGGCGCAGCAGCGCCAGGTCCGATGCCATGGAGTCGGGGTCGTACTGCGGGTGCACCAGCACTTCGGACACGCTGGCGTTCACCGTGCTCACGTCGCCCGTGCACACATTTTCCGCGCCCAGCGACACCTTTACGTCCTGCGCCGTGTACCTGCCGAGCACCGCCACCGGTTTCTCAGGACGCCACACATACTATATAAATGGATGTTCAGTGTGTACCAGAAATGTTGAGATAAACTTCGAGAGTTTGTAGAGGGTGTCTTGAGGAACAAAACCAGAGCAGGAACCCGTGTCCGGAAACGTCTTCCAACAATACTACAGAGCGTTGTAGTTACAGGAGCCGGCGCCTGCCACTAGGCCACTCCTTCGGCAGCAAACGGACCGTATGCGAAACGTCTCGCTATGTTCATTGTTATTCAGTGATCGTCGCTGACTGAGACCATCGCCGGTGGAGAATAAGGAGCTAGCCGCTGCGTAGAAAGGCCTTGTCTCCTATGGATACAACGCTCTGTTGGCTCGGTGGATGATACACTACTGGCCCTTAAAATTGGTACACCACGAAGATGATGTGCTGTAGACGCGAAATTTAACCGACAGGAAGAAGATGCTGTGATATGCAAATGATTAGCTTTTCAGAGCATTCACACAAGGTTGGCGCCGGAGGCGACACCTACAACGTACTGACGTGAGGAAAGTTTTCAACCGATTTCTCATACACAAACAGCAGTTGACCGGCGTTGCCTGGTGAAACGTTGTTCTGATGCCTCGTGTAAGGAGGAGAAATGCGTACCATCACGTTTCCGACTTTGATAAATGTCGGATTGTAGCCTATCGCGATTGCGGTTTATCGTATCGCGACACTGCTGCTCGCGTTGGTCGAGATGCAATGTCTGTTAGCAGAATATGGAACCGGTGGGTTCAGGAAGGTAATACGGAACGCCGTGCTGGATCCCAACGGCCTCGTATCACTAGCAGTCGAGATGACAGGCATCTTATCCGCATGGCTGGAACGGATCGTACAGCCACGTCTCGATCCCTGAGTCAACAGACGGGGACGTTTGCAAGACAACAACAATCTGCACTAACAGTTCGATGACGTTTGCAGCAGCATGGACTATCAGCTCGGAGACCATGGCTGCGGTTACCCTTGACGGTGCATCACAGACAGGAGCGCCTGCGGTGGTATACTCAACGACGAACCTGGGTGCACGAATGGCAAAACATCATTTTTTTAGATGAATCCAGGTTCTGTTTACAGTATCATGATGGTCACACCCGTGTTTGGCGACACCGCGGTGAATGCACATTGGAAGAGTGTATTCGTTATCGCCATACTGGCGTGTCACCCGGCGTGATGGGTGCCATTGGTTACACGTCTCGGTCACCTCTTGTTCGCATTGACGGCACTTTGAACAATGGACGTTGCATTTCAGATGTGTTACGACCCATGGCTCTACCCTTCATGCGATCCCTGCGAAACCCTACATTTCAGCAGGATAATACACGACCGCATGTTGCAGGTCCTGTACGGGACTTTCTGGATACAGAAAATGTTCGACTGCTGCCCTGGCCAGCACATTCTCCAGATCTCTCACCAATTGAAAGCGTCTGGTCAATGGTATCCGAGCAACTGGCTCGTTACAATACGCCAGTCACTACTCTTGATGAACTGTGGTATCGTGCTGAAGCTGCATGGGCATCTGTACCTGTACAGCTCTGTTTGACTCAAATCCCAGGCGTATTAAGGCCGTTATTAGGGCTAGAAGTGGTTGTCCTGGGTACTGATTTCTCAGGATCTATGCACCCAAATTGCGTGAAAATGTAATCACATGTCAGTTCTAGTATAATATATTTGTCCAATGAATACCTGTTTATCATCTGCATTTCTTCTTGGTGTAGCAATTTTAATATCCAGTAGTGTAGTTTCGGACATGGGTTTGCATCCGCAGTTTATTTTTCTCTCGGTACCCTATAAAGTCTCCAGTGTTTTCGGTATACAAGAGAAAAATAAACTGCAGACAGTATTCACATGTACCACTGAATGTGCTAGTCATATCACTGTATGACACTTAGTTCCGAGGATGAAGACTGAGCAGAAGATGTGACCGAGCGGTTGTAAGCGCTCTCTCTTAACCGTCTCCTCCTCTCCTCTATCTGTTTCCATCTCATCCTCTCCTCTATCTGTATCCATCTCCTCCTCTCCTCTCGCAGTCTGTCCATCTTCTCTTACTCCCTTCTCTCTCCACGTCATCATTCCTTCCCAAATAGGAGGTTGCTGGTTCTGACACCCACAATATTTCTTTCCAGACAGGAAGTACTATGTGGACCAAGTTTGGGTGAAATCTGTCGAGTGTTTTAGGAGAAGACGTGAAACATACATACACACATACATTTTATATTGTTTATAGATTACAGTGAAAATATGTGGCTACATATTTATGTAAATACTAAGTTCATTTACAATTTAGTACTCGTCATACAGTTTTACAGCTGACACTGCCACCTGCCACGTAGCTAAAGGAACTTTCCAATCCTTGAATCTACATATTCAGATAATTTGTAGAAAGAAAGCCTAATCAGATATGCGATTAATTTTCTTGCGAATGCTTAGGGATTTCCAATTTCATACATTATGTTAGACGACAGCTTATTGAGTATCCTACGACCAGGGTACATGTCTTCATTGTGAACCATAGACAAAGAGGCAAACCCCATACGAAAATTACTTTTTTCTTGTATTGCGATCGTTGAAACCATTCTTGTATTGCAGTCGTTGAAATCATAGTTCAGCTGATTGATTTTTATTATCAGTACAAAAATCGTTAAAGGGAATATACGGGGAACTGAGTGTAAGAATGCAAAGACTCTTGAAGATGCCTCTGAAAGTTTTACAGTTATCTGCCTTACACAATATTCTTACCGTTTATTTCTGATGATTAAATTTACCTTAGGTGCGCTGCCCCAGAAGATCATTGCACAGAACTAGCAGTGAAAACAGGCAAATAAGTATTCTCGTCTTTAAGTTAACACAATGGGAGAGGCTTCTAAGGGCACAACACGCAGAAACTGAACTTGTTGGTTAATTTGGTTATGTGTTGACATCATTTTAATTTGTTATCCAACAGAATCCCAGGCCATTTTACATGGTCAATTTCATTCAGCGTACCGCCATTAATGTCTACTTCTCATGCTGATAAGACATTATTAGCTGCCTGAATCTGCATGATGCTTTAACAGTTTGCTGTGAACTGCTTTTAGCCTATTCAGTTATCATCAGTGCTGTGTCTACTGCAGTTGAGTTTGGACCCATAATTACTATGCTTGTGTCACCAGCAAACGTTACAGTTTTTGAATCTCCTTTTAAAGCCATTATATCATTTATGTAGGTTAGAAACAAGAGTGGATCTAGAACCGACCCTTGTGGGACTCAACTTGTTATGGACCACCCATTCTTAAGCCTAGTTTACACGACGGCATTGGGTTGCGCCACTCGTTGCGTGAAATGAGTTGCACGCAAGTGGTTTCATATGTCACTGTAGACAGGGCGACACCAGTATACACTTCAGTTTCGACGTTTTGTGGGTCCCTGAGTCGTGTCTGAAATGAAAGTTTTGGAAGCTGCACGTCGCACGAGTTGTGATGGAGTTAAAGCTTGTTGTGTGAAATCGCCGCACAAGAAAAACATAAGAAAGGAGGATAGGAGGCGTTCTTTTCGTGAATCGCTACTGAGGAAATTTAGAGAACCAGCATTTGAGGCTGACTGCAGTACAATTTTACTGCCGCCAACTTACATTTCGCGAAAGACCACAAAGATAAGGTAAGAGAGATTAGGGCTCGTACAGAGGCACATAGGCAGTCATTTTTCCCTCGTTCTGTTTGGGAGTGGAACAGGGAGAGAAGATGCTAGTTGTGGTACGAGGTACCCTCCGCCACGCACCGTATGGTGGATTGCGGAGTATGTATATAGATTTAGATGTAGAAGAAACGTGTTTCGATTCGTGACTGGATGAAGAAAAGACGTAAGCTTGGTTGGTTAGCATCCTTGCTGAAATAATTTATAACGGAAGATGCAAGAAGTTCTTTTAATTGTCTTAGAATGTCACCAGAACTGTTCACGTTTCTTCTGAATAGAGTTAATTATGCGATAAGGAATAGATGTAGCCGGCCGGAATGGCCGAGTGGTTCTAGACGCTACAGTCTGGAACCGTTCGACCGCTACGGTCACAGGTTCGGATCCTGCATCGGGAATGGATGTATGTGATGTCCTTAGGTTAGTTAGGTTTAAGTAGTTCTAAGTTCTAGGGGACTGATGACGGAAATTAAGTCCCATAGTGCTCAGAGCCATTTGAATAAATGTACTGTAATGCATGAAGCACTGTCGGCAGAACTGAAATTACATATCATATCATATCGGCTTGCTGTAAGATACGGTTTTAGTTGGTGATGACGCTATTTCATTAACACCAATAATTATAAACATTAACAGTGCTCAGAGCCATTTGAATAAATGTACTGTAATGCATGAAGCACTGTCGGCAGAACTGAAATTACATATCATATCATATCGGCTTGCTGTAAGATACGGTTTTAGTTGGTGATGACGCTATTTCATTAACACCAATAATTATAAACATTAACAGTAATTATTATTAACATTAGTAACAATAATTACTCGAAGCAGGCCGCATTAAGAAGAGTATGGTTTGCAAACTACCCTCTTGATGAGACATCTTTACAGTGGCAATGTTTCAAAATTCTAACATTTGTAAATGGGATCACTGCAGCGACGTTTTAAATAGATGAATATTGAATATGTTGCTTATTTTTGTAATCATCATCACTGAAATGCCACAAACACCTATGGAAAGCACATACATCCAAAAAGCGAACATTATTCTCCGTTCCCCACTTCATATTTCTACTCTACGAATTCACATAACCTCAAACTTATGCAACTAGTATCGCCAAAGTTGGAACACGCCGAAAGTGTTTAGTTTCACCAACGAGTTGCGCAAACGTGCGGCGCGCATGCGCAGTGGCCGGTAGCGCAATTGCCTGCAACCGTGTCGTCGTGTAAACTAGGCTTTAGGTTAGTTTCATGCCTGTGACATAGACTATTAACTGGGCTCTATTCTTTATGTGTGAAGGTACAAGGTATAAGTTGTTCGTCATCAACAAAACTAAATATTCGTTTCCGACCATTACTACCTTATTATAAAGCTTATCATCTCTGTAACTTTGACCCAAAAGGTTTAGGACACGATCTAGTTGCGGTTGTAAAACTTCCACTGTTTTCTACATGTTGTTGATGTTGTGGTCTTCAGTCCAGAGACTGGTTTGATGCAGCTCTCCATGCTACTCTATCCTGTGCAAGCTTCTTTATCTCCCAGTACCTACTGCAGCCTACATCCTTCTTCTAGTCAAGTTGTGCCCCAAACTCCTCTTCGCCCCAATTCTATTCAATACCTCCTCATCAGTTATGTGATCTACCATCTAATCTTCAGCATTCCTCTCTAGCACCACATTTCGAAAGTTTCTATTCTCTTCTTGTCTAAACTATTTATCGTTCACGTTTCACTTCCATACATAGCTACACTCCATACAAATACTTTCAGAAACGACTTCCTGACGTTTATATCTAAACTCGATGTTAACAAATTTCTCTTCTTCAGAAACGCTTTCCTTGCCATTGCCAGTCTACATTTTATATCCTCTCTACTTCGACCATCATCAGTTATTTCGCTCCCCAAATAGAAAAACTTCTTTACTACTTTAAGTGTCTCATTTCCTAATCTAATTCCCTCAGCATCACCCGACTTAATTCGACTACATTCCTTTATCCTCATTTTGCTTTTGTTGATGTTCGTCTTATATCCTCCTTTCAAGACACTGTCCATTCCGCTCAACTGCTCTTCCAAGTCCTTTGCTGTCTCTGACAGAATTACAATGTCATCGGCGAACCTCAAAGTTTTTATTTCTTCTCCATGGATTTTAATACCTACTCCGTACTTTTCATTTGTTTCCTTTACTGCTTGCTCAATATACAGATTGTATAGCATTGGGGAGAGGCTACAACCCTGTCTCACTCCCTTCCCAACCACTGCTTCCCTTTCACGTCCCTCGACTCTTATAACTGCCATCTGCTTTCTGTAGAAATTGTAATAGCCTTTCGCTCCCTGTATTTTACCCCCGCCACCTTCAGAATTTGAAAGACAGTATTCCAGTCAACATTGTCAAAAGCTTTCTCTACGTCTACAAATGCTAGAAACGTAGGTTTGCCTTTCCTTAACCTTTCTTCTAAGATTAGTCGTAGGGTCAGTATTGCCTCACGTGTTCCAAGATGTCTACGGAATCCAACTGATCTTCCCCGAGGTCGGCTTCTACCAGTTTTTCCATTCGTCTATAAAGAATTCGCGTTAGTATTTTGCAGCTGTGACTTATTAAACTGAGAGTTCGGTAATTTTCACATCTATCAACACCTGCTTTCTTTGGGATTGGAATTATTATATTCTTCTTGAAGTCTGAGGGAATATCACCTGTCTCATACATCTTGCTCACCAGATGGTAGAGTTTTGTCAGGACTGTCTCTCCCAAGGGCGTCAGTAGTTCTAATGGAATGTTGTCTACTCCCGAGACCTATTTTCCACTTAGGTCTTTCAGTGCTCTGTCAAACTCTTCACGCAGTATCCTATCTCCCATTTCATCTTCATCTACCTCCTCTTCCATTCCCATAATATTGTTCTCAAGAAGATCTCCCCTGTATAGACCCTCTATATACTCCTTCCACCTTTCTGCTTTCCCTTCTTTGCTTAGAACTGGGTTTCCATCTGAGCCCTTGATATTCATACAAGTGGTTCTCTTTTCTCCAAAGGTCTCTTTAATTTTCCTGTAGGCAGTATCAGTCTTACCCCTCGTGAGATAAGCCTCTACATCCTTACATTTGTCCTCTAGCCATCCCTGCTTACATGCACAGGAGAATAAAACTTCAAAATGATGGTTGTATGTGGTACTGTTTAGCTGCAGCTAAAGATAAGCCTAGGAAGGGAAAACTTTACAAGGAAAACAGCAGCTGTGCGGCCAGTGAGCGTAATGAGAGTGTCGCCGCTTACCCCTGTACCGGCGCGGCGGCGGTCAGCACGTATCTGTTGTTGATGAGCGACCCGGTGGTGACGTTGTCCTCGCCGGCGTAGACCAGCGCCAGCCACGGCATCTCCGACGGCGACAGCGGCACACCCCCGGACAGCCGGCTGGCTGGGCGGTTGGGCCGGCCGCACACTGCAGCAGACAGACACAGACACCTCTCACTCTCTGTAAATGGCTCTGAGCACTATGGGACTCAACATCTTAGATCATAAGTCCCCTAGAACTTAGAACAACTTAAACCTAACTAACCTAAGGACATCACACACACCCATGCCCGAGGCAGGATTCGAACCTGCGACCGTAGCAGTCCCGCGGTTCCGGACTGCAGCGCCAGAACCGCTAGACCACCGCGGCCGGCACTCTCTCACTCTCTGTGTGGGACCACAGCGTGTCAGAGCAACACCGACTCAAAGGAAGGCCTCGGCGCCTGTTCGTGGCGTCACGTCAGCGAGGCACGGCGAACGCCAGGTCTGTTGCAGGCATACTCATAATGTTGGCGTCTCCCTCTCTGACACAGGAAAATGTGAAACTATTGGCGGTAGTTGACCAACACACGTTGTTCTGAGAGATTTCTGCAATCAATTAATTGTGCAATTCATTACACTTCTTAACAAATAGTGTACTCCTGAACTTAAATTTCCACCTGTTTTACGGATTGACATACAAAAACAACTTCATGGTCCAGCAGCAACAGAATTCGTGCTTATTTACCTTATTCGTAAATCTGAGGCAGTTACGTTTGTACTGGATTGCTTTTACAGGAAACTGTGAACATATTGGGGCTCTTCTTTAGGTATCTTGGTAGACTATGGGGTGAGGGGCACTGAATGGTAATGAAATATCTTGCGATTGTACACGTTGGGGGAGGGGGTGGGGGACAGAAGAAGAGGCAAAAGAGAGATAGTTGATTTATCAAGTAATTTTTTTTATCTTATAAGGTTTCTCCTTTCAGTTGCAAGAGGGGAATATTAATCTTTTGTAATGTGCATGCTTAAAAAAGTTTAAGCTCAGCAATATTTTCCATGTATGAAGCTATTTTGTTTCCTGTTTAGAATTCCTTTCGTTGAAAACGACTGTAATATAATGACTGGCAACAGTTGGACATTTACACATGTAAATTAGTTCACATTTCCAGTGACGATGTCAAACGAAAATAAATAAATAAAAGAAACGAGTTAATTGTGAGGGTGGATCACGTAAATATAGTTACTTGAATATAAAATTTCCAAAGCTTGCAATGGGGCAAAGCATCTTCTCATATTGATCAACGTTTGTTTAGACAGGATTTAGTAATACAGAACTATGATCTTCATTTGTAGCTTTATGATAGTAAGAAAATCTTTCACCTAAATAAAACTGCAGAATCCAAAACTACCAAAAATTTTGTCCAAAAATAAGAGATTTATAATGATAAGCACGCCCAGGCGTTTCTGCCTGCAACAGACCTGGCGTTCGCCGTGCCTAGCTGACGTGACGTCACCAACAAGCACCGAGGCCTTCCTTTGAGTCGGTGTTGGTCAGAGGGACTGAGACTGGCAGTCACTACGAATACATTCTTCTCAGTGGATGGCTGCGTCAAGTAGGAAATCGAACCAACGTTTCGATAACTAGATGTGGCTTTTATCAGAAATTGCCATCTACACATACACTTAGGTGACAAAAGTCATAGAATAGCTCCTAATATCGTGTCAGACCTCCTTTTGTCTTTGTAGTGCCATGGACTCAGTAAGTCGCTGGAGTCCCCTGCAGAAATATTGAGACAAGCTGCCTCTACAGCCACCCATAATTTGCCTGCGCAGGATTAATGTAGGAACTGACCTCCCAGTTATGTCTCATAAATGTTCGACGTAACCACGTCCGGTGATCTGGGTGGCCCAATCACTCGCTCGAATTGTCCAGAATGTTCTTCAAACCAACTCCGAACAATCGTGGCTCAGTGATATGGCGCACTGTCATCCATGGAAATTCCATCGTTGTTTGGAGAACATGAAGTCCATGGCAGCAAACGGTCCCCAAGTAACCGAATATAAACATTTCCAGTCAATGACAGGTTCAACTGGACTAGAGGACCATGTAAACACAGCCCACACATTACGGGGCCACCACCAGCTTGCACACTGCCTTGTTGATAATTTGGGTCCATGCCTTCGTGGCGTCCGCGCCAAGCTCGAACCCTACCATCAGCTAATACCAACAGAAACGAGCTGACCAGGCAACAGTTTTCCAGTCGTCTATGATCCAAGTGACATCGTAACAAACCTAGGAGATGCGTAGCACGTGATGTCGTGCTGCTAGTAAAGGCACTCGCGTCTGTCGTCTGCTGCCGAAGCCCCTTAAAGCCTTTCGCCGCGCTGTCCTAATTGATACGGCCGTCGTACGTCTCACATTCATTTCTGAGATTTTTCTCGCAGTGTTGCACGTCTGTTGGCACTGAAAACTCTACACAACGCCGCTGCTCTCGGTCGTTAAGTGGAGGCCCTCAACCAGTGCGTTGTCCGTTGTGGGAGTTAATGCCTAAAATTTGTTATTTTTGGCACAGTCTGGACACTGCGAATCTCGAAATATTGAATTCCCTAACGACACTGCGGACCTCGACATATTGAATTCCCTAACGATTTCCGACATGGAATGCCCCATCAGTCTAGCTCAAACTACCAGTCCGCGTTCAAAGTCTGTTAATTCCCGTCGTGCGGCCATAATCACGTCGGCCACATGAATCACATGAGTACAAATGACAGCTCTGCCACTGCACTGTTCTTTTATCTCTTGTATACGCAAAGCTAACGCCACCTGTATATGTGAGTATCGCTGTCCCATGACTTTTGTCTCCCGTCGTGTTTTTCTGTCTGTATGTGAAGACTAATCACAGGAATTACTGTAGGGATTTTGGTACAGTTTCTTCTAACAGATAACTCGATTCCACGTTTATGTATCCATTTTTTACTTGGTTTGTGTATACAACTGAAACGCTACCTTACGTACGTAGTCCAACCATAGATACTTACAGGGTGCTACCCGTGCGGAGCTGAGTTGGGTCGCTACTACAGTACTAATTTAGTTGTACTTGAGCTCTAATCAATATACTGATTTTTTCCCCTATAAAAATATGGAAAGTATGGATCAAGTGTTTTGTGGAGGAGTTGATGTCATATAATAAATGTAATTTAAAACAGGTATCTTAGTATCCGTGGCCTGCATTGCCGAAACCTGAATATCTCGTGGGTTGCACACATTTACAGATTATTCTGTACCAAATACCTTCCATCTAACAAATTAAAATTCAACGTTTTCTTTTGCTAGAATCGCTGTAAGAAAGTACCTTAAATTGAAACATGTATAGCCATTTCATTAAAAGAACATACTGAATCTACAAAAGGACAAAAATTAAGAACAACCTCCCTAGGCTTTTATAGCCATATAAGAGAGCCAGATAACGTGTATAACTCAACATTACTACAAAAAGTTGTTCCATCGTTAACGTTATTTAACATACAACCCGCAAGTATGGAGAATGTAATCCAAAGCTACGCTTTTCGGGAGTCAAGCTCCTATTATCTGGCTGTCTGCGTTCAATCCTTTGTGCACACACGCTTAAAATGCGCGAAGTAGCTAAAAAGTAAAAACACAATAAAAATATTCGGGCATAAAGTGCGCGTCCTACATTAAAATCAGAAACACCTGCTTCTCTTTTTCGCTTCTCCGTGCTACCGCCCATTCACCAGAGTGCTCCTTACCAGTAGTGGTAACAGCAGCTACATCTGCTTCAAGTCAAAATATGCCTTTTCACACGCCGACTAATTATGCAAACAAGTATAGAGCTCCAACTGACTGCAATGAATCATCAGCCGCTCCATAGCATTAATGTCCTTTGCAACATCTTTCCCTTGCAAATATGGCGTGGCTGAAGGCTCCATGCCATCATTTGCAGCTGTATACAGAACCAGCCAGTGCACGGAAAGGTAGAGATTGTGACTTGGAGCAGATTGTGATACCAATATAGAAATCCGTTGAATGGATCGTAGTATGGAGAAACTGAAAAGAAAATCAGGTATTGCCGATTTTGCAGTAAAGACGTGGACATTATGCTCCAATATTTTTATTATGTTGTTATTTAATGACTATTTCGTGCTTTTGAGGTACGTGTGTATGAAAGCTTGAACGCAGACATCCGGATGATAGGAGCTCGACACCCGAAAGGCGTAGCTGTGCATTACTTCCCAACATTTGGGCGTTATAAGCCAACGAGAGGTAACGACCATTTTCATAAGCACTCCTCCAGTCGTTAAGATGGATAACATAAGAAAGTGTTGTTGTTCTGCAACCAGATGACTTTGCTAAATGTTAAAATGTGAGTGAAATCTTATGGGACTTAACTGCTAAGGTCATCAGTCCCTAAGCTTATACACTACTTAAACTAAATTATCCTAAGGACAAACACACACACTCATGCCCGAGGGAGGACTCGAACCTCCGCCGGGACCAGCCGCACAGTCCATGTCAGCAGCATCTTAGACCGCTCGGCTAATCCCCGCAGATGACTTTGCTGTCACATAATTCTGGAAATATTATCCTATTTGGTAACACCCAAATACAGAGTAGCCAAAAAAGGATATATAACTCGAATACGAGTGAATACACAGAAGAAAATTCATGCATTTTTAAACTTGTTTACAAAATGTGTTAACAGCCGACAACGATGTGTGAAGTTTTTGACCACAATGAGGCACAAACCGGGAAACAGGTATTTCCTGCCTGAAAATTTGGATGTCAAAGATGAAGAACTTTTCTATTTTCCGCTTACTAAAATTCTTTCATTGTTATTTTGAATAACCTAAACAAATATTTCAACTTAAACATTACGTAAAAATGTAATCACTGGCCGCTGTAACGTTTCAGATAATTTACGAAAGGTAATGATTGAGACTCGATCAGTGTTTTGACGACTGCAGAGCATTTGGTGGAAAGACATGACTACTTGAACAAAACACTCTTTTGTAGGTTTCAAACTGCCTACCTCGGTTTGCTGCGCGACTGACCCCGAACAAATTCAGAGCCGGGGAAGGTTATGTTGTGTTATCGAGCAGGCCGAGGCAACAATGACGTTCCCTTGTTTCTCTGTGGTTGAAAAAGTAAACGCGGTGCAGATATCAACACTGAAACCTGCTGACCACATAACAACTGCCAGTCTTTTTTTTTCTACCTGGTTGTTTTGAAATTTACTTTTTGTACGAAAAACACGTAAAGTCTCTTGTAATTTTTTCCGTGTGTCATGTCAAAAACGATGTTTACTCTGTGCCCAACACGATTTCGCTGGTCGGATATAGCCCCTTGGCCGTGGTTTACTTGATACTACTCTTGAATATTATTCGCCAGTAACGTTCTAACACAAAACACGAAATTCCCTGTCAGTAGCTCATCAGGTTACAGCGCCATAAGAGTTCACGTATCGGAGAGAAACATCTGCTCTCAGTCTGTAGGCTGACATCCTAGGAGACTTCTGAAGGCGGGAGCAGTTGTAGTGGATTCGTAAATAACCAGTTGGAAAATGGGAGAAACGTGTCTTCTGGTTGCTCGTGGACGAGCAGATGACCCTTTTGAGGCGAGTCAAACGGAAGCGACGAGAAAGTGGGACTTCACGTGATGAAGTTGCTATTGCGAGAGAGACAATGGCAAGAATGTCTCTTGGAAATGACGAAATGTGTACCAAAGTCCGAAAAGTTCAATAGAGTTAAACAAGTCTATTACCGCTTCGTAAAATTGTTTCGCATTTTGCTCGTGCTTGAGGCACCAACGTTTCCATCTGACCCTTTCAAGACAAATGCACAATATACTGTTCTACCGGTTCTCACTAATAGTTGTACCACATTGCAGTTGTGTGCCGAACATCATGATAGTGATCAAAGTAATGGAACTGAGTAATGTTCCCAAAAGATCAGTTTCAGTGTAGCTAGAAATACTGTACACCAATTGGTGTGCAGAGATTGAGGACACGTTATCATGTCCAAACTATACCGAAATGCAACGTAGTGAATGGTGTGGGGTAATGATCAAAGCAACAACGCCACTGCATAGCTTCGGAGAACGGCTGATCCCAGAGGAATGGTGATATTTTCAATTGTCTGTGACGCGTCGATGCCGATTTCAACTTCATGGGCCACAGTGCCCATCACGAAAAAATTTTGGGAGAATGGACACTGCGCCAACGCAGCCGCCTGCTGATTAACCCCAGCCATCATGTGCGGGGACCGCTCTTGGATGATCTGCTGTAGAGAAAAGGGTATCACCTCGTATCCAGAGTAGAAGAGCACAGCAGAACTTATAAACAGAGTAGAACATAACGACACACAAGTGCTTAACACTGGCGGTGATGACAGAAACAGATAACGTGTACCTAATGTTACGGAAGTCGGACTGTTCACTATGGCCGAACGACTTGTGGAAGCTGAAGCAGCACGTTTCTGGTGTTCCTTAATGAACATTATTACTTAGACACTGCAGATAATGGCGTTATGTAGTCACACTCTTTTAACAAGTTGCTGTTGTCTCATTGTAAACGGCTGCTACTGTCGCAGTTTCCAATCCTGTCTCGGTAACGGATGAGTGTGATGTCCTTACGTTCGTTGGGTTTCCGTAGTTCTAAGTCTAGGGGACCTCAGACGTTAAGTCCCATAGTGCTTAGAGCCATTTGAATCATTTTTTTCATTGTAAACTATCTGCAGAGATATTAAATATATGAGTAGTTAAAGAATAGTAATTCATCACATTGTCGGAAGCGCCAGGAATGGTACTCCACTTTATCGTCTGATACCACACTAATTCTTTCCTGTCAGCTACGACAATTCTTTTACAATACATATTCTTCATACTATCCTGTACTTGATTACCTTTATTTTCTTTTACGTATTGCCTTTTGAATTAAAAAGTTAATAGTTTCAGCTTTGTACCTGGATGTAACAGCCTTGCAATTTCACATTTAGCACTGTGTCGATGTTGCTTAAGCATTAGTCAAAACAAAAGTTTCTGCTAATTAAAGACCTGATATCTTATGGGATTGCCACTGAAGAAAACTGCAAGTCTGGAACACCACGGCACTTATTTTTTAAACCAATTTCAATGTGACACGCAGATTCAGTAGTTTCAGAAACAGTTGTATATATATATATATATATATATATATATATATATATATATATTTATTTATTTATTTATTTATTTATTTATTTACACACTGCTTCTTGCAGTAGTTAACCTGAACACTGAAGCCGGCTATTTGCGGTGAATGAAAGGGCGGATGCAGCAGCCAAGGAGGCGTGTCGTGATCCTCATTTATTTCGGTGTGTCATCCCCCTGCATGCTTTCACCTCGCCGTTGAGCTAGAGTCATGCGTCGTTGGGAAGACGGGTGGCTGGAAGTGGCAGGTAACAAGCTGCGACTGGCAAATCCAACTACGCGGCCGTGGCGTACCTCCTTCCAGTCACGAAGACGGGGTGATTTCGTACTTACTCGTCTTCGCGTAGACCACAGTCCTCTGGCCCATGGCTTCTTGATCCGGAGAGAAGTCCCTCGAGTGTGTGATGCTTGCGCCGAACAGATCACTGTGCATCACGTTTTACTATACTCTGTTTTGTTTTCGGACGAGAGGGCACCGGCAGATTTGCCTGCAGGTCTTCCCTCTACTTCAAGTGACGTTCAAACGAACGTGGTGCGGCTTTTAAGATTTTCTGAGCTATCTAACTTGTTCCCGAAAATTTTAGGGAGTTGTTATTAATGTGTTAACAGGGTGACTCACCCGTGTTTTTGTAAGTTGTCAGCCAGTTACATTTCCCTGTGTCTTTCATTTAGCTCTTCGATGGTTTTACATCTGTTTTAATGCTACGTGTAATACCTTCCGCCCTTTCTCAGCCGTCTTCAGGCGTGCGAAGTAGAGTGATTGTGTGATTCAACGCCAGTGAGATTGGAGAAATGAGTGTCATTTTATGGATTTCCTCCTTACTGTGTGCAACAATTTTAGAGATTTTATTTACATTCGTTTATTTTAATGAGTATAAGGGCGCTGATAACCTCGGCGTTGAGCGCCCATAAGCTCCAAACACACACACACACACACACAAATGCCAGCTATTTATTGAAAGATATGTATTTCTAATTTTACATGCAGAAAAGTTTTTAATTCGTCCTAACGCTTATCGTTAAGAGACCTTACAATTACATACTTAGATTCGCCATGGATCTGTAATTTTGTTATACATTCGCGGATGCATAATATTATCGATTTTAGTGGGTTTTGAAGATCGATAAGTGTTGAGAACATTTACGTGATTTATATAAAACAGGTGAACATTAACGGACTGGCTCGTATTTCGTCGCTGTAGTTTGGCCTTCGCTGAGAGAGGACGACAGTCGATGTTCCCCAACGGGCAGTAAGAGATGAAGCAATGGCTCCTGTACAGAGCTTCCTATGCCAGTGAATGTTCCTAGGCGAAGGAACCATTATGTTTCTAGAAAGATTATGCAATTTTTGACGAAGTAAAACTCAGGAGATAAAATTACCACTACATGGAAAATTCTAACAATAGAACAGTAACTACCTAAGGCATTTATCTTTTTTCGAAGCATTGAAGGCGCTCAACATTAAAACTACTGAAATAATATTATGCCTATAACCAAAGATTTTAAAAACTTATATTGAAATTTGTGAAAAACTTAATATTTATCAGGATCATTTATAAATAGGTAAAATTTGGTTTAATCTCTGCTGAGTAAGTAATTTTACGAAAGTTGTTACAGAATAAGAAACACTGTCAATGATTAGAACGCACTTTTAATTATTGATGCGTCTAGTTCTGTATTATTCTTGGAGAAACAGAACAGAGCCGGTTTTAGTGTAAAAAGCGGTAATACCTGTGAGTTCACTAAAAATGGGGTTAGAGGAAATTGTGTAGTTGTGATTTCTAACGGATGATAAACTTCACTCTTATACAGGAGATGATATCATGTCTTGGGAATGCTCGAGGTATGCAGCGATAAATAAGTGTCGCTAATTGGGTCAGTTAGACTCACTGGGGCTTGTCTGAACCACCCGCTTATACTATTGGAGTGCTGTGTGACTGTTAACGTGGCTCGCCGGTCGCTGCTCATACAATTTACAGCTCTTGTGAGCGGTTCACTGTACTTGAACTGTAACAGTATGACCCTTGGATATTTCGATCGCGGAATTTGATGTGTCTTGGCGCAGCGTCGGACACAGCGCGCTAGGCGCTTCGTACGTTGATGGTCGCGAGAATGGACTGAGAATGACTTGAATATTGTCGCTTGTACATTTGAAAAATTTCCAGTTTCATTTTGTTTTATCATTTCATTTCTGTGTCTCTGATTACGTTCCCGAACACATTTATTAAAAAGGAACTTGTGCAGGTGGTGCTGCATAACTCGTAAATATTAACACAAGTCATATTAACACCCACCAAGAACTGATTGAATAAACCTTTTGCACTACCAGTTTCGATCAACGAACCGTAACATAAAGTGAAGTAAGTAGATGATCGGTTGATCGAAACGAATAGTAATAAAGGTTTATTTCTTCGGCTCTTTGTGGTTCTTATATATATGCCTTATTTTTGCTAATTAACTGATGGCCAAATGTAGGCATTTAATGAAAATTACGTATGGAAAGTGCTGTTTTTGAACGGATAAGATTCATTGGAAAGTCTATGTTTACCAACAATTTTTAAAGAAAAGCAAACACTTTTTTCTCGAAAATATTTCCTGTCTGTCGATCGCTCTTTTATTATCTCAAAATTACCTGTTTTGGGTAGTGTAGCACATCTTCAGAGCTGTTCAGAAACGTGAAAGTAAGTATTTTCTATACAGTTTTGACAACCACTTTTTCGCTTGAACTTAACCGTTTTGAACGTTTCCGAAGAGTCATTGCAGGATATGAATAAGCGTTTCAAAATTTCCTGTGGAGCCTTTGCTTTCAGGATTGATATTACAGGAATAAAATAATAACCGCCTATAAGTGCTATTTTACACAGTCATTATGGGTTTTAATTAAACATTATAAGACCTTCTGTGAACAACGTGCGTTCACTCGTTAGGTGCAGTGTGCTTTTCACCTGTCTAGCTAGAATCCTTGCTATGAGGCTTATGAATTTCAGATGTACTACATGAGAAAAATTTGGTAAGAATCCGAATGCAAGAAAGAAGTCAGATGTTTTGTTTTTAAACCGCCTCTAATTGAGCATAACACTTGTACTCTTATTATCAGTGCCAAGCAAAAAAAAATTATGCTGAAAAAGTCAGTGACAAGGGAATCCGACTAAATCATAGAAAAGATGGACATAAAAGATTCCGAATTCTGTATTGTAACTAATAGTCAAATCAACATGTCTGCATGCGTTATTTAAATTGATCAAAACGACAAGGAAATCATTGATGAAAATGGTAAACCATATCAGTTCATTTACCTTTCATAAAAATGACTGTTCTTGGTGACCGACAAAGGCGCATGTCTCATTGAATTAGAATAGATAATGATGAGGTCCCATACTCCGAGGAGCGTAGGGGACGATGCGGGAGACCCGCACCGCCGTACTAGACAAGGTCCTAGCGGAGGTGGTTTGCCATTCCCTTCCTCCGACCGTAATGAGGGTAAATGATGATGATGATGATGAAGACGACACAACAACACCCAGTCATCTCGAGGCAGGAAAAGTCCCTAACCCCCCTCGGGGACAGAACCCGGCAATCCGTGCGCGGCAAGCGAGAACGCTACGGCAAGACCACGAGCTGCGGACGTTAGAACAGAAAGACAGTGTTAAATACACAAATGGAAAACCTGAGGAACAGCTTACACCACTGCTCAGTGACCGCAGAGTCCAACGTGTAGCTGTTAGTGGGAATCAGTAGCAAGCGGCTGTCCTGCGAATTCGGCACTTTCCTGCTGTTGTAAGTTCTGCAGACAACTTCAAAGGAACGACGGACTCTGCATAACCTATATAATGACCTGGGAATAGCTCAGTCTATATTGTATTGCGTGGAACTAGAGACCTAGAAACGACGGAGAGGCTTCGTCCCCGCCGTAGCCCTCAGTGGTACACAACCCCACAACAGGCTACAGCAGTCCCCTCACCCCACCGCCGCCCCACACCGAACACAGGGTTATTGTGCGGTTCGGCCCCCAGTGGACCCCCCCCCCTCCACCCCTCGTGGAACGTCTCACACCAGACGCGTGCAACCCCAACGTTTGCGTGGTAGAGTAATTATGGTGTACGCGTACGTGGAGAAAGTGTTTGTGCAGCAATGGCCGACATAGTGTAACTGAGGCGGAATAGTGGGAACCAGTCCGCATTCGCCGAGGCGGATGGAAAACCGCCTAAAAAGCAATCCACAGACTGGCCGGCACACCGGACCTTGACACTAATCCGCCGGGCGGATTCGTGCCGGGGACCGGCACGCCTTCCCGCCCGGAAAGCAGTGCGTTGTACCGCACGGCTAACCGGGTGGCCCAAGATATACCACAAAAAACTATAGTTATTAATTAAAATTTTTGAAGCACTGTTCATGGAAAGAACAGCAGTCGAAAAGCACTAATAAAAATTTTGATTAAAAAACCGTCTTGACGCCATAAAGTAATTTATTTTTATCCTAGAAGGTTAGCGGTTTCGATCTGCCAGGGATCATCTGCACACCAGTTACTCCATGATGGCTGTTGGAACAGTTGATGTTCACGCCTTCGCAGAACGGTTCCTGCTCCGTTTCACCGTCTCCAATAGTCATCATGGAGTAACTGATCTGAAGATGATCTTACACAGATCGAAACCACTCACCTTTTAGAGTAAAAGTAAATCACTTTATGCTGTCAAGACAGTCTTCAATGAAAAGTTCTAGTAGTTATTATTGTTGGTTATTCATAATTCAGTCGTTACCTGCAGGTTCAGTGCAACGTTACTCGTAAAGAAAACTCTTAAAAAGATGCCAGGATACATTTAAGAGGGGTTCTTAAGGTAATAAAATAAATACATAAAAAGTATAAACTAGTTAATAAACTTCTAGAAGATAATGAACGACACAGCCATTCTGAACGGAAGAATGTGGATGTCCATTAGTGACTGTAGCAGCGAAAAGTAGGACGTTCAGCTGTACTGTTGTATCGCTTTGATGTCCTACTTCCGGCTATACGACAAAATGATCCACTAACGACATCAGAATGAAAATCTCGAAACCGGTTACGCCAATGAAAGTGACCTAATAGTGCCTGTATAAACCTGATTTTCCTTCAGAATTATTGAGATTCTTGGGAGGCCACTCGACAACAAAATTCTTGAGGCTCTCGTGTACCACCTATTGGCTTTCGTCTCGGGATTTTCGAACGTCGTTTCTTTAACGATTTCCCGGACGTTTCGCCAGTACGAGTGGCTGTCAGTGCCAGAGATTTATGCTCCATTACTGATGAAGGACTGGAGTCGAGACGGCGGCCGCAGGTTATTATACCCGCCACGCCAACGCAACGCCTGAAGTCCCGTCATTACCGCTATGGTTGTCCCCTGTTACCTGCAACGGTCGTTCGCTGCGGCACAGAACTCCACGATCCGTTTATCTTGAGGCTTTATTCTTCCTTGTTAAAACTATTCTCATGTTAATGAATTTCAGTGAATTTCTCGAACAAACGGGCGGGTAGCCAGAACTGCTCGTAGGGGGGAGCGGAAAGGACGCCTAACCACCACCACCCCTCCAAAAAAAAAAATAAAGTCTGGGCGTGTAATACATACAATGGAAATTTTCTAGTACCAAAATGATTTCTTAATATTATTTAATCTTTACTGCGACTGAAAGTCAAGTGAAAGAAATCTCTGTCTTACCATTTTATAATCTGTCTGAAACCTTCCAGTATCTCCAGGCCTCTTCCACGTATACAACCTCCTTTCATAATTCTTGAAACAAGTGTTAGCTATGATTAAGTTATGCTATGTGCAAAATTCTACCAGGCGGCATCCTCTTCCATTTCATACCCCCATTCCATATTCACCTACTACGTTTCCTTCTCTTCTTTTTCCTACTATCTAATTCCAGTCACCCATGACTATTAAATTTTCGTCTCCCTTCACTATCAGAATAATTTCTTTTATCTCATCATACATTTCATCAATCTCTTCGTCATCCGCAGAGCTATTTGGCATATAAATTTGTACTACTGTGGTAGTCGTGGGCTTTGTATCTATCTTGGCCACAATAATGCGTTCACTATGCTGTTTGTAGTAGCTTACCCGCATTCCTATTTTCCTATTCATTATTAAACCTACTCCTGCATTACCCCTATTTTATTTTTTATTCGCCTGACCAGAAGTCTTGTTCCTTCTGCCACCGAAATTCACTAATTCCCATTATATCTAACTTTAACCTATCCATTTCCCTTTTTAAATTTTCTTCTAACCTACCTGCCCGATTAAAGAATCTGACATCTCACGCTCCGATCCATAGAACGCCAGTTTTCTTTTTCCTGATAACGACGTCGTCTTGAGTAGTCCCCGCCCGGATATCCGAATGGGGGACCATTTTACCTGCGGAATATTTTACTCAAGAGGACACCATCAGCATTTATCCATACAGTAAAGCTGCATGCCCTCGGGAAAAATTACGGCCGTAGTTTCCCCTTGCTTTCAGCCGTTCGTAGTACGAGCACAGCAAGGCCGTTTTGGTTAGTGTTACAAGGCCAGATCAGTCAATCATCCAGACTGTTGCCCCTGCAACTACTGAAAAGGCTGCTGCCCCTCTTCAGGAACCACACGTTTGTCTGGCCTCTCAACAGACACCCCTCCGTTGTGGTTGCACCTACGATTCGGCTATCTGTATCGCTGAGGCACGCTAGCCTCCACACCAACGGCAAGGTCCATAGTTCATGTTTGGGGGGGGGGGGGGGGGGCTAGCTATACAAAGAAAACTTTAGGTACAACAGAGTAGCTGCGTTGGCCTATTTCAGATCAGAACAGGACTTCAGGTTGGTATCTCTGTTCGAAAAGGGTGTCGACGCCTTCCCTTAGGAAAAAAGACGAAGAAGAAAAAGAATAGAAACTACAAGTGAAAGTGATTTTAGCAGGAAGGGGCACATGGAGTGAAACAGATCTATCAAAGCGGGAATGATCTTCAAGTAAGTACCTCCAACCACATAAAAGAGTGAAGATACTATGTCGGAGTCACTTAACTAGGGATTTTTGTCGATCAGCTTATAAGACAGCTTTCAACCTAGTTAGCTACTGGAAGTAAATTTTCAGTTTGTTCTGTGTAACGTGTATGTGTTATCAACGAACAAGGCAGTTTGGTACGTCAGCACATTCAATATGTTGCATCCTTACTTCAACTATACTGTAGATAAAAACAGGGTCGCCATAGTATCTCCAATCACTGGAAGTAACGCGAATCATTTAATGCTTTATTTCAGGTCTTCAAAAGTGAAATGGCGTTAAGTATTTCATCCACACTATAAACATTTCTAAACCAGAAAAATTTATTTAACGAGATATAAAATACCTCTCTTCCAAAACCAGAAAAAACAGTATTACTTAATTTCCATTCTTAGTATAAAACGCATAGCACAGATACGAATTCGCCTTGGACCAAACTGTTTTCTACCACAGCTAGATGGAAATTCAAAATCAAAGCGACCGGGACTCGATCTCTGGTTGTTAATAATCATAACATCGCAATTCGTATCCACCCATTCAGTATAAGAAACAAACAAGATTAGCCCTGATGACCTTATTTCCGAGTCGTATTTCCCTTACTCATGTAGGTTACATTAAAACATGATTAAATTGTTATCTTACAAGGGGAAGGCAAGACCTTGGTAATTTGTTGCGGGTAAGCCTTTGTAAATTAGTAGCAGACCTGAAGGGTGCCCACTCACAGAGGTGGTACCCGACTGGCCGATATGTAGGCTCGCAAGAAAGGGGGGGAGGGAGGTGAGGCAGCAAATCCATTCTTGCTCGCTTGCCTGATCTATTAAAAGGTTAAATAAAATCTGTATTTCTATTATAAAAGACGCACTACGTAAAATTTGATTTCCTATTTTGGCGCCGGTCGCTGTGACCGAGCGGTTCTAGGCGCTTCAGTCCGGCACCGCGCTGCTGCTACGGTCGCAGGTTCGAATCCTGCCTCGGGCGTGGATGTGTGTGATGTCCTTAGTTTAGTTAGGTTTAAGTAGTTCTAAGTCTGCCGGCCGCGGTGGTCTCGCGGTTCTAGGCGCTCAGTCCGGAGCTGCGCGACTGCTACGGTCGCAGGTTCGAATCCTGCCTCGGGCATGGATGTGTGTGATGTCCTTAGGTTAGTTAGGTTTAAGTAGTTATAAGTTCTAGGGGACTGATGAACACTGATGTTAAGTCCCATAGTGCTCAGAGCCATTTGAACCATTTTTTTGTAGTTCTAAGTCTAGGGGACTGATGACCTCAGATGTAGTGCTCAGAGCTATTTGAACCTATTTTGGCACCCTCCGAAAATAATCTTGTGTGCGAACCTGGTGGTAGCTCTTCACCACAACGAGAACCTCCTTCTTGGCGAATATTATTACCACGACGTCAAGATAAAACTATTCCACCTCGTATGCAAGAATAAGAGACAGGTGAAACACTCTCGGACTTCAATAAGAACTGAATAATTATAAGTTCATAGAAGGCAGGTGCTGACAGGCGTGAATAGCACAGTATCATAAGTTACAGTTGCCAAATTCTGAGACGAATTGTTTGCAGAAGAACGGAAATACTGGTAGAAGCTGATGTGTGTGTGTGTGTGAGGGGGGTAGGGGGGGGGGGGGAGGGAAGGAGATCAGTTTGGGTTCTGAAGAAATATAAGAAAACGCGAGGCATTAATGACCCCACAGCTTATTTTAAAAGACAGACTGAAGAAAGGTCAGTGTATATTTATACTATTTGTAGGATTAGAAAATGTTTTCGATTAAGTTGGTTGGAAAACACTATTTAAAGTCCTGAAGGTCGCACTACTAAAATATAGAGAGCGACGGGGTATCTACAGCTTACACAGAAACGAGGTTGTAGTGTCGAAGTACGTAAAAGGCAAACAGTAGTTGAGAAGAAAATGAGTTCAGCTTTACACCAATGTTATTTTGTCAGTACACTGAGTAAGCAGTAAAGGAAACAAAGGAGAATTTTGAACGACAATTATTCAAAGAGAATATGTAGAATCTCTGAGGTTTCACGATGATATTACAACTCTGTCAGAGTCGGCAAAGGACTTGGAAAATTGATCAAACGGAATGGATAGTGACACCAGGGTTTTTCACAGCGGTATCGTCATATAAAATCTATGTTTAGAACGCGTTGACTCTGAGTTAAAACTCAACCTTTCGAAGATAATCAACACCTCAATTTTATACGGGAATGGTTATAACCTTGAAAAAAGACTATAAGATACATAGCAACAAAAAGTAAAACAGTGGTAATGTAATACGGCCGAATGAAATAAGGTCATGACGAGGAATCCAATTTAGGAATTGACCCACTAAAAGTAATAGATGAGTTTTGCTTTTTGGGTAGCGAAATAACTGATCATGGCTGAAGCAGGTAGACGGCATAATACAGGCTGCCAAAGGCAAGAAAAGTGTGTCTGAAAAGAAAAAAAATTTGTTAACGTCGAAAATAAGTTTAGGTGTTAGATCTTTTCTGAAGGTATTTGAAGTATAGCTCTTTACGAACTGAAACGTGCACGAATAAGTCGCTATTACAAAATAAAGGATTGTTGGCGGTGAACACAACCAGCCAAATATACTTTTAAAAATAGCTTTTTTTTATTGACATTTTTTCTACTAGGCCCTACTTCAGAGGACTACACTTGTTTTGCTACAGTATTCTTGGAAATTTGTCCCGAACGTCAAGAGCTCATCTGAGACTCCCTTAAGCAACACAACATAGGATACAGCATCAAAACCACAGGCTAGGTCTTGAAAAATCAGTAACATATATGATTATTTGGAACAGCTGCTCGAGTTTCTAATTTGACCAGATTGGTTGAAACGCTCATACAAGGTACCATGGACACACGTATGCTTTTAAACTAGAACACTTCAGTAAATCTGCAATTACCACTCACAAATATGAGCATGGACAAAGTGTTTCAAGCATTAAAGATAACTCACAGATAATACGCCACTGCTACCAAAGGCTACTCTGATTGCCATACCATTATTTGCCAAAATCACAATTCCAGCTGCACCAAGAAGAAAAAAGTTCTCTATAAAAAAATTAGTCGTGTCGTCTTTGAATAATATGTTCTGCTCGATAAATATTTCTTCTGTTATAACTTGTTGCACCTCCGACACATTCTCTTTGCTTCCATCAGGCAGTTATATTCTTTGGTTGTTGGGAAATGCAGGCACGGATCATGGTTTCCTTAAATATATATTTCCTGCGGGGGCGCGGGTGAGGGGGGGGGGTTGTGAACGGAAGGCAATATCACACTATAGCCAAAGGTTTACATTCTGTATCTTCTTTCCATTTCGTAATGAACTACTAATAACATCGAAAGCTAACTCCAAGATAACACCTATAGGTAACTTAGTAACTTATTTATCTTCAAACGTTACATTTCCCGGCAGTTTACCACTACAAGTTGTAGTAAAAGATGCGTTTTGGAGAGATCTTTAATGCGGCGTCTGTTAACTTCGTTGCATGCTTAATTTTCTCGGTATTTTCATTTCTAAAATTCAGACGTTTAATGTTTTGTGCACTTGACGAAACAGCGATGTAGCCATGACGTCACGGATTTTGCGCTTAGATTGGCTGACATGAGCAACCCGAGCAACCGCCATGGTAGTTTACACACCGTATTTGTCGCATTTATAATTGTGTATTCCGAAAATATGCACACATCATCTCAGCTGCGTTTTGTATGCTGCTCTTTTAAAATTGCGTGTGTACCCTTGTCTGTTTTTGTTTTTGATTCGTGTTTACATCGGGGCTGGGAGCACCAGCTTACTTCACTTTCATCCTAAAACATGTTCCTGAAGCTTACCTGATAAATTGCGAACTGAATCTATATTGTTTTCGAACTCGTGTTATGTTGCTGTTATTCGCAAGAAAGAAAAGCTCACTAGACTCATGCATAATACACTCATAAAAAGAAACTTGCTAATAACGCGCATTACCCGCAGTCAGCAAGCAAGGAAAGTAACTAAAGTAGCGGGATATATTTCGCGTAGGTTTATATTACGCGCACTTTTTCCTCGAGTCATTCGTGAAGTTCTCACTAGGTGTCGATACTTACGTTACCGTACTGTAGTGCACTCTAGCGGTATATCTGCAAACTTATTCAAACGGTAGGTGGAGAAGCCAAAGGGAGAAAGAGAAAATAACTGTCTAAAACTCTATCAAAACACTAATACTAAAAGTCGATTAACGACACATCAAAGCATAATAGAGATACACAGAAACAGGGATTCGATAGCGATGTTTCACGAACTCATTCCCTTTTGATGTAAGCAGGGGAACGTGAAAATTGTGTGCAGATTGTTAGGGCACCCTTAGGCTGAAATGCCAGAGCCTTTGGAACGCCCATTCCGAGGAAGCCACGCCCGCAAACAGCTGCTACATACTGCTAAGCGGCATTTCGAGGCGCAGCCTGAACAATAGCTACTACCTGTTCGAAAAGCATCGCTTGCTGTCACATATCAACAGTTCTAAAAACGTTAACCTGCATTATTTAAATTCATATGGGAAATAGGCGAAATGCGTTCTGGTAATTTAAATTCTGTAATATGGTAATATGAAATTTATTTTAATTTGTTGTTTGGGAGGGCTCAGCCTCAGAGCCTTTAATTACGAGCCACGCCTGTGACACGAATTATATCTTTTCTTAATGGATAACCTTTGCATTGCATGAAAGCACACATCTAGAGCTACAGCCGACATGGAGAATTTTGTGGAGTGTTTATGTGCCATAGTTATTTGCGTGATATATGTATACATCTTCCAGAAATGCACAGGAGGAATCAAAGACGAAACGACATTCAGTAGAAATAATGTTAAGTACAAATATCTCTATCAATTTCTACTTTTACCAATTGTGCCGCATTACTATCTTTCTGCACTGTTTAAGTCATCCACTCAGTATATAAAGTGGCTCTAACTACTGAAATATTCTTATGCTGTGCACGAGCGATCGACATGCTGTTCGCGAGTATAATACTGCAGTAAAATGGGTGTAGCCATCTGAAGAGGCGCATGATAGCCCAAAACTACCAAGGGCAATGAAATAGGGTTTTTATAAAAGTTTTTTGTCTCTACCAACAACTATTCGGAAAATAGAACCTTTTGAAATGTGACAAAAGAACGCTGAAAATTACAAGATGAGATGGTATAACACGTGGAATAGTGACTGGAATTGGGGAGCACTTTATGTTACAACTAGCCTTAAAGAAGGCATCGGTTGACGGAACACATCCTAGGACAAGGAATCGTGAACGGAGAGAATTGTTTGAGTGTGGGGATGGAGACGGGGGTGGGGGGTGGGGGTGGGGGGAAATAAAGGAATTGTAGATAGACCTAGCCTTGAGGTTCAAATCGACGCAGGTTGCAATAGTTATGCAAAGATGAAGACACTTGCACAGGGTGAGTAGCGTGTAGAGCTGCACCACACCAGTCGTGACTGAAAACCACAGCAACAAGAATAATGCTAATTCATTGTCTTCCTGAACTGTTTCAGCTGCAAATCATCCTAAGCACCGTGGCTTTTTTTAGTTGATAGCACGGAAGTAAGCAATAATTAATGGAGAAGGTTTCGGTCAATAATTTGGGAAAAGTTTTGCTGTATCTCTGCGGTTACTTTTCAACGTTCTTGCAAGTAAGTTCGAAATAAATTCACTGAATGCGAATATCTTGGCATCGACTGTATTAGGTATAGACATACCACCTATTAAAACATTTGAAAATCTGTGCCGGACTAGCACTCACTGGTGTGGGAATACGGAGTAATACTGTGTGCATCAAGTCATGAATGTACAGCACTATGGTAAGAAAACATAGACCAGGCATATCCAACCTTTTAGGCTACCTGGGCCACAATGGAAGAAGATGAGTATCTTCGGGCCACACATAATATACCGGGTGATCAAAAAGTCAGTGTAAATTTGAAAACTTAATAAACCACGGAATAATGTAGATAGAGAGGTAAAAATTGACACACATGCTTGGAATGACATGGGGTTTTATTAGAACCAAAAAAAAAAAAAACGAAGTTCACAAAATTTCCGACAGGTGGCGGACTGTAACTGCTACCGTGACGGGTGAGAGGTACGCCGATATGTTACAGAATCGCATCATCCCCAGCCTGGCTGATAAACACCTGCTGGAACGTACGATGTTTATGCAGGATGACGCTCCACCTCATATTGCTAGACGCGTGAAAGATCTCTTGCGCGCGCCGTTTGGTGATGATAGTGTGCTCAGCCACCACTTTCGTCATGCTTGGCCTCCCAGGTCCCCAGACCTCAGTCCGTGCGATTATTGGCTTTGGGGTTCCCTTAAGTCGCAAGTGTATCGTGATCGACCGACATCTCTAGGGATGCTGAAAAACAACATTCGACGCCATTGCCTCACCATAACTCGGGACATGCTTTATAGTGCTATTCACAACATTATTCCTCGACTATAACTATTGTTGAGGAATGCTGGTGGACATATTGAGCATTTCCTGTACAGAACATCATCTTTGCTTTGTCTTACTTTGTTATGCTAATTATTGCTATTCAGATCAGATGAAGCGCCATGTGTCGGACATTTTTTGAACTTTTGTATTTTTTGGTTCTAGTAAAACCCCATGTCATTCCAAGCATGTGTGTCAGTTTGTACCTCCCTATCTACATTATTCCGTGATATAATCAGTTCTGAAATTTATACTGACTTTTTGATCACCCAGTACATAACATTAGCGGGGAAAGAATAACGCGATAGACCAATGAGAGAATTGCATCGTGTTGCGAGAGTTTCATACCGAAAATATTCTGTTTATCATAAATTTACATAAACAGAATGCTATGGAATTTTCTTTCCGATCATGTGATAGATGCTCACTTCTTGGGCCGCGAGCTGCGGGTTGTTCTGGGAGGCGTGCACAAATACCCAAATCGGTTAAGGTGATCTCTTGCCATAAGCGGGAAATCGGGGTTCGAGTCCCGGGCCGGCACAAATTTCCGTATGGAATTAATAGGTAGTATATCTATACCTAATACAGACGATGCCGAGATATTCGCACTCAGCGAATTTATTTCGAACTAATTTCGTACAGTTGTCGATCGTCAGTAATGTCCGTTCTTTCCGATATGCAAAAAAATGGTTCAAATGGCTCTGAGCACTATGGGACTTAACATCTTAGGTCATCAGTCCCCTAGAACTTAGAACTACTTAAACCTAAGGACATCACACACATCCATGCCCGAGGCAGGATTCGAACCTGCGACCGTAGCTGTCCCGCGGTTCCAGACTGCAGTGCCTAGAACCGCACGGCCACCGCGGCCGGCTCCGATATGCAGATACGTATTCTGGCAAGTATTGAGGCGTTCTGTAATAATACCTTCATTTTATCAGCAGACTGTAAACAGTTATAAAAAAATTAATAGCCATAATTTTATGTTGTGCCGACAAATGGTGGCCTCGTGAAAAAAAAAACTGCTGAGTGCTGCGAAAGTTAATCGCAGATTGCCAGGTCCAGAAGGTAAGTAGCATTAGCATGGAGGCGAGACAGCGGCGCCACGGAGACGCCTGCTGTTTGGCACGTCGCAGTCTTACGCAGTGACTTCGCAGAAACGGCCGGCATCCCACAGTTGGCCAACCGCGAGCGGTCAACGCCCCCAACAGCTCCGCGCCATTGCCTCAATAAGTTACGTATTACTGAATGCCAACGTAGAATTAGTTCTGCTTCTCTCTTCATTACGCACTACTGTTCGTATCGCAGAAATAGTGAGTGAAATACTATTCTGCTTCGCTGTAGGCCCAGGGAGAAAGAAGAAACTTGGAGAGGTCTGTGAAAACGTCAATATTTATGACGGAGAAGCAGAGCTTACGTATTAAAGATAGAAAACCATAAAGTCGTTCTTAGCATCGTCAGAAGGAAGGATGTTGATTAAATGTTTCTAGATATCAGTTAGCTTCTCACACTGTTCATCACTAGCGTCTGATAATACGATTGTTTGCCTATGGAGTATCGTGCAGTTGTGGGACTGGATTCGTGACTGCTTGTTTTAAAGATCACAGTTCGTAGTAACTGAGTCATGCGTGGGAGAAGTGATCTCTGTAGTTCCCTCATGAAATGTTACAGGCCTTCTACTGTTTCTAATCTATATTAACAATTTAGGAGACAACCGAGCAGCCCTCATAGGTGATTCGTAGATTATGCTGTTGTTTATCGTGTAGTAAGCTCCTCAGAAGATCAGTACGAATTCCAAAATAATTTTCACAAGATATTCTAAGACGAGATTATCCACAAGACTATCAAATAAATTCCATCAAATGTTAGTTACATAATAAGCCATACAAATTTAAAAATTCTTGGTTCAACCAAATACCTAGGGATTAGAGTTATGAGAAACTCAAGCTAGAACCATCACACGGAAAATATTGTGGGTAAGACGAACCAGAGACTACGTTTTATTGGCAAAACATTTAGAGGATGCAAGAAACCTACTAAAGAGGCTATGTACATTACGCATGGCCCTTCAGTTCTAGAGTACTGTTGTGGAGATAGGACTGATGGGGGACACCGAAAAAGTTCACAGAAGGGCAGCTGGTTTTGTGATATCGCGAGGTAGGGGAGATAGTGCCACAGACATAAGCGAGTAAGTGTGGCGCTAATTGAGACAAAAATGTTTTCGTTGCGGCGACATATCTTAATGAAATTTCAGTCACCAGCTTTCTCCTCTGAATGCGAAAATATTTTGTTGAATCCTGTCGACATAGGGAAATTGATGGCCGTGATAAAATAATAGAACCCACGGAAGCATTTATATGCTCATTTTTCGTACGTTCTATTCGAAAGCAGAAGGTCATGAAAAAATTTGTCTAAAAACGGTCCTACGAACAAGTGTGAATTTCAGAGATCCCATGCAGACTGTAGATGTAGGTGTACCTAAGTTTTAGCGCAAAGTCAATTACGACGGTATCGAGACAGCACAGTCTCGGATTGAGGAAGGAAATCGGCTGTGCCGCTTTCCAAAGGAATCGCACCGGCACGTAGCATACGCGATTTAGGGGAACCACAATATACCTCATTCGTCATAGTTGGAGTGGGGTTCGAACAAGCTCCCACCACGTCGTAGCGGAGATGTGAGGAAACTGTTTCAGAATTGAAGCCTGCTACTTGCAGGGACGTATATGAATACGGGCTTCTGTTTTAAAGAGTGCCAGAGACAAGGAAAGGAACCGAAGAATAAAACAATGGAATACTTACGTCACAATTTCTGCGGAGTAATCAAGTCTGTCTTAAATCACAGTTTTCTGTATTAGGTCTCCATCAAAAGACGGGAAGTTATAAATATCTATTCGAGGACATAGGTTTCATTTGTTACAAGTACGAGGAGCATTCAGTAACTGATGAAACACTTTTTTCTAAGCCAATTCGTTTGACAAAATGCGGAATTTGTTGTACGACATCGTGGAATATTCCTACTTCAGTCTCTATAGTTTCATGAAGTTGTAATAGATGGCAGCGCCATCCATAGCCTTTGTAAAGGAGATGCGTTCCAAGCAGAGAGCTGTTATTGAGTTTCTTCTAGCGGAAAGCTACAGTATTGCAGATATTCAAAGGTGCTTGCAGAATGTCGACGGAGATCTGATAGTGAACAAAAGCACGGTGAGTCGTTGAGCGTGGCGTCTGTCATCAACTCAACAAGATCGTACAAACCCATCCGATCTCCCTCGTGCCAGCAATGACTCTTAAGACAACATCGCAGTTACAGGTACTCTGCGAAAACCAATTATAGATGTTTACCACTGATGCCCTCAGCATCAGCTAAGATGTGAAGACGACGCACTGAAGCACCGAAACTTGTAACCACACAATAAATGACACTATAAGATTCCGGAATAGTCCCCCATTCCGATCTTCGGAAGGGGACTACCAAGAGAAGTTGACCATAAGAAAAAGATTGAATAACCAACGAAACGTTCTACGAGTCGGGGCGTGAAATATCAGAAGCTTGAATGTGGTAGGGAACCTAGAAAAACTGAAAAGGGAAATACAAAAGCTCAATTTAGATATAGTGGGGTTCAGTGAAGTTAAATAGAAAGGAAACAAGGATTTCTGGTCAGATGAGTATAGGGTAATATCAACAGCAGCAGAAAATAGTATAACGGGAGTAGGATTCATTGTGAATAGCAAGGTAGGGCAGAGAGTGAGTTGCTGTGAACAGTTCAGTGATAGGACTGTTATGATCAGAATGGACAGCAAACCAACACCGACAACGATTGTGTAGGTACACATGTCGACGTCGCAAACTGAAGATGAGGAATAGAGAACCTATATGAAGACATTGAAAAGGTAATGCAACACGTAAAAGGAGATGGAAATCTAATTGTCATGGGGTACTGGAATGCAGTGGTAGGGGAAGTGGTAGAAGAAAAGGTTGCAGGAGAATATGGGCTTGCGACAAGGAACGAGAGAGGAGAAAGACTAATTGAGTTCTGTACTAAATTTCAGCTTGTAACAGCGAATACTCTGTTTAAGAATCACAAGAGGAGAAGGTATACTTGGGAAAGGCCAGGTGATACGGGAAAAATTAGATTAAATCATCGTCAGACAGAGATTCCGAAATCAGATGTTGGATTGTAAGGCAGGAGCAGATATAGACTCAGATCACGATTTAGAGTGATGAAGAGTAGGTTGAAACTTAAGAGATTAGTCAGGAAGAATCAATATGCAAAGAAGTGGGATACGGAAGTACTAAGAAATGACGAGATACACGTTGAAGTTCTCTAAGGGTATAGACACAGCAATAAAGAACAGCTCAGTAGGCAATGCTGTTGGACGCTTCTAAAAAGGGCAATCACAGAAGCCGGAGAGAAAAACATATGTACAAAGGAATAACTGCGAAGAAACCATGCGTAACAGAAGAAAAATTCAGTTGATCCATGAAAGAAGAGAGTACCAATATGTTCGGGGAAATTCAGGAATACAGAAATACAAGTCGCTGAAGAATGAAAAAATAGGAGGTGCAAGGAATGGCTGCATCAAAAATGTTAAGAAATCGAAAAAGGAATGATTATCGGAAGGTCTGACTCAGCATGTAGGAAAGTCAATACAACCTTCGGTGAAATTAAAAGTATAGGTGGTACCATTAAGAGTGCAACGGGAATTCCACTGTTAAATGCAGAGGAGAAAACGGATAGGTGGAAAGGGTACACTGAATGCCTCTATGAGGAAGATGATTTTCCTGATGTGATAGAAGAAGAAACACGAGTAGATTTGGAGGAGATAGGGGATCCAACATTAGAATCGGAATTTAGGAGAGCTTTGGAGGACTTAATATCAAACAAGGGGGAAGTGATAGATAACATCCAACCAAATTTCTAACATCTCTGGGAGAAGTGGCAACGAAACGACTATTCATGTTATTGTGTAGAATGAATGAGTCTGGCGACATACCATCTGACTTTCGCAAAATATCATCCACATAATTCCGAAGACTGCAAGAGCTGACAAGTGCGAGAATTATCGCATCCAATTTGCCGACAAGACTAACATGCAGAAGAATAGAAAAGAAAATTGAGAATCTGTTAGACGACGATCGGCTTGACTTCAGGAAAGGTAAAGGTACCAGAGAGGCAACTCTGACTTTGCGGTTGATAATAGGAGCAAGACTGACGAAAAATCAAGACACATTCATAGGCGTTGTCGACCTGGGAAAAGGGTTCAACAATGTAAAATGGTGCGAGATGTTCGAAATGCTGAGAAAAACAGAGGAAAAGTATAGGGAGAGACGGGTAATATATAATATGTATTAGAGCCAAGAGAGAATAATAAGAGTGGACGACCAAGAAAGAAGCGCTCGGATTAAAAACGGTGTAAGACAGGGACGTAGTCTTTCGTTCCTACTGTTCAATCTGTACATCGAAAAAGCAACGCTGGAACGAAAATAAAGGTTCAGGAGTGGTATTAAAATTCAAGGTGAAAAAATATCAATAAGATTCGTTGATGAATTGCTATCCTGGGCAAAAGTGAAGAAGAATTACGTGACTAGCTGAGTAAATCGAAGAAAGACGAAAGTAGTGAGAAGTAGCAGAAATGAGAACAGCGATAAACTTAACATCAGGATTGATGGTCACGGAGTAGATGAAGTTAAGGAATTCTACTGCCTAGGCAGCGAAATAACCAACGACGGACGGAGCAAGAAGGACATCAAAAGCAGATTAGCACTGGCAAAAAGGGCATTCCTGGCCAAGAGAAGTTATAGTATCGAACATAGGCCTTAATTTGAGAAATAAATTTTTGAGAACATACGTTCGGAGCACGGAATTGTATGGTAGTTAAAGATAGAATGTTGGAAAACTGGAACAGGAGAGAATCGAAGCATTTGAGATGTGGTGCTACAGAAGTATGTTGAAAATTAGGTTGCCTGTTAAGGTAATGAATGAGGGCGTTCTACGCAGAACAGGAGAGGGAAGGGATATGTGGAAAAAACTGACAAGGAGAAGGGAGAGGATGATAGGAGAAAAGTTAAGACATCAGGGAATGACTTCCATGGTACTAGAAGGAGCTATAGAGGGCAAAAACTGTAGAGGAAGACAGAGATTGGAATGCATCAAGCAAATAATTGAGAACGTTCAAAAATGGCTCTGAGCACTATGGGATTTAACATCTGAGGTCATCAGTCCCCTAGAACTTAGAACTACTTAAACATAACTAACCTAAGGACATCACACACATCCATGCCCGAGCAAGGATTCGAACCTGCGACCGTAGCGGTCGCGCGTTTCCAGACTGAAGCACCTAGAACCGCTCAGCCACACCGGCCGACAATTGAGGACGTTACAAGTGCTACTCTGAGATGTAGAAGTTGGTACAGGAGAGAATTTCGTGGCGGGTCGCATCAAACCAGTCAGAGAAGTGATGAATGAAAAAAAGAAAAAAAAAATAGAAAGGCCTGTTATAGGTGTCTCATTTTAATTACTCTCATTCTAGGTGATCGTCAGAATACAGAGAAGCACCTTGCCGCTTAACTCGACGTCTCTCTTGTTAGTGATGACACACTCGTCACCGTTTGGAGTACCTTGTGTGCTGGGTTCCTCTCCGCCTAACCGAAGACCATAAAGAGCAACGAAAAACCATCTGTGCAGAATTCCTTGTGCGCTACGAGGCTGATCGTGACAATTCTTTTCGGACATCGTCACAGGTGATGGAACATGGTTTCATCACTTCGAATGGAAACTGAAACGGCGGTCCACGGAGTGGCGCCACACCAACTCTCCTACGAAGAAAAAGTTCTAAGCCTGTAACGCCTTGGCGACAGTCTTCTGTGACTCTGAAGACGTTATTCTGTTTGATGTCCTCCTTCATGGTGCAACGATCATCTCTGAAATGAATTGGGCTATCCCTACGAAACTGAAGAAAAGACTTCGTCGTGTCCGTCGCCACAAAAATGCAAACGATCGTCTGACAACGTAAGGCCTCTAGAGCACACGTCTGCGTACCCCGAGAGGCCCTGATAAAACTTCATTGGACTGTTCTTCCTCGTCCACCCTACAGCTCGAACCTCGCACCTATTCACTTACATTTGAGGGATGATTCCGCGGGAAACAGTGGGTGGAGGATGTAGCAAGCCGTGGGGGCCGACGTCGACCAGTACAGTGATGCCATGCGTGCATACTGACCCTCCCAGTAAAGGTGGCGTAAGGGCTTCGCATTGTACGGACATTGTCTTGAAAAATAGGGTTTTGTAGCCAGAAGAGTGGGGAATAGAGGGGTGTATCGGAATCCAGAATAAAATCAAGCTGCTTCAGAAAAAAATCTGTTACATTACTTATTGAACACCCCTCGTATGACCGAAAATGCTTCAAGATTGCGATTCAATATAGTTGCATGAAACATATGAAACAGTAGATAGTGAGATTAGTTTATCATTCACTAAATGGCTCTGAGCACTATGGGACTTAACAGCTATGGTCATCAGTCCCCTAGAACTTAGAACTACTTAAACCTAACTAACCTAAAGACAGCACACAACACCCAGCCATCACGAGGCAGAGAAAATCCCTGACCCCGCCGGGAATCGAACCCGGGAACCCGGGCGTGGGAAGCGAGAACGCTACCGCACGACCACGAGATGCGGGCTATCATTCACTAAGTTTTTCACTTTCGATTCTTGTGTAATATTTCCTCACATATGCTCTACATCTGTCTTTTGCGATTGTTTTCAATCTTTAATTTATTTTTGGGTGGCATCTTTTATTTGCCTTACTTTCCACACTTTTATCGTAGATTTCATTCAGCTAACTTGGAATTGAATAATTTTAAGCTCCAGTATAACTTGAAGTGGCCACTTCATTTTCACAGGGATACACAATCGTCATGAGAGTTATTTACATCTGTGATACAATTATTTGTGCAACGTTTTTTCGGATATTTAATTACTAAGTGCAAACACAGCATTGCTCTGCAAATGACGGCTTCAGTTTCGGATTTCTACACTAGTGCCAGTTAGGGTTCTTAGTTTTTAGTAAGTCTGTGGGTTTGAAACGTCGACTTCCACAATGCGACTCTAATGGCCTACAACTCTGACACTTCGCTTGGTTCAGTATGTTAAGTTTTATATGAATTTGAAATGACAAACTGGAACTTTGAAATTGTCGGTGCTAGCGTAGTTCACATGGTGGCTTTGCTCACTAAATCCAGAGGTTTATTTATGACTTTTTGTCCATTTAGTTTCTCATTATATTATGAGTTATTGAAAACTTCAGTACCAACATTCAAATTTTACCTGTCGAAAACTAATCGTTTATAGTGACACTGGAGGAGCTAAACTGTTAAGGTAATTGCATTAGATCAGATGTAATTTTTTGTACCGAAGGTCCTTAGTGCGGATATCTTCAAGGTTGTAGATTATGACTCTTTGCTTACCAGACAAGGATGATACTCTTTAATTCTTTTCGTTTGACACTTTACATTATTTAGACTTTTTAAATTCAAATTACATTTGCATTAACAATCACAATTTCTTCGGTAACTGAGAAAAAACAAGAAGAAAAGAGTATCAAATTATGACAGTTACAGATTCCAATGGATTATGACCTTCAAAAATTACGAGATAAAGTTGTTGCAACACCACGTATTGCACAATTGACAATTAGATATCTCGGGAGGCAGACCCACCAGTGTAGAAGGAGACGGAAGAAATTACGTTATCAGTACAGAAGCTGTGATATTTCAGGCCTTGCAGCCATCATTTTCAGGCACAGGAACATCTTCTTAGAGCATTTGAGAAGGCAGAAGTGGCAAGATGACGTAACGTGGTCTGAGGTACCGATAAAAGATGGTTTGTTCGGTACGGATATCGTGAGAAAGACTACCTAAACTATGGTCCTTTTCCGCGATTGGCTGCTGCATCCGGAAGATGCGAGCCAAAATAAGAATTTTCTGATAGAAGAACTACACAGCGTATTTACTTGCATTTCATATTTAAAGCATATCTCAACAAACTACTATCATTCCATTATTTCACAAGTAATAATAACCAGCCTACTAATAAACAACTGCGAAACGAAAAGGCACACGAAGCTGTTCGGTGATCGGATAGCGCCTAACTTGGATGGCAGCCGAAGTGGTTCGGTTGTAAGATAAGAGCTGGTTCGGCAGCGTCGGAAGACACACACGTTGTCTGCCGCGGTCAATAGCAGTTAAGATTTCATTAGTAATCCATGGTTTGTAAAAATAGAGCTGATTCGATGCTATCGGAGGACAGACATGTTGTCTGCTGCGATATCAGTTAAGACTTAATTTGCAATGTCTACTTTGTAAATGTAAGAGTTGTAATTACGGAAATACGCAGTTCATTAATTTGTAGCAGAATGGAAATTATTTGTGACTCTAAAGTGGAATGCAATTGTGCAGTTTGATATCCCGTGTAAACAAACTGATTGGAAATTTAATTATTTCTAAAATAACAATTCCTTGCTAAGAGTTTCTTGCATCCTCAAGATAACGGATTCACGACTTACACTAAGTGATCGACAATAGTATCCTGTAGTACCTGGCTGAAAAGGACTTCCAAGTTCGTGGCGCCCTCCATCGGTAATGCTGGAATTCAGTATGGTGCTGGCCTACCCTTAGCCTTGTTGACAGCTTCCTCTCTCGCAGGCATACATTCAATCTGGTGCTGGAAGGTTTCTTGGGGAATGGCAGCCCATTCTTCACGGAGTGCAGGACGGAGGAGAGTTATCGATGTCGATCGGTGAGGCCTGGCACGAAGTCGGCGTTCCAAACCATGCCAAAGGTTTTCGATAGGATTCAGGTGAAAACACTGTGCAGGCCAGTCAACTACAGGGATGTTTTTTTTTTGGTAAACATTTTTGGAATGCAGTGATCAATAGATTATTATATTTTAACTAAAGTTCAGTCTTGATCACAACACTTATGTCTCAATAATATAGGTGACCGGTTTCGGTTATTTTTACATAACCATCTTCATACCCATGGCTTCCTTGGAGGATGGTAGGCGGAGCTCTCCTCAGCTGCTACGAAGTCAACTGATCAGTTGGGATGTTATTGTCGTGTAACCACTCCGCCACAGACCCTGCAATATGAACAGGTGATCGATCGTGTTGAAAGATGCAATCGCCGTCCCCGAATTGCTCTTCAACAGTGGGAAGCAAGAAGGTGCTTAAAACATCAGTGTAGGCCCATGCTGTGATAGTGCCATGCAAAACAGCAAGGAGTGCAAGCCCCCTCCATGAAAAACACGACCACACCCTAACACCACTTCCTCCGAATTTTATTGTTGGCACTACACACACTGGCAGATGTTCACCGGGCATTCGCCATACCCACACCGTGCCATCGGACCGCCACATTGTGTACCGTGATTCGTCACTCTACACAACGTTTTTCCACTTTTCAATAGTCCAATTTTTATGCTCATTACACCAAGCGAGGCGTCGTTTGGCATTCACCGGCGTGAGGTGTGGCTTATGAACAGCCGCTCGACCATGAAATCCAAGTTTTCTCACCTCCCGCTTAACTGTCTTAGTACTTGCAGTGGTTCTTGATGCTGTTTGGAATTCCTGTGTGTTAGTCTGGATAGATGTCTGCCTATTACACATTACGACCCTCTTCAACTGTCGGTGATCTCTGTCAGTCAACAGCTAGGTCGGCCTGTGCGTTTTTGTGCTGTACGCGTCCTATCACGATTCCATGTCACTATCACATCGGAAACAGTGGACCCAGGGATGTTTAGGAGTGTGGAAATCTCGCGTACAGACGTATGCCACACGTGACACCCAATCACCTGACCACGTTCCAAGTCGTCAGTTTCGCGGAGTGTTCCATTCTGCTCTCTCACGATGCCTAATGCCTACTGAGGTCGCTAATATGGAGTACCTGGCAGTTGGTGGTAGCACAATGCACCTAATATGAAAACGTATGATTTCGGTGGTGTCCGGATACTTTTGAGCACATAGTGTACGTGCTGTTTTCTGTGCAGAGGACAGCAACTATAGAAGACTGCGGGTTGGTGAACATTTGTTAGAACTTATGGATTCTACTCAGGACGGTGGAAGCAAATAGGCACCTCGCGTGTACTGCAATCTTAGTACAAGAGAGCAGTGACAGGTCATCAGTGGTAACACAGATTAGGTATGAAAGAAATATTTTTGAGAGAAGGGGTTTCTCGTACGCACGTATAAATGTCACCCTTTATCCTTCTCACTCTAACTCTCCCTTTTTCAACTTGCCGTAAAGCTGTAAAAGAAAAAAGCGATCGGTGAAGAGAGCTCAGGGGCTTAGAACGTGGACTTGTCATTCGGTGCCACCTGAGTAACAAATCTAATAGAGGCATTTCAACGTTTATGCAGCTACCCAAGTCGATTGTTGGTGTGAAGTGGAAGGTGCAAATGATTCAAATGGTTCTGAGCACTATGGGACTTAATATCTTGGGTCATCAGTCCCCTAGAACTTAGAACTACTTAAACCTGACTAACCTAAGGGCATGACACACACCCATGCCCGAGGCAGGATTCGAACCTGCGACCGAAGCAGTTATGCGGTTCCGGTCTGAAGCGCCTCGAACGCTCGGTCACAACGGCCGGCGAAGTGAAAGGAACAACCACTGTTACATGGAGACCAGGTAGACCTCATGTACTGATGGACCGTCGAGCATTGAGGAGTATGGTTGTGAAAATGGCATGAAATCATTAGAAGGAATTACTCTTGAGTTCCAAGTGCTACCAGCATCCAGATAGTTCGGTGACTGTAAGCGGGGGTACAATGCGCAGCGCAGCTCGATTTCTAGTGGCTAGCGGAGTCCCGGGTTCGATTCCCGGCCGCATTGGGGTTTTCCCTGCCCGGGAACTGGGTGTTGGTGTTGTCCTCATGATTTCATCATCATCATCATCACCATTCGTGAAGTGGCTAGACTGGACTGTGTAAAAAAGTTGGACTGTGTACAAATTTGGACTTTGTACGGATGCTGATGACCCCGCAGTTGAGCGCCCCACAAACCAAACATCATCATCATCATCATATCCACTGGGCAGCAGATGGCAGGAAACAAGTGATCTGGAATGATGAATAATGCTATCCGGTGGAACGGTTTGATAAATGCCTAAAGAATGTTGCCTGCCGCCATCTTTAGTGCCATCAGTGAAGTAAGCATGGGATGGTGTCACGTTGTTAGGGTATTTTTCATGGTTACCACGTGGTCTTCTTACTACGCTCAAGAAAACGCTAAAAGCGGAGGGATATGAACACGTTTTACAGAACAGTGCAGCAGATGAACCATTGGAAGACGATGGTCGTATCAGTACGACAATGTACCCTGTTATAAAACAGGATTGTGGGGTAACGGTTTGTGGACAATAAAATTTCTGAAGCGGGTTGGACTGCTCTGAGTCCCGACAACACAACGGAATAGCTTTGAGATGAGTTAGATAACCGGCTTCGCTCCATACCCCAGCGCCCAACATCTCTACGTTCCCGGGTTTTGGCTCTTGAGGAAGAATGGGCTGCCATTCCTCCACAGATATTCAGACACATCATTGAAAGCATCCGCAGCAAAGTTCAAGCTCTATGAAGACGAACGATGCACACACCCCATAATAATGTCCCCTAATAAGTGTCCACGCGCTTTTGATCAGACAGGGTATGTGATGAAGACAGCACAGGATTCGTGTGAGTTCGCGACAGAGGGAGAGACTAAAATTACAATGCTGACGTCAAGCTGTTTTTAACGTTCCACATAAACAGAGAATATAAATTAAGTTAATACTTCAAAGAAAATTTAGTTCTGAAATTCTGTTATTTTATTTTTCAACCTCGGACCACACAAAAGGTTACATTACTGGTTTTCAGTTCTTTGCAGGACATCGTCAAGTAATTAAAAACCGTTACGTAGTAACTCGTCAGCTGAACTGTTACTATGCAATGTACTCGAATCTACCGATGAATTTCTACGCAGTCGAAATGGTAATGTAATTATGTATAATGTAGCGGCTGAAAATTACAACAACAGAATTTTATTACTAGACGGTCAATCTGTTCCCCTTAGACAGAATACTTAGTCAATTTCATTCCAGTGTCGTTAAATGTTCACATACTATGATAACCAAGACAGGAAACTAATACCACATGACGAAGTGCTAGCGTAGGGGATAATATTTTGTGCCGGCCGGAGTGGCCGAGCGGTTAAAGGCGCTACAGTCTGGAACCGCACGACCACTACGGTCGCAGGTTCGAATCCTGCCTCGGGCATGGATGTGTATGCTGTCCTTAGGTTAGTTAGGTTTAAGTAGTTCTAAGTTCTAGGGGACTTATGATCACAGCAGTTGGATCCCATAGTGCTCAGAGCCATTTGAACCATTTCGATAATATTGTGGTTTATGGTGTCGAAGGATCTACGTTCGCAACCTGCTAAAAGCGACTTTTTTTTCATCTTAGCGTTGTTAACATACTCTGGGACTTTCTTATCAACGTAATACAAATATGTTATGCCATATTCGACGTTATTTACACTTCCGTCAGTTGAGAGAAAGAAGGATGAAACAACCACTCGGCGATTTCTGAGAGACTGATTAGGCAGGAAATTAAGAGCACAGCTTAAATTGCTGCGAGTGAAACGAGGAGCAATAACATTCATATTCTTCCTTGTCACAAATAAAGTTTCCAAATAAGCGACGATTTGCGAGTGTGTGGCTAGGCAGCAACTGGCTAGGCAGCAACAGTTTTAATTGCTTCGATGGAAAGAAGCAGCAATAAACACATACAGTATTCTTTCTTTTCACGAATTGGTTCTTTTTCTCCAAATGTGTGGCGATTCGCAAGTGTATGGTTAGGCAGGAGTCTAAGAGGATAGCTTAAACGGCTGCGAGTGAAACGAGGATCGATAACATTCATATTCTTTATTAGCACAAAGTCGACAGCAGTTCCTGCGGTAGTCGATATTTCACTTGACGTCAAAATGACGTCACGTTTGCAGAAAGTCTTGTGAAACGAGTGTTACCCAGTGTTAAACTGTTCCAGAGAGCTGTGCTGACGACAGCTTGAGACAATAATTTTCCAAAACTGATTTTAAATATGAGGTTTTGTTTAGATATCTTCCGCGTCTCTGGTTAATTGAAGCTGAGACACCTCTCTGAAGTGATGAAATAACGAGAATATTATTTTTTAAAGACGAGGCGGTTGTTAGGCAATACACTTTCCTTTACTGCAGTAAAATAATCCCATTGAAAATCTCGAATTCATGTCCTTAGAACGTAATAGTACCTCTTAAAAGTATTTACAGCATAAGGCCACGAAAGAAAGGTAACTTGTGGTTTACCATGCCATTTAGAATGCGTACGGACGCTTGGCTAGGAGGCCTAAGGGTACTTACGGCAGTTCCCGCAGAGCCTGTTACTCGGCTTTACTGCTCCGGCAGACAGCAGCAAACTCAGCAGACCGCGCTCTCCTCCTCCCACATTGTGCTGTGGTTTTGCAGGGATCTCCTGAAACAGCGTGCGAAATCAGAGTAACACATGTCCACGACAGCATCTGCCAACTAAAGAGAATTACGAAGTGAAAAGGCCTGTATCTTACAAGGGGAGGCCACACGTTCGGATCACGGATGTACTTCAGACTTTGCACACCTTCAGAAGGCCGTTAAAACAACATAACGCGCAAGTAGCAAGGTGCACTACTCTGGCAATTCCGAGCAAATTGAAAGAGAAATTACTAGTGTCTATTGCGTAACTGATCTGGGGAGGGCTCGAGCATTGGAGATCATGGTGGTCGAATGGTCGCCGGCACGGTAACTCAGCGCGTTCGGTCAGAGGGTTAGCTGCCCTCTGTGATAAAAAAACTGAGTTAGTGGAACAACCGCGAACTGAAACGGGTGTCTTGCGACGTCCGCCCCGAGCAGATACAACGAACGAAAACGAACAAAATGAGATTAAAAAAAAAATGGTTAGCCTTCGAGCTTCGTGAGACGACCGTCTATGTGGCGAAGGTTCGAATCCCACTCAAACCCTCATTTTTTGTATCATATTAAAAAAAATTGGACCTACACTACTCGTTCTTGCTACATTAGCAATGTCTGACCGCTACGCAGGTTAACTGTCAAATGGCGCCTGTCTCTGTGTCTGCAGCTCGAAGCGTCGAGGTGCAAAAGTAGTTCTGGGTACCTTACCATATAGCATGTATAACGGATTTCGCAAATCACGACAGGCATACGTTTTCAGGAAAATTATATGCGTTTCTTCATTTACCTGTTGATAGCTAAGTATGTTACCTTTCAAATCTCATATAAATTAAATATATCATGAATGATGAAAAAAATATAGATTGAAAATTAAGTTTGAGCGGAAGTCGAATCGGGGCATAAAACACGTTTGTATTGCAGCTCGAACGCTCACCTTTCATTATGTCACAAATTACGCAATTGGTTGGGCCGTCTGTAATTGTTCTAATGAGAGAATTTCGGAATTGTCAGAGTCTTCTTTTGTTGTACAGTCCTTTTTGACAATAATCGGAGTTTAATTTTTCAAGAACGATCTTCTTTAAAATAAAACCCACCTCCATCATCTTAGTGAAGTTTTGAATATTTTGTCGTATCTGTATTCCACCTTACGTATCGCACAGAAACAGACCGTTTCTGACACACAAAAAAAGAGTAGACTGTTTTTGTTTAGCTGCTGCATCTGCTGATTTGTACCTGCTTTCGAGAACGTCATTACTTGAGGCACTAAATATGATGCTGAGCCAGGTCAGTTTTATCTCAAGGCAGATGTCGTCTCGCATTCTCAAGAGGAAACATTAGTTAGTTAGAATTAGCAAGCAGACCAATTTACTAATATTTTGAAGAATCAGCCTCAGTTGCGCAAATTTTCTCGTTTTTTTCCAGGTTTCGGCTGAATTAATCTAGCCTTCTTTAGAAGCATAAAATTACTATAACATGCCAGAGTAAGGCACAGTCAACATTAAAATTAAAACCTTTAGTACCGTGGTACCATGTCGAATTAAAACTACGTAACTGAAGTCCAGCCTCGGCATCTCTTCACCACGCGGTCGGTTGGCAGCGGCAACTACTTTGGCAATATTTCAAATTCAGTAGCTCATTAAGTGTAAAGTTTTGTTTGGCGACACTGTTCATATGCGCGACACAGGGTCTACCAACAGTCTATATTGCTCATCAGCTGAACACGATATCAAAAGTACACGTTACATGAGTAAAAAGTTTTGAAAAACAAAATATTCATTATTCAAACATATAGCTATTTTTTTAATAAAAGTTTACACCCACAGTGTTAGAGTCCCACTTGCACCTGGTCAGTTTTTTTGTATGTTCATTCTCGTCCAGTTTCCGTTATGGAAGCCATTACGACAATCACTTTAGTGTGTTGTTTCTATGTGCTGAGTCTTAATCAAGTTTATTATACACTGATCAGCCAGAACATTATGACCACATACATAATAGTCCGTATGTCCACATTTGGCACGGATAACAGTGGCGAAGCGTCGTGACATGTAAGCAAGAGGCGTTGGTTAAGTATCTGGAGAGAGTTGACACCACATCTGCGCACACAAGTCATCTAATTCTCGTAAATTCCGAGGAAGGGGACCTTGAGCTCTGACGCCACGTTCAATCTCATCCCAGATGTGTTCGATCGGGTTCAGACCTGGAGAGTCGAGGGGCTAGCACTCCAATACGAATTCGCCACTACGTTCCTCAAACGACTCCATCACACTCCTGGCCTTGTGATATGGCGCATTGTCTTGTTGAAAAATGACACTGCTGTCAGGAAGCATGATTTTCAGGAAGCAGCGTACGTGGTCTGTAACCAGCTTACGATACTCCTTGGCCGTCATGGTGCCACCGAACGCATATATGGTCACGTGAATGTTCCCCAGAACATAATGAAGCCGCTGTCAGCTTGTCCCCGTCCCACAGTACAGGTGTCAAGAAACTGTTCCCCTGGAAGACGACAGATTCGCTCCCTCCCATCGGCGTGATAAAGAAGGTATCGGGATTCATCAGACCATCCAACGCCCTGCCACTGCGCCAACGTCCAGTGCCGATAGTGACATGCCCATTTCAGTCATAGTTGCACGGCGTCAACATTTGCACATGCATGGATCGTCGGCTGTGGGAGCCCATCGTTTAGAGTGTTCAGTGCACTGTGTGTTCAGACACACTTGTTCTCTGCCCAGCAATGAAGATGTTAGTTCCGCTACAATTCGCCTCATGTCCTATTTTGCCAGTCCATCCAGCCTGCGACCTCCGAAATCTATCATGAGGGGTGGCCTCCCAATCCCATGACGTCTGGACGTGGGTACGCAGCTCGTGGTCGTGCGGTAGCGTTCTCGCTTCCCGCACCCGGGTTCGATTCCCGGCGGGGTCAGGGATTTTCTCTGCCTCGTAATGACTGGGTGTTGTGTGATGTCCTTAGGTTAGTTAGGTTTAAGTAGTTCTAACTTCTAGGGGACTTATGACCATAGATGTTAAGTCCCATAGTGCTCAGAGCCATTTCTGGACGTGGCTTCAGCTTGGTTTCGCCACGTGCTGAAGATACCACAGCACTCGTCGAACATCCAACAAGTCATGCAGTTTCCGAAATGCTCATACCGAGCCTCCGGGCCATCACAACCTGCCCTCTGTCAAACTCAGATAGATAGTGCACCTTTCCCATTCCACATACGGACAGCACGCTCACTGATACTACATGGAATGTGCATGTGTCTGACTACCAGTCATTCCTCGCCAGGTGACCCTGCTATTGCCTGGACAGTTTATGTCGATAGGAGATCTATGGTCATAATTTTCTGACTGATCAGTGCATTTATCCTATTAGTTTCTTATTATGTTTGTTTATTCCTACTAATAGCACTTCGATGATACCCACAAGCTACATTACATGTACAGGGTTATTACAAATGATTGAAGCGATTTCACAGCTCTGCAATAACTTTATTATTTGAGATATTTTCACAATGCTTTGCACACACATACAAAAACTCAAAAGGTTTTTTTAGGCATTCACAAATGTTCGATATGTGCCCAGATACACGTGTCCTGTAACGTTTTTTTTCGCAGAAGAAAAAGGGGCCGTAAACTTTAAACCGTGAGATTGCACAAAACACGTTAACTTTTGGTGAATTGCGAATTTGCTGCACGAATGCGTGAGGATTCTCTACCGCCCAGATTCGCACATTGTGTCTGTTCACTTCACCATTAAGAAAAAATGTTGCTTCATCACTGAAAACAAGTTTCGCACTGAACGCATCCTCTTCCATGAGCTGTTGCAACCGCGCCGAAAATTCAAAGCGTTTGACTTTGTCATCGGGTGTCAGGGCTTGTAGCAATTGTAAACGGTAAGGCTTCTGCTTTAGCCTTTTCCGTAAGATTTTCCAAACCGTCGGCTGTGGTACGTTTAGCTCCCTGCTTGCTTTATTCGTCGACTTCCGCGGGCTACGCGTGAAACTTGCCCGCACGAGTTCAACCGTTTCTTCGCTCACTGCAGGCCGACCCGTTGATTTCCCCTTACAGAGGCATCCAGAAGCTTTAAACTGCGCATACCATCGCCGAATGGAGTTATCAGTTGGTGGATCTTTGTTGAACTTCGTCCTGAAGTGTCGTTGCACTGTTACGACTGACTGATGTGAGTGCATTTCAAGCACGACATACGCTTTCTCGGCTCCTGTCGCCATTTTGTCTCACTGCGCACTCGAGGGCTCTGGCGGCAGAAATCTGAAGTGCGGCTTCAGCCGAACAAAACTTTATGAGTTTTTCTACGTATCTGTAGTGTGTCGCGACCATATGTCAATGAATGGAGCTACAGTGAATTTATGAAATCGCTTCAATCATTTGTAATAGCCCTGTAGTTTTATGTGTCATTTATTTCCACTCTTAGTCGCGTGTCAGTTCCCTGTCACAGAAAAAGGATCATAGGTATTCAACAAGTTTAATCTGCTTTAAATAACTTTGCTATTAACTTTGTCACGTGCTACTATTCTGTCTCAGTACCTGTGATTTCAGCTACACTCATTTTCTCTTCATTACAGTCTGACAAAGACTTATTTAGCATACTCGGGACTGTGCAGTTTCTCTGGACGTTCTTTACTAGATCCGCCATGCTATCGGTTCCATCAGTGTCTTACTACTTCCACACTGCCTGGAGACACATCAAAACTCATCTCGTACTATCCAATTAAAATTACTCCTAAGCTTACTTTATTGCGGCAGGCTACAGTTATGCTATAGCGCTTCATTCTCACTACCTAGGTTCAGCTGGCGACCTTTCTCGTTTTTCCTCTGATACTTCTATTTTTCATAGACTGTACCAACAATTAACAATGAAAGGATTGCCGTCCACAAGGTTCAGCTGAGAACATCCAAAGGTGAGGACGCGCGACTATAACAGGTATTTGCTGTTGCTCACTAGCACTGGAAATGAGACCATAACTTCATGTTGAGCAACACGTGGCACTGCTGTACATCTTCGTCCACGTCGATACTCCGCAAAAAGCTTTTGGGACTGTATTTTTGGTACCATTCTGATTTCCACCCTGTTCTAATCCTTTCGCGAATGATACAAGTGAAGAATGTCAGTAAGCGCCCGTATGAGTAGAAATGCTCTGATGTTCTCGTCATGGTCAATTCGCAAGATATATGTGGGAGGACATCCACTCCCGGAATTGTACATTTACATCTATACTCCCCAAGCGTCCTTCTGGTGCATGGCAGAGAGCGTTTTGTGTACCACTGTTACCTCCTCCCATTCCTGTTCCAGTCGCGAATGGTGTGCGGGAAGAACGAGTATTAGCAAGCCACTCTGTGAGCTTGAATCGCTCTAATTTTACTTCCATGGTCTTTTCGCGCAGTACTTTCTATTTGTTTACGTTGAAGGTCAAATGCTAATCCCTGCACCACGCGTCGCTCTTCTGCAGGTCTTCTTGCATTTCGCTAATTTTCTAGTGCTGCGACCTGTGTATATACGATACAATCATCCTCTAAAAGCCTTATCCACTATGTCATTTTGGTCCTCTAACACTGAGCTGGGGTCTGAAGTTACTTTTACGTCTGCAGGTTTCTTTCCATTAAGAACGGTATGCTGTGTTATGTTTGCTAGTAATTCTTCAACCCAGTCTCACAGCCCATCTTACTTTCCTTACGCTTCTATTTTGTTCACAAGGTGACACTGCGAAACTATATTGAACGCTTTCTGAAAGTCAGGGAAAACAACATCAGCAGGCACCTACTGCTTCCCGTCTCTCGTAGACGAATAGAGCGAGCTGCATTTCGCTCGATTATTGTTTAGAAATCCATGTTGATTCCTACAGAGGAGATTTTAGGTCTCCAGACATGTCACAAGGCTAGAATTTTTTTTAAAAATTCTGAATTGTACAACAGACTGATGTCAACGATATAGGCCTAAATTTTTTTGCGTCCGTTCGATGAATCTTCTTGAAAACCGGAATGACCTGTACTTTTTTCCAATCGATAGGTACGCTTTGACGCTCCAGCGACTTACGTTACGCCTCTGCTAGAAGAGGAGCATGTACTTTCGACTAGTCAATGTAGAATCGCAGTGGTGTTCCATCAGGTCCTGCGACCTTTCCTCTGTTGAGCAATTTCAGTTGATTTTCTATCCCGTTGTCACTTATTTCGACATCTGTGATTTTGACGTTCGTACGACGATTCAAACAGGAACCGCGATACGATCTCCACCAGTGACACAGTGACCAGTGACACAGCTTGTCTCCGTCGTCCTCCGTTTCGAAACCATTATGATCTGAGTGTATTTGGACAGATGCCTTCGTAACAGCATACTTCTCCACGACGTACAACACCTGCCCTATAGTGTCTGTCAGGTAGTTGAGCACCTCTGTGACGCTAAACGAACTGGTGACGAAACGCGCCGCTACCCCTAAGAATCTCCTACATCTCGTCTATTAAACCCACCTGGTAAGCATCCTAGACTGACGAGCAGTAACCTGTTAGCTACTGCATTCCTGGATGAATTGTATTTACTTAGATTTCCTCCAGTTATAAACTACTTCTTTTGTGCGTGAGTTATGTTGCCGTGGGATTCTAGGATAATTCTAATGAATATCTCACTCTGGCATCTGCTTTCCCTACAGATTTATTAGATTGCGTGTCCTGCGCTTGTTCTCCCTCTTCTGGAGTATTGCTGTGCGATGTGGTATCCGCATCAGATATGATTGACGGAGGAGATCGAAAAAGCTCAAACCACAAAAGCTCGTTTTGCGTTATCACGAAATAGGGGAGAGAGTCACGGACATGATACACGAATTGTGGTGGCAGTCATTAAAGGCTTTTTTCGGCTGTGGCAGGACCTTCTCATCAAATTTCAATCATCAGCTTTTTCGACACAGTGTGAAAATACTTTTTTGGTGTCCAACTGCAAAGGTAGAAATGAGCTTCATAATGTAATACGGGAAATGAGAGTTCACAAGCAAAGATTTAAGAGTTCGTGTTTCCCGTGCGCTGTTCGATAGTGAAACGGTAGAGAAGTCACTTAAAGATGGTTTTACGAACCCTCAGCCAGGCACTTCATTGTGAACTGCAGAATAATCATGGAGAATTAGATGTAAATGTACTGTTCTATGCAAGCGTTCCACTTCATTTTTATGTGGACTGATATTTTTGCTATTTTATGCTTGCTCCTGTTCCTGATCGTTCAATGTCAATTATGCACTCGATCAACGATGGACTTTTCCTTCTATTTCTGCACAATACGTTGCATTCAATTATGCTGAAGGTTAATTACTAGTATCTATTGATACAATCAAAAATGCGCGGAGAATGTGATACGTATACGAGGCAATCTGATACATTTAAATCGTTAACATCTAGTCTCTCTTGTATTATGCGTATCTGTATGTGCACAGGACAACAAATCAACAGACAACTGTTCTCGTTATGAACGAGTACCATTTATATTAAAAACTAACAACGTACATGTATCAGCGTTTTATTAGTCATCAAATATTTATAAAGAAATCTCTCATAACGTGTATCGAAAAAAATGTGGATTTTACTGTACTGTTGGCACTGATGTCCAAACATCCAGAATATGGTGTCTGCTGGACAACGATAGGGAAGAAATCAGTCGTGATCTACAGCGATTCGGAGAAACTACATACACCAGAAAAAGCTTTGCATCACCCCGGTTCCCAGAACTCCTGAAGACAGACGTTGACTGCTGATATTGTATCACAGACACAGTCCCTGTGACTGTTCAGAGATATCAGTAAACCCGCCCAAAGACGTAAACTAACATGCATGAGCAGCGCCTATTACACGGAGTGGGTCCTATAGCTCTCCGTTCCACTCATTCCACCATAAAGGACGTACATGGCTCGTGTTGTCTGTAGTTCAACCATGCCTAGACGGTAAATACCGCGGTTCGATTGCATACGCATTGTTACCTTGTGCCAAGAAGGGCTCTCAACAAAGGGAAGTGTCCAGGCATCTCGGAGTGAACCAAAGCGATGCTTTTCGGACATGGAGGAAATACACGGATACAGGAACTGTATTAGAGGTTCTGGTGTGTACAGCAATCTGGACCATTACCTCTGAAGGTCTCGCTGTATGGAAGTACAACATGCAATGTGTGGTTTTCATGAGCAATAAAAAGGGCGGAAATGATGTTTATGTTGAACCCTATTCCAATTTTATATACAGCTTCCGGAACTCTCGGAACCGAGGTTATGCAAAACTTCTTTTGATGTGTGTACGTAAAACGTGCATCAGGATGGCTAGGTGCTATAGGAAGCCTATTCGTCTGGTATGCGAGACCAGTGTTAGAAACTCTGTACTCTTGGAAAATATTTCAACTAATAACATCGGAACTGATAAAAATTCATAGTGCTCAGAGACATTTGAACCATTTTTTGATAAAAATTAATTTGTTGATCACTCAGTCACAACTAATTTCGTGACCATAAAGTCGCATCTTCAGGTCAAAACCACGTGAACCTTAAATTGTGATTGGATCTCCATGAGGGTAAATAATAGTCGTCCCCATTTTCCTGCTTCAAAGTGGCGTATAAAAAGCACACCTGCTATCGATAAAATGACAGAGGCAAGGGGAGTGAGCTAGCCACAGGTGAAACGACCAGGACAAAGGCCCAATACATGGTGTTTGCTCACTCTACGTATTTTCTATCTCTTCTATAATTCTCATTTGGGGATGCTCCTCCAGCAGGATTGTATGAAATAATTCTGGCCGTTAGGTGTGTTACGCGGAGGTGGAGAGATTGACAACAAAGCATTCACAAAACTGACAAAAAAAGATATTACTGTATTGTTAGGTTGTTTGTAGTTCACAGACGTAACTTTAGGGTACTGTCAGCAATACTTGACTGCTACAATGTATTCTTAGCAGACGTTCTACACTATGTGATCAAAAGTATCCGTACACCACCAAAAACATACGTTTTTCATATTAGGTGCACTGTGCTGCCACCTACTCTCAGGTACTGTATATCAGCGACCTCAGTAGTCATTAGACATCGTGAGAGAGCAGAATCGGATGCTCCGCGGAACTCACGGACTTCGAATGTGGTCAGGTGATTGGGTGTTACTCGTATCATACGACCTGTACGCGAGATTTCCACACTCCTAAACATCCCTAGGTCCACTGTTTCCGATGTGATAGTGAAGTGGAAACGTGAAGCGACAACTACAGCACAAAAGCATACAGGCCGACCTCGCTGTTGACTGACAAAGACCGCTGACAGTTGAAGAGTGTCGTAATGTGTAATAGGCAGACATCTATCCAGACCATCACACAGGAATTCCAAACTGCATCAGGATCTACTGCAAGTACTACGACAGGCGGGAAGTGAGAAAACTTGGATTTCATGGTCGAGCAGCTGCTCATTAGCCACACATCACGCCGGGAAATGCCAAAGGTCGCCTCGCTTGGTGTAAGGAGCGTAAACATTGGACGATTGAACAGTGGAAAAACGTTGTGTGGAGCGAGAAATCAAGGTACACAATGTGGCGATCCGATGGCAGAGAGTGAGTGCGACGAATGCTCGGCGAATGTGATCTACCAGCGCGTGTAGCGCCAACAGTAAAATTCTGAGGCGGTGGCGTTACGGTGTGGTCGTGTTTTTCATGGAGGGGCTTGCAGCCCTTGTTCTCTTATGTGGCACTATCACAGCACAGGCCTACATTGATGTTTTAAGCACCTTTTTGCTTCCCACTGTTGAAGAGCAATTCGTGGATGGCGATTGCATATTTGAACACGATCGACCACCTGTTCATAATGCACGGCCTGTGGCGGAATTGTTACACGACAATAATATCCCTGTAATGGACTGGCCTGCACAGAGTCCTGACATGAATCCTGTAGAACACCTTTGGGATTGTTTTGGATCACCGACTTCGTGCCAGGCGTCACCGACCGACATCGGTACCTCTCCTCAGTGCAGCACTCCGTGAAGAATGGGTTGCCGTAGGCCGCGGTGGCTGAGCAGTTCTAGGCGCTTCAGTCCGGAACCGCGTGACTGCTACGTTCGCCGGTTGGAATCCTGCCTCGGGCATGGATGTGTGTGATGTCCTTAGGTTAGCTAGGTTTAAGTAGTTCTAAGTTCTAGGGAACTGATGACCTCAGATGTTAAGTCCCATAGTGCTCAGAGCCATTTTTTGAATGGGCTGCCATTCCTCTGGAAACCTTCCAGCGCATGATCGAACGTATGCCTGCGAGAGTGGAAGCTGTCAACAAGGGTAAGGGTGAGCCAACACCATATTGAATTCCAGCATTTCCGATGGAGGGCGCCACGAACTTGTAAGTCATTTTCAGCCAGGTGTCCGGATGCTTTTGATCGCATAGTGTAATTCACTTAAAGGCTCTTTGACGCAACAACACAGCAAAGCGCCGCAACGGTAAAGATGCTGCATTCAAGTTCGAGAGGGCGAGATTTCAAATGCATAGCTGGCCATCCAGATTTAGTTTTTTCACGGTTTTCCTAAATCGGTCAAGGCAAATGCTGGGATGGTTCCTCTGAAGATTGCACGTCCGATGTCCTTCTCCCGCCTTCCTTAATCCGACCTTGTGGTCCATCACGTTCAGTTGCTTTTCTTTTCGACGTAGGCGTAAAGTATGTAATTACGTGAGGCGTCGTGTGGAGACGCGCGAGAGCCGTCGTCGTCGGCAGCCGCGGGCGCTGACGCAGAAGGCGGGCCGGCGCTTCGCGGCCCCGCTGCCCCTCTGCCCCTCCCACGATTAGCGGTCGCCGGCGAAAGCGCCGCAGCGCCACCTGCACGGGTCGCCGCCTCCCATGCTCTGATTCCTTCTTTCTTTCTTCACCTCCAGCAGATTACACTCCTTGCTAGCGATTCGCTAATATTCTCGCGCTGAATCCGCGGGACGACGCCGTAATCTTCTGTTGCAGCATATAAATCTAATTATCCTGCCCGGAAGATTGCACTCCGAAACTAATATGGTGCAACGCTCACTGTATAGTTAAAAAAAAATGGCTCAAATGGCTCTGAGCACTATGGGACTTAACATCGATGGTCATCAGTCCCCTAGAACTTAGAACTACTTAAACCTAACTAACCTAAGGACATCACACAACACCCAGTCATCACGAGGCAGAGAAAATCCCTGACCCCGCCGGGAATCGAACCCGGGCGTGGGAAACGAGAACGCTACCGCACGACCACGAGCTGCGGACTCACTGTATAGTTCTCTTATATATACAGGGTGGTCCATTGATAGTGGCCGGGTCAAATATCTCACGAAATAAGCATCAAACGAAAAAACTACAAAGAACGAAACTCGTCTAGCTTGAAGGGGGAAACCAGATGGCGCTATGGTTGGCCCGCTAGATGGCGCGGCCATAGGTCAAACGGATATCAACTGCGTTTTTTTTTTAAATAGGACCCCCATTTTTTATTACATATTCGTGTAGTACGTAAAGAAATAGGAATGTTTTCTTTCGCTTTGTGATAGATGGAGCTGTAATAGTCACAAACATATGGCTCACAATTTTAGACGAACAGTTGGTAACAGGTAGGTTTTTTAAATTAAAATACAGAACGTAGGTACGTCTGAACATTTTATTTCGATTGTTCCAATGTGATACATGTACCTTTGTCAACTTATCATTTCTGAGAACGCATGCTGTTGCACCGTGATTACCTGTGAATACCACATTAATGCAATAAATCCTCAAAATGATGTTCGTTAACCTCAATGAATTTGGCAATATGGTCCAACTAAAACAGTCATATTTCTTTACGTACTACACGAATATGTCATAAAAAAATGAGGGTTCCTATTTTAAAAAACGCAGTTGATATCCGTTTGATCTATGGCAGCGCCATCTAGCGGGCCAACTATCATAGCGCCATCTAGTTTCCCTCTTGAAGCCAGACAAGTTTTGTTCTTTGCAGTTTTTTCGTTTATTTCGTGAGATATTTGGCCCGGTCACGATCAACGGACCAACGGACCACCCTATATATATATGTTGATCGTGACCGGGCCAAATATCTCACGAAATAAACGAAAAAACTGCAAAGAACAAAACTTGTCTGGCTTCATATATATATATATATATATATATATATATATATATATATATATATATATATATATATATATATTAGCTTATTTATCGATTGTCATTTTGTGTTTGTCGCTCACAGTTGCTATTTGAATCTGCACATTGTCATTTTGTCATTTGCAGATAGTGAGGGGAACTGTGGACGCTAGAAAATGGAAATCGGAACATTTCCGACATCCTTTTGTTTGAGTTCATTAGAGGGATGACAGCAGCGGAGGCAGCCAGGAACGTTTGCGCCTTGTATAGGGATAATGCTGTTGAACAGAGCACGGCAAAAATGGTTTTCCCGTTTCAAAGAGGATCGTTTGACACTAGTGACTCACCATGTTCAGGAAGACCTTCGGGGTTTGATGAAGACGTTTAAGTGCATTAATCCACAAAAATCCACGTCAGCGTACTCGAGAAGTGTCACACATAGTGAACTGTGATCGTTCCAACATCGTGCGACATTTTCATGCAATGGAGAAGGATCAAAAATCGGATTTATGGGTACGGCATGCTCTAAGCCTAAACCACAAAAATCAGTGGGTGGCCATATGTGCATCTCTGCTTGCTTGTCACCAATTGGCTCGTGGAACAACATCGACCATTCCTATCTTGTATCGTTACTGGTGACGATAAATGGTGTCTTTATGACAGCATTAGGAGTGGCTCAGCCCCAACACAACAGCAACTCTCCCTAGAAACACCTGCACGCATCCACAAAAGACAATTTTATGCATCTGATAGAACAGCGACAGTGAGTGTACTACGAATTGCCTCCCGAGGTGTAACCATCACGCTGACAAATACTTTTATTATTTTATTTTATCGAATGGCTGGGGTTCCCCGTCGGGCAGACGGCTCGCCGGGCGCTGGTCTTTCAATTTGACGCCACTTCGGTGACTTGCAGTCGATGAAGATGAAAGGATCATGAGGAGGACAGCACAACACACAGTCCCTGGCCGGAGAAAATTCCCCGACCAAGCTGGGAATCGAACCCAGGCCCAAGGGATTGGTAATGCGTCACGCTGACCATTCAGCCACCGGGGGCGGACAGACAGTTACTGTAAACAACTGAGTAGTCTTGCAGACGCAGTCCAAGAAGAACGATCAGGGAGATTACGTGAAGTGATGCTACTCCACCATAACGCCCGCCCGCATTCTGCTAGACTGACAAAAAACGTTACACAGGATTTAGGTTTGGATGTCATTCCACACCCACCTTATTCACGTGATGTTGCACCCTCAGATTTTCATCGTTTCCGCTCTCTATCGAACAACCTTGAAAGAACTTTCTTTGCCGGCCGGGGTGGTCGAGCGGTTCTAGGCGCTACAGTCTGGAACCGAGCGACCGCTACGGTCGTAGGTTCGAATCCTGCCTCGGGCATGGATGTGTGTGCTGTCCTTAGATTAGTTAGGTTTAATTAGTTCTAAGTTACAGGGGACTGATGACCTTAGAAGTGAAGTCCCATAGTGCTCAGAGCCATTTTAACTTCCTTTCCGGATGAAAATGCGCTTCGAATATGGCTCGACGAGTTCTTTGCCTGGAAACCACGTGATTTCTGCAGCCGCGGAATCGAGGAGTTACCCCTGCGTTAGCAGACTGTTGTAAATGTATATTACATACTTCTAACGTCCCTGTTATATATATCTGCTGTGTTTATTAAACTTATGGAAAAACGCTACGAACTTATGCACCAACCTGATACTTGCCTTACGTTTTCACTCTTTGAGGTGACCAATGCACACAATTTCCAATAAACTACTGCACTAAAGCCGGTAGCAACACGGGGGGTTCCACTAAGCTGTGGCCGCCTGTATCTTACTATGAAGTCTCTATAGCTGATTACTCACTCATACTTGTCAATTATAATCACACTACGCAGCGTCAGTGCACGACATAGCTTCAAACAACAAATTATTCCAGTTCTTATCGAGAATGGAGAATCCATTTCTCTTTACGGGTAGAATCAACTGAACAAATAGCTCACTCCAGGCCACAGCTTCGGCGCTTTGGATAGGCTCAAGTACAGAAATGCCAACAGCTACAAGTGATTTCGTAAAGTGCTGATGGTAAACGTCACTGTGCTGAAAAAGAGACGGAGGATCATTTACCTACACCGAAATGAAGGGTTGTTGAACTGAAGTCTTGTCCCTGACAAAACAATGATGCAATTCAAGTCGCGGAAATCAGAAGAATTATTTAGCTTACTATTGTATTGGAAAAGTAAGTAGTAACCACTGAAGAGTCAACCGCGTTCATAGCGAATTCTCATACTGCAACCTATGACATCGAAACGCACTCTCCACGAACGACAGATAATTGAGACCGCGCATATGGATAAATGTAAGCGTAGGCTTCCGCTGCCGTTGTTACTATCAATAAAATTCTTACTGACTGCATTTTCAATATACAGGGTGATTCTTTTTAAGCACTTAAAAACTCGGAAGTGACGTAGATGACGCTGAGACAAGTAGTTTAATATAAGAAACATGGAGTCGCTAATTTCTGGAAATACTCCAAAAATGGATGAGAAATGTCGAACATGTGACGTCACTAAATGGCGTATCTCGCCGCGCGTGCATCGGTTGGGCTTGTGCGTAAAGGGCTGATTGAACGATGCAATGCTTCGACCAGACGGTGGAAATCTCGAACACGTTTTGTAAATGCGGCATGTCGTAAACGTTGAAGTTACAAAATTATTGTCCTCAATGTAACCAAGTAAAAGTTATGATTATTTTTTGTTTCTTTTCTTTTGTCCCTCGTTTTTTGTTTACAGTCATTACTTAGAAAAGGAAACGTTCGTCATTTACTGCTAACGACGCAATTCAGAACCTTATGTACTTGTGAGACAATACGGTATATTTATGCTGTACTGCACTTTGCAATAAAACAGCGGATTTCACGAGACCGGTAAATAAAATAATATACACTCCTGGAAATTAAAATAAGAACACCGTGAATTCATTGTCCCAGGAAGGGGAAACTTTATTGACACATTCCTGGGGTCAGATACATCACATGATCACACTGACAGAACCACAGGCACATAGACACAGGCAACAGAGCATGCACAATGTCGGCACTAGTACAGTGTATATCCACCTTTCGCAGCAATGCAGGCTGCTATTCTCCCATGGAGACGATCGTAGAGATGCTGGATGTAGTCCTGTGGAACGGCTTGCCATGCCATTTCCACCTGGCGCCTCAGTTGGACCAGCGTTTGTGCTGGACGTGCAGACCGCGTGAGACGACGCTTCATCCAGTCCCAAACATGCTCAATGGGGGACAGATCCGGAGATCTTGCTGGCCAGGGTAGTTGACTTACACCTTCTAGAGCACGTTGGGTGGCACGGGATACATGCGGACGTGCATTGTCCTGTTGGAACAGCAAGTTCCCTTGCCGGTCTAGGAATGGTAGAACGATGGGTTCGATGACGGTTTGGATGTACCGTGCACTATTCAGTGTCCCCTCGACGATCACCAGTGGTGTACGGCCAGTGTAGAAGATCGCTCCCCACACCATGATGCCGGGTGTTGGCCCTGTGTGCCTCGGTCGTATGCAGTCCTGATTGTGGCGCTCACCTGCACGGCGCCAAACACGCATACGACCATCATTGGCACCAAGGCAGAAGCGACTCTCATCGCTGAAGACGACACGTCTCCATTCGTCCCTCCATTCACGCCTGTCGCCACACCACTGGAGGCGGGCTGCACGATGTTGGGGCGTGAGCGGAAGACGGCCTAACGGTGTGCGGGACCGTAGCCCAGCTTCATGGAGACGGTTGCGAATGGTCCTCGCCGATACCCCAGGAGCAACAGTGTCCCTAATTTGCTGGGAAGTGGCGGTGCGGTCCCCTACGGCACTGCGTAGGATCCTACGGTCTTGGCGTGCATCCGTGCGTCGCTGCGGTCCGGTCCCAGGTCGACGGGCACGTGCACCTTCCGCCGACCACTGGCGACAACATCGATGTACTGTGGAGACCTCACGCCCCACGTGTTGAGCAATTCGGCGGTACGTCCACCCGGCCTCCCGCATGCCCACTATACGCCCTCGCTCAAAGTCCGTCAACTGCACATACGGTTCACGTCCACGCTGTCGCGGCATGCTACCAGTGTTAAAGACTGCGATGGAGCTCCGTATGCCACGGCAAACTGGCTGACACTGACGGCGGCGGTGCACAAATGCTGCGCAGCTAGCGCCATTCGACGGCCAACACCGCGGTTCCTGGTGTGTCCGCTGTGCCGTGCGTGTGATCATTGCTTGTACAGCCCTCTCGCAGTGTCCGGAGCAAGTATGGTGGGTCTGACACACCGGTGTCAATGTGTTCTTTTTTCCATTTCCAGGAGTGTATCTTACCTCCCTGTAAACACATAACTGTCTAACACAATGATGAAAATATTGCCTGCCAGACGCAAGACTCGAGCCCTGAACCCCACCACGCCAACGGGAATGCTTGGGTTGGAATGATCGTGAGCGACAGACCGATGTGCTCAGCCGCTGCATGGACGGCGAAGTACGTCATGTGATGACACGTTTTGGGGTATTTCCCTACATCTTCGGCCCCAAGCGTCTTATATTAAATTACTTGCCTCAGCGTCATCTACGTCGCTTCAGGGGGTGTCAAACGTTAGTGAGGACCACGCTGTGTAAAAATTTTCCAGGGTACGCGACCGCATTGTAACCATTAGTAAGCGAAACACCCCGAGGAAGACGATTTGCAACAGTGCCCGAAACGTCAGAGAATTTTATGTACTGACAATGTGGTCATATACCATGGAAAATTTCATTGGTGGGCTCATATGAATAGTTTCGTTAGTTATTTCGAGACCTCCAGATACCCATGTGGAAGTTAATTCTAAATATGCTTCAACCACAAAAGACTTACTTTATCTAAACAAGGGATGATGTTACGTCATTAACGCTATGTGCTGCGGATAACTAAGACTTTGTAGAGCGCATTCGTTTGTGCCTTCAATCCAGACCTATGCACTTGGCGTCTGCAGTAATTACACAGACACTTCAGGTTTCATTCCCCTCCAATGACCATCGACATGCTTCTCATTGTCTGGATGCCACATTTCCACACCTATGTTAATAAAGTGTCTCCTCCAGTTCTGAAATTAATCTCGACAGAAAACGGCCATGGCGTCGTTCAAATGGCTCTAAGCATTATGGGACTTAACATCTGAGGTCATCAGTCCCCTAGACTTACAACTACTTCAACCTAATTAATCTAAGGACATCACACACATCCATGCTCGAGGCAGGATTCGAACCTGCGACCGTAGCAGTCGCGCGGTTCCGGACTGAAGCGCCTAGAACCGCTCGGCCACCGCAGCCGGCTGATTCTGTAAGTAGTCCACATAATGCAAAACACTTGTTTGTACCGTCAGAAATCACCTGCTTCCGCACCTTCCCATGCGTGTTTCATACCGAGCGAGGTGGCGCAGTGGTTAGCACACTGGACTCGCATTCGGGAGGACGACGGTTCAATCCCGTCTCCGGCCATCCTGATTTAGGTTTTCCGTGATTTCCCTAAATCGCTTCAGGCAAATGCCGGGATGGTTCCTTTGAAAGGGCACGGCCGATTTCCTTCCCCGTCCTTCCCTTACCCGAGCTTGCGCTCCGTCTCTAATGACCTCGTTGTCGACGGGACGTTAAACACTAATCTCCTCCTCCTCCTCCTCCTCCTCCATGCGTGTTTCGCAGACGCTTTCGGTATATGGTGTTATCGCATGGGAAAAAAATTGGTTTATACCTCGCAGGAAGGCAATATTATTTACCGGTTCTGACAAAATTCCGAACGATGGTATATTGTCTAGCTGAAGATGCAAACACCCGTGAGGCGCTGTAGGCAGACACACTGATGCACGTGAATTGACAGGAGGAGCCTGTACCGATGAGATACAGGACATTAGCAACCCAGTTACCTCCCCTCCCCTCCCTTCCTATTGAAAAACAAGTTGCATCGCCTCATGTAGTATCCGACGTAATCCCATACCGCTAACATACACCCCAACTTATCCCTTCGGGTGGCCTTAGTCGTGCTTTGAGTATCAAATGACGGTGTTCCTGCGACCATTAAAGAGAAGCAAGCATGTAGCACGTTGTTTCGTGGACGCCATATCAAGAAAGGGTGGTTCCTGATGCTGTGGGTTCTCACAGTTTGGTGGCAGTCGAGTTGTTATGCTGTGACCCATCTATCTGCTGTTACAATTGGCAATATTCGACCGACACCCTCGTTATCAATTGACCATGACTGTTGACCGAACGGGGTGCTAAAGTTGTGAGACACTGAACTAGCATTCGGAAAGGCAGCGCTTCAAATACAGTTCCGGTTATCCAGGTTTAATTTTTTCCGTGGTCTCCCTAAAACGCGTAAAGCAAGTGTCGGGAACGGCCCATATCCTTCCCCAGCCATCACCAATCCGAGTTTGAGTTACTTCTCTAACGACGTCGTCGCCCACTGTACGCTAAACCATTATCTTCTTGTGTTTGGCTGTAGAGCAGGGGTCTCGAAACTACGACCAGCGGGCCGACACCTGTCCGCTAACACCATCAATAAATCCAGCCCACGATAACGGGTCAGACACGCGTGATATCCGGCCTGCTGTAATTTTGTTTGTTATTACAGGTCGATCCTTGCTTATCCTATATGTCATGCAACGAGTCAGTAGCCCAACGAGTAGAACAAAATGTAAGAAATTGTCTCGCGTAACGAACGATAATTCGCATAAAGAGTCTATTTAGTTATATTTTCTGTCTTTGAAAAAGATTTCAAAATCAACTTCTGGTCTGGATCTGTCTCCTTGGCCACTATAAACGAAAAATGAATCACACGTTCTCCTATAAACTACCGCTCTGTAAAGTAGAAGCTCCGACAATGTTGTATTCAGTCAGCCGTACTGATCGCAAAGCGTCTCTCGCCGCATCTGTTCTCACCCGTACCACAGCTCGCGGGCTCCGGTGACGATGTTGCAAATTTTCTACAGTGCTATTTTAAGAGCTCTTCTCTGCTGGCGCATGGTAACCATTTGCCTTGCAGTATTTGTTTATAAATTCCAATTGTGATTTATCGTCGCTAAATAACACGAATTCACTAAAGATGCTCATAAAGCAGTAACTATGCGCGCTACGAATTTAACTAACGATAAAGCTACGTTTCTTTTTCGACAAATTTTGGACCATAGATACAGAAAAATATCTTTTGACAACTTTCTTCTAAGACGAACTGTGCTATAAATAAGAAATTACAATACTGAATTATACATCTGTTTGAATAACTATTTTTTCTGAATCCAACGCATTGACTTAGTCTACTTGGATCCCTACGGAATGAAGTATTTCTCTAAACGAACGTTAATAATGAAAAAGACTCAGGAACGAATCGTGCTCATTAAGCGAAGTAACACTGTAGAGCGTACAATTTAAATACAAACAAATCCTAGAAAATACGTACAATAATCAGTTGCTTTTATTTTATGACCAATTAAGATACACATTAACTAACATATATAATGTAGTTGAATATTTTAACTGTACCTAGTTATATAAAATTTCCTGAGAATTTACCGTACCTAAGTGACATACATAGGCAATACATATAACGAAATTAAGCATAGTAACTATAGTTAAAGATATTTATGTAACTGTAACTTCCCACCTGCAATAGTTTGCAGCTGTGAATAAATGTTTACTAGTGAAAATTATCAGCAGCGTCTTCAAATGCTAATCGACTGCAAATGCTCATCATTTGGTTTAGATCTGTGAATATTTTTTGTATATTGCATTCTGGAGAAAAATTTTCCCCGTAGAAAGTAGTACCACGAGCAACATTATGCATCTGATCAAACTGTGTGAGTGGAGGAATCTTATAATTCCAGCAATGATGAACTTAAATAGATATCTTTATAAAAATTTGAACATTGCAAATCAATAATTTCCATGTGAAATTAGGGGAAAGAGTTTCTGTATTGGCGTTAAAAGGATTTTGACAAATCTTGAAATCGCTGGCAATTGCATTAAAATCTGAAAATCGAGACTCAAAATTTATTTTTAAAGCATCTAAAGTTTCAAATGCGAAATCTACCGGAAATGATCTCTGACTGCTCACTGTATTTTTGGCGTACATTAAAATGCGTGAAACATTTTTTTCTTCAGTTGAGACTGAGCCAAAACACTGTTTTGTATAAAGGATTTGATGTGAGCGTACAAATCAGGTAGCAGCTAGTTTTCGCCTTGTAATTTTCAATTAAGATTGTTCATGTGTTTCGTTTAATTTGTATAAAATGATAACCCCAAAACCACTATTTTGTTTTGTAACTCAGCCAGAGGACGACTTCTGTGATACAAAAAATTACGATTGTTGTTTGCAGATCAAGAAATCGCGTCAGAGCTTTTCCACAGCTAAGCTAGCGTACTGCTGTATAATGTGGTAAGTCATTTTCTTCAATCTCTTCAATAAAATCGCGGGATTGACGATGTTCGAAAGCGTATGCTTTTATATAATTAACAGCTGATATGACTGGCTTTAAGACTTCTGACTTATCCAAACATTTTGCGCACAAAGATTGTTGATCAATGATGCAATGCACGATTAATGGCTTTGATCCACCGTCATTTTCTACCGCCTTTGATACGAGAGAAACGACGTCTTTATTTTTTCCACACATGTTTTTGCCACCATTAGTTGTGATACGCTTTAAGTTTTTGCTTTGAAGATTGTTTTCTTGAACAGCATTTGTACTTATTTAAACATTACTCGTCCCCTGACCGTGCCGTGATTGTTATGAAAGTAGTTCATAATTTTTATTTATCCTTCGAATAAAAACTAACACCTGTGCAGTATTTCAAGTATATCTTGGCTCATCCAGTGCCAAAGAGAACCGCCCTGAGCATTTTTCCTCATACAATTGGGTTAATATATTTCCAACAATATCATTTACTTTTCGGGCCACAGTGTTTGTTGGCAAAATGATGTCTTTAAATAAATTAGCTTTCTCTTGACACGTTTCTTCAAATGACGCAATCGTGCCATTCTTTGTTAATTTGCCGTCAGTAAATGACGCACGGAAGTAGGAAGGTATGGTGAAAGAGCGTCACAACGACCTTCACCTGTGGCATTTACTTGCAGCAACGTACAGGGTGGGCGAGAAGTCCCCATACCCCTGCAACCCCTGTTTAGTATAAAATGCTATTATGCAGTTTGGTAGCTGTGTTATTTCTTATCGGTTTCTGGAATCAGTTGTCGTAATTCATATGTACATGTCTACGCAGTTGCAGTCGAGTTTTAACTTTTTAGTCATGGCAGATGTGAATGGTCATAATTACGCTATTGAGGAGCGCATAATGTCAAGTGTGTGGATGCACGAACGACAACATACAGGGCAGATAATCAGACAGATTATGGGAGCACTCCAGGAAAGATTTAATAAGGTTCCACAGCAAAGGGCAATGCTTCAACACTTCTGAATTGGGAAAGATGGGCTTTTACTTCCGGCAGGTTACGGACAGGCCGCGGAGTGCGAGGAAGAAGACACGAGAAGAAACATACGTATGCCGGTGTCTCTGCTTAGACTGAGCAATCTCCCATGAAGTCGACATGTAAACGTGCTTAAGAAGTCAGTATACCGAGGACAACAACCCGAGGTCACATGAAAAAGGATCTTCAGGTCAGACCATTCCGACCGACGGGGTAAACGAGTTATCGGATATGGATCGGAATGAGCGCATTTTAGAATACCGTGCTCTGTCAACTCAATTTCCAAATATAGTGAACCGCGCCAAAGTTGTTTTCAGATGAATGTGCTATTTTGTGGCAGGTCTCGTGCTAGAAATATTGTCGTCTGGGTAAAAGAGAATCCTCGTTACAAAATCGAGTTAGAAGGGAACCCGCTTCACGTAATGATATGGGCAGTGATGTCATCACAACATCTGCTTGGACCGTAGTTCTTTGAACAGACTGTGAATGGCGCAGATTATTTACACATGTTGCAAACACGCTTAATAGCTCAGCTTGGGGAAATTGGCCTCACTTGAAGCACATGCTAGCAACAAGACGAAGCGCCTTATCACTGCGCTCTTTCACTGCACAAGTTCCTAAAAGAACAGTTTCCAGGACAGTGGATAGATCGTGCTTCATCAGCAACACCAGCTCCCTTGAACTGGCCATCAAGAAGCGCTAACCTCACCACACCTGACAATTCATTATGGGGAATCATTAAGGCACAAGTGTCCGCACGTCATTATGCTACAAACTAAGAAATGTGCAATGCTGGTAAGGATGTGTTTCGCAAAATAATACCGGATATACTCAAAAACATGTCAAGAAGAACGTGGGGACGTATGGAAACATGTTAACAACAGTATGGGGAACATACCAATGTATTGTATACTTAATACGTAAGTAAGTACTTGTTGTTGTTGTGGTCTTCAGTCCTGAGACTGGTTTGATGCAGCTCTCCATGCTACTCTATCCTGCGCAAGCTTCTTCATCTCCCAGTACCTACTGCAACCTAAATCCTTCTGAATCTGCTTAGTGTATTCATCTCTTTGTCTCCCTCTACGATTTTTACCCTCCACGCTGCCCTCCAATACTAAATTGGTGATCCCTTGATGCCTCAGAACATGTCGTACCAACCGATCCTTTCTTCTAGTCAAGTTGTGCCACAAACTTCTCTTCTCCCCAATCCTATTCAACACCTCCTCATTAGTTATGTGATCTACCCATCTAATCTTCAGCATTCTTCTGTAGCACCACATTTCGAAAGCTTCTATTCTCTTCTTGTCAAAACTATTTATCGTCCATGTTTCACTTCCATACAAACACTGTCAGAAACGACTTCCTGACATTTAAATCGATACTCGATGTTAACAAATTTTTCTTCTTCAGAAACGCTTTCTTTGCCATTGCCAGTCTACATTTTATATCCTCTCTACTTCGACCATCATCAGTTATTTTGCTCCCCAAATAGCAAAACTCCTTTACTACTTTAAGTGTCTCATTTCCTAATCTAATACCCTCAACATCACCCGACTGAATTCGACTACATTCCATTATCCTCGTTTTGCTTTTGTTGATGTTCATCTTAAATCCTACCTTCAAGACACTATCCATTCCGTTCAACTGCTCTTCCAAGTCCTTTGCTGTCTCTGACGGAATTACAATGTCATCGGCGAACCTCAAAGTTTTTATTTCTTCTCCATGGATTTTAATACCTACTCCAAATTTTTCTTTTGTTTCCTTTACTGATTACTCAATATACAGATTGAATAACATCGGGGAGAGGCTACAACCCTGTCTCACTCTCTTCCCAACCACTGCTTCCCTTTCATGCCCCTCGACTCTTATAACTGCCATCTGGTTTCTGTACAAATTGTAAATAGCCTTTCGCTCCCTGTATTTTACCCCTGCCACCTTTAGAATTCGAAAGAGTGTATTCCAATCAACATTGTCAAAAGCTTTCTCTAAGTCTACAAATGCTAAAAACGTTTGCCTTTCCTTAATCTTTCTTCTAAGATAAGTCGTAAGGTCAGTATTGCCTCACGTGTTCCAACATTTCTACGGAATCCAAACTGATCTTCCCCGAGGTCGGCTTCTACCAGTTTGTCCATTCGTCTGTAAAGAATTCGCGTTAGTATTTTGCAGCTATGACTTATTAAACCGATAGTTCGGTAATTTTCACATCTGTCAACACCTGCTTTCTTTGGGATTGGAATTATTATATTCTTCTTGAAGTCTGAAGGTATTTAGCCTGTCTCATACACCTTGCTCACCAGATGGTAGAGTTTTGTCAGGACTGGCTCTCCCGAGGCCGTCAGTAGTTCTAATGGATGTTGTCTACTCCCGGGGCTTATGCTAAAACAAATCAAATCAACTAGCATCCGATGCTAGGGGTACGGTGACTGCTCGCCACGCGTATGAAATGATTTTTTGTAGCAAGCTCTAATGAAAGGAAACTCAAAGCGTTGTTAGATGAAGTCAGCTCGGTGTCCAGTGGTTTACTGATGTACAACGATACTCGCTGGTAGAGCGGCGGCAACGTGCTTCAAAGATCTGCCATAGTTAGAGGTCAAACAATAAGCTTTTCACTGCGTAATGACATCTGCAGTGTCACTCAGTGTCAGCTCGTAAAGAATGTCGGCAGTCGTTGGCTTCACGAAAATTTGTGAATTGTGCCGAGGAGTTCTGAGCTGTACTAAGGTATCAGACACCAAGCTATAGCGTAAGCTATAGGTAGTTTTTGGCCCTTGGGACTTAGTGTAAGAGCCAGTGTGGTCTTTAGGATAAAATGTTCGGCGATCCATGCTGTAGACGATCTACGTTTTGTAGTTTTTTGACTCGCTCCCTGGCCAGAACACTAAGGCGACTAGTCAGTTCATCGCATCCAGTTTGGTGTGATAGACGCGCACTCTTCAACTCTTATACCGAAAATTTAGTTGTAGTAACTGTTTATAGAGGAAAAGATAATTTTCTCAATTTATAGATGGCATCATCGTAATTTTCTTTAAGAGTGTTGTTTCTTACTGTTGGTTGCTGTGATGTCAACAGATATTCAGTATTAACAGAAAGTGTATAGAATTGTCTTCAGTGACACTTTCGCCTTTGTTAAGAACTTCTATCACGTCTATCGACTTGTTACACTGTAATGTTACCTTCCTGACCCATGTATTGTGGAAATAAAGGGGAATTTTCGTTTCACTATTATCTGTGCATCTCAAAGCATGAAGGTGGTCTGAATAAATTTACGCAGAGGCCTCATACTGTAAGTAACACTTGTCATCTCACACTAAGGCCATTGCGCAACAAGAATGTGACAATGTCAGACGAGGGTTTCAAGCAGTTCTGCTGCGGTACAGGTAACAGATGCATCACAGGGTCAGAGTGAAACGGCGTGGCAACTGGAAACGTACTCAAGAGTTAAATTACGCGCGACAGTGCTATTCTACTGAGCATAACATCTAAATTTCACAGAGATTAAACGTGAACCATTGGCGGTAAATGGAGCAAACGCAGTTTCGCTTCCAGCCGTAGTGAAATGTTGCCAACAATATGGCCAAAGACCCACAGACTTGAATTATGCTGATTGGGAAGGAAGAAAGACCGTGCAACATGCAAGCTACACACTTCAAAAAAAGTTTTGCGTCACACCGGTTCCCAGAACTCTGGAATATACACGTTGACTGTGGATATTGTATCACACAGTCCCTTTGACTGTTCATAGACGTCACTAAACCCGCCCAAAGATGTAAACAACCATGTCTGAGTAGCGCCTATTAGATGGAGGGGTCCGACAGTCGTTCAGTTCCAGTCATTCCACCAGAAAGGAGGTTCACGTCTCGTGTTGTCTTTAGTTCAACCATGCCTAGACGGTCAGTACCGCAGTTCGATCGCGTCCGCATTATTACTTTGTAACGGGAAGGGCTCTCAACAAGGGGAGGGTCCAGGTGTCTCGGAGTGAACCAAAGTGATGTTGTTCGGACATGGAGGAGACACAGAGAGACAGGAACTGTCGATGGCATGCCTCACTTAGGCCGCCCTAGAGCTACTACTGCAGTGGATGACCGCTACCTACTGATTATGGCTCGGAGGAATCCTGAGAGCAACGCCACAATGTTGAATAATGCTTTTAGTGCAGCCACAGGACGTCGTGTTACGACTCAAACTGTGCGCAATAGGCTGCATGAGGTGCAACTTCACTGCCGACGTCCATGGCGAGGTCCATCTTTGAACCACGACACCATGCAGTGCGGAACAGATGGGCCCAACAACATGCCGAATGGAGCGTTCAGGATATCACGTTCTCTTTACCGATGAGTGTCGCATATACCCACAACCAGACAATCGTCGGAGACGTGTTTGGAAGCAACCCGGTCAGGCTGAACGCCTTAGACACACTGTCCAGTGAGTGCAGCAAGGTGGAGGTTCCCTGCTGTTTTGGGGTGGCATTATGTGGGGCTGACATACGCCGTTGGTGGTCATGGAAGCCACCGTAACGGCTATACGATACGTGAATGCTATCCTCCGACCGATAGTGCAACCATATCGGCAGCATATTGGCGAGGCATTCGTCTTCATGGACGACAATTCGCGCCCCCATCGTTCACATTTTGTGAATGACTGCCTTCAGGATGACGTCGCTAGACTAGAGTGGCCATCATGTTCTCCAGACATAAACCCTGTAGAACATACCTATGATAGATTGAAAACGGCTGTTTATGGACGACGTGAGCCACCGACCACTCAGGGATCTACGCCGAATCGCCGTTGAGGAGTGGGACAATCTGGAACAACAGTGCCTTGATGAACTTGTGGACAGCATGCCACGACGAATATAGAGGAGCATCAGTGCAATAGGACGTGCTACTGGGTATTAGAGGTACCGGTGGTGTGTACAGCAATCTGGACCACCAGCTCTAGAGGTCTCACTGTATGGGGGTACAACGTGCAATGTGTGTTTTTCATGAGCAATAAAAAGGGCGGAAATGAAGTTTATGTTGATCTCTATTCCAATTTTCTGTACAGATTCCGGGACTCTCGGAACCGAGGTCACGAAAAACTTTTTTTGGTCTGTGTATTACGCACCGCAATTATTTTCCATACACATATACCTAGTGCTCGGGGTGGGCAGCAGCATGCGTTTGTTTGCTGATTATTCGGTGGTGTACGGGAAGATGGAGACGTTGAGTGACTATAGGAGGATGCAAGATGACGTAGACAAAATTTCTAGTTGTTGTGATGAATGGCAGTTACCTCTAAATGTAGAAAATTTTAAGTTAATGCGGATGAGTAGGAAAAACAAACTCGTAACGTTCGGATGCAGTATTTGCAGTGCGCTGCTTGACACAGCCACGTTGTTTAAATATCTGGGTGGAACGTTACAATGCGATATGAAATGATTGTGGTAGGCAATGCGAATGGTCGACTTCATTTTACTAGAAGAAGTGTGGTTCATCCATAAAGGAGACTTCATACCTATTCTTGAGTACTGCTCGAGTATTTGGGATCCGGTCCAGGTCGTATTAAAGGAATACATCGAAGCAGAGGCGGACTGCCAGATTTGTTACTGGTACGTTGGAACAACACGCAGGTGTTACGGAGACGCTTCGAGAACTCAAATAGGAATCTACGGAGGGAAGGCGACGTTCTTCTCGAGGAAGACTACTGTGAAAATTCAGAGAACCGGCATTTGAAGCTGACTGCAGAACGATTCTACTGCCACCATTACACATTTACCGTACGCACCTCAAAGATAAGATCCGAGAAATTAAGGATCTTACGGAAGCTTGTGGACAGTCGTTTTTCCTCGTTCTATTTGCGAGTGGAACAGGAAATGAAATGAGAAGTATTGGTACAGGGTACCCTCCGCCACACACCGTACGGTGGCTTCCGAAGTATGTATGATGAAGTAGATGCGAGTTTCGTCTTTTCGGCAATGTGAAAGAATATTTGCGGAGAGAGAGAGAGAGAGATTTTAGAGCTACAACGACGTTCAGACAACCTTTCGCGAATGACTCCGTAAGGAGCGGATTCCTTCCGACGAGGAACTGAACGATTGGTGTGTAGCGCAGCACTAAGAAAAAGTTTTTTGGCCTGCAACAATAATGAGGGACTTAATCCTCGTATTAGTTAACGGAAATTATATTTACAGATAACTGATAGCCGACCATAGCTAAAGTTTTTCACGACTTCTTAGTTTCTTAGATCTCTCTGCATATACGACGTACGATGCAGTCGTCAAAATTTGCTGGTAATACTGCACCACGTTATGTCAACTAAACACATAGTTTTTCTCTACGTACGTGACTATACGCGTCAAGTCAACTGACTTTGTGTCGTTCTATTGACTCCAGCAGTACTACCAGATGATAAACTCATTTTGTGACGTTCTTGACCAATAATTTGCATATGGGATCGTTTCAACGAACATGAAAGCAGCACCCACTTTCTCCATAATCTTGTTTCTTTTTTCCCTCAGTTTTATCATTTTACTTGATTTTTTTTTCAAAGACACAATTTTGTAGTTAATTCATTTCATGTGCGGTAATGAGGAAATGATCGCTTTTAATTGGATCTTTCCTAGTACCTAGAACCTATTCTGTTCTTTAAATTTCAATTTATTCCATTGTAGTCTGTTCAGGCGTCGGTTTAGCCTCTAGTCAGAGTGTATCACAATTATGTTATCTAATGAAGAAACTGAAGGTCTGCCTGTATGGAAAACAGTTAATTATTTTTCACCCAAACATTTTCTGGTTTTCATCAGAGTGGTTCAGGATACTTTGATTACAGCGTGTCATCTGCAACGTAAGCTCTTATGAGCAGTATATTTATACTGTTAGATGACCCGTTTGCATATACGAAAGCTCTTGTCGCCTGTACAATGGAGTTGCCACCACTTTGAGGGTATTGTACGTAGTTTCCTAAAGCAGAGAGATCTTGATTTCCACTACGTTACCAGTTCTTGATAGACCTGCCTTGTATGTGGCGATACTGCGGAAAGCCACGAACATCGTTTAATTCCTGCCTGCTAGCTTCGCCGAACGAAGTCGTGCGCATGTGACGCACGTCATGTAGTGGCCAACTAACCTCGAGCAGAGGCAGTGGCCTACAAGGCCAACTGGAGGATGAAACCAGTTATGCAAATCATACGTACTAGGTAGCTGCGTTTCCTGAGGAAAGATAAGACTGCTCTTCACCCCTGTCAGTGGAGTACGATCGGACCAGCGGGCAACAAAAGTGTATGCCGTAAAGCTAGAGGACCCGCTGATTTGCAGGAAACAATGCAGGCGTCGGATATGCTGGAGGCGCATAGTCAGTCGACCCCAGCGCGTCAACGCTGCTCAACCGCTTTCTGTGGCCACGGCCGCGAACGCCGGAGGAATATGCTACATACGCTGCCTGCAGTTCTGTACGTCTGTGTCTGAGTTCGATAAAGTGCGTCCTCTTAGAAGACGTAGTCCAAAACTAAGGTCCGTTTAGTCATAAAAAAGCTTATGAGAAAAGCTTTTTATTGACAGTAATACTTTATTAGATATCTACTTTAACTTTTCCACATATTCGTCGTTCACGTCTACACATTTTCCGTAACGCTGCACCTCCTCCTTTCACCACTCTGCATAGAAGTCTGTCGCCTGGGAATCGAACAAGCTGGTAACGACAGCCTTGAGTTCATCGACGTCTTGAAATCGTTGTCCACTCAGCCACTTTTTGAAATGCATAAAAGAAGAAAGAGTCGCTTGCGGAAGGTCGGGACTGTATGTAGGGTGATCAAAAAGTTTCCAACGAAAACCGTGAATCCTTCGTCTTTGCAGCGGTGTGAGAGCGTGCGTTGTCGCCAATGAGGACTGTATCAGACTACAGTTTGTCGCGGCATCGATTCTGCGCGTGTCTCAGTTTGGTTAGAGTTTCACAGTGTACGTCAGCTGTAACTGCTGACTCACAGTCCATGAAATCACTCAAAAGAATGCCCCTTTCGTCCCAGAAAACGGTAGCCGTCATTTTTTCGATTCTATAACGGAGATTGCATAATCTTTTTTGTCTTGGTGAACGAATGGTGCCACTGCATTGACTGTAGTTTCTATTCTGCGTTGGTGTACTATATCCACGTCTCAACGCCCGTAATAATGTGGGAAAACAAATCATCACCATCTTGACTACAAATGTCCAAAAACTGTCGTGCTCTGCGCATTCTTTGTTCTTTGTGCTGATCAGTGAGTATTTTTGGACCCCACCATGCACACAGTTTGTGACATCCAAGTTGTGCAGTGAAAATTCTGTAAACTGAGGTTCAACAACGTTTTGGAATTCATCAGTCGGACCACTAATCGTCAATCGTCCATCATTTCGAAGTTTTTGGTTCACTTGATCAACTACGTCGTCGGCTCGAATGCTGTGGCTGCCACTCTGCTGTTTATCGTGAACATTTGTGCGGTCATTTTGAAATCTTGGTGCCATTTTCGCACTAGTTTGTCACTCATTATTTCAGGTCCATACGCTAGGCATAACTCACAACGGATTTCAGGAGCTGAAGATTCTTCTGCCAACAAAAATCTAATCACACCCCGCACTTCACAGCTGCCGGTATTTACGACTGTCTCGGCCGTAGCGAGCTGGCAAGCAACTGCTGAATCAAAGCAACACTGCAGTAGTTTCCTAAAGAGTCGGTAGACAGCGCTGCGTGCTTGAAGTTTCATTCAGGTCTATCAATAATTAAATATTGTTCACTGGCTCTTAGTTTTGAAATACGCTTCACAGTTCGAATCGGAGGTAGAATACTTTCTTGTTCCAAATATGGCTAGCAACTGGAAGGGCGATGGTGGCGAGGTTTCGTATCTCTGCACTGTGCGGTGACGCCCTCATGAAAATCCGTATGTATCGATAGGACCTACAGCTCACCGAGCATAAATGTTGATTATGTTAAATTTTGTTCAAAAAAATGGCTCTGAGCACTACGGGACTTAACAGCGGAGGTCATCAGTCCCCTATAACTTAGAACTACGTAAACTTAACTAACCTAAGGACATCACACACATCCATGCCCGAGGCAGGATTCTAACCTGCGACCGTCGCGGTTGCGCGGTTCCAGACTGAAGCGCAGGCTTAAATTTTGTATGGGTGAGTGTTAACTATAGTGATGCCTTCTGAGAAGAAAAGGTAACATGCTGAAAAGAGGACTTCATTCTTTCATTTCTGTTGTTGACACAAACGTAAGTGCATAATAGTCACGATAGTCAGCTACTTCAAACAGGTCCGCTTGATATGCAACCTTATGGTACCCAGGTTCTTGCCTGTAATTGAACTGCTGCCAGGGATGTGAAACCAAAGGACGGGATGAGCATTCTAACAGTCGCTCAAGAAGTTGCTCAGCTTAAACCAGCAACCTCAGCTGTGCTACCGCCATTCTACTAATTCTACTTCTGCACATGGCAGTGCATCTATAACGTGGCTGTTCAGTTGCGAAATAGAAAGCGGCTGACGAATCACCAGCTACCTCGTAGTACTCAAAATACGAAAGTACTTTACATAAATCTTAGTTGACTATTTTACTAGTTTGCACCCATTGTATTTGTAAATCTTTCCAGCAACTTATCAGTAGCGGTATATCAACTAATGTGAATGACAACACGTGTTAGCCGGCCAGAGTGGCCGAGCGATTCTAAGCACTTCAGTCTGGAACCGCGCGACCGCTACGGTCGCAGGTTCGAATCCTGCCCCGGGCATGGATGTGTGTGATGTACTTAGGTTAGTTAGGTTTAAGTAGTTCTAAGTTCTAGGGGACTGATGATCTCAGATGTTAAGTCCCATAGTGCTCAGAGCCATTTGAACCATTTTTTTTTTTTTTTGTCAACACGTGTTACATATTCTCGATACACACAGAGGTGACAAAAGCCATAGGAAGTCTTTGCGAGTCCCCTGCAAAAATATGGGTCCAAGCTGCCTTTAAAGCCGTTCATAATTTCGAAAGTGATGAGCCACTGTACGCTACAGCCTTGCAGCATGTTGACAGGTTAGCTTATCAGCTCTAATACTACATCCACTACTGGTGGAGTGGCTCTGAGCACTATGGGACTCAACATCTGAGGTCATCAGTCCCATTCATACACTGAGGAGATAAAATCATGGGATAGCTCCTTATATCGTGTCGGACCTGCTTTTGGCCCGGCGTAGTGCAACAGCTCGACGTGCCATCGACTTAAAAAGTCGTTGCAAGTACGCTGCAGAAATTTTGAGCCATGTTGCCTCTATACCTTTCCATAGTTGCGAAAGTGTTGTCAGCGTACGATTTTTTGCACGAACTGACTTCTCGATTATGTTCCATAAATGTTCGACGTGATTCATGTCGGGCGATCTGGGTGGTCAAATCCTCCGTTCGAACTGTCCAGAATGTTTTTAAAACCAATCGTGAACAATTGTCGCCCATTGACATGACTCATTGTCATCGATAAAAATTCCATCGTTGTTTGTGAAGATGAAGTCCATGAATGACTGGAAATGGTCTCCAAGTAGTCGAACATAACCACTTCGAGTCCATGATAGGTTCAGTTGGGTAAGAGAACCCAGTTCATTCCACGTAAACACAGCAGAAGCCATGAAGCCATCAGCTTCCACAGTGCGTTGGTGACAACTTGGGTCCATAGCTTAGTGGGGTCTGCGTCACACTCGAACCCTGCCATCAGCTCTTACCAGTTGAAATCGGGGCTCACCTGACCAGGCCACAGATTTCCATTCGTCTAGCGTCCAACCGATATGGTCATGAGATGCTGGAGGCAATGTCATGCTGTTAACAAAGGCACTCGCGTCGGTCGTCTGCTGCCATAGTCTATTAAGGCCTCGTCGTACGTCCCACATTGATTTCTGCGGTTATTTCACGCAGTGCCGCATGTCCTTTGGCACTGACAACTATACAACTCCGTTGTTCCCGGTCATTAAGTGATAGCCATCGGCCACTGAGTTGTCCGTGGTGACAATTAATGCCTGAAATGTGATGTTCTAGGCACACTCTTGACACTGGATTTCAGGATACTGAATTTCCTAACAATTTCCGGAAAGTCCCATCCATCTAGCTCCAACTATGATTCCGTGTTTAAAGTCTGCTAATCGCCGTCGTGTGGCCGTAATCACGTCGGAAACTTATCCATGTGAATCACCTGAGCACAAGTGACAGCTCCGCGAGCGCACTGCCCGTTTATACCTTGCGTACTCGATAGCACGGCCTTCTGTATACGCACATATCGCTATCCCATGACTTTTCTCACTCAATGTGATAGGACCTGTGTTAATCGTTTTTGTTGATTTAAGAACCCTTATCGATTTCTACAAGTACAGTCTTAGCCGAAGTCAAGGCAGGCCCATCATCGATTCAATAGATTCACGGTGTTGTTTCACTGCTTTCACGTGACCGAGAGTTGTATCAAGCACTGTCGAAAATACCAGACCTGTCGCTAGATATTCGTGGCGTTAGTGCAAGTGCTCGAAAGCTCTTGGCTGCTAAGCAGAACCTGTTTGATAGAACATAATTAGCAGTGTTTCGAGCGACCAAACAAAACTGCTGTCCGCCCCTGGCCGCTAGTTATACATCAGCAACAAGACATAAACACTAAAATCTCGTCAAAATATGTCACATATCGATCCTCCCCACAAGCAACTTCTGTGCTTTATTGTTCTTTTTTTTAAATCCTGCATCAGTTTTGGCACATTATTCCCGGCTACTGGACACAGAAGGTTTCAGGTTCATCCATTACGTGATTGTTCAGAATGTGCTTTCTACGACCATACTGACATCATTAGTAGTGTTTGTCATAGCAGAAGGACCCAGAGGACGAATGTTTTCACTGTACATTTATACTACTTACAATTCGACAAGTTGTGCATCAAACAGATTGCTTATTAGCCTACAAATCACATTGTGACCGAGTTCCTTCCAAATCATTACGGGTACATGCTTATCTCTGACCTACATAGAAACGTATCCACGTTTGAGTGCACCACCGCTTCAGTCTAACAGTTTACTTAATAATTATAGTATTTAATGCGCAACTCCCATGCTCCCATGTGGATATACATAGCACAAAGGTCAAACTAGTAGTTTTGATCGGAACGCAAGACCACGAGCCGGAGAGGTTCACTTCCTGAGTAATAACTTACCACATTCTTAAAGTGAATGGGTTGAAACGTCAACGATAATCCCGTCTCGCACCTGTTAACAGAGCACGCTGTGGCTTTCGATGTACAGTACGCTGATCTGCCAAAAACTGCAGATGATTGCCAGCTGACAGCAGCCCTATAAGAGGGGTCATAACACAGGATACCCCATTCTTCCATCGACACATTGCGCATTTTGTTCGATACATTTTGTCCCACCGCCTGGCAAAAAATGTCTTGGAAAAAAATAAAAAATGATAGAAGATGAGGGCTTAACGCGACGTCTACGACAAAGTCATTAAAGACGGAGCACAAGCTCGGATTAGCCAAAGATGAGGAAGGAAAGCGGCTGTGTCCTTTCTAAGAAACTGTGATATAATTCTGCCGAACTCTCCCACTATTTTCATAAATGAGAGTTCGGTTGCTTCGGGTGCAGACTGCTTTGTTCATCATAACCTAAATTCTACGTAATAACAGTTGCTTCTGAGATATCAGATATTAACGATCATTACATAAAAATGTTTCAAATTAACGTCCCTTTCCATATCGATATGTTTAGTTATTTTATCAGCTTTCTTCGTACATTTAGAGTTTCCGTATTTTGCTTCTCTTCTAGAACGACTTCTTATTCGCAGTGACATAATGGGTTTGGTGGAATATAGGTTCCATCAAATAATGCTACAAATCCTTATATAAGAATGCCGCTGATCTAAATTTTTACTTTCTTAATAAGTCTTACCTCTTCTTATACTTTGCATGGACAAAATCCAGTTTCGGAGCCCTCTGACCACAGGCAACTGTTTTGTGGTGTTCAAGGCACATCTTTGCCAGCATTTTATTATATTTTGTTGTTACATTTTAACGTAAAGTCTACTATGGTTTTCGTTGATGGAAGTTAGCAAAAAGGTTGGATTCGGCGTATCCATCCCACTACGCGCCAGGTGGTCTTAGAGTATGTCCACATGGTGCCTCACACGTTGAGCGCAATCACAGACGCACGGGAATAAAAGGGCATGCACAAAAATTTGTGAAAAGAACACATTTATCCATGCCTCTTTGAGCAAGTAGTCTGCTATGAATCCTCAGTTTTTACTTGGGAGTTTGTGTTGCGTTTATTCTTATGTAAAGGTGACAAAAATAGAAAACGCCAAAACGACCGTATGTATCTAAATAACGGAGGTACGAGAAATACAAAATTATGGCAATGTTTTGTCTGTAAATTTCAGAAGGAGTTCACAGCGATATTTTAGATTTTCTGCTGGGGAAATTGCAACGATAAAGCTGGCAATAATGTTTCGTTAGCTAGTAACTGGTGACTTACGTACCAGTTTGAACTAGTTATTCCTCATTTCAAAACAAAACATTTCAATTATTATTCCTGAAGCTAAGATATATTTAAGGAACGTCCTTAGACGTTATGTAAAGGTTAACTAACTTTCAAAGCGTAATTTCTCATTTATTTGTTTATATGACTTTAATCATGAAAGGTGAATGTGGATTAACATCCTTGGACTCGACAGATTGGAATTTCAAAGACGCCAAAATCTATTAGAATGGAAGTAGTGTTTTTCAATTTTGTAGGTATTTACATCATCAGTGTGCTTTATTTCTATTTTTCGTAACTTGTGAGCTACGTACAACCCATCAGTTCTTCTGGCCAGATGTCATGCTTCTCGGTTGGTGTTCTTTTAAGTCACCACAGCAAGTATATCCGTCCGCAGTTTTCACGTACACTTTTCATAAATTTTTGGCTTATTATTCTCATTTCTTCGATTCGAAACTTACGATATCTTATATTTTACAGGAATATGATCGGAGACTTTGTATCTAGTACCTGACGCTCAGTGCAACACATCGTGAATTTTTACTCAAACGATCTCAGAAGCGGCATTCCATACGACTTTTTTCTTTGTCTGTAATCATCTATAAACTTAAGCGTGCTTCCTTTGGAGTCAACGGACATTATTACACATAAATCGCTTCATAGCCTCAACTCACTAAACAAACACAAAGGGCCCTAGCTGCCTGTCGTCTGCTAAAAAGCGCAAAGATTGCCACCGAAGGCGGGTACCAATGCGTTTTACGCACGGCCTCCAAAAAATTACGCATGCACAAATGCGCATGCGTAGCTGCACAGTTGAAAATTTATGCGAATGCGCGAAGTTGAACACAAGAAAGACATCGTGTGAAAGCACCTTTAGAGCGCGAGAACGGTGAGGTGTGTGGAAGCTATATCGTGCCGCGGCATAGAGAGACAGAAGCGATTCATCTATGAGGCTAGGCGCCACGAAACGAATATTTCATTACATATATTTTACGTTTAGATGATAATGTACATCTTCAACCATGATGCTGACGTTACTTGCACTGAGGACTTGTCAACAATAATTTCTGTACCTTTCAATTCGAATTCTGACACTAATTAAAAATTCCAGTTACTATTGATAGTCATTAGGAGACACCATGATACAGTCACAATCTTACCCTGAGTAAGCAGGCGCCAAACTGTTAAGATAGCTCACTAATAGTCTACGATCGGTTTTGGAGGAGTTGATACATGAACTGTTTATAAAATGTGATCTCACGTAAAGAGGGAACGATTTATTAAAGTTACCTCGGATGACGTGCGATCTTGTGTTAATCTAAGGAGTCCACGATCGGTTACCGGGGAGGCAACAAGTGACTTACTGTACGAATTTAGATTTCTCGGAATAGCGGAACGAATTCTTAAAAGTTGCCTCGAAAACCATGTATGAGCGACATCGGGTGAATTCTAAGATGGTATGGAACATCTTTTGTGACTTTTTACGGTGCTCGGGGATTCGGAAACTTTATTATGAGTATCAATAGTCCATTGGCTCCAGAAATTGATTCTCTTTATTTTATTTTGTGAGTTTACGAATAAAAGAAAATAAGGTGGCATCACAATATTTCGTAATATCATTTCTAGTAGCACTGAGAAATTTCCCATTTGCCACTTCGTTATGCACTGATTATTGCATGCACATTAGCACCCGTGGCCTGCGGAGAAGAAACCAGTCGGGACAACAGCTACGAGTCACCTTTACAAGATGAGAGGTAAGAAAGTTACCTCCAGTCGTGCTAAGAGAAGTGGGCGCGTATGTTACATCATGAAATCCAGTGTGTTTGTTGCACTTGGTATATCTTTTTGGTGGAAAGTTTATATTCAGGAACTCACCGTGCAGGACATGGTATGAAGCTGCTAATAGTTTGAACACTGAAAAAAAGACGCGCACCATGATGGAATTATCCAGATGGGGCGGAAATTGTTAGATGTGATTTTACAAGTATAGGCAACAAATAATTAAAATTCCAGAAAAATTGCATGATTTATTGAAGAGAAAGAACTGCACAAATTAAGTAATTCAATAACGCGTTGGTCCATCTTTGGGCCTTATGCAAGTACTTATTCGACTTGGCAGAGTTGTTAGATGTCTTCCTGAGGGATATCGTTCCGAATTCTGTCCAATTGGCGCATTTCGTCAAAATCCCGTGCTGGTTGGAGGACCCGTGCTCCAAACGTTCTCAGTTGGGGAGAGATACGAGCCCTTGTTGGCCAAGCTATGGCTCTGCAAGCACGAAGACAAGCAGTAGAAACTCTCGCCGTGTGCGGGCAGTCATTATATTGCTGAAATGTAAGCCCAGGATGACTTGCCATGAAGAGTAACAGAACGGGGCCTAGAATACCGTGCCGCGGATGACAACAAAAGTGGTCCTGCTATGAAATGGCAGACTATCGCTCCTGGTTGTCGCGCAGTATGACAGGCGACAATCCGGTTGATACCCCATAGCTGTCCTGGGCGTCTCCAGACAAATCTTCGCTTATTATCGGTGCTCAGTTCGAAGCGGGACTCATCACTGAAGACAATTCTACTCCAGTCAATGAGATTCCAGGCTGAAGACGTGCCTGGAGACAGAATCTGGCACGATATCTCTCAAGACATCCAACAAATCAGTCAATCAGTGTCAAGACGAACAATTGCTTACGTAAGGAAAAGAGGTGGACCAGTGCATTATTACTTGCTCAATTTGTGAAGCTATGTCTCTCGAGTAAAACAGCCAGTTTGCTTGAAATTGTAGTCACTTATTTGCCATCACATCTCCCGATTTCCGTCCCATTCGGGTAATTCCATCGTGGGGCGTCATTCCTTTTTTTATTTCTTGGTTATACATCACGACAGCATTCTGTTTGATTTTTATATTGACGTTTTACTCGTGATTTTTGTTTCTGTATGCTTTTAACCATGGCACCACCTTTTAAACCCGCAACAATCAATATACGCTGAAGAACCAAAGAAACTAGTATACTTGCACGCAGAAGTGCCGCAGTTCGACATGGCACGGACTGGAATAATGTCTGACGTTGTGCTAGAGGGAACTGACACCATTAATCATGCAGTGCTGTCCATAAATACGTAAATGTGCGAGGGGGTGGAGGTCTGAACAGCACGTTGCATTGCTGATAAGCTCAATAATGTTTATGTCTGGGGAGTTTGGTGGCCAGCGGAAGTGTTTAAAATCAGAAGAGCGTTTCTGGAGCCGCTCTGTAGCAGTTCTGGACGTGTAGGGTGTCGCATTGTTGTGCTGCAATTGCCCAAGTCCGTCGGAATGCAGAACGGTCATGAATGGATGCAGGCAATCATACAGGATGCTTACGTACGTGTCACATGTCAAAGTATCTGGACACCAACTGCACACGCCCCACACCATTACACCGTCTCCACCAGCTTGAACGGTCCCCTGCTCACATGCAGGGTCCATGGATTCACCAGGTTGTCTCCATACCCGTACACGTCCATCCACTGGTTACAATTTGAAACGAGACTCGTCCGACGAGGCAACATATTTCCAGTCATCCAGTCGTCAAGAGTCCAATGTCGGTGTTACGGGCCCAGGCGAGCTTCGAGGCGTAAAGCTTTGGGTCGTACAGTCAAAAAGCTCATATCGACGATGTTTCGTTGAATGGTTCGCACGCTGACGCTTGGTGGTGGCCTAGCACTGAAATCTGCAGCAATTTGCGGAAGGGTTGCACTTTTGTCACGTTGAACGATTCTCTTCGGTCGTCGTTGGTCCCGTTCTTGCAGGACCTTATTCCGGCCGCAGCGATGTCGGAGATTTGATATTTTACTGGATTCACGATATTCACGGTACCAGTACACTCGTGAAATGGTCGTGCAGAAAAATCCCCACTTCATCACTACTTCGGAAATGCTGTGTCCCACTAGTGGTGGGACGACTATAACATGTTCAGACTCACGTAAATCTTGATAACCTGCCATTATGGCAGCAGTAATTGATCTAATAACTGCGCAATACACTTGTCACTCACAATCCCTTTCACTCACGTTAGCAAGTTTATGGCGTTGTATTTCCAGAAAACGTAATAGCTACAAAAATACGGATTGTTTTTTGATTGAGAATGATCGCCACATATTAAATCTGTCGGTACCTAACGCAATCACAGTTTTTAGCCACCGACCTGCTCAATACGCCACGTGGAATTTATGTCTTTCCTCGTCACAAAATTCACTTAAAAATTCCGAAATTTCTACCCACCCATCGGAATAATTATGCCATCACTTTACAACACTTTTGATGTATGAAACACTGCTAGATCCGGCAACTTATCATTTCCATCGGAACTTCTACTACTCACGTCCGAACTGTTTCATGGCTAGACTCCGACTCCTCTCTAGGATACTCTATGTCTTCTCTACCAGCGGAGAAAGGCGCGCGAAGAATATTGTTTTACCATTGGTCAATTTACTCAACAGCCAATAGCAAAACAATATTCTCCCGCGTCAGTCCGCGCTTTTCATCAATAACCAATCGCAAAATATTAAACCTAACGACTGCACTTTTTACCGACGTAATTATCTAATATGCTGAAGTTTTGTTTATGCATAAAGTTATTTACTATTGTTATTTATACCTGTATTAATTTTCCCTTTACCATAAACTTACTTTACAAATCTATTCCACAAAAATCCCCTTTGTCCACATCCATACTTCTTTGAAATGTTCCCACACTAAATCCCACTACATAACTCGTTAAACAATTATCTTCATATTAACCTTAAACCACACTCATGCATCATTCATACTGCTAAAACACATTTATAACATTTTACATAATCAAAGACATAATAACACTTCATGAAAATACTAGAACAGTTTATGAAAAACATTCTATTACTTTAGTGCACTCTAGTGGGCACAATCGAAACTAAATCACAGTCCCCTATCCAATAATGTCCTCTATCGGCTGATACAGAAACTACCTGCGCGTCCAGTCTCGCGTCACCATCTGTCACCATCCAGCTCTGAGACACATCTCCCACTTAACCGAATCCGAGGCAGGATCGGTATTCGGCGCTACGCCTCACTCTGCCTGTTTACATATCTCTGTATCTGAATACACATGCCAAATAAGTTTCTTTGGCGCTTTAGCGTATTATGAAAACGATTTGTGTGCGAACAAAACTGGCAGCTTTTGTGGGGTTGCCACTGTCATCTGGATGGCCGTCAGTACAGCTTAAATAACTTGGAATTTAATTTGATTCGTAAGGCACATCATAAATCTGACGTAAGGCTTGTGTGATGTCAACGACGTCAATAGCCGCTGGAATAAAAGCAGTAGCCCCAGTCGAAAGGGGGCACATGTGCAAGTGTAGTGGCAGTCTTGCTACGGCGTCTATGAATGTAACCATCAGACACTTCGACAGCTACATGCGTATATACATGTTGATGATGATGCCGTAATGTTTTTGCCTAGCGAGAAGATGGAAACACTGATGCAGGGAGATAACTGAGAGGATCTCTCCAGTGTTGTCGTTGTTATGGAGGCTAAACAACTAACATTATACAGAGATTTAGTTCGTTATTTATTGAGTTAAAAAACACCTCATTCAACGTACGAAGCAGTGGACCTGCAATCCTGGACTATCAAATGACAGTGAGATAAACATGCACACAGCAGTTATGGATTTTGGATTTTCGTTATTGGCTGTGGCTCGTATTACCCACCCAGATAGCTGAGCGCGCTAAAGCGCCGGTTCCAAAACAGGGAAATGAGCCGGCCAGCCTGGATGTGATATGTAGGCCGCTTCCCACATCCCACCATTTGAATACCGTGCAGGCATCCAAGTCCCGTCTCAGAGACACGATTCGAAAATATTTAGAAAACTTTCACCCACTTCCACACAAGAAACACTGCACGCAGCCACTCACGACACACATATGCCGTACTGGAGGGTGACGGCATAGCGATAGACGGGCATTTGGCCACCCATTAAACTAATCACGCCTAACCTATTAATAAAACGCCGATCGAGCCCCGATGCAGGACAAAGGCACAAGTCAAAATAAATGGGGCGCGCATGAATGGCATTTCAAGTAAACATGTCAGAACCATACAGACATTCGTGTTTTACGATTTAGGGACTCAACGGAGAATCTTAATCTGGATGACCTGCCGGAGATCCGAGGTGCCCTCTTCCCGTATGCGAATCCAGTGTCCTTCCACTGCCCCCTTCGCCGCAAAATCGGATGCTGTTGATGCTGTTGTCGCTCCTTCTCAGTCCGCCACTTCCCAAAAGTGGTGTGATCGGTTACACGCAGTTAGGGGCTCGTATTTTAACACCCACTCTCGTTGTTGCGGACTGCTAGTATGACTTGTCTGGCTCCGGGTAGTAGTGGACGCATGTTAGCCGAGTATGGTGGCAACACTGAATATTTTCCCCTGAGTGTGCCAAGAAAGTGTTCAGCATCTGGGGGTACTATCATTAGATTCTGCACCACGGCCCACCCCATTGAGTCTTGAGAACTACAACTACCCTATGAATCATTTCTGCAGTTTATAGTATTGTAGTTGCCTATCCAAAATTCCCAGGTGTTGTGCCCAGCGCCGTCTACACCACGGTTGAAGGTTTGTGTAACGCCACTGTGACTGATAATGTCACATTTTTCTCAATCTTTTGCAAACAAAATGACATTCAAATGTTTTTTATTCCAATCTTTGATTACAATATAAAGTCCTTCGACAATGACCGGTTTCAGTCTGGTCTGTTCCACACTAAGGTTTTTTTTTTTTTTTAAAGATCCTCTCTCGCTCCCCCCCCCCCCACCCCCCTTATTGGTTGGTAGGGTTGCGTGCCTCAGCGACACAGATATCCGTACCGTAGGTGCAACGACAACGGAGGGGTATCTGTTGCGAGGCCAGACAAACGTGTGGTTCTTGAAGGGAACCAGCAGCCTTTTTATGTACACTACCAAAAGCTGCTAAGACCTTATTATGCTGCATATAATTTCGATTATTTGCGTATCGTTTGTTAGAATTTCAAAGCTTAACGACCTCATCCCCCCCATGAACCAAGGACCTTGCCGTTGGTGGGGAGGCTTGCGTGCCTCAGCGATACAGATATCCGTACCGTAGGTGCAACGACAACGGAGGGGTATCTGTTGCGAGGCCAGACAAACGTGTGGTTCTTGAAGGGAAGCAGCAGCCTTTTCAGTAGTTGCAGGGGTAACAGTCTGGATGATTGACTGATCTGGCCTTGTAACACTAACCAAAACGGCCTTGCCGTGCTGGTACTGCGAACGGCTGAAAGCAGGTGGAACCTACAGCCGTATTTTTTCCCGAGGGCATGCATCTTTACTGTAACATCAACAAAAGCAAAACGAGGATAATGGAATGTAATCGAATTAAGTCGGGTGGTGATGAGGGAATTAGATTAGGAAATGAGACACTTAAAGCAGTAAAGGAGTTTTGTTATTTGAGAAGCAAAATAACTGGTGATGGTCGAAGTAGAGAGGATGTAAAATGTACACTGGCAATGGCAAGGAAAGCGTTTCTGAAGAAGAGAAATTTGTTAACATCGAGTATAGATGTAAGTGCCAGGAAGTCATTTCTGAAAGTATTTGTATGGAGTGTAGCCAAGTATGGAAGTGAAACATGGACGATAAATAGTTCGGACAAGAAGAGAATAGAAGCTTTCGAAATGTGGCACTACAGAATAATGCTGAAGATTAGATGCGTAGATCACATAACTAATGAGGAGGTATTGAATAGAATTGGGGAGAAGAGGAGTTTGTGGCACAGCTTGATTAGAAGAAGGGATCGGTTGGTAGGACATATTCTGAGGCATCAAGGGATCAGCAATTTAGTATTGGAGGGCAGCGTGGAGGGTAAAAATCATAGAGGGAGGCCAAGAGATGAATACACTAAGCAGATTCAGAAGGATGTAGGTTGCAGTAGGTACTGGGAGATGAAGAAGCTTCCACATGATAGAGTAGCATGGAGAGCTGCATCAAACCAGTCTCAGGGCTGAAGACCACAACAACAACAACAACACGTAAGCTCCTATTTCGTCCTCAATCCGCGAGGGGTAACACTTGATCTGTGCCCTCGAAGTCCACCAAAGGGTGAGTAGTAAATGACGGAAAATATTCAAAGGACCGTAAGCTGTTCTGCACAACAAGTCAAGAACCACTATTATTTATTTCCTTCCTTATGTTATTGTTTACAAAATAAAGGAAACAGTTAACGATATACAGGAAAATCTCAAGATCTGGACATGTTATTCTTCCACAGATGCATCACATGACCCACAAAAGGTCTCACTTTTATCAGTCAGCGCTGGAAGATAAGGGAAAAAATCATCTAATCGTAGAGTACGAGCAATAGTGTAAGACCCTGCAAATCACACGTCGCCGACAGTGAAGTGTGGTCTGTGAAGTGTGACTTGTAAATGGGAGTGAGGACAAGTTTCGCACTCTTGTTATTACATGAATACTCAGAATTTCTCTACACATTTCACGGAACTGAGTTGCGACCGCATTTATTGACGTAAGGACATGGAAAAGTAATTTTTTAACTCAATATGTGACACTATGAACGAGATTTCATTTTCATTTATAATTTACTCCGTATAAAAGCGCTAAACAGAGCTCTTACATAGCCGATAGTGGCTGTTACTGAGATCCTCTAACGTCCACCACTGTGGGGAACAAGACTCCAGTAGAACTGTTAAGAGACATGTGGGCGCTAGGAGGATTATGAAATTATGCTGAAGAGTAACGCCCCGGAATTTTTGTGTTAAAAATCTTAAAACATTTTAAACGTTATTAACATTCTATAGCTTTATTCTTCACGTCTGAATGTTTATGCATTTTTACCAACCAGAGACTGTTCGTTGATACCGTAACTGTAGAACGTTTGACTTTGTTGACTGTACCACAACCTTACCTCTGCTCGCACCGGTACATCGATGTTCTGAGGTTTCTAGCTTATTCTTGCAGTTCAATGACAGTGATGAAAGTTCTCCCTTCATTTGTCGACTCTTCCTTCACACTTGTACACTGGGTACTTCCCAAACAAAAGTCTTTAATAGTCGATATGTTACGCCACAGAAGTTCTGAATACAAGCAATATGATCTTTGGTTTTCAGAAGTAATATCGTAGCCTGTGGGAGAGACTGGTGTTGGTTAGCTGCTGAGCGGTCTGGGAATAAAGACAGAGATGCAAACGCACAGGATGTTGAATTTTGGAAAAAATGCACCCGTGGTCTAGGAGTACGTCTTCTATTAGTAGTTAAAACAACCTCTGTCCCGTGTACAAAAGCCACCACTGCTTAAATTTTGATCAATTATCAACATTGGCGGCCGAAGACTTCCGGCATAAGAAGTCACCCTCGTTCTGCCAACGAACTTGTCAAACAGGGCAGAGGCGCAGACAAAGGTTCAGGGTACAGCCTTGTTCTTGGGGTGGGAAACTGCCCCTAAAGGTGGAAGAATCAACAGTGATCAACGGCTTGAGGCTGCAGAAGGCAATTGAAACAACTGCCGTAAATACACGTAAAGTGTATCCACAGGACATGTGGGCTGTAACTGAAAAAAAGTGTCATGATGATCTCTCCATTGGCAAAAGATTCCGGAATAGTCCCTCATTTGGATCTCCGGGAGGAGACTGCCAAGTGGAAGGTGAGAAAAAGATTGAATAACCAACGAAAGGATAAAGTTCTACGAGTCCGGACGTGGTATGTCACAAGCTTCAACGTGGTAGGGAAATTAGAAAATTTGAAAAGGGAAATGCAAATGCTCAATCTAGATATAGTAGGGGTCAGTGAAGTGAAGCAGAAAGAAGACAAGAATTCCTGGTCAAATGAGTGCAGGATAATATCAAAGGCAGCAGAAATCGGTACAACAGGAGTAGGATTCGTATGAATATGAAGGTAGTGCAGAGAGTGTGTTATTGTGAACAGTTCAGTGATAGGGCTTTTCTTATCAGAATCGACAGCAAATCAACAACGACAATGGTAGTTCAGAATTACTTGCCGATGTCGCAAGCTGAAGATAAAGAGATAGAGAAAGTATATGAGGATATTGGAAGGGTAATCTAATAGCCATGGGTGACTGGAACGCAGCTGTGGGGGAAGAAGTAGAAAAAAGTTACAGGAGAATATGGGCTTTGGACAAGGAATGATAGAGGAGAAAGACTAATTGAGTTCTGTAACAAATTTCAGTTAGTAATAGCGAATACTCTGTTCAAGAATCACAAGAGGAGAAGCTACACTTGGAACATACCGCGTGATAGGAAAAGATTTCAGTGAGATTACCTCATTGTCAGATACAGATTCCGAAATCAGATACTTTCCCAGGAGCAGCTATAGACTCAGATCACAATGTTGTAGTGATGATGAGTAGGCTGAAGTTTAAGGCATTAGTCAGAAGAATCAGTGTGCAAAGAAGTGGGATATGGAAGTGCTAAGGAATGACAAGAAACGCTTGAAGTTCTCTAAGGCAATAGATACTGCAATAAGGAACAGCTCAGTAGGCGGTGCAGCTGCAGAGGAATGGACATCTCTAAGAAGCAAAAATGGTTCAAATGGCTCAGAGCACTATGGGACTTAACATCTGTCATCAGTCCCCTAGAACTTAGAACTACTTAACCTAAGGACATCACACACATCCATGCCCGAGGCAGGATTCGAACCTGCGACCGTAACAACCGCGCGGTTCCGGACTGCGCGCCTCGAACCGCTAGACCACCGCGGCCGGCCTCTAAGAAGCACAAAGACAGAAGCTAGAAATTAACCATAGGTACAAAGATGATAACTGTCAAGTAATCATGGGTAACAGAAGAAATAGTTCAGCTTATCGATGGAAGAAGGAAGTACAAAAATGTTCAGGGACATTCAGGAATGCAGAAATACAAGTCACTGAGGAATGAAATAAAAGGAAGTGCAGGGAAGCTAAGACGAAATGGTTGCATGAAAAACGAAATAATTGTCGGAAGGACTGACTCAGCATATAGGAAAGTCAAAACAGCAATGGGTGAAATTAAAAGCAAGGGTGGTAATATTAAGAGTACAAGGAAAACTCCACTGTTAAATGTAGAGGAGAGAGCGTATAGGTGGAAAGAGTACATCGAAAGGCCCTATGAGGGGGAAGATTTGTCTGATGTGATAGAAGAAACACTACTCGATTCAGAAGAGAGAGGGGATGCAATATTAGAATCAGAATTTAAGAGAGTTTTGGAGGACTTACGATCAAATAAGGCAGAATAGATAGATAATATTCTATAAGAATCTCTAAAATTATTGGCAGAAGTGGCAACAAAACGCCTTTTCACGTTGGTGTGTAGGGTATGTGAGTCTGGCAATATACCGTCTGACCTTCGGAAAAACATCATCCACACAACTCCGAAAACTGCAAGAGCCTAGAATTATCGACAATCAGCTAAACAGGTCATGCATCCAAGTTACTGATAAGAATAATATCCAGAAGAATGGGAAAAAATTGAGGATGTGTTAGATGACGATCAGTTTGGCTTTAGGAAAGTGAAAGGCACCAGAGAGCCAATTCTGTCGTTGCGCTTGATAAGCGAAGCAAGGTTAAAGAAAAATCAGGAGGCGTTCATAGAATTTGGCGACCTGAAAAAAGCATTCGACAATGTAAAATGGAGCAAAATGTTCGAAATTCTAAGAAAAATATAGGTAAGCCACAGGGAGAGGCGGGTAATATACAAAACGGAATAATAAAAGTGGACGACCAAGAACGAAGTGCTCGGACTAAAAAGGGTGGAAGTATGTAAAGTACATACAGGGTGTTTCAAAAATGACCGGTATATTTGAAACGGCAATAAAAACTAAATGAGCAGCGATAGAAATACACCGTTTGTTGCAATATGCTTGGGACAACAGTACATTTTCAGGCGGACAAACTTTCGAAATTACAGTAGTTACAATTTTCAACAACAGATGGCGCTGCAAGTGATGTGAAAGATATAGAAGACAACGCAGTCTGTGGGTGTGCCATTCTGTACGTCGTCTTTCTGCTATAAGCGTGTGCTGTTCACGACGTGCAAGTGTGCTGTGGACAACATGGTTTATTCCTTAGAACAGAGGATTTTTCTGTTGTTGGAATTCCACCGCCTAGAACACAGTGTTGTTGCAACAAGACGAAGTTTTCTACGGAGGTTTAATGTAACCAAAGGACCGAAAAGCGCCGCTACCATTGCTGCACGAGAGACATTCGCTAACGATATAGTGCACAGGATTGATGACGGCGATATGCATGTGGGCAGCATTTGGTTTACTGACGAAGCTTATTTTTACCTGGACGGCTTCGTCAATAAACAGAACTGGCGCATATGGGGAACCGAAAAGCCCCATGTTGCAGTCCCATCGTCCCTGCATCCTCAAAAAGTACTGGTCTGGGCCGCCATTTCTTCCAAAGGAATCATTGGCCCATTTTTCAGATCCGAAACGATTACTGCATCACGCTATCTGGACATTCTTCGTGAATTTGTGGCGGTACAAACTGCCTTAGACGACACTGCGAACACCTCGTGGTTTATGCAAGATGGTGCCCGGCCACATCGCACGGCCGACGTCTTTAATTTCCTGAATGAATATTTCGATAATCGTGTGATTGCTTTGGGCTATCCGAAACATACAGGAGGCGGCGTGGATTGGCCTCCCTATTCGCCCTGTGACTTCTTTCTGTGGGGACACTTGAAAGACCAGGTGTACCGCCAGAATCCAGAAAGAATTGAACAGCTGAAGTAGTACATCTCATCTGCATGTGAAGCCATTCCGCCAGACACGTTGTCAAAGGTTTCGGGTAATTTCATTCAGAGACTACGCCATATTATTGCTACGCATGGTGGATATGTGGAAAATATCGTACTACAGAGTTTCCCAGACCGCAGCGCCATCTGTTGTTGACAATTGTAACTACTGTAATTTCGAAAGTTTGTCTGCCTGAAAATGTACTGTTGTCCCAAGCATATTGCAACAAACGGTGTATTTCTATCGCTGCTCGTTTAGTTTGTATTGCCGTTTCAAATATACCGGTCATTTTTGAAACACCCTGTAGTTCTGGCAATAACGGCCATGACCTTCTTCTTCTGTGCAGATGCACACATATTACCCGAAGTCTTACAGGACTTGGTAAGAATGTCTTCCACGAGTAATGAGTGTGTTGGGTAGGGACACCACGAATGTAGAGTGTGAACATATAAGGTGAGAATGTAGGTCTCGCGGGAGGCGTGAGGGAGAGAGTCCCTGCAGTCGCACTGTAGTCTGTGCCCTCGGTGACTCAGCTGGAGCTGGCATGGTAGCTCAGCGTGTTCGGTCAGAGGGCTGCTCGCCCTGTGTAACAAAAAAACTGAGTAAAGGAATCAACGCTTAACTTGAACGGATGTCTTGTGACGTCCGCCCAGACAAAACGCAACGAACAATACCGAACAAAACGACAAAAAAAAAAAAGGATAAAGCGTCTGCCATGTAAGCAGGAGATTCCGGGTTCGAGTCCCGGTCGGGGCACATATTTTCACCTGTCACCGTCGATATTTATCAACGCCCGTCAGTAGCTGAAGGTATTAATGTATAATTCTTTTTGGAGAACGAAGATTTCCTCTATAAAAATCAACACGTATTTCGCGACCAGAGATGTTGCGAATCTCTACTCGCTCTATTGATCCCTGAGACCCAGATCGCCGTTGCTGCCGTGTTCCTTGGCTTCTGGAAAGCTTTCGACATGGTTCCCCACTATTGCCTAGTAAGAGAAAATACACTCCTGGAAATTGAAATAAGAACACCGTGAATTCATCGTCCCAGGAAGGGGAAACTTTATTGACACATTCCTGGGGTCAGATACATCACATGATCACACTGACAGAACCACAGGCACATAGACACAGGCAACAGAGCATGCACAATGTCGGCACTAGTACAGTGTATATCCACCTTTCGCAGCAATGCAGGCTGCTATTCTCCCATGGAGACGATCGTAGAGATGCTGGATGTAGTCCTGTGGAACGGCTTGCCATGCCATTTCCACCTGGCGCTTCAGTTGGACCAGCGTTCGTGCTGGACGTGCAGACCGCGTGAGACGACGCTTCATCCAGTCCCAAACATGCTCAATGGGGGACAGATCCGGAGATCTTGCTGGCCAGGGTAGTTGACTTACACCTTCTAGAGCACGTTGCGTGGCACGGGATACATGCGGACGTGCATTGTCCTGTTGGAACAGCAAGTTCCCTTGCCGGTCTAGGAATGGTAGAACGATGGATTCGATGACGGTTTGGATGTACCGTGCACTATTCAGTGTCCCCTCGACGATCACCAGTGGTGTACGGCCAGTGTAGGAGATCGCTCCCCACACCATGATGCCGGGTGTTGGCCCTGTGTGCCTCGGTCGTATGCAGTCCTGATTGTGGCGCTCACCTGCACGGCGCCAAACACGCATACGACCATCATTGGCACCAAGGCAGAAGCGACTCTCATCGCTGAAGACGACACGTCTCCATTCGTCCCTCCATTCACGCCTGTCGCGACACCACTGGAGGCGGGCTGCACGATGTTGGGGCGTGAGCGGAAGACGGCCTAACGGTGTGCGGGACCGTAGCCCAGCTTCATGGAGACGGTTGCGAATGGTCCTCGCCGATACCCTAGGAGCAACAGTGTCCCTAATTTGCTGGGAAGTGGCGGTGCGGTCCCCTACGGCACTGCGTAGGATCCTACGGTCTTGGCGTGCATCCGTGCGTCGCTGCGGTCCGGTCCCAGGTCGACGGGCACGTGCACCTTCCGCCGACCACTGGCGACAACATCGATGTACTGTGGAGACCTCACGCCCACGTGTTGAGCAATTCGGCGGTACGTCCACCCGGCCTCCCGCATGCCCACTATACGCCCTCGCTCAAAGTCCGTCAACTGCACATACGGTTCACGTCCACGCTGTCGCGGCATGCTACCAGTGTTAAAGACTGCGATGGAGCTCCGTATGTCACGGCAAACTGGCTGACACTGACGGGGGCGGTGCACAAATGCTGCGCAGCTAGCGCCATTCGACGGCCAACACCGCGGTTCCTGATGTGTCCGCTGTGCCGTGCGTGTGATCATTGCTTGTACAGCCCTCTCGCAGTGTCCGGAGCAAGTATGGTGGGTCTGACACACCGGTGTCAATGTGTTCTTTTTTCCATTTCCAGGAGTGTACAAGCTTACCGGTTTGTAACTGAATTTATGACTTCCTTATAAGAACAACTTTACATGTCGTTCTTACCCGAGTCAAACTGACAGATGTAAAGTAACTTCGTGAGTACCTGAAGGAAGTGATATGGGGACCTGAGCGTTTACAATTGATATCAGGGCTCTAGTGGATAACATCGGAATCGCCATTTGACTAATTGCAGGCGATGCTGTTTTTTGTAGGGAGGTTTCAGCCATATGCAGGAAGTCCTATGGAGGGTTACTGGAGGCTGAACAGTTTGCCCATAAGCAGTTGAAGAGGTCTGTTTCTGTTTTGTTATACTACTGGTGATAAAACACTGAAAAAATTAACAACCGTAAAGTACAGGGTGGTTATAGTTAATTAAACTTTCGCTGTTTGAGCCAGTGTAGACGGAAAACTATTTATGTTACGGGTACCTAACTTCATAAGAACGATGTTCAGACTTTGCGCTGCGGGATTCGCGTTGTTAGTAGTGTTAGTGTCAGGACTTGCCGTTAGACCTCGCTACTGGTACAGAGACGAAGGGTTCAAACACAGCCATCAGCGTGCATTACAGAGGCAGACAACCAACAGGCGTGTGCACAAAGTGAGACGGGCTTTACTTTAGTCGTACAGCTGTTTTGTCAAAACAACGGCAATAGTGCTCCTGCTCTTCGCGAGTGTCGGCGCATTAAAGGAACACGGAGAGCTCTTCTTTTCGCTCCAGGGTTGAAGAACTTGATTCAGAAGTTCGAATTAACTATAAAAAAAATGGCTCTGAGCACTATGGGACTTAACATCTGTGGTCATCAGTCCCCTAGAACTTAGAACTACTTAAACCTAACTAACCTAAGGACATCACACACATCCATGCCCGAGGCAGGATTCGAACCTGCGTCCGTAGCAGTCGCGCGGTTCCGGACTGCACGCCTAGAACCGCTAGACCACCGCGGCCGGCAAATTAACTATCAATTTGTGAATCACTCGTGGGAGAGGCTGACGGCCAATTGTGCCACAAATTGTTGAAGAAGCTACTATTGCCAAGCCTGAGAACACTGGACGCAATATGCGATCTTCAGACAGTGCAGGAGATATGCTACGACAGTCAGTATCCCACCTGAGATGTTTTGGTCAGCAGTAGAGCAGCCCCTAGTGCGGTTCCAGGCTGTCGTGGACGCAGATGGTCTTCACTATGAGCAACGTTTGTAACCTGGAACGTAAACATGGTACGCAATTAACAAATGTTACCCCTCTCCTGTGGAAATTAAAAATGGTTCAAATGGCTCTGAGCACAATGGGACTTAACTTCTGAGGTCCTCAGTCCCCTAGAACTTAGAACTACTTAATCCTAACTAACCTAAGGATCACACACGCCCATGCCCGAGGCAGGATTCGAACCTGCGACCGTAGCGGTCGCGCGGTTCCAGACTGTAGCGCCTAGAACCGCTTGGCCATCTGGGCCGGTGGAAATTAAAATGTGTTCCTTACAAAGGCTTATCCGATATTTCATTTCTGCATGTTCTTACAAGTTTCATTGTCCTGCGATAGCTCTTTTTTCATGAGGGCTCTCTGAAGGAGTGAAAATGTAATTTCAATCACAGTGTGCGTACGAGTTACCTTCGGGAGCAGTCTAAAGCGGAATGACCACACAAGAATAGTTGTGGGAAAGGCGGGTGCCGGGGTAAAATTCATTGGAAGAACCTAAAAAATTGAAATTCATGCAAGAAGGAAGTGGATAACAAAACTCTCGCTCGATCGATTCTTGAATACTGCTCATAATTCTGGGACGTTTACCAGGTTCGTTTAATAGATGAGATAGAAATGTCCCAATGAAGGCTGGCACGTTTTGCCACTAGATCGCTTAGCTAACGTGAGAACGCTATGGAAATATCAGGATACTCCCAGTGGCAGACGCTACAAGAAAGGCGTTCTACATAACGGAGAGACTTTGCTAAAATTCCGAGAGTGTACGTTTCAAGAAGAATCGGGAAACTTAATTGGTTCTTGCCAAATGCGACTCACGAAATGACTAAAATGAGAGATGCTAGTTTTTACGGAGGTTTACCGTTAATGTTGTTCTTCCCATGCTTTATTCGTAAATGGAACAGGGAAGTTGGCTGGGGGGGGGGGAGGAGGGAGGGGGGGGAAGAGCGGGAAGGTGGGGATAACAGTGTTGTCGGGAGTACTCTTCGCCTATACATTATAAGGTATCTGCACAGATTATGAAGGTTATAGGGTCGCCATATGAAAGGTATCTGTATAGATTATGAGGGGTATCTGTGGAAATCATGAACTGTGTCTCTCAAAATTTCGCGGACAAAAGATGTTGGCAACCGGTTGGCTGATTTTTTCAGCCTCTTCAACAATAAATGATTTTTTTTACCACACAGAGGCTAAGACTCTGTCATCCAGTTCGACTGAGCATTCTGTCCTCAGTCAGGCAACCAATTTATTTATAGGAAATGTACTTCATAAAATTGAAATTTTACTTAACAAGCAAATAAACAGACCTGTTTGAATTGCATACGGGTCAAACGCTATAGAATGTTTCCTATGAAACGGATATTGGGATATGTGGGATAAAATATTAACAGTGTAATTCAATTTATACTAGATTTACATTTATTTTATTAACAGTGATATTCAATTGAAACTAGGTTTAACATTTATTTTACGTAACCAAATTAGAAAAGCACTACATATTTACATAAAAATATAACGGTTGCTGGTCACTGCGTCAAATAATCAAGTGAGTGCAACAAATAATCAGATACGTTGCCTGACGGGCTTGCAAATCATTAGAGTCTCTTAAAATGGGAATCACTTAACGGTACATGAAACACACACGCACTTCAAATTCGTAATAACACCACACAGAAGATATAAAAGGAAATAGGAGAACTGCAACATGTATCAAAAACACATGTCGCGGCAAATGGTTTGTTCCACCCGCCTGAGGCAAAAAAAAAAAAAAAAAAAAAAAAAAAACCCTCAAGCCGTGGAATTGAACGAGAATTTCGATCCGAAATGCAGATCAGATCGGGGATACCTGTAGAACACAGGACACACGTGAAGGCAATGTAATATAAGCCCCACAAGTATAGGATAAGAAAGGAAAACCGACGAGCTGAAGGCTTGTTCGCTTTTAAAACACGTGGCCATATCCTCACAAAGTCAGATAAAGGAAAATCCGTGGGAGGAGCTACCCATATAAGTAAACTATCGCAAACTAATTGCAAGATGAAACAGATTCCGAGAACTGAAAGTTCTCCGGAACAACTTGGGATTGAGCAAACAAGTCACACAAACTAACGGACAGAAATTACGGAATACGGACGAAAGTAACGAAACAGAAGAAGAAATAATGTAAGAAACAACAACACACGCACATTCTCGCTGGGAAAAACGAATTCCAATTCAGACTAAGCGGAGTTCGCACACCACGTCCCACATTTCTAAGTTCTGGTTGAACAAAGTAACTACTAGTAAAATCAAACCATTATAAAAAACCTACCACTTTCGATTCCGACGAAAATGTTCTGCCTGATTATAAACATCTGAAGCTAGAAAACAAATGGATTAAGACTTCGACTAGGCTGAAAATTACACAGGCTCACTTACCATACTCACGACTGCAAACGAGCTGCCACGAGCAACCTCTCTCTTCAAAATCTCAGGACCGACTATCCAAACACCCTGACTTACTCGGGGTATCAGAATTTGTCAGATATCGCTCTTGCCCCATCTTGTCAATATACGCACTATAGCGCTTCGACTAGAGGTAGCGAAACCTCTTTGCCATTCTCCAATCCTAGACCGAAGTTGGCTAAAGACAAGAAGTTTACCCGCCACCAGATATTATGAAAACTCGATATACACACCCATTCACTCACTCTGTCATTGCCGGCCGGAGTGGCCGTCCTTTTCTAGGCGCTTCAGTCTGGAACCGCGCAACCGCTACGGTCGCAGGTTCGAATCCTGCCTCGGGCATGGATGTGTGTGATGTCCTTATGTTAGTTAGGTTTAAGTAGTTCTAAGTTCTAGGGGACTGATGACCTCAGATGTTAAGTCCCATAGTGCTCAGAGCCATTTGAACCTTTTTTTTTTTTTTTTTTTTTTTTGACAACACGTGTTACATATTCTCGATACACACAGAGGTGACAAAAGCCATAGGAAGTCTTTGCGAGTCCCCTGCAAAAATATGGGTCCAAGCTGCCTTTAAAGCCGTTCATAATTTCGAAAGTGATGAGCCACTGTACGCTACAGCCTTGCAGCATGTTGACAGGTTAGCTTATCAGCTCTAATACTACATCCACTACTGGTGGAGTGGCTCTGAGCACTATGGGACTCAACATCTGAGGTCATCAGTCCCCTAGAACTTAGAACTACTTATACCTTACTAACCTAAAGACATCCATGCCCGAGGCAGGATTCGAACCTGTGACCGTAGCGGTCGCTCGGTTCCAGACTGTAGCGCCAAGAACCGCTCTGCCACACCGGCCGGCACTGGTGGAGTGGCTATGACATGATGCAGGTACACAAGATGTTACAACATGCTCCTTATTCCATATGAAGAAAACCCGTAATAATCGAAACGTACGTTTTCGACAGACGCCCGATAGTGGTCGTGCGGGGACCTGGCGGATCCAATGATGCGCGCCCGCTGAACCATGTCTTCAGTGGCTCTGACTTCGAGCGCTCTCTGCCTCCGGGATACAGGGTGGTCGGCGGCAGCTACATGTCCCAGTCTCAGTCGCAGTCTTCATCTGTCTTCAGTCTTGGTCAGCCTTCGACAGTTCGCTCGTGCGTTAGTAGCGGGAGCCCCACTCTGCATTACACTCTTCAGTGTACTTCTTGTAATATCTGGACTTTGTTGCCGTTTGTCGCTTTGTAAAGCTATAACTTAAGTAAGACTCCTGTTAAGTGTATTTACTTGTTGACTAGACGTTGCTGTGCAGCTTCCCTACGACGGCAGCTGCTGTATCACTCTGTGGCCCACCTCTCCTTACTGTTGGGTATGAAGTATTACACAATAGATTGCATTTAATAAGTGGCACACCCACAGCAGTGCCGACGAGTCTTCGGAATTTAGCGCTAGTGCATTATATGTTCTGCTGTAGTGAGTATACTAAAACGGCAGCGGCTGCAGCTTTTGTTTCTCGATAAACAGCAACAATAGAAAAAACTTCCTAACTGTTGGAAGCTCAAGAATAGCGTCATTAGTAGCAAATATGGTGATTGTTGGAACGAACTTCAGCACTGTCACATTCATCTCCGCAGTCTAAAAGAACAGGAAAAGAATGAAGCTGAGATTTTCACTCTGCAGCGGAGTGTGCGCTGATATGAAACTTTCTGGCAGATTAAAACTGTGTGCCGGACCGAGACTCGAACTCGGGACCTTTGCCTTTCGCGGGCAAGTGCTCTACCAACTTTCTTTTTTAGTCTCATTTTGTTCGTATTCGTTCGTTGCATCTGCTCGGGGCGGACGTCGCAAGACATCCGTTTCAGTTCGTCGATGATCCATTAACCCAGTTTTTTATTACAGAGGGCAGCTAACCCTCTGACCAAACACGCTGAGCTACCGTGCCGGCACCAACCGAACTACCCAAGCACGACTCTCGCCCCCATCCTCACAGCTTTACTTCCGCCAGTACCTCGTCTCCTACCTTCCAAACTTCACAGAAGCTCTCCTGCGAAACCATGCCCGCGAAAGGCGAAGGTCCCGAGTTCGAGTCTCGGTCCGGCACACTGTTTTAATCTGCCAGGAAGTTTCAAGAATGAGGCTACTTACGGCGTTTTCGTCGTTTTCTTGTCCACTTCTCATGATCTAGTGGTTAGCTCCGCTGCCTATGGATTGAGGAGACCTCGATCCGATTCCCAGCCGGGTCGCATGTTTTCTTCCCTCGGGCAGTGTGTCTTTGTCTTGCCCCCATTTCATCTCATCTTTATTACAATGACGCTCAAGTCGCCAAAGTGACGTGAGGAAGACGTCCAACACGCTGCTGTGCAACCCCGGCCAGTATTACCATTCCATCGTTTCATTTCAATTTGTTAGTTTTCCAGATAAAACAGCTTGATTAGCAGTGGGTTTCTTTCTTTCTTAGTCTTCTCCGAAGATGTGCATATTCCATAAATTTATGTCTTTACTGATCCAGATTCATCACCATATACAAAAGTTCACTGGTTGCTCTTTGCACAAATTGGTGATCGCTATCTCCTACAAATGGCAGAAACTACCAAGCATTCATACACTGAAGAGATAAAATCATGGGATAGCTCTTTATATCGTGTCGGACCTGCTTTTGGCCAGGCGTAGTGCAACAGCTCGACGTGCCATCGACTTAAAAAGTCGTTGCAAGTACGCTGCAGAAATTTTGAGCCATGTTGCCTCTATACCTTTCCATAGTTGCGAAAGTGCTGTCAGCGTTTTTGCACGAACTGACTTCTCGATTATGTTCCATAAATGTTCGACGTGATTCATGTCGGGCGATCTGGGTGGTCAAATCCTCCGTTCGAACTGTCGAGAATGTTTTTAAAACCAATCGTGAACAATTGTCGCCCATTGACATGACTCATTGTCGTCCATAAAAATTCCATCGTTGTTTGGGAAGATGAAGTCCATGAATGGCTGCAAATGGCCTCCAAGTAGTCGAACATAACCACTTCGAGTCCATGATAGGTTCAGTTGGGTAAGAGAACCCAGTTCATTCCACGTAAACACAGCAGAAGCCATGAATCCATCAGCTTCCACAGTGCCTTGGTAACAACTTGGGTCCATGGCTTAGTGGGGTCTGCGTCACACTCGAACCCTGCCATCAGCTCTTACCAGTTGAAATCAGGGCTCACCTGACCAGGCCACAGATTTCCATTCGTCTAGCGTCCAACCGATATGGTCATGAGATGCTGGAGGCAATGTCATGCTGTTAACAAAGGCACTCGCGTCGGTCGTCTGCTGCCATAGTCTATTAAGGCCAGATTTAGCCGCACTGTCTTAACGGGTACCCTCGTCGTACGTCCCACATTGATTTCTGCGATTATTTCACGCAGTGCCGCATGTCCTCTGGCACTGACAACTATACAACTCCGTTGTTCCCGGTCATTAAGTGATAGCCATCGGCCACTGAGTTGTCCGTGGTGACAGATAATGCCTGAAATGTGATGTTCTAGGCACACTCTTGACACTGTGGATTTCAGGATACTGAATTTCCTAACAATTTCCGGAAAGTCCCATCCATCTAGCTCCAACTATGATTCCGTGTTTAAAGTCTGCTAATCGCCGTCGTGTGGCCGTAATCACGTCGGAAACTTATCCATGTGAATCACCTGAGCACAAGTGACAGCTCCGCGAGCGCACTGCCCGTTTATACCTTGCGTACTCGATAGCACGGCCTTCTGTATACGCACATATCGCTATCCCATGACTTTTCTCACTCAATGTGATAGGACCTGTGTTAATCGTTTTTGTTGATTTAAGAACCCTTATCGATTTCTACAAGTACAGTCTTAGCCGAAGTCAAGGCAGGCCCATCATCGATTCAATAGATTCACGGTGTTGTTTCACTGCTTTCACGTGACCGAGAGTTGTATCAAGCACTGTCGAAAATACCAGACCTGTCGCTAGATATTCGTGGCGTTAGTGCAAGTGCTCGAAAGTTCTTGGCTGCTAAGCAGAACCTGTTTGATAGAACATAATTAGCAGTGTTTCGAGCGACCAAACAAAACTGCTGTCCGCCCCTGGCCGCTAGTTATACATCAGCAACAAGACATAAACACTAAAATCTCGTCAAAATATGTCACATATCGATCCTCCCCACAAGCAACTTCTGTGCTTTATTGTTCTTTTTTTTAAATCCTGCATCAGTTTTGGCACATTATTCCCGGATACTGGACACAGAAGGTTTCAGGTTCATCCATTATGTGATTGTTCAGAATGTGCTTGCTACGACCATACTGACATCATTAGTAGTGTTTGTCATAGCAGAAGGACCCAGAGGACGAATGTTTTCACTGTACATTTATACTACTTACAATTCGACAAGTTGTGCACCAAACAGATTGCTTATTAGCCTACAAATCACATTGTGACCGAATTCCTTCCAAATCATCACGGGTACATGCTTATCTCTGACCTACATAGAAACGTATCCACGTTTGAGTTCACCACCGCTTCAGTCTAACAGTTTACTTAATAATTATAGTATTTAATGCGCAACTCCCATGCTCCCATGTGGATATACATAGCACAAAGGTCAAACTAGTAGTTCTGATCGGAACGCAAGACCACGAGCCGGAAAGGTTCACTTCCTGAGTAATAACTTACCACATTCTTAAAGTCAATGGGTTGAAACGTCAACGATAATCCCGTCTCGCACCTGTTAACAGAGCACGCTGTGGCTTTCGATGTACAGTACGCTGATCTGCCAAAAACTGCAGATGATTGCCAGCTGACAGCAGCCTTATAAAAGGGGTCATAAGACAGGATACCCCATTCTTCCATCGACACATTGCGCATTTTGTTCGATACATTTTGTCCCACCGCCTGGCAAAAAATGTCTTGGAAAAAAATAAAAAATGATAGAAGATTAGGGCTTAACGCGACGTCTACGACAAAGTCATTAAAGACGGAGCACAAGCTCGGATTAGCCAAAGATGAGGAAGGAAAGCGGCTGTGTCCTTTCTAAGAAACTGTGATATAATTCTGCCGAACTCTCCCACTATTTTCATAAATGAGAGTTCGGTTGCTTCGGGTGCAGACTGCTTTGTTCATCATAACCTAAATTCTACGTAATAACAGTTGCTTCTGAGATATCAGATATTAACGATCATTACATAAAAATGTTTCAAATTAACCGTCCCTTTCCATATCGATATGTTTAGTTATTTTATCAGCTTTCTTCGTACATTTAGAGTTTCCGTATTTTGCTTGTCTTCTAGAACGACTTCTTATTCGCAGTGACATAATGGGTTTGGTGGAATATAGGTTCCATCAAATAATGCTACAAATCCTGATATAAGAATGCCGCTGATCTAAATTTTTACTTTCTTAATAAGTCTTACCTCTTCTTATACTTTGCATGGACAAAATCCAGTTTCGGAGCCCTCTGACCACAGGCAACTGTTTTGTGGTGTTCAAGGCACATCTTTGCCAGCATTTTATTATATTTTGTTGTTACATTTTAACGTAAAGTCTACTATGGTTTTCGTTGATGGAAGTTAGCAAAAAGGTTGGATTCGGCGTATCCATCCCACTACGCGCCAGGTGGTCTTAGAGTATGTCCACATGGTGCCTCACACGTTGTGCGCAATCACAGACGCACGGGAATAAAAGGGCATGCATAAAAATTTGAAGAACACATTTATGCACGCCTCTTTGAGTAAGTAGTCTGCTATGAATTCTCAGTTTTTACTTGGGAGTTTGAGTTGCGTTTATTCTGATGTAAAGGTGACAAAAATAGAAAACGCAAAAACAACCGTATGTATCTAAATAACAGAGGTACGAGAAATACAAAATTATGGCAATGTTTTGTCTGTAAATTTCAGAAGTTCACAGCGATATTTTAGATTTTCTGCTGGGGAAATTGCAACGATAAAGCTGGCAATAATGTTTCGTTAGCTAGTAACTGGTGACTTACGTACCAGTTTGAACTAGTTATTCCTCATTTCAAAACAAAACATTTCAATTATTATTCCTGAAGCTAAGATATACTTAAGGAACGTCCTTAGACGTTACGTAAAGGTTAACTGACTTTCAAAGCGTAATTTCTATTTTATTTGTTTATAGGACTTTAATCATGAAAGATGATATGTGGATTAACATCCTTGGACTCGACAGATTGGAATTTCAAAGACGCCAAAATCTATTAGAATGGAAGTAGTGTTTCTCAATTTTGTAGGTATTTACATCATCAGTGTGCTTCATTTCTATTTTCGTAACTTGTTGTGAGCTACGTACAACCCATTAGTTCTTCTGGCCAGATGTCATACTTCTCGGTTGGTGTTCTTTTAAGTCACCGTAGCAAGTATATCCGTCCGCAGTTTTCACGTACACTTTTCATAAATTTTTGGCTTATTATTCTCATTTCTTCGATTCGAAACTTACGATATCTTATATTTTACAGGAATATGATCGGAGACTTTGTATCTAGTACCTGACGCTCAGGGCAACACATCTTGAATTTTTACTCAAACGATCTCAGAAGCGACTTTTTTCTTTGTCTGCAATCATCTATAAACTTAAGCGTGCTTCCTTTAGAGTCAGCGGACATTATTACGCATAAATCGCTTCATAGCCTCAACTCACGAAACAAACACAAAGGGCCCTAGCTGCCTGTCGTCTGCTAAAAAGCGCAAAGATTGCCACCGAAGGCGGGTAGCAATGCGTTTTACGCACGGCCTCCAAAAAATCACGCATGCACAAATGCGCATGCGTAGCTGCACTGTTGGAAATTTATGCGAATGCGCGAAGTTGAACACAAGAAAGACATCGTGTGAACGCACCTTTAGAGCGCGAGAACGGTGTGGTGTGTGGAAGCTATATCGTGCCGGGGCATTGAGAGACAGAAGCGATTCATCTATGAGGCTAGGCGCCACGAAGCGAATATTTTGAAACGTCCCCTTTGAAAAATTTATACAAGACTGTGCTTAAACTGACACACAATATTTTTAGCGCTATGCAATCTGACTTTCAGAAATCCGTACAAAGGAATGGCCCTGATTAAAATTAACCTGTACCTTTCACAAATCACTTACCTCACAAAAATCTTCGTTACTCGAACTACTGCAATACAGCGAGCGCCACTACTGCCAGCTAAATAAAAGATTCAAACTACGGAAGGCACTAACTACTGATAAGCATAGTTAGCAAATGAAAGATTTTAATAGAGAACAAACAATGTATTTACCTTAATAGTGTTTAAAAACCATAATATACATAGCAGTTCATAATATCCAGTATAACAAATTTCAAAACTCCGCCATCTCTCTCCCCACATCCACCACTGCTGGCGGCTCACCGACTGCGCAACGCTATGTGCTGTTCACATCCAGCTGCCCAACACTACAATGGCTGACAACAATGCAAACTGGCCACAGACTGCACACAGCACAGCCAGCGATTTTCATACAGAGAGCGCTACGTGGTGGCGGCGTTACCAATATAAGAACCTAAACAGCCTACTTATAATTTCATTACATATATTTTACGTTTAGATGATAATGTACGTCTTCAACCATGGTGCTGACGTTACTTGCACGGAGGACTTGTCAACAATAATTTCTGTACCTTTGAATTCGAATTCTGAGACTAATTAAAAATTCCAGTTACTATTGATAGTCATTAGGAGACACCATGATCCAGTCACAATCTTACCCTGAGTAAGCAGGCGCCAAACTGTTAAGATAGCTCACTAATAGTCTACGATCGGTTTTGGGGGAGTTGATACATGAACTGTTTATAAAATGCGATCTCACGTAAAGAGGGAACGATTTATTAAAGTTACCTCGGATGACGTGCTAGATGAGGCGCTAGATTAACACATCTAAGGAGTCTACGATCGGTTACCGAGGAGGCAACAAGTGACTTACTGTAATAGCGGAACGAATTGTTAAAAGTTGCCTCGAAAACCATGTATGAGCAACATCGGGTGCATTCTAAGATGGTATGGAACATTTTTTGTGACTTTTTACGGTGCTCGGGGAGTCGGAAACTTTATTATGAGTATCAATAGTCCATTGGCTCCAGAAATTGATTCTCTTTATTTTATTTTGTGAGTTTAGAATAAAAGAAAATAAGGTGGCATCACAATATTTCGTAATATCATTTCTAGTAGCACTGAGACATTTCCCATTTGCCACTTCGTTATGCACTGATTATTGCATGCACATTAGCACCCGCGGCCTGCGGAGAAGAAACCAATCGGGACAACAGCTACGAGTCACCTTTACAAGATGAGAGGTAAGAAAGTTACCTCCAGTCGTGCTAAGAGAAGTGGGCGCGTATGTTACATCATGAAATCCAGTGTGTTTGTTGCACTTGGTATATCTTTTTGGTGGAAAGTTTATATTCAGGAACTCACCGTGCAGGACATGAGATTACAATCTGCATGTGGCATGAAGCTGCTAATAGTTTGAACACTGAAAAAAAGACGCGCACCATGATGGAATTATCCAGATGGGGCGGAAATTGTTAGATGTGATTTTACAAGTATAGGCAACAAATAATTAAAATTCCAGAAAAATTGCATGATTTATTGAAGAGAAAGAACTGCACAAATTGAGTAATTCAATAACGCGTTGGTCCACCTTTGGGTCTTACGCAAGTACTTATTCGACTTGGCAGAGTTGTTGGATGTCTTCCTGAGGGATATCGTGCCGAATTCTGTCCAATTGGCGCATTAGATCGTCAAAATCCCGAGCTGGTTGGAGGAGCCGTGCTCCAAACGTTCTCAGTTGGGGAGAGATACGAGCCCTTGTTGGCCAAGCTATGTCTTTGCAAGCACGAAGACAAGCAGTAGAAACACTCGCCGTGTGCGGGCAGTCATTATATTGCTGAAATGTAAGCCCAGGATGGCTTGCCATGAAGAGTAACAGAACGGTGCCTAGAATACCGTGCCGCGGATGACAACAAAAGTGGTCCTGCTATGAAATGGCAGACTATCGCTCCTGGTTGTCGCGCAGTATGACAGGCGACAATCCGGTTGATATCCCATAGCTGTCCTGGGCGTCTCCAGACAAATCTTCGCTTATTATCGGTGCTCAGTTCGAAGCGGGACTCATCACTGAAGACAATTCTACTCCAGTCAATGAGATTCCAGGCTGAAGACGTGTCTGGAGACAGAATCTGGCACGATATCTCTCAAGACATCCAACAAATCAGTCAATCTGTGTCAAGACGAACAATTGCTTACGTAAGGAAAAGAGGTGGACCAGTGCATTATTACTTGCTCAATTTGTGAAGCTATGTCTCTCTAGTAAAACAACCAGTTTGCTTGAAATTGTAGTCACTTATTTGCCATCACATCTCCCGATTTCCGTCCCATTCGGGTAATTCCATCGTGGGGCGTCATTCCTTTTTTTATTTCTTGGTTATACATCACGACAACATTCTGTTTGATTTTTATATTGACGTTTTACTCGTGATTTTTGTTTCTGTATGCTTTTAACATGGCACCACCTTTTAAACCCGCAACAATCAATATACGCTGAAGAACCAAAGAAACTAGTATACTTGCACGCAGAAGTGCCGCAGCACGACATGGCACGGACTGGAATAATGTCTGACGTTGTGCTAGAGGGAACTGACACCATTAATCGTGCAGTGCTGTCCATAAATCCGTAAATGTGCGAGGGGGTGGAGGTCTGAACAGCACGTTGCATTCCTGATAAGCTCAATAATGTTTATGTCTGGGGAGTTTGGTGGCCAGCGGAAGTGTTTAAAATCAGAAGAGTGTTTCTGGAGCCGCTCTGTAGCAGTTCTGGACGTGTGGGGTGTCGCATTGTTGTGCTGCAATTGCCCAAGTCCGTCGGAATGCAGAACGGACATGAATGGATGCAGGCAATCATACAGGATGCTTACGTACGTGTCACATGTCAAAGTATCTGGACACCAACTGCACACGCCCCACACCATTACACCGTCTCCACCAGCTTGAACGGTCCCCTGCTCACATGCAGGGTCCATGGATTCACCAGGTTGTCTCCATACCCGTACACGTCCATCCACTGGTTACAATTTGAAACGAGACTCGTCCGACGAGGCAACATATTTCCAGTCATCCAGTCGTCAAAAGTCCAATGTCGGTGTTACGGGCCCAGGCGAGCTTCGAGGCGTAAAGCTTTGGGTCGTACAGTCAAAAAGCTCATATCGACGATGTTTCGTTGCATGGTTCGCACGCTGACGCTTGGTGGTGGCCTAGCACTGAAATCTGCAGCAATTTGCGGAAGGGTTGCACTTGTGTCACGTTGAACGATTCTCTTCAGTCGTCGTTGGTCCTGTTCTTGCAGGACCTTATTCCAGACGTAGCGATGTCGGAGATTTGATATTTTACCAGATTCATGGTATTCACGGTACCAGTACATTCGTGAAATGGTCGTGCGGAAAAATCCCCACTTCATCACTACTTCGGAAATGCTGTGTCCCACTGGTGGTGGGACGACTATAACATGTTCAGACTCACGTAAATCTTGATAACCTGCCATTATGGCAGCAGTAATCGATCTAATAACTGCGCAATACACGTGTCACTCACAATCCCTTTCACTCACGTTAGTAAGTTTATGGCGTTGTATTTCTAGAAAACGTAATAGCTACAAAAATACGGATTGTTTTTTGATTGAGAATTATCGCCACATATTAAATCTGTCGGTACCTAACGCACCGACCTGCTCAATACGCCACGCGGAATTTATGTCTTTTCTCGTCACAAATTTCTACCCACCCATCGGAATAATTATGCCATCACTTTACAACACTTTTGATGTATGAAACACTGCTAGATCCGGCAACTTATCATTTCCATCGGAACTTCTACTACTCACGTCCGAACTGTTTCATGGCTAGGCTCCGACTCCTCTCAGTGATGGGGAGCTCGTGAATGAGTCGTTCAAATGAACGCTTCACTCCAGTGAAGTGTGAACTAACCACTCAATTTCAATGAACTGGCACTTCAAACTCTTCACAGATAGCACACTCCACACTTTTGTCTAGTTCACTCACTCTCTTCCACTCTCCCTTTTCCACTACATCGGCGCTACGTCACTCATTCTCCCTTCACTTCAGTCCTCCCTCAACTGCCTGTCGACGAATCGCGCGGTGAAATACACTTAGAGCAACAGTTGCACTTTGCTTTCCCATCACCTAAACCGGCGAAGAAACCCCAATTTTCACTACTTTTAGGCGATCGTGAGTTGCTAGCCATTGTATAAGCGTGAACAGAAACAAAAACTGCTTTCCGAATAAAATAATGAGGGATTTTACCTGAAATCGTACCAATGACAATAGGTCACAGTTTACGTTAGGAATTTAGAGAGTTATTATTCTCAACAAAAATAAAATATACAGGAAAACTTCTGAATAATTACGAAACGTAAGACTTTGTGACAGTGGTAAACATACTCATTCCATTTTGGATTAAATTTTAAAAGGAACATAGAACTGGACTGCATTTCGTTGGTAGCCCTAGTTTTCAGTCCTTGAATAAAACAAATAAGGTTTCACTTGGCAAAAAGACTTTTTTTGGCGCTTCATGAGAAAATGTCGAGCAAGATTAAACGTAATACCTTCTTTATATGTGACATGCTTCTCTGTTTATCTTTCCTTTGTCCCCTTCGACCATGCTCTATTTAAGTTAACTCACGTCAGACGCTGTAAGACGCAAAACGTTGCGTGCACGTTACTGCATAGTTCGGCCATCTGTTGGTAAAATTATGAAGTATTACAGACTTACAAAGCTTTATTGTACGAGCGAGGCGAAGCGAGCGTAGCCGCGGCTGAGCGGCGAACTGGGCAACTTCGCCAGGCTTCCGTACTTCATGAATGAACTACTTCATTTGAACGCTTCACGGCAAAGAGTGAAATGAATGAAGTAGTTCACGGGAATGAACGAGTTCGACCCATCTCTACTCTCTAGGATACTCTATGTCTTCTCTACCAGCGGAGAAAGGCGCGCGAAGAATATTGTTTAACCATTGGTCAATTCACTCAACAGCCAATAGCAGAACAACATTCTCCCGCGTCAGTCCGCGCTTTTCATCAATAACCAATCGCAAAATATTAAACCTAACGATTGCACTTTTTACTGACGTAATTATCTAATACGCTGAAGTTTTGTTTATGCATAAAGTTATTTACTATTGTTATTTATACCTGTATTAATTTTCCCTTTACCATAAACTTACTTTACAAATCTATTCCACAAAAATCCCCTTTGTCCACATCCATACTTCTTTGAAACGTTCCCACACTAAATCCCACTACATAACTCGTTAAACAATTATCTTCATATTAACCTTAAACCACACTCATGCATCATTCATACTGCTAAAACACATTTATAACATTTTACATAAACAAAGACATAATAACACTTCATGAAAATACTAGAACAGCTTATGAAAAACATTCTATTACTTTAGTGCACTCTAGTGGGCACAATCGAAACTAAATCACTGTCCCCTGTCCAATACTGTCCTCTATCGGCTGATACAGAAACTACCTGCGCGTCCAGTCTCGCGTCACCGTCTATCACTATCCAGCTCTGAGACACATCTCCCACTTAACCGAATCCGAGGCAGGATCGGTATTCGGCGCTACGCCTCACTCTGCCTGTTTACATATCTCTGTATCTGAATACACATGCCAAATAAGTTTCTTTGGCGCTTTAGCGTATTATGAAAACGATTTGTGTGCGAACAAAACTGGCAGCTTTTGTGGGGTTGCCACTGTCATCTGGATGGCCGTCGGTACAGCTTAAATAACTTGAAATTTAATTTGATTCGTAAGGCACATCATAAATCTGACGTAAGGCTTGTGTGATGTCAACGACGTCAATAGCCGCTGGAATAAAAGCAGTAGCCCCAGTCGAGAGGGGGCACATGTGCAAGTGTAGTGGCAGTCTTGCTACGGCGTCTATGAATGTAACCATCAGACACTTCGACAGCTACATGCGTATATACATGTTGATGATGATGCCGTAATGTTTTTGCCTAGCGAGAAGATGGAAACACTGATGCAGGGAGATAACTGAGAGGATCTCTCCAGTGTTGTCGTTGTTATGGAGGCTAAACAAATAAACATTATACAGAGATTTAGTTCGTTATTTATTGAGTTAAAAAAACACCTCATTCAACGTACGAAGCAGTGGACCTGCAATCCTGGACTATCAAATGACAGTGAGATAAACATGCACACAGCAGTTATGGATTTTGGATTTTCGTTATTGGCTGTGGCTCGTATTACCCACCCAGATAGCTGAGCGCGCTAAAGCGCCGGTTCCAAAACAGGGAAATGAGCCGGCCAGCCTGGATGTGATATGTAGGCCGCTTCCCACATCCCACCATTTGAATACCGTGCAGGCATCCAAGTCCCGTCTCAGAGACACGATTCGAAAATATTTAGAAAACTTTCACCCACTTCCACACAAGAAACACTGCACGCAGCCACTCACGACACACATATGCCGTACTGGAGGGTGACGGCATAGCGATAGACGGACATTTGGCCACCCATTAAACTAATCACGCCTAACCTATTAATAAAACGCCGATCGAGCCCCGATGCAGGACAAAGGCACAAGTCAAAATAAATGGGGCGCGCATGAATGGCATTTCAAGTAAACATGTCAGAACCATACAGACATTCGTGTTTTACGATTTAGGGACTCAACGGAGAATCTTAATCTGGATGACCTGCCGGGGATCCGAGGTGCCCTCTTCCCGTATGCGTGTTTTACGATTTAGGGACTCAATGGAGAATCTTAATCTGGATGACCTGCCGGGGATCCGAGGTGCCCTCTTCCCGTATGCGTGTTTTACGATTTAGGGACTCAACGGAGAATCTTAATCTGGATGACCTGCCGGGGATCCGAGGTGCCCTCTTCCCGTATGCGAATCCAGTGTCCTTCCACTGCCCCCTTCGCCGCAAAATCGGATGCTGTTGATGCTGTTGTCGCTCCTTCTCAGTCCGCCACTTCCCAAAAGTGGTGTGATCGGTTCCACGCAGTTAGGGGCTCGTATTTTAACACCCACTCTCGTTGTTGCAGACTGCTAGTATGACTTGTCTGGCTCCGGATAGTAGTGGACGCATGTTAGCCGAGTATGGTGGCAACACTGAATATTTTCCCCAGAGTGTGCCAAGAAAGTGCTCAGCATCTGGGGGTACTATCATTAGATTCTGCACCACGGCCCACCCCATTGAGCCTTGAGAACTACAACTACCCTCTGACTCTTTCTGCAGTTTATAGTATTGTAGCTGCCTATCCAAAATTCCCAGGTGTTGTGCCCAGCGCCGACACACCATGGTTGAAGGTTTGCGTAACGCCACTGTGACTGACAATGTCACATTTTTCTCAATCTTTTGCAAACAAAATGACATTCAAATGTTTTTTATTCCAATCTTTGATCACAATATAAAGTCCTTCGACAATTACCGGTTTCAGTCTGGTCTGTTCGACACTCAAGTTTCCCCCCCCCCCCCCCTTATTGATGGGGAGGGTTGTGTGCCTCAGCGACACAGATATCCGTACCGTAGGTGCAACGACAACGGAGGGGTATCTGTTGCGAGGCCAGACAAACGTGTGGTTCTTGAAGGGAAGCAGCAGCCTTTTCAGTAGTTGCAGGGGTAACAGTCTGGATGATTGACTGATCTGGCCTTGTAACACTAACCAAAACGACCTTGCCGTGCTGGTACTGCGAACGGCTGAAAGCAAGTGGAAACTACAGCCGTATTTTTTCCCGAGGGCATGCAGCTTTACTGTAACATCAACAAAAGCAAAACGAGGAAAATGGAATGTAGTCGAATTAAGTCGGGTGATGATGAGGGAATTAGATTAGGAAATGAGACACTTAAAGCAGTAAAGGAGTTTTGTTATTTGAGAAGCAAAATAACTGGTGATGGTCGAAGTAGAGAGGATATAAAATGTACACTGGCAATGGCAAGGAAAGCGTTTCTGAAGAAGAGAAATTTGTTAACATCGAGTATAGATGTAAGTGCCAGGAAGTCATTTCTGAAAGTATTTGTATGGAGTGTAGCCAAGTATGGAAGTGAAACATGGACGATAAATAGTTCGGACAAGAAGAGAACAGAAGCTTTCGAAATGTGGCACTACAGAATAATGCTGAAGATTAGATGCGTAGATCACATAACTAATGAGGAGGTATTGAATAGAATTGGGGAGAAGAGGAGTTTGTGGCACAGCTTGATTAGAAGAAGGGATCGGTTGGTAGGACATATTCTGAGGCATCAAGGGATCAGCAATTTAGTATTGGAGGGCAGCGTGGAGGGTAAAAATCGTAGAGGGAGGCCAAGAGATGAATACACTAAGCAGATTCAGAAGGATGTAGGTTGCACTAGGTACTGGGAGATGAAGAAGCTTCCACATGATAGAGTAGCATGGAGAGCTGCATCAAACGAGTCTCAGGGCTGAAGACCACAACAACAACACGTAAGCTCCTATTTCGTCCTCAATCCGCGAGGGGTAACACTTGATCTGTGCCCTCGAAGTCCACCAAAGGGTGAGTAGTAAATGACGGAAAATATTCAAAAGACCGTAAGCTGTTCTGCACAACAAGTCAAGAACCACTGTTATTTATTTCCTTCCTTATGTTATTGTTTACAAAATAAAGGAAACAGTTAACGATACACAGGAAAATCTCAAGATCTGGACATGTTATTCTTCCACAGATGCATCACATGACCCACAAAAGGCCTCACTTTTATCAGTCAGCGCTGGAAGATAAGGGGAAAAAATCATCTAATCGTAGAGTACGAGCAATAGTGTAAGACCCTGCAAATCACACGTCGCCGACAGTGAAGTGTGGTCTGTGAAGTGTGACTTGTAAATGGGAGTGAGGACAAGTTTCGCACTCTTGTTATTACATGAATACTCAGAATTTCTCTACACATTTCACGGAACTGAGTTGCAACCGCATTTATTGACGTAAGGACATGGAAAAGTAATTTTTTAACTCAATATGTGACACTATGAACGAGATTTCATTTTCATTTATAATTTACTCCGTATAAAAGCGCTAAACAGAGCTCTTACATAGCCGATAGTGGCTGTTACTGAGATCCTCTAACGTCCACCACTGTGGGGAACAAGACTCCAGTAGAACTGTTAAGAGACATGTGGGCGCTAGGAGGATTATGAAATTATGCTGAAGAGTAACGCCCCGGAATTTTTGTGTTAAAAATCTTAAAACATTTTAAACGTTATTAACATTCTATAGCTTTATTCTTCACGTCTGAATGTTTATGCATTTTTACCAACCAGAGACTGTTCGTTGATACCGTAACTGTAGAACGTTTGACTTTGTTGACTGTACCACAACCTTACCTCTGCTCGCACCGGTACATCGATGTTCTGAGGTTTCTAGCTTATTCTTGCAGTTCAATGACAGTGATGAAAGTTCTCCCTTCATTTGTCGACTCTTCCTTCACACTTGTACACTGGGTACTTCCCAAACAAAAGTCTTTAATAGTCAATATGTTACGCCACAGAAGTTCTGAATACAAGCAATATGATCTTTGGTTTTCAGAAGTAATATCGTAGCCTGTGAGAGAGACTGGTGTTGGTAAGCTGCTGAGCGGTCTAGGAATAAAGACAGAGATGCAAACGCACAGGATGTTGAATTTTGGAAATATAGATTTGTAAAGATGCACCCGTGGTCTAGGAGTACGTCTTCTATTAGTAGTTAAAACAACCTCTGTCCCGTGTACAAAAGCCACCACAGCTTAAATTTTGATCAATTATCAACATTGGCGGCCGAAGACTTCCGGCATAAGAAGTCACCCTCGTTCTGCCAACGAACTTGTCAAACAGGGCAGAGGCGCAGACAAAGGTTCAGGGTACAGCCTTGTTCTTGGGGTGGGAAACTGCCCCTAAAGGTGGAAGAATCAACAGTGATCAACGGCATGAGGCTGCAGAAGGCAATTGAAACAACTGCCGTAAAGACACGTAAAGTGTATCCACAGGACATGTGGGCTGTAACTGAAAAAAAGTGTCATGATGATCTCTCCATTGGCAAAAGATTCCGGAATAGTCCCTCATTTGGATCTCCGGGAGGGGACTGCCAAGTGGAAGGTGAGAAAAAGATTGAATAACCAACGAAAGGATAAAGTTCTACGAGTCCGGACGTGGTATGTCACAAGCTTCAACGTGGTAGGGAAATTAGAAAATTTGAAAAGGGAAATGCAAATGCTCAATCTAGATATAGTAGAGGTCAGTGAAGTGAAGCAGAAAGAAGACAAGAATTCCTGGTCAAATGAGTGTAGGATAATATCAAAGGCAGCAGAAAACGGTACAACAGGAGTAGGATTCGTATGAATATGAAGGTAGTGCAGAGAGTGTGTTATTGTGAACAGTTCAGTGATAGGGCTTTTCTTATCAGAATCGACAGCAAACCAACAACGACAATGGTAGTTCAGAATTACTTCCCGATGTCGCAAGCTGAAGATAAAGAGATAGAGAAAGTATATGAGGATATTGAAAGGGTAATCTAATAGCCATGGGTGACTGGAACACAGTTGTGGGGGAAGAAGTGGAAAAAAGTTACAGGAGAATATGGGCTTTGGACAAGGAATGATACAGGAGAAAGACTAATTGAGTTCTGTAACAAATTTCAGTTAGTAATAGCGAATACTCTGTTCAAGAATCACAAGAGGAGAAGCTACACTTGGAACATACCGCGTGATAGGAAAAAATTTCAGTGAGATTACATCATTGTCAGATACAGATTCCGAAATCAGATACTTTCCCAGGAGCAGCTATAGACTCAGATCACAATGTTGTAGTGATTATGAGTAGGCTGAAGTTTAAGGCATTAGTCAGAAGAATCAGTGTGCAAAGAAGTGGGATATGGAAGTTCTCTAAGGCAATAGATACTGCAATAAGGAACAGCTCAGTAGGCGGTACAGCTGCAGAGGAATGGACATCTCTAAGAAGCAAAAATGGTTCAAATGGCTCTGAGCACTATGGGACTTAACATCTGTCATCAGTCCCCTAGAACTTAGAACTATTTAAACCTAAGTAACCTAAGGACATCACACACATCCATGCCCGAGGCAGGATTCGAACCTGCGACCGTAGCAACCGCGCGGTTCCGGACTGCGCGCCTAGAACCGCTAGACCACCGCGGCCGGCCTCTAAGAAGCGCAAAGACAGAAGCTAGAAATTAACCATAGGTACAAAGATGATAACTGTCAAGAAATCATGGGTAACAGAAGAAATAGTTCAGCTTATCGATGGAAGAAGGAAGTACAAAAATGTTCAGGGACATTCAGGAATGCAGAAATACAAGTCACTGAGGAATGAAATAATAGGAAGTGCAGGGAAGCTAAGACGAAATGGCTGCATGAAAAACGAAATAATTGTCGGAAGGACTGACTCAGCATATAGGAAAGTCAAAACAGCAATGGGTGAAATTAAAAGCAAGGGTGGTAATATTAAGAGTACAAGGAAAACTCCACTGTTAAATGTAGAGGAGAGAGTGTATAGGTGGAAAGAGTACATCGAAAGGCCCTATGAGGGGAAAGATTTGTCTGATGTGATAGAAGAAACACTACTCGATTCAGAAGAGAGAGGGGATGCAATATTAGAATCAGAATTTAAGAGAGTTTTGGAGGACTTACGATCAAATAAGGCAGAATAGATTGATATTCTATAAGAATCTCTAAAATTATTGGCAGAAGTGGCAACAAAACGCCTTTTCACGTTGGTGTGTAGGGTATGTGAGTCTGGCAATATACCGTCTGACCTTCGGAAAAACATCATCCACACAACTCCGAAATCTGCAAGAGCCGAGAATTATCGACAATCAGCTAAACAGGTCATGCATCCAAGTTACTGATAAGAATAATATCCAGAAGAATGGGAAAAAATTGAGGATGTGTTAGATGACGATCAGTTTGGCTTTAGGAAAGTGAAAGGCACCAGAGAGCCAATTCTGTCGTTGCGCTTGATAATCGAAGCAAGGTTAAAGAAAAATCAGGAGGCGTTCATAGAATTTGGCGACCTGAAAAAAGCATTCGACAATGTAAAATGGAGCAAAATGTTCGAAATTCTAAGAAAAATAGAGGTAAGCCACAGGGAGAGGCGGGTAATATACAAAACGGAATAATAAGAGTGGACGACCAAGAACGAAGTGCTCGGACTAAAAAGGGTGGAAGTATGTAAAGTACATACAGGGTGTTTCAAAAATGACCGGTATATTTGAAACGGCAATAAAAACTAAACGAGCAGCGATAGAAATACACCGTTTGTTGCAATATGCTTGGGACAACAGTACATTTTCAGGCGGACAAACTTTCGAAATTACAGTAGTTACAATTTTCAACAACAGATGGCGCTGCAAGTGATGTGAAAGATATAGAAGACAACGCAGTCTGTGGGTGCGCCATTCTGTACGTCGTCTTTCTGCTATAAGCGTGTGCTGTTCACGACGTGCAAGTGTGCTGTGGACAACATGGTTTATTCCTTAGAACAGAGGATTTTTCTGTTGTTGGAATTCCACCGCCTAGAACACAGTGTTGTTGCAACAAGACGAAGTTTTCTACGGAGGTTTAATGTAACCAAAGGACCGAAAAGCGCCGCTACCATTGCTGCACGAGAGACATTCGCTAACGATATAGTGCACAGGATTGATGACGGCGATATGCATGTGGGCAGCATTTGGTTTACTGACGAAGCTTATTTTTACCTGGACAGCTTCGTCAATAAACAGAACTGGCGCATATGGGGAACCGAAAAGCCCCATGTTGCAGTCCCATCGTCCCTGCATCCTCAAAAAGTACTGGTCTGGGCCGCCATTTCTTCCAAAGGAATCATTGGCCCATTTTTCAGATCCGAAACGATTACTGCATCACGCTATCTGGACATTCTTCGTGAATTTGTGGCGGTACAAACTGCCTTAGACGACACTGCGAACACCTCGTGGTTTATGCAAGATGGTGCCCGGCCACATCGCACGGCCGACGTCTTTAATTTCCTGAATGAATATTTCGATAATCGTGTGATTGCTTTGGGCTATCCGAAACATACAGGAGGCGGCGTGGATTGGCCTCCCTATTCGCCAGACATGAACCCCTGTGACTTCTTTCTGTGGGGACACTTGAAAGACCAGGTGTACCGCCAGAATCCAGAAACAATTGAACAGCTGAAGTAGTACATCTCATCTGCATGTGAAGCCATTCCGCCAGACACGTTGTCAAAGGTTTCGGGTAATTTCATTCAGAGACTACGCCATATTATTGCTACGCATGGTGGATATGTGGAAAATATCGTACTATAGTGTTTCCCAGACCGCAGCGCCATCTGTTGTTGACAATTGTAACTACTGTAATTTCGAAAGTTTGTCTGCCTGAAAATGTACTGTTGTCCCAAGCATATTGCAACAAACGGTGTATTTCTATCGCTGCTCGTTTAGTTTGTATTGCCGTTTCAAATATACCGGTCATTTTTGAAACACCCTGTAGTTCTGGCAATAACGGCCATGACCTTCTTCTTCTGTGCAGATGCACACATATCACCCGAAGTCTTACAGGACTTGGTAAGAATGTCTTCCACGAGTAATGAGTGTGTTGGGTAGGGACACCACGAATGTAGAGTGTGAACATATAAGGTGAGAATGTAAGTCTCGCGGGAGGCGTGTGGGAGAGAGTCCCTGCAGTCGCACTGTAGTCTGTGCCCTCGGTGACTCAGCTGGAGCTGGCACGGTAGCTCAGCGTGTTCGGTCAGAGGGCTGCTCGCCCTGTGTAACAAAAAAACTGAGTAAAGGAATCAACGATTAACTTGAACGGATGTCTTGTGACGTCCGCCCAGACAAAACGCAACGAACAATACCGAACAAAACGACAAAAAAAAAAATGGATAAAGCGTCTGCCATGTAAGCAGGAGATTCCGGGTTCGAGTCCCGGTCGGGGCACATATTTTCACCTGTCACCGTCGATATACACTCCTGGAAATGGAAAAAAGAACACATTGACACCGGTGTGTCAGACCCACCATACTTGCTCCGGACACTGCGAGAGGGCTGTACAAGCAATGATCACACGCACGGCACAGCGGACACACCAGGAACCGCGGTGTTGGCCGTCGAATGGCGCTAGCTGCGCAGCATTTGTGCGCCGCCGCCGTCAGTGTCAGCCAGTTTGCCGTGGCATACGGAGCTCCATCGCAGTCTTTAATACCGGTAGCATGCCGCGACAGCGTGGACGTGAACCGTATGTGCAGTTGACGGACTTTGAGCGAGGGCGTATAGTGGGCATGCGGGAGGCCGGGTGGACGTACCGCCGAATTGCTCAACACGTGGGGCGTGAGGTCTCCACAGTACATCGATGTTGTCGCCAGTGGTCGGCGGAAGGTGCACGTGCCCGTCGACCTGGGACCGGACCGCAGCGACGCACGGATGCACGCCAAGACCGTAGGATCCTACGCAGTGCCGTAGGGGACCGCACCGCCACTTCCCAGCAAATTAGGGACACTGTTGCTCCTGGGGTATCGGCGAGGACCATTCGCAACCGTCTCCATGAAGCTGGGCTACGGTCCCGCACACCGTTAGGCCGTCTTCCGCTCACGCCCCAACATCGTGCAGCCCGCCTCCAGTGGTGTCGCGACAGGCGTGAATGGAGGGACGAATGGAGACGTGTCGTCTTCAGCGATGAGAGTCGCTTCTGCCTTGGTGCCAATGATGGTCGTATGCGTGTTTGGCGCCGTGCAGGTGAGCGCCACAATCAGGACTGCATACGACCGAGGCACACAGGGCCAACACCCGGCATCATGGTGTGGGGAGCGATCTCCTACACTGGCCGTACACCTCTGGTGATCGTCGAGGGGACACTGAATAGTGCACGGTACATCCAAACCGTCATCGAACCCATCGTTCTACCATTCCTAGACCGGCAAGGGAACTTGCTGTTCCAACAGGACAATGCACGTCCGCATGTATCCCGTGCCACCCAACGTGCTCTAGAAGGTGTAAGTCAACTACCCTGGCCAGCAAGATCTCCGGATCTGTCCCCCATTGAGCATGTTTGGGACTGGATGAAGCGTCGTCTCACGCGGTCTGCACGTCCAGCACGAACGCTGGTCCAACTGAGGCGCCAGGTGGAAATGGCATGGCAAGCCGTTCCACAGGACTACATCCAGCATCTCTACGATTGTCTCCACGGGAGAATAGCAGCCTGCATTGCTACGAAAGGTGGATATACACTGTACTAGTGCCGACATTGTGCATCCTCTGTTGCCTGTGTCTTTCTACCTGTGGTTCTGTCAGTGTGGTCATGTGATGTATCTGACCCCAGGAATGTGTCAATAAAGTTTCCCCTTCCTGGGACAATGAATTCACGCTGTTCTTATTTCAATTTCCAGGAGTGTATATCAACGCCCGTCAGTAGCTGAAGGTATTAATGTATAATTCTTTTTGGAGAACGAAGATTTCCTCTATAAAAATCAACACGTATTTCGCGACCAGAGATGTTGCGAATCTCTACTCGCTCTATTGATCCTTGAGACCCAGATCGCCGTTGCTGCCGTGTTCCTTGGCTTCTGGAAAGCTTTCGACATGGTTCCCCACTATTGCCTAGTAAGAGAAAATACAAGCTTACCGGTTTGTAACTGAATTTATGACTTCCTTATAAGAACAACTTTACATGTCGTTCTTACCGGAGTCAAACTGACAGATGTAAAGTAACTTCGGGAGGACCTGAAGGGAGTGATATGGGGACCTGAGCGTTTACAGTTGATATCAGGGCTCTAGTGGATAACATCGGAATCGCCATTAGACTAATTGCAGGCGATGCTGTTTTTTGTAGGGAGGTTTCAGCCATATGCAGGAAGTCCTATGGAGGGTTACTGGAGGCTGAACAGTTTGCCCATAAGCAGTTGAAGAGCTCTGTTTCTGTTTTGTTATACTACTGGTGATAAAACACTGAAAAAATTAACAACCGTAAAGTACAGGGTGGTTATAGTTAATTAAACTTTCGCTGTTTGAGCCAGTGTAGACGGAAAACTATTTATGTTATGGGTGCCTAACTTCATAAGAACGATGTTCAGACTTTGCGCTGCGGGATTCCCGTTGTTAGTAGTGTTAGTGTCAGGATTTGCCGTTAGACCTCGCTACTGGTACAGAGACGAAGGGTTCAAACACAGGCATCAGCGTGCATTACAGAGGCAGACAACCAACAGGCGTGTGCACAAAGTGAGAAGGGCTTTACTTTAGTCGTACAGCTGTTTTGTCAAAACAACGGCAATAGTGCACCTGCTCTTCGCGAGTGTCGGCGCATTAAAGGAACACGGAGAGCTCTTCTTTTCGCTCCAGGGTTGAAGAACTTGATTCAGAAGTTCGAATTAACTATAAAAAAAAATGGCTCTGAGCACTATGGGACTTGACATCTGTGGTCATCAGTCCCCTAGAACTTAGAACTACTTAAACCTAACTAACCTAAGGATATCACACACATCCATGCCCGAAGAAGGATTCGAACCTGCGACCGTAGCAGTCGCGCGGTTCCGGACTGCACGCCTAGAACCGCTAGACCACCGCGGCCGGCAAATTAACTGTCAATTTGTGAATCACTCGTGGGAGAGGCTGACGGCCAATTGTGCCACAAATTGTTGAAGAAGCTACTATTGCCAAGCCTGAGAACACTGGACGCAATATGCGATCTTCAGACAGTGCAGAAGATATGCTACGACAGTCAGTATCCCACCTGAGATGTTTTGTGCAGCAGTAGAGCAGCCCCTAGTGCGGTTCCAGGCTGTCGTGGACGCAGATGGTCTTCACTATGAGCAACGTTTGTAACCTGGAACGTAAACATGGTACGCAATTAACAAATGTTACCCTCTCCTGTGGAAATTAAAAATGGTTCAAATGGCTCTGAGCACAATGGGACTTAACTTCTGAGGTCATCAGTCTCCTAGAACTTAGAACTACTTAAACCTAACTAACCTAAGGATCACACACGCCCATGCCCGAGGCAGGATTCGAACCTGCGACCGTAGCGGTCGCGCGGTTCCAGACTGTAGCGCCTAGAACCGCTCGGCCATCTGGGCCGGTGGAAATTAAAATGTGTTCCTTACAAAGGCTTATCCGATATTTCATTTCTGCATGTTCTTACAAATGATACCTCAAAGTTTCATTGTCCTGCGATAGCTCTTTTTTCATGAGGGCTCTCTGAAGGAGTGAAAATGTAATTTCAATCACAGTGTGCGTACGAGTTACCTTCGGGAGCAGTCTAAAGCGGAATGACCACACAAGAATAGTTGTGGGAAAGGCGGGTGCCGGGGTAAAATTCATTGGAAGAACCTAAATAATTGAAATTCATGCAAGAAGGAAGTGGATAACAAAACTCTCGCTCGATTGATTCTTGAATACTGCTCATCATTCTGGGACGTTTACCAGGTTCGTTTAATAGATGAGATAGAAATGTCCCAACGAAGGCTGGCACGTTTTGCCACTAGATCGCTTAGCTAACGTGAGAACGCTATGGAAATATCAGGATACTCCCAGTGGCAGACGCTACAAGAAAGGCGTTCTACATAACGGAGAGACTTTGCTAAAATTCCGATAGTGTACGTTTCAAGAAGAATCGGGAAACTTAATTGGTTCTTGCCAAATGCGACTCACGAAATGACTAAATTGAGAGATGCTAGTTTTTACGGAGGTTTACCGTTAATGTTGTTCTTCCCATGCTTTATTCGTAAATGGAACAGGGAAGTTGGCGGTGCGGGGGGGGCGAGGAGGGAGGGGGGGGGGGGGAGAGCGGGAAGGTGGGGATAACAGTGTTGTCGGAAGTACTCTTCGCCTATACATTATAAGGTATCTGCACAGATTATGAAGGTTATAGGGTCGCCATATGAAAGGTATCTGTATAGATTATGAGGGGTATCTGTGGAAATCATGAACTGTGTCTCTCAAAATTTCGCGGACAAAAGATGTTGGCAACTGGTTGGCTGATTTTTTCAGCCTCTTCAACAATAAATGATTTTTTTTACCACACAGAGGCTAAGACTCTGTCATCCAGTTCGACTGAGCATTCTGTCCTCAGTCAGGCAACCAATTTATTTATAGGAAATGTACTTCATAAAATTGAAATTTTACTTAACAAGCAAATAAACAGACCTGCTTGATTTGCGTACGGGTCAAACGCTATAGAATGTTTCCTATGAAACGGATATTGGGATATGTGAGATAAAATATTAACAGTGAAATTCAATTTAAACTAGATTAAAATGGTTTAAATGGCTCTGAGCACTATGGGACTCAACTTCTGAGGTCATTAGTCCCCTAGAACTTAGAACTAGTTAAACCTAACTAACCTAAGGACATCACAAACATCCATGCCCGAGGCAGGATTAAAACCTGCGACCGTAGCGGTCTTGCGGTTCCAGACTGCAGCGCCTTTAACCGCACGGCCACTTCGGCCGGCTTTAAACTAGATTTACATTTATTTTATTAACAGTGATATTCAATTGAAACTAGATTTAACATTTATTTTACGTAACCAAATTAGAAAAGCACTACATATTTACATAAAAATATAACGGTTGCTGGTCACTGCGTCAAATAATCAAGTGAGTGCAACAAATAATCAGATACGTTGCCTGATGGGCTTGCAAATCATTAGAGTCACTTAAAATGGGAATCACTTAACGGTACATGAAACACACACGCACTTCGAATTCGTAATAACACCACACAGAAGATATAAAAGGAAATAGGAGAATTGCAACATGTATCAAAAACACATGTCGCGGCAAATGGTTTGTTCCACCGGCCTGAGGCAAAAAAAAAAAAAAAATGCAGATCAGATCGGGGATACCTGTAGAACACAGGACACACGTGAAGGCAATGTAATATAAGCCCCACAAGTATAGGATAAGAAAGGAAAACCGACGAGCTGAAGGCTTGTTCGCTTTTAAAACACGTGGCCGTATCCTCACAAAGTCAAATAAAGGAAAATCCGTGGGAGGAGCTACCCATATAAGTAAACTATCGCAAACTAATTGCAAGATGAAACAGATTCCGAGAACTGAAAGTTCTCCGGAACAACTTGGGATTGAGCAAACAAGTCACACAAACTAACGGACAGAAATTACGGAATACGGACGAAAGTAACGAAACAGAAGAAGAAATAATGTAAGAAACAACAACACACGCACATTCTCGCTGGGAAAAACGAATTCCAATTCAGACTAAGCGGAGTTCGCACACCACGTCCCACATTTCTAAGTTCTGGTTGAACAAAGTAACTACTAGTAAAATCAAACCATTATAAAAAAACCTACCACTTTCGATTCCGACGGAAATGTTCTGCATGATTATAAACATCTGAAGCTAGAAAACAAATGGATTAAGACTTCGACTAGGCTGAAAATTACACAGGCTCACTTACCATACTCACGACTGCAAACGAGCTGCCACGAGCAACCTCTCTCTTCAAAATCTCAGGACCGACTATCCAAACACCCTAACTTACACGGGGTATCAGAATTTGTCAGATATCGCTCTTGCCCCATCTTGTCAATATACGCACTATAGCGCTTCGACTAGAGGTAGCGAAACCTCTTTGCCATTCTCCAATCCTAGACCGAAGTTGGCTAAAGACAAGAAGTTTACCCGCCACCAGATATTATGTAAACTCGATATACACACCCATTCACTCACTCTGTCATTGCCGGCCGGAGTGGCCGTGCTGTTCTAGGCGCTTCAGTCTGGAACCGCGCAACCGCTACGGTCGCAGGTTCGAATCCTGCCTCGGGCATGGATGTGTGTGATGTCCTTATGTTAGTTAGGTTTAAGTAGTTCTAAGTTCTAGGGGACTGATGACCTCAGATGTTAAGTCCCATAGTGCTCAGAGCCATTTGAAACTCTGTCATTCTAAGACGGCAGGAACTGGGAAGAAGGATAGCGGTACAACATAAATACGTTGTAATTAATTGTGAGGAAGATATATGAAGTGCAGATGCTTAATTAATCAACGCATAGATAAAAAAGAGACATAGAAAAAGCATGAATTCAGCGAATGTATGCAGTTGTGACTGACTGAAGCATTCTCAATTGCGTTTATTGCTCCTGGCATGTTTACTGAAGTATAAGATACTAAAGGACTTGTGAAATAACGCAACATTATGAAGGGGCTAATACACAGACCTTTCCACATTCTATAGTGGCTTGCAGGGTACAGGTGTCAGTGTATGTATAGATACTTTGACTGACAGAATGTTATTGGTATCTGTCTCTTATTTTTTACGATTTGTCACATAATGTCCGTTCAGCTACATTGTCCGATCAAAAGTATCCGGACGCCCCCACGTAATGCGGAATTGAGCACTAGATGTCACGACAGGAGGATCCGAAAGTATACTGGGTGAAAAGTATTTAAACCGACAAACTCTGGGGGGTTGTAGAGGACATCAAAACAAATATTTTTCCCTAATGTCTTTTTTTCCCTATAAGGATTATTTAAAACGGTGGAGGCCGTATTACGCTCTTCAGTTGTTAGAGGCCGTATTACGATCTTCAGTTGTTAGAGGGCGTATTACGCTCTTCAGTTGTAGGCAACTGCTGTCCACCAGTGTAGTAGTGCATTGTCTCTGTTTACTAATGGAGCGATACACCTGGAGTGAGTACACTGATATGGTGCTGTGTACTGCGTAGCTCACCACAACGGACGAGCTGCACAGCGGGTTTATTAACAACAATATCCTAATCGCCGTATCCCGGATCATACGAACTTTGCTACTGTGTACCAACGTCTGCGTGAGACCGGGTCATTTGGCAGATTACCTAGAGAGCGACGCCGTCGCACGGTAAGAACGCTGCAATTTGAGGAAGCTGTCTTGCAGCATGTGGTGTGGGATCCTTCAATCAGCACTTGTGCAATTGCAGGTAACATGGGGACGAATCAGACGAATGTAAGAACAGTCCTTCGAGAGCAGTTGTTACTTCCATTTCACTTACAGCGTGTCCACAACCTGGAACCAGTTGATTATCCACCCAGAGCACAGTTTTCGCAGTGGCACCTGGAACAGTGTGGAATGCATCCTACATTTCCATCCTCTGTGTTGTTTACCGTTGAAGCAAGGTTCTGGAGTGACGGAGTCTTCAACATGCACAATTCGCATGTTTGGAGTGAGGATAATCCACATGCCACAGTTGCTAGCGCTCATCAAGTGCGGTTCTTCGTTAATGTGTGACACGATGTTATTGGGGACTGTTTAATTGGGCCGTATCTGCTACCTAGGACATTAAATGGCAGGCACTATTACAATTTTCTCTCCAGAGCATTGCCAGAATTGCTGGAAGACGTCCCGCTCCCAACAAGACAACGCATGTGGTTCCAACATGACGGGGCGCCGTCACATTTCAGTCGTCGTGTGTGTCGATTCCTGGACCAACGGTTCCCAGAAACGTAGATTTGCAGAGGTGGTCCTGTACCATGGCCTGCTCGATCCCCAAATATGTCCCCTCTGGAAATTTTTGTGTGAGGAGAGATGCGCAACCTTGTTTACGCACCTCCTGTTGCATCAGAAGAGGATCTGTTTGCCCGGATAGTAGCAGCAGCAGGAACAATTTAGGATACTCCTGGGGTTTTTGTCCGTGTCAGACAGAACATGATCCGACGGTGTAACCTTTGTTTACGTGTCAATGGAGGCATTTTTGAAAATCTACTGCAACTGAAATTGTGTTGTTTTAATATGTTGTCTCCTGGTCATAAAAAATGGAAAAGTCTTTGTTGGTTTAACTAATTTGCCGCCAGAGAAATCTTCCTCTACCGTTTTAAATACTCCTCATAGGAAAAAATGATATTAGGAAAAAATATTTGTTTTGATGTCCCTTACAACCTCCCAGAGTTTGCGGTTTAAATACTTTTCACCCTGTAAAAGGAGCTGGGGAGTACTGTATTGTCAGCAGAGAAGCGGTAACATCAGAATGAGTCAGGCAGTAGAGCTCCGCGTCTTCGAACGTGGACTAGTCATTGGGTGTCACATGAGTAACAAATCATCAGGGGTATTTCAACCCTTCGAAAGCTGCCTAAATCGATTGTTGTTGACATGATTGTGAAGTGAAAACGCAAAGGAACAACCACAGCTAAACCTGGACCACGGACCTCAAGGACTAATGCACAGGGACCATGAAAGATTGCAGAGAGTCTTTGTGCAAAAAATCGCATGAATCACTCGTAAGTTCCTAAGTTCTACCAGCAGTACAGCTAGGGCAGGGCTTCACAACATACGTGCTCGCGGAGCAAGCTGTGAGCAGCAAGGCGCGAGCACGGAGCAGCGCGAGCACGCTACCCCCACTACCGGACCAGAGCGGAGAGGGGGGAGAGTCATGTGAGGCACACAACAGCTGCCGCCAGTCAATGTAAATCCGCGGCCACCTGCAGGGATATCACTCACGAATTATACTGAGACAAATGAAACAAATAAAGGAGAATGTACACGTGCCAGATAATTTTATTAGCTTAGTGTATGCCTCTAAATGGTTCAAATGGCTCTGAGCACTATGGGACTCAACTGCTGTGGTCATAAGTCCCCTAGAACTTAGAACTACTTAAACCTAACTAACCTAAGGACAGCACACAACACCCAGCCATCACGAGGCAGAGAAAATCCCTGACCCCGCCGGGAATCGAACCCGGGAACCCGGCGTGGGAAGCGAGAACGCTACCGCACGACCACGAGATGCGTGCTGTATGCCTCTACATTCGTATTAATTTGTGAACTGTTACACAATAAAAGGTGTCACTGAAGTGTGGGATTCTCGGTTATCTTGTACTTTTTGCCCTTTACAATTGCGTTTATGTTCGGAGTAATTGTTCTTGTGCATTGTAGGCGCAGCGTGCAGTTTAAATTTTGATCAGAAAATGCGTTTCTCAGGCGCGTCTTGTTACATTTAATTGCAGAGAACAGTTGTTCACAAACATACGTGGAACCGAACATTGATATTATTGTAGCCGCCAGTTTGTGCAAACGAGGAAATCTATGCTGAGGGAAGTGTCTGTAGAATTCCAAAATGTTTTTCTTGTTCTGAAATTTGTCTCCGTATTCTCTGTCACACTGCAGGTCAATAATTTCTAGTTGCAGCTCAGGACGAATCTCTTCAATATTCGCTGAATATGGAGAGGAGAATAGATCAAAATCACTGTCTAGTGCTGTCAGATCTTGAAAGCGTTGATCAAATTCTTCCTTCAGGGCAACTAAACTATGTGAATAACGTTCACAGTTTTTGTGAGCATCTTGCATGGATGGTAATTTAGGAAAATGAGCTAGATTTCCTGTTTCCAGCTGACTCACCCAAAGTGTCAATTTCATTTTAAAAGCTCGTATTCGATCTATGAAATGAGTAATTAGCAGATCTTTACCTTGTAGTGAAATGTTCAAAGCATCCAGATGGCTAGTTAAATCTCCTAAGAACGCGAGATCACATTTCCATGAAGGCTCTTTCAATTCAGGAACACACATGTTATTTATTTCCATGAACATATTTATCTCATCTAATAGGCAAAAAAAAAATCGATTTAATAATTCGCCACGACTAAGCCAGCGGACCTCGCTGTAATAAGGCAGGCTACCATACTGGCTTTCTACATCCTCAAGAAAGCTTTTAAATTGTCTGTGTTGTAGCCCACGCTTCCTTATATAATTGGTTGTACGAACAACAACACTCATCACATTTTTTAGAGTGATACTCTTTGCACGTAAGTTTTCCTGGTGGATCACACAGTGAACGCCGCTTATTTCATTCGGCACGGTCAGTTTTTGCATTTTCTCCTTCAACAGCGCAACGAAACCTGATTTTTTCCCTGTCATCGCTGGTGCACCGTCTGTAGACACTGAAACTAAAGAATTCCACGACAATCCTATATTTTCAACACTTTCTTCAACACTACTTAAAATATCACCTCCAGTTGCAGTGTTCTTCATGACTACTACATCGAGGAGCTCCTCCCTCACCTGAAGATCTCTATTAACACCTCTAATAAATATGGCAAGCTGTCTGTTCCAGTGATATCAACACTTTCGTCCAGAGCTAGAGAATACGGCATAAAATCTTTACAGATATTTGCAAGCTGGCTCTGGACGTCGTCTGCTATGTCCTGTTGCGACGCATAATGGTCATGTCAGATAATGGCACAATCAGAAACTGTTCAACTTGAGATGGAGACAAATGTTCCGCTGCAGCTACCAAACATTCTTTTATTAAATCGCCATCAGTTAAGGGGCGCAGGGATTTTGCTAAAAGCAAAGCAATTTTGTAACTCACTCTGAGAGCTGCCTCAGTTGATTTTTCTTCGTCGTCCAGATCTTCTTCGGATAGCTTCCTTTTAAGTTTAATAACTTCCTGTGCACGATCTGGTCCATCACATTTTCCACTTCCGTAGTCTTTCGCGTGGTGCGACATATAATGTAGCTGCAAATTAAATTTCATAAAAGAATTCAGCGTTTTGTGACATACTAAACATTTTGCAACTCCATCTTTTTCTGTAAACAGATACAATTCCTCCCAATGGGGGTTGAACTGCGAAAGCATGGTTGGGGTTACACAACGGCGACATGACATGATTCTTAACCAACGAAGTGACTGTTAGAGCTGATCGTAGTACTTTAAACGTTACACAGTCGGTGCGAATTCAATAGGCATGCTGCGGCCCTATTCAAACGTGCGCGCGCATTTCCCCTCCCTCCCCTCCCTCCGTACTCCGCGACCTTGCACCTGCTCGCGAGCACGTGCCTGAGCAGACGCGAGTACTCGCGCTCAAAACCGGCCAGTTGTTAAGCCCTGAGCTAGGGAATTAAAAAGAAAGGGGTACAAATGGTCGAGCAGTAGTCAGGAGAAAGCGACTATTGAGGTGTTGTGAAGAGAGATGCCACTGGGCATTGGGTGACTGGAGATGAGTGATCTGGGGTGATGACTCACACTGTACCCTGTGGTGGGTTTGACAAAAACCTGGCCAACATTACCTATGATCATGTGTAGTGTCGACAGTGAAGTACGGAGAAGGTGGTGTTACAGTATGTGGACGCCTTTTGTGGTTAGTGTTAAAGTTCACTTATTGCGACTATGAAAACGCTAAATGCGGATGGCTAAGAACACATTTTACGGAATTGTGTACTGCCTACAGTAGAGGAACTGTCCAGAGATGATGATCGTTTGTATCAGCATGACAATGCACTCTGTCATAAATCACTATCCGTGAGGCAACGGTTTGTGGGCAATAACATTTCTAAAATGGACTGACCTGCCCAGAGACCCTGCCTGAACCCAATGAAACACCATTGGTTCAGCTAGAACGTCGACTTCGCTTCAGATCCCAACGATCAATATCAAGATATTCTCTGTTCTCGGCTCATGAGGAAGAATGGTCTGCCATTCCTCGAGAGACATTCAGACTGAAACTGCCCCCAGCAGAGTTCAGACCGCAAAAAAGGCGAGATATGAGAAATGGATACACCCCAATTTCCACTGTATGTGTACATCGATAGATACGGCAATACTGACTTAAGCTGCCTTTCTGATCCATGGCATAATGTGAACTGAGGTACATCTCTGGTTATGGAGTGGTTTTAAAACAAACATGCTCAGCTCACGCTCTCATTCTACGTTAATCAGTTTACATCGCTCCTGAAACAAATGTTACTGCTGTTACAGAGAGTACTTGTTGTACGGACCGTGCTTGGACTGTGATCTGGATTGCTATCCAACTGTTGTGCACCACAGGCCGTAGAAGACAGGGGTGAACGACGGCTGTGGATATGTGCACGGACGAACAGACGTGCAACTGTTGAGCAACTGACCAACCAGATGAACCGAGGCGGCTGCCAACAATGTCTGCTCAACGACCATTTAGCGAACGTTGCTACATATGGACCTCTGCAGCAGGTGTCTGGTTCATACTACATCTACTTCTACACTACTGGCCATTAAAATTGATACACCAAGAAGGAATGCTGACGATAAACGGGTATTCATTGGACAAATATATTATACTAGAACTGACATGTGTTTACATTTTCACGCAGTTTGGGTGCATAGATCTTGAGAAATCAGTACCCAAAACAACCACCTCTGGCCGTAATAACGGCCTTGATACGCCTGGGCATTGAGTCAAACAGAGCTTGGATGGCGTGTACAGGTACAGCTGCCCATGTAACTTCAGCACGATACCACAGTTCATCAAGAGTAGTGACTGGCGTATTGTGACGAGCCAGTTGCTCGGCCACCATTGACCAGACGTTTTCAATTGGTGAGAGATCTGGAGAATGTGCTGGCCAGGGCAGCAGTCGAACATTTTCTGTATCCAGAAAGGCCCTACAAGACCTGCAACATGCGGTCGTGCATTATCCTGCTGAAATGTAGGGTTTCGCAGGGATCGAATGAAGGGTAGAGCCACGGATCGTAACACATCTGAAATGTAACGCCCACTGTTCAAAGTGCCGTCAATGCGAACAAGAGGTGGTCGAGACGTGTAACCAATGGCACCCCATACCATCACGCCAGGTGATACGCCAGTATGGCGATGACGAATACACGCTTCCAATGTGCGTACACCGCGATTCGCCAAACACGGATGCGATCATCATGATGCTGTGAACAGAACCTGCATTCATCCGAAAAAATTACGTTTTGCCACTCGTGCACCCAGGTTCGTCGTTGAGTACACCATCGTAGGTGCTCCTGTCTGTGACGCAGCGTCAAGGGTAACGGTAGCCATGGTCTCCGAGCTGATAGTCCATGCCGCTGCAAACGTCGTCGAACTGTTCGTGCAGATGGTTGTTGTCTTGCAAACGTCCCCATCTGTTGACTCAGGGATCGAGACGTGGCTGCACTATCCGTTACAGCCATGCGGATAAGATACCTGTCATCTCGACTGCTAGTGATACGAGGCCGTTGGGATCCAGATAGCGTTCCGTATTATGCTCCTGAACCCACCGATTCCATATTCTGCTAACAGTCATTGGATCTCGACCAACGCGAGCAGCAATGTCGCGATACGATAAACCGCAATCGCGGTAGGCTACAATCCGACCTTTATCAAAGTCGGAAACGCGATGGTACGCATTTCTCCTCCTTACACGAGGCATCACAACAACGTTTCACCAGGCAACGCCGGTCAACTGCTGTTTGTGAATGAGAAATCGGTTGGAAACTTTCCTCATGTCAGCAGGTTGTAAGTGTCGCCGCCGGCGCCAACCTTGTGTGAATGCTCTGAAAAGCTAATCATTTGCATATTACAGCATCTTCTTCCTGTCGGTTAAATTTCGCGTCTGTAGCACGTCATCTTCGTGGTGTAGCAATTTTAATGGCGAGTAGTGTACATCTACATATATACTCCGCTAGCCACCAAGTGGCGTGTGGCGGGGGGCACAATTCGTGCCCTCCTCTGTTCCACTCGCGGATCGCGCGAGGGAAAAACAACTATCTGAACGCCTCAGTACGAGCTCGAATTTCCCTTATCTTTGAATGGTGATCAATGCGCGATTTGAAAGTTGGTGGTAATAATATATGCTCTACATCCTCGGTGAAGATCGGATTTCGGAATTCAGTGAGCAGCCCCGTTTAGCGCCCGTCTATCTGCAAGAGTGTTCCACTTCAAACTTTCTGTGAGATTTGTAACGCTCTCGCGATGGCTAAATGTACAGGGCTATTACAAATGATTGAAGCGGTTTCATAAATTCACTGTAGCTCCATTCATTGACATACCGCACTTCAGGTTTCTGCCGCCAGAGCGCTCGAGAGCGCAGTGAGACAAAATGGCGACAGGAGCCGAGAAAGCGTATGTCGTGCTTGAAATGCACTCACATCAGTCAGTCATAACAGTGCAACGACACTTCAGGACGAAGTTCAACAAAGATCCACCAACTGCTAACTCCATTCGGCGATGGTATGCGCAGTTTAAAGCTTCTGGATGCCTCTGTAAGGGGAAATCAACGGGTCGGCCTGCAGTGAGCGAAGAAACGGTTGAACGCGTGCGGGCAAGTTTCACGCGTAGCCCGCGGAAGTCGACGAATAAAGCAAGCAGGGAGCTAAACGTACCACAGCCGACGGTTTGGAAAATCTTACGGAAAAGGCTAAAGCAGAAGCCTTACCGTTTACAATTGCTACAAGCCCTGACACCCGATGACAAAGTCAAACGCTTTGAATTTTCGGCGCGGTTGCAACAGCTCATGGAAGAGGATGCGTTCAGTGCGAAACTTGTTTTCAGTGATGAAGCAACATTTTTTCTTAATGGCGAAGTGAACAGACACAGTGTGCGATTCTGAGCGGTAGAGAATCCTCACGCATTCGTGCAGCAAATTCGCAATTCACCAAAAGTTAACATGTTTTGTGCAATCTCACGGTTTAAAGTTTACGGCCCCTTTTTCTTCTGCGAAAAAAACGTTACAGGACACGTGTATATGGACATGATGGAAAATTGGCTCATGCCACAACTGGAGACCGACAGCGCCGACTTCATCTTTCAACAGGATGGTGCTCCACCGCACTTCCATCATGATGTTCGGCATTTCTTAAACAGGAGAGTGGAAAACCGATGGATCGGTCGTGGTGGAGATCATGATCAGCAATTCATGTCATGGCCTCCACGCTCTCCCGACTTAACGCCATGCGATTTCTTTCTGTGGGGTTATGTGAAAGATTCAGTGTTTAAACCGCCTCTACCAAGAAACGTGCCAGAACTGCGAGCTCGCATCAACGATGCTTTCGAACTCATTGATGGGGACATGCTGCGCTGAGTGTGGGAGGAACTTGATTATCGGCTTATGTCTGCCGAATCACTAAAGGGGCACATATCGTACATTTGTGAATTCCTAAAAAAACTTTTTGAGTTTTTGTATGTGTGTGCAAAGCATTGTGATATCTCAAATAATAAAGTTATCGTAGAGCTGTGAAATCGCTTCAATCATTTGCAATAACCCTGTACGAGTCACGAATCTTGCCGCTCTTCTTTGGACCTTGTCAATCTCCTGAATCAAACCCCACTGGTAAGGGTCCCACGCAGACGAACAATACTCTAACACTGGACGAATTAACGTATAGTAAGCTATTTCCTTTGCTGAAGGACTGCATCGCTTCAGGATTCTACCAATAAACCGCACTCTAGATTTTGCCTTATCTCTTACTTGTGTAATCTGATCATTCCATTTGAGATCATTTCTAATAGTCACACCCAGATACTTGACGTATGTTATCGCTTTCAAAGACTGGAAATTTGTTTTTACTCTTACATTAATGGAGATTTTCGCCTTGTTATACGCAGTAGGTTACACTAAGTAATATTGAGAGATAACTGCCAGTCATTACACCACGCATTAATTTTATGCAAATCCTCATCGATTTGTTCACAACTTTCATGTGATACTACTTTCCTGTAGACTACAGCACCATCGGTAAACAGTGTAATGCCGCTGTCAACATCATCAACCAGATGGTTTATGTAAATCGTAAAAAGCAGCGGACTATTACGCTGCCCTGGGGCACACCTGAAGTTACGCTTGTTTCTGTTGAAGTCACCCCGTTCAGGACGACATATTGCTTCCTGTCTGTTAGGAAACTTTCTACCCAACCGCATATGTCATCGGATAGACCGTAAGCGCACACTTTTTGGAGCAAGTGACACTGCCGAACTGAGTCGAACGCCTTTCGAATGTCAATAAATATGGCATCAACATGGGAGCTGGTATCTAGAGCCTGTTGTACATCATGCACAAAGAGGGCCAGCTGTGTCTCGCATGATCACTGTCTCCTAAAACCGTGCTGGTATCTGCAGATGAGCTTCTCTACCATGCTGACTGCTGTTCATCGGTGATGAAGAGCGGAACTGGCAAGCCCGTACCGAAACTGGACGTCCACTGACTGGTGATGGGTGGCCTTTCCTATGAATCACGTTTTATGCTCCATCGGACAACTGACAGTGGCGTCTGAAGCAAACACTCGTTTTACGGGTCCAAGACGGAGAAGGGAGCGCTGTGGTCTGGAGAATGCTTTCATAGCTTTCGCTGGGTGATCTCGTCATTCTGGAAAGCACAATAGATCAATGCAAGTATGCATTTATCCTTGTGGACCATGTCCACCCCAAATGCAGTTTGTTTTTCCTCGGCACGATGGCATCTACCAGCAGGACAATTCCACGCGTCACACAGCTCACAGCGTACGTCCGTGGTTCGTAGCTCGCCACCGTACTCCTCTGGCCACCAAACATCCAGGGTTCAAACCCAGTCGAGAATCTATGGGACCATCTCTACATCTACATCTAAATCCATACTCCGCAAGCCACCTGACGGTATGTGGCGGAGGGTTTGTTGAGTACCTCTATCGGTTCTCCCTTCTGTTTCAGTCTCGTTTTGTTCGTGGAAAGAAAGATTGTCGGTATGCCTCTGCGTGGGCTCTAATCTTTCTGATTTCATCCTCACGGTCTCTTCGCGAGATATACGTAACAGGGAGTAATATACTGCTTGACTCCTTGGTGAAGGTATGTTCTCAAAACTTCAACAAAAGCCCCTACCGAGCTACTGAGCGTCTCTCTTGCAGAGTCTTCCACTGGAGTTTATCTATCATCTCCGTAACGCTTTCGCCATTACTAAATGATCCTGTAACGAAGCGCGCTGCTCTTCGTTGGATCTTCTCTATCTCTTCTATCAACCCTATCTGGTACGAATCCCACACCGGTGAGAAGTAACCAAGCAGTGGGTGGACAAGTGTACTGTAACCTACTTCCTTTGTTTTCGACCTGTATTTCCTTAGCATTCTTCCAATGAATCTCAGTCTGGCATCTGCTTTTCCGACAATTAATTTTATATGGTCATTCCATTTTAAATCAGTGCTAATGCCTACTCCCAGATAATTTATGGAATTAACTGCTTCCAGTTGCTGACCTACTATATTGTAGCTAAATGATAAAGGATCTTTCTTTCTCTGTATTCGCAGCACATTACACTTGTCTACATTGAGATTCAATTGCCATTCCCTGCACCATGCGTCAATTCGTTGCAGATCCTCCTGCATTTCAGTACAATTTTCCATTGTTACAACCTCTCGATACTACAGCATCATCCGCAAAAAGCCTCAGTGAACTTCCACAAGGTCATTTATATGTATTGTGAATAGCAACGGTCCTACGACACTCCCCTGCGGCACAACTGAAATCACTCTTACTTCGGAAGACTTCTCTCCATTTAGAACGACATGTTGCGTTCTGTTATCTACGAACTCGTCAGTCCAATCACACAATTGGTCTGATAGTCCATATGCTCTTACTTCGTTCATTAAACGACTGTGGGGAACTGTATCAAACGCCCAGAATATCTCTAGCGGGCTGTTCCCGCCTTGTATTCTCAGCCGGTAAATCCAGAGCAGCTGACCGTGCCGCTGGAGTCGGCAAGGCTCCACAGCCCTGTCGGTACCTTCCAGAACCTCACTGACTGTCTTCTTGCACGTCTCGCCATGGTCCGCGATACAAAATGTAGTTATTCGAGCTTGTGATAGGTGGGCACATTAATGTGACTGGGCATTGTATAAGCACTCGTACCATGAAAAAGGGTTTCGTTCAGGAGAGTATTGTGCTTGTCTGACTGTGAAAGAAACGAGTGGTTTGCTACTGTGAACTCTTTCGTACAGTTCTCATATCGACCCATGCAGAAGAGGACACGGCACACTGCACAAAGAGACGATAGCGTTGTAAGTAGACTGTTTATGTTTTCATTATGTAAGTAGGCTGTTTATGTTTTCTTATTGGCAACGTTACGTAGCGCTCTATATAAAAATCACTGGCTGTGCTGTGTGCAGTCTGTGGCTAGTTTGCATTGTTGTCTGCCATTGTAGTGTTGGGCAGCGGCAGCTGGATGTGAACAGCGCATAGCGTTGCGCAGTTGGAGGTGAGCCGCCAGCAGTGGTGGATGTGGGGAGAGAGATGGCGGAGTTTTGAAATTTGTTATACTGGATATTATGAACTGCTATATATATTATGACTATTAAGGTAAATACATTGTTTGTTCTCTACTAAAATCTTTCATTTGCTAACTACCCCTATCAGTAGTTAGTGACTTCCGTAGTTTGAATCTTTTATTTAGCTGGCAGTAGTGGTGCTCGCTGTATTGCAGTAGTTCGAGTAACGAAGATTTTTGTAAGGTAAGTGATTTGTGAAAGGTATAGGTTAATGTTAGTCAGGGCCATTCTTTAGTAGAGATTTTTGAAAGTCAGATTGCGTTGCGCTAAAAATATTGTGTGTCAGTTTAAGCACAGTCATGTACAATTGTTCTAAGGGGACTTTTCAGCGTGGCAGACTGAAGGTCTCAGTCCGAAGGAGTCGGATAGTGGTAACAAACACAGAAGAACGAAAGAGGCAACAGAGTTCAAAAGCCCTGCTAACCCCGCAGGACAGGACACATAGTACACATTGTGGAAAGGGGCCAAAATAAGGGGCTATCAGTTACACTCGGACATACAACTTTATTATTTGATCAAACATTACAAGAGTCCAAAGAATTTTTTTAAATACACAGCTTTTTATCTTTGGGACTTAATTACCAGCTGAAAGCCACTTTAATTTAAAAACGACTGAAGGCCAATAACCTAAAACGCAAGCATAAGCAGAAATTTAAAAGGCAAACCTTATCTTAAAAATTCTTTAGTTAGGCTGAAGTAAACAATTAAATTCAAATCGGCTAAAAGCAGAACACTTAAATCTTCAAAAATTTATTTTTAAAATGCCAAAGGGTTTACGTGAAACAGTACTTTAAACTAGGTTGAAGGCCTTAAAAGTAAAACAACTCTAATCTAAAACACAAAACCGGCTAGAAGCTATACAAGTACCAACAACAAGAACAAATTAAAAAAAAAGCAGTACACACAAGGGCGGCCAGATGTTCGAGGGTCGGCCTGTAATTCAAACACTAACGCTCGCTTAGGTGAGACAGGCAGTCGGGCGAACCATTCACTATCCGACGACAACCCAACCGACCGACAGTCAGCGGACCCACCGACCAGATAACTTCCACTTCACCCGACCTGGGCACAATAGGGAGTTGAACGGAACAACGTAGAAGATATTGGCGCCCACAACCAATCTTACACGGAGCTGTCAAACTACAGACCGTGCTGGACAGCAACAACACGATGAGGAAACCACACTGCCTGAAATTTACGTCAACGGCCAGGGCAGGTAACCGGAACGTTAACGGCCACAAGGCAGAAGATTCCACTGGTGCACTTCAGTTCAAATAACCAAATACAGTGAAACTCCACCGGAGGGTGGCGAGAATTTTCGAACTTGAAAAGCACGTTGTTGCTCGCGGGAACAGCCGACAACGAACTCCAAACGATACAATGTGAACAGTCTTGACTTGCAGGTACGTGAAATGAAAACTCAACTTTCGTGTCAAGGGTCGGTGAGCCACGGACCTCTTGGAATTGGGAACAGCGCCACACACTCAAGACACCGCGTAGAGACCGCCAGCGGGCCCCGGCCAAACTACGCCCCGTCGAGAATTCCTCGCTTCTCCACGCCAACCGACCGACTGCTCAGAGCGAGTACGCCATTTAAAATAACTTGTCAGTCAAAATCACACAAACTACACACAGTTTCACGAAAACGTGCACGAAGAACTACACAATGCTAACGGCAGTGCCTGTACAATAACAGGGACGAATCACGAGTCGGCACACACAGCCAGCCCATAAGCGATCGCCGGCCAAATACACGTCGTCCGGCAAGACGACCGACAGACGATCAACCAAATTCGTCCCCACTCCAATCATGTGTGTCGGCAACCGTCCGGCGAGTCATGGAGGTCCGGTCCGCACTGCTGCCGCGCCCTGACTGAACTTGGGCCGCGTGCCAACTCAAACACTACCAGGTCCGAACTAACTCACAACACACGACGACCGGGAAGTAATAGCAGTCCAGCAAAGATAATACGGTGGGGCTTATATCGATAAGAGCTGCTGCTGCCGCTCACGGGCAGGCAAGGCAGCAACTCAGTGACACCAGTAATTGAAAATTTAAAATAACGAGGCGACAGTACGGTGAAAACTGGGTATTAAATAAGAGATGGCACGAATACGAGCCACGCACGGCTCAAGAGTGTCGTAAGTGAATAATAGCCGAAGCACTGCGCATTTTTTATTGTTCACTGAGGCGTGTAACGTAACTGACAAATATGGCTCAAATGGCTCTGAGCACTATGGGACTTAACATCTATGGTCATCAGTCCCCTAGAACTTAGAACTACTTAAACCTAACTAACCTAAGGACAGCACACAACACCCAGCCATCACGAGGCAGAGAAAATCCCTGACCCCGCCGGGAATCGAACCCGGGAACCCGGGCGTGGGAAGCGAGAACGCTACCGCACGACCACGAGATGCGGGCTGACAAATATGGTGCAGTTGGTACTCGGTCTGTACATTAACAGTTGGTGCTAAGAATTTAAGTGATTCGTAGTAATTACGAGAGCTGTTCGGAAAGTAAGGTCCCATAGGTCGCGAAATGGAAATTACAGTGAAAATCTGATGAAACCTTGCACAGATGTGTCGGGCAGTGTCTTTAGTACGCCTGTCGATCGCGTTACATCGCTCATTTCATTTCTGAGCATGCAGTGAGTATGTAAAGATCTCTATAACAATGGCGTCGTCCGCGAAGTATGGGTGCACGCTGCGAGGCTTCGCCTGATGTCATGCAACCACATGTAAGTACCTGTCATGCCCTTTACTTCTTCGTGACAATTCTCGGCCACACACTGCAGGGGCAATGAAGACGCCCCAGCACCGTTTTTAATGGGAAGTATTTGATCTCCCACCATACAGCACAGACTTGCCTCCCTCTGAACTTTATCTCTGCTCACATGAGCCGTTGGCTATGAAGACAACGTTTTGGCGCACACAACGAAGTGCAGTCCATGGTAGAGGCGTTGCGGAAAGCACATTCGGCTGCCTTCATTGACGACGTTGTTGGAAAGTTGGTACAACGCAGCGGCAATTTAAGAGGAGGTTTACTATCGTTGTCCCGAAAAAAACATGTTCTTTGAGAATTTTTTTCTCTGGATGCGTTATATATATTGAAGTCAAATTTGGTCAAAATGTTTATTGATATTTCCTCCACAAAATGGTATTTTTTTCGGCCGGAAATGTCGAAGAGCAAAGGCGGAAGTGCCGGCGGAACGAAACAAAATTTCGATGTAGACCTCCACGCGAAATACGTCACAGGTCAGCCGGCTCTTCTGAAATCAAAATTGAGTTCACGTTAGCGAAGTATAAGGCTTTTTAGGAGTTAGACTTCGCTTAAGTTATATGGACCATAGAAAACAAAATGGTGGCCATTTGAAACAAAATAGGGTTTTTTCATCGATTTTTCGACTTCGTCGGCCAAGTAAAAATATTTATAGTTGAGGGATCGGAATAAAAGTGGTAACTCCTAGACAATTTAGTTAGCTTCGTCGGAAACAAATAATCATGCCAATCGGTTCAGTAGGTTTGAAGTTACCATACCGCGTGATAAAGAAAAAGTCATATCGAGAAAAACGCGTTTGAAGTTTTGACTACATATAAATGCAACATTACGCAACTTATGTTCAATCTGCTATTCCCTGTCCATAAACTAGTCCTTCCTCTTCCTCATAGAGGGCGTTCTGCTCGATCTGGGCCATCCTGCGCTGCTCCAGAGCCGCTCGTACGGCCGGCGACAAGCGGTTTTCGGCCGCTTGAATCCGGTGGTCGTTCGAATGCTTGACGAAATGCGTCGAATAGAGTCCCAGGGTGACGTCCATCGTTGTCATGGTCTTCAGAATTGCTGAATACCCTTCGTTGAAGCTGCTCACTACAAGTCGCAATCTCCACAGTCTTCGCACCAGAATGCAAATGCTTGGGGGCTAACTTCCAAACACACGCATTCAAACTTTCATCTGAATTTTGCGTGTTTCCTCCCAAGCACCGGTACAATAACTCGTCCTCCGAAAGGGCCTCGTAGATTGGATGAATCACTTTTGGAACTTCTTTGGATAACGGCTGGTCGTGTTGATGTTCGTCCAGATGACCAGTAGCCTCTGCAATGCGCCACTTGCACCAACTAATTTCCCCAGCCGGACAATTTTAGTGTTGTGGGTGGTCATCCGTCGAACACTTGTGGAAATACGTTGCAAAAATTGCCTTCTTCATCTGTTCCACCGAACTGGAATGCCGTCGGATTTCCAAGCCGTAGTAGGTCGTAAGCTCCTAGATCATTTGATCACTTGATCCTTGGGCAAGCACGTAGAATAATCTTTCGCGGCTACAAAGTCGAAATTCCCCCCCCCCCCAAAAAAAAAAAAAACTGGTGCGTGGAAAATGGCCGATTTCAGCCAGGTGCATTTTTTTTGTTCAACCACGAATAACAAACATTTCCGTTTCGTGTTCGGAAAAACCGTTTCAGGGGTGGATTGTAAACACTTTTATGGATCCAAAATGCAATTTATAACAATCGATTTTTTGAACCAAAAGCCGGCCGCGGTGGTCTCGCGGTTCTAAGCGCTCAGTCCGGAACCGCGCGACTGCTACGGTCGCAGGTTCGAATCCTGCCTCGGGCATGGATGTGTGTGATGTCCTTAGGTTAGTTAGGTTTAAAAAAAAAGTAGTTCTAAGTTCTAGGGGACTGGTGACCACAGATGTTAAGTCCCATAGTGCTCAGAGACATTTGAACCATTTTTGAACCAAAAGATAGTAAACTTCCCCTTAAGTCGGAGCGGCAACTATGTAAAGAACTAGCTGGAAGGTGTAGCAAACTGCTGCAGACAAAACATGTTTTGTATTCATTGTGGTTTCCATCTCGCGACCGATCGGACCTTACTTTCTGTAGCCCTCATAGTAAATCCAAGATTTGAACAGAATTATTGGCTTCTTATTTAACATAATCATCTTCCCACGAATATCACGTCAGAAATTTAGAGTGAGGTCTTCATAATGAGAACGACGCACTCAGCCAGGGTACACTGCCATGATACTTGTAAAACAGAGCACATTATTGACATACTCCAGAAACAACTCTTCGGTGTAAAGGACGCGTGAAGGTAAATTTCCTTTAAGGAATATAGAAAGTCGTGTCTTTGTTAGAAACAGAAAGCTTCCAGTTGCATCCTGAAGTAGAAAATTCTAAAGCGCCATGCAAAAGTGTGATATCGTTATAGTGGTTACCGCTCGATTCATTTTCAAAAAACCAAAGATATTCAAAGAAGCTCAAAGTTTGGTCATCAGTGCACACCTCTAGTTAACAGCCCATCGGAATAAGAAGCGAAATGTACCTCGACTGTAGCAATAATTGGAAAGCATACATGACGCGGAATATCAACCCAAACTCCACTTACCTGCGTTCTCGAAAATAATCTCTCTGTATGTAGATCGATCGTCAATGGATTGCCAGTAACGTGTCGGTGAAGTGGCCGAGGGTATTGGAGAGTCAATCACTGTAGATAGGGACTGGAGCCGTTTTTTGTTCTCAGGTGAGCCATGAAATACATTTACTTCAACACATGGACCGCGGACCAGACCAACATTTACTTGCAAAGAATCTTAATATTAAGATGACTAACAGTTAATTTAAGCGGGATTCAACATTTGAGGATGTATGTGCTTGCACGTCATTAATCTTTCACTTTACAGCGGAGTATACGCAGTTTTGAAACTTCCGGACAGATTCAAGCTATCTGTCGAAACCGGAACCCTGCCTTTCGCGGACACGGTCTTACGTACTGAATTATCCAGGCACGACCCGCCCCCATAGCTTTACTAACGTCACCTTCATGCCTTCCACTTACCCCAAACCGCCTCTTCTATGTATCATATACGAGGAGCGTTCATTAAGTAATGCAACACCCATTTTTCTGAAAGGAAGTAAGATTTCTTCAGCATTTCGGTACACCGTATTATTCCCCATGCTTTTGGCTGCAAATACCTTGTTTACAACATAATATCCGTTCAGCATAACAACCTTGCGCCACCTTAATGATAGGCTCTGTATGTCCCCATGCCACCACTCTTCTGGTCGAGGTCGAAGCCAACGTTCTGCTGGATAAATAACCTCCTCATTGTCCACGTAGTTCTTCCCGCAGAGTCATACACAATTGGGCGAAACAAATGGAAGCCGGCATGTGCGAGATCCGAGCTGCAGGATGGATAAGGAAGAAAAGTCCATTGAAGTTTCATGACGTCCTCTAGGGTGCGCAGAGGTGTGCGAGGCCTGCCATGGTCAGAAGATAGTTTGTATTTTTGTGGCAACGAACACGCTAAAGTCATTTCTTCAGTTTCCTGGGGATAGAGCAATGCACTTCAGAGTTGATCGTTACACCATGAGTAACTCCTTAACCACTTCACAGTCACAGAAGACTGTAGCTATGATTTTACCAGTAGTGGGTGCGGCTTTCGACTTTTTCTTCGGAGGAGAGATGGGGTGGCGCCACTCCATGGATTGCCATTTTGTTTCTGGTTCTAAAGGATGTGCCCATATTTCATCACCTGTGACGATTTTAGACAAAAATTGTCACTATCAGCCTCTTAACGTGCAAGCAACTCCGTGCAAATAGCCCTTCGTTGCTCCTTATGGTCAGACGGCGGGGTTCGGGCACAAACCTTTGAGTACCACAACTGCTGTACGAGTGTGTAGCACTATCAACAGAGACGTCCAGTTGAGTAGTGGGGTATTTGACTTTGAATGGTCGATCACCTCGAATGAGAGTGTCCGTACGTACACAACTGTGTGAGGCCAACCGGCACGCGAGAAGTCGGACAAGTTTACGTGAGCTTGTGGCGTTGAAGACAGCCGCCTAGCCCAACGGTTCACCATGCTTTTGTTCACCACCACGTCTCCGTAGACATCCTGCAAGCACTTACGAATATCTGCAATGCTCTGATTTTTCGCCAAAAGAAACTCATGACAGCTTTCTGTTTGGAACACACCTCCGTTACAGATGCCATTTCGAAGGTTACGTATAGCGCAGCTTCATAAAACATTGAGGGCTGATGATGGAATATTCCACGAACGTACTACAGCAAAATCCGCATTTATTCAACCGAGAGTCGTCGATAAAAAGAATGTGTTGCATTACTTACGGAACGCCTCTCGTATAAGTCGCTGCTGTTGGTACTATCCACATAATACACCTTATTTGCACTTCTTGTCTCCTGGCACGCAATCCCTGCTAACGTCAGTTCATGAAAAGTGAAAGGTCTAACGTAATAACGTATATAACATTGCGTGACCACTGAAAGGGACTTAAATTAATGTATACTGATTCAAAGAAAGTACCCACATAACTGTGAAGCTTCCGATCTATGTACTGAAAATTATTTGTTTTCGCCTTCTGCTCCCAGACAGTGCACGGTTTGGCCATAAAATCGTACGTAAAAAAGTATCTACGTAACTTAAATCTGAAACAAGTCCGCCTCCGTGTCTCGTGACTTCGATGTCGACAGGACTTCAATGCCTAATCTTCCTTCCTCCCTTCAAATACACCTGATGATAGACAGAAATTTAATACTTCCTGTATATTTCAATTGATATGCAATAGTTAGACTTGAACTAAAATGTCCAAATTCAAGATAAACTTTGTTTTCCTACTTCAGCGGTTCATTAAAATATCAATTAAAATTGTAATGGATTAATGTCAGACAAGGTGATTCGATTACCAAAAGAACTCATTTGCTGTATTTGCTCGTTCAATTAATGATGACGTAAACAGCCATAATTTACTGAGGTTGATGTAAATTACTGCTGAGAACAAATTTATCGACGTTGTTTTGGTGATTTTTTTCTAAAATTAGTTACAAGGAAAATCTTGTATTTTCAGCATATCATATATGCCTCACTAGTATTCTTCTTCACAGTGAAACATAATATAGAAAATCGGAACTGAATAATAGATGGAACACTGACAATGTAATTCATGTATCCTTAATTAATATTAACATCGATATTGATGATCTCGCTCGCAGCTTAACTTTAAGACAACCCCAAAAATGATAGTCTACAATATCTGCAAGGCATTGTACCAAAAAATTGTGTTTCAAACGAATAAAATATGATGCAGGGATCTGCCATGCAGATAGTTTTGATCTGTTTTATTTAATATTTTTGGTCCTTGACAGGATGATAGTTTTGTCTCTGATCTAAGAATGGTTGAGAATGACCGAATTACAGCAACATTCAGTCATCCTTAGTTAGCAAAGATAATAAACGTAATAAATCCACCATACCTCGCCAGTTCATAAATTCTATGGGAGGGGGGCGGGGGAGGTGTCAGGGGGAGGGGGTTCAACTCACTTTTCCCTTACACCAACGTGTTTAAAATTCGGTCTCAAATACATCCTTCACTACAATAGCTACGTGTTAAAGTTCGCCGGTCTCGGATGAGGGTGCAGAACCCTCCACCCTCATCCCCCCCCTCCCCCAAGCTCCCATTCATTTGTATTTTCCATTTCCACTGTCTCGTTTGTCTTTTGTTCCAGCTGCTTCTATCTCCAGCTACCTTTCTTTGTATTTTACTGCCACTGTCTTTCACTGACCATCACTCCTCTCCCTTTGCCCCCCCCCCTTTTCTACTCTACCATCTCTTTTTCTCTTTCACTGCCACTTTCTCTCTTCCACCATCAGTCTCCTATCTCATTGTCTCCCGCTGGCACGATCTCCTCTTGCTCCCACCGGCATGGTCTCTGCGATTCTCTCTGAGCACAAAAAACGCGAATACGCCAAAAATTTTTGTTGAGTAAGGCGGAACCGTGAACTCAAGCAGCTAGTTCCCCACATTCTTGTCAGAGTCTTTTAAAGAGGAACATATTTCCCTTTTTTGTGCTCCGACAGGAGTATTTTTCCTCTGTTTTCCTTCTTTTCCCAGCTACAACAGGGTGTACTGCTTATACACTCCTGGAAATGGAAAAAAGAACACATTGACACCGGTGTGTCAGACCCACCATACTTGCTCCGGACACTGCGAGAGGGCTGTACAAGCAATGATCACACGCACGGCACAACGGACACACCAGGAACCGCGGTGTTGGCCGTCGAATGGCGCTAGCTGCGCAGCATTTGTGCACCGCCGCCGTCAGTGTCAGCCAGTTTGCCGTGGCATACGGAGCTCCATCGCAGTCTTTAACACTGGTAGCATGCCGCGACAGCGTGGACGTGAACCGTATGTGCAGTTGACGGACTTTGAGCGAGGGCGTATAGTGGGCATGCGGGAGGCCGGGTGGACGTACCGCCGAATTGCTCAAGACGTGGGGCGTGAGGTCTCCACAGTACATCGATGTTGTCGCCAGTGGTCGGCGGAAGGTGCACGTGCCCGTCGACCTGGGACCGGACCGCAGCGACGCACGGATGCACGCCAAGACCGTAGGATCCTACGCAGTGCCGTAGGGGACCGCACCGCCACTTCCCAGCAAATTAGGGACACTGTTGCTCCTGGGGTATCGGCGCGGACCATTCGCAACCGTCTCCATGAAGCTGGGCTACGGTCCCGCACACCGTTAGGCCGTCTTCCGCTCACGCCCCAACATCGTGCAGACCGCCTCCAGTGGTGTCGCGACAGGCGTGAATGGAGGGACGAATGGAGACGTGTCGTCTTCAGCGATGAGAGTCGCTTCTGCCTTGGTGCCAATGATGGTCGTATGCGTGTTTGGCGCCGTGCACGTGAGCGCCACAATCAGGACTGCATACGACCGAGGCACACAGGGCCAACACCCGGCATCATGGTGTGGGGAGCGATCTCCTACACTGGCCGTACACCACTGGTGATCGTCGAGGGGACACTGAATAGTGCACGGTACATCCAAACCGTCATCGAACCCATCGTTCTACCATTCCTAGACCGGCAAGGGAACTTGCTGTTCCAACAGGACAATGCACGTCCGCATGTATCCCGTGCCACCCAACGCGCTCTGGAAGGTGTAAGTCAACTACCCTGGCCAGCAAGATCTCCGGATCTGTCCCCCATTGAGCATGTTTGGGACTGGATGAAGCGTCGTCTCACCCGGTCTGCACGTCCATCACGAACGCTGGTCCAACTGAGGCGCCAGGTGGAAATGGCATGGCAAGCCGTTCCACAGGACTACATCCAGCATCTCTACGATCGTCTCCATGGGAGAATAGCAGCCTGCATTGCTGCGAAAGGTGGATATACACTGTACTAGTGCCGACATTGTGCATGCTCTGTTGCCTGTGTCTATGTGCCTGTGGTTCTGTCAGTGTGATCATGTGATTTATCTGACACCAGGAATGTGTCAATAAAGTTTCCCCTTCCTGGGACAATGAATTCACGGTGTTCTTATTTCAATTTCCAGGAGTGTATAAGAGTACATTTATATATTACAACACATTTATATAGGCTACTTTGACACAAATAAATGACATATAACTAAGCATAATATACACAGTTAACACAAAATCGTTTCCTTTTTTCTGTATACTTTGCTCGTCGATCGGAATTCATCGAAAAGGAGCAGCTTATGATTTGTATCTAGAAAGAGTAAAAATGTAATACAAATGTTTTACTGAATTCGCAGTCTTCCAGTTTTACATTACTTTTGGCAGTCATTTTAAGTTATTTTCAGGCAAGTTACAACACATTTCAGTCAATTTTTTGTCTCTGCAGTACCAAGTTGCGTATATTTGTAGTAAGTGCACGTTTATACAGAGACAGCGCATCTTAGAGTTTTATTGGAGAAAAAAGGACGACTAAAACATATTTTAATGACCACAAAATCCTTGCAGTGACGCTAGAACCATTTCCATGTGTCCACTACATCAGTTAAAACTACATTTACTCCTCAGACTGGATATTACGTGCATATGTACCGTAACTTTGAACCCCTGGATCTCGGTAACAAATAATGATATCGATAAAAGTCTCGTATTTCCCCGATAGTATGATCTTACGAACATATGGAAAAAATCTCGACGATCTGCCCTGCACAGAAATTATTGGAGTTGCCATCCTCACAACTGGTAGTTTTGGTGCTCAAAAATCAAGATTTTTCCGGTTACCTCAGTGGTACCACCCTTGACCAAATGGTGCTTTTATACACCGCCTACGGTCCACCATAGACCACACCTAATGCAAAAGAACCAACGTATTTGCTTGATTTTCGTTGGCCGGAGGAAGTGTGCAGTGTTTAAATTTTGGTCCAGTATTAATGGATAACGGCAATATGCCTGTTCTTCCGATAGGTATACAAATGGTCGCTAGGTCAAGAGCTATCCAAACCCTTGAACCCTTATCTCTGTGATCAATGGAACCCAAAATATTACTCTCTGAAAAATCGCACTTGCGCGCGGCTTTTTGTAACATATTTGGTATCGTCGAGCACTCTCGTGGCCGGACTGATATCTACATGATTAGCGGAAACCATCTTGAGTAACATGCGAATATGTCCTTTTCGCCGTAGAGCAACTACGAATAACACGAAGAGATGCAGAGCACAGAATAACCTGTGCTTTCGTTGGAGGGAAATACGCTGTTCTTTTTCAAAAAATAAAAGAAAATGGCTCTGAGCACTATGGGACTTAACATCTGAGGTCATCATTCCCCTAGAACTTAGAACTACTTAAACCTAACTAACCTAAGGACATCACACATATCCATGCCCCAGGCAGGATTCGAACCTGCGACCGTAGCGGTCACGCGGTTCCAGACTGAAGCGCCTAGAACCGCACGGCCACACCGCCCGGCTCAAAAAAATAAAGAAGGAAAGAAAGAAGACAAATAAAGGAAGATGCCGATTGCAGTGTCCTACATTTTCGGCTGTCTCATCGGGTAAAGCATTCTTGTTATGTCGGGTCTCCTGTTATTGCTCAATTCAAAGCCAGGAGAATAACCATGCTGGTATCTGAGGCCACCTGCGGGGCGTTGCTTAACACCATGCAGGGCCCCTAGGCGAGAGCGTAACAAGCTGGAGGCGATAACGGGCGAGCGCGTCAAACCAACGACCGACAGAGACTAGGACTTCCTGGTACGGGAACGCTAACTGACACAGCTCTTGTTAACATTACAGCGGCTTTAGATCACTAAAGCTTCGGCAACTCAAGTGAGGAACGCTCGCTGTTGAGTATTGAAAAACACTGTTTTTAACACCAACAGGCTCCACGAGTTACATTTTCCGTGAGTTTCAAGCGGTGATTGAAGCAATCTACGCTTCCCTCAAGTCATTCGAATGCGAAGCCACTTTAATCACTGTGAAGGTCAGTACCATCTCCTTACAGAAAAAATAAAACGATTTAGGTGGCGAAGGACAAAAACAGAAACTTTTTTTCACTGAAATAAATGTAACAGGTTTATACAGTGCTCTTAGCTTCATATCTTTAGTCGTGACCAATCTGTACAATAGGACTGTATCATTTCTTTGAGAACTCTGTGATCCATTCCCTTGTGTTGTGTTTGTGTTGCGATGAAGCGATTTCCGGTCACTCGAGTATTCTCCCTGATACTCCAAGAAAAAATGAATGCTATCCACTGTAGCTGTAGACACTCGGTATGAAAGCACGAAGTGCAGATACAGATATTGTACTCATTGAGGAAGGGACAACATGCTTCTTATCCTGTGCCGAAGATGGATTTTCTTTTCTCCTCTTCCCACACTCATCGAAATCCGTGCAAGGAGAAGAGGGAGACGATATGCACACTTCAAAAAAAGTTTTGCGTCACCTCGGTTCCGAGAGTTCCAGAACCTTACAGAAAATTGGAATAATTATCAACATAAACATCATTTCCGCCCTTTTTATTGCTCATGAAAACCACACATTGCATGTTGTACCACCATACAGCGAGACCTTGAGAGGCGGTGGTCCAGATTGCTGTACACACCGGTACCTATAATACCCAGTAGCACGTCCTCTTGTATTGATGCACGCCTGTATTCGTCGTGGCATACTATCCACAAGTTCGTCAAGGTGCTGTTGGACCAGATTGTCCCACTCCTCAACGGCGATTCGGTATCGATCCCTCAGAGTGGTTGGTGGGTCACGTCGTCCATAAACAGCCCTTTTTAACCTATCCCAGGCATGTTCGATGGGATTCATGTCTGGAGAACACGTCGTCATCCTGAAGGAAGTCATTCACAAGATATGCACGATGGGGGCGTGAATTGTCGTCCATGAAGGCGAAAGCCTCGCCAATATGCTGCCGATATGGTTGCACTATCGGTCGAAGGATGGCATTCAAGTATTGTAACACCCATTACGGCGTCTTCCATGACCATCAGCTGCGTACGTCGGCCCCACGTAACGCCACCCCAAAACAGCATTCAGCCTGACTGCGTTGCCTCCAAACACGTCTCCGGCGATTGTCTGGTTCAAGGCGTATGTGACACTCATAGTTGAAGAGAACGTAATGCCAATCCTGAGCAGTCCATTCAGCATGTTGTTGGGCCCATCTGTACCGCGCTGCATGGTGTCGTGGTTGCAAAAATGGACCTCGCCGTGGACGTCGGGTGTGAAGTTGCGCATCATGCAGCCTATTGCACACAGTTTGAGTCCTAATACGACGTCCTGTGGCTGCACGAAAAGCATTGTTCAACATGGTGGCGTTGCTGTCAGGGTTCCTCTGAGCCATAATCCGCAGGTAGCGGCCATCCACTGCAGTAGTAGCCCTTGGACGGCCTGAGCGAGGCATGTCAACGACAGTTCCTGTCTCTCTGCAACTCCTCCGTCTCCGAACAACATCGCTTTGGCTCACTCCGAGACGCCTGGACACTTCCCTGGTTGAGAACCCGTCCTGGCACAAAGTAACAATGCGGACGCGACCGAGTAGCGGTATTGACCATCTAGGCACGGTTGAACTAAACACGAGCCGTGTACCTCCTTCCTGATGGAATGACTATAACTGATCGGCTGTCGGACCCCCTCCGTCTAAGAGGTGCTACTCATGCATGGTTGTTTACATCTTTTGGCGGCTTTAGTGACATCTCTGAACATTCATAGGTACTGTCTGTGATACAATATCCACAGCCAACGTCTATCTTCAGGAGTTCTGGGAACCGGGATGATGCAAAACTCTTTTGATGTGTGTAGTTTCTTACAAAGGCAAGTTCAAAGTAGTGCTTTCTTTGAATTTTCGATATGGGAAATAAATTTCGTTGCTGTAGTGTTGGATCCATAAGAAAATGGATGGCCTTTAACTTTGTAGCACGACGTAGAAGAGAGGAGATTATTGTACTCAAAGTGAACGTGGCTTCCAGGCTTTCTACCTGGCTTCATTTCAGTCGTCTGCTTTTCATTTAAGCTACCAACATCTTCAAGTATCTTCTCTCTTGACTTCACGAAGCTGATCTTTCCACCACAGAAAAATCCAAACCATTGATACTAATCGGTATCCTACGGCAGCGTAATTCTGAGGATCTCAAAACCTAAGTTTCTTATGCTGTAATTATGGGTCGGAGTGAAGGTTTCGAATAATACCAGCAAATTGTTGTAGATATTTAGGACTCCCAGCAAGCTTTCAGATAGATTCATAATCACAAAGTAAGGTCAAAGAAAGATACTGTGTAATGTTATGCAAAGCTAACATGTTAACGATCATTACATGAGCGTTTTTTTCTGCAGTACAGTTCGAAACTGTAGTGAACCTTACGCATTGAGTGAAAGTTAATCTGTTACAATTGCATTTTTTGAAGATTCGTGATGTTTATTCAAACGTTTTACCCATAATCTGTGGCCTTCTCTACTCGATAACAGGTTAGGAAAAGTGTGCATTTAAACCTAAGAGTCTAACTGGTTCTAGATCAGCTAGGAAGCATTCTAAGTATCACTGGGCAGTGGAAAATCGTTATGGCGTTCTCGTTCCACATGATTTCGTAATCAGTCAGTAAGAAAAGAGAGGACAGAGTTTTGAAACATCGAATGTAGGTGTCATCCATTCGAATATCCTGTTTGGATAACTATAATTTTGGTATGAGACGATGTGGACAGTAAACTAATAAAGCCTCTCTAGATATTATACCGCGAACATGAACTTCTTCTGTGTAAGAATTATATGTGGAATGTTTCTTAAATTTGAATTGAATATTGTAATATATGTAGAATTTTCACCAGATTGGACTGAGTATCGAGAGTACATATAGTCTCTCAGATGTGAGTACGTCGTGGGCGAGTATCACATAAATGATGGTCGAAGTGGATTGGTAGATTCTCGAAGAATATTGTGGAATATTTTACGGAAATGCTGTAGATTTATACAGTTCGTAGAATTTTCCAGAAGCATTCACAATAGTGCAGTCTCTACTTCAAAATGAAAGGTTAATTCTTCACAAACGATCATTAAAAAAAAAAAAAAGTGAGAGCCTCTCCTCCCATCAAATAATGCTGCGTACGGATGATGAAAACGTATCTGCATCACTTACGTTTCCAGCAGCGTGGAACTACGCAATGAAGATACTTTTAAGCACTAGTGTGTAAACTGAAGGAGTAAAAAACGTTTGCAGTGAGGCTAGCGAAGCTAACAAAGAAATATTCCCAAGTGTCAATAAACTAAACTTGATGAAAATTGATAGGTGGGTATCGCGAGCAAAATAATCCAATGCATATTCGACTTTTAAGGGCTAAACCACAAGCCAAGAGATAATTTGGCACATTAGCTTTGGAGAGAATATCTTCGAAACGAAGATACATAAAAAATATTTCTCATATAAAATTTGCTATGTAATTAATGTTTAACTGAATTTTGTAATAGTTTGAAATTTTGGTTTCTACCTCAATATCCTTAATTCTGAAAAACGAAAACTTCTGTTACAACATAAATTAAAGTAGTTTCAAGCTACATACATCCATGTGTAATAAAGCTGCTTTCTAAAATACCATTTTTTGAAAATAAGCCGTACACAATGCACTGACAGAGTATAATTCATTATTGTCTACTTCTTTATCTTACTTCTATCTCTTGTATGTTTCAAATTGTTATTTTACGTTTTACATTCATTTTTTGTCTTGTTTTTCAGTTTCATGTTTTACGTATGTGCATTTTGCAATAAGTAACCCGACATAAAAGTTTTCTGGGTATGGTACCGGCGTCATAATGTAAAAAACTACTGCTGCTGACCCAGAAGAAGGCCGCTGCAATCGTGGCCGAAACGTTGGTTTTTCTCCAGCAGCAGTAGTTTTTTACGTTCTGACGCGCTACCATGCCCAGAAAACTTTTATGTCGACTGAGTCTGGCCGCGGAAGCCTACGCAATTATAATAGGTAACCCATTATCATGATACAAATCGTTGCAATAATGATAATCCGTAAATAAATGCTTAAAACACAATGTCGTAATTCATAATTCATGGACAAGTTAATTACAGTTACAAGGCCTTCAATGGCATGTCACGTACAAAATAAGCACAAATGTCCTGTATTACATCCCATACTGAGAATACCAGATTTCCGGGAACCGCGAGCTGATTAAAACTACAGTAGTAAGTGTTCAGTAATCTTTCAAGTGTTTAGTAATCTAGGGTTAAATGAAAATGTTCTTCAGAGACAAGCGAGAGCATGGGAGGGAAGCTGCGCCTCCAGTTTCGCGCCTCTCTCCACCCCTCACCCCCACACCCCCGCTCCCCTGTCCCCGAAAGAGAAACGCAAACCGAATGGCATCCTGCCCGGCCAAATAACAGGCGCATCGATTTAGTATCCATTTGAAGAAAGCTAGAACATTTTATGGACAATGACTAGTATACAGGGTGTTACAAAAAGGTACGGCCAAACTTTCAGGAAACATTCCTCACACACAATAAAGCATGGATGTTATGTGGACATGTGTCCGGAAACGCTTAATTTCCATGTTAGAGCTCATTTTAATTTCGTCAGTATGTACTGTACTTCCTCGATTCACCGCCAGTTGGCCCAATTGAAGGAAGGTTATGTTGACTTGGGTGGTTGTGTTGACATACGACTCATTGCTCTACAGATTTTCTGTCAACGTGTGGGCAGACGTTGATGTCTTGATTGGGCCCCATGTTCTTCCACCTACGCTCAGTGGAGCACGTTATCATGATTTCATACGGTATACTCTACCTGTGCTGCTAGAACATGTGCCTTTACAAGTACGACACAACATGTGGTTCATGCACGATGGAGCTCCTGCACATTTCAGTCGAAGTGTTCGTACGCTTCTCAACAACAGACTCGGTGACCGATGGATTGGTAGAGGCGGACCAGTTCCACGGCCTCCACGCTCTCCTGACCTCAACCCTCTTGACTTTCATTTATGGGGTCATTTGAAAGCTCTTGTCTACGCAACCCCGGTACCAAATGTAGAGACTCTTCGTGCTCGTATTGTGGACGGCTGTGATACAATAGCCGGCCGGAGTGGTCGAGCGGTTAAAGGCGCTACAGTCTGGAACCGCACGACCACTACGGTCGCAGGTTCGAATCCTGCCTCGGGCATGGATGTGTGTGATGTCCTTAGGTTAGTTAGGTTTAAGTAGTTCTAAGTTCTAGGGGACTTATGACCACAGCAGTTGAGTCCCATAGTGCTCAGAGCCATTTGTGATACAATACGCCATTCTCCAGGGCTGCATCAGCGCATCAGGGATTCCATGCGACGGAGGGTGGATGCATGTATCCTCGCTAACGGAGGACATTTTGAACATTTCCTGTAACAAAGTGTTTGAAGTCACGCTGGTACGTTCTGTTGCTGTGTGTTTCCATTCCATGATTAATGTGATTTGAAGAGAAGTAATAAAATGAGCTCTAACATGGAAAGTAAGCGTTTCCGGACACATGTCCACATAACATATTTTCTTTCTTTGTGTGTGAGGAATGTTTCCTGAAAGTTTGGCCGTACGTTTTTGTAACACCCTGTATAATGCACCCAGAGCCATTTTTCATGAAATATCAAAACTATTTTGTCTATTACCGCGAAATTAACATGGGCCCACTTCAACCAGCTCAGATCTTGAGAGCGCTCATGTAGAGAGAGACGCTCGTTTGCTGTTTATTATTTGCACATTCGCTCTGATGTTTGAAGTTAGAGTTATGATATACTGTAAAATGTCGTGAGGCTCTGGCCATAGATATTACTGTGTGTTAACTTTTGCAAGGTAAGTTGAGTTAACGAGTGTCGGTGTTAGGCTGGGTCAGTTGTTTGATATTGACTTTAGACTGAGAGGTTTGGAGTGGCCGCAGTTTGCCAACTGCCGCACACGAGTGTCAATAAGCTCCTGCGTTTACGGCGCGGCGGTGGAGTGTTGACGCAAGGCGCGAGTGTTCGCAGTAGAGTTGTGGCGATTCGTGAATGAGTCGTTCATTTGAACGGCTCTAAATAAAGAATCGTAAGAACGATTGAGTGTTTCCGAGTCGTGACGATTCCAAGTTCCAACGATTCATCGATTCTTAGTACGCTATGCTTCAAAGGCAACTTCCGAATCATGCCGAGTCGTGCCGAATGATTACGACCGCCAGATGGCAGTCAAGTGGAGGATGCGTGTGAACAAAAGAAACTCGGAACGAACAAACGAAGTTCGTGGGCCGTATTATTACTCGTGAAAACTAAGCTGACACTTGGCGTTGGCTGACGGGAACGAGCGTAAAGGCATTTCCCATTTACTATCGCTACCATCAGCCACCGCGCCGACGTGAGCTTAGTTTGCACGAGTAATACACGAACTAGTGATGACAGAAACGATGTACAGCGAGTACACAGCTCCCAATACACACGATTAAAATCAAGAAATCCAAGTATGATGAATAAATACGTACCTCTTATTTGTTGCAGATGCAATGCAAAACACACACACCTTCTTTACACACTTGGATTATGTATTATATTTCGCGTCTCGCGAAAACGGCCCTAACGATTTGGATGAAATTTTGTATTTAGTTGAGTAATGTCGCTGTATACAATTGAATCCTATTGTTTAGAAGTATGTCGTCTTCTCACGTGAATAGTAGTGAAGAAGTAGAAATGGAAGCTAAGCTAAATTTGCTTTGTGGGAGGGCTGTCAGCTGCCTTATGAATTACAAGGGTAATATGGACTTGGAAAGGCATCTTAGCACAGAAAAACATAGGATGATATGAGCCAAACCACGTGACCTTTCATCAATTAAGGCATCACACGTATAAATCGAGAATCACACTTGTAACGTCATATGCATGTTTACTCACAAATAAACTATTTCTGGCATATCTTCTCATGACACAGTTCGATTCTAACCCCATTGACAATTTCAGACATGTCCTGCCATCTGTGAGTAAGATATAGAACTTTTTGCATTCCGTAAGAATTGTGCCATAGCAGACTAGAATGAATCGTGAACGAATCGTAGGAATCGATTCGCAATGTGAGATTGAATCGTAGGAATCGAATCGGGAAAAAGAACCGTGTTGCCCAACTCTAGTTCGCAGTCCTGGATTACCTGTTGGGTCGCGCGAGTGGCCGCGAGCAGCAGTGGCAGCAGCAGCAGCAGCAGAGCCAGCGCCATGACTGCCCCTAGAGGCCGCGCAAGGCGGCTTATATAGCTCGCAACTGGAGCAGCGCGGCCCGCGCCCGGATGCGACGCCGCTACCGGCTGGACGGGTGACAGCCCGCGCGCCGCCATCACGCACGTACCGCCCAACAACTTACCAAGCTCGCTTGAAGAACTCCGCCACCTTGCCAAAGTTTTCTTCAACAATCTTCTGACTGTTTTAATGTGACCTGCCTGTGCTACCCTTTTCAACTCAAGAGTAGCACAACGTCCTCAGTCATTTGTTGGATTCGAGGCATATTTAGAAAGGAAATGTATTAGACTTTGATACTTCTTAGAAACCGTGTATTAAATGCATGTGATGAACCATGGCACAAGCTTCTTTATGCCCTCCTCGATGAAATCGCCCGCCAGCTCTTTCCCCCACTTCATAACGTTTTTCTGCGCCTGCTCGTCATTAAAAATTTAATTCCACTAGTGAGCCTTCAGAGAGGTGAAAGATGATAATCTGAAGGCACCAGGTCACAGAAATACAGGGGGGAGGGGGGGAGGGGGGGGTAGTTCAAAGCCAGCCGAAATGGCCGAGCGGTTCTAGACGCTTCAGTCAGCAACCGCGCGATCGTTACGGTCGCAGGTGCGAATCCTGCCTCGGACATGCATGTGTGTGATGTCCTTAGGTTAGTTAGATTTAAGTAGTTCGAAGTTCTCGGGGACTGATAAACTCAGATGTTAAGTCCCATAGTGCTCAGAGCCATTTGAACCATTTGGGTAGGGTTGGGTTGGGTTGTTTGGGGAAGGAGACCAGACAGCGAGGTCATCGGTATCATCGGATTAGGGAAGGATGGGGAAGCAAGTCGGCCGTGCCCTTTCAAAGGAACCATCCCGACATTTGCCTGGAGCGATTTAGGGAAATCACAGAACACCTAAATCAGGATGGCCAGACGCGGAATTGAACCGTCGTCCTCCCTAATGCGAGTCCAGTATTTGGGTAGGTCAAAACATCTCAACCAAATGAGTCCAAGACCAACTTTGTGGCTGAGGCTGTGCGAGGAGGGGCGTTGTCGTGAAACAAGCACTTTCCTCTTGTCAGAATTCCCCTCTTGTTGTTTTGATAGCTCTTTTTGAAATTTTTTAGGGTCTCACAATATCGTTGTGCGGTCCCAAAACACTTAGGCTGTGATTTTTTTTTGTCCAAAATTTTGGTGTCGAATTTTTTGGCTGATGGGGATTTGGTGTAACGCCATTGTAAGGGCTCTTTTCACCCGCATTTCATCTCCAGACACAACTGAGCTCAGAAAACCCTCACCTTCCAATCCAAATCGCTCAAGAAACTCGCGAGAACTATTGACCAGACTTTTCTTCTGCTGCTCTGTCAGCTGTTTTGGGACCCCTCTTGCACACCGCTTGCAGTATCTCAGCGTTTTCGTGAGTGTTTCGCTTAAGTGAGTTCTGGAGAGTTGTGGAAACATCGGAGACATTTCATCCACTGTCAATCGGCGGTCTTCAGGAATAGTTTCCTCCATTTTTTGCACTATCTCATCACCCACAGTGGGAGGTTGTAATGGGCCCCCAGTTTCTAACATAATCTTGTTCTATAGAAATAGTCAATACCAGGATTAATCCCGAATGTGGTATAGGTGAACATTTTCGGCTGTTTCACTGAAAGAATTTCATTTGATACGATGTATTATATTTCAAGCTAAAATGTATAAAAAGAACATAATTTGTTGCAGTTGATATGTACTAACGGTTAATATTATTCTTCTTTTAGATATATTTGAAATTAGAAATTCGGGCATATTTAAAATTCGTATTATTAATTTCACAATCTAACGATAATTATTAAACTTATTTCTGGATTCATTTATAAAATAATAATAAATCTTGGTGATGATTCTTTTTTTTGTCAAGAAAGTTTGCAAACTCTTGCTTCATAAACTCTTTGGAATATTGGGAGTGCCGCAGAATGTAAGTAGTAGTGTGCATGCTTCCGATCGAAACGCACGTGCTTTTTAATATTCTCTACAACAATATAATTAATGGTTGTATGAAAATGGAGATTGTGAAGTCAGTGTTGTATAGAAGACTGGGATAAAATAAATCATAGCAACAGATAGTATTTCATCAGTTATTTAGTCAACTAGAGCAAAGATTTGGGGCCAAGAACAAGAAGAAAAAATGAAAATAAGTAAAAAGTTTTTCTTTTATATATCTTACGCCTCTCGAAGCTTTTGAAAATGATGAAGAGACTAAGAGAAATTTAATGGTGACGTGTGGTAGGGTACGATTCCAAGGTGTTCCAGTCCTCTGTTCGTCATGAACATTTATTCTGGCTCCACTATACTCCCTGGACCACTTAAACACACACTTTCTGTTCACGATACCTTCTCAATAAACAGTTTTTATTCGCGAAAAAAATTCTGTAGGCGTTATTCCTTCCGCGAATAGGAAGCGGACCACAGCAAATGGCTCGCACTTGGTGGGATTTCTTTCCGATATGTTTCACGCAACTGGACACTACAACGTGAGTTTACGTTCTACCATGTACCTGTGAGGCTTGCTCTGGTCAGGGTATCCCTCCCTCTCTCTACCATTCAGTGTTGTCAACCCTCAAAAAACAAAAAAAAATAAGTAAAAAATAAGACAAAAACAAACACACGCCTTTATGATCACAGTTCACTTACTTTCGGAACATCTCACATATATTCCAGTCTCTGTCTTTCCCTATAGTTTCTGCCATAGTGGCTTCCTCTAGTATCATGGAGGTTATTCCCTGATGTTTTAACACATGTCCTAACATAATGTTTAAACATATGCGTACCTGACGAAGACAGGAGAATAACAAAACTGATATACAACAACTTGATAGCCAAGAAACTAATCATTAATCTTACTAGAACTCATATTACACAGTTCCAGACAAACAGAAAAGACTTCTGGGTACCAAAGTAGAGGTCAATGTACATACACTGGACGACGCATCATGTTTGAAGTTGCTGGACATCCAAGACATGTCTACAAATTCGTACTCTGCAATTTTTTTTTCTTTATCGTTTTAGGTGATCCTAATGTTTTTTGATATGCTAATTTCAGAAACGCTAAGAGTTTCCGTCTATCGTGTTATGTCTTTTTCACAAAGTAATGATGAAAATCCAGAAAATTCGTAAAAAACGCATTTACGAAAACTTTATTAAAAACCATCATAAAATAAGGCACTCCTAGCATTATAATGAAGTATGAAGTTTTTTCGGAACTTATACAAAGGCATAAATCATAAAGTCACTTCTTTCTCTCCTCAAACCTCCGTGGCTTTTTTCTGTTCACTGACCGAGGACTCTCCTTGCACAGCATCCAACAGTAGTCAGCTATCATGCTGACATCCCATCAGTCCCGGTACCCCTATTCCATTCGTTTAATGTCCTGATGGAAGCTTTCTCCATGTTCCTCACTCACAGAGCACAGATTTTCTACAGAATATGATGATAATGTTGTTTGGTTTGTGGGGCGCTCAACAGCGCGATCATCAGTGCCCATAAAAACTCCCAATTTTTACTCAGTCCAATTTTTTCACAGTCCTATCTAGCCACTGCAACGAATGATGATGATGAAATGATGAGGGCAACAGAAACACCCAGTCCCCGGGCAGAGAAAACCCCATCACGGCCGGGTATCGAACCGGGCCCCCGTGATCCAGAGGCAGCAACGCTAGCCACTAGAAGACGAGCTGCGGACTTTCACAGAATAGCTGATGCGGGAGTCCAGGAAATCCGAGGTATTCGATAGAGATACTTTGAAGTTATCCGGCATGTTTTTACTACCCTCTTACAATCAAGGTTTTTGTAGCCGCCAAGAAATTTATTGACAACTTGTTTAAAGGATATTCAACATTCAAGATTTAATTCGCTTTGTCTTATAAGTTTCGTCGTTCATTAGTTTCCGAACTCCTTTCGTTCACGTCGGCTTCTGACAGTCGTGGTACATTATTTCCCGCATTCTTGAAAGTGTCACGCTTTTAGTATAACTTAAATAAATTGTATCATAATGCCAAGTTTTAAGAGAAATGGAGACAGAACCTTTTTTGGGTCCATCTTCGAAACGAATATTACATTTTTTCCCTCCAGAGTTTAGAGTTCTAATTGAACAGATTTTTTGAGACCAGTGCTTATCTTTTACACGACTCTCCCATTTGAATAGGAAGCAGGGGACCTTCCCCACAACTTTAACCCACCCAATACGGGGCCTATGGCTTGTGTTAATCCTCAAACTATACGCCGAAATAAACTTCTTTGACACATTGAGATTTGCCGCTGACGCTTTTTCACTATAAATTTGCCACAGATGTATCCGAAGTCTTCAGGAGAATTAATATAATCTATTGAAGCCACGAAATTCGCAAAAGCAGACACCAGCCGATTTATCACCCGTTGCTGAAGTTGGCCTGAAAAACGTATCTAAAACTAACATGTAGGAATCATCATAACAATATCACCGAAATCTATAGATAGCTGTATTATCTATACAACTATATAAAGACAAGCCGCTGTTTAACGTTGTTACCAAAAATCTCGATATGTGCTTGATAGATTATTCAGATTTTCACACGATACTCTATTAAAATTCGGACGGACTAGGCTGCATATTTTATATAGGGGCAACTTTTTTAACAAAGAGCTCGGAAAGTTATGGACCAATTTACTCCGAATTTTTACACGATATTCTAATAAAACTTCGGATGGACAAAAATGGTTCAAATGGCACTAAGCATTGAGGTCATCAGTCCCCTAGACTTAGAACTATGTAAGCCTAACTAACCAAAGGACATCACACACATCCATGCCCGAGGCAGGATTCGAACCTGCGACCGTAGCAGCAGCGCGGTTCCTGACTGAAGCGCCTAGAACCGCTCGGCCACATCGGACGGACATATTTTTAATACACACACACACACACACACATACACACACATGACAAGTTGATGTTGAGCATTGTTATCAAAAATCTCGGAATGTTCTTGGCAGATTTACTTCAAAATTTTATACGATACCCTAATAATTCTACCGACGGACATATATTTTTTTAAAAATACTTATAGCATACAGATATAATGGAAAGAAATTTCTTCTGAAGCTAAGATCGCTAAAAATCATTTATTTCACTATGACCGGTTTCGTCAGAAACTTCCAGCCATCATCCTACTTCCAGAAAATTATAAAACACACATATCAGTCAGATAGCACTTTAAATTTCCGAATATCACATAAACCGGCCGTCGTGGAACCAATAGTATTTAGCGAAGAAGAAATTTCTTTCCAGTAAATCGAAAGATCGCTCCCATCACACAAACGTGTATAACCTGTATACAGGGTGAATATTAATAAAACTAGCAAACTACAGGGACGGACTCCTGACATGAAAGAGAAGAAAAACATCCTATGAACATGTGTCCTGATGTGCATCGTTAACACGGTAGATGGCGCTGACGAATGAAAGTTCCTCTGACCACATGCCATGTGTTCCCTGTACGTTGCAGGCTGTGTGACTGACGCAGCGTGCTGTAAACAGCAGAATGTTCCGGCAATCATGTCGGGAACAAGCCGACATGGTGTTTGTGCTCGGCCAAGCAGATGGAAACGGTCGAGAGGCAGCACGACTGTACCTAAACAAGTACCCTCACGTACACCAAACACATCACACAACATTTCAAGTCCGTTTCTGGCGCTTGTGTAATGATGGGTGCTTTCAGAGAGGCGAATGTGCAGGAAGGCGGCGGACTGTGCTTCCACCAGCTTTGGAGGACTGTGGAGCAACGAGCGTTATCATGTTGGAAAACACCCATTGGAATGCTGTTCATGAATGGCGGCACAACAGGTCGAATCACAAGACTGACATACAAATTTGCAGTCGGAGTGCGTGAGGTAACGGCGAGAGTTCTCCTGCTGTCATATGAAATCGATCCCCAGATCTTAACTCCAGGTGTAGGTCCTGTGTGTGTCTCGTGCACGGACGGCAGGCTCTCAACCGGCCTCCTCCTAACCAACATTCGGCCAACACTTGCTCCGAGCAGAACCAGAATTCACCAGAAATCACAACAGAACTCCACCTGTCTTCCTGTGAGCTCTCGCTTGACGTCGCTGCAGTCGCAAACGGCGTTGGTTTGTGGTCAGTGGAATATACGCTACAGGGCGTTTGGCTCGGAGCTGTCCTTGAAGTAATGGATTTGTAACAGTTCGTTGTGTCACTGTGGTGAATGGAAATGAGCATTTGTCGTCATTGGCCTTATTACATTATATTGGTATTATTACATTCGACGCCACATTGGGCACCCTGCGCGCCGGATGGGGATGAAATGATGATGAATACAACACAACACTCAGTCCCGCAGCGGAGAAAATTCCAGACCTAGCCGGGAATCGAACCCTGGACCTATAGGACAGCAGTCCGTCACGCTGACCATTCAGCTATCGGGGCGGACGTGTCCCTGTGGTGCCAACTGATGCCCAAAATGCTGCTGCAGATGCAGTACGATGCGCCAGATCCATATACCGAACACGATGGTCTTCTCTCTGCGTAGTGCCACACGGCCGACCAGAGCTCTTTGTCCTTGCGACTCTACATTCCGGTGAAAACCGCTGTCGGCAATCATGTACAATGGCTACATTCCGGCCAGGTCTTTCTGCAATATCTAAGAAGGAACATCCAGCTTCTCGTAGCATTTTGTACACGACCTCGTTCAAACCCAGTGAGGTGTTGATAATGGCGTCTTTGTCGTCTTAAAGGAATTCTTGGTTAATATCAACTCACCACTTCGAAACTCAAACGTAACTAACGCTCGCAGCCGTTACAGCGTGTACACTCCTGGAAATTGAAATAAGAACACCGTGAATTCATTGTCCCAGGAAGGGGAAACTTTATTGACACATTCCTGGGGTCAGATACATCACATGATCACACTGACAGAACCACAGGCACATAGACACAGGCAACAGAGCATGCACAATGTCGGCACTAGTACAGTGTATATCCACCTTTCGCAGCAATGCAGGCTGCTATTCTCCCATGGAGACGATCGTACAGATGCTGGATGTAGTCCTGTGGAACGGCTTGCCATGCCATTTCCACCTGGCGCCTCAGTTGGACCAGCGTTCGTGCTGGACGTGCAGACCGCGTGAGACGACGCTTCATCCAGTCCCAAACATGCTCAATGGGGGACAGATCCGGAGATCTTGCTGGCCAGGGTAGTTGACTCACACCTTCTAGAGCACGTTGGGTGGCACGGGATACATGCGGACGTGCATTGTCCTGTTGGAACAGCAAGTTCCCTTGCCGGTCTAGGAATGGTAGAACGATGGGTTCGATGACGGTTTGGATGTACCGTGCACTATTCAGTGTCCCCTCGACGATCACCAGTGGTGTACGGCCAGTGTAGGAGATCGCTCCCCACACCATGATGCCGGGTGTTGGCCCTGTGTGCCTCGGTCGTATGCAGTCCTGATTGTGGCGCTCACCTGCACGGCGCCAAACACGCATACGACCATCATTGGCACCAAGGCAGAAGCGACTCTCATCGCTGAAGACGACACGTCTCCATTCGTCCCTCCATTCACGCCTGTCGCGACACCACTGGAGGCGGGCTGCACGATGTTGGGGCGTGAGCGGAAGACGGCCTAACGGTGTGCGGGACCGTAGCCCAGCTTCATGGAGACGGTTGCGAATGGTCCTCGCCGATACCCCAGGAGCAACAGTGTCCCTAATTTGCTGGGAAGTGGCGGTGCGGTCCCCTACGGCACTGCGTAGGATCCTACGGTCTTGGCGTGCATCCGTGCGTCGCTGCGGTCCGGTCCCAGGTCGACGGGCACGTGCACCTTCCGCCGACCACTGGCGACAACATCGATGTACTGTGGAGACCTCACGCCCCACGTGTTGAGCAATTCGGCGGTACGTCCACCCGGTCTCCCGCATGCCCACTATACGCCCTCGCTCAAAGTCCGTCAACTGCACATACGATTCACGTCCACGCTGTCGCGGCATGCTACCAGTGTTAAAGACTGCGATGGAGCTCCGTATGCCACGGCAAACTGGCTGACACTGACGGCGGCGGTGCACAAATGCTGCGCAGCTAGCGCCATTCGACGGCCAACACCGCGGTTCCTGGTGTGTCCGCTGTGCCGTGCGTGTGATCATTGCTTGTACAGCCCTCTCGCAGTGTCCGGAGCAAGTATGGTGGGTCTGACACACCGGTGTCAATGTGTTCTTTTTTCCATTTCCAGGAGTGTATTTAAAGCAAACCTGATAGTGCCGCTATTTCAAATTTTTAAATGATACTCTAATAAACCTTCGAATGGAAAAGCTAGGAATTTTTTAACATTGTTAGAAAAAAACTCCAGAAGTTCTTGACCAGTTTGATTGCAATTTTTGCACGGTATTCTAATAAACCTTTGTATGGACTTAGGACACATATTTTGAATATACATAATGTTGGTTGGTTGGTTGATTCGGGAGAGAGGACCAAACAGCGAGGTCATCGATCACTTTGTAACAAATATAACAGGTAAAAGTTGTTAGCAAAAATCACGAAAAGTACTTGATTGACTTACTTCAGATGTTTACAGGATACTCTAATAAACATTCAGATGGACATACACTTCATATTTTTTAAACAGAAATGTACAGGTTTTTTTTTTTTTTTTTTTTTTGGTAAAATCCACAGTGAGGAAGAAAATGCTGTGCAATGATGTGCTGAAAAAAATGTGCGGTTTAGCTTCATTTCTCGTAGTAAGTTTTAACTATGATAACAGGGCAATTAAACCATTAGACAAATTGTTTGTCAGATATATGTTCATTCATTATATATACAATTTGTAACAAAAATTGAATCGTCAACTATTTGCTAATTTGTTTTCTTCTTCGCAGCCGGTTTTGACAGGAAACAGAAAGTTGTATTTATGGCTTACGAATGGAGAGGAGGAAACGGAGAGGGGGTAGGAGGCGATTAGGACGTATATCCTACTCTCGTGCATATTTAGTAATTGTGAACCATTGCCGGGTTCGCTAGCAGACTTTAAAATGTACTATGTTTTTGTAACATTGCAAACCTTCACAAAATACTGGCGTTATTACAACGATTAAACAGCAACATTTTGGATACCTCACAGAAATTCTGAATTTTTGTCAAAACTGTATGTGATTGGGCATTCTAAGTACTTTGCTTGAAATCAACACCCACAAATACACCAGAAATGCACTTTTCCTTTAAGAAAAACATTTTGTTTTCATCCAGTGAAATAAACTGAGGTGGCACCAGCATGCAGATAAGTTTACGAAAAAGTCCAGTTCTGTCTACTTGTACTCAGAAATCGATCTCACCTGCAGACAGCGAGATCTTGACCTGCAGACAGCGTTGCTAGTATACTCCGTATACTTCCACAAGTTCTGTCGTGTGGCATGCTTTGCTGGCGTACAATAACAATGTTGTGTAAAGCTTATAACCGAACGGGTAGCAGAAGCCTCCTCAGTAACCTAAAGTGCCAATGCATATACTCCAGTATTGGCTGGCTCTGAGCACTATGGGACTCAACTGCTGCGGTCATAAGTCCCCTAGAACTTAGAACTACTTAAACCTAACTAACCTAAGGACAGCACACAACACCCAGCCATCACGAGGCAGAGAAAATCCCTGACCCCGCCGGGAATCGAACCCGGGAACCCGGGCGTGGGAAGCGAGAACGCTACCGCACGACCACGAGATGCGGGCACTCCAGTATTGAATTGATGGTTAATGATAAGACTGAATTTAGGATAAACTCTGCGTATAACCACAAAACTAGAAGCAGAAATAATTTCCATATCGAACATGCATCTTATAGCGTTCAGAATCGAGTTTTATTTTCTGGTGCAATATTCTATAACACTCTGCAAGTGAATACACCAAGTATGAATCTGAAAAACTCCAAATATTTAAAAATAAAATAGAAGAATAGGTCATTAACCGCTCCCAAGATTTATCAGAATATCTGTACTCAGAGATATACCTTCCACTTAACTTTATTGCAAGGGGCGATCAGAAAGTTTCCGTCTGAGGACGTTACTGCAGCGTGGATGCAACGTAGCGCGACTCCGACGCGCGCACCGACGTGTAGGCAAGAGATTAGTGTGACATTCGTGTGTTTGCGACGTGCATGCGGTAAATCCAAAAAAGTGAATTATGGCAACGTTACTACCAAACGCTTGCGAACACGGCCAACGTGCTGTTATTCTTTTCTCGGCTGCAAGAGGACAAAACACCGGTGGAATCCATCAGATAATGAAGAATGTGTATGGGGCGGTATGTCTGTCAAAAACCATCCCCGGAAAAACTGCGACACGGGATCCTGCTGCTTCATGATAACACACGTCCCCAGATCGCAAATGTCGTAAGGCAGAAGTTACGCCAACTCAAGTGGCAGACACTCGAGAACCCGCCTTGTAGTCTGATCTCTCGCCATGCGATTCTCACGCTCTCGGTTCCTTTTAAAAGGCCGTGAAGGATGCGGATATGCAGCAGGCAGTTACGGACTCCTTTACGCAGCAGGACATCGTGTTTTACCAAACAGGTATCTTAAAAAAAAAAAATGGTTCAAATGGCTCTGAGCACTATGGGACTTAACATCTATGGTCATCAGTCCCCTAGAACTTAGAACTACTTAAACCTAACTAACCTAAGGACATCACACAACACCCAGTCATCACGAGGCAGAGAAAATCCCTGACCCCGCCGGGAATCGAACCCGGGAACCCGGGCGTGGGAAGCGAGAACGCTACCGCACGACCACGAGATGCGGACAGGTATCTTCAACGTGGTGTGTCGTTGAGATGTTTGTTTCAGCGTTCATGTCAATTTTACCTGATCCGCATACCGAACTGAAAATTATTGATCCCCCGTTACAGTTACAATTTGTTGTTGACGTACTTATATAAGTAATCACTAGTGACCGCTACTGCCTTTAACATATAACTTGTCTCTTTCCACAACACTGAAGGCTTTCGTTCAAGATGGATTTTACTGGACACGATGAATAAATGAAGGACTGAAAACCAGTCAGTGTTTTCCATTGTTTCTATATAATTCTACATCTACGTTCATACTCTGCAAATCTCTGTGAAATGAATGAGTCCTTCCCACTGTATCATGTATTAGGGTTTCTTCCCGTTCAAATTTGCTTATGGGAGAACGATTACTTGAATGCCTCTGTGCACTCAGTATTTAGTCCCGTCTTGTCCTCAAGGTCCTTACATGTGCGATACTTAATACTGGTTCTTAAAACTTAGCAAGTAGGCTTTCGCACGATAGTTGGCATATGACTTCAAGCGCTCACCACTTCACGTTCTTCAGTTTTTCCCCGACGCTTGCCGGCCGGTTTGGCCGAGCGGTTCTAGGCGCTTCAGTCTGGAACCACGCGACCGCTACGGTCGCAGGTTCGAATCCTGCCTCGGGCATGGATGTGTGTGATGTCCTTAGGTTAGCTAGGTTTAAGTAGTTCTAAGTTCTACGAGACTGATGACCTCAGATGTTCAGTCCCATAGTGCTCAGAGCTATTTGAACCATTTTTTTTTCCCCGAATCTCTCCCATGGGTCAAATAAATTTGTCACATTCGTGTTGCCCTTCCCTGTATACTTTCAATATTCCCTGTCAGATCTATTTGGTATGAGTCCAACGCAAGGGTTTTGTAAGCAGTCTTCTTTGAAAACTGAGTGTACTTTACCTAACAAGGAACTTCTGCTTTCAGTGACTGACCCTATGTGATCATTCCATATTATATACTCACAAAGGTTAACCTCAGTTGTTTGTATAAGTTGGCTGTTTACTATCGTAATAGAAGCGCTATTGTTTTCTATATATCTAAATGATCTGGCGAACAGGGTGGGCAGCAATTTATGGTTGTTTGCTGATGGTGCTGTGGTTGGTTGGTTAGTTTGGGGAAGGAGACCAGACAGCGTGGGCATCGGTCTCATCGGATTAGGGAAGGATGGGGAAGGAAGTCGGCCGTGCCCTTTCAGAGGAACCATCCCGGCATTGGCCTGGAGTGATTTAGGGAAATCACGGAAAACCTAAATCAGGATGGCCGGACGCGGGATTGAACCGTCGTCCTCCCGAATGCGAGTCCAGTGTCTAACCAGATGGTGCTGTGGTCTACGGAAAGGTGTCGAAGTTGAGTGACTATAGGAGGATGCAAGATGACTTAGACAAAATTTCTAGTTGGTGTCATGAATGGCATCTAACTCTAAAGGGTAGAAAAATGTAAGTTAATGTGGGTGAGCAGGAAAAAGAAACCCAACACAGTCACGTCGTTTAAATATCTGGGCGCAACGTTGCTAAGCGGTTCTGGAATGGATCGAGCATCTGACGACTGTGGGAGGTTGGCGAATGATTGTCTTCGGTTTACTGGGAAAATTTTAAGAAAGTGTGGTTCATCCGTAAATGACTCCGCATATTGAACGCTACTGTGACACATGCAACTAGAAACAATCAGTTACGCCATTCTGAGGGGTGGCGCAGCTATTGACCAATGCCACCTTCGAAGACTTGATATCAACAGAAAGAACATCTTACTGCTTTCATAAATACTCACTGTAGCTCAGGAAGATGACGACGCAACCTACTGAAGATTTTTCTTCGTTGCAAGTTTTTTTTTTATTTTCTGTTTTAGCTTTTCTAGTCTAATGAAGATTTTTTTGTCCTTACACAGAGAGAAATCACTTTGTGATACATTTCGGACAACTTCGAATTTATTATAGAAATTAATTTTTGCATCACTCCATCATACTAAGCTACCAGGCACTTCAAACTACTTTAATTTACTGAACCAGTTAGCTGAAGAAGAAGTGAGTCCACCTCTGGAGATCACGGATATCCAGTCGTTATCGTGATGTAATCTGAATCCGAAATAAACTTCTGTGAGACTGAACTCAAGGAACTTTGTAAGTAGGCTGTTTAGGTTTTCTTATTGGCAACGTTACGTAGCGCTCTGTATGAAAATCACTGGCTGTGCTGTGTGCAGTCTGTGGCTGGTTTGCATTGTTGTCTGCCACTGTAGTGTTGGGCAGCGGCAGCTGGATGTGAAGAGCGCGTAGCGTTGCGCCGTTGGAGGTGAGCCGCCAGCAGTGGTGGATGTGGGGAGAGAAATGGCGGAGTTTTGAAATTTGTAAAAATGGATGTCATGAACTGCTGTATATATTATGACTTTTGATGACTATTAAGGTAAATACATTGTTTGTTCTCTATTAAAATCTTTCATTTGCTAACTATCCCTATCAGTAGTTAGTGACTTCCGTAGTTTGAATCTTTCATTTAGCTGGCAGTAGTAGCGCTCGCTGTATTGCAGTAGTTCGAGTATCGAAGATTTTTGGTGAGGTAAGTGATTTGTGGAAGGTACAGGTTAATGTTAGTCAGGGCCATTCCTTTGTAGGGATTTCTGAAAGTCAGATTGCGTTGCGCTAAAAAAATATTGTGTGTCAGTTTAAGCACAGTCTTGTATAAATTGTTCTAAGGGGACGTTTCAACTTTAGTGTGCTTCCATGTAACTGCTGTGTTACCCGCAAGATACTTCAGTGCGTCTTGGGATTCGCGGTCATCACTGGTTGCTGGTTCATCGTTCGGAAGCTGTAACAGGTCTAGGTTTTATTTGCTGAAATTAGTACAGTCCAAATCAGTCGTCATATTTTCAGTATTGTTAATCCACAACTCGCTTATGGCGCAACTTGATGAACTTCAGCTCAGTTTCTTATGTCGGAGGAAAATGTGACGCCACCTCATTAGTATTCACCACAACGGATTTATTTGCTGACAAAAGGATGCCTTCTGTATTTCCAGTTAATAATAAATACCGCATTCTATTTTTCACTTCGAAAGGTGTTGGTTTGTTGTAAAAGGTGCCCAGACCGCGAATTAAAAAAATGTTCTCCAAACAGTCGTGGCTTCCATACTATTTAAGTACTGTAAAGTCCAAAGGGAAAGTTTACTGAAATTATGAAACCCTTCTGGAATGGCTGAAGGTACTATTTTTTCCCCACAATGCACTTCAGAACAAACCTCGAGGAAGCGTTTTAGTGTGTTCTCCTTGGAAGAGGTACCTCATCATCCTTAGGAATCCTTCAGTTTAGAACGTCGAATAGTATCATTGGTCAGTTCAGTGAGATCAATTTCCTGTTCTTTGTTTAGCAGATATTTTATAGCTCATGCATAACTATGTGGAAACCGCTGTACTTCCATTCGTATATTCTGGTGAGCTCGTCCTCTTACATCTGCGTGAGCCTTTTTAATGTGATGTACGATTCTTAAATCTCCGATCTGTGTTGCTAACAGATTTTCGAAAAGCTTCTTCTACAAGACCGTGAATTTGGACAGCGTAGCCGCACGGGGTATCCGCGTATCCGCGTGGTCTAGGGCGTCTTGTCACGGTCCGCGCGGCTCCCCGGTCAGAGGTTCGAGTCCTCTCTCGGGCATGGATGTGTGTATCATGCTTACCGTAAGTTAGTTTAAGTTAGATTAAATAGTGTGTAAGCTTAGGGACCGATTACCACAGCAGTTTGGTCCTATAGGACCTTACCACAAATTTCCAAAAAAATATTTGGACAAAGTAACTCCATCATATAAAACATGGTTTCTAAGGAATTTAAGCAAATGCGGGACATCAAAGAAAACCTATACTCTTCTCGCTGGATCATAGGATTTGGAAAGTAGGTTTTTGTTGTGGAAACTCCAAGCTCCTTCCAGAACTTTGCGCTCTTGCCTCCCAAATCACAGGCTAAGTTCCAGCTGCTTCCAACTTCTTTATTATGGTCAGGGATCTCACTAGTCAGGATAGTATCGAAGTAAAAATATACAACCTGTTTCCATGATATCCATCACGTTCCCAAGACCTAACTCCTCTGGACTTTTACCTGTGGGGAACACTAAAGGACTTCGTTTATCGACAAAAGCTACGCACATTGGATGAACTTCGAGAATCCATCGTACATGTGCAAATATCCAACTGAACACGTTGCAGTCAGTAGTTCGTGCTGCAGTTCGGCGGCATCGTTTGTGTGTAGATGTTAATGGTGGCTACTTCGAACACCTACAGTGATATCTTTAAGTTGGACTTTAAGCTACACTTTCACGAAAAATGAGACAACTCCGTCTATTAGTTTGCAAGTTATGGACTTTTAAACAGTGGATACATTTTTTTGGACCCCTCTGTACCATTTCGTTTCTCTGCAAAGCGCAGGAAAGACATCGCCTTCACCCCATCCTGAGCCAATCACAGGGCTTTAGAGGCGCTAAATCTCCTCTCCTACATGACAGCTTAAACTCATGTCGATCCAGTGCAAGAGTTAAGAAACCTGAGTCTCTGAAAAAAAAAGAAACTGCCAATTGCTTGCCTTTTTAACTTTCCATGGAAGGAGAAGATGTTTTTCTCCAACGTCGTGTCGCTTCCTGTGGCAACAAGCAAACAGATGCAATCTTAAAGATCTTTATCTAAATCGCCTGTGCCTTGTAGCATGTTAGTCCTAGCTATGAGATGTAATAAAGATTCTATCTCTAAACGTTTCTGAGACGCCAGAGTTTCTTATACGACTGAAGCGACCGATCGAAGTGTGTCACAAGCCTACTTGCAATGTCGGCGAACATGAAAACTTGTGAATTTTTGTTAGGCGTGGCGCTGCGTTCAATGCCCGATTTACAACTCCACTGTAGACACACGTCCCTTCAGTCCGTCGCCCCCAGCCCAGCCTTCGGCTGGTGCCACTCTAGGTATAGTGGCATTGTCCTGCTGAGACCTGTCTCGACTAGGGGGTGCTTTCAACTTCCAACATGCCGTTTCTACGAACTAAGAACCATAAAAATACCTCATGCTTTTAGCGCCTACCAGGCTCCGTCAATGCCTGCTTAGGCCAGTAACTTTCTAGAGTCTCGCTCAAGCTGCGTGATGTTGTAACAAAATCTTTATGAAAAATAGGTAAGATAGAAACTTGTCCTCTCTAAACATTATGTAATTCTACTTCAATTTCACCGAAGACAGAAATGTTATCAGCGAATTTTATCACTGATATACTATAACCCTGAATTTCAGTGCCGCTCTTGAACATTTCTTTTATTTCCGTCATTGCTTCTTCGATGTATAGATTGGACAGTAGGGGCGGAGGAATCAATCCCTGCGTTCTAGTATTTTATTCGAGCCGTTCATTCTTTGTCTTCTAATCTTATTATTCCCTGTTGGTTCTTGTACATATTGTATGGCACCCGCCTCTCCCTGAAGCTTACTACTATTTTTCTCAGAATTTCGAATATCTTGCATTATTTCACACTGTCGAACGCTTTTTGTAGATCGACAAAACCTCTGCGTGAATCTTCATTTCTCATCTCTTGTTTCTATTATCAAGCCATAGTCAGAACTGCCTCTCTTGTGCCTTTACCTTTCCTAAAGCCAAACGTTTCGTCATAAACCGAGCCTCACTTTTATTTTCCAATCATCTGTATACTATTCCTGTCAGCAGCTTGGATGCATGAGACAGTAAGCTGATTGTACGGTAACTGATATTTTTTGTTTATTTTCTCTGATTATAATTTCAAACTATTGTAAGATACGGAGTCGATGGAGTCAGGATGACCTAAAAAATGTGTAGAAGTTTACACCAATAAATAAATGTCAACCTATAAAGCACAAAAAGAATTCTATATTCCACGAAGAACTCTCTGTCGGTTTGTCAAATCTGGATGTAAAATAAAAGCAACGTTGGGACGAAAGTTTGTCCAAAGAACAAAATGCTAAACTTTGTTCTCGAATGGTAGGGTTAGCAGAAGTGGGCTATCCAAAGCTACTAAAATTTTAGGACTACATATCAACAGATACGTGTTTTCTGGTGTTAAGCAGATTGCAATCTATAAATGGGCAAGGGAAATTTTTAGAGGGCAACTTTTCAATTTTTAACAGAAAATATCAAAATTTTAATCCGGTTGGGGCACAGAAGTTAAAGTAGTTGTTCAACGCCATTTTCAAATTGTGTAAGTAGGCTGTTTATGTTTTCTTATTGCCAACGTTACATAGCGCTCTGTATGAAAATCACTGGCTGTGCTGTGTGCAGTCTGTGGCTAGTTTGCATTGTTGTCTGCCATTGTAGTGTTGGGCAGCTGGATGTGAACAGCGCGTAGCGTTGGGCAGTTGGAGGTGAGCCGCCAGCAGTGGTGGATGTGAGGAGAGAGATGGCGCAGTTTTGAAATTTGTAATACTGGATATCATGAACTGCTATATATATTATGACTATTAAGGTAAATACATTGTTTGTTCTCTATTAAAATCTTTCATTTGCTAACTATCCCTATCAGTAGTTAGTGCCTTCCGTAGTTTGAATCTTTTATTTAGCTGGCAGTAGTGGCGCTCGCTGTATTGCAGTAGTTCGAGTACTGAAGATTTTTGTGAGGTAAGTGATTTGTGAAAGGTATAGGTTAATGTTAGTCAGGGCCATTCTTTTGTAGGGATTTTTTGAAAGTCAGATTGCGTTGCGCTAAAAATATTGTGTGTCAGTTTAAGCACAGTCATGTATAATTGTTCATAAGGGGACGTTTCATATGTCGACCCTTAGCCAAGGATACTTCACTGGAATCTTCTGATTTCTTCTTGTAGTTTGTGCAATTAGTGCAGCCTTTGTTTATTGCTAGCGCGTAATTGTAGAGAGAATTTCCTTTGTAGTTGTAGTTTTCCATTCTTGTACAGTAAAACAGTTGTGGCATGCATGTAGATTTGCACCAAGTATTTCGCACCTGCGCTTGCAATTAACTAGATATTATTTTCAGTGCTATGTTAATGTGTTCTCTTATTTTTGCTCTTCAAATTGTGTTTTTCTGTATTGTCGTGTGAAATATTGTGACAATAATGGCGTGTGAAAAACGTAATACTAGGCTCCAAAGTAAACTGAGAAATGACAGTGAAGACGAAAGTAGTGTGTTAGCGCCACTGTGTAATGAATTAACTAATGTTCAAAGTAGTAATTTGGTAATTGTACATAGGGAAATGGAGCGGGCTGCAAATAATGGTGTAGGCAGTGAAACAATTAGTGAACAGGGAAGCATTATCGATCGATCGGTCGGCAACAGCTTGCCTCAGGAATCCGAAATGACAGGACACAATCTTGCAAATACTGTAGATTCAGGTTTTGCGTCCTCACTGTTTTCTCAAATAAGTCAAGACACATTTTCTGCTTGTCAAAATGTGAATGTTGCCGGTGCAAATTCTCTGCCGAAAAGCATAGAGGAACAGATTCCAGACACTAATACATTATTATTGCAATTAATGCAACAAATGGAACAAAATCAGAGACAAACACAGCAAAAGCTTCAAAAGGTAGACGCAATGGAACAAAATCTTCAAAAGTTAGACACAATGGAACAAAATCAGAGACAAACACAGCAAAAGCTTCAAAAGTTAGACACAATGGAACAAAATCAGAGACAAACACAGCAAAAGCTTCAAAAGTTAGACACAATGGAACAACACCAGAGACAAACACAGCAACAGTTAGACACAATGGAACAAAATCTTCGGAAGTTAGACACCACACTTGAACAAACACGTGAAGATTTAACTACTGAGTTACATAAAATTGAATCGAAATGTCAGAAAGTCTGTAATGACGTAAAAACACAAATTTGTGAGCATTTTCAACCTATTTTTTCGCGGCATGAAAATGCATTACAGAATCACGAAGCACCCATAAAAGAACTGCAAACAATTGTTCATGAAAATCATGAGACCTTGTGGGCTAAAATTGACTCAGTTGCATCTACCGATTCAGTTACGCAACTTGCAAAAACTCAGGAAAACTTAAAGGACACAGTAGATTCGATTTCAACACAAATGGACACTCTGAAACTTGGTTCAGAAAAACACACTGAGGAAATGTGTTCACTATCGGAGAAAGTAGCCGAACTTTCGGATCAGGTCACTAACTTATCTACAAAGGTAGATGATGATCTGAATGACACAAGACCCGTAGCCTTCACTGACACACAAGAGTATGAACAAATTAGAAAATTCAAACAAAATCAAAATCAAATCAATACACAGTACAAAAGAGAAATCCGGGAAGTACAAGATCAGTTGACACAGGTAATACAAGAATTACATATTTCAGAGGACACTCGCGCTCCTGTATGGGAAGAGGGACATAGAAATACGGAACAACCACAAAATAATAACACAGGACACTTCGGAAATTATGAAAGAAATTGGCAAGGTGCACCGAATTTTGAGATGGAACCGCCGACACGACGTAACAATGACCGATATGCTACTCGCCGACACGATGATTTTGACTATAAGCTGTTCATTACTACACGTAAATTCAAAACGTTTAAGAATACTGGCAACGACATTCATCCACAAGCATGGCTTCATCAATTCTCTCATTGTTTTCCACCCAACTGGTCATTAGAACACAGATTAGAATTTATGTGTGGCTACTTAGAGAATGAACCAGCTGTAAGAATGCGATCGGTCATTCACGATTCTCACAGTGAAGGAGAATTTTATCATGCCTTCCTCTCAGCATATTGGTCACAAGCTACACAAGACCGAGTAAAACATAGCATCATGATGATGAAACACTTTGAACAATCTGAATTTTCCAGTCTTGTCAAATATTTTGAAGACATGTTGCACAAGAATCAGTATCTTTCAAACCCATACAGCCCCTCAGAACTCATCCGCGTTTGCTTAATCAAATTGCCTGAACATTTACGACATATTATTTTAGTAGGACGTTGCAAAGACGACATTGAAGCTTTTCAGGGACTGTTACAAGAACTGGAAATTGACACTGACCATCGCGGAACGCGAAAACAGGAACACAACAATTACAGGTCACATCCGTCGCAATTCCGCGATGACAGAAATAACTGGACACGACAAGGCTATTCTTACAACGCAAATCATGACCAAAACAGACACCACCCATATGACAACCGTTGGCAGAATAATAGTTACAGAGAAAGATCGCTTTTCCATAGTAATGAATGTGACAGAGACAACCATAGAAACAGACAATATGGGATCCAAACTAATTATTATCAAGGGAGACACAATAACTTCAGACGCAACGGTCCACCACGCAGTTACGATTCCAGGAGAAATTCTCCACCACATGATCGACAAACAAGAAGCTATGTAAACTACCGACAAAACGACAGGCCTGAATTCCATCAGAACTTGCGAGATTCTAACAAGGCTGGGCCCTCTCGGCAAGGCGAATTTGTAGAAGTTAGGTCTCCAAATCCCAATAACGACGCGCGCCAACAAATTAAACAGACAATGACTCGCATCGCAGGCAGCCGCGTGCGCCGGCTGGCTCAGAGAAAAATTACATAGACGCTAACCTTGAGAAAAATTTTAGCATTCCTTACCGACGTATACCATATGACAACTGCGTTGAAGTTGAAACTCTGCGTTCTAAGTTTACACCACATTTCACATGTAAAACAGTTTATTGAAAGATAATCTACTTCTTAACTTTGTCTTTGCCATAAAACGTTTCACTTCACGTTACTAGTATACTTTAGAAACTGTTACCATGCAACAATGTTTGAAGTTAAATATCCAGTCAAGAACCAAGAGAACTTATTTAAACAGAAATTACGAATGCATTGTTATTGCGAACAGACGACACAGTGTTATTGTGTGTGTACATTCTTGCTTGTTAGTTGCACGATTACGTAATGACTATAAGGCTTACATACTTAGAACATATACTGGTACTGCTAATGAGATTTTAATGCAACATTTTGGTTTACTTGAAAATACATTCTGGATTTAAAGTACTTTCTGTGAGATACCAGATGACACAGTGGTTAGTTTATGTGACAGCTACACGATTTTATCACGATGCTGCTAATGAGTGACAATTTACAATGTTGCTTTTGCGGTGTTTCTGTTTCATATCTGCACAGTTTTTCTGTATTATTCTGGAAAGTAAAACATATTTTAATAGTAACTTTTGTGGTATAGCCACAATTAGACAGCCTTTTCCGTAGCACAACAATACGTTACAGCACAGTAATTTCTTCATCACAACAATAAGCGTAATAACTAAGATATCTATACGCAAAGCATTTCACTTTTGTTTATCATGAGGTAAGTACATTGACTTCTGCAGAACTTAGCTTTCGGAGGACAATAACTACGACACTTCCACAGAGATTATCTTACAGCAAGAAGCACATTTAGCGCTACAGGACACGTATTTGAGTGATTAATTTTGTACTTAAATCATTTATTTTTAAAGATATTTGAAGTACAATGATACAAAGGTTTTCCGTAATACATTTCATTCCATTCTTGTAATCTGTAACACCTGAGGGTATAATTACATTAATCCTCAGGGGGGTACACGCTTACTTTGTGTATCATGTGTTTGGCAAGCACAAGGAGCCCTAGCTAATATGGTATTTGCTTACACAACTTTACACATCGGTACCATATTTCTCTAACACACAATTACACAGTTATCTGATCATTTAACTGAGAGAGACAAACTTTTTTACTACGGCAATGACAGATGTTTACGTAATTACACCGTTGGATAACTTCACACTTACGAATTTGTATTTTGTCTGTACTTTGTGAACTGTTCATATTTTTTCGGACCCATTGTGATATTATGAGAGCTTTCAATGATGTATTTGGTATGGGATCACGATTTTTAAAGTACGTTTGAGGCAGATGACACTTTTGACGTGAGCAGAGAATTTTTTTAGGTTTTGAAGCTATTGGAGGAAGCTACGACGATTTTGAGAGTTGACTGAGGTGTTATGATGTTATTATTACGATGACTATGTGTATTATGCTGTTGCGGTATGTTTATGATCAATAAGCTGATGCTATATAAGGAATTTGATTATTCTATGGAACGTCCCCTTAGAACAATTATACATGACTGTGCTTAAACTGACACACAATATTTTTAGCGCAACGCAATCTGACTTTCAAAAAATCCCTACAAAAGAATGGCCCTGACTAACATTAACCTATACCTTTCACAAATCACTTACCTCACAAAAATCTTCAGTACTCGAACTACTGCAATACAGCGAGCGCCACTACTGCCAGCTAAATAAAAGATTCAAACTACGGAAGGCACTAACTACTGATAGGGATAGTTAGCAAATGAAAGATTTTAATAGAGAACAAACAATGTATTTACCTTAATAGTCATAATATATATATAGCAGTTCATGATATCCAGTATTACAAATTTCAAAACTGCGCCATCTCTCTCCTCACATCCACCACTGCTGGCGGCTCACCTCCAACTGCCCAACGCTACGCGCTGTTCACATCCAGCTGCCCAACACTACAATGGCAGACAACAATGCAAACTAGCCACAGACTGCACACAGCACAGCCAGTGATTTTCATACAGAGCGCTATGTAACGTTGCCAATAAGAAAACATAAACAGCCTACTTACAATTGCATAACTCCTTTTTTTAAAAACTCGATGTATATCGTAATTCTGAAAGACTTTTAACAGGCATGGGCAAGGTTGCAGGTTGAATTTAGAAAAATAATCAATAGTACTCCTAAAGAAAAGCACGTACCTGGCAATGAACTTGGGAAAAACGTAACGGTTGTCTCTCGTGCAACAGAAACAGCTATTCCCTAAATGATCTAATTCAAAAGAAAACGCTGCAAATCGGAGTTTGTGATGGGCTACCTAGAGTCTCGGTTTGCTGCATGACTAGAAAGGGATCAATGACATCAACTAGTTTGTTCAACGCTTACATCATTTTGGTCATCATAAACATTCCGATCGGTGCTTACTGATTACCGATGGAATCAAAATTCACTTACATTATATAATAGTGAAGACCACAGACATTCCAATACTACTCGGGAGCTGCAGCCGCTCTATAGTGCAGTATTTCTTTCATTCGAACAGCACTGGGATCAAGAAGTAATGATGCACTGTCATAGTCACTGTGGATTAACATTACCTAAGGAACTCTTTGAAAAAGTCTTTGGCCTAGAGTGTGAAGAATACACGGCCATATCTAATATTACATCTGGACTTAAGGCTACTGGATTGTATCCGTATGATCCTAATGCGATTGACGTTGCATGTGCACCTAGTACGGCTTCCGAGCTACAAAATCATGCAGCTCCAGAGCCTCTGTCAACAACAGCTCCGCAAAAATTAGGAGACACTTCATCTTCAGTTTCTGGGCCTTTGTTGTTGTTGTCTTCAGTCCTGAGACTGGTTTGATGCAGCTCTCCATGCTACTCTATCCTGTGCAAGCTTCTTCATCTCCCAGTACCTGCTGCAACCTACATCCTTCTGAATCTGCTTAGTGTATTCATCTCTTGGTCTCCCCCTACGATTTTTACCCTCCACGCTGCCTTCCAATACTAAATTGGTGATCCCTTGATGCCTCAGAACATGTCCTACCAACCGATCCCTTCTTCTGGTCAAGTTGTGCCACAAACTTCTCTTCTCCCCAATCCTATTCAATACTTCCTCATTAGTTATGTGATCTACCCATCTGATCTTCAGCATTCTTCTGTAGCACCACATTTCGAAAGCTTCTATTCTCTTCTTGTCCAAACTATTTACCGTCCATGTTTCACTTCCATACATGGCTACACTCCATACAAATACTTTCAGAAATGACTTCCTGACACTTAAATCTATACTCGATGTTAACAAATTTCTCTTCTTCAGAAACGCTTTCCTTGCCGTTGCCAGTCTACATTTTATATCCTCTCTACTTCGACCATCATCAGTTATTTTGCTCCGCAAATAGCAAAACTCCTTTACTACTTTAAGTGTCTCATTTCCTAATCTAATACCCTCAGCATCACCCGACTTAATTCGACTGCATTCCATTATCCTCGTTTTGCTTTTGTTGATGTTCATCTTATATCCTCCCTTCAAGACACCATCAATTCCGTTCAACTGCTCTTCCAAGTCCTTTGCTGTCTCTGACAGAATTACAATGTCATCGGCGAACCTCAAAGTTTTTATTTCTTCTCCATGGATTTTAATACCTACTCCAAATTTTTCTTTTGTTTCCTTTACTGCTTGCTCAATATACAGATTGAATAACATTGGGGAGAGGCTACAACCCTGTCTCACTCCCTTCCCAACCGCTGCTTCCCTCTCATGCCCCTCGACTCTTGTAACTGCCATCTGGTTTCTGTACAAATTGTAAATAGCCTTTCGCTCCCTGTATTTTACCCCTGCCACCTTTCTGGGCCTTCAGGTGCACAAATTACAAATCTAAATTGAGAACGAAAATTGTCTGTGGAGGAGTATGACTCTGCCGAAAAGGCCATTACTGAATCAGATGACGATGGTGCTACTGATATGACCGCATTCAACCGTATGGAATCAAAATTCACTTACATTATGTAATAGTGAGGACTGCAGACCTTCCAGTACTACTCGGGAACTGTAACCGCTCTACAGGGCAGTATTTCTTTCATTCGAACAGCACTGGGATCAAGAAGTAATGATGTACTGTCACAGACACAGTAACTAACATAAAAAAGGTTCTCAAATGTCCAACAGAAAATCTTCTTTGAGCAGCAAAGAACCGTTCCGATAAAATCACTATTTCCGACGAAAGATGAAACCAAAATTCCTACAAACTCCACACTACAGCCATAACCATCCAAGAACACAGGCAAAAATTTACACACAAGGATGAATCTTGGTTTTTTTCAAGTGTGCTTAGAATATTCAGTGAAATATATATAAGTGTTTCGTTTGCTCTCACTACATTCATTATAAAGATGTATCGAATTAACGAAAGAGGGCAAGGGCAGTTTTATGTGCCCAAACTGTGAGGATAATGATTACCAAAATGTAAAAATATTCTTCTGTCAGTTCAGTGTAATAAATAACTTATCTAAGTGAATAATTAACCTTTCTGAAACCATTACATTTGTTGAATACGTTCTGGGAAAAATTTTGTGCGATTAAATAATAAGGATTGTTTAAGATTTTTCTCCTTTATTTCTGGGTCACTCAAATTTATTAAAATTCCTTTTGTCAGATAAATAATCATATTTTATATTATTTTGAGTTAACAAACGTAATGCATACTGTAATCATATTTTATTAGTTTCCAGCATTTTTAATCTATATGAATAAAAATCAATTGCCGCATGTATAAAAGATCATCACTCGAGAACTGCTCGACCGATCTCACTGTTTTTTTTCTTTTTTTGCTTTCACGAGTGTCAGTCCAATGCTTGTATTGAAGGAAATTTGTAGAAAATCCATCTGAAAACTCAGAAATTTGAGTGGAATTTGTGTGTGAAATGAAAGAAATGTGTCGGTCGTTTTGACAGTTGTGCTATCACATGTTTCCATAACAAAAAAAGAAGTGACGTTTAGTTTGACAGTTCTGCTGTCGCATGTTTTCATAGCAACAGCAAATTCCGCGTTGAATACTGATATTCTGCGCCGGCCGTGGTGGCCGAGCGGTTCTAGGCGCTACAGTCTGGAACCACGCGACCGCTACGGTCGCAGGTTCGAATCCTGCCTCGGGCATGGATGTATGTGATGTCCTTGGGTTAGTTAGGTTTAAGTAGTTCTAAGCTCTAGGGGACTGATGACCTCAAAAATTAAGTCCCATAGTGCTCAGAGCCGTTTTTGAACTGATATTCTGCGAAAAAGAATACAGTTGACAGCGATATTTTTGTTTTAACGGCAGTGATCATATCTTTGGTGTATTGCAACGATTGAATTTATGTCAGTTCATAGTAATTTGGTGTGTTGCATTCAATTGTTTCCAGTGGATGGTTTATATCTTTGGAAAAATTGTCACCAGTGAGGCGTCGAAATATCGGTAGCCGCACGCGCAACGCAAGCCAGCTACATGGTCGTCCAGTCAATGACTCTGACGAAGAGCGTAGACAGTGTTTGGAGGCCGAATTGCTCCAGGGCGATCCATGAGGACCCCGGAACAACGGGTTCAGTCGAGTTCGACTCTCCCCGTTGGAACTTACGCACAAAATTATTTGGAACGTCGACAAAAGAGACGGCTAAACGTGACAAATCAGACAGAACGTTTGGCGTTCAGTTGTGATCCAACAGTCGATTACGCCGCGGATGCTCTGGTCGACTTCGGAATAATAAACATGTTTGTCAAAAATGCAATGCTTTGAGGTTTCGACACGAACGGCCAGGCGAGCAGAAGGGTCAAATTGCCACAGCCGACACCGCCACCGAAGCCATTGGACATCATTGCTCTCTGGCCAAGAATCTCAATCGAAGCATTTTGCAGAATATACAAAAGTACAGAAGTTCCTTCTTAATGACATAATGTGGGGCGAAGGTTATCGAAGAACGAGGTTTTAAATCAAATTTTAAGGTAAACTCTTTTGCGATCGCATCACACATCACATGCACAAACACATCACGCAGACAAACATCAGTGATTCACAAAGTTTCACCGAGGCTCATAAATCAATAATTTTTCTTCATTTTTAGGACAAATTCACCATATTGTAGGGGCATTGTTGCTACCAGTGAATACTGATCACAGTCTTTTATAATTTATTTCCTCGGAAATTCTGATGGTGAAATGAATCGGCATTTTTCCATCAGTCGTTCAGTTAAGCGAGGATTGCTGCACAATTTCAGAATACAGGGAAGCTTTGTTTACGGCTAACTTTATAATCTTGCCTGTTCGTAGATTAAAACCATACGAAACACTGTCATTAAAGCTACTATCCTCACAGCTCCAGCAGCTGGAAAGGTTTCTCTCATACCCAGTGTACTAATTATTCCAGCCGATTTACCCATTCGTTTTGAGTTCTGTTTGCTAACAAGGTTCCGAGAGAGGCGTAGCAGGAGATGGACTGATAAGGAGAGAAGAAGTAGGTATAAAGAAGGGGAGAGAGGATATGTATAGAGAGATGAGGGAGGAAGAGAGAGTGTGGGACAAGAGCTGTACAGGGAGCCGGGGTAGGTGATGGACAGATGGCAGGGGGAAGAGGAAGAGATGGGCAAAGGTGGTGGAGGAGGAGGAGCCAGAGAGAGGGAAGAGAGAACTAGATTAGGACGTATATCCAATTCCCGTAAATATTTAGCATTTGCTTGGTAGATGGGTAGATTAATCTGCCACGAGTAATGAGTATGATGGGCAAACATCTATAGGCGCACTACGAATGTAGTGGTGTGGACATGCTGGGAATGTGGGTCACACGGGGAGCGTGCAGGGGATGAGTTCCTCCTGGCGCACTATCCTCTGTGCCCTCGGTGGCACAGCAGCTGTGTAAATGTCAAGAGGTTAGATAGAAAACCAGTACTAAGCAAAGAAGAGAAAGCTGAAAAGGAGTATGTAGAGGGGCTACACCAGTACAATGAACTTGCAGGCAATATTATAGAAAGGATGGATAGAGCGTCTGCCATGTAAGCAGGAGATCCCGGTCGGGGCACACATTTTCAATATGACCCCAATGAAGTATATCAACGCCTGTTTGCAGCTAGGGTGTCCATTTAATTATCATTTTTGTACTTGTTTTTATGACTCCCTCAATCACTTTACCTGCTCCACATCATAATATTACGTATCCAATTTGATGTACCTTAGATTGTAGCCAACCGTCATGATTAACTACCGCTCACAAAAATATAAAGGAAGTCACTTTCCTTAGGTAGGCCACATGGGGTACAGCTACCTTATTTCATACATTGTGGACAAGCTGTGCCTGACGTACGCTGAGATCCTGGCGCAGTAGCGACGCCAGTACACATTAAAGAGCGTGTCGCAATATTTACATCGGGCTTCTGCTTCTCCAACACAGATTGTGTTTCAGACCGATTTCGCCGGCAGGTGTGGCCGAGCGTTTCTAGGCGCTTCAGTCTGGAACCGCGCGACTGCTGCGGTCGCAGGTTTGAATCTTACCTCGGGCATGGATGTGTGTGTGTTGTCCTTAGGTTAGTTAGGTTTAAGTAGTTCTAAGTTCTAGGGGAATGATGACCTCAGATGTTAAATCCCATAGTGCTCAGAGCCATTTGAACCATTTTTTTTTAATCAGATCGATTTCATAGACTGCCATGAGGGCGCATTAGTGCAGAAGGGTTGATAACTACGATTGTTACAGACTAGAGCTGTAAAACTACCGAAGGCTGCTGTAGACCGTCATAAGTAAGCGTTGACTGCTATAGTTTACTTAGTAATTTTGCTCAGTTACGGTATACCCACGTTCTATATAAGCAGGTGTGTTGCATACCTGTCAGGCGTTCCTCATAACGATCGGTTTCTTTACGAATGTGATCAGTCTGACTAGATTCCCTAAATCCGGAAGCGATGAATCGTCTAGAAACTGAGTGAGGATACATATAGGGCCAGGTAACCTACGGAACATTTTTGTTCTGCGTAGTTATTCTTTTGTCTGTTACTTATAAGCAGTGCTTTTTTTCTAAAAAAAGTTTGAGGGTACTCCGACATTGGATATAACGCAGCGAAAATTACTTAATAACTGAAGCATGGGATACCACCCGTCTGCTTTTAGCCATGACGCCATCAACATCATCATGGTAACGGGACCGTAGAGACATCTATCGGTAGCTCGGCGTTTGAGCGTACGCATATCCGTTTAGCACCACCATCGCCCACTACTAGCGGGCGATGGCACTACATGCTTGTCGAACTGGCTGCCAGCGATTTAGTTGTCGAGAACGGTTGCCGCAGATTCGAAATGACATCGCTTTTCCCACTAAAAACTGCACTAGTATCGTCCGTATTGCAATTACCAACACGAAAAAAAGAAATAAAAAATTTACGTCCGTGAAATAATTTTTTGGCACTCTTCCAAGTTCTCAACATCGCAAAAAAATTACTTTGCCGATGAAAATGTTTAGGGGTACGCATCCCCCAGCGTTCCCCCAGAAAAACAGCACTGCTTATAAGTAAACACTATTTATAGCAAAATTGAAACTGTCAATGTTCAATTCCGGTTTTATTCGAAAACCGTTGTTTTATGTGAAACAGACGAATGTTGTAATAAAAATAAAGAGAACAATATAGGTTTATTATATAGCGCTACAAAACGCAATTTTCCCTCCAAAAAGGTAAAACAAAAAAAATAAAAAAATAACCAAAAATGTATCAAACATAGCTTTAGTATTCATCAAAATTATATAAAACATATTTCCGTTATTCATAAACAACTGTCGCACTTATCAACAACGGGAAACTCTTGGCTTTGATCATTATGAAGAATGTTCTACTGAACACCAAATAACAATAGTTATTAATTATATATTTTTAGGTTTTTCCATGCAGACTGTATTTGGTCAAAAGTAATTGCTTTGGTTATATAAAAGCGCAGAAGTTATGCGATCAAATAATTTTTATTACTTATTAAATGCGATTTTTATTCTGTAAGGATTAAAAATACACAATGAACTAACAGTGAATGAAGTGGGGTTCTTATTATGTGCGAAACAAACAAGAAAACAAAAGAGAGTCGTCCATTCCCAGTTTGTCTCTTATTCATTCATTCACGAATCTTTCCCAATGCTACCAATGCTACCGGTAATGCGCTATTCAGTGTACATATCTGCATGAGTAAACTCGCCATCATTGGATCAACTGTTCTATCTCCAGCACCTCCTAGCTCTTGTACTTACTTGTCTGTGTGTGTTTCGCTACCCTCAGGATACATCGATCTTGCTGGTTGTACCAATTTCCAGTCAAATACTCTGCTATAGAGCAGTTTAAAATCATGTCTGTTGCACTTCAGCCGTTTGGTATGGTACTTTTACATCTCAACTCCTGCTTGTCTTCCGATGGTATATACTTTCTTGAAATCACAAAAGTGTTTCCTGCGTCCATCTATCATTCTCATTCGTCCTGACCACTTTCATTTCAGTTTCATTACAGGCATAATTACGTCTCCCATTCCTAATTGTTTACTGATACATTTATTTCTCTCCATACCTCTTCAATAATTCCCATCATGTATCCTTTCTTTGCCCACTACAGAATTATACGTTTCAGAGTTGTTTTCGCACTGAAATCCACGTCTCGCTGTCGCACGTCTAAACTGGTAATACACGCTGCTTGGTTTTGAAACCTCTATTGAGTTTACGCAATGTATGCTAGACCATTTTTGCTCTACTGTTCGGATCATTTCCTGTCCTTCAGCTGTCCTAAATATAAAAACTAAGCAACCATTTCAACGGTTCATTGTTAATCTTTACAATGCCTTTTTCTATGCAATATGGAATCTGTGTCTAGTTCACCAAAACCATTCTAAGAGATCCCCCCCCCCCCCGGTTAATGTCTTTTCATGTCCTTTACGTGGTGAAAATACAAAATTCAACTGCTTTTATGTCTTCAGAATTAATATCCGTAATGTACTTTTAAATATGGTGATTACGCTTTATATTTGCCTTACTATAACTGATGTTCAGGCTGATGGGTCTCTAGGTGTTTGTCTAGTCTACCGCCTTTTTTTAACTATAGCATTTACGGTAATGTTATGGTTTTTGGAGGTTGTCTTATTCTCAAGACTTTCAACAAATAATTTTGTTTATTTCTTTTGTATCATTCTTCTTCCATCCTCAAACATTTCTTTTAAAACACCATTATCTCCGATCGCCTCTCCTTCCTTCAGTCCTCGAATGGATTTATGCACACCACTTGGCATACTTACAATACGTACTTGTCTTCTTTATTCAGTTTTTATGTTTTGATCCATCTCTTGAACTGTATAAATACACTGAAGAGCTAAAGAAACTGGTACATCTGCCTAATATCGTGTAGGGCCTCGGCGAGCACGCAGAAGTGCTGCAGTACTACGTGGCATGCACTCGACTAATGTCTGAAGTAGTGCTGGAGGGAACTGACACCATGAATCCTGTAGGGATGTCCATAAACCCGTAAGAGTACGAGTATCTTCTGAACAGCACGTTGCAATCCTGGACGGGGGGGGGGGGGGGGGGTGTCGCATTGTCCTACTGGAGTTGCCCAAGTCCGTCGGAATCCATAGGGGACATGAATGGATCCAGGAGACGATAGAAGATGTTTACGTACGTGTCACCTGTCAGAGTCGTATCTATACGTATCAGGGGTCCCATGTCAATCCAACTGCACACGCCCTACACCATTACAGAGCCTCTACCAGCTTGAACAGTCCCCTGCTGACATGCAGGGTCCATGGACTGACGAGGTTGTCTCCATACCCGTACACGTCCATCCGCTCGATACAATTTGCTACGAGACTCGTCCGACGAGGCAACATGTTTCCAGTCATCAACAGTCCAATGTCGGTGTTGACAGGCCCAGGCGAGACGTAAAGCATTGTGTCGTGCAGTCATCAAGGGTACACGAGTGGGCCCTCAGCTTCGGAAGCCCATATCGATTATGTTTCGTTGAATGGTTCGCACGCTGACACTTGCTGATGGCCCAGCATTGATATCTGCAGCAATTTGCGGAAGGGTTGCTTTTCTGTCTTGCTCTTCTGTCGCGTTGAATGAGCTTCTTCAACAGTCGTTGGTCTCGTTCTTGCAGGATCTTTTTCCGTCCGCAGCGATGTTGGAAATCTGATGTTTTGCCGGATACCTGATATTCACGGTACACTCGTCAAATGGTCGTACTCGAAAATTCCCACTTCATCGCTATGTCGGAGATACTGTGTCCCATCGCTCATGCGCCGACTATAACACCACGTTCAAAGTCACTTAAATCTTGATAACCCGCCCTTGTAGGAGCAGTAGCCGATCTAACAACTGCGAAAGACACTTCTTGTCATATATAGTCGTTGCCGACCGCAGCTCCGTATTCTGCCTGTATTTGAATGCGCATGCCTATACCAGTTTCTTTGGCGCTTTAGTGTATGGAAATAATTCTTTTAACGTTAGTACAGTTTTTCCTCTGATTTTAGATATTGGGGCAACTTCTGTAATACCTGATTAATGGTGACATCTATCCCAATATCCTCTCACACCTATTTTCGAATAGTCGTTTTAAATTTTCATATTCCTGTAATCATTAGTGGAAACTTTCACCTTATCTTTAGTCTGATAGTTGCCTTGTTCGACTTTAAATTTTATTATCATTGGCCTTCTTCATTCTTGTAACATTTTTTGCTGTCTGCAGGGTCGTTTTCGCTCTAGATTTGTATCTATTGTACTTTGCATCTCACAAGTCTATGATCATTTGCAACTCTGACGTGGCTTAGATCCGTTACAACCTGTGAAATTTCCCTATTATTTTATAGAATTACAATACATTTCATTTTTTATTCTATTTTATTTTGTCAAAATTTGTTTTATTCTAGAAGAATTCATTAAATACAAACATTTTGTCCTTTTACACACATGCTACTAAGGTATGAATTTCTGGTGTCATACTCAGTCTCCCATTAAAGAATTCCCGTTTAGTTTTTGTTCTACTTTGACATTAAAATAACCTGTAACAGCCTTGTAGTAGGATCTGCTGTGGATTTGTTTCTATATTATTTTTAAGCTGAAGTCTTATTATTATGTTTAGATTCCTTCAATATTTTTAGCAGAGTATTTAATTTCCTAGTTTGCATTAAAAACGAAGAATGTTTTTCCTCCCAGCTATGTTTCTCTGTAACAAATCATATAATAACTTATGAATCTATTTTTTATCCTTTTAACCACTCTTGTGGTTATGTCTGCTATATACCATTTGATATTCGCTAACTCTTCTCACGAGGGGATTAACACACCTTCGGAACCTAATATTCTGAAATTTCTAGTCTCTAAGTACAAAGCAGCATCCGCAACTGAGAGTCTGATTTTCTTATTATTGTTCATATGTGTAATCATGTAAGTAGCTGGGTGTGTCCTATGACTTAAAACCATAATCTTGGTTTCCTCAGACTGCCACTACCAACCCTTTTTACTAGGGCTGGGCAAACGATACTGGCGTTCGAAAACGGGATCAAAGATTTCCCGATACGCCGCAGCGTTCGATACGGTATCGGGTTTATTCGAACACTCACGTGTGGATTCGCGCTACGCGAGTTCGAGAGAAACTACGAATAAGCCACTAGAATAAGTTATGTCTCCTTAATATTTGACACTTTCATGAAACATTGGAGAAAACGGCGTTAAATCCTACCATTGCACAAATTCCTATTGTGTTTGAACAAAGTTACAGTGAGTTACCATATAGTACCAATACGTGTGGATATATAAATATTTATGCTGATTGTTAAGGTAACAGACAAAACCGAATATGTGTCCTCCAAAAAATTATACTTGACTGAATACCGTATAATATTTTTTTATTTGTTTATGAGAAACGGTAATGATTTACGAAGTATGTTGCAAATGAGTAATTCAATCCCTGTTCATATAGTAGAATAACAGATAAAAACGTTACCAGACTTTAATCAGTTTGAAAGCAAGACGGCAACAGTCAGATGAAACAATCAAGACAAGCTGTCGAACAAACGAAATAGATCGTAATAAAGTGAGGAATTTTTATTGCGAATATGAATCACAGCGGCCAGACCGGTCTTGGAGGTAGTACCATCAGATATCGCTAGATCGCGGGACGAACTAAAATTTGAGGATTTCACAGAATCATGATTGCGATCCTTTATTTATTTATTGGTCGCTGTTGTAACGCATGACCTGCACTGTAGAAGATATTTCAGACCGTTTTCGTCAATTATTTTTATTATTAAATTCAATAGTTCATCAAAAACTCTAACACAGGTCGTTGAGATAGTACCAACGAAAAGCACTAGATGGCAGGCCGACCAAAACGGCGAACAGAACCCGAGATTTCCCGAATTGTGACGTAAAATGTTCGGACAGTTCGAATCGTGTTCGAACACAGCCCTAATTTTTATAGCCATGCCAAAAAACGAGGTCCCATAAAGTGGCAGTAACGTCTACGATATCCCATGCCTGCCAGGGCCTGAAGAGTTTGACGAAACACATGTTGTTGTTATTGTGGTCTTCAGTCCTGAGACTGGTTTGATGCAGCTCTCCATGCTACTCTATCCTGTGCAAGCTTCTTCATCTCCCAGTATCTACTGCAACATACATCCTTCTGAATCTGCTTAGTGTATTCATCTCTTGGTCTCCCTCTACGATTTTTACCCTCCACACTGCCCTCCAATGCTAAATTTGTGATCCGTTGATGCCTCAAAACATGTCCTACCAACCGATCCCTTCTTCTAGTCAAGTTGTGCCACAAACTTCTCTTGTCCCCAATCCTATTCAATACCTCCTCATTAGTTACGTGATCTACCCACCTTATCTTCAGCATTCTTCCGTAGCACCACATTTCGAAAGCTTCTATTCTCTTCTTGTCCAAACTAGTTATCGTCCATGTTTCACTTCCATACATGGCTACACTCCATACAAATACTTTCAGAAACGACTTCCTGACACTTAAATCTATACTCGATGTTAACAAATTTCTCTTCTTCAGAAACGCTTTCCTTGCCATTGCCAGTCTACATTTTATATCCTCTCTACTTCGACGATCATCGGTTATTTTACTCCCTAAATAGCAAAACTCCTTTACTACTTTAAGTGTCTCATTTCCTAATCTAATTCCCTCAGCATCACCCGCCTTAATTTGACTTCATTCCATTATCCTCGTTTTGCTTTTGTTGATGTTCATCTTATATCCTCCTTTCAAGACACTGTCCATTCCGTTCAACTGCTCTTCCAAGTCCTTTGCTGTCTCTGACAGAATTACAATGTCATCGGCGAACCTCAAAGTTTTTACTTCTTCTCCATGAATTTTAATACCTACTCCGAATTTTTCTTTTGTTTCCTTTACTGCCTGCTCAATATACAGATTGAATAACATCGGGGAGAGGCTACAACCCTGTCTTAATCCTTTCGCAACCACTGCTTCCCTTTCATACCCCTCGACTCTTACAACTGCCATCTGGTTTCTGTACAAACTGTAAATAGCCTTTCGCTCCCTGTATTTTACCCCTGCCACCTTCAGAATTTGAAAGAGAGTATTCCAGTTAACATTGTCAAAAGCTTTCTCTAAGTCTACAAATGCTAGAAACGTAGGTTTGCCTTTTCTTAATCTTTCTTCTAAGATAAGTCGTAAGGTCAGTATTGCCTCACGTGTTCCAGTATTTCTACGGAATCCAAACTGATCTTCCCCGAGGTCGGCTTCTACCAGTTTTTCCATTCGTCTGTAAAGAATTCGCGTTAGTATTTTGCAGCTGTGACTTATTAAACTGATAGTTTGGTAATTTTCACATCTGTCAACACCTGCTTTCTTTGGGATTGGAATTATTATATTCTTCTTGAAGTCTGAGAGTATTTCGCCTGTCTCATACATCGTGCTCACCAGATGGTAGAGTTTTGTCATGACTGGCTCTCCCGAGGCCATCAGTAGTTCAAATGGAATGTTGTCTACTCCCGGGGCCTTGTTTCGACTCAGGTCTTTCATTGCTCTGTCAAACTCTTCACACAGTATCTTATCTCCCATTTCGTCTTCATCTACATCCTCTTCCATTTCCATAATATTGTCCTCAAGTACATCGCCCTTGTACAAACCCTCTATATACTCCTTCCACCTTTCTGCCTTCCCTTCTTTGCTTAGAACTGGGTTGCCATCTGAGCTCTTGATATTCATACAAGTGGTTCTCTTCTCTCCAAAGGTCTGTTTAATTTTCCTGTAGGCAGTATCTATCTTACCCCTAGTGAGACAAGCCTCTACATCCTTACATTTGTCCTCTAGCCATCCCTGCTTAGCCATTTTGCACTTCCTGTCGATATCATTTTTGAGACGTTTGTATTCCTTTTTGCCTGCTTCATTTACTGCATTTTTATATTTTCTCCTTTCATCAATTAAATTCAATATTTCTTCTGTTACCCAAGGATTTCTATTAGCCCTCGTCTTTTTACCTACTTGATCCTCTGCTGCCTTCACTACTTCATCCCTCAGAGCTACCCATTCTTCTTCTACCGTATTTCTTTCCCCCATTCCTGTCAATCGTTCCCTTATGCTCTCCCTGAAACTCTCTACCACCTCTGGTTCTTTCAGTTTATCCAGGTGCCATCTCCTTAAATTCCCACCTTTTTGCAGTTTCTTCAGTTTCAATCTGCAGTTCATAACCAGTAGATTGTGGTCAGAATCCACATCTGCCCCTGGAAATGTCTTACAATTTAAAACCTGGTTCCTAAATCTCTGTCTTACCATTATATAATCTATCTGATACCTTTTAGTATCTCCAGGATTCTTCCAGGTATACAACCTTCTTTTATGATTCTTGAACCAAGTGTTGGCTATGATTAAGTTGTGCTCTGTGCAAAATTCTACCAGGCGGCTTCCTCTTTCATTTCTTACCCCCAATCCATATTCACCTACTACGTTTCCTTCTCTCCCTTTTCCTACACTCGAATTCCAGTCACCCATGACTATTAAATTTTCGTCTCCCTTCACTATCTGAATTATTTTATTTCATCATACATTTCATCTATTTCTTCATCATCTGCAGAGGTAGTTGGCATATAAACTTGTACTACTGTAGTAGGAGTGGGCTTTGTGTCTATCTTGGCCACAATAATGCGTTCACTATGCTGTTTGTAGTAGCTAACCCGCACTCCTATTTTTTTATTCATTATTAAACCTACTCCTGCATTACCCCTATTTGATTTTGTATTTATAACCCTGTAATCACCTGACCAAAAGTCTTGTTCCTCCTGCCTCCGAACTTCACTAATTCCCACTATATCTAACTTTAACCTATCCATTTCCATTTTTAAATTTTCTAACCTACCTGCCCGATTAAGGGATCTGACATTCCACGCTCCGATCCGTAGAACGCCAGTTTTCTTTCTCCTGATAACGACGTCCTCCTGAGTAGTCCCCGCCCGGAGATCCGCATGGGGGACTATTTTACCTCCGGAATATTTTACCCAAGAGGACGCCATCATCATTTAATCATACAGTAAAGCTGCATGCCCTCGGCAAAAATTACGGCTGTAGTTTCCCCTTGCTTTCAGCCGTTCGCAGTACCAGCACAGCAAGGCCGTTTTGGTTAATGTTACAAGGCCAGATCAGTCAATCATCCAGACTGTTGCCCCTGCAACTACTGAAAAGGCTGCTGCCCCTCTTCAGGAACCACACGTTTGTCTGGCCTCTCAACAGATACCCCTCCGTTGTGGTTGCACCTACGGTACGGCCATCTGTATCGCTGAGGCACGCAAGCCTCCCCACCAACGGCAAGGTCCATGGTTCATGGGGGGGAGGGGGGGGGAAACACATGAAGAATGTTAAAACTCGGCAGAACCATGATAACCTGCTCAAAACCTGTCTCTTGAACTAAAACTTAACAAGTAAGAAGTTGTAGATGATCGCATCGCCCTAACAGTTGATCAATAAAAAAACTTCATGAAGGTGTTTCTCCTGTACTCCTTGAGGTATACTTAACCCATCTCATCAATCTGATAAAGATCTGTCTGAACGAAACACGTGCAAAGGTGAAGATGGGAAATCGCGTAAGTAAGGAGTTTGAAATTGTTACAGGACTCAGGCAAGGAGATGGATTGTCCCCTATCCTGTTCAACTTTGCCCTCGAGAAGATCGTACGCGAGACCTTCCAAGACAACGAAGGGACTGAAATCGAAGGAATACGTAGCCAATGCAGACGACATCTGCTTACCTCTAGGTCGGAAGAGGAGTTGGAGCAAATGACCAAAGCACTAAAGGAGGCTGCACCAAATTTGGGCTAATCATAAACGAAGCGAAGACAGAGACCTCGTTATGACGCGTGGTCATTGTCAGACTGCTGATCATCTACAATCACCGCAGACTGGGGACCAGTCCTACAAGAGAGTGCAAGAATTCAAATACCTAGGGGCACTTTTCACTGAGAACTTGTCATGTGAAGCAGAGATCAATGCCAGAATACAAGCAGGAAACCGATCTTACCACAGCCTAGCACAACTGCTTCGGTTCAGATATCTCTCCAGACAGTTCAATATTCGACTGTACAAAACCCTGATCTAGCCTGTTGTTCTATATGGCTGTGAGACATGGATTATCCGGAAACAGGACTTCCATAAGCTCCTTGTTTTTGAGAGAAAAGTGCTTCGGAAGATCTTCGGTCCGTTTCTGGATGCAGATACAGGGGAATGGAGGATCAGATACAACCAAGAGCTTGAGGAACGATACCAGCAGCCCAACATAGCAGGAACTGTCAAAGCCAAAGGAATGCAGTGGGCCGGCCATGTGGCCCGGATCGCAGATGGCCTCGGAAGCTCCTGGATTTCACACCTACAGGAAAGAGACCGCCAGGGAGACCCAAGAAGCGTTGGAAGGATGGACTCCATGAAGATTTAAACCAAGTGTCAATAGATGTGAACGGATGGCGGATAGCAGCAATGGACAAAATACAGTGGAGGAGGAAACTTGTAGATGCGTGCGGTCCACTGGGCCTGATCACGTAGTAGTAGTAGTAGTAGTAGGATACTTAACCCAGTAAGAAACATTAAAGCATCAAGACATAATCTTGAAAGAATATCTAAATTAAGCTAAACGTACTGTTATAGTAGCGGACAAGTCACTGTCTCGACTATGTGTAATTAAAGAAAGAAGAAAATTGTTTCCATTTAAAATAAGTTAAAAGCTAGTCCTATGTAACTTTCGCTGTTACGATGTAATACAGCGTAGTGTGAGTAGCGAAAACTCCAGACAAATCGCGCTAGTTGTGAATGACTGCGAGTTGTATGTAGGTAACATTCTGTTGTTTAATCAGGTTAGTCTCTTTTGTGCTCAGATACCGTAGGTGTGACGGGATAGCGAGTGACATCCACATGCATTGCGTGCTTCATTGGTGTATTTGAAATTTTCTTCTGAGTACTTGTCCTCTCATATTAATACTCACCAGCTATCCATATTGCATTATACTGTCTCAGACGTCCAGAATCTTAGTTACAACCACGTATACCTCTTTATACTTCTCCACTCTTTCTCAGCTTCACCTAGTAACCAGCACATGAAATAAAACTAAGCAGCATTCAAGAAGAGACCAAATATTTTCCTGTTAGTATCTGCGTAGCTTCCTTTTCGATTGATCTCAGCTATCTTCGCCCTTGCCAACAGCTAAACAGTATCTCTGCCCCACTGTCAACTTTCTTTCAGCTTTTCCATACCATAGAACACAGATAACATAGAATACGCATGACATCATTACACTGAAACCAACGTCTAAGTCACGTGACTCGGGGCAGGACGCCGAGTTTCTGTTACAATGCACTGTGTGGGGTGGAGTTGACACAGTTTTTCTCATTTATAACTGAAATGAAGCATTGATTTTAACAAGAAAACAATTTTCCATATTGCTATTAAACATGTATAGTAGTGCAGTTAATCCGATTTCTCCGAAATTGCTACCGTTAATGCGATGGTTATCGTTTGCGTGTAGCCAGGTGAAACGTACCGACAGTTCTGTTTACAAGCAAGAAAATTACAATTCTTCAGTGAATACATGCCCAAAAGAGGCTTGTTTTGACCCTACACATGTCACAAACGGATGAAAATCTCAATTGTGAACGGGAACAATTTCAAAATACTTGCAATTTCCATGAGTTGAAAGTTAGGATGGCTGTTGATCATTGGATGCAAAACTTGATGTATGACTAGGATTTTAGGACGACATATTGGTTAATACACAAGTATAATCAACAAGTATAATCAGCATTTTGTAATACATTACGCTTCCTATCTGTACTGGATCGAGAAGAAGTCAGAAAATATATGCGCTTATTTTGTGAAAATACTTGACATTATGCATATAAAAGAATTTCCTTTCTTACAGACGCATATAACATTTCACACACATTCTTGTGGAATCGTTAGAAAACTAATGCTGCAAGAATTTACAGTGCCAAAAAAGAGTATTCACATAACAATTATTCTGTTGCTTGTTAAAAAGAACTGTCAATACGTTTCGACTTGATGACACGTAAAAACGATAACCATTGCTTTATTATCACGAATTTCGGAGCAACTACGTTAACTGCACTACTAAATGTGTAACAGTAGCACTACAGTTCGTTGAATTGTCAAAATTAATGCTTGATTTCAGTTATAAATGGGAGAAACTGTAACTGTAAGCTCCGCTTCTAACAGCGCGCAAAGACGGGAACTCAATTTTCTGCCCCGAGTCGCGTGACTTAGATGCTGGTTTCAACCTTTAACACGCCGGAGATAGGGTGCAACAGATTAGCTCTGGGGTGAGCTTACCACATTGCGCAAGTGACTTCAGGATAGTTCTGTCTTTTTGCACTTTACGTCAAGATAGAAGCTTTAGCATTATATTTATTTTCCCGTTTTTACACATCTGGTTATTTGTAACTGAAATGATCAATTACCATTGTTGTACAGATGCAAAGAGACGTGCACGAAAGAAGTGACGGTTACTCTCATAGGAGAGTACCACGAAGGCCCAATACTAACTATCATGCTACTGTCCGCTGTTTAATATGTTGAAAAATATCGAGACACAGCGTAATTAAAGGCTAATTTTTGTGACTGTATTTAGGAGACACGACAAAAGAAATTCAGTAGTGCCGGAGTATGCTGTCACCCAATTCGTTGAATGTACACATTTCGAGCAGTACTCATCTTCAGACAAGATTTCCATTCAATAGTACGAGTCATTTACTACTTTTTTTTTTTTTTTTTTTTTTTTTGCAGATTTTCAAGCGGCTGAATTTATTTTGGATGAGTTGTGGAGGTGCCGTACCTCAATCGGTAGAGACGCAACTCTTGCAGTATAACCTTGTTGTCCGTCTGTCTGTCTATTAAGACCATTTTTCTTATGAACGGGTAGGGGTGTCAAGTTGAACTTAATGTCAAATAGTAAGGTCTATGCTCCCATGGCGGTCGTTGATACAAACTCACTCATCAAAACCTACAGGGTACTTCCCGTTGACCTAGAATAATGAAATTTGGCAAGAAGTGAAGTTTTACAGTCAATTAAAGGGAAAAATCCGAAAATGTTTATTTGTAGTTATATCACACAAAAGAGTTTTTTACATTTCTTGTGGTCTGTTAATAACCATTTACCATTTTTCTCAGGAACGTTGAGTTTAGCTTTTTTTTTTTTTTTTGCTCTTTCGTAACTATATCGAGAATCGAGAACATACAATGAATTACAGTAATGAATATTAAATAGATAATAATTAATTTAAGGATTGGGAAAATATTTCATACATACTCTCGGCGCTTGAGCTTGGCATTTTCGTTAAAGGTCCGTTCATGTATGACATACGTCCGATCTGGAAAAGACCTAGTAAACAAAGGGTGACTCTTCCTCATTCGGCAATAATATGACGATCAAAAATCTTCAAATGTTCCCAGCGGCTGCATACAATATTTATACAGACGTGTGTGGCTAGAATTTTTATTTATTTCGTTACTTATAATTACTTTTTTTGCTAATAAAATCTTAGAATCCAAATGTGCCTTTATAAACCGTTAGAAGTTTCAAATTGAAATTATTGTCAAATACTACGGTCTATGATTTCTTGACGATGCAAAAAAACTTAATCAATCCAGTCGAAAGATACACTCATTTAAGTCACGTATTTTGACACTTGCAAACTCACTGAGATTCTGTAGATGGACTATCCATATACACAAAGAAATTTGTACGTCCTATCCACACCTATCCGGCTTTTAAGGTAATTACAAGAGGAAACTATATCACTAGTACCTAGGCTACAGGCAATGCTTATGTGCCATAACATTTCAGTTTATGCAACAATGAACGGAGGTTAATCTCTGTGTACGAGAGGCAATCTCCAGACTGACACTCATCATCGCACAGCGCAAACCGCTAACGAAAGGAACTTAAGCGGCGGATCCTGTACTGTACGTATCGTTTGAAAAGGGATGTTTTGAAATTCCAACTCTATGGCGGTGAAATAGGGGATGAACGTTTTTTCGAAAAAAATGTCACTATTAAGGCAATTTTGAAACTAGACATACGAAAACTGGTATTTGGTTTCTCGGTCAGAAACAAAAAAAGAAACGTGTTTTAGCATTTTCGGAAATTTAACCCTATGATGGTGAAATAGTGGGTAAACGCTTTTTTTTAATATATCGTTATTAAAGACCTACTAAAGTCCTTTTAAAGCTACATCTTTAAACATTGTTTTTTTTTATTTATTGAGCCCTAATTTGGTGAAACAGGGGATGAGATTTTTTATGAAAATATTTTATTAGGAAATTATTTTTAAAGCTAAAGCTATGAAAATTTAAATTTGCCTTCTAGTTAGAAATAAAAAATATGTGTTTCTCTGTTTTTGGAAATTCAACCCCTATGTCAAGTCTCCACACAGCGCTTATAGGCATGTGTCCATCAGATCAATGCCGTGCTGCTTGGATAATTTACTTTAAAATGAGGATCTAAAGACCGTAGGATGGTATTACATCACTACCAAGATAATGTTGTGAGTTCTGACACGTACTCAGTGCGGTTACCAACCACATTTCACTGACAGTTCATTCCTCAACTCTTACTGGTTATTATTCATTTTGTCGGAATGACTGAAAAAAGTCGCAACTACCGAACTAGAATCTAAGAGGAACATCGTAAACACTTGATGCCATTTCGTTTGCTGAGTTAAAACTGAGCGAATAACTAGGTTTGGTTCTTCGTTAGGGGTAGGTTTAACATAAAAAAAAACTGGCCGATCACATAAAAGCAATATTAGGAACAGTGTATGGGGGACTTAGATTTGTTGCAAGGGTTCTCCGAAAACGCCATGTACTGTAAAGGAGGTACCATAGAATTTCAGAGATTTGTTTGGAATGCTGATGAAGTAAGCATGACAACAGATGAACAAAATCAGAGATATCCTGCTAGGATCATAACAGGTAGTTATACCCCAGATTAGAGTGTAACAGTAGGTAGTAGGTCTGATGCAAATTTATTGACATAGGTACAAATTTCATTTATTTTGCTGATTTCAGTATTAATTGACTCAAAAATTCAAATATTTGCTGTATGCACTACGCCCAACCTTACTAACAGAAAGAAGTGTCATTTCCCATCGATCGATTATTGTCAGGAAGATCTTCCAGAAAGCAGTAGGGGATGCTGCCGCATGATGCTGTGAGGTCCCTCCAGGCCTCCACAGAGTGCGCGCTCTTGTCACTGCAAGGCTACTGCGTCACATGAGACATGCTGGCAGAGGGCACGCCTGCATCACAGAGCATCTCTCGTGGCTTCCTGGAGATGGCCCGGCGACCTACAAAACTCATGTCTCCGGAATCTGTTTACGGACAGACCAGTGCTATTGCGTGTCTCTGAAGCAATGAGTTCAGCGTCCCTTCGCTAGATAGAACCGAGTTCAGGGCCGACTGTTTCTCTTGGAAAAAACTGCATAAAATTATGATACAGACTGTTACAATCGTGAAATAAATCACATATATATGCACTGTTTTTGAGAGTTACGGTTCAGCTTGCTGCTATGAATAAGTGTGGTGCATTCTGAAATGTAGTGAATTCATTGTGATAAACATGAAATCGACGAGTTCGTGGCAGAAATGCAGTTTGGCTATGATCTAGGCACGTTACTACCTATTTTAATAGTCGTCATTCATCCCATGCATTTCACACATGCATTTTCGTGGAGACTTTTATAAACATAGAACCTAAATCTTTTTTTTTTTTTTTTTTGTTCCTGGGCCACTACACAAGTCTTCTCCAGCAGAATGATGAATGCGCCTCTGTGATATTTTTTAAATTTCCTGCAGGATTTAGGTGCGGGCTATTTTTCAATTTAAACTTAGCATAATTTTGAATTTCCCGCTATTTTACGTCGTCGTTTGAAGTATAAATGTGCTTCTTGCATTTTTAAATTTCAGCACTAATTTAACTTGGGTCATATAGGCTGTGACTGCAGCAACATCAGAAGTAGCATACTAGCGGTGGCAAAATTACTATCCTGCACTTGGCACTATGTAGTCGAATCGGCAGCATGTGTGAGGTGTCCCTGTGTTTGGAGCTATCACCATTAAGTGAGTGGGACTCGGTGCATAGGGTGCCATTCACTTAAACTAACCAGTCTTTGTCGGGACATTCAAGTGTTAGACTAGTATTGCAACATGTCAGTAATTGTCAGTTTTCGTATTCTTTGCATTTTTTGTGATCGAATAGATCCTGTATTAATTTATTATTTGTGCATATGTTAGCACGGAATTTTATAATATCCAAGAATTAATGCAGATCATTGTGTCATTTCGTAGGTAGATCGTCACACTGTTTGTCATATTTTGTGAAATGCAGCACCGATGTCTCATAATTACTCGGGTCCCGCCTGTCCTATTATCAGCTGCACGACACCTGATTATCAGCCAGTCCAACCGATGCTGGAATTCTGACATCCAAAGCGGTATGTGGCAAGTTCAGTGTACCCTCACACGTCACAACATTTAAATTGCAGCAACTTCCCAATGCCTGTATTTGTGTGGTATGTGCTGCCTGATTGCACGGTAAATCCAACCAGTTCTGCAATGCCATAGCTGTCTTACAAGGAAAAATCACCAATATTTTAAGGAGTGAAAAGCATATTTGCAAGGTATCAACGCCGGCAATTGATCCCGCTCAGAAATTTGGCTCTAATTTTGATACGATGCCGCTGTGACCTTCTGCTAGCATAAGTTTTAAACTTGGCATGGAACAGCTCTTTGCCAATGGCACCACCCCACTGTAACCGCGTAATGCCTTGGTGCGAAGTATTGTAAAGTGGAATGAGTACCAGCCGGTGTGGCCGAGCGGTTCTAGGCCCTTCAGTTGTGAACCGGGCGACCGCTACGGTCGTAGGTTCGAATCCTGCCTTGGGCATGGATGTGTGTGATGTCCTTAGGTTAGTAAGGTTTAAGTAGTTCTACGTTCTAGGGGACTGATGACCTCAGATGTTAAGTCCCATAGTGCTCAGAGCCATTTTGAACCATTTTTTAATGAGTAGGAGAGTTATGTTAGTAATGTCGATCAAGCAACAAGCGATAGTGCTTTGCTCATGGTATCTGCAATAACTACAGGGGCCTTTTGCTACTAGAAGATTGACTTTATTTAACGATATTGTACTTTTTAGGTATATGTAGCAGGAAATTGCGCACATATTGTTTGAGAGCAGAACGATCGATCCTCCATTTTGCCATTCAAATATTTTACTCTCCATAAGTCTAACCTGTAGATCTATTCTTACGAACTCCAATTTAATAAACATTACCACTTTTTACATGGAAGTCAGTATAGTGTTTTCACCGTCACTGAGCCTTGAAACAGTGATGAAGCTCAATAACCACCAGGGCCTGATACATCAAAAGATCATGATGTGCGAAGACTTAAGAATGTAAATGACGATGGTTCAGTATGGTAGAAAGTTTTATTGTTTCTCAGTGTGTGTAATACACTCCTGGAAATGGAAAAAAGAACACATTGACACCGGTGTGTCAGACCCACCATACTTGCTCCGGACACTGCGAGAGGGCTGTACAAGCAATGATCACACGCACGGCACAGCGGACACACCAGGAACCGCAGTGTTGGCCGTCGAATGGCGCTAGCTGCGCAGCATTTGTGCACCGCCGCCGTCAGTGTCAGCCAGTTTGCCGTGGCATACGGAGCTCCATCGCAGTCTTTAACACTGGTAGCATGCCGCGACAGCGTGGACGTGAACCGTATGTGCAGTTGACGGACTTTGAGCGAGGGCGTATAGTGGGCATGCGGGAGGCCGGGTGGACGTACCGCCGAATTGCTCAACACGTGGGGCGTGAGGTCTCCACAGTACATCGATGTTGTCGCCAGTGGTCGGCGGAAGGTGCACGTGCCCGTCGACCTGGGACCGGACCGCAGCGACGCACGGATGCACGCCAAGACCGTAGGATCCTACGCAGTGCCGTAGGGGACCGCACCGCCACTTCCCAGCAAATTAGGGACACTGTTGCTCCTGGGGTATCGGCGAGGACCATTCGCAACCGTCTCCATGAAGCTGGGCTACGGTCCCGCACACCGTTAGGCCGTCTTCCGCTCACGCCCCAACATCGTGCAGCCCGCCTCCAGTGGTGTCGCGACAGGCGTGAATGGAGGGACGAATGGAGACGTGTCGTCTTCAGCGATGAGAGTCGCTTCTGCCTTGGTGCCAATGATGGTCGTATGCGTGTTTGGCGCCGTGCAGGTGAGCGCCACAATCAGGACTGCATACGACCGAGGCACACAGGGCCAACACCCGGCATCATGGTGTGGGGAGCGATCTCCTACACTGGCCGTACACCACTGGTGATCGTCGAGGGGACACTGAATAGTGCACGGTACATCCAAACCGTCATCGAACCCGTCGTTCTACCATTCCTAGACCGGCAAGGGAACTTGCTGTTCCAACAGGACAATGCACGTCCGCATGTATCCTGTGCCACCCAACGTGCTCTAGAAAGTGTAAGTCAACTACCCTGGCCAGCAAGATCTCCGGATCTGTCCCCCATTGAGCATGTTTGGGACTGGATGAAGCGTCGTCTCACGCGGTCTGCACGTCCAGCACGAACGCTGGTCCAACTGAGGCGCCAGGTGGAAATGGCATGGCAAGCCGTTCCACAGGACTACATCCAGCATCTCTACGATCGCCTCCATGGGAGAATAGCAGCCTGCATTGCTGCGAAAGGTGGATATACACTGTACTAGTGCCGACATTGTGCATGCTCTGTTGCCTGTGTCTATGTGCCTGTGGTTCTGTCAGTGTGATCATGTGATGTATCTGACCCCAGGAATGTGTCAATAAAGTTTCCCCTTCCTGGGACAATGAATTCACGGTGTTCTTATTTCAATTTCCAGGAGTGTATTACTAACTGCATCGTGCCATCGCATTTGTAGCGTGTCTCTCCTGAGACAAACCTTTATTCACGTATTTCATATTTTTATCAAAATTTGTTTCCCTGGCTTTTATTTGTCAAAGGAAAGATACATTACACGATACTGCGTCCTTTGAGTATCTGGTTCAGAACTGGGTTATTAAAAGATTGTGCAGAGACAAATTGTCTGTAAAAGCCAACCAGCCTGAACATAGCCCGGAATTGCTTTTTGTTTTCCGTACTAGGAAATACCTTTACAGCTCTGAGTTTTCCGTTTTCAGGTGCTATGCCTTCCACATTAATAACATGCCCTGAAGAACGTTATCTACATTTAACCAGTTCGGTTTCCCTTAGTTTCACTTACATTCCTTCATTACTCAGTCCAACAAGCTATAACGCTCTTCCATCATGGCTGTGGCAACAGTATATCACAACATAGATCCTTAGTTCCTCCATCTACTCTGGACACAGGACATTATGCATTTCCGGTGCAAATGATGTTTGGTCCGAGTGGCACCACACAGTACTGGTAGCACATGCGCCCGTAAATGAATTCTGTGTACCTCGTAGACTCCTTTGGTAGCGTGTTATACCAGTACCCACATGTCAGTCGGTAAATGACAGAAATTTTGCCGCATGGAACCGCTACAGCAATTCATCAATAAACAGAGATCTATTGTGTCCTCTCTCCACCCATCGTTTAGTGTTGGTCGTCTAAATCCAGGTACACATTCCCGTTCTTTTTTCAGTACCACGCATAAGGGATTTATGTATTCACTACTGGCTCGTTCGGTAACACCCCAAGATAACATTCGATTTATTTTTTTGGTCTGCACTGCTTCTCTTTGTGGGAAAGGCTTAGCACATATCTTTGCTGCATACTTTTTGTGAGGCTTTATTTTTAAAAAATTCAAATTCCTTCAGCACACCAGGAGAATCCGTAGCAATATCATTTTCAATGTTTCTTTCTGATGTTCACATCATCCCCATTCTCCTTTATCCCATGCCTAACCTGCAGCTTTTCTACTTAAAATTGGACCTCATTATCTCTGACTGATCCAGCTCAGAGATAATTCCTAATCGTCATATTTCCACATTGTTGCCACAGTGACCACTTCTCTGTCGCCTGCTGCATGCATTTGGTGTGCGGCTTCTGTTGCGAGTAAGACGCACTGGCTTTCCATCATCCTGCGGTATATTTTGCTCCATTTAACCAATTCGGTTTCCCTTAGTTTCACCTACATTCCTTCATCACTCATTCCAACAAGCTATAATGCTCTTCCATCATGAGTGTGGCTAACAGTATATCACAACATAGATCGTCAGTTCCTCCATCTACTCTGGACACAGGACATTATTTTTTCGTTCTGCACTTCTTCTCTTTGTGGGAAAGGCATAGCACATATCTTTGCTGCAAACTTTTTGTGAGGCTTTACTTAAATGGAAGCGTTCCACTCATTCGAGGAAACATACTTCAGTTTACGTCGAATATAGAATGGTGGCACACATTTTATAGCCGCGACACACAGTCCTATAGACATGCCCTCATCAAGATACTTAATTTGTTTCCATCAGTACTTGCAGAACTGTTTCATTGTGCCATGATCTGATTGATAGTTATTACCACTCCAGAAATCTACAAGCAATTCTCGCTGAATTTCTGAAGACCAATACTCTTAAAAATGTGTCCTTGAACTTCTGCAAATCATTACAATCTTTAGCTACATCATTCACCCACCAAATAGCGTCACCCCTGAAATGTCCTGATACGAAATAGATCTGTTCGCGTGCCGGTCACGATACCAATAACATGTTCAAATTTGTGTAAGATCTTATGGGACTTAACTGCTAAGGTCATCAGTCCCTAAGCTTACACACTACTTAACCTTAACACAGACACCCATGCCCGAGGGAGGACTCGAACCTCCGCCTGGACCAGCCGCACAGTCCATGACTGCAGCGCTAGTAACATGTCCAAAAATTCCTGTCTGTATAGTATTGAATGCACATTTCCTTGCAGGTTGAACTAGTTAATGTTTTGACAACGAATAAATGCAGCTTCCGTCTAACATAGTTCTTGACAACTTACAAATCTCATTGTCAGTTTTAATCAGTTTCTCGTCAACTACTTTATTATGTCTGCTGTTTCGTTTGAAATGAGTTATGTGCTGTTCAATCAGCGCCCACCATGCGACCCGTGCTTTGATCAACTATTATTTTATCTCTAATATCACTCAATTCTGGGACCACTGCCTACTCAAATTTAAACACTTTTGCGTCGTGAAAGCACGATAGACAATTTCGCTAGCTTGCAATCTGTTCACTGTCGTCCCTTTAGAATCTTTAGAGCCACCTCGCTCGGTCTAATGTTGTTAGATATTGGACAAACTGCTTTTCAGTGTACACCCGAATTTAACTTAGTCATTTCTGTTGACACACGAGAATCAACTTCACTTATTTTGGTTTGCACGTTTGAATTCATTTTACTTACTTCAGTTTGCACATTGCTATTTATTTTACCCGTTTCTGTTGCTATTTCCATCTTAGATTATCTAATGCTTCATTGAGTGACAACAGTGACACATTTTATCATTCCGACTTTACTTCTGAAACCATCTGCTCTATAACTTGAGCTGTCATTTTCCTTGAGCGTCATCAATGCCTGCAGGCATTGAATTACTCACATTCATTTCCAGTGGTTCCACTTTCACTGATTCTAATGATACAACACTTGGAGATGCTAGCCCCATTCCCTCTTCGTACAATGTTCTTATCGATTACATGTCTGAATTGAAAGATTCTGTGCTGTTAGTGTTAGCTCCCTCTTAATTCTGTCCACACCAGTTATAACTTATATTTCCCTTGGTGAAATGGAATCTATTGGGTCTGCATCAGTGTCGGCCATTCCTTTCTGTGACGCTACTAGCGCGCTCAACAGTTGATTAAAAATATAAGAGCTTAGCTCTTGGGGTATCAGATGCCACGTCATCTTCTTCTGTGAGCGCTGTCGTGTTGAACGTACGCACCCCGCTTAATGCTGCCATCCCCTGGTGCCAAGGGTACTCATACCCAGGACAAGAGAGAGGAAAAAAAATGTAATGTAGTCGGGTGCTTTTCTTTAAAAAAATGATTAAGAAAAAACGCGTGTTTTAACATGTTCGAAACTGGAACTTTCCTATGGCTACTTACAAACTGGTATTCATCTTCGAAAATATTAAAAATACTTCATACCTCCTACCCCCCCCCCCCCCCCCAGTTAGGTCTACTGCCGGCTAGGACTAAAAGCCGCTCAGTGATGTTCCTAGTGCCAGCTTAAGTACTTGACCTGTTACTTCACCCTCCCTTCCTGCCGCAAGGACAGCGCTTAACCCCCAGCTGATACGCCCAGTGCTGCATTTACCGATTGCAAACTCAGTTCAGGAGAATATTCTACACTCTACACCTTCGATTAGTAACTGTCCAGCAATATTCCTTACCATTTCCCTGCACTACAGTGCATCCTTTTGAAACACTGTCTTACCAGTTATTCCACACTGGTTCCTGGCAGAAATTGGAATACCACCAACAAGTAATTGAGGACGTTAGGTACAAGAGCTGCTTCAAGTGGCCAGTGATTTAGGCGCCCGGGGAGTGCCTAGGCTCTCAAATATAATTCGCACAATAATAATTTTATTAAAATAAACCAGCACTGCGCACATAAGTAACAAAATATAAAAGAACGGCCCAAGGGTGTACAATGTAATTACACTGAAGCGCCAAAGAAACTGGTACAGACATCATCATCATCGTTTTCCGACTCCAGTCTCCCGGGTGTGATGTACAAGCGCTCGTCATCTCGTTCTGTCTTCATAGATCTGTTCCAGGATAGCTGCCTGTTTGTGTCCTTTCTCCTCCACATCTGATTTTACAGTCTCTATCCAGCGTTTTCTTGGTCTTTCCCTTGGCCTTCTTCCTACGAGGCTCAGACTGAAATACCTTTTGGCAGATCTTTGGCTGTTCATTCTCATTATGTGCCCATACCACCGAGGGCTGCGTTTCCTTATGACGCTGGTAACAGGGATCTCAGTACCAGTTACTTTTCTGTTCGCCTCACTCCTGATGTTGTCCTTTCAAGTTGTTTGATTCGTAGTTCTAATGAATCTCATTTCTGTTGCCCGATTCTGTTGAGGTCTTTGTTTAGTAGTGTATATATTTCTAAACCATATATTGGGGTTGGTACAAAATAGGTGTGGTATATTGTCGCTTTTGCTTTTCGTGGCATTTCATCATCCCAGATGAGATTTCTGATTTGACTGTAAAAATTGGATACTTTCTGCGTCCTGCTGAGTATTTCTGTTTAATGATGTTGTCTTTCGAGATCATGCTTCCTAGGTACTTGAAATGTGAAACAGATTCTGCTTTGACTCCTTCTAGAAATATATTTGAGGTTGTTCCTTGCCTGTTGATGATCATTTCTACTGTCTTTGTTTTACTTATTTTTCGTCCGAAATTTTTTAATGTGTTGTTCCAATCATTAAGTTTCTTCTGTGCTTCAGCTTCTGTCTCTCCGCATATTATCGAATCATCAGCAAAAACCAGGGCATTTGCTTCGCCGTCTATTTTCTTAATAGATTTTATGATCTTGTCCATTACTATTACAAACAGGAGTGGTGATAGGCACTTCCTTGTTGGACATCTCTCTTTGTTTCAGTCGGTTCTGATCGTCCGTTGCCTGTCTGGACACAGCTGTAACACTTTTGGTATAGCATTTTGACTTTGTGGATCAGGTACTTCGGCACCTTTTGGTTTCCCAAACATTCCCATATCTTGTTTCGAGGTACACAGTCATAGGCTTTTTCACTACCCACAAATACAATCACAAGATTTATTGTATAGGCATGCGTTTTCAAATACAGAGATATGTAAACAGGCATAATACGGCGCTGCGGTCGTCAACGCCTTTATAAGACAAGTGCCTGGCTCACTTGTTAGATCGGCTACTGCTGCTACAATGGCAGGTTATCATGATTTAAACGAGTTTGAACGTGGTGTTATACTCGGCGCGACCAAATGGAGATTTTCTCGTACGACCACTTCAAGAGTGTACGTGAATATCAGGAATCCTGCAAAACATCAAATCTCCGACATCACTGCGGCCGGAAAAAGATCCAGTAAGAACGGCACCAACGACGACTGAAGAGACTCATAAACGTGACAGAAGTGCAAACCTTCCGCAAATTGCTGCAAATTTCAATGTTAAGCCATCAACAAGGGTCAGCATGCGAACCATTCAACGAAACATCATCGATATGCACATTCGGAGCCGAAGACCCACTCGTGTACCCTTGATGACTGCATGACACAAAGCTTTATGCCTCGCCGGTGCCTGTCAACACGGACATTGGACTGTTGATGACTGGAAACATGTTGACTCATCGGACGAATCTCGTTTCAAATTGTATCGAGTGGATGGACGTGTACGGGTATGGAGACAACCTCATGAATCCATGGACCCTAGATGTCAGCAGGGGACTGTTCAAGCTGATGGAGGCTCTGTAATAGAGTGGCGCTTCTGCAATTAGAGTGATAACGGGCCCTTGATACGTCTAGATACGCGGTGACGCGTACGAAAGCATCCTGTCTGATCGCCTGCATACATTCATGTCCATTGTGCATTCTGACGGACTTGAGAAATTCCAGCAGGACAATGCGACACCCTAGAGCTCCAGAATTACTATAGAGTGGCTCCAGAAACACTCTTGTGAGTTTAAACACTTCCGCTGACCACCAGACTCACCAGACATGAGCATTATTGAGCATGTTTGGGATGCCTTGCAACGTGTTGTTCAGAACAGATCTCCACCCCGTCGTACTCTTACGGATTTATGGACAGCCCTGCGGGATTCGTGGTGTGAATTCCCTCCAGCACTATTTCGGACATTAGTCAAGTTCATGTCACGTCGTGTTGCGGCACTTCTCTGTGCTCGCTGGGGCCTACACGATATTCGGCATGTGTACCAGCTTCTTTGACCCTTCAGTGTGTAAGTGCCAGCAAGTGTCCAGTTATCTTCCTTTTACAGACAACCGAATGTTAGCAGGGCTCAAACCTGCCACCAGTTCACAGTACTGGATGCACCCTGCTACAGCAGCTGGCCAAATTGCTCAGTCACTGGTACTTCTAAAACGAGTACATTTTACAAATACACAATAGCTAGTTTAGAAAAGCACGTTTCTCTTAAAGAGACAGCAAATTACGTTGCCTGTGCCCAAAAATATATATTTAACATAACTTTTCACGATATTAATAAATGATCTAAATCCCACAACTAAGAATAAGTTAAAACAATAGGGCTTCTGACAGCAACAGCTATTAACTCTTGAATAATAAACCAACAACAACAACACGTCCTGGTAAAGCTAGTACAAGTGTTACGCAACTATGTTGAAACTTGCGCCGTGCGGTTAGAGGCACCATGTCACGGATTGCGCAGCGCCTCCTGCCTGAGGTTCGAGTCCTCCCTCGGGCGTGGGTGTCTTTGTTGTTCTTAGCGTAAGTTAGTTTAAGTAATGTGTAAGTCTAGGGACCGATGATCTCAGCAGTTTGGTCCCTCAGGAATTCACACACATTTGAAACTTACAAGAAACTGTGCTGATGACAGAAGCCTAACCGAATAGGATTAAGCAAAGGTACAGCATTGCCCAGGACGAGTTACAACGTTCACAAAATAAAAATCTTAAAATCGAGGACTGATTACCATGTAGTTTGATCCCTTTACTCTCCAAACCAACTAACCAACCGATTGCATTCACTGATCAAGATCAGACCAGCTGTGCCAATCTGTTTTCCGCTTACACACCGGCACTAAATGATCAATGTAAACGTAAGACAAATAACGTCTAATTCCAACATATGATAAGAAAAGCAAATCAACAGGTGGAAGAAATTTAGCGTGGAACAATTCGTAATCATTTCTTTACAAGTCTGTTGGAACCATCAACAAACAACAAGTACCCCCCAGGGGGTCCACAACTCTTTTGTGGATATGTGCATAGCAAGCACGGGACCCCGAGCCAATGTGGCCTTCCTTCCTTTCCGGGCTGCATACCTTCCCTTTCCGCATCCTTCCCCATCCCCCATCTTCGCCCCTCCTCCCCTCACCTCTGACTCTTTCCTTCCCTTTCTCCCCATCTGGGAGTATGATTTGTGCCTACGGCCGGAGACGGACGCTCCAAAATGTAATGCATTCTTCACCTTCTTTGCTTGTATGTCTTCTTTCTTCCTTTGTCCTTCTCTTTTCCTTACCTCTTCTTTTTACCCTTTTCTCCGCTGCGGCGTTTGAGACCTCTCTTCTTTCCTTTTCTTTCTCTTTCTTCCTCCCTGTGCGTGTCTGAAGGGCGACCCACGCATTTTTGTGCGTAGCCGGTGACGGGGTAACGCGTAATTCCCCGCCCCGGGTAGACAGGTAGGACACGTACGTACCCCCTGGTAACGGCCAGACCCAGGGATGGGTGATTACCCGAGCTGATACCTTCCGAAAGTGCCGATTGGTCCCTCCGTCCGTTTGTCGGGAGGTGTGACCTGAGGTGTGAACAATCACCTAAGGCGGGAGTGCCCTCAGAGAGGGCCCCCACAAGGGAGGAGCGCGCCATCGGAGACGCCGGTAATCATGGGGGATTCTTCCGCAATGATTTCCTCACCTTCCACTATGTCTGCTCACAAGCGTAAGTATACTGAGTCTCAGCCACAGACGGTTCTTCCATCGTTGCCACAGTTCCTTGTTGTTTCTCGATCTGACGAAGGTCACGACTTCTCCACGGTCAACCCTTTCATTATTCAGAAAGATGTCGACGCAATTGCAGGTCCTCTAAAGTCTTGTTCCAGATTACGGAATGGCACCTTGTTGTTAGAAACAGTCAGTGTCCTCCAGGCACAAAAATTGCTGCGTACTTCACTGCTCCACACCTTCCCTGTCCGGGTTGAAGCTCACCGCACTTTAAATTCCTCGCGTGGAGTCGTTTATACACGCTCCCTCGATGGATTGTCTGACGAAGAAATTCAGCACTACCTGTCTGACCAAGGCGTAACGGCTGTTCATAGAGTTATGAAAAGGGTTGACACAAACATCATTCCAACCCGCACTGTCTTCTTGACATTTGACAAAGTTCAACTCCCATCCAAAATCAGAGCAGGCTATGAGATAATTTCCGTTCGCCCTTATGTCCCAAACCCTACGCGTTGCTATCGGTGTCAGCGGTTCAATCACACCAGCCAGTCCTGTTCCAATCCAGCCAAATGTGTTACGTGTGGCAAGGATGCCCATGAGGGTGCTTGTCCACCTCCATCCCCTCGCTCCATCAACTGCATGGGTGACCACGCTGCTTCCTCTCGAGATTGCCCCGTTTTTAAGGACGAAAAGCTCATCCAGGAAATCAGAGTAAAGGAAAAGGTGTCGACCTTTGCTGCTCGAAAATTATTCGCCAGTCGACAGCCCACCGTGCATCAGACAGGAAAATACAGCACTGTCCTTGCTTCTCCTCGGCCAACAAAGGAGGCGGCCATGCAGACTTGCGACCACACCTTTAGTGCCACAGTCGTCAGATCGGCCAGCGCAAAGATCGCCCGTTCAACCTCACCACGTTCGCCTGCCCACTCTATGGCTCACCCTTCATCAGGTTCTGCTAAATCTCGAGCCCAAAAGTCGGACACCAAGACTTCGAAGAAAGAGCATACTCATGAAGATTTTTTACGTACCCCAACTTCACAACCATTGGTTCCTCCTTCATCTAAACATCATAATTGCAAGAAGGCTACAAAGAAACCCAGTTCATCTCCTTCTCCGCCAAGGCGTGTCCCATCTACAGCACCACCTGGCGGAAATCGCCCTCGGCCGTCTTCTGTGTCGCCGAGGCGCACTGCTGGCGGCCGATCAACCGGCCGATCGCTGGTGGCAGGAGCCGCTCCTGAACAACCTATGGATCAGGATCTTCTGCCTTCGGCTGAATGCCATTCCATGCTGTCGGTCGCAAGCTCTGAGCAGCCGTTGAGTTGACAGCAACCTTGGTCACATTCCTCCATTTTCTGTTCACCCTATGTCCATTATCCACTGGAATATCCGCGGCATTCGAGCCAATCGGGATGAATTGTCGATCCTCTTACGATCCTACTCGCCGGTCATCTTCTGTCTTCAGGAAACAAAGCTGCGTCCCTATGACCGCTTTGTTCTCCCTCATTTTCAGTCTGTCCGATATGATCTTCCCTCTGTTGAAGGTACTCCAGCACATGGAGGACTCATGATTCTACTCCACGATACTCTCCATTATCACCCAATCCCCGTAAACACTGCCTTCCAAGCTGTCGCCGTCCGTCTTTCCCTTTCTGGATACACGTTCTCTCTTTGTACTGTATACATTCCATCGTCCACACCAATGGCACGAGCTGATCTCCTTCATCTTCTTGGTCAGCTTCCACCCCCCCTATTTGCTGGTTGGGGACTTCAATGCCCACCACCCGCTTTGGGGATCTCCACATCCTTGTCCACGTGGCTCACTATTGCTGGACGTCTTCCACCAAGCGGATGTAGTTTGCCTCAACACTGGGGTCCCTACATTTTTGTCTGCCTCCACGACAAATTTATCTCATTTGGACCTTTCGGTCGGTACTGTTCCGCTAGCTCGGCGCTTCGAATGGTTCGCCCTTGATGACACACACTCGAGTGACCACTTTCCATGTGTCCTCAGACTGCAGCCTCAACTGCCATGTATGAGCCCGTGACGCTGGAAGTTTGCCCAAGCCGATTGGACACTTTTTTCGTCTCTAGCGACATTCGATGACAGTCACTTTCCCAGCGTCGATGATGAGGTCACACATATTACCGACGTTATTCCCATAGCTGCGGAACGTTCAATACCACGCACCTCCGAATTGCCCCGGCGCCCCCCAGTTCCTTGGTGGAACGAGTCATGCCGTGACGCAATACGTGAGCGGCGACGTGCTCTTCGCGTTTTCCGCCACCATCCTACTTTGGCCAACTGTATCCGCTATAAGCAGTTCCGTGCGCGATGCCGTCGTGTCATCCGCGATAGCAAGCTGGAAATTCTTTATTAGCTCATTTAACACCTTCACTCCCTCCTCGGAAGTTTGGAGTCGGTACTGTTCCGCTAGCTCGGTGCTTCGAATGGTTCGCCCTTGATGACACACACTCGAGTGACCACTTTCCATGTGTCCTCAGACTGCAGCCTCAACTGCCATGTATGAGCCCGCGACGCTGGAAGTTTGCCCAAGCCGATTGGACACTTTTTTCGTCTCTAGCGACATTCGATGACAGTCACTTTCCCAGCGTCGATGATGAGGTCACACATATTACCGACGTTATTCCCATAGCTGCGGAACGTTCAATACCACGCACCTCCGAATTGCCCCGGCGCCCCCCAGTTCCTTGGTGGAACGAGTCATGCCGTGACGCAATACGTGAGCGGCGACGTGCTCTTCGCGTTTTCCGCCACCATCCTACTTTGGCCAACTGTATCCGCTATAAGCAGTTCCGTGCGCGATGCCGTCGTGTCATCCGCGATAGCAAGCTGGAAATTCTTTATTAGCTCATTTAACACCTTCACTCCCTCCTCGGAAGTTTGGAGTCGGCTTCGACGGTTCTCAGGCGCGCCTAGTTTCTCCCTGGTCTCTGGGCTCACTGTCGCGCATGATACATTAGTGGACCCCGTCGCAATTTCTAACTCATTGGGTCAGCACTTTGCTGAGATTTCGAGCTCTTCCAATTAACCGCCAGCGTTTCTCCCGAAGGAACGTGCAGCGGAAGTGCGACCTCTTGCTTTCTCCTCTCCAAATCGCGAAAGCTACAATACTGTTTTTCCATGCGGGAACTCCAACATGCACTCTCTTCTTCTCGCTCCTCCGCCCCAGGACCGGATGGTATCCACGTCCAAATGTTGCTGCATTTATCAACCCATAGTCTGCATTACCTCCTTCGCCTTTATAATCGAATTTGGACCGACAGTACTTTTCATAGACGATGGCGGGAAGCTGTCGTCGTTCCTATTCCGAAACCTGGAAAGGACAAACATCTCCCCTCTAGCTATCGCCCCATTTCTCTCACGAGTAGTGTCTGTAAGGTTTTGGAGCGTATGGTGAATTACCGTTTAGCTTGGTGGCTGGAATCCCGCAGTCTTTTAACACCTGCCCAATGCGGATTCCGAAAGCATCGTTCTGCAGTTTCCAAACAGTAGCAATATTTTTTGATCTGGAGAGAGCATACGATACCTGTTGGAGGACAGGCATCCTCCGCACACTGTTCTCTTGGGGCTTTCGAGGTCGGCTGCCCCTTTTTCTTCGCGAATTTATGGCAGAGCGCACATTTATGGTGCGGGTGAACACTACTCTCTCCCGTACTTTCTCCCAAGAAAACGGGGTACCCCAGGGCTCCGTGCTGAGTGTTGCACTGTTTGCTATTGCCATAAATCCAGTTATGGATTGTCTCCTTCCTGATGTCTCGGGCTCCCTCTTTGTGGACGATTTTGCGATCTACTACAGCTCTCAACGGACCAGCCTTCTTGAACGACGTCTTCAAGGATGTCTCGATCGCCTCCACTCTTGGAGCATCGAAACCGGCTTCCGTTTTTCTCCTAGTAAGACCGTTTGTGTTAATTTTTGGCGACGTAAGGAGTTTCTTCCACCCTCCTTACATCTAGGACCTGTCAACCTTCCGTTTTCAGACGTCGCTAAATTCTTGGGTCTTATGTTTGAACGAAAACTATGCTGGTCCTCCCACATTTCGTATCTTTCGGCTCGCTGTCTGTGATCCCTCAACGCCCTCCGTGTCCTGAATGGTACCTCCTGGGGAGCGGACCGAGTGGTCCTTCTCCGCCTCTATCGCGCCTTAGTGCGCTCGAAATTGGACTTTGGAAGCATAGTCTACTCCTCTGCCCGGCCGTCTATTCTTCGGCGTCTCGACTCTATCCACCACCGTGGATTACGTTTATTGTCTGGAGCTTTTTACACCAGCCCTGTGGAAAGCCTTTATGCTGAGACTGCTGAACCTCCGCTGTCCAATCGGCGAGCAGTTCTTCTGAGTCGTTATGCTAGCCATCTGTCTTCCATGCCTGCTAATCCAGCCCATGACATATTTTTCGACGCCTCCTTTGATGTAGGATATGCAGGCCGCCCCTCCTCCCTACTACCACCGGGAGTCCGCTTCCGTCAACTGCTCCATTCTCTTTCCTTCCGCTTTCCTAAAACCTTCTTGACAACTTGGGGTACAGCACCGCCTTGGCTCCGTCCCCGGATCTGCCTGCTCCGTGACCTTTGTCGATTTCCCAAGGATGGTACCCCTTCACTTGTTTATCGTCAGGCATTTGCTGCTCTATGTGCACAAATGAAGGAAGCCACATTTATTTACACCGATGGCTCGAAAACATCGTTAGGTGTAGGGAGTGTCTATGTTGTTGGCGACACCCCAAATCACTTTCGGCTTCCCGACCAGTGTTCGGTCTATACTGCGGAGCTTTACGCTGTTCTCCAGGCTGTCCACTACATCCGCCGCCATCAGCGGATACAGTACGTTATCTGATCAGATTCTCTCAGCTCTCTCCTCAGCCTCCAAGCTCTTTACCCTGTGCACCCTCTGGTCCACCGGATTCAGGACTGTCTGCGCTTGCTCCACTTGGGGGGCGGGGCGTCTCGGTGGCGTTCCTCTGGCTCCCGGGACACGTTGGTATCTGTGGAAATGAGGCGGCCGATATTGCGGCCAAGGCTGCAGTCTCTCTTTTCCGGCCAGCTATTCAATCGATTCCCGTCGCCGATCTACGGAGCGTTTTATGTCATCGTGTTACTCTTTTATGGCACGCACACTGGTCGACACTTCCCAACAATAAATTGCGGGACGTGAAAGCTCTTCCTTGTGCTTGGACCTCTTCCTCCCGAACGCGTCGTCGGGAGGAGGTAATTTTAACTAGACTCTGGATAGGGCACTGTCTTTTTAGCCATCGACATCTTTTAAGCGGCGATCCTCCCCCACTCTGTCCCCGCTGCTCTCAGCTGTGGACGGTAAGATACCTTTTAATTGAGTGCCCCTATTTTAATCCGTTACGCTCCCGTCTACAGCTGTCGCCTGATATATCGTCGATTTTAGCAGATGACACGCGCTCAGCCGATCGCGTTCTCGAATTTATTAGTGCCAGTGAAATGACGTCAGTCATTTGAAGCTTTTTTTGGAGACAACCAACCCCTTTCTGTAGAGGATTTTTAAGCCTTCGTTCTGCTTTGTTTCTCCAATTTTATGACTTTCGCTCCCATTGCTGCTGATTTCCATTTTCGGTTTTTTACTGTTTCCTAAGTCACGGACCGGGCGCTAATGACCACGTCTACAGCTATCGCCTGATATATCGTCGATTTTAGCAGATGACACGCGCTCAGCCGATCGCGTTCTCGAATTTATTAGTGCCAGTGAAATGACGTCAGTCATTTGAAGCTTTTTTTGGAGACAACCAACCCCTTTCTGTAGAGGATTTTTAAGCCTTCGTTCTGCTTTGTTTCTCCAATTTTATGACTTTCGCTCCCATTGCTGCTGATTTCCATTTTCGGTTTTTTACTGTTTCCTAAGTCACGGACCGGGCGCTAATGACCATAGCAGTTTTGCGCCCTAAAACCAAAACAAAACAAAAGAACCAAACAACAAGTAAAAAACTGACTGCAACTTCAGCTCTAGGGAACAAGTGCGCAGCAGTAGGCAGTGTTCTGAAATGTGCTCACCAAATTTGTCTTTGATTGAACAGGGTCTGTTCCAAGTGGAAGTGGGTACATCACACTTCCTTTGCCCGCACCTGCAACCTAGCAATTCCTTCGTCCGCAGTTCCGGTTGCCCATCTCGCCTCCTGTACACACTTCTGCAGTCGGATTTGCATAAGCTGAAATGGGCACTGGTCGTTCTTCAGATCCCACGCACGGGTTCCCGGGTTCGATTCCCGGCGGGGTCAGGGATTTTCTCTGCCTCGTGACGACTGGGTGTTGTGTGCTGTCCTCAGGTTAGTTAGGTTTAAGTAGTTCTAATTTCTAGGGGACTGCTGACCATAGTTGTTAAGTCCCATAGTGCTCAGAGCCATTTGAACCATTTTTTTCGTTCTTCAGATAACAAGTGCTGTACCTGACGAAAATACAACTGTCAGTACAGTTGTGGGCTCTTTACTTGCTCCGATAGGAGGACAAATGGAAATTAGGTGTAAAATATTAATACACTGTATTACAAGATAGATATGAAGATTTACTTAACTTTATTTAATTCATTTCCACAGGAATGTTCTCAGTTTTTACAACTGTCTCTAAATAATAAAGTATCACTTCATTCTGATAATTTTAGAAGACTCTTCACTTAGAGTACATATACTGATCAGCCAGAACATTATGACCACCAATCTACTATCGATATAAACCCGTCCAGGCGACAGCAGCGTCACCTGGCGAGGAATGACTGCTAGTCAGTCACACGCACAGTGCATGCAGCATCAGTGAGCGTGCTGTCCGTGTGTAGAACAAGGAAGGCGCACGATCTATCTTAGAATGACCGAGGTCAGATTGTGATGGCCCGGAGGCTCGGTACGAGCGTTTCAGAAACTGCGCGACTTGTTGGGTGTTCAGGGATTGCTGTGGTGTCTTCAACGCATGGCGAAACCAAGGTGGAGCCACTTCGAGAAATCGTGCAGTTGGACGGCCACCTCTCATTACAGATGTCGGACGTCGCAGACTGGGCAGACTGATAAAACTGACAGGAGGCGAACTGTGACGGAAGTAATATCAGACACTCCTGGAAATGGAAAAAAGAACACATTGACACCGGTGTGTCAGACCCACCATACTTGCTCCGGACACTGCGAGAGGGCTGTACAAGCAATGATCACACGCACGGCACAGCGGACACACCAGGAACCGCGGTGTTGGCCGTCGAATGGCGCTAGCTGCGCAGCATTTGTGCACCGCCGCCGTCAGTGTCAGCCAGTTTGCCGTGGCATACGGAGCTCCATCGCAGTCTTTAACACCGGTAGCATGCCGCGACAGCGTGGACGTGAACCGTATGTGCAGTTGACGGACTTTGAGCGAGGGCGTATAGTGGGCATGCGGGAGGCCGGTTGGACGTACCGCCGAATTGCTCAACACGTGGGGCGTGAGGTCTCCACAGTACATCGATGTTGTCGCCAGTGGTCGGCGGAAGGTGCACGTGCCCGTCGACCTGGGACCGGACCACAGCGACGCACGGATGCACGCCAAGACCGTAGGATCCTACGCAGTGCCGTAGGGGACCGCACTGCCACTCCCCAGCAAATTAGGGACACTGTTGCTCCTGGGGTATCGGCGAGGACCATTCGCAACCGTCTCCATGAAGCTGGGCTACGGTCCCGCACACCGTTAGGCCGTCTTCCGCTCACGCCCCAACATCGTGCAGCCCGCCTCCAGTGGTGTCGCGACAGGCGTGAATGGAGGGTCGAATGGAGACGTGTCGTCTTCAGCGATGAAAGTCGCTTCTGCCTTGGTGCCAATGATGGTCGTATGCGTGTTTGGCGCCGTGCAGGTGATCGCCACAATCAGGACTGCATACGACCGAGGCACACAGGGCCAACACCCGGCATCATGGTGTGGGGAGCGATCTCCTACACTGGCCGTACACCACTGGTGATCGTCGAGAGGACACTGAATAGTGCACGGTACATCCAAACCGTCATCGAACCCATCATTCTACCATTCCTAGACCGGCAAGGGAACTTGCTGTTCCAACAGGACATTGCACGTCCGCATGTATCCCGTGCCACCCAACGTGCTCTAGAAGGTGTAAGTCAACTACCCTGGCCAGCAAGATCTCCGGATCTGTCCCCCATTGAGCATGTTTGGGACTGGATGAAGCGTCGTCTCACGCGGTCTGCACGTCCAGCACGAACGCTGGTCCAACTGAGGCGCCAGGTGGAAATGGCATGGCAAGCCGTTCCACAGGACTACATCCAGCATCTCTACGATCGTCTCCATGGGAGAATAGCAGCCTGCATTGCTGCGAAAGGTGGATGTACACTGTACTAGTGCCGACATTGTGCATGCTCTGTTGCCTGTGTCTATGTGCCTGTGGTTCTGTCAGTGTGATCATGTGATGTATCTGACCCCAGGAATGTGTCAATAAAGTTTCCCCTTCCTGGGACAATGAATTGACGGTGTTCTTATTTCAATTTCCAGGAGTGGATTTTAATGCTGGGCAGAGTACAAATTTGACTAAGCACACAGTGCATCGAACACTCCTAACGATGGGTCCCCACAGCTGACGACCCATGCATGTGCCCATGTTAACACCACGATATAAGCAACTAAGACTAAATGGGCACGTGACCATCGGCTCTGGACGTCGGCGCACTAGCAGAGCATTTCATGGTGTGATGAATCCCGATACTTTCATCATCACGCCGATGGGAGGTCGTGAATCCGTCGTCTTCCAGGGGAATGGCTCCTTGACACCTGTACTGCGGGGCAGAGACAAGTTGGAGGCGGCTCTATTATGCTCTGGGGAAGATTCACATGAGCTTCCATGGATCCAGTGGAGCTCGTGCAAGACACTATGACGCCCAAGGTGTATCGTACGGTGATTGCAGACCACATACACCTCTTCATGGTGTTCATGTTTCCCAAAGGCAATGGCGTTTTTCAACGAGATAATGGACCATGCCGTAGAGTCAGGATTGTGATGGAGTGGTTCGAGGAATACAGTATCGAGCTATAGTTGATATACTGGCCCCCCAACTCGCCAGATCTTAACGCGATCAGACACATCTGAGATGTGACTGAATGTGGCATCAGACGTCATCGCCCCCCTCCCTCGAGTTTATGGGAATTAGGTGACTTGTGAGTGCATATGTGGCGCCAACTCCCCCGCGACTTACCGAGGCCTCACTGCTTCCATGTCGTGCAGCGTCGCTGCTGTTATCCATGCCCAAAAAAATGGTTCAAATGGCTCTGAGCACTATGGGACTTAACTGCTGAGGTCATCAGTCCCCTAGAACTTAGAACTACTTAAACCTAACTAACCAAAGGACAACATACACATCCATGCCCGAAGCAGAATTCGAACCTGCGACCGTAGCGGTCGCGCGGTTCCAGACTGTAGCGCTTAGAACCGCTCGGCCACCCCGGCCGGCTCCATGCCAAAGGTGGACACACCGTATATTAGGTAGGTGGCCATAATGTTCTGGCTGAGCAGTGCAGACATAATATTCACAGATAAATTTCAGCATAAGACATGGAACAAACTGCTGCCTCCTCTAAGGCGATGTTGTCGTCTTAACCATTGATCACTGATAGTTTGCCTTCCTCGCTCGGCTGTATATCGGCATCTCAGTGCAGTGGTGGTGCGAAGTTGAAAGAGGGTGTGGCTTCACCATAGCCTCCCAATCATCGTTGCCGTATGCAGTGACACATTATCTTTTGTGGTATCGATGCGAGGTGCCGACTTTGTTACGGCAGCGCGATCTTTGAATGATACTATATTCCTCTCCCCCCCTTCCCCTTCCCCGAATCCTCCGCACCATCGCCAGGTAGGGTGGATGCACATGACAAAAGCGGGAGGGAGGAATGGATGCGGACGCATATGTGAAGGCAGGAAGGATAACGACTGCAGATGGCGCCTCCCTTCCCGCGCCCCGCCATACACCGTGAGAGCGACCGGGAATACCGACCGAAAAACCAGTTGCAGGCTGCATGCCCACATCCAGAGACGCAGACCCCTCGGTCAGGTAAATAGCAAAATGATCCGGAGCGGCGCGATGACCTTCCGGGGCCGTTGTGTTGTCGGACGTAGAGTCTGGCAGCTGGACGGGAGCCAGCGATGGCAGTGAGGGTGGCGATGGTGGAGTGTCGACCTCCATGGACTTCACGGTGAATGGTGCGAACCGTGACTAGCGGAGACAGCTGGTGCAAACCCCAGCGACGTGCCGGGGCTGTGGACAAACATTCTGCAGCAGCATCTCTGACATACTTAGAAATGCACCATTGTTGGTTTTGGTGGTGCCTCTGGAGGCCATAGAGCCTTCGATGATGTAACAAGGACGTCCAATGGTTTTTGCAATGACTCTTTTTCTTTCCCAAAACTTTGTAGAAGACTTCACCTTACGGTCGAAACTTAATCGTACCCGACGGAATGAATTGTTTCCGAGGTGACCACAGAAGATACAACAGGGTACGGCGTCTACGAACGCGTAGCAATTCTACTAGAAATTGGCTGACATGAATTGTGTTCCACTGTGCAAGGCAATGACCTGTGGAAGATCTTCAACACAAAAAAAAACAAAAAAAAGGAGACAAAGCGGATATCGTACTTGCAGTAGTTGTGGATGTCATGGGGACAACGAAAGGAAATTTACTATACGCGTCAACCACTAACAACAGTCTTGGGTTCCAGAAGGGACCTGTTAAATCTATATGAATGCGTTGCCACGGTCCAGATGGGCGTAGCCACCCAAAAAAGCGTTGTGGTGGAGCTGACTGATGGCCCGTACAAACATTGCAACGAAGTATCATTTACTCAATCTGAGCGTCCATTCCCTGCCAAGTACAATGACGTTTGGCGAGTTGGTTCGTTCAAACCATATCCCAATGACCTTGGTGCAATAAAGACGAAACTTCCAACTGGAGGGAGTGAGCAATCGCAACCTACGCGTCGTCATTCTCAGTAAGCAACAGCAGAACACCTAATCGCGCGAATAGCGCATAACAAGTAGCGACGCACCACTGGGTGGTGAATTTCTTTCAAACTACATGGTCACCCTTGGTGCACGTATTGAAGACAACCTGCAGAGCTGCATCAGAAGTAGAGAAAATCGAATGAAAATTTTTGAAGACATCCCGAGAATCGATTTGAAAACATGATTCCTCAGAAGAATCAAACGCTGTGTCACTAGCGACCAGTAGCTAAGGTAACAGGTCATCGTTCGAATCTTGGGCAGTGGGCCCGTACAGCAACTCATACTGATAACCAGACAATATCGCAGACCAGTGTTGCAATTTTTGCGCTATGTGGAGTGGTACAGGCTTGGCAGGATTGAACAAGGCCATCAGAGGCTGATGATGTGTCAGCAAATAGAAATTCCGACCCTACAGTTACTGGTGGAACTGCGTAACACCATAGACAATGACGAATACCTCTGTTTCTTGCTGACTGTAGTTACACTGCAATTTGTTCAGAGTTTTCAGGGGAAAAGCAATAGCTCTATCAGAAGAACCAACTCGTATGCCTCACGTAAATAAATCTTTGAAAAGCAACTGTCCTGTCCCCGTGTGTGGATCAATTTCTTTGGACGTGGAAGGGGAAAAGAACCCCACGACAGTTTGTAGATTTACTGCTGCTTTAAAATCGGCACGCAGCCGTAAATTGCCTGAAGGCTTCTTGTGAATGTCTACGGTTGATTACCACTGACTTGTGGAGACGGGTTGGATAACCCCATTGTTTTCCATCAGTGCATTTCCAGAGCAACTTGTTCATGCATTGGATGGGGATAGGCCGTGCACGAAAGAATCGCGGCTGCACATTTTGCCTTTGACAGTAATGTGCACTTCAGTGGCCGGCCGATGTGGCCGTGCTGTTAAAGGCGCTTCAGTCTGGAACCGCGTGACCGCTACGGTCGCAGGTTCGAATCCTGCCTCGGGCATGGATGTGTGTGATGTTCTTAGGTTAGTTAGGTTTAATTAGTTCTAAGTTCTAGGCGACTGATGACCTTAGAAGTTAAGTCGCATAGTGCTCAGAGCCATTTTTTGCACTTCAGTGTCCTTACCTCTACCTAAACTTGATTCAAACAATTCCTTATACTTACTATACAAGTTACAAAAATTAGTCTTAAGCACTGTCTTGTATACACAGGTTGAAAAAAAAATCCAACCCAAAAATTTTTGCACTGTTTCTAGAATTAAGAACATGAAACGAACACACTGTCACTTCACTAAAAGTTGCTGGCAAACTACACACGTTAAGGACTGGAATTTCTTGTTCATTGTGGACAGACGAAATAGAAGTAGGTTGCTGTCATTCGTCTCTTTATTAATCAGGGAAACAGAAGCAGCAGTGTCCACCTGTGTCTTAATTGTCTTTTGTTCCACTCGTAACTGAACTACTAATGCCAGCAGAAGATTTCCGCTATACGGATGTGCGGGGTTTGGCTTGTGTAGTTGTGAATGGCTTCGCCAAAACTGTGTGCACCTGTTGACACCGTAGTCGCGGCCGAATGCTCGCACTGTGGCGGCTGTTTGCTGTGCCTGGGTTACAGCGCAGACACACTGCCTGAATGTGACCTCCCGTTCGGAAGGATAGCGTGTTGCATCATAAGAACAAGCTTTCTGGCCACGATTCGAAAAGCACTACGAACAAGACTTCCTCACACAGTTTTTCAGCACACATGTTGTACGGGTCATTTTACCCGACAACCGGTGTAATACGTGTACATTTATATTGTCTATTGTCAGACCACAATTTATGAAAGATGTTTATATTTTATTAATAGGATTAAGTAGGAATCATTAATATTTGTCATGCTGGAAATAATTGTGGTAGCAGGGAATGTCTGCACCAAAGTATTGTTGGCAGGAGAGAACGCACATTGATATAATTTTAAAAAAAGCGGGAGAGCCTGTGTGTGGATACATTTTAAGGAAAGAGCGGGAAAGACCGCACATTGATACATTTCGTAATGGTAGTAGGGATTGTCGGCACCAGAAAGCATTGTTGGCAGAAGAGACCGCACTTTAGCGTTCGTAGGAAGTCAGTAATAAGCGAGATGTGAAGCGAGTCGGTAGCAGGTCTGAAGCGAGAGGTTGAGAGGAGCGGTGTGCCTGCCAGCCACCAGCTATGATTTACAAGAGATTATAAACGGATGTACAGAGACATCAGCTATTATCATAAGAGGAACTAATATTATTGAATTATTTTTTTTAGAAACTCAAGACTACTGAAGGTATGTTTGCGCAATGCTAGTTGTAGGATTATTGTAAAAAGTAAGTCCCATCTGAACATTTGTAAAATCTTTTCATTCAGAATATAATTAATTTTTGCCAGCAATATTGCATTACTGATTATAATCCATCCCAAAAACCATCAACGTAAAACTTTGCAAAATTTTAATGTTGTCAAGAAAAAGTTTAACTATGAATTACGTAACTCCAGTCTAATTAATTAAAGAATAACGTCAGCTTTGGTAATAAATACAGCCACTTATTATGACAGCCCACTAGAAGCTAATAGAGTATAGTAAAACAGAGTAAGTATATTAATGTCGCAGTTCGATGTAGCAGTCAGATGGCTATCCAATAACAGTAAAAAAGGTAAGGAACAGTTTGGATTTATTGCAGGTAACGACTGAGTGCCACGACGACGACACATTCTATGTATCGTCGAAATAATCAGAAAATCACTTTTAATAAGCAACATTTAAATTTGTATGCGAAGATTGAGAAAGAGAATTAATTTCAAAGAGAAGATTTCATTTGTTATTATTAATCAAGAGATAGAAATCCTAAGGGAAGGTTTCATAGGTTATTGTAGAAGGGAAGGTTGCGTAACGAAAGAGATATAGAGAGGCGGGAACGTTTCACTGGGTAAAATGATACAGTAAGTAGGGTACACTGGTGCAAGGAATGGTATAAGGTATTTAGTTCCGCACATCTTATAAGACAAAATATATGTATCACATATTATTTTTATTAAACAAAACACTGAACAACATAGCTTACAAAAATAAAATAGCAAAATATCACTTTAATTAACTATGAATAGTTTCAAAATGATATCCTGTTTGAACACTACCCTCTGAAATATTTTTGAAAGAACTGGTAGCAGGGAGCTAGGTTGATATATATCACGTCTCCCACATCCTTTGTGTACTGGAATCACTATAGAGTGTTTTAATCTAGTAGGAAATACCCCAGTTTTCATATAATGGCATAGTAAATAGCACAATAAGTTGCTAATTAGGTCACCATGAAATTCTAGCGCCATGGCAGATACTGTCATGCCCAGAAGAGCATTGGTCTTTTAGGGATCTGATGATTTTTATAATTTCAATTACCGGTGTGCATTTGAAGTGCAATGCCTTTGTTGGTGTATGTTGAGTAAGATAAGTAGTTCTATACCTTCTGAGAGGGCTGGATATTTTATGTTCCCATGTTCTTCATTACAGAAAGGAAAAATTTATTGAATTCAAAGTCTGCCCTTTTCAGATTGTTGTGGTCTATCCCATTTTCTATGAACTACCTGTGCCTGTTTAGATTTTATGATTTCCATGTGGTTTTCGTTCTGTTGTTTGACCTTCTAATTTACCGTGCATAATACATATTTTGGCTATAATTTATATTTTTGGCCTTCCTTATTACATAGTGTAAAGTTTACAAGATCTCTTGTAATGTATTTTACTGCTTTGTGTGCACTGTTCCTCTGTTCTAGGTAAAGTCCCCTTCTCTGGCGCATTATATTCTAATCCCAGATGTTAGTCTTTCCACATACTCACATTTGATTTGGTTTTGATTTGTCTGGGGGTGGGGGTGGGGGGGGGAGTGGAGCTGGCTTCCAAGTGTATGGGAAACAGGTTTAAAAATGGACTAAAATTCTTATCCATAGTGTCTTCATGGTTGAATTTTTCCCATAATTCCTCTTGTAGACTATCGCTAAGCATATTGGTGGATTCATTGTTTATTATTCTAATGTGTCTAGCTTTAGTGAGTACATTAACTCCTTTCTGTTGCCACATTGTAGGATTGCTATTTGACCATCATGATCAGATGGGCCATTTACTACAACCTGTATTTTTATATCATAATACTACATGGGGTCCAGGAAAATAGTGGCAGTGGCACTCTTGCTGAAGTCATCTACCCTTTCTGAGAACGAGATCACAGGGTGTAAGATAATGCAAGACACCAATGTTTCTAACCGTCTATGGATGGTATTGGTTGATACCAAGTCGATGCTAAAATCCACTTGACATAACCTTACTTGTGCTCTTGTAAAGTTTTCTAAGGACAGTTTCTGGCTGAGCAAGGAACTTTGGAATATTTCTTACTGGTGCTCTATAGATAGTTCTAGCTTGACTGCACATCATTCAAAATCGTGTTCACTGCAGCCTTTGACCCAAGAGCATTGTGAATCGAAATTGCGACACCTCCTTTTCTTAAGATGGTTATACAATATTTAGATCCAATTTTGTAATTTTCTAAATTTATCTGCTCAGTTTCTGCCGCTCCTAGGTGATGCTCTGTTAGCCAAAGTACATTAACATCTGTTTCATTTGAACTTGTTGTATCTTGAATTAAAGCAGTAGCTCTTCCTTTTTATTTAACAGACTCCTTATAGTCTGATGGAATAATTTTAATCGAAGATGATTATCAGAGTCCTTACTTTTAATTTTGGTTTCTGACAGATTAACAACTAGAACTACTTTTACACTGTGTGTTACTGTTTATTTTATCCCGAAAAAGAGCCATGACGAATATCAGAAAGCGCAGAGATTAGGTGGATGCTGTATTGCTTGTACCATATCTAATGCTATTGGTGATACTGTCTATAATACGCTTTTTCCCCTGGTCTATTTAAATGAAAGTCATCGAATGTGTGCTGCTGCTGGCTTATCGACACTGTGTCAACGATTTAAATGTGTGATCGGCATGGTTGTCACAAAACTCTGTTGATCTCCTCATCAAAATGTTTCACAGAATATTTCATCCATGGTTATCAAAACGCTGAAAGCATTGGTGTGTGTTGTTTTCATTGGAATGTTACAGGTATCTTCCTCAACTATGTCATTTTGGAAGTAACCTAAACTATTTCCAGCATCATCTATTACTATTAAGTGTTTCTGTTTATTAAGTTCCTCCCGCAAGGAGCCTCTTTCACACGTAATGTTACCAAGGTAACTGATCTCGTATAGTTCCGCTTCGAGCGCCGAGCGGGAAGGTTCTTGTTTATTTCACTTGCCGCAGCGTCGCTTGTGTGAACTTTTCCTCGTTAGTGCTGTCTGCCGAGTGAGTCGTAGCGCCTCCGCTCTGCCTTATTGTCTGTGTTCGTCTACTTGCAGCGGCGTCGGCCGCTTCGCTATGTCCTCCATGGTTTCCACGTGTATTCCACGAAAAGGTACTGTCTACTGTGAGCTTTACTTTCAATAAAACAACGCGACACGACTGGCTTGTCGATACAATTCATGTGAACTCTGATCAGGTCCACACCGCTTATTTTGATGCAGACGAGTACGTGTTTTACGTGAAATTTATGGATCCCTTTCACGTTGAAAGGTTACTGACGCGGCATGGTCCTCAAGTCCCGTTTAAGCATCGCGATAATTCCGTAAGTATGGTGTCACTCGCCGATGCTGAAATCGAATATACCAATTTTCGAGTGTTCAGCCTCCCGCCGGAAGTTGATGACAACTTTCTAATGGACACATTAACTCCTCAAGGCAACGTGTAAAACGTCCGTCGTGAACGCTGGTCTACTCAACACAGATTACAGTGTTATAGTGGAATTCGTTCCGTGGAAACGCATGTCAAACGCAATATTCCATCATATTTACAAGTGTGTGGTTACCGCGTGCGTGTCATGTATACTGGTCAAGAGGGAACCTGCTTCCTATGTAATGAACGTGGACACGTTCGGTCTAATTGCCCGCGGGTGGGTTTTGTATTAAAGCCGTCATTAGTGCAGCGTCGCAAATTGACGGTTGCTGATTTTGTTCCTTCCCCTCCCGCCGTCGGATCTACTTCTGCTTCGGAACACAATTAAATACAATCAGTTCTCAATAATCGCGTCAATGACTTTCCGCCTTTACTTCCGCGACATGTTCAGAATCGTATTGGCCCCAGGATAGAAAGTGTAACAGTGACAAACAAGAGATATCGCACTCAGGATGCTGATGGTGCCTTCTGCGCCAACCTCTTCCGCACCGATTGTGTCCTCTGATCAAAAATGTTCAAATGTGTGTGAAATCTTATGGGACTAAACTGCTAAGGTCATCAGTCCCTAAGTTCAGACACTACTTAACCTAAATTATCCTAAGGACAAACACACACATCCATTCCTGAGGGAGGACTCGAACCTCCGCCGGGACCATGTCCCCTGCTTCTCTCGATGCTACGACACCTCCCGTCCATGTTGCGGTGAGTGGCGAAGAAGTTATCTCCACCATCCCTCGTGATGGCGAAGTGGCTCCTTCTGAACTACCTGTATGTGGAGAGGGAGCGGAGTGTTCCCCCCCCCCCTTCGTCTCGTGTCCTCCGTTACACTCTGAGCAGATGCAATGTCCTTCCTGCTCCTTCGTCTTCAGCCGCCGACCGTTCCCTGAATCTGTAGACAACAGTAACTCTCGAGGAGAATAAAATTATCGATCTAGTATCACCTATTGCATTGGCAGTTCCACAGAATGCTTCAGCCTTAGTGACTGGAACTGTATTACATGACCCTAATTCTGAGGGGCACGAAGCTGTGCCTATGACCCCTCCCACACCTCCGTCTGCAGAGGCCGCCATGCCACGTATACAACCTGACCGTGCGTTGGCACGTAAGAAATCTTAGAAAAATGGTTGCGATGACGGGCGTTTTGACCCCTGATGTCTGATTCCTCTGTGGATTCCGCAATGGATCTTGACTCTCAACTGTCTACCTAATTCTGCTCGGACGTTCCGTACAGCCCTGTACAGGTCTGATCAATTACTCAAGCCTACACGTTCTTCGCCTTAAACGTTAATCGTGTGGAATCGGAATTGCGATTGGTTTCGCTGCGTCAGTTCATTTATGATTCATTTGCGGACATAGTCTTCTTACAGGAGGTGTTATTTAGGTATTTCTTCTTACCTGGATTTCGTGTGATCCTTACTGTAGCACCCGAATATTCTATGGGGACCGCCTTACTCTTTCGTGAAGGCATTCCTTTATCTGAGGTGGAAATGGATTCTGGCAGGGGCACAGCTTGTCAACTTTTTAATCTTACCTTGGTTCTTTTATATGCTCCTTCTGGCACTGTTCGAGCAATGGATCGTTCGCGTTTTTGTAAAGAGGATATTGTTTATTTGTTGCGTAAGAGTCCTCCGGGTATTCTGTTGGGTGGAGATTTTACCTGTGTGTTGCGTTCTGCAGATCAATCTCCAAATTTTAATTTCTGTCCTGCATTACATGAACTGGTCCCATCCTTACGCCTGAAAGACGTCTGTCTGGATATGTAAATGCCCGACGTTAGTTAAATTTACTCACTTTACTGCGACTTCTAGTAGCCAGATAGGTTTTACTTATCAGACTACCTGCGAGATTACATTCTTAATGTTGAAGTCATCCCAGCTTCCTTTACTAATCACTGTGCTGTGACTGCAACTCTCAATCTAGAACGGCAACCATTTAAATTGTTTTGCACTCCGTGGATGTTAAACATCGCTCACTTTGACCCATCTCTCGATGACGTGATGCGAGCCGTGTGGGAGCGTACTCTACGCTCCACTGGGAAGTACTCTTCTATCCTTGACTGATGGACACAGCTGGCAAAATCGAGGCTCAGGCAAACTTTGATGCTTTTTTGTGCTGCCAAAGCGCGAGACTTTCGGAGAACTTACGAATATTACTATTCCGTGCTGCGGATCATGCCCCTCTTCGAACAGCGGATGTTAGGCTTGTAAAGGCAAAATTGTTGACCTTGAATAGAATACAAATGGAAGGGTTGAAAATGCTATCCAAACCACGATCAATGGTGACGGAAGAACTGACTTCCTTATATCATTTGCTTCGGCATCACACCAGTCGCCTACGCGGTTGTGTACATTCTCTCACTACGAATAATGGACGTATCATATCCAAGCAAGCTGATATAGTGCGTGCCTTACACCAATACTATGTAGACATCTACGACGTCGATGAGTTCAGATGTGTTCAGTGCAACCCATTTCGATTCACTAGCCAGCATCTTGGATACGACAATTGCACCTGAGCATAATGAAACGCTATTAGCTGCATTTCAGCCTGAGGAAGTTTACAAACTTACTGTGGGATCGCCTTTTCAAAAGTCTCCGGGTCTGGACGGACTTCTCAAGGAATTTTACGTGCGTTTTTGGCCGCTAGTGGGTGCTACCTTTACGACTCTTTTGAACGATGTGCTACAGGGTAGAGTGGTGCCGACCTCGTTCAAAGTGGGAAAAATTGTTTTAATACCGAAACGCCCTGGACCAGCTTCTCCTGATAGCTTTCGCCCAATTACTTTGTTAAACTTTGATTATAAAACTATGGCGAGGACAGTTAATAGTAGGATGTCGGCTCTGATGGAGATGATTGTTGCCAACATCAAAGCTGCGTCCCTGGTCGTACCGTTCATACTCCTGTAGTCGAGTATCGTGGCGGTTTCGGTTGCTGCTGTCACATCCGTCCCTTGTGTCCTTGCTTTCCTAGACTTTGATAGGTGTTAACCACGACCTTTTTCCTTGGATTCTGGAGGCAGTTGGTTTTACTGTTGACACACGGCGAGTGCTCTCAAATCTATTTTACAGGTATTTCAGCTTCGGTGGTTGTGGTTGTTAATGGCCAACTGACACCCCCGATAAATATCCGTCGGGGAGTGCCTCAAGGAAGCCCGCTGTCAATGACTTTATGTTTTCTCTGGAGCTCCTACTTCGGATGCTAGCATCCCAACTGAAAGGTTGGTCGCTTTCCGGAGGGACTATAGCTGTTCGTGCATACGCGGATAACGTGACAGTTCTACTCCGCAATTCTGCGGAGATACCTCAACTGAAGGCTGTAATCGACGATTATTGTCGGAGTTCAGGTGCTCTACTTAATGAAGGTAAATGCAGGCTTCTTACTTTGCGAGATTTTGATGACTTCGTTGTTCCGTGGGCTACTGTGGTGGATCGACATACGTCTCTCAGTATCATCATTCATCGTTGTCCACTCAAAATGGCGACGCTCAACTAAAGTATGTTACGGAAAAAATACAGGGACCGATACTAGAACATGAAAGGCGTTCTCGTACTCTGCTCCAGAAAGTCCGAATATTGGATACATTTGTCTTACTCAGAGGCTATTACGTGCCCCAAGTTTATGAGCTTGCCTCGACGATGGCGAAGAAACTACAGCAACTGTCTGGTCGTTTCTTATGGAAAAGCCATATCTTTTGCTTATGGGATGAGGGGTCACGAAGCCTCATTCCTTTGGGGGATTGGGCCTGGCTGACATACGATGGAAGAAGCAGATGCTATATGTGCGACGTACTGTTTTGGTAACTCAAGAAACTCACACAGCCGGTTCTGTGACCGAGCGGTTCTAGGCGCTTCAGTCCGGAACCGCGCTGCTGCTACGGTCGCAGGTTCGATTCCTGCCTCGGGCATGGATGTGTGTGGCGTCCTTAGGTTAGATAGGTTTAATTAGTTCTAAGTCTAGGGGACTGATGACCTCAGATGTTAAGTCGCATAGTGCTTACAGCCATTTGAACCAAACTCTCACATTCACGTCTCGTTTATTTCTCTATGTCCGTTCAAATGGTTCAAATGGCTCTGAGCACTATGTGACTTAACTTCTGAGGTCATCAGTCGCCTAACTTAGAACTAATTAAACATAACTAACCTAATGACACCACACACATCCATGCCCGAGGCAGGTTTCGAACCTGCGACCGTAGCGCTCGCTCGGTTCCAGACTGCAGCGCCTAGAACCGCACGGCCTCTATGTCCGCCCTGCTAGTCTTGAACCCCCTGTTGATGTTGCTCGCATAAATTACAAGTTAAAACACCTTCGTGACTTCTGTCTTGCGGTGAGGTATTTAGGGGCTGACATATTATGGAGACCCTTGCTCACCATGAAATTCCTATAGACTCGTTGGAAAGCAGTGCCTCGTCAGAACCTCGTTGAAAGAGGATCGCCGCAAACAAACTGGGAAACAGTTTGGTGCAATATCAGTCTTCTGATTTTGCCGGTGCTCGTCTCGTCCTCTTCTTATAAGGTAGCCAATAACTTTATTCCAACGAACGAACGACTTTTCCGTATTGGTCTTAGCGACACGGATTTGTGTAGTCGTTGTACGTCTACAGCTACGATTCGACATCGCTTTACTTGTGGAGGCCATATGACAAAATGGACTTGGATTAGGACGCAATTGGTCTTCCTTACTCGATCTTCTGAGACTTTATATACTACGGACATCATACTGCGACCACATTCTTCCTTCTTTCCACTGTCGAAAACCCATACCGTTATGTGGTTACTGGGACACTTCGTTCATTATGTTGTAGAAGGCGAGGGGTAAGGTCACATGAACTTCATGCAGTACATGATCACGGCCTATTGGACATGCTTCGGAATGCCTCGAGATCAAGACATCTTCACCAACATGTTGAATCTTGTTTTCCGTCGGCAAGGTGTTGGTTAATTTCATTTTTCCGATGACAGGTGTTTTCCTTGTTATGTATGTTTCCCATCTTATTTGTTTCGATTGGTCTCTTCTAGTTAACCTGCTCGTTTTGTTTAGTGTTTTGCCTCTGTGTCGCTCCAGTTCTAATTGTAAAATGTGAATAGATGAAGTGTATATACTCATGAGCATATACACTCCTTGAAATCATATTGGAATCTTTTTTTAGTTTGCTATTTAGAACATAATCTGATTCGTCTGTCTTTCTCCTTTTATATTCTAATATAACAACTAATATATAGAATAAATAAAAATTCAACAAAAAACTAAAAAAATCTAACAAACTAAAAAAAATGTTTATATACATCATGAGAGCTTGGTGGTGGTTTTTCGGCTATGTTCTCGGTTTTTTCCCCCTTTCTCCTTCTATTATTATTTTGTTATTCGAATTTTTTTTCTCCCATTTGCAGCTTATATTACATTATGATTGCACTATGGTCTACTGAAGTTTCGTGATAGTACCAAGTCACTCTGATAATAAAAGTAAAAAGAAAAAAAGGGTAGTGTCTTTGATTAGTAGTCAAAATGTCCTCGGTCCTGAGTTCGAAACCTGCCGCTGTTTAAATTTTGATTAATAGTCAGCATTGGCGGTGGAAGACTTCTAGCATAATAAGGCACCCTCAGTCTGCCAACGCCCTTGTCAAAGAGGGCGGAGGAGTCGACAGAGGTTCAGGGCAATATCTTGTCCTTGGGGTGGGAAACTGCCCCTAAAGGCGGAAGAATCAAAAATGATCAACAACATGAGGATGCAGAAGGCAATGGAAACCACTGCATTAAAGACATTTGATGAGTATCCACAAGATATGTGGCCTGTAATTGAAAAGAGTCATGACCTCTCCATTGGCAAAAGGTTTCGGAATAATCCCCCATTCGGATCTCCATGAGGGGACTGCCAAGGGGGAGGTGACCACGAGAAAAAGATTGAATAATCAACGGAAGGATAACGTTCTACGAGTTGGGGCATGGAATGTAAGAAGCTTGAACGTGGTACAGTATCTAGAAAACGGAAATCTAGAAAAGGAAAATGCAAAGGCTCAGTGTAGATACTCACAGGGTCCCAGGTTCGATTCTCATATGAGTTGGGGATTTTCTCTGCCCGGGAACTGGGTGTTTGTGTTGTCCCCATCATTTCGTCATCATCATCATTCGTGACAGTGACTAGATTGGGTTGAGTAAATATTGGACTGTGTAAAAATTGAGACTTTGTACGGGCGCAGATGACCGCGCAGTTGAGCGCCTCACCTACCAATCATCACCATCATCATCAATGTAGATACAGTAGGGGTCAGTGAAGTGAAATGGAAACAAGACAAGGATTTCTGGTCAGATGAGTACAGGGTAATATCAACAGCAAAAAATAGTATAACAGGAGTAGGATTTGTTATGAATAGGAAGGTACGGCAGACAGTGTGTTACTGTAAACGGTTCAGTGATATGGTTGTTCTTATCAGAATCGACAGCAAACTAACATCTACAAGCCAACGATCAAAGCTGAAGATGAACAGAGAAAGTATATGAGGATATTGAAAGGGTAATACAGTATATAAAGGGAGATGAAAATTTAATAGTCATGGGTGACTGGAATGCAGTTGTGGGGGACGGGGTAGAAGAAAAGGTTACAGGAAAATATGGGCTTGGAACAATGAACGAGAAAGGAGAAAGACTAATTGAATTCTGTAATAAATTTCAGCTAGCAATAGCGAATATTCTGTTCAAAAATCACAAGAGGAAGTATACTCGGAAAAGGCCGGGTGATACCAGAAGATTTCAGTTAGATTACATCATGTTCAGACAGAGATTCCGAAATCACATACTGGATTGTAAGGCATACCCAGAAGCAGGTATAGACTCAGATCACAATGCAGTAGTGATGAAGAGTAGGCTGGCTCTGAGCACTATGGGACTTAACTTCTGAGGTCATCAGTCCCCTAGAGCTTAGAACTACTTAAACCTAACTAACCTAAGGACATCACACACATCCATGCCCGAGGCAGGATTCGCACCTGCCGCCGCAGCGGCCGTGCGGTTCCAGACTGTAGCGCCTAGAACCGCTCGGTCACTACGGCCGGCGATGATGAAGAGTAGGTTAAAGTTTCGGAGATTAGTCAGGAATAATCAATATGCAAAGAAGTGGGATAAAAAACTACTGTGAAATAATGAGGTATGCTCGAAGTTCTCTAAGGCTGAAGATACAGCAATAAAGAATAGCCCAGTAGGCGGAAGAGATGAAGACGAGTGGACATTTCCAAAAAGGGAAATCACAGAAATTGGACAGAAAAACGTAGGTACGAAGAAGGTAACTGCGAAGAAACTATGGGTAACAGAAGAAAGACTTCAGTTGATCGATGAAAGAAGTAAAAAAAAATTGTTGAGGGAAACTCAGGAATACATAAATATAACTCGCTGACGAATAACATAAATAGGAAGTTCAGGGAAGCTAAGACGAAATGGCTGCATGAAAAAAAAAAAAAAATGAGGAAATAAAAAAAGAAGTGATTGTCAGAAGGAATGACTCAGCGTATAGGAAAGTCAGAACAATCTTCAGTGGAATTAAAAGAATAGGTGGTAACATTAAGCATGTAACGGGAATTCCACTGTTGAATGCAGAGGAGAGAGCAGATAGGTGGAAAGAGTACACTGAAGGCCTCTATGATGGGGAAGATTTGTCTGATGTGATAGAAGAAGAAACAGGAGTCGATTTAGAAGAGATAGGGGATCCAGTATTAGAACGAAAATTTAAGAGAGCTTTGGAGGACTAAAGATCAAATTAGGCAGAAGGGATAGATAACATTTCATTGGTATTTTCAAAATCACTGTGGAAGTGGCAACAAAAGGATTATTCACATTGGTGTTTAGAATGTATGAGTCAGGCGACATACCATCTGACTTTCGGAAAAATATCATCCACACAATTCCGAAAGCTGCAAGAACCAACAAGAAGGAGAAATATCACGCAATCGGCTTAACAACTCATACATCCAAGTTGCAGAAGAATGGAAAAGATAGTTAAGGATGTGTTAGACGATGATCAGTTTGGCTTTAGGAAAAGTAAAGGCACCGGAGACGCAATTGAAGTTGATAAAGACTAAAGAAAAATCAAGACACGTTCATAGGATTTGTTGACCTGAAAAAAGTTTGACAATGTAAAATGGTGCAAGATGTTCGAGATTCCGAGAAAACAGGGGTAAGCTATAGGGAGAGGCGGGTAATATACAATATGCACAAGATCCAAGAGGGAATAATAAGAATGGACGACCAAGAACGAAGTGCTCTGATTAAAAAGGGTGTAAGACAGGGATGTAGTCTTTCGCCGCTGCTGTTCAATCTTTACGTCGAAGAAGCAATGATGGAAATAAAAGAAAGGTTCAGGAGTGGAATTAAAACTAAAGGTGAAAGGATATCACTGATATGATTCACTGATGACATTGCTATCCTGAATGAAAATGGAGAAAAATTACACGATCTGCTGAATGGAATGGACAGTCTAATGAGTACAGAATATGGACTGAGAGTAAATCAAAGAAAGACGAAAGTAATGAGAAGTAGTAGAAATGAAAACAGCGAGAAACTTAATATCAGGGTTGATGGTCACGAGGTAGATGAAGTTAAGGAATTATACTACCTAGGAAGCAAAATAGCCAATGACAGATGGAGCAAGAAGGACATCAAAAGCAGACTAGCACTGACAAAAAAGGCATTCCTGGCCAAGAAAAGTCTGCTAGTATCAAGCTTAGGCCTTAATTTGAAGAAGAAAGTTCTGAGAATGTACGCTTGGAGCACAGGATTGTATGGTAATGAAACATGGATTGTGGGAAAACCGGAGCAGAAGAGAATGGAAGCTATTGATGAGTGCTCAAAATTGCTGGACTAATAAGGTAAGGAATGAGGAGATTCTATGCAGAAAGGAATATGTGAAAAACACTGACAAGGAGAAGGTACAGTATGATAGGACATCTGTTACAACATCAGGGAATGAGTTCCATGGTACTAGAGGGATCTGTAGAAGATAAAAACTGCAGAGGAAGACAGAGGTTGGAATACACCCAGAAAACAATTGAGAACATAGGTCGCAAGTGCTACTCTGGTATGAAGAGGTTGGCACAGGTGAGGAATTCGTGGCAGGCTGCATTAAACCACTCAGAAGACTGATGACTCAAAAAAAATAAATAAAAAATAAAAAGTTAACACATCCAATCAGAGCCAATCTAATACCAACATTGAACCTTTCGTCTTCCAGATCACACCACCACCCCACCATTAACCCCTGCCTACCACCTAATCGCCCTCTAGTCCGCTTCCTGAAATTCCATACCTCCAACTTGGCCTCACCATTCTTCCCCAGGCCCCTTCCTTAGAACACTAACCTTTCGGCAGAAGATAAGACAGCCGCACACAACTGAAAACGTATCCACACCTAACTATCCTCCATTCAAACATAGACTGCCCCACTGTTGTGATAAGTTGCAGTGGCTACCAGAAGTCCAACATAACTTTGACTCCCTACAGAAATCCATAGACCCTTCCCACAACCTCTCACCTGAGTCCATATTCCTCCTCACTCCAACAACACCCTGCACACACACACACACACACTTTCTACCTGTTCTCCAAAATCCATAATCTCAACGATCCTAGATGCTCCATTGTAGCTGGCTACTATGCTCCCACTGAAAGAATTTCTGCTATTAATCAACATCTCCAACCAGTTGCCCAAAACCTAGCCTTCCACATCAAAGACACTAACCACTTCCTTCTCTGACTTTCCATCATCCCCACCCACCTCTTTACTTCCCAGATCTCTACTCGTCACTGTTGATGTCACTTTCCACACACTAACAAACATCATGCCCATGGTCTTGCCAATACCAACTACCTCTCCCAACTTCATTCACACTCCAAACCCACTACCTCATTCCTTATACATTTTACTAATCTGCAGCTACTTTTCCTTTGAAGGGAAGGTTTACAAACAAATCTACAGGATAGCCATGGGCATCTGCATGACACCCTCCTATGCCAGCCTGTTTATTGTCTTCTAAAGGTAATAATTCACAACGCCTAGCCTGGTTGAAAATCACTGATGATATCTTCATGATCTGAACTCAGGGCCAAGACACCTTATTCACCCTCCTTCACAACCCCAACACATTTATTCCTATCTGCTTCACCTGGTTCTCCTCTATCCAATGTGTGATCTTCCTGGACATTGACCTCCATCTATTTGATGGGTCCTTCCACTTAACTATCTACGTTAAACCCACTGACAACCAATAACTGCATTTTGACAACTGCCATCCCTTCCCCACCAAAAAATCTCTTCCACATAGCCTAGCCACTTGTGGAAGACATATCTGTTGTGACAGGAACTCCCTTGCTCAGTATTCTGAAGGCCTCACAAAGGCCTTCACATAGAGGCAATACCCCTCCATGCCTAGTCCAGAAACATTTTCTGTGACATATCCTCATGTACCCTCAATCCTTCCACACCATACACCAAAAATAATCAGTGATGAAGGAGCGCCCTCTTCTCACTCGTTACTGCCCTGATTTGGAACAGCTGAACCTTGATTATCTCTAATCCTGCACTGAAATGAGGGACATCCTACCCCAGGTCCTTCCTACCCCTTCCAAACTTGTCACATCACCCATCTAACCTATACAGCATATTAGTCCACCCAATCGGCACCTCCTACTTCAGTCCTGTCACAATCTTACCTGGCGCTGATGACCTCGATGTTGAGCGCCCACAAACCCCAACACACAATCTTACCTGTGAAAGCAGCCATGTCATACCAACTCTGCTGATAACACTGCACAGCCTTTTGTGTTAATACAAAACCAACTAGCTGTGCACCAGGATGAATGGTCACCAGCAAACTGTTGTCAAGAACAAAGTTGACCATCTTGTGGCGCAACATGCATATGGGCGCAACATCCTCACTGAAGTGGCTTCTTCACTTCCTGAGCCATCTGGAGCCTTCCCTCCACCACCATCTTCTCTGAACTGTACAGATGGGAGTTATCCTTGCAACACACCCTCTCTCCCATGATCATCCTGGTCTCAATCTCAGGTACCCCACTGCTCTGAACCCTCCACCCAACAACCCAACAGTTTCCCCTTCCTCCATTCTATCACCCCTTCCCAGTTCACATTCCCACATCACCTTCAGCCCGAGCCACTTCCACCAGTCTCTACCTGCTACCCCTCCCTTCTACATTCCTGGGTACCAAACTGGCTACCTCCCTCTGAGCCACTAGCCACCCACCCCCAGTTCCTTTCTCTGCCTCCTGCCTCCCTCTCCCCCCTACCTGGCCTCCTGACACTAGCGCCACCACAAGCAACCCATTTGTAAAAAAAAAAAAAAAAAAAAAAAAAAAAAAAAAAAAAAAAAAAAAAAAAAAAAAAAAAGTTGGCACTGTTAGTTTAGCTGGCACCATGCAGGAGCATAGGGTGTATGTGTGTGTTATTTTATTTTGCTCTAGCTTGACAAAGGATAACTCCAAAAGCTAGCAAGTTATCTTTCGTTTGTGTGTGCCTAAAGACAACTCAAAGCTTCTGCTTTTCAGTGAATGGTCTCCTTTAATCATTAAGTTTTTAGATTCTACAAGGAATTTTCTACAGCATTTATGAGCCAAGCGTTAGGCTTAATGATGTCAGTAAATTGATAATTTTTACCCAGTGATACCTGTAATAATTGCGCAATGCCTGTCCCATGACTGAATGCTGCCCATTATAAGGACGGTTTTGGTTTTATTAACTCTGTTCATGCCTTGCATTTTGTTGACAGATTTATCACGTTGAATCAGATCTTTTTGAAAAATCTGTATATCTTCGTAACAGTCCCTCTCAGTACCAAGTTTTTCATGCTTTGGTTTCTGAAGGTGATAATTACATTTAGAGCATTTTGCAAGACTGTTGTTCACCTTTTCACAATATATGTCACTATTTATAGTACAAAAGACACAAAAATCTAAAAGAAATGAGGGATATTGAAACTGTTATTTTTTTCAGTGTGAATGCAAACATAAGTGTGTCTGTCCTGCTCTACTTAAGTGCAAGCCATGGAGTGTGTGATTATGCCAGGTTATTGGCATGGTGCCAAACATTTTAATGTAAGACCGGTCTGGTTGGCACTCATCGACACATTTCACAGACTGACTCATCCATGAAATGGTGTGGATGTAGATAGTTAAATGTTACTTTGCTATGATTGCAATTTCTTTTTAATTTGCGATGTCTATAATGTATGTACGGCATGCTAGAAGCCAAAAATAAATTAATAAAAAACGAGTAATAACATCTTTGCTTTCGTACTCTCTGACTAAGCACCACGAATTCAACAATGCTTTAAGCGCCAATGAAAACAAGAGAAAAATGGAAGCAGTCAGGGAGACGATAGTTCGTTACGTAGTATGGAGGTGTAGGCTTAATGTGTTGTAGCGTACGGGTATTCCATTACTATCACGTAAGTAGCATTGTATATTTTTTATTTGTTTCCTCAAAGTGCGTATCGAAATTGTTCTTTTATTTAAATGCTATGCAGGATCATTACAAAATGCATACGACTCGCAACGAATGTGTTTCGAAGTGCGCTTTGATTACAAGTAAATGCATGTACAAGTGTTCGTCTCTGCTGTAAGATGTCATGTTTGCTGGTATAAAGTTTACTGCATTGATACCCCCTCATATGATTTAATTTTGAAGGCTTGCTTGCTTCGTATGTTTCCAAGCGAAAGGATACCGGTGCTGTAATTTACAGTTTTGTTGACAACAGACGTTATTCTGCTCATGTGTAATAGTTCTCTCGCCCTCTCCCGCAGTCTTTGTTTATAGGTGATAGACTGATGTGTGATGGCTCTTGGAGGTAATTGTAAAAGATAGTTTCAACATTAGTTGGTGAATGTGACGAATGTGAGCAGGAACTTATAAAACCAGACCCGCCTGTCTGTGATCCAAGGTTCACATTTGCTCCATTTCATTAGCGTTATTCATGACAACGACATGCAAACGTTGCTTTGTGATTGCCTGGGTCAGCCATTTATATTCCGTAGTACCCAAGATCGCAGAATGTGTGTCCTGGCACCGAATATATGATCTGTGGTAGAATCAGGGTTTCTTAGATGGTGCTGGTAGAACCGTTGTTGCTAATTTTGTTCCACATTTAGTGTTCTTCTTAATGATTATCAACAATGTCAGAGTAAATTCAGAAACGGCATCTTACAATGTTGCCTACATCAGCTATGAAAAAGTACCAGAGAATATGACGTAACTTTGTAGTAATTTCTCCCTACAGTTTTGGAATACAGCTACTGTGCCGCAATTGAAATTGTTTTTCATATAGAACAGCACCAAGTTAGGTTTGGTAGTTACGTTTATGTCGCATGTAATGCAATAAGTTTTCTTTTTTCCCCCTCAACGAGAAATGTTATGTTCTATTTGCGTCTTCTTGCGAATTCTAACCACGAAATTTGTTGCTCCGAAAATCTAATCAGAAAAATATTGGTAGGGTTATTAAATTAGGCAAAACTGTAACTTGAATTTCACCTATGTTGAGAGATTGGTCGTTGCAGTAGTTGGCCAGCAACAGGGGAGAACATTGTTTTTCCCGTGTATTGTCATTATACAGTACCGGTAACTTGCGTGCATCACAACTTGAATGGATAAGCGAAAACTCTGTTGAACTCCGTTGACCTGTAAGCTATGTTAAAGTTATTGATTCCACATGAAGCTGCTTCTTGTATTGACAAGATTGCAAATTCGTTTTTTAAAAAAATATTACATGTTTATAAAAGCTGATTGTATTACAAGCTGTCATAAAAACATTTCCTGATTCAAACACGACGGGGTCCTATGTGACATTTGGTTCTGTATTTAAATATGTCGTTAGCTACTTTTGCCCATGCGCAAATGCTTACGTCGCCGGTTAATAGTTCCATAGAACACCATAGCCAGCAGGTGGGCAATGAGAACACATATTCTTATAATTCGTGACAGCTGCCAGAGTGATGGTACCAGATGGTAAAAATGTAGACAGTAAGTTTTGTTTTTAATTGTTTGCGTTCAGTGCGACTGCTTTCGTGATGGTTTATGCAGTATTTTATATGATTTCTGTAAAGAAAAAAAAATTCCCATGCCGGGAATCGAACCCGGGCCTGCTGGGTGAAAGCCAGCTATCCTAGCCACTAGACCACATGGGAGGATGATGTATAGGTTATGTGGTTGCTGTAAAGTATATCGTCATTCATGTAGATTTTCAGAGTTTTAAAGTTTTGGGGTTCATGAAATGTATGATCATTTCGCCCATACCTTCTGCAACATCAGAGCAATTTTATCATTGTTTACTACACGGCTGTAGCGTTCTTTGCTCAAAGTAACATAGCTTTGTTGTTTCACGTTTTCAGTGCCCTAACATAAGGATTCATTTTATTAACCAAAGTATGTGGAAACGAAAAGATTCGCCCGATAATGGTTGCATGTTTAACTGTTAACTTAGCTGCACACTACTTAAGTGTCTAATCGAGGCACAAACCAAGTCGTTAAAAGTTACGTAGGTAGTGAACAACAGATGTAGAAGTAACTTAAGGTTTGACTGAAGGAAATTTTGCCGTTCACATTGTTTATAAATGGTCTCACAAGACACTATTAATAGTAACCTTAAGCTTTTCGCAGATGGGTGCAGTTCTCTATATAATATCGACGTGATGTGTGAAAAAAGCTGCACAGATATTCAGTCAAGTCTTGGTGCAAAGATTGGCAAATTGTTCTAAAAGTTTAAAAATGTTAAATTGTGCATTTCACAAACCGAAAATATGTGTAATCCTAAGACTACAATATCATACAAATACCTGGGTGTAGAGCTTATGAAAAGGATAGTTGCTACTCACCATATAACAGAGCTGCAGATAGGCACAACAAAAAGACAGGCACAAAATTAGCTTTAGGCCAACAAGGCCTTTGTCAAAAACAGATCTCACACACAGACACACACGCGACCACAGTCTCTGGCAGCTGAAGCCATAGTACCATTGTTACATTCCATCCTGGGTTTTCAATTGTTTGATTTTTGGTTGTGACACTTTATAGGGATATGAAAAGGGATAACCTTATAGGCTCAGTCATAGGTAAAGCTGCTTGGCAGATTTCATTTTATTGGTAGAGTACTATGGAAATACAGTTAGCCTGAGACTTCTGTGACCCATCCTAGAATATTGCTGAAGTGAGTGGGACTTGTGCCAAATAGGACTAACAGGAGACATTGAATGTATACAGAGAAGGCCTGCACAGATGGTCACAGGTTTGTCTGGCCCACTGGCAGATTCCTGAAAATACTGCAGCCCTCTACATATTGCTCCGTGAGTACAAGATTAGATTAATTAAGTGCATACAGACACATTTAAACACTCATTCTTCCCATGCTCCATATGTGAATGGAATGGGAAAACCTAATAGCTGGTGGGTCACTCCAAATGAAGTGGTCCAATAAAAATTAAGTTGATTGCTTACCCTATAATTGAGAAATTAAAAAAAAAACAGCTTTTTTTTTAATTACATTTCACCTTTACTGAATGGCAGCCATTTTCGTTTTTAAGCACGCAATGATGTTTCAGTTTAATACGAATATCTCTGCACTGGGTTAAGTTACAACATTGTAATTGACATGATTGTTTTTAGAATATCGTCCTCTACAACATCGTCTATTACACAAAATACCCCACATTCAGAAATAACCAGTCAAAATGACCAAAGTTTGTTATCCAAATTTTCAGAAATCCACTTTTTATGCCCAAAAATAACAAATAAGCAGTGATTTATGGCAACATATCAGCCATGGAGAGAAGATATTATTTGCGGATGACAGCAACATAGTAATCACCAGTAAGACACCAGCACAAATGATGGAAATTTCCACTGAAGTGCTGCGAGACACTCACAAATGGTCTCAGGAAAACAAAGTAACTCTCAACGTAAAGAAAACAAATATAATATGCTTTAGAATGAACAGAAAACAGAGTCCATTAAATTTAAAACTAGATAACATCTCCATAGATAGTGTACCCACAACAAAATTGTTAGGGTTGCACATTGACAACCAAATGAAGTGGAATGAACATGCTAGGAAACACTCAAAGAAGATATCCACAACATGTTATTCACTTAGAGTCCTTGTATCTGCTTGCAGTAGTGAATGTTTGAGAACTGTATGCTTCAGTTATGTTCATTCAGTAATCACTTATGGTATTATTTTCTGGGGAAACAGTGCTCAGAATTTACAAACGCTATTTAAAATGCAAAAGAGAGCAGTAAGAATTATAACAAAAAGCAGTAAGTGGGCCCACTGCAGAGAACTTTTCAAAATGCTAGAAGTTCTAACTATTCCTTGTGAATTTATATTCCAAACCATAGTGTACATAAAGAAAAATATAGAAAATTATAGCACAAGTAGCAGTTTTCATAGCTGTAGTACAAGAAAAAGTCACTCTCTGCACCTAGACAGGAAGAATAAACATAAGACTCAAAATAGCTTCTTGTATGAAGGTGTAAAACTGTATAATAAACTGCCGGAGAAAATAAAAGAAGCAGATAACATGTACCGCTTTAGGAAAAATCTTAAATTGTTTTTGCAGGAACACTGCTTTTACACTATAAGTGAATTCCTTAGTACAAAATGATTGTAAATAGCTTTTGTTTCACAGTATTTTGACAAGGAGCAAAAATGATTGTAAATAACTTATATGTCACAATGTTTAACTACATGTAATAACCAACTGTATAAATATATGAATGTACACAACTGACAACATCCATACATTTGAAAATGTCCACAGATGGCTAAATAAATAAATAAAAAAATAAATAAATACATAAAATAAAAGTGTCTATTTTTTCCTATAGTTAGATATCATACACTAGTAGCCTCATATTGAGCAAGAACACTTACAAATGTGTCCTTGATTTTTTATGAATTATTGAAATTTGAAAATTTTCATTTTTTGTAAATTTTGGGGTTAGTTATCTCAGGTGGGACTGAATATAAAAATGATTTTTCAGTTTGTACACCTATATTATAGCAACGTACTGTTAAAATTTCAACATTGATATCTGACTGTGAATGAAGGTATGATTTTTTGAAAATGAGGAGATAATTCACATTAATCTACAACTGAACTTATGGCTGTTGCCTATTCATGTGTGATATTGGCGGGATATAATCAATTATTATTGAAGCAAGGTACTGAATTATGTACAAAAAGGGGAAACATCACTGAAATTAATATTTATATTATTTTGACATACTTGAAATAAATGTTTTAATTAACATCCTTTGAGATGTGACTGTTCTTAAACCTGGTGGTGAATGTTAAGAACACTTATTTCTTCAGACAGCTTCTGTGATATAGAATAAGACCTCCTAGTTGCTGTGGTAAGTACATGCACTGAAAGTTTCCTTAAAACATTTTTCATTGGTATCCAAAATTTTCTTTTTCTGCTACTTAATTTTATTATTTTCGAAGCAGGACACATATCTGACTCAGAACAAGCAAAATCCAATATGCTAACAGCTTCCTCATTGGGAAAATAAATGTCATTAACAGGATGACTTGGTTCTGCTTCTGGATTCACAACAAATATTTTTGAGTAATTTGGGCACAGGGAATTGCCAGGAATCACATTACGTTTCATTTGGGAAGCTGTTTCACTTTCACATAACAAGGACAAATGTTCAAGTTTTATTCCTCTCAAACCTTTAGTAATAGGCTTTTTATGAACTTTAAGTGGATCACAGCACTTTCTTCCAAAAATGTGGTTGTACTTCAGGATATATTTCTTCTCGTGATGCTCACACTTGCTCGAAATTTAAACAAAGTTTGTCAAACTTCATCAAAGTCATTGACATTTTTCAAGTTTTTTGAAACTGAATCATAAACTGTTTTGTGACACTCTTCACTTGGTATCTGTCCAACAGAGCACTGTTCATCCATTTATTGCATTCCAGTTAACCTCTCAAAATTAATTACAAATTACACACAGAACAAAGCACATTACACATTCTACACTCTCAATGAAGTATGTACATAAACTTTAACAGAGGTTTCAGAACAGACTGACAACAATGCCACATCCTGCAATAATGTACTTCTTTATTGACAATAAACTTAAAGTTAACAGGCATTTTTATTACCATAGAACAAAAGTGAAAGCTCCTATTGTTTGATACAGCATTATTAAAAATAACTAAACTAAATAAATATTGGATGATAGTGTTAAGTAGAGTAGTTGTAGAGTAACGTGAATTATTTCCTCATTTTCAAAAATTCATAGCTTTGTTCACAGTCAGACATCAATGTTGAAATTTTTACAGTACATTGCTCTCGTGTAGGTGGACAAACTGTGCAAAAATCATATTTTTATATTCAGTTCCACCTGAGATAACTAACCCCAAACTTTACAAAAAATGAAAATTTTCAAATTTCAAAAATTCATAAAAAATCAAGGAAACATTTGTAAGTGTTCTTGCTCTCTGTGAGGCTAGTAGTGTATGATATCTGACTATAGGAAAAAAATAGACTCTCATAAATCACTGCTTGTTTGTTATTTTTGGGCCTAAAAAGTGGATTTTTGACAATTTGGATACCAAAGTTTGGAGGTAATTTTGACTGGTTATTTTTGAATGTAGGGTATTTTGTGTAATAGACAATGTTGTAGAGATCACACTTCTAAAAACAATCATGTCAAATACAATGTTGTAACTTAACCCAGTGCAAAGATATTCACATTTTCGCTATTGTCTCCAGACTGAAAAATTGTCACGCACCTACAAATAAAAATGGCCGCCATCCAGTAAGGGTGTAAGATAAATTATTTTAAAAACTGTTTTGAACTTCTCAAATATAGGGCAATCACATAATATTTAAAAATGGTCAAGCAACCATCACTGGACCACTTCATATGGATTGACCCTGGTACAATGAGACATTCCTTTGCCATGCAGCTCACAATGGTTTTCAGAATATGGATGTTGATGTAAACTGGCAAAATATGAAGGTAAATGCAGTCTACAAAGGAGGTTTCATACAAGATTAGATTAGGTGTACTTCTTGTTCCAGTAGAACCATAGTGAGGAGATTCTCAAAGATGTAAAACTTATCGGAAGAACAAGAATACGTAATAAATATGTAAAAAGGAAAACAAATATACCGATGTACCGGTACTTTCCACAGGTCACAACTGAAATGATCCTAATGGATGTGAAATAAACCAAAAAAGTCTGGAACATATTTTCATTTAGAAGGTAATAGATACCTTGTCAGAAAGTGTGTAAATGTTCAATACACTGAGGTGAATAGGATAATTCTTAGGCAGTTGTAGCCGTGCACTATCAAATAGAAAATCGTTTAACAACACATTTACAGTAACTGAATTACTGTACTGAATCTGTAAAAAAGTTAGATTGAACTTTGCATTATTTGATATTATTAGTAACATACAGGCATAAACGTCAGTTGGTTCTACTGAGAAATACCATCAGTGGAGTAGGTTTTGGCCACCAATAAATCCTCTACAGATTCCTCTTAAACTTTTTGTGGCTACTAGCAAATTATTGAAAATGTGTGTTCTTGAATAATGGACACCTTTCCGGGCAAAAGTTACTTTAAATCTTTGTGAAATTTTTGCTTATTTCTAGTACTGGTTCAAAGAACTGAGCTGTTTGATAAGAAGAAAAAATTAAGGAATTAGTACAATGGGGAGCAGTAGTTAGTATCTCCAGTTTCCTAAATAGATATCTGCAGGATGATATTGTACTTACAGCATAAATAATTCTTTTTACACATTTTTGGACCCAGACAATAATAGCTTGGCTTCTTTCATTACATCAAAAATAACCCCATATATTATCGAAATAAGGTAAGCATAGTATGCTAGCTCTTCTACTTTTATAGCATCTTTGTGTGAGAACATTATAATTGCAAATAGAGATTTGTTTAGGTGCTTCGGCAGTTCTGCGGTATGGCCAAGTTACCCATTCTAGAATATTGTTCAAGTGTGTGGGACCCATTCAAAATAGAAATAGCAGAGGATATTGAATGTATACAAAGAAGGATAGTTGAAATGGGCACAGGTTTTTTGTCCCATGGTTGAATGTCATGGAGATGCTGGTACAGCTGAACCAGCAGGTGCTCTAAGGTAGACACAGACTATTCCATCAAAGCCCTCTTAGAAAGTTTATAGATCCAAAGTGACAATCCTATGTATATGCTATACACCTCTGGTTATAACACCAATAGGGATCCTACAAGCATGATTAGACTAATTACTGCTCACACAGAGCCATTTAACCAGCTATTCTTCTTGTGGTCACAGTGCAGTCAAGAGAGCAGTTTGTTTATAAATGAAATCAACAAAAAGGGTCCATGAATTGAGCTTCAGAAGAAATATTTTGCTATGTGTATAGAAACTGAATATGATATAGCTGTAGTAGGAGGAGGGTATTCTCCCTAAATCTAAGTTTTGATATGACTGCCCATGTCCAGCAGTGTCACACAACTTAACTGATGTATTCTCAAGGTAATCTAAATGGTTAATGGAAAATCTCATATTAAGACGTGAAACAAATACTAACAAAGAGATAGAGGGGCTGGCCAGTGCTTACCTCAGCTCAGTACAGCCGATAGATTCACAAAACAGAACAGAAAATTTACATTCCTAGCTTTTGGAACTTTGTTCCTTCATCAGGGAGGAGAGAGGGGGAAAATGGGAAGAAGGGAAAGTGGATTCAGTTACTCACAACCCAGGATATGAAGGAACAGGGAAAGGTAAACAGGGAGGGTAGCAAGGATGGGAGCGTGGTTGTCATAGGGAAGCCAAAGATATTCTACTGTTAAGTGAGTAACTGAATCCTCTTTCCCTTCTCCCCTTTTTTCCCCTCTCTCCTCCCTGATGAAGGAACAATGTTCCGAAAGCTAGGAATATAACTTTTCTGTTCTGTTTTGTGAATATATCGGTTGTACTGAGCTGAGGTAAGTATTCTCAAGGTAGAAATTTTTGTTATAATGCTGTCATCTACTTTGACAATAGAGAGGGTAGATCTAAAGCCATACTGTACTGTACTGAAAATATTGGGTCATCTGCCAGTGTGTGTTATTTTAGAAATTGTTGGGACAATTGAAATGGATTGGTAATTGTTGGATGACACTGTGTTGACAGCTTTGATTACAGATAGTTTTATGTATTTTGTGTGAGACCTTCACATAATGTTTTGTTTGTGACTTCTGAAATTTTCCCGGCGTATTTCTTCTTCTAATAATTTCCGGTTATGCAGCCGGATCCCGTCGACATTCTGCCACGATATTTCGGCCCAGAGATGTCCGGCCATCATCAGGTGAGTACACAACTACTGAAGAGCCCAGGTGCAGTCGCGGTATTTATGCCGAATCTCGCGCATGTGAAATGTACTGGCATCCTACAGTGCATGCGTCAGGTGTTGACATGCGCAGCATAGCCGAGTTGTACGTGCTGCCCTCGGTGGTGGAAAAAAAGGTTCATCTAGTCAGTCAATGACTAGATGAACCTTTATTTCCACCACCGAGGGCAGCACGTACAACTCGGCTATGCTGCGCATGTCAACACCTGACGCATGCACTGTAGGATGCCAGTACATTTCACATGCGCGAGATTCGGCATAAATACCGCGACTGCACCTGGGCTCTTCAGTAGTTGTGTACTCACCTGATGATGGCCGGACGTCTCTGGGCCGAAATATCGTGGCAGAATGTCGACGGGATCCGGCTGCATACCCGGAAATTATTAGAAGAATGTTTTGTTTATTATCATTTTTGTTAGACATTATTACCTCTTTTCTTATATGTTCAGTAACGAAATTGGAAAAACGTTGGTGATCTGCTTGGGAATTAGCAACTGAGTTTGTTTATTATTTCACTAACCTCTCCACAAGTTACAACCACTGCAGTTGGAACTGTCTGTTTCTTTATTGTGAAATGGTAGCAGTGCCTTATTACCAATTCTGTGTCATTAACCACCCATGGCTGGACAGACAGCAGCAGGTTTACAATAATATTACCACAATAAAATGGGTACGATGTTGCAAACTGTGATACTAAATAGCATATTATAAAACATAAAGTTAAGAACTAGATTACAGTAGAGACAGCCAATACTAGAACACAATGTAGTTAAGCAGCAGAGTTGCTTCTGTTTTCAAGTCACCCAAGTTGCAGCTCGGGCAGATACTGTTCTCTCAGCAGAAAAGTGCTCTTCAATACTGTACAAAGATTGCTCTGCTAATATACATAAAGTTTTAGTCCTAAGCTGCTCATTTGGAAATCACTGAATGTCCTTCAGTAGAGCATTAAATAATTTTTGGAGCACCATTGGAAGTTGTTGTCTTTACTAGTCTATGTCTGGCCTGTCTATAAGTACTGAGTGTATTGTGCATACTGTGTTGAAGAACATCATTACTCTTTGTGTATGTCTCATGATTTGTCTTTGTGTGAATGAGGGGGTTGGAAATCACTGAATGTCCTTCAGTAGAGCATTAAATAATTTTTGGAGCACCATTGGAAGTTGTTGTCTTTACTAGTCTATGTCTGGCCTGTCTATAAGTACTGAGTGTATTGTGCATGCTGTGTTGAAGAACATCATTACTCTTTGTGTATGTCTCATGATTTGTCTTTGTGTGAATGAGGGAGTTGGAAATATATTGGCTGAAAACAGTCAGAACTAATATGTTTGAAGTGGTGGTCCTCATTAATTTCTTTTGCTGTAAAAGAACATTCTTGTAGCCCACTAAATGACACCACAATAACAGCCCATAGTTGATGTGACTGTGAAGCATTTTTTAGTATATTGTTTGTAGCTACTGTTCCAATATTACAATTCCTAGTTTTTTAAGAGGTATAGGACCCATGAAAGTTTGGAACATGCATGTTTAGTGCTCTGTTGCCAGGTTAACTTGTATCAATGAAAAAGCCTAGAAGCTTAATAGCTGCTGGGTCGACCAGTGCTGCTCCAGTATCACCGAGGCTGCAAATCATCCTCTGTGTTTTGTCTTCGTTAATTTTCATGTTGGTCATCATAAATCAAATCTTGGCCTCACTGAATAGGACTACTGATTGTTGAACATGCTGAACTATATTCTCCACTTTTGAGATCTAAGTCGTGTCATCTGGGAACTGCAAGGTGTGCCTGTTGCAGATCCCTTAGGCACACCGTCTTTTTATTTTGTTCACCTTAGAAGTGCTCCTTGCATTGAAACACTCTGTCGTCTATTATTCAGGTAGGATTTGAGAGTTATTGAACAGCTTTCCTAATACTGTATGATTTGAGCTTGCTGAGCAGGACCTTATGTGGGATACAATTGGATGCCTTACTAAGGTCACAGAGTACCAGTGCTATAGTCTTCAAAACCCCAACTTACATTTATAACTGAATCAAGTGCTGGTATTGTCATTAACTTGCCCTTCTGAAAGCCATGCTACATGTCACAAAACAGGTCGTAAAAGAGGTTATCTACTTTGAAATAACTTAATAGCTCATCTTTTGTTATAAATTTCATTACTTTAGCTAACAATAAATTAAATTACTGTAGCTAACACCGGTATTATAGATACAGGCCTGTAGCTTGACACTTCATGTGGATTACTTTTATGTAAACTGGTACTGTGCTTGCTACTGCCTGGAAGTCTGGAAATTCCCCAGTGCAGAGGCATTAATTTATTACTACTGTGAATGGTTGAGCAATTTTACAGATAACAGTTTTTAATATACAGTAGTACAGGACTGTCCATAAATATCACGGATCCCCAAGTGTTCGTAGTATTTTTACTACTTTCATTGCGTCTTTTGGATGCACTCTCCTCCACTTTGCCATTTGGAGTTTTTCCAAATTTCACAGCAGCTGCAGGATCTATTGCAAAGTCAGGAACTTTGCCTACTGTGCATTCCATTATGTTTATGAAATGTTCATGAAATTCATCTGGACTACAAGAATTTCAGCAAGAGTTGGGCTATTACCTGTGTTCATTAACTAGATCCAACACCACCTTGCAAAGATTGTGAGCTTCTTGAATAAATCTGGCATTACTTCGCTTCTTTGCTTTCTCTGCTTTATCCTGTGCACCCGTTTGGCCTGTAAATAACTGCAGTATAGTCTATCCTTAATGCCAGTATCTTTAGCCGATTTTACTTTATCATTTAGTAGTTGTACAATGCATATTTTATTTTAGCTAAGCTAGGGGTATACAGTCTCTTTACTATGACAGTTTGCTATGTGTATGTTGATTTGGCAGTTAGATATCTGTTTGGTTGTAGTGTCCAATCTTTGTCAAATTTGTCTTAATGGTCGGGAACATGGAACTGAATGTATCATTTATTGCCAGTTCTTCAGAAATTTGGTGCCAATCTGTAGAAGACATTAGTTTTGAAATCTTTGAATTTTTCTGTGTAATAATCCTATTTCTGAACACGTAATTTGAATGTCAGTTGGGAATTTATTGTGTACCATAGTTTCATGACCACTGTGTTGTGATGTACAGTCATAGGGTCAACCACACTTACTTCATAGTTCCAGCTATTTAGTTTTGTGATGATTGTATTAGGACAGACGTCTCCTCCTGTCACTAGATAACCCACAAAAAGTCCATAGCTGCTTGTTAAGTTTGTAAAAAATCTCTCCTTATCACTACGTTTGCTGATGTGAGTATTGAAGTCTTCATATAAGGCAGCATTTGCTCCTAGGTGTTCTAAATAACACAAACAGCTTTCCAATTGGCTGATGCAGTTTTCAAAATTTGCTATCTGGGGAACAGTACACAGAAACAACAATTAAGTTAGCATCGGGAAGTTCCAAAACACAGTTCTCAATCTAAGTATACACAGAAGTTATTTATGTCAATTTTCCTGTCACAGAGTGTACTGTTCGTATACATGGATCTATCACCATACACAGTAGTTTTTCTACTCCGTGGGTTCACTGTTTCCAAATTTGGAACACATCTGTAGTATTCAGTTTCGGGCTGGGCTAGCCAGTTTTACACTTCCTCCAAAACCAATGATGATTTATCAAATACTGCCTCTGCCTTACTGACACCATTCTTGATGTTGGTTTTTGATATAGGATTGACCAAGTGTGCATTTAGTGTGTAAGGAGGAGTTACAATACAGCAATGTTTCTTTTCACAATTTATTTCTGGTGTGATGACTTTTTCATGCTGGATTACGTTTATTGACCTTGCATTTTGCCACCTCTATTGCAGATTTGTAGTGATTTTCCCCCAGGGGGCTCATAGTTCTTTTGTGAGTTTGTGCATGGTGCACACGGGGCCCCTGAGCTATTGCAGCCCATTCTTCCTTCCCAGGCTGCATTTCCTTCCCTGTGCCCCACCCTTTCTGTCTTTGCCCTTTCCCCTCTCCCCACTCCTTCCCCTCTCCCAGTTTTCTTACTTATGTCAACCTAGCTATCCATTTGGTATCGTGTTTTCCTTCCAGTGTTACTCACCTTGCCTTTTTTATTTCATCGTTCCTTGTTGGGGTTTTTGGTTCCTCTTTGGTGTTTGACATCTGCTCCTAAATTTTCCTTCTGTAGTGTGTGCCATTTTGGGAAGAACGCTATTCCTTGCATCAATGGCATGGATACCTCCCCCTCCCCCCTCCTTTGCCTCCTCCTTTCCTGCTGTAGGCTTCCTCCACCGCTAGGTCACCACCATGTGTAGCCAGTCCATGTTATGGGACTGTTATCCATCTTGCCGATGCCCCTGAGAACACAGGTATTAAAATCTAAGCTGTTGCCTGCGCACATATACCCTCACATATACCTAGGAATGGCTGCTTGTCATTGCAGGGTATCAGAACTACCGGCAATGGCTGCCATGCCAGATGGCTCTTGCTGTGGCCATGTTTTACATTTCTTCAGACCCATATGTTTTCTGTGTCAGACTCTTAAAAGATGTGTGCTACGAAGTGAACAAAGTTTTGAAAAGTTAAAATTTTTGACATCCTACCTCAAACGCTCGAGGGCAGGGAGGCGCCACTATTAATGCCCCGGTTCGGAAATATTGTAGATCTGGGGCTGATGCACAGAGCAGTCTGAGTAGTAGTGGGGAGTTGGGTAGTCTCCATGTGATCCATGTTTAGATTTAGTGATTTTGCTGTTGCCTCTGCATTTATTGCTCTCACGTCAAATGAAAACAAAATGGATTTCTGTGGCTGGGAGCTATCAAGTGAATTAGAATACATTCTCATAATTACGGAAGGCTAAAATGTGTTATTAGTTCCAGATTTTATTTTATTTACACCCTTTGGGACATTCAAGCATTGATCGGCTTGCAGAATGATGAAGTTATTTTTGTCGGTTTGCTAAAGATATTTGGCTTATATTAATCTTTTCCCCTCAGGTAGCCAATTTCTTTGAACACTATTGGCTAGTTCCAACTGTTTGCTGCATTTCAAGTGCATGTTTTCATGTTCTAGCACTTATGGCATTATGCCATAATAAAGAACAGACATGAGATAATTCAGTACTGGTATTCCCAAGAAAAATTACATCCAAATCTGGACATACAAAAGAGCACTTTAAGCCGAATTATGCATTTTAGTATAGTTTACGAAATTCTGATGCTCTTGGAGTATCCTATAATGCCTTGTTTCTTTTATGACATAATGTAAGATGTTTTGATGTTTTACAAGTACAAACATACGGGCTTCCTGCGTCATTGTAGCTGAGCAAGCGCAGTGACGCCTGTTATCTGGCACTTTCTGGCACTGATGAAACAAACCTATTTCTAACAGGTCACAGCAAAATATTGTGAATGGTTGTTTGAAAAGCATTACTTTCAAAGTAAATTTCCTTTTACGCGAGATGCACTATGTGATTTAAGAAATTCATCATACATTCTCGCACAGAGCGTTTGACTCTCAATTTAAAAATCAACTGTTTGAGGACAACCATTAGAAGAATTTCAAGCACAGAAGATCAGACATTTATGTCGTTGTTAAAAATTTTACTGGCACATTTGTGTAATGTATCTTAAATATCAACATTATATGTGAACGCTTAGCTTCTCTTGCAGCTTATTAATCTTAGAGATCAATATTAATGTAAAAGCTTTTCTTTTCTTGTAGCAACACCATGTACATTAATTTAAATCATTAAGTTTTCCTATTTGTGTGTTTGTGCTACTTAACAGTGATGTTGCTATTGCCTGACTACATCATGTGTCTTATGCTCTGAATATCCAGTGTCATCGGCTGGCAAGATCATGTGACATGAGCTTTGACTGGCTTACAAAAGCACATTGCAATCTAGATTCCAATTCTTTGGAAAGTAACATGCGGTGTTTGGTAGAAACCGAATTGATACTTTCGTAATTGAAAAACATGCAGTGTACATGTAGCTGCACATCAAACATCTTTCCAAAACATGTTTTTTCCCTGCTTTCGTTTTCTAAAGTGCTGGGATATTCTATGCTGGTGTATAAAACCATAAACATTCAGAGTATTGACAAGTTTTACAGTTCTGAGGAAAAGTATACTGTCACTTATCACGGAAAAAGTGTATTTTGATCCGGGAGAAAGTGTATTTTTAACTGGGAAATCCAGGAATAATTTTTTCCTTGACTACCTATACACCCTGAATAATTTCTGTGTATAATAATAATAATTATATTAATTGTATTCTGTGACACTGTACTGGAGAGCACAAGCTCTCTTGCTTTGTCTTTCTCATGTAGGCTATGATAGCGAACAGCAATGCTGTGTAAGTTGCATTATAATAATTTTTTTGGAGTAATTAAATGTGGTATGTTGTAAGGACTCTTGTAATCATTTTAAATTTACCTCCTTCCAATTCGATAATTTACATGCTTTCTTTTTGTTAAGTAATTTGTTACAGACAGGTTCGAGCAGTCAGCAGATCGTTGTGAAGAGATGCAGTGACCAAATGTGTATTGCTCTTAATTATTAATTTGAATTTGCTCATAGCAGTCAGAAACCCTGACATTAAAGGCTGGTCGTTTTAATTATCTTGCAACCCTTCTATGCAAACAATGATGGTGTCAGTACTTGCCCGTGTCAGACACCGGCCCCATGTTTAGTAATTAGGTGATTACCAATCTTACAATGATGTGTTGTCCTGTAAAATTATGGAGGTAAACTAAATTTGATTTAATGAGAGAAGTGCAACAGACCAATATAATAAATAGTTTGTGAATTGTAATTTGTTTATTTTGGGCACTTCCTATCCAGACATCAAGTACATCATGTTATCAATACCATCATCAAATATCATACTTACCAGAACATACCTGATTGTATTAGTTAAAAGAGTAACCTGCCCATACCATCATCAAATATCAAATGTACATGATTGTATCTGTTAAGAGAGTAACGTGTTGAACTATCAGCAAAATTTTCATGTTATGTCACAGAATAAAATAGCATTATTGAAATAACCCTCAAGACTACTCCTGAGAGACAGTACCTGGTATATTTATCATATTTGAATAAAACATACACACCCACACTGAACTAATAAAAAATTTTGTTTGTTTGGTGAGAATACTGTTCTTGGCGTTAGTTGAAATTTGTAGTTTTTCAAGGTTCAAAGACATTATAAAAACATATCTTTCTTTCTTCCTATTTCTCATTCAGAATTATATTTTTGCATCTTTAATTTTGTGAATGTAAATTTTGAGTTCGTCCATGACATTAAGAAATCGTCTCATTTGAGCTCTTATGTTGGACGTCCAGTCGATCAGTGTTCAAGGTTAAGTGCTTTAAAGTTACCATATGTATACCAAATGCAGTTTTGTTCTGAGAGTGTGTGTGCTACCTGAATCTAGTTTTGAAGGAATAAGTTTTGGGATGCAGTTGTGTGTAGGGTCAAATGTAATCTTCTTATTCCTTAGCGTTTGTCACGCCTGCTGGTAGGGTTTGGTGTTTTGGCTGGTTGTCGCCAGTTCTTGCAATATTGTGCCTGATCAGGTTGAAGGCCTGAGATCTTTGTCTTCATGCAGGGTGTCAAGCCATCACTTGCCTTGGTCGTCCTGCTGGCCATTTCCCATTTGCATTTAGGTTGAAACTAGTCTTTGCCACTGTTGTCTCGTCTGCTCTACTGACACACCTGTACCGATGTAGGCGGCTTTCTCTCATTTTGTCTACTATTGGTGCAACACCATATAGCCTGTGTACTTCATTGTGATGTGGTCATGCAATGTTAATTTCGATGTTAACCTAATCTTTTTTGTCTCCATAACAGCAAGTCTTTGCTCTACTTCCTTTGTTGAAGGCCAGCGTTCAGCCCCATACAATGCAACTGGACAGATTACCGATCGGTATACTTTTGATTTGAGCCTGTTTGGAATTTTCTTGTCGCATAGTACTCCCGTAATGGAATGATTTGAGCCATGTGCTGCTAAGGCGGTTGGAGATTTCTGCAATCAGATTTCCATCAGCAGCAATTGTCGAGCCCAAGTGCTTAAAAGTCCTTGCTGTTTGGAGGTCAACACCATTGATTCTGATGGTTACGGAGTCATTTAAATCTGTGGAAAGGTAATATGTTTTCAACATATTGAGCCATAGTCCTACATCTGCAAGGTAGTCATTCCAGGCTCGGACTTGAAGTTGTAGGGTCAAATGTAATGACTGCAGTAAACAGTACGTAGGGCAAACAGGGAGGAATTCTGAAACTAGATTCAGGGAGCACACATACTCTTAGATTAAAACAGAATTTGGGACACATATGGCAACTTTAAAGCACTCAATTACAAACATTAATCAAAATCTGGACGTTCTACACAGAGCTCAATAGGGAAAACTCTTTAATGTCTTTGAGCAACTCAGAGTTTACACTCATAAAAAGCAAGATCTAAATTTAATTCTGAATATGCAGATCGAATACAGCCACAGCGCCCCTTTTAAAATTTATGACGATGTACTAAGGCGATGATTGTTGCATCAAATGTCCAAAGCGGTGGGAGAGAGTATGCAGCGGGGCAGCTGGAACATGTGTACCTGTCTGAAGTCAGTGAAGAGGCCCTCCTGTGTGGCCCTCTGTACATGGCTGTATTCTGCATACAGTCTGGAACCGCGTGACCGCTACGGTCGCAGGTTCGAATCCTGCCTCGGGCATGGATGTGTGTGATGTCCTTAGGTTAGTTAGGTTTAAGTAGTTCTAAGTTCTAGGGGACTGATGACCACAGCAGTTAAGTCCCATAGTGCTCAGAACCATTTGAACCATGTGTATTCTGCAGACGACCGGTCGGCTCATGACACAACACCAATGATACAACACCAATGACATAGCACCAAAACAGCGACTGTGTGAGGAAGCAAGCCACAATGAAGGCAGGCTTGAAGCAGTGCCATGGATATGGATGCCCTCTGTTTTTTAAATTACAAAATTATAAAAAAATGTTTTGTTTCTATAATATCAGCTTTTAATGTTGATAAACCTCAAATTTTAATTAAGTATCTCTGAGAACAGTGTTCTCACTGTTACGGTGTAAAGTCAAGTATGTGGCAGTCGGAAATGAGAGAGCAGAGAGGGTTGTGGAGAAATGTCAGTCAAATGCACGCTGTTCGACCCCTCTCCAGGTGACAACACTGTGGCAGCGACCTCTATGCAAAGAGGACATCAGAGACACACTGACTGTTCACAGCCCACTTTTTATTTATTTATTTATTTTTTTTTTTTTTTACTGAGCGAGGTGGCGCAGTGGTTAGCACACTGGACTTGCATTCGGGAGGACGACGGTTCAATCCCGTCTCCGGCCATCCTGATTTAGGTTTTCTGTGATTTCCCTAAATCGCTTCAGGCAAATGCCGGGATGGTTCCTTTGAAAGGGCACGGCCGATTTCCTTCCCCATCCTTCCCTCACCCGAGCTTGCGCTCCGTCTCTAATGACCTCGTTGTCGACGGGACGTTAAACACTAATTTCCTCCCCCCCACAGCCCACTTTTACAGCAGCATCAGGATTAGGAACTTAAAGATCAGCGACTTAGGAATTGTGTATAGAGAAGAACAGTGTTTATTTGCATTTCACCCTTGCGACACTTCTGTGTTATTGTCAAAGTTAAGTTTTGTCACCTGAGGATGACATGGTGGCTGGTTGGTACTGTTGGGCCTTCATGGCCTGCCCAGGAGGAGTTTAATTGTTTTAAGTATTGTCATTGTTCATGTCATAATAAAGCTCATTAATACAATTTGTTTGAATGTTGTCTAGCGATCTGAGAAGGCAGGTTTCCTAGACCCCAAATATTTCACATCAAGGCAGGATTGAACATTGGTGACGACTATTACGAAGAACCCAGTGCCTGGTGACCATGGATTTTCTTTTGTTTTGTGCTGGCACTTTAATTCTGATTTGTCATTTTCATTGCAGGGTGTGTTTACTTGCTTTAACAGTGTCTGTTATAGTGTTTTTGTTACTTAGTGTTTTCAGGTGGCCATTGCAGAAATTTTCTTTGCTTGTGCACTTATTTTTATTGCTTGCCTTGTCTGTTTATCGAAGTGAGCAACCCACCTCATCCACTCCCTGCTCAGGTGCCTCAGCAGCAAGAAATCGATGCAACACAGCTAACACAGATGTTTCAGTTCAGTTTCTTCAGTGCTATGCTAGTCCAACAAACTTTTTATTCACATACATATTAGTTGAAAATGTGTGAAATTTCAGTTGGACTCGGGTGCCTCTGTTACACTGCTGAACCATAACACTTACGGACTGTTAGTCTTCCCACGCCTGTGTAAAACTAGCACACAGCTGACGGCTTGTAACAGAGAAAACATTCCCGTTCTCGGAAAATGTACTTTGCCTGCCATGTATCGCATGCTTATGTGAACTGTGACTTTCACTGTGCTACAATCACATGATTTTGAAAACATATTTGGCCTTGGTTCGTTTGATTTGTTTGGCTTCCAAATTCAGGACAGAGTGTTGTCCATGACTGCATTCAGTGCTAAGACAGTGTAGCTAGCTTGCTGAAAGAATTTCCCGGAACATTTTTTTGAAGGTTTAGACAAGGCTAACGATTTTGTTCCATATATTACTATGAAAGACAATGCTCAGCTGAAATTTTTCCAGGCCAGAACTGTTCCCATTGCATTACGGGACAAAGAGGTGACGGAACTTAGAATTGCAAGATAGTAGAGCTGTTCCGCCCATAGAAGCTAGTCAGTGGGCAAGTCCACTAGTTTTGCTCCCCAAATCTTCAGGTCACATTCGCCTCTGTATTGACTTATAAGTCTACTGTCAACCCACTAACTGTGATTGATACTAATCCAGTGCTACACCCAGAAGATCTCATGGACAGATTGGGCACTGGTCGCTACTTTTTAATGGATTTGCTTGATGCATATCTTCAAATACCACTAGATGAAGAATCTCAAACCATGTGTATTGTGAACACTCATTTGGGCTTGTTTAAATATTTGTGTTTGCGTTTTGCCAGTGTTTCCGTGCCTGCCAGTTTCCAACAGTATTTGGAACAGCTGACTGCTCAAGTACTAAACTGCTCAAACTATTAGGATGATATTGTCGTAGCAAGTCATACACCTGAAGTACACATTGCAAATTTGGATGCTTTGTTTTGTGTTTTATCTGATGCAGTACTAAAGTGTAGACTGGACAAGTGAGATTTCTTAAAGCTGAGTTGCAGTATCTTGGTCATGTCCTCAACAGTCAAGGTGTACATCTTCTTCAGTTACATTTATTAGATGTACGGGACCTGCCCATTCCTCGCATTGTCACAGAATTGCAGTCATTATTAGGGAAAATGAACTATTTTATTCAGTTCATACTGAATGCTTCACAAATCACGACTCCATTGCATTGCTTGCATCACAAGAACATCCCCTTTGCTTGGACAGATAAGCGCCAAGAAGCTTTTCTGAAGCTTAAAGATTCATTGCTCAGTGATTGAGGCTTGGTTCATTTTGATCCTGACAAACCAGTTGTGTTGCAAGTTGCCGCTTCTTTTTACAGAAGCGATGCAGTGCTTTTGCACAGATTTGGTGATAAAGACAGGCCTATTGCTTTCGCATCAAAGTGTTCTCCAAAGCTCAGTGTAACTATTCACAAATAGAGAAAGAGGCATTGGCTATTGTGTATGGTGTCACCAAATTACACCATTATTTTTATGGCAGAAAATTCTACTTAGTAACGGATCACAAGTCATTGCAGTCCTTGTTTCATCAAATGAAGCCAGTTCCTGTATGAATTGCCCAAAAATTGCAAAGGTGGGATTTGTTGTTGTCTCAGTACTAGTACGAGATTGTGAATCATCTAACGGCTCAACATGGTAATGTGGAGGCACTTTCACATCTTCCGATTGGCCCACATGCAGACTTAGGTGCTTCTGCAGCATCTTGTTGTCACATTAATGCTCAGGATTCTGAATTCCTTCACTCCTTTCCTCTGAACTATAGGAGAATTGTGCAGGCCATGGAAGCTGATTCAGATTTAAACTTTTCTCAAGTACTTTCGCACAGCCTGGCCTCACTAATTGCATCCACCCTGCGGGTCCGGGGATTAGAATAGGCCCGAGGTATTCCTGCCTGTCGTAAGAGGCGACTAAAAGGAGTCCATCCCCCTCACGGGGGTAGTTAGCGCCTGCGTCCGGAGACGGACGGTTCCACGACCTATAATTGTGGTCTTTTTGGTTTTTCACTTCTCGTTTCTTCCTTCCTTTTGTTGGTTCCTTTCTTTGCTCTTCTCCACCTCACTGTCTTCCTTACTCTTTCCCTTGACTTCTCCTTGCCTTCTCATTGCCTTCTTCTCCTTGCCTTCTCATTGCCTTCTTCTCCTTGCCTTCTCATTGCCTTCTTCTCCTTGCCTTCTCTGGTCTCCGCCTCGGCGTTTGAGACAGTCTGTCCTCTTTCTCTTCTTTTTCCTCTTCTTCCTTCCTCCCTGTGCGTGCCTGAAGGCCGACCCACATGTTCGCACGCGTAGCCGGTGACGGGGTAACGCGTAATTCCCCGCCCTGGGTAGACATGTAAGGCACGCGCGTACCCCCTGGTAAAGGCCAGGCCCGGGGAGGGGTGATTGCCTGAGCTGATACCTTCTGACCATGCCGATTGGTCCCTCCGTCTGTTTCTCGGGAGGTGTGACCTGAGGTGTAAACATTCACCTAAGGCGGGAGTGCCCTCTGAGAGGGTCCCCACAAGGAAGGAGCGCGCCATCGGAGACGCTGGCAATCATGGGGGATTCCTTTGCAATGGATTCTACTCCATCTCTTTCGACTTCTGCCCAAAAACGGAAACGTGACCAGCCACCAGTGACAAAAGTACTACCGCCTGCCCCACATTTCCTCGTCGTTTCTCGATCTGGGGACGGAAAGGATTTTTCCTCTGTCAACCCTTTCGTTATCCAGAAGGGCGTAGATGCCATAGCCGGATCTGTCAAATCTTGTACCAGGTTGCGTAACGGTACCTTATTAGTAGAAACTGAGAGTGCCTTTCAGGCACAAAAACTGCTTCGGGCCACACTCCTGTACACGTTCCCTGTCCGGGTGGAGGCCCACCGAACTTTGAATTCGTCTCGTGGTGTAGTCTATACTAGCTCCCTCGACGGATTGACTGACGAGGAGATTCAATCTTTCCTCGCTGAGCAGGGCGTGACGGCTGTCCATAGGGTCATGAAAAAGGTCAACAATGACCTTGTACCGACCCGGACACTTTTCTTGACCTTCGATAGTGTTAAGCTGCCATCGCGCATCAAGGCGGGCTACGAGGTTATTTCTGTTCGCCCCTATGTCCTGACACCTACGCGCTGCTACCAGTGTCAGCGTTTCAATCACACTCGACAGTCTTGTTCCAATGCGGCTAAATGTGTCACTTGTGGCAGGGATGCCCATGAGGGTGACTGTCCACCTCCGTCTCCTCGTTTTGTGAACTGTCAGGGTGACCATGCCGCATCCTCCCGCGACTGTCCTGTCTATAAGGAAGAACGCTGTACCCAAGAAATTCGGGTCAAAGAGAAAGTGTCCACCTCGGCTGCTCGCAAGCTATTGGCTAGTAGGAAGCCCGCGCTGCTCCCAGCGGGGAGATACAGTACTGTCCTCGCCTCTCCTCGGACTACCAGGGAGGTAGCAACCCAGACATGCGATCTGACCTTCAGCACCACGGTCGTCCGTTCGGCCAGTGCTAAGATAGTGCGGTCGACGTCTCCTCTTCCTCCCATCACCCCACAGACACCAGCCCCTTCATCAGCTTCTGCTAAGACGAAGACCCCGAAGTCAGATGCACGGGCCTTCAAGAAGGAACCATCCCGTGCAGACTTCCTACGTACCTCGACCTCCCAGCCTTCGACCGGTACTTCCACCAAACGTACTTCCAAAAAGGCTCATAGGAAGCACAGTTCTCCTTCTCCGCCTCGGCGCCTTTCTTCTCCTGCGCCACCCAGCGGTTGCCGCCCCAGGCTGTCATCCATTTCGCCTGGCCGCACCGCTGGTAGCCGTACATCTGGCCGTTCACCGGCGGAGGAAGCTCCCCCTCCCGGCCATCCTCTCGAGATGGCCGATGAACCTATAGACCCAATGGACGATGACTGTCCGCCTACTGATAGCGGCGGCAGTGCTGGCTCGAAGCCAGGCCCTCAGCGGCCTTCGAGGTGACCCCTTCTTTCATCTTCCTTTTCTTACGATGGCACTTATTCACTGGAATATTCGCAGCATTCACTCCAACCGAGAGGACTTGAAGTTGCTGCTCCGCTTGCACCGTCCGCTCGTCGTAGCCCTCCAGGAAACGAAGCTACGCCCATGCGATCAAATTGCCTTGGCACACTACACCTCTGTGCGTTTTGACCTACCCCCTGTGGTAAGTATCCCAGCTCATGGAGGGGTTATGTTGCTGGTCCGGGATGATATTTACTACAATCCCATCTCGTTGCACACCGGCCTGCAGGCAGTTGCCATCCGCATTACTCTTCTCACTTTTACGTTTTCCTTTTGTACCGTTTACACTCCATCGTCATCTGCCGTTACCAGGGCAGACATGATGCAACTTATTGCTCAGCTACCTGCACCATTTTTGTTAACTGGAGACTTCAATGCCCACCATCCCCTTTGGGGCTCTCCAGCATCCTACCCGAGGGGCTCCTTGTTAGCAGACCTTTTCAACCAGCTCAATCTTGTCTGCCTCAATACTGGCGCCCCTACTTTTGTTTCGGACACATCTCACACCTATTCCCATTTAGACCTCTCTATCTGTACTCCCCAACTTGCACGCCGGTTTGAGTGGTATGCACTTTCTGATACATATTCGAGCGACCACTTCCCGTGTGTTATCCATCTCCTGCAGGATACCCCCTCTCCGTGCTCCTCTAGTTGGACCATCTACAAGGCAGACTGGGGGCTCTTCTCTTCCAGGGCGACCTTTCAAGATCAAACCTTCACAAGCTGCGATCGTCAGGTCGCACACCTCACGGAAATCATTCTCGCTGCTGCTGAATATTCCATCCCTCACCCTACTTCTTCTCCACGTCGCGTACCAGTCCCCTGGTGGACCGCAGCATGTAGAGACGCTTTACGTGCTCGTCGACGTGCTTCACGCACATTTAAACGCCACCCTACAGTGGCGAATTGTATCAATTATAAACGATTACGTGCTCAGTGTCGTCGTATTATCAAAGAAAGCAAGAAAGCCAGCTGGGCTGCTTTCACAAGCACCTTCAACAGTTTTACTCCTTCTTCTGTTGTCTGGGGTAGCCTGCGCCGGCTATCTGGCACTAAGGTCCACTCACCAGTTTCTGGCTTGAAGGTCGCGAATGACGTCCTTGTGGCCCCTGAGGCTGTCTCCAATGCCTTCGGCCGCTTTTTCGCAGAGGTTTCGAGCTCCGCTCATTACCAACCTGCCTTCCTCCCCCGCAAACAGGCAGAGGAGGCTAGGCCACCTAACTTCCGCTCCTCGAATTGTGAAAGTTATAATGCCCCATTCACCATGCGGGAACTCGAAAACGCACTTGGCCGATCACGGTCCTCCACTCCAGGGCCTGATTCTATTCATATCCAGATGCTGAAGAACCTTTCTCCTGCGGGTAAAGGTTTTCTTCTTCGTACATACAATCGCATCTGGATTGAGGGACATGTTCATGCTGGCGCGAGTCTATTGTTGTCCCGATTCCTAAGCCGGGGAAGGACAAGCACTTGCCTTCCAGTTATCGACCTATCTCGCTTACCAGCTGTGTCTGTAAAGTGATGGAGCGAATGGTTAACTCTCGATTGGTTTGGCTGCTCGAGTCTCGACGCCTACTTACCAATGTACAATGTGGATTTCGTAGGCGCCGCTCTGCTGTTGACCATCTGGTTACCTTGTCGACCTTCATTATGAATAACTTTTTGCGGAAGCGCCCGACCGCGGCTGTGTTCTTTGATTTGGAGAAGGCTTACGACACCTGTTGGAGGGCGGGCATTCTCCGCACCATGCATACATGGGGCCTTCGCGGTCGCCTCCCTCTTTTTATTTGTTCCTTTTTAATGGATTGACAGTTCAGGGTACGTGTGGGTTCTGTCCTGTCCGACACCTTTCGCCAGGAGAATGGGGTGCCACAGGGCTTAGTTTTGAGCGTCACTCTCTTCGCCATCGCGATCAATCCAATAATGGATTGCCTCCCAGCTGATGTATCAGGCTCCCTTTTCGTGGACGATTTTACCATCTATTGCAGCGCGCAGTGTACACGTGTCCTGGAGCGCTGTCTTCAGCGTTCTCTTGACTGTCTTTCCTCCTGGAGTGTCGCCAATGGCTTCCGTTTTTCTGCCGAGAAGACGGTCTGTATTAACTTCTGGCGCTACAAAGAGTTCCTCCCACCGTCCTTACGACTCGGTCCCGTTGCTCTCCCAATCGTGGAGACAACCAAATTTTTAGGCCTTACATTTGACAGGAAACTTAGCTGGTCTCCACATGTGTCATATTTGGCCGCCCGTTGTACCCGTTCTTTAAATGTCCTCCGTGTTCTCAGTGGTATGTCGTGGGGAGCGGATCGAACCGTCCTACTTCGTCTATATCGGTCGATCGTCCGCTCCAAGCTGGATTATGGGAGCTTCGTATACTCCTCTGCACGGCCATCCATCTTACGCCGCCTCAACTCCATACAACATCGGGGTTTACGACTTGCGATCGGAGCATTTTATACTAGTCCCGTAGAGAGTCTTCATGCTGACGCTGGCGAATTGCCACTCACCTACCGGCGCGATATACTGCTTTGTCGGTATGCCTGTCGGCTACTGTCAATGCCCGACCATCCGTCTTATCGTTCCTTTTTTGACGACTCTCTCGACCGTCAATACGGGTTGTATGTCTCTGGCCTGCTACCCCCTGGAGTTCGCTTTTGTCGCCTCCTTCAACACCTTAATTTTTCACTCCCTGCAACCTTTCGAGTGGGCGAGAGCCACACGCCACCTTGGCTCCAGGCTCAGGTCCGCGTTCACCTTGACCTCAGCTCGCTCCCAAAAGAGGTTACCCCCGGTTCGGTCTACCACTCCCGTTTTTTGGAACTTCGTTCGAAGTTCATCAACATGACTTTCATTTATACAGATGGCTCTAAGACCAATGACGGGGTCGGGTGTTCCTTTATTGTCGGGGCACAAAGTTTCAAATACCGGCTCCATGGCCATTGTTCGGTCTTCACAGCTGAGCTCTTTGCCCTCTACCAGGCTGTTCTTTACATCTGCCGCCACCGACATTCTGCTTATGTCATCTGCTCCGACTCCCTGAGCGCCATCCAGAGTCTCAGTGATCCGTACCCGGTTCACCCTTTCGTACACCGGATACAACGCTCTCTTCAGCAGCTGGTGGACGTTGGTTCTCCGGTTAGCTTTATGTGGGTTCCTGGCCATGTCGGTATCCCTGGGAACGAAGCTGCAGATGCCGCGGCCAAGGCTGCGGTCCTCCAGCCTCGGACAGCTTCTTGTTGTGTCCCTTTGTCCGATTTTAGCAGGGTCATTTGTCGGCGCATTTTATCGCTGTGGCATGCCGATTGGGCTGCACTTACAGACAAGCTTCGGGCCTTAAAACCTCTTCCCGTGGCTTGGATGTCCTCCTCACGCCCTTCTCGGCGGGAGGAGGTAGTTTTGGCCCGGTTAAGAATTGGACACTGCCGGTTCAGCCATCGCCATCGGCTGCGCCGGCGCCGTTCTGCCCATGTGGGCACTTGCTGACGGTTCGACACATTTTAATGTCCTGTCCCGATTTTAACACACTGCATCTAGATCTTAACCTGCCAAGTACTTTCGATGCCATTTTAGCGGATGACCCACGAGCAGCTGCTCGTGTTCTTCGTTTTATCAATTTGACAAACCTCTCTAAGGACGTTTGATGATGCTGTTTTTTAATCCTATGCCTGTCAGTATGTCTTTTATCGTGTTTTCCCTTTTAGTTGTTGTTGTCAACTTGTGCCTCGCGGTGCATTCTTAGAGTAGTCAGGGCGCTAATGACCATTGAAGTTGTGCGCCCTGCAAAAAGAAGTGTTGCAGTTACTTCACCACAGACATGGGGGGATTGTACATACAAAACAGTTGGCATGTTGACTGTGTACTTGGCAGGGTATGGACACACAAGTAGAACAGATGACGTCACAATGTCACGCATGTGGAGAAAATCAGTTCGCTCCACCACAAAAATTCTCTGCTTGGCCTAAGTCGCAATCACCATGGCAACATGTACACATAGACACTGCGGGACCTTTTTGGAACACTTGTTGGTTGATTGTCGTAGACTCTTATAACGGGTTTCCTTTTGCTGTGCCAATGAACTCAATGTCATGGAGCAGAGTTCAGGCATTGTCCTCTATTTTTTGCCTTGAAGGTTTGCCTGAAGTCATAGTGTCAGACAACGACCTTCAGTTCACGTCAAATGAATTTGAAACATCCTGTGAATGCAATGGCATACAGCATCTAACCAGTGCACCATTCCATCCACAGTCGAATGGCGAAGCGGAATGTTTTGTCAGAACCTTCAAGCAGCAGATGGCCAGACTTCGCACTACACATGCCAGGGATCAAGCATTGAAACTGTTTCTCGCCTCCTATCGTTCGCATCCATGAGATGGACCATCACCAGGGGAATTGCTTTGTGGCCACCGACATCAGTCACTCTTCTACCGTCCTCAGCAACAGGCACCGAAGGAGGACCGCAAGTATTGCTTCACGCTGCATGATGTGTTTTACAGTGTTTTTAGCAGCAGAAGATGGTGGGTGCGAGGTGCGATCGTTTGTCGACTTGGTGCATGCATGTAACTCATTTCAGGGCCTGACAGACTGCAGCGCCGACATCACAATCAAATTTGCCACTGTGACGTGTACAGTGATCCTTCTGTATCTCTTCCCCCAGATTCATGGATCAAGAGGACAGCGAGGCCACAGGAGCCGCCAGAGGGTGTCATTACAACATCGTGGGACAACCCCATGCAGACGGGCAGCCAACACCTTCTGCATCTGGTTATGGGCCTCAGAAGGTGGATGTGTTCCCTTCTGGTCATTTTCTGGGGGACATTTCCACCAGAGCGAAGGCCACATGGCGAGGTACGACTGGAAGCCTGGCGTCCCCTGCAGCCATAGCTTCCAGTCCCTCAGAGAATCCACACTGCTGGCTCTCCTGCCATTGTTGAGCTCCCTATACGACGACAGTCCATCGCTTTGGGAGGAGGAATGTTGTGGCTTATAGTCAAGTGCTGGCACGCCAGTCAGAAATGAGAGGGCAGGGAGGGCTGTGAAAAAGACGTCAGCCAATTGCATGCTTAGCGACCCCTCTCCCGGATGGTAGCATGATGGCAGTGACCTCTATGCGAAGAGGACTTAAGTGCCATGCTGACTGGTTGCGGCCCACTTCTGCAGCAGCATCAGGACTATGTGCACGTCGCCCTTTGCTTGCGACACTTCTGTGTTTCTGTCAAAGTTAACTATTGTCATTGTTCATTTCATAATAAAATTCATTAATATGATTTGTATGAATTTTGTGTAGCAATTTGAGAAGGTGATTTCCTAGACCCGACATATTTGACATCAAGACAGAATTCAACACTTGCCAAAAAAAATTATTATTAATTCAGTGTGGGAATATGTGTTATACTCAAATGTGGAAAATGTACCAGAAGCCTTATGTTGGCAGCAGCTTTGTGGGTTATATTAATAATGTATATTGTACCAAACTATTATTTTATCCTGTGACATAGGGTGTAAGTTTTATTGACAGCTGGATATAGTACTCTTGTAACTGATAGATATGTTGCAATACATGTAAAGGCTGATGATATTATTATACAGGGTGTATCAAAAAGAATAATTCAATTTGGCACTTCTATATTTGTGAAACTAATAAACATATACAATGAATTTTGTTTTTTTATGAACGGGAAACTCAAAAAGTTTTTTTTGTACCTTTTCATAGTTGTTCAATATGCCCCTCTTGAGATACATGGTATATGTCTATGTGGTATTCAGATTGTTCCACACTGCAGCAAACATGTCTTGAGTTTACTGAGCGAGGTGGCGCAGCGGCTAACATACTGGACTCGCATTCGGGAGGATGACGGTTCAATCTCGCGTCCGGCCATCTTGATTTAGGTTTTCTGTGATTTTCCTAAATCGCTCCAGGTAAATGCCAGGATGTTCCTTTGAAAGGGCATTTCCGACTTCCTTCCCTGTCCTTTCCTTCCCCATCCTTCCCTAATCCGATGAGACCGATGACCTCACTGTCTTGTCTCCTCCCCCAAACAACCCAACCCCATCTTGAGTTACTGCTTCCACAGCTGCTGTTATGCAGTGTCTCAGTTCATTATTTGTTGGTGTTAATGGAGGCACATAAACAGAGTGTTTTATAAACCCCCACAAGAAATAATCACATACAATCAGGTCCTTGGAGGCCAGTAATGCAAGGCTGAATCATCCTTCAGTAATCCTTTGATTGAAAAACTACCACACTTCCAGATGCCAGTGTGGTGGTGCCGCATCCTGTTGGTAAATGTCATTCGAATCCGTCTTCAACTGTGGGAACAGAAAGTTCTCAAGCATATTGAGGTATGTGGTTTGTGTAAACGTGTTCTCGACAAAGAAAAATGGACCATACAACTTTTCCTGTGAAACTGCGCAAAACACATTAAATTTTGGAGTTGTACAATTTCATGTGGTTGTTCTGTCCTCCACATTTTCGCATTATGATAGTTCACCTTTCCATTTAAATGGAATGGTGTCTCCAAGCGTGGAAGAAAACTGACATCCTCCATCTTGCCAAGAACAAAATTACAGAACTCCACAGATTGTTGCTTGTCACCTTCACATAGAGCTTACAGTAGTTGAATTTTGTATAGTTTCATATGGAAACATCTACGCAACACACGCCACATGTCTACAGACATCGGGAACATGTTGAGCTGTCAAACTGCATGGCAAATGGATTTCTGTGGACTCCTTGTTAAACTATGGCAAATGTGTTCGACATCTGTTTCAGACATTCGGGGATGGCCCGGTGATTTGCCCTTACACAAACAACCTGTTTCTCGAAATTGTTCATGCCATGGTGTAATGCTCTGTGCTGTAGGAGAATCCACGCCATACCTAGTATGAAAAACATGATGAACAGTTATTACTGACCCGCACTGCGAAAAACGTAGAACATAAAATGCTTTCTGTTGCTCTACCATTTTTACTAGAACTGAAGTGGGCGCACACTGCTGCTACCTAGAGGGAACCATGTAAAACTTGAGTGTTTGCCCTTTCCAACAATACATTTTTGTGCACATGCCTCAAATAACGTAGTAGTTATGAATTTTTTTTTTAAAAAATCAGGTGATTCTTTTTGGTACACCTTGTATGATATTACATATTTCATAGAATATTTGTTGAATAATTGTAATACACTTGTCTTCAGATCTGAGGATGGTTCATCTTAAACTGAAACCAGTCATTAAAAAAAAAAAAAAACTGGTGCAGTCAAGACAGACAATAAAAAAAAATTTCACATGAAATATATTGGATCTAATGGCAACACATAGACTTGATCTCTTTGTGGATGTCCACGCTGAAACTGATTATCAGTGACCATGTGACATTTGCAGCACTGATAGTTTCAAAAGTGTGAAGGACATCTAAAACAAAGTGAAAGATTTATATTTTCAGCTAACTGGATAAAGAGGCAGTAATTTTATGTATCAGCGAGGAATTTGAAACATTTAACTCTTGGCAGTGTCTTGTAGAAGAACTTCACCACAAGTTTAAAAGAATAGTCGTCCGTGCACTGGATAGGTATCTATCTAGTAGAACACTTCATGATGGGAAGGACGCTTCATGGTATATTAACATATCACTGTAAAGAAATTTTTAAAGAAGCAGACTGTGTAAAAGGTGTAAAATTTATAAAGCCATAACTAGAGAGATTCTGAATGAAACAAGATATGCTATCAAGAAGTCAGAGGCATACTTTGTGTGCCACCAACCCATGCCAGCCAACCTCAGATAAACTGACTTGCACAGCATGTCTAGGATCAGTCTGACTGCCTGGTTTAGGTGTTGTCAGGTCCCACTCTGAGCTGGCTGGCCAGGCACTTTTCTTCTGGGCTAGCCCGCTGGGCTGTAAGCAGCTCATGTATCACGACACAGGCTAAACTAGCCATGCAACTGGCTGTGGCTAACCTACTGACACAGAGGGCATAGATGGAATATCTGCAAAAGTAATCAAACTCTACTCACAGTACCTAGTTATGCGTCTGACATTCCTATTAAACTTGGTAATGGAGAAGTGACTGTTTCTCACATGTCTGCAAAAGAGTAAAGTAGTGCCAGTTTACAAAGTTGGTGACAAGGAGATCTGGGGAACTAAAGATCTATAACAATGACACCTGTAATGTCTCTTGCAGCGGTCTCTCCACGATATTTTCAGAAATTTTATAAATTATATAACTCAGTACATATCTCGAAATATCTCTTCTTATCTTACCGATTCCTAAACTTTAATATACAATGATTATCAGTGCAAAGAAGTTTCAAGCCCTATTATTCCTTGGAGCGTCCATTTACTCCATGGAATAGCTTCTCTGCTATCTATGTTGTCTCTTATGAAAATAATGAAGGGGATCTTGCTGATTAGCCGTGAAAGGAGGAGGATGTATATGTGTGTATTGTTGAGCTAGTCGCCATCTTGATGAGATTCTGTATGAGAAGGAATTTAATACAGTGAACTAAACTAAAGTAAGTGTGTTCGCGTATTATTTAACTGATTATTATTGACAGTGTCTGCTTACTACGCTGTGTTGCACGGGATCAGTGGGGAACGTCTGATTTACACTGGACGAACCTACCGTTTTGTATGCTCAAGATATCCAGTTTATTATTTCAAAAAAATAGGCTAACACGGTCTTACCAGCAGATCTCCGGTCTTCCACCTGTGATCACCGAAAGTTAATAATTATTACAAATGTTTTCAGGAGATCAACTGACAATTTTCGTCGCACCGAGACTTCGAAATTGCTTCACTGCCTTATGGAATTTAAGTTAAGCTCAATTTAATCAGGATAGAACAGTATTGAACTGTGTGAATGTGATAAGCCAGCTTTGTGAATGAAAATTCCCTTAATATACACATGTTTTTACTATCCTGATCAGTGAAGCTAAATCAGGCCGGTGTGAGAGAGGTTTTTTTTAATTTTAGATCCCTCGAAAAAAATATTAAATACCCACATTATCAAAAATTGTAGAAATAGCTGTTCAAACCAAGTTATAAATTTTGTAGAAAAAAAGTCCTGGATGAAGCATTACATGGATTTAGGAAAGGGAAGTCTACAAAAACAGCTGTGGCAAGTTTCATGACGCACACAGTCAAAGGTTTGGAAGAATGAAAGAAAGTTTGTAGCATATTTTGTGATCTCGCAAAAGCCTATGACTGTGTATGCCATATTACTCTGATAGATAAACTACACAGATGTGGTATCAGGGTGAACGCAGCCATTCTAATAAAGTCATTTGCAGAAAACAGAGAACAAAATGTAGAATTAAGATACAATGTAAAAATAAGACTGAGATCTTTTACTCTGATTTTCATGTGGCAAAGTCTGGGATAGCAGCATCAGTAAAAGAAAATGTAACCATGCATGCAGATGGTACATCCCTCATTGTAAGTGAAAGCTCAATAAATGATTTAGATACAAGAACTGTAATGGATGTAGAAAGGGCAAATGAATATTTAAGTGAAAACAAGCTATTTAGAAATGAAAAGAAAACAAATTCTTGCAAAGAAAGCAACAAATTAACAGAAATTAAATATAAGACTTAGGGACACACTGCTAACAGAAAATGATAGTCGTAAGTTCCTGGGATTGACAGTATACAGACTTATCACTTGGGAAAATCATATGTAAAAGATCAGCTCAAAAATAAGCAGCAGTGTATTTTCACTTTAGAAAATGTCCCACATAGTTGATGATAAACTGTTAAAGATGTACTATAGACTACATTATCCACAGTTATTATACTGAATAATAACATGGGACAGGGCAGCAAATGTGCATATGAAGAGACTGCTGCAAAACAAAGCAGCCAGATGTATTGGAAGGCTATCACCAAGATACTCCTGTAAAAGCAAATTCCAAGAATATAAAAATATGACCAAGCACTCTACACTTATATCTGAAACTATTATGTACGTTAAAATTAAATTGTACGCCAATTCTAAACAGAGAACTACACAATTACAGCAGAAGAGTAAAAGATGACTATCTCGTCTATAGAATCCAACTACAACTGGCCAATAAATGCCCTATTGAAGTGGGGTGCTTATGATACAACAGATTACCAAGCAGTTTGTAAAGTACAAAAGCGCTGCCAGTTTTCAAAACAAAACTAAGAGAGTGCTTAAAAATGGCATGTTTGTATGTGTTAAAGAATATTTTGAGACCAATCGAAAAGAATTAGAAAGATTTTGCAGTACTGACGCAATAATTTGAGAACTGAACTACTTTTACTGTGTAAATGAAAAGTAAACTTTAAAATTTTTGTTCTGGCTTGTCCATTGCAGCAGAAATTGTAATTGGTTGCCTAGATGTAGTGAATTAAATGTATTCATTAATTATTTTATACATATGTGTAATTCTATTGTAAATTAATAATATATAGGCTCAAATTGTTATTTGAACTGCAGCTAAAATTGTAAATGTATCTGATATCACTCTAAACAGTGACCAAAGGATGGATAAATAAATAAATCCCAAATGGGTGTACTGTTTCATAGTGTCATTGACTTGGACTAAATTAAGAAGAAATACAAACAATTGATCACTAAAATTTGTTTACTTTGATTTTCTTACAATAAACTGTTGTTCTTCTCTCTCTTTTTCACTTTTCTTTTGAAAAAGAAATCGTGGTGCTTCATTTTATTTGGCATCTTAAATGAAGCATTTGAACCTAGTGCAAGATGTGACTGTGTGGTTAACATAATTGTTGAGGGGATCATAATTAACTGATTGAAAAATAAACTAAAAACTGTTGCTTTTTCGGTGGCAGAAGCAGTGGAGATGGAGATATACCAAATAAATCAATAAGAGATAGCACTGATCCCCCCATGGCACACAAAACAGGTCAGAATACTCTTGCAGGAGCAATGAAAAAGGCTTGCCAAATTTAAAAAAATACAAAATCCCCAGGACTGGCAAAGTAGCTCCGTACTTAGCAATCATTAACAACTGCTCGCTTGTAGAAAGACCCCTACTCAAAAGATTGGAAAATTGTACAGTCACACCAATACCCCAGAAAGGAGATAGAAGTAACCCACTGGATTATAGACTTGGATCATTAATGTCAAATTAGTGCTCAGAGCCATTTGAGCCATTAATGTCAATATGCAGTGACATTTGGAAAATATACTGTGCTTGAACATTTTGAATCACCGCGAAGAAAACAATTTATTGACGGATAACCAACATGGATTCAGAAAATATCATAATTGTGAAACACAACTAGCTCTTTATTCTCATGAAATAGTGAGTGCTATCAACAAGGGACGTCAGATTGAATCCATATTTTTAGATTTCCAGAAGGCTTTTGATACCATTCCTCACAGACTTCTAATTAAATTGCATGCCTATGGAGTATCATCTCAGTTGTGTGATTGGATTTGTGATTTCCTGTCAGAAAGGTGACAGTTCTTAATAACCGGTGAAGAGCCATAAAGTAAAACAGAAGTAATATCTGGCATTCCGCAAGGAAATGTTGTAGGCCCTTTGTTGTTCCTGTTCTACGCAAAATAATTTAGGAGACAATCTGAGCAGCCCTTTTCAAGTGTTTGAAGATGATGCTGTCATTGACAGTCATGTAAAGTCATCAGGTGATCAAAGTGAATTGCAATAAGATTTAGACAAGATATCTGTATGGTGCAAAAAGTAGCAATTAATTCTAAATAATGAAAAGTGTGAAGCTATGAACATGAGTAGTAAGAGGAATCCGCTAAATTTCAGTTACGTGATAAATCCCACAAATCTGAAGACTATAAACTCAACTAAATACTTAGGGATTACAATTGCAAATAACTTAAGTTGGAATGATCACATAGACAATGTTGTGGGAAAAGTAAACCAAAGATGGCGATTTATTGGTAGAACACTTATAAAATGTAACAGATCTATTAAGTATTGTTTATGCTACACTTGTCCGCCATCTTTTCTGGAGCATTGCTGTACGGTGTGGGATCCACGTCAGATAGGATTGACAGAGGACATTGAAAAAGTTCAAAGAAGGGCAGCTCATTTTATATTATCACAAAATGAGGGAGAGTGCCATGCGTATGGTACATCAATTGGGATGGCAGTCATTAGAACTCTTCTTCATCTTCACGCGATCAGGCCCAGAGGACCGCGCGCCACCACAGTTAGAGCTCTCCATCCATCTCTGTCTTCTGCTATCTGTCTCCAGTTTTCCGTGACTCCCAGCTGCAACAGGTCTTCTCTCACTCCATCGATCCACCTCTTTCTAGGTCTTCCCACTGGTCTGCTGCCTGACGGGATCCAGTCCATTGTGATTTTGGGCCATCTTGTTGCCTCCAGTCTAACAACATGTCCAGCCCATTGCAGTCTTTTGCTTCTCATCACTCCCAAGATGTTAGGCTCCTTGTACAGCTCTTCTAATTCAGTGTTATGGCGTCTTCTCCATTCTCCAGTAGTCTGATCTCTGACTGGTCCAAATATTTTCCTGAGGACTTTCCTTTCAAATGTTAGCAGTCGCTTAAGGTCTTGTTTTCGAGTGCTCCAGGTTTGAGAACCGTAAAGTACTACTGGCATTATTAATGTCTTATACAACCGTAGCTTTAGTTGTTGCGAGACACTTCTACATTTTAATATAGGGTCTAGAGAGTGATAGCATCTGCTTCCCACCTGCAGTCGTGCTTTTATCTCTGCTTCAGTTGATGTTACTTCTGTAAAAAATGATCCAAGGTATTTGAACTCTTTCACATGTTTATACATGGTGTTGTTCACAATTAAATCTTGAGAGTTCTGGATCTTTCTTCCTATGGTCATATACTCTGTCTTTTCAGAGCTAATTTGTAGACCGATCCTAGCTGCCAATAACTCCAAGGTCTGGATACTTCTCTTCAGATCTTTTTGTGTGCATGCTAATAGTGCAGTGTCGTCTGCATAGGCCAGATATGTAATGTGTTCATTACCAATTTGAATGCCCTCGATGTTTTCTTTGTTGAAATCCCGCATTACCTTCTCGAGTGCCAGGTTGAAGAGGACAGGTGATAGCCCATCTCCTTGGCGTAATCCTGTTACAACTTGGAAGCTTTCTGTCATTCAGTCATTAGAACAAAGACATTTTTTGCTGCGGCATAACCTCCTCATGATATTTCAATCATTCTCCCCAGAGTGTGAAAATTTTTGTTGGCATCCACCTGGGGAGAACTGATTATCATAGTAAAATAATAGCTCACATGTAAAGATTTAAGCTTTTGATTTTTCTCCACAGTGTTCAAGAATGGAACAGTAGAGTAGCAGCTTAACGGTGGTTCAGTAAATCCTCTACCAGGCAGAGTAATCATATAAATGTAGTCTTATAGTCAGCCCAGGAGGTTAAGAGAATTGGTATGCTCTGAGGCACTCAAGGTAACATCATTTCCAAAGAGTTTCTATCTATATCAGATTAAGAATCGGGCCAATAAATGGAAGGACACTGTCATTTCAGATGTGTATGTAGTATCACTGAATGAAGGAAACTAAAGTTCACTGTGTTCTTTTAATTGGAATTATGTTGGCCTGGTTTGAGTGGGATATAATCTTGAGAGAACTGCTTCAATCACCAAGTGGTAATGAATGAATGCTGTAATCACACTTCTATCCTAAGTAAAATAATGAGGATCTACTGATTCTATCGTATTGTGTCAATGTGTGAACTTTTGTATAGTAGAAGGGAAAAAGTGCTTGGAAGAAGTATGTTAGGGGATTGAGATATCTTTGGATAAGGTTCTTGCTTTTTGTGACTGATACGTAGATGAGATATTGTGTGATAGCTATGTTTGTAACAGAAGTATATTTTAATTATATTTTGTTCTGTCTCTTGTATGGAAGTGTAAAAGTACGTGTGAATACTTATGCTATAGCAAAATATCTCTTTCAGCTCTAGGGTTTCCTACACACATGGGTGGGTCACATGAAACTGTGACCTTTCTAGATGTACACAGCCATAGCACACAGTGAGCATTGTGGCCTGCACTTAGTCACAGCAGACGAGCTTCTGGCTGGCTGTAATGGTACAGCTGCACTAAACAGACCAACCTGGTGTCAGCACAGCCTAAAAAGACTGATGTGGGGTGATGGGCCACTGAGTGCCCAGCCACCTTGAGACAGTATACAGCAGGCTAGCCTGTCCATCGCACAATGCTGTCCAAGTTGGTAATATGTGAAGCTGAAGCTGTCAGTGACTACCACCTTAGAATCTTATTGAAACATTTCTCACAAAATCCTAACAAACCCAGGCCATATGTAAAAGCTGTTTTTTTACTACATTTAGTGTCCATACGCTCATGGATGATACAGGGTCACAAGATAACAGCAGAAATGTTGAACTCCATGTCTTTCAAAAGGAATATCCAGAACTGTTGCTCAATTACATTTATCACACAACTGCAAAATTGAGTAATATAGACATTAGTATAAAAGGCATTGAGAAACAACTGAAATTGCTAAAACCAAATAAATCTTCAAGGCCTGACCGAATCCCTATCAAATTCTATACAGAATATATGGCTGTGTTAGACCATATTTTAACTACGAGGGCCATCATCCAATTGCGCACGAAGTCTTCCACACTCTCATCATTTTCAAATCATCGCTCTCGTAGAGCTTCTTTAAGTGGTCTGAATAAATGGAAATTGTAGGGCGATAAGTCTGGGCTGTAAGGAGGATGATCAAGTATAGTCCAGTGCATTTTCTGTATCTTGGAGACAGTTAGAGCTGTGGTATGGGGTCGCGCTTTGTCGGGGAGGAGGATGACCTTTCGAATCGATTGGTGTCAATATGCAACTCTCGCCTTGTTCAACAGTTTGCAGTAGTAAGCAGCATTGATTGTGCATCGCTCATGCAAAAAATCAATCAGAAAAATTCCTTGCAGATCGAAGAAAATGGCGAAAGAACCTTGCCAGCTGACACTCTTTAAATCGTGGCTTTCACTGGTGCTGCCTCCCCTTTCCTCCACCACTCCTTAATGGCTTGTTTGGATTCTGGAATGTAGTGGCAAACCCATGTTTCATAGCAGGTAATGATCCGACTCAAAAATGCATCACCTTCTTCTGCAAACTTGGTGTAATCCTCTGACAGACTTCAAACATCTCGACTTCAGATTTTCAGTCAAAAGTTTAGGGACTGATCTGGAACACATTTCACGGAACTGCAGGTCATTTGTGATGATTGCTTGACAGCTCGCATAACTGATTCCGACTTTTTGTGGAATTTCTGATACTCTTGCCCGTCGATTGCCATCAATAATGTCTTTAACCGCACTTATGTTTTTGTCTGTAATGCTGTTCTGAGGACTGCGATTGTGTTGCTGATTTTCCACATGTTCTTGTTCTTCCTTGAACCTTTTGTGCCAGGCAAACACAAGCATCCTTGATAATGTTTTATCACCAAACTGTGCAGTCAATCTTTGGCAAATTTCTGCTGCTGCAACTCCTTCATGAGCAAGAAATTTGATAATTATGTATTGTGCAATGGAGGGGTGCACTTATTACTCAAACATCGTGAGCGTTACTGATGAAACGACAGGAAATATTTAACATCATGCTCTCCTCACTTCCAGCAGTCCTGCCTAAGCACAGCAGAAGTGCGGGCCCAGTCCTACCAACTGTTGATGTTCAGGAACAAAAATCCCATTTATATTTGATCCCCCCTTGTATAATATACTGTAGAGGAAACAATAAAACCTGACCAGTAGCAGGAAGAAAACACAGGTGACACCATTCTATGAGAGAGGCAACAGAAGTGATCCACAAAACTACTGTCTAATATTCACAACACCCATTTGTTGCAGAATCTTAGAACAGACTTTGAGCTCAAATTTAGTGAGGCATCTCAAACAGAATTACCTCCTCCTTGCTGTCCAGCATGGATTCCAAACACATTGGTCATATGAAATTCAGCTTGGGCTTTTCTCAAATAAACATCGTGAAAGCCATGTATCAAGGCAGTCAGGTAGATGCAGTATTTCTTGACTTCCAAGAAGCATTTAACTCAGTACCAAATGTACACTTATTACCAAAAGTGCAATTGTATGGAGATTTCAAGGGAAATTTCCAAAGAGATTGAAGATTTATTGGTGGGGAGGATGCAGCATGTTTTCTTGAATGGAGATTCGTCAACAAGTGTCAAAGTAACTTCAGATGTCCCCCGAGAAAGGCTAGTGGGGCCCATGCTGTTCATATTAATGACCTTGCAGACAATAGTAATAGCAATCCCAGATGTTTTTCAGCTGATACAGTTTTATACAGTGAAGTACTATCTGGAAAAAACCTGAAGAAATATTGAGTCAGATCTTGACAGGATTTTGAAGTACAGCAATGAATGGCAACTTCCGTTTGGTGTGGGGTAATGAGAAAATACAGTTAGTGTATAAATCACTTATTGTCCCATTTTATAATAAAACATAATTGTATGGGATCCATATGTGATAGCACTAAGGGGACAAGAGTGTGTGCACAGAATGACAGCAGAAACAGTCACAGTTTTGTTTGACTCACAGGAGAGTGGCACAGAAATTAATATGCGAAGAAATCCTAACTTGCAGCACCATGCTAAGTACACTCTGCCATGCACTTTCCAGTGACAAGTATGTCAACCAGTAGAGATAAGAATACTTCAGTCACCAGTATGAGGAGTTATGAGACACCATTTGGTGTACAAGCTCTTCCTTTTTACAACTTGTGCAGGATTTCATTGAAAATAACTTAGTAAACCATATTGAATAATGTGGTGACATGTCAAGATAATGGAAACATGAAATGGTTCTCCCACACTTAATTTGTAATGACAGAGTGATATTTCATATTAGTGAAAAGGTGAATACATGTAGTGTTCACTAAAGAGTCCGCAGAATCCCCATTAAATAGCAGACTGACATACTCAGTGTAATTTTACATCTTTTGTGCCTTATCACGAAACACATGTTTTGGGCTATTCTTTTTTGCAGAGTTCACTATCAGTGGAATAATGTACCTGAATGTGTTTGAATAACAACTATTTTCTTCAATTTAAGACTTATTTTTCAATTTGATGGAGATGTGCAAAACTTACTTTTCAGTATGGTGGATCAGTGCACCATTGACACCCTAATGTCTTAGCATTTTTGAATCAGTCCTTTCTTGTAAAGGAAGCAGTTCACATTTTACCTCTACCAGAAACTCTGGATGAACTGCAGAATTGCATTTCAGCTACAATGAATTCAGTAACACAAGAGATGATTTGTCATTTTGGGGACAAATTCAGCTTTCTCTTAGATGTTTGCAGTGTGACAGTGGGAGGAAACAATGTACATATATAACCTGTGTTTAAAAGCCTCTTTTTTCCCGTATGTATAAGATTTGTTCCTAACTAATTTATATTTCATGAAATAAAAATGAATTTAATTTGGACGATCTGTTTTAAAAATCCGGGACACTGTTTTTATGGCATCATGTACCATGTTTGGTTCTTGACTCATTTGACATTCTTTAAGATTATTGTGCATGTATGAGTTCAAATAGCTGACTCATAAATTCCTTACTGTGCCCCAACGCCTGATCCCCTCTCTGATCCTTCTAAGTTGTATAATGATGGGGAAATGCAAACCCACATTTTGCCAATTATTTTCATTCTGTTGGTGGAGGCACTTCCTGTCCACACAGATGTTAGTTACCTCAAGCCCTTTATGTCACCTAGTCTGTTTATTGTGTGTATTCTTGCTTTTAAGTGTTCACCTTTTGTGTTTCTGAGTTGGAGAACCAGCCCTTGTTTTGCATAAATAATGTGGAAAAGAAACTGTCTAACAACCACATTAAGGCTGACCAGTGTGCCAGGTAGTTTCAATTAATCTTGCAGCTTTTATTCTGATGAGATCCATTTTGTCCATCACAACACATTGCATGTCAAGCTATATTTGCAGGTGAGCGTGACTAACTATAAATAAAAAAACTTTATAATTAAGCTTATTACAAAGAAACTCATTTCTGTATAGTAATGGAAAGTACAGGAACGTCTACCTCAAATCAAACCTGCCAACTGACAGCAATACCTCCACTTTGAAAGATGGCAACCATTTCAAGCCAAAATGTCCCTCTCATATAGCCTGCCAATCTATGGATGCTGCAGTTGCTGTGACAAGCAGCCTTCATTGACTGGAACTACAACCTAACCTTATATACAAATCATGCCCTATTTTTTTAACACATCAAAGATTTGTCTCACACTTGCTGACCAACCAAAAGTAACACTGGGAGCCTAAGACATACTTCTGTATTATACTGCAATTCAGAAAAATTTCCCTACATTGTTGAATTTCAATATTTTCATGTTTCGCTTCACTTTGCTCAATGTTCTGCTTCAATGTTGATATTTTTAGAACCCTACATCAGTCAGAATCTTTTATCAACCAATTTAAAATAATATTTTTATAATGAGAATTTTATTTGCTGGATTTAAATATAGACATACAGTGAACTCAACACGATTGGAAAATCTTATCGAAACGCTGTTTAATATTTATTAACATAATGTAATTTGAGAAAGACAGCCTGTGCCAATAACTTATCATAATGCAACTATATGGCAAAACAGTATTCCCTTGTGACATTTTGTGCCCTCTCACAGTTGCGGAACTGAAAAGTGGTCTGAAGGGAAAAAAGTAAGCCACCTTGATAATAGCATGTTTATTGTTATGAAACTCACTTCTTATGACATCACTATGTTTTTAAAGATTTGTTAAGACCTCCCTGCAGAAAATGCGACAAAAAATTTTTGCATCAGATTGCTTCCACAAGTTAAAGGTTTTAAGAATATTTTTAGATCAAGCAGTACTTAGGAAACTTAAGCAACTTTGAGATATAAATTTCAAGAAGAAAGCAATGCTAAGAAACATTCTAGACAAGATCCTATGTGTAAACATCTATGAAGACTGGGGCAGGGTAATTTTCTCTGATGAGAAAAAGGCCTTAAAGTGCATGGTAATGAAGCTGGCGCGAAACTCTGGATTGAGACAGGAGAGGAATAAGACAGGGAGTTTTGATCGATCCAAAAAGTCCTCTGAAAGTATTGCGATGCGGATGCCTTTTCTTCCAAAGGGGTTGGAAGAATAAAAATACGTACATGTACAGTCCATGGTATGGTGTACTGTAAAATTGCTGAAAAGCTGGGGACTGTTTCAGTGTGATGCAAACTTTGAGGCATTTATTTTTTAAGTTGACAATGCTTGTTGCCTCTGACAAAGGACTGTCCAGCAATGTCTGAAGTACATGGGTTTCTATAGACAGTTGTGCCCAGCAAAATGTACTGGCAACAACATCTGTTTACACCGACCGGTGTGGCCATGCGGTTACAGGCGCTTCAGTCTGGAACCGCGTGACCGCTACGGTCGCAGGTTCGAATCCTGCCTCGGGCATGGATGTGTGTGATGTCCTTAGGTTAGTTAGGTTTCAGTAGTTCTAAGTTCTAGGGGACTGATGACCACAGATGTTAAGTCCCATAGTGCTCAGTGCCATTTTTGAACATCTGTTTGGTAATGCCATGGCACCTACGCCATTACTGATGTGCGTTTAAAACTATGCTGATAAAGAATTTAGCTTATGTGTGATACAAGAAAATGAAGCCTACATTGTGTGATAGGGCAAGGATCATACCAGCATTAACAGTTACTACAGCATTGTCTCACCAAATGTATTCTAAAAAAAATCTTAAGTTAATGATCAGCCATTACCTTAGACAGTTCTTTATTTCCCAAACGTCATGAACCACTCCCACTGTGTTTTCAGATGGTTCCATTCCACCCTTACTAAATTCTGCTGAAGACAGCAGTACACGACTATTTCCATTTATTATGTTTTTTGACTTGGAAAAAGTGAATGACACCTCTTAGAGATACAATACCCTTCTCCATCTTCATGAATGGGAACTTCTGTCAATTCTACATCTAAATAAATACTTCAAAAGTTACCATGCAATGCGTGGCAAAGAATACTCTGTATCGCTACTAGTCCTCTCCTTTCTGTTCCACTTGCAAATAGAGTGAGGGTAAAAGACTGTTTATATGCCTCCATATGAGCCCTAATTTGCTGTAGCTTGTCTTTATGATCCTTACATGAAATGTATTAAAAAAAGATGCTGTGACTTACCAAACGAGAAAGTGCTGGTAGATAGACACAATAAAAAACACACAAACACACACACAAATTTCAAGCTTTCACAACCCACGGGTGCTTCATCAGGAAAGAGGGGAGAGGGAAATACGAAAGGATGTGGGTTTTAAGGGAGAGGGTAAGGAGTCATTCCAATCCCGGGAGCGGAAAGACTTACCTTAGGGGGAAAAAGGGACAGGTATACACTCGCGCACACACACACATATCCTTCCACCTATGGCGGATGGCCACTTACATATATGGGAACCTATTCCATATGCTCATACATTCATTAACATTCTGTTGTGGGACACCATGTCAAATACTTTTTGGAAATTCAGAAATATGGAATCTACCTGTTGCCCTTCATCCATAGTTTGCAGTATATCATGTGAGAAAAGGGCAAGCTGTGTTTTGCTTTCTAAAACTGTGTTGATTAGTGGACAAGAGCTTCTGGTCTCAAGCAAATTTATTACATTCAAACTGAGAATATAATCAAAAATTCTGCAGCAAACTGATCTTATGGATCGTAGTCTGTAATTTTGCCGGTCTTTCCAAGAGTATTAGGCTGTAATTATCTGGGTCTGTTCTTTTGTCCTTCTGATATACAGGAGCATCTGCACTTTTTTCCATTTGCTTAGGAGTTTGTGATGGGAGAGAGATGCATGATACATGCAAGCTAAGTAAGGGGCCAGTGCCATAGAGTACTCTTTGTAAAATCAAATTGGGATTCCATCGAGTTGTTTTCAACTTGTGCAGTTGTTTCTCTACACAAGTGTTGCTTATTACTACGTCATTCATATGGGAGTCTGTTCGATGCTCAAAAAATAGTATATTTATATGATTCTCTTGCATGAAGGATTTTTTAAACCAAAATTAAAAACTTCAGCTTTCATTTTTCTGTCTTCAACTGCCACATTATACTGGTAATGAGTGACTGGATGGAAGCCTTAGACTCACTTAGGGATTTCATTTAAGACCATAATTTACTCAGTTTCTTGGCCAGATCTTCTGCTGCAGCCTGATGGTGGTAGTTGTTGTAGGCTTCTCACATAGATCTTTCCACAGATGCAGGAATCTCTACTACTCTTTGCCTGTCGTCATTTGTGTGTTCTCTTTTGAACCAACAATGCAACAGCCTATGCATTTTCTGAATTTTGTTGTTTGTTACTAGGCAGATAGTTCTCCAGACTACAATTTACAATCTGTTTATAAAGTTTGTCCATAATTCCTCTATGCCCATCTTACCAGAACTTAGTGATGTCAGTTCTCTGTCTAAGTGAGATGCTAACAACCAGTCACTTGTATTTCATATGGTGGCCTGTCAAAATTTTGAATGGATGTTCAGGAATTAGTCACAAACAACCAAGCCATTTGTGTGCTAAAGAATGAGATGTGGATCTTGATGCATCAGGCATCAGGATAAGGAGCCAGGAACGGAACTAATTGTTGCTGTGGCATCTTCAGAGGGCCAAAGTGATTTTAAGCAGAATACAAGAAATATTTTACTCCAGAGTACATTGTAAAAGCTGGTTATCTTCAGTTTTAAGATTGTATCAAGATTTTATTGTTATATTTATTGATGTATGTAAGCAGGGGAATACCCTGATTCTTCAGGTGCTTTCCCTGATAACCTCTTCAGAGTTGCCTCCAAGAAAAACTAACTAATTCTGATACTGAGGTATATGGAGTCATGAAACCACTGGAATGGGTGAGAAGCCATCACAGTAGATTGCTTTTCTATTCTCTCACTCTCTCAGTGCCCTGGAATATGTTCAACAAAACTGTGTAGATGGAGAAAATCATTCAAACTGTCTAGGATGCATCACAGCAGATCCAAAACCAAGGCAAAGATGTGATGGGTCCATCATTATATGGAGAAATTATGTAGCCAACTAAGCTGCCAAGGAAGTACGTAGAGGACGTGCTGATATTTGATATACTATCCCATTTCAGGCTGTTGTCTTCTTGTTGCAAAGAAGGACAGTGTTTCAATGAGAAGACGAGTAGTTGGAGGTGGAAAACTGAAACTCCAGTCACTCAAATAGACCACCCAGCTGCAGTGAGCTTCGTGCCAACAACACCAACTGCAAGGAAGTGATGTTAATGGCAACCCTCAGCTTGGTTGGAGACCTGTTCACTGACCTAGGCAACAGTGCAAAACACATTTCAAAATACTGTGAACTGTTTGGTCTACTACCTACTGTTGGGGAAAGGATGCTAATTAACTCTGAGTGGGTGGCTCGGTCACTTTTTTTAAAAATCAGGTATTCAGCCATACACCTACGACCAATAGTTGTAGGATTTTTGTTCAGCAGTTTTTCAAGTGATTAAGTTGCATATCAAATTTGAATCAGTACAGTATTCCTCACCTATGAAAATGCCAGGGTGAGTGTGTACACTGATTAACCCATTGACTGTGAAAATAGTGTGTTGGATATTTTGTCATTGTTTATAGTGTCATAAGGATGTTTTCATAAAATGATTGATGTATTTTTATATCTCATCAGTTGATTTTATCAGTGATGAAGCATATATGTGGCATGAAATGGTGAATAAAACTGCTAATATGTGTTCCTGGGGATTGTCACAGCAATTTTGCTTGTGAGAACAAACATTATTCAAACCATGAGATGTTTATGTTGGTATCCAGTAAGAGTGCTGGTGACACCATACCGTTGAGTGCCAGATGTCCAGCACCACCATTGTTGTCCCCTTCATCACTCGGTAGCACCCAGGGCAGGAATAATTAAATTACGTTCTCTACCGTTGCCTGATTATCTCTTGTAGTGTCCTAAAATGTGATATATGCCCAATACAATCTTTTCCGTGTGTCACAGTGTGGTGTTCAGCCACCCACTGTGCCTCATCTTGTGTTCCTAACTCCCTGCACAGCGTATCATATCCCAGTGGAAGATCCAAGTAAAACTCCTGTCCCATAACCCCTTATTTTAAGGCATCAAAGTCAGATCCACGTGTGAATACAGCCACATTATTGTATGAAATTTTCTTCTACCAATGAAAGGTATCCTTTTCTCCCTCTCCATTTATTCTGTTTGTATCCTATTCCAACCCAGTGTCCCCACACCAGGCACTAAATCTCTCTGCTTTTTTTCTCGTCTATTCTGTGCCAGCACTATTCTTAGAACCTTTCCCATGATCTTTCTCCTAGGGTTTTTGTTGTTATTGTTGTTGTGGTTTTCAGTCCAAGACTGGTTTGATGCAGCTTTCCGTGCTACTCTATTCTGAGCAAGCGTCTTCATCTCTGAATAACTACTACAACCTACATTCTTCTGAGTCTGCTTAATGTATTCATCTCTTGGTCTCCCTCTACGATTTTTACCCTTCATGCTTCCCTCCAATACTAAATTGGTGATCCCTTGGTGCCTCAGAACATCTCCTGCCAACCGATCCCTTCTTCTAGTCAAGTTGTGCCACAAATTCCTCTTCTCCCTTATTCTATTCAGTACCTCCTCATTAGTTATGTGACCTACCCACCTTATCTTGAGCATTCTTCTGCAGTGCCACATTTTGAAAGCGTCTATTCTCTTCTTGTCTACACTGTTTATTGTCCACATTTCACTTCCATACCTGGCTACACTCCACAAAAATACCTTCAGGAAAGACTTCCTAACACTTAAATCTATACTCGACATTAACAAATTTCTCTTCTTCAGAAATACTTTCCTTGCCATAGCCAGTCTACATTTTATATCCTCTCTATTTTGGCCATCATAAGTTAGTTTGCTCCCCAAAGCAAAACTCTTTAATACTTTAACTGTCTCATTTCCTAATCTAATTCCCTCAGCATCACCTGATTTAATTCGACTGCATTCTATTATCCTCATTTTGATTTATTTGATGTTAATCTTATTTCCTTCTTTCAAGACACTGTCCATTCCATTCAGCTGCTCTCCCAGGTCGTTTTCTGTCTATGACAGGACCACAGTGTCATCAGCAAACCTCAAAGTATTTTTTTTCCCCATAGACTTTAATTCCTACTCCAAATTTTTCTTTCGTTTCCTGTACTGTTTCCTTTACTGCTTTCTCCTACTATATTTGACTATTCCATAGTATTCTCCTTCCTACTTTTCCTCTGTGTTCCCAGCATATCTATACCATAACCTGCCATAGCATGCAGATACTAATTCCACCCTAGAATGATATTTCCTAACTTGCACCTACACTGACCCTCCTTTGAGCTTCATGTCCACCTCTTTTTCGCCATACTTAACTCAGCCCATAGTCAAATCAGCTGAGTCTCTTCAGGAACAACATTGGCTGTTTGTATGAGTCTTGTTTGTGTTTGTTAACTCTGACAAAGGCTCTTGCCCCATAAGATAAACCATGCTTTTAATGCTTTTTCTAGTGCTGAGCACCTCTTATTGGTGATCAGTCCTCACGTGTGTACAGAGTGTATAAATAAATCTCTAGTTTCAAAATACTGTAGAAGCTGAACCATTGCTCAGAATGACATCAAATTTGAACAGCATATTGTTGACACACAGGGAAACGTCACAGAAAAAAAGTTCAATGAAAATTTTATCAATAGATGGGTTTTTAAGTGTCTTAAAGTAAATGGGATCAGCTATAAATGACAGATGAATCACAATATGATAGCTATGGTTTGAGTTACACATTACACCATCCGTACTGTTCAGTGTGGATAACTGCAAATGTCCCGTAGTCAACAGTTATGGCACTGTTAGGCAGATAAGCCCATCCATGACAGCAAGGTCGTAGCACATCGTATGTAAAAAATCAGTTTTTTATTGTTCTGAGGCCTAAAGAAGCTTAAAAAGCAAAATGACATCGGTTTTTAATTGTCCTGGGGCAAAAAATAGCATAAAAAACAAAATGATATCAGTTTCTAATCATCGTAAACTGGCACAAGGCATGTTTAATAAACTTTCCACCATTTTCTGCAAAAAGATGAAATTGAGAAACAGCATGCTCCACAAAGATGGGAGTGTCCAAGGAGTCATTTTATCATGCATAAAAATGATCCTATCCACACATCCATGCTACGAAGGGTTGGAATGACAGTGCGTAAAAGGTTCTCATAGTAGTTACCAGTGACACTACAGGTAATAGGACCCGGAAGACTGATCTAGAAAAAACCTTGCACAATGAAGTGGTACTGGTCGATGTGCATGCAGATTTTCCATTGCTCATATTATGTGATTCTCCATTATAACATATCCTTGGAGATGGAAATGGGCTTTGTCCGCAAAATGTTCCATGGCCATTCATTGTCCACTTCCATGCAAGCAAGAAATTCCAGAGTGAATATTTGTCTTGCTGGCAGTCAGCAGGAAGCAGCTCCTGAACATAGGTGATTTTATATGGATAACAATGCAGGATGTTTCATATGATTGTAAGCATCATGCTGCAATCATATCTAGCTTTTGGGCAATTCCCTGTGCACTGCATGTTTGCACAGTACTGCTCAACCATTCCTGCAATGCTGTAGTCACATCTTTGACAGATGTTGGATCAACTACTTTCTTGACTCTGCCACATTGGCTTCCAAAAGAACCTTAGCAGAAATTGGACCAGTCTCATTTTCATGCCCTTGAATGTCTAGAATTTCCTCAGGGTTTCTGGTGCACAGCCACTGTTCTTGTAAAAGGGCTTTACCAGCAATGTGCAATCTTTCATGGAGACAGTCACATTGGCTGTCTTGTACGCAAACTGAGGAGTAGCCATGTTCTGCGCATCTGTTGGTGTGAATATTCTGATACAGTGCCATGTATTGGTCAACTTTTCATAAAAACTTTTTTGTTTCATGATGTTTCCATGAACATCAGTAATATGCTGCTCAAATTTGGTGTCAGTCATTTTGAGCAGTGGACCTCTTTCTACAGCATTTTGAAACTGGACCTGTAATTATGGGCATTGTGTAAATAATGTCACTAGTTTATTATACAGAGTTCTCAATAATTTAATTTCATTCACTGCCCTTCAGATAATAGTGTATAACTGTTTATCTTGAAAATAGTAAATGAAAAGATCAAGTGTGTGGTAGTATACGACAAAGAATGCGAAATGAAGTGAAAAGAGGCAGAAAAGAATTTTTGTTTAAATAGAATGGTACTGATGATAAAAAAAAATATTTTACAATGAATATTACAAATTTTCAGCACCATGAAAGTATGTTGTACTTTTTGAGTAACAGTTAAGATATTGCACTATAGAGTTTTTGTAATTGTGAATTAAGGGGGCATTGTTTCAGATCATTAGTGTTATTAAAGTAAACAAATAAATGTAAAAAAAAAGTCTGTTGAAGGAGAACCAGTCATCCTATAGAACTGGCATTGACTACTGAACAGGAATGTAAGAAGGTGCTGATAAGAACTCCAGTAGATGATCTACTGAATCAATATTCTCTGTATCCATCTACTTTCCAGTGCTTTATATGATGAATTGGCGCCTTTTTTGTATCAGTTTTTATTTTCCACATGGGTTTTTCATTGTATTTATTACAAAAGTAATTGTAAGAAATTGAAAGTTAATAGCATGATCATTGTTCCAAATGAAACACATTAAGCTCTTTTCTTTATTGATCATCATATAAATAAGTAAAATGAAATAAATAAATAAATAAATAAGGAATCTAAAATCAGTGAACAATTCATCTTCCACCTCTCAGTTAGCAAGCTGATCAATAGTTTTCCTGTTACTTTAAAACTCTATGTATGTTGGTCATCACTATAACAAGTTCGTAATAGCTACAGTTCAGCTGAAACACTGTGCTTATCAATGTTAGTTAATTTTTCATGTAAGACCAATCTCTTAGCCTGAAAACTGTTTTAGAGAGGGGAGAGATGTTAACTGCCAATGTTAGAACCATTTTCGGAAGGTGGTCATGTTTTGGGATACTGGTACTCCTGTACCAAGAGGGATTTCTTTATGGCAATTTTCTGCATATTGTCCCAGCATCATATTTCCAGCAAAGATACTGACTATGATAACAGTGAATATCTGTATCCATATGCTGATTTACAATTATTGTCATATTTAATGAATGGTGTTGATTTAGGGAGTGTGGTTTTCTGTTGGCACATAATTGTTATTTCCCTGAGAAATATATTCTTCTATTTAGATGATGAGCTGAAGTGTTTGATGATGTATCAGTGTTTCACTCTGCATGGAGAATGTTTCCAGTTTTTGGTCACAGTAAATGTGCAGTAGTTAAAAGTCTGCATTGGTCAAGTTTACTGGTCACAGTAACAACCATCTCTTGTATTTATACGAATCCAATCAAGATAACGTGTGACTCTTGTGTAAACACCAGGATAACCAGCACGTGCACAGCCATTGCCCCAGGAAACTACCCCTGCAAAGAAATGCACAAAATGAATCAGTTACAGCTTATGTGAAATATTTTGATTTGCATATTTTCATTACCGGAAGTGTTCTAATGTCAGACAACAGATTTACAGTACTAGACTATACATTAATGTTTTCTGCAATGGGAAAGTTTTTTGGTTCAGTTCAGAAAGTCTAAAGTAATGGTTATAATGATATATCATCTAAAACTCTTAATGATAAAATTGGGATTCGAGTGTCAGCATACTCTGCATTATAGTAAGATCAAAGGTTTACCAAGACAAAATAAGTGTGATTAAGGTATAATGTTTGTATATGAAAATTACAACTTGCAGCAATAGTAGTCAAATTGAATTCAAACTCAGAGCATGCATATAACAGCACCTAAACAAATTAAGATGCAGAAAGGTGCATGTATCATTGAGGATAGAATTAATGTTACTGTTACTAAGTCAACATAATTCACTGGCCATGGCCAGACAGATTGTGTCATGTCATAGTGACTATATACTGAAACTACTACTAAAACTAAGATAAAAGACAAGATGCATTACACAAACTGATATAAACAGTGTTTTATAAATAACACTTTACACCTTTTAAATGTTTCCAGTTTGTGGGTTCACATGTGCTGGTATCATATTGACCAGAGTACAATTCCACTTGTAGAGAAAAATTCATTTACAGAATATAGTTGGTGCTGCTTGAGCATACACATCAGTCTAGCTCTGAACATCCTCAGTGGCAGTGTTGGAATGTCCGTTGATAAGTGGTTGACTTCTTGGTGGCTGCTGTGGGAAAACTGTCCAGTGCCTTACTTAGGCAACAGCTTGGAATATCAGTGTTGGCCTTATTTTGTGTTTTGTGGTTGTGAATCTCTTGTCTATTGTAGAAGAATTCTTGATTTTCTTTTATATTGACATGAGAGGTGAAAACATATTGGCCAAATACTGCCATTATTCCTAACTGCTTGAAAATGGTCTACAGTGGTCAAATTTCTTGCTGGAAGATATTATTCTTACAGCCTTTTGTAGGAGCAACATGGTTTTACTTCCAGCGGAGTGTCCCCACAGCAGCAACCCATATGTCATGTGGCTGTGGAACAGTGCATAGAATATTGTCATTAAGTACTAATCTGTTATCACACATTTGAGCTTCTTGAGGAGATAAATTACTCTTGAGAGCTTAGAACACACATGTGCTGTGTCCTCTGTCCACATCATCTTATTGTAAGTTGTGATTCCCAGGCGTTCTACACAATCAACATTTGCTGTGGGTCACCAAGGCTGTATATAGTTTCTGGTTTTATCTTCATTCAGTTTCATTTTATTTTGCTTTGAACCACATTTTGACTGTTTCAAACAAAGCTTCAGCATCCTTTAGTGTCTCAGCTGAATTTTACTGTTAGTCATTTATGTTCTATCTTTTGCAAAGAGTAGGCTATGACCATCACAACTTAAGTCATTGACAAATACACTCCTGGAAATTGAAATAAGAACACCGTGAATTCATTGTCCCAGGAAGGGGAAACTTTATTGACACATTCCTGGGGTCAGATACATCACATGATCACACTGACAGAACCACAGGCACATAGACACAGGCAACAGAGCATGCACAATGTCGACACTAGTACAGTGTTTATCCACCTTTCGCAGCAATGCAGGCTGCTATTCTCCCATGGAGACGATCGTAGAGATGCTGGATTTAGTCCTGTGGAACGGCTTGCCATGCCATTTCCACCTGGCGCCTCAGTTGGACCAGCGTTCGTGCTGGACGTGCAGACCGCGTGAGACGGCGCTTCATCCAGTCCCAAACATGCTCAATGGGGGACAGATCCGGAGATCTTGCTGGCCAGGGTAGTTGACTTACACCTTCTAGAGCAAGTTGGGTGGCACGGGATACATGCGGACGTGCATTGTCCTGTTGGAACAGCAAGTTCCCTTGCCGGTCTAGGAATGGTAGAACGATGTGTTCGATGACAGTTTGGATGTACCGTGCACTATTCAGTGCCCCCTCGACGATCACCAGTGGTGTACGGCCAGTGTAGGAGATCGCTCCCCACACCATGATGCCGGGTGTTGGCCCTGTGTGCCTCGGTCGTATGCAGTCCTGATTGTGGCGCTCACCTGCACAGCGCCAAACACGCATACGACCATCATTGGCACCAAGGCAGAAGCGACTCTCATCGCTGAAGACGACACGTCTCCATTCGTCCCTCCATTCACGCCTGTCGCGAAACCACTGGAGGCGGGCTGCTCGATGTTGGGGCGTGAGTGGAAGACGGCCTAACGGTGTGCGGGACCGTAGCCCAGCTTCATGGAGACGGTTGCGAATGGTCCTCGCCGATACCCCAGGAGCAACAGTGTCCCTAATTTGCTGGGAAGTGGCGGTGCGGTCCCCTACGGCACTGCGTAGGATCCTACGGTCTTGGCGTGCATCCGTGCGTCGCTGCGGTCCGGTCCCAGGTCGATGGGCACGTGCACCTTCCACCGACCACTGGCGACAACATCGATGTACTGTGGAGACCTCACGCCCCACGTGTTGAGCAATTCGGCGGTACGTCCACCCGGCCTCCCGCATGCCCACTATACGCCCTCGCTCAAAGTCCGTCAACTGCACATACGGTTCACGTCCACGCTGTCGCGGCATGCTACCAGTGTTAAAGACTGCGATGGAGCTCCGTATGCCACGGCAAACTGGCTGACACTGACGGCGGCGGTGCACAAATGCTGCGCAGCTAGCGCCATTCGACGGCCAACACCGCGGTTCCTGGTGTGTCCGCTGTGCCGTGCGTGTGATCATTGCTTGTACAGCCCTCTCGCAGTGTCCGGAGCAAGTATGGTGGGTCTGACACACCGGTGTCAATGTGTTCTTTTTTCCATTTCCAGGAGTGTATTAAAGTGAGCTGAGGGCCAAGTATGCAGCCCTGTGGTACACCATGTTCCAGTGCCATTTCATGAAACATCACTCGCTGGATACAAACACTCTGCCATCTGTCTCTAAGAGTCAGAGCCCTAAAAACGACACTCTGTATTCCATGAGATTTTAATTTTTCCAAAAGTATCTTCTGAGAGATGTTAATCAAATGCGTTGCTTAGATCACAAAGAATTAAGGCCATGCCATTCTTTTCTTGATATGCTTCCACTATTTTTGTTATTATAACAAGCATTGCAGTAAATGTAGATTTCCCTCTTCTAAATCCATGGTGGTTATCCAGGAAGAGGTTGTAGTCTTCTAAACAACATAACAGTTGGTTCTTCATAATAGTTTCAATCACTTTTGCTAGTATTGTTAGAATCACTTTATTTATACACTGGTACTGTCTTTGCCTGTTTCAAGAGCTCTGGAACAATACCAGCCTCAAGGCATTAGTTAATGACAGCAGCCAAAGATTCAGCAATATCAGATGGCTGAAAGCTTTCAATGGAGCATTGGTTCTCAGGCCACTTTACATGGGTTGTGGTCTTCAGAAATGAACCTAGCATTATATGCCTTCTTGTCTGCTTCTGCTTCCTTCCTTTAGATTCTTTTATCTTTCAGATAATAGCAATGAAATGTGTCTTTGGCCCTGGCATCTGTTGCTGTTTTAAATCAATCATTTAGCAGAAAAACAACACACTTCATGTTTTCCAGCCTGGGAATGCCCCTTGCTTTGTCTCTGCCTATTTTTCTTCTGTTTTATAGTTTATCTAAGGGATTCTTTATGGTTTCTGATGGGAAACAGTTCTCAGAATTTACTTTGAGGAGCTGGAAAATACATTTAAAAGCATCACTTGGTCATATCCTACAACTTTAGACTGCCCATCAATTCATGAGACCCCCTGCTTTTCTATTAATGCTTTCTGTATTGTCTGTGACACAAGACAAAATGCAAGGAGACACAATGCTAGTAAGATTTTGTCAACTCACATGTGTCCCAAAATTAACTTACAGGAATCAAATAGTGATATGCCATTTGGACCAACATTAGAAATTAACGAAAGGGTCAGTTTCCTTCTACCATAACACATGGAAAATAGTTGTCTACAAGTATCATAGTCAATAATAAAAAACTTTGTGATATGATCTGTGCTTTTTTAATGCTGTTTTTATTTTCCCGCAGCATTTTAAACTCTTTGCAACTTGACAAATTCTTATCTACATCTCTGTCATCCTAGATTCAGTAACCAATACCAGCAATAAGATTTATGTTATGCAATAGAGGATTTCAGTTGCATGTCTGCTTGTAAAACTGGTAGTGTAGATATCCGTAAGTTCTTTTTTGTAACAGAAGTCTTATATTTTGTGATTCTTACTTTTCATATCAGTATGCATTTACCTTTCAGTGGTAAGAGGAGTACAATTAGTACAGCCTTGTAACTCAGTGTGTACGCAAAACTAAATCTGTGATGATGCTTAAAATCTATTTTTGTGTGTGTGTGTGTGTGTGTGTGTCATCTTTTTTTGATGAAGGCCATACTGGCTGAAAGCAAATTTTTGACAGTCTTTTTGTTGTGCCTATCTGCGAGTCAGCACCTTCGCTATATGGTAAGTAGCAACTTCCTTTTCATAATATTGTTACATTCCATCGTGGATTTCCCTTTGTTGGACATATTAGTCTGATATTTCTGACACATTGGAGTGAAATGGTGTTTAAGTCACACAGAATTTCGTGAACTAGGTGACAGGAAGCAAAGTATTGACAGTTGCTAGTGCTGCAAGTTTCTGCCACCTTGATCACACCATAGAGAAAGAATACAGATGTTTGATGGGTTGCTGAGCTACTAATAGTGACACATTCTTAGAAGAATTGCATGAAACCCATGAGAATATTCCTTTATCAGCATTAACGGGGTTCTGTGTCTATGTACGACCCAAGTTATATCTAACAGTCATTCTCATAGTTTTCCTAAAATCCTAATCATCCAATGAAAGCCATTGATCAATCCAAAGTTTGCTCAGATTAAGATGAGGGCACATCTAAAACCCACACTTGGGATGGCTGGTATAATTAAATCTAATGAGCTGGGTTCGATCCTATCCAGGCAGATGTTCAGAAAGTTAAGACGTGCAGCCTATCAATCACCTGCCCATGAACACTGTTCTCAATTTTCAACATGTTGCAACTTATGCCATTTTCTGGCGAAAATTTGTGTGTGGATCTCACTTGCCACAAAATAGCGAGTCAACTAATATGTGCTGCACCAGCACATTTGCTGGACCCATATTATAAATTGCATGCTAGCTGAATGGACACGAGGCCATCTGCTATACACTCTCTGTTACAAATCTTTTGAGGTCACAGATGCCCACAATTTTTGGACCACCTACCAGTTTTGTCTGGCAGTAGGACAGTGAAACTGTTTGGTGTGCGAGTTTCTGTTAGTAAGTGAATATTTTATTCCAATTGTCATCTTCACTTGCAACAGAAGTGTCAGTGCTATTCATACACAGTTCAATTGACTAATTCTTTTCCTAGCAGAAATTTGGTGTAGCTTCAGTGATGCAGCCAACTTCCACTTTTGAATAATAACTGTAGTTTGGTTTCATTGTTCAGGAGCACCTGGAAATTGTTCATATCTTTTAATACCACCTGTCCATCTGTACTGTCATATTCTTTTACTGTGGGATACTGTGTGTTAATATCGACCTAGTCCTTTCTTATTTCACTTGTGGAGTAGCTGCCATTGAGCTATTCAGCAGAATAAACACTACTTTATTTTATGAATTACTGTATTGAGCAACATACAGCTAAGAATAATTAATAGCCAACAACAGTGAAAACTTGCTCATGTCTGCAGTATGTCAGTGTCACAACACTGTCCTGACAATGTTCATGAAGCAGGCAACACAAAAGTCAGAGCAGGTTGGAACCAATTGCAAATGTTGTGAGCAGGTGTTGAAAAATAAAATTATTGTCACTGACTGTGCCATATGCAGCTACAAGTGGAGTACAACTTAACCTACCAGATTGTACTCACAGTTACACCAAATAAATATTCTGATTAGACACTTCGTTAGTGTGAAATCAGCAGGTATTAAATTAAGAGCAAAATTGAAAGGCACTGCATAGAGACTCTACCCCTTGTGGACCTTTTGTTGTTACTTTAGTTTATCTCCCTTTCTTAAGTGTACTGAAGGTGGACAAGTTCATTCATCAGATGCATTTTGCTTCTAATTTTATTGACAGTGCAACAGCAGTGGTGATATTGCTATCATTACGAGTAGATTAAACATTTTGTTATTTTTATTAATGTAGACTAAATACCAGTTTCACTTACTCATGGCATATTCTAAGGAAGATTAGGAGCGAATCTCCTGTCGACATTAAGATCATTAGAGACTGGACCTATGCTAGAAAATGCTGTCAGGGCTTGATGTTCCTTTCTATATGCTCTGGTAGCAACTGTTTCACTCTTTGTGTTAGCAGAGGCTAGACCTGAATTTCACACTGTGTACATTGGTTGATTTCATTTAATCATGGAGTTTTAAGACCACTTCCTTGATCGTTACAAATAGATATACCACAAAATTCAGTTTGATGATTTGAAACTTTATTATTTGTAGCCTTTTGGATATTGCCAATGAAAGCTTTCCTAGCAAAACTATTTTTAAGTCTGTAATGGTCAAAAGCACAAAAAATATTACCTACTCATAATGTTTACAGTGCATTTGCTGTGGTAAATGAGATTGTCAGTTTCCAGTGTGGTTAAAAGAAAAAATAAAAATAATTCTAAAGAAAAAATAAAAATAATTCTGACTGTTTCTGAAGAGGAAGGTCACTTAAAGAATTCCCATCTGCCCGAATTTTGTGTTGTTCAAGTTTCAGTCAGTGAATCTGAATGTTATTTGTAACTATGCTGTACCTCTTATCCTAGTTATAGAAGTGAAAATAAACTCATTGATTTATTCATTTGGCCCTATGTCAACTCTGTGGCTGACTGCACTGTGTTATTGATGCGAAAGCTGTGTACCTCAAGAAAGCTTGGCTGTAAGGACATATTCTTTCTGTCCCTAGTATAATTTGAATGTAACAATCTTTGGCAACTTTGTTACAATCATTTTGTTTCCTAAAATGGCTCAAAATTGTGCTGTTATATCATTGATATTTTTTTTTCATTTCTGTTAAATATTTTGAACTCTTCTCACTTAAGCTGTGACATAAGGTCCATAATTTTACATTTCTGAGTCAACGCAGTCATTCCATGCCAAAACTGATTTTGGGTCATACTGGGTGTGCTCTTATGACAGCGATGTGTGTGTAGAACAAGTGGAAAGATAAAGCTCTCATGTAGTGATGAGTGAGTACTGGACAAATTGCAGCACATATCTGCAATGTTGAATCATTGCTGGACTGCTGTAATAATTGCGAAACTGACTGTGTTGATAGTTTACACAGTGTGACACTGGACTGATGGCAGTCTGGTATAGTGGAATTGCATACTGTTGCACTGACTTCAGTTGTGGAGAAACCAGAATATCTTACAGTGCTGTCTGATGTGAACAAAACTGTGAGGGCTTGGGGTGCCATTGGATATAACATGCAGTCTTGATTGCCATATATTATTATGGAGGACGGGTTGAACAATTGCCACCATATCAAGATGGTGTAGTTCAGTGAGTGCCAAACTGTTGTGTTTCTCAGTGTCCTTAAGACATAAGAACTTTTTCAAAGTGTCAGAAGTACTGGCCCATCTAATACAGTTGAATTGAAACAGAGTTGATTTGCCCATGTAGTCTATTTTAAAAATATAGTAATAAATGCAAAATATATATTCAATTCATACATTATTTATTGAATAGATTTATCATTTATAGTGTTAATGGGATAAATGAGTTTGTCTTCACTACACAGCTGTTTGCATCTCAAAACTGAACTGATCACAGCTACCCTAATATCCTATTACACCTTAGTTAGTGCTTGATATCTACTCTTTATTAAGTGACCACTGAAAACTCAGCTTTTTACATAGCATTGGCTCTGAAAGACTCTAGAATTCATGGACATTATCTGCATGAAACTACTTTTGAATTATTAAGTAAGCTTCAAATACAGATTATATTTTGCTAGATAAATCAGATTCTTTCGAGACTAAAAAGCGGTTTTATAGGGGGAATTAAAATTGATACCATCTTCATTAATTTTTCTATTCCATATTTTTTATTAACTTTATTTCTTTATTTTTTAATTTTTAAATCTGAAGTTGTTCATTTTAAAATGTGCCTGTTGCATCCTCATAGGGACAGTAGTGACAATAATACAACAAATATGTACAGGCTGAACCAGAACTGTACTGACAATTTTTCAGAGATTGTTCACGAATAACTTCTGAGTATTTTGGAATAATGGGCCTATAGTGTCCAGCAGCTCATTACAGAGTAATAATGTAATTGTGATTTATTCGGTTTGTTACTGCAATCACCTTTGTTTCTGTGTAAATACCTTCACAACAGTGAAGAAGTCTGCAACATGCAGTCAGCAAATCATATGACACAAAGATCAGAGTAATGAAACAATCCTCATATGAAACACATACACTTGCTGTTGTGGTTGCCATCCATGCCAAACAGACCAGCATAATGTTGTTATGCTGGTCTTCCATAGCATTCAGTGAACCCACACACAAGGTGCATATCAACCAACTCCTCATCAGTAAACCTATCCATAGTACTGCTGTACATCGCTGCAAACTCGAGGGTAGCAAGTTAAAGAGGGCATTACTGTTGTCAATGGCAGGTACCTTGAGTGAATGGAAACAACACACACAGTGGATACCATCGGCATGTGCACTATTGTGCACTGTTTTTATTGCAATACAGATACAAAAAACCAAACAAATTGCAATAACTCTGTAACAAGCTGGTACTCTTAAGCCGCATTTAAACCGGCCTTACTGTGCCACACAAAACTGAGAAAGAGGTATGACATGATCATTGTTGACTTCATACCATGTTGATCTGCACAACAACAAGCAAGATCTGTGCGATGTCGGTACATCAAAGGAAATGGTTTGTTCATGCTCACTCTGTTTGGATGGTGTATCTTGTTTTGCAGTTTTATTGTAGTGAATGCACACATACTGTAACATCCTGCACAACTACGAACATACTGTTCTGTTCTCCACAGTTTGGCTCTGTCCTGTGCTGCTTTGCACCTTGCATTTATGTCAAGTGTGAATGTGGCTTTATACTGAAGGTAATCCCCAATAATCTCTGAAAGTTAATCAGTGGCATTCTGTTTCACCGCATATATTCAGCTCTCATATCATCCACAATTATTTTAAAAACCTTCCTTCCACAGGTCTGTTTTTATATAGTTTACTATATCCACAATACATTCTAAAAATAGGTTCAGTAGAGGACTCAAATACTTTAAAGCAAATGTGTTCCTGTGAATGATACAATTGTTCCACACTGAATCCAGTGCTTTGTCTCAAATGAGGCCTGCAGTCTTTCATGACAGTCACACATTGAACAACCACAGTGAGTACAACAGAAACCCACTTTGTACACTGCAAATTATACTCTAAGACAACAAATAATGACACACCATGAAGGAATTATCCAAATGGGAAGGAAATTGGTAGATGTGATGGACATCTACAGACAAATAACTGATTACTACTATATCTCGTTACTAACCCATGTGCATGTGAGTGCACTGAGTGTAGTGTTACTGTGTGCGTGTGTACTTAAATCAATCACCATTGTGTAAGCATGAGCCAGCCATCTGGCTGTTAGAGGCTGCCTGTGGGAAGCATGCACATGGCACAGTCTCTGCCATGGTGTCGACCAGTGACTTGTGCCTATATACGCTCAGAGCAGTGCTGACTCACCCTTATATGTTCTTTTAGTTCATACCATTCGCATCAGGTGTTTTGTGTATCGCTTATGTTGCACCTTCTGTACGATCCTTTTGTCTTGTTATATGTGGAGTCATGAGAGGCTCATTTCTGTTTTTGTTTATAGATTTATGAATAAAGCCTTATCTATGTTACTTGGATTAGTTTTGAGTGTTACTTGGTTACTACAATTACAATTTCTAAAAACTGGATAATTTATTCAGGAGGAGGGGCTTCATAAATTGAGCTAGTCAATGACGAATTGACCCTCTTCTGTGCAAGCAGTTATTCGGCTTGGCATTGATTGTTCTTGGATGTCCTCCTGAGGGATATTGTGCAAAATTCTGTCCAATTGGCACACTAAAAGGTCAAAATCCTGAGCTGGTTGGAGAGACCTGCCCATAATGCTCCAAACATTCTCAGTTGGGGAGAGATCAGGCAACCTTGCTGGCCAAGTACTACATGCATGGCTCGGATATAAGCAACTACACATCTGACATGTTTGTATGATGACAGATCTGTGTAGTCCTGATCCTGTTGTGCATTCATTTTACTAAGTCACATGCTTCAACTAATACACTATGGAGCATTTCCAAATATTTGATGAGGCTGATTATTTACTGAGACATTCGACATGCTTGGTATCCCATGTACCAAGACCATCTAACATTCGGCCAATCTGAGTACACTTAAATCAGGCGAAATGTGTCATTGATAAATAAATAAAAAATTCATATCTGCAACCAAGACTGACTGTTTCTTCATTATATATCATCTGTGTCATGCCTTGAATGTGTTGGAAAACGTTTTATCTGTGAATTGATTATTATTTGGAAGAACTGTTGATTGTTCATCAGTATTTGCAAATAATATGTAACTAAAATATTGCACTCAGCTATCTTAAATGATGATCATACTTGCTTTATGTTATCAATTTTGGAGTTACGTAACTCAAACCTCAGATGTGGCTTTCCACATCAGTTGTCCATGGAGTACACTGAACAAATATACTAGAGTGTACACATAAAAGAGAACCCTGTGCAATCTTTACAAGATGGTGATTCAAGAAGATACTAGAAATAGTTAAATATAATGACATTGAGATGTACACCTGTCCAAGAGAAATTTCATTTTCTATTCTGTTAGACAAGCATATGCGTCTTGAAATCAGTATAATTATTGCCAGTCTTCTTGAATCTTCTGCTTCTTCAGTTGGTTTTCAAAGTGGATCTCCTGTGTGTACATTATTTAAGTTGCTCAATGTACTCTATAGTTGATTATGGTGAATAACCACATAGCATAGTATATAATTATATAACTCAAAAATCAGCAGCACAATAAATAAAGACAGTTGAATGAATATTCCAAACACATATTATGTCTGGGAGATGATGGTCAGCAATTTGTTCAATTATCTTCTAAACTAGTCATAAAGTAAGGGTAAGGAAAGAAAGGAAGGAAGGAAGGAAGGGGGGGGGGGGAGAGGGAGAGAGAGAGAGAGAGAGAGAGAGAGAGAGAGAGAGAGAGAGAGAAATGTAAAGTAAGTATGTAACTTTATTTTTTGAGGTTCTAATTAAAGCTTTCATGCTACCCACCGTAAAACCATATGTAATAGGTTTTCCAGGACATATATTGGTGGGATGTGTTACAACATACGTAGGCTCTGACATAGTGCTTACATATTTCACATCAGTCTCAAGTGTCTTTGGGATCATGAATAGTTGTGTAATCCAAATTATTTGTATAGTGTCATGCAGCATAGATGTGTTCAGTTAGCTACAGTCACACGTATCCTTTTTAAATTTTCACAAATGTTAATTTATGAATGGTTTAGGATTCTGCTATTACCAATGTGTAGGAGATAACACCCTTCTGGTCTGATGAAGAAGTGATGATATAATGTAAAGCAGTCTAATTGTGGGACTTATTTTGAGTATCTAAGAAAGCTTTTAGAAGCACACTGGAAAATCATTATTCTTTTTTTCTCTAAGTGAGTGTAATTTCCCAGCTGCAGAAAGTTTGGAAAGTATAATTAATTTTATACAAGACAGCATTATGTACACCATTAGCATTATGTGCTTTTCTCAGGTTTCATTGTACCTCACTACACAATTCATAATATTTAAAAAAATTAGAAATTAAATAAACAGAAAGTAGTTAAAAGGTGGAAATAAAAAATTATGATAATATATACAAAGAAATAAGGCAGACAGCAAAATGCTTTAAAACTGTAGTGATCAACTGTTATGTAGAATCAAATAAATGGGTCAGAAGGAAGCCTTTCAGTGTAAATTTAAAATTCAGAAACTATTCACTCCTGAATAAGATTTTTCACTCTGCAGTGGAGTGTGCACTGATATGAAACTTCCTGGGAGATTAAAACAGTGTGCCAGACCGAGACTCAAACTCGGGACCGTTGCCTTTCACTCCTGTTTTTCAGTGAACTAAATGTACTTAAATTTTTTTCTCAAAAAATTGAGAAACTCCTCCACAGCCCTCAAACACTTGTGTGGAATGTTCCATGAATAAAAAGTGAGGATCTATTTAATAGTGTTGTTCTAATAACAATTGACCACTGCACCCCTCCTCACAGTTGTTTATGCATGTACTCTGTATCTTTCACATTTGGCATTTCTTCTAGTGAGAGATGAAAGTGAATGTTCACCTAGTGCTATAGACTTGTTTAATCCTACAATAACCCTATTAGTGTTCTGTAAGTTTTCCTCATTGTTATTTATATCTTATTTAGAAATTTGTAATTTTGTTTGCCCATAAACTAACTTTTTTATTGTATTGGAGGCCAGGTTTAGAAATAACAGTTTGGTCTATGTAGAAACTTACCAATGAGTTCAAACCTTTTGTCATCACGTTCCCTGCCAAGAGGTCCACCACTGTCACCCTACAACAGAATATTTAAATCCAATAGTCATTAAATGATATGTGTAACATACAATATGATTTTCGTATATCAGTTAACATTTTGAACCATTGTTAATGTTAGTGTAACACCTTATACATGAAAGTATCTCTACATTCATAAGACAGGTGATATTGGAATGGCCAAGTTTGTATAAAGCTATCTATGTGCACAGTATATTTCTATGAAGTGAAAATGATCTATAATATCTGGATTCATAGTATTTTTGCTTAAGACCTTATAGTATACAGAGTGATATTTCGCAGTTTACTGATGAGTCACTTGCAAAAAGTACACACCAATTACTGACAAAGATTTTTCTTCCACTTTTTTGTTTGACCAACTGTTTGATCAGTAATTTATGTTAAGGCATTTGTTTATAGGAATGACTTTTGGAAACTGCTGGTGTGTCTTTGTGTTATGTGTTGACAATACTGGTATGTGACAGATATGTAGAGAATGTTTCTAATTAAACTTTTGCTATTGAGCCAGTGTAGACAGAAAACTATTTACTATATGGGAACCCAACTTTATAGGAAGAGTTTTACTTAGACTGTGCACTGCAGGATTTGCGTTGTTGGTGGTGTTGGTGTCAGGATTTGCCAGTAACAGTATAGCGAAATAACGCTGAAACACAAGAATCAGTGTGCTTTACAGTTACAGACAGTCAACATGGCTCCGGACAAGGTGAGCAGAATTTACTTGTACAGCTGTTTTATCAAAAACAATAGCAGTAGTGCTGCTGTTCTTCATGAGTGTCAGTGCACTAGTTGGGGTAACCAGCTTTGCACAGGGAGTTGATATGAGATTGTGTGGTGATTGGAGTAAAAGAATAAACTTTAAGCATAATAGGTGAAAACTTTTTATTGATAACATGTTCTAACTGTTTACAATACTTGTTCAAGTATAAGACGTAAAAAATTATTCAAAACATATTATGACTGTTTATAATACTTGTTTATAAACATCATTTTTCATTGTGTTCTCTGGCGTGTATATGTACAAATTTTTCGAATTTCCTACATGAGAGCAAACTATGTACAGTTGACTGTGAGAGAAGTAGGAACCTTTGAGATTGATGGGGCAATATTCTAAAGTTTGCCCTTGCGTTTTGTCAATTGTAAAACTGTAGGCTAATTTGATTGGAAATTGCAGTCTTTTAAATTGGAATTGCAGTTCAGTGGTGTTCTGGGGATAAATAATGTGTGTTCTTTGTACTTTCCAGTCATAAGTTCGATTTCGATGATGATGTTCGATAGCTGTTGACGATCATCCGTGTTCCATTTCATAGTTTTGGTGAGTTGAGATTTCGGAGTAGTTTGATCGGAGATTCAGTTTTAAGTCGAAGGCAGTGTAATGGCATTCCTCGTATTTGCAGAGGGCTTAGAAATTCTGTGGAGAAGTTCATACAAACTTCAGCATTTACCGTCATGTCAATCGATTTGTATATTCTCTCTTCACCGGGAATTTTCTTTTGAAGTTGATATCGTCGACAATATTATTTTTAATTTCCAAAATTGCCCTTTAAAATAGCCTGTCGGACTGGTATAGTTGTGAATAAGTTTTGGATAAATTTGGCGAAGATTTCGTTTTCAGCAGTGGCTACGTTGCATTAAGTTTAATGATGCCGGTCGTCTGGTCAGTAGGATGTGTGCCTTCGCATATTTGTAAAAGTTGTTGAGCAAAATGTGCTGTTGTTTCGTCTTTCAATGGTTCAACTCTCATATTTTTTGTTAGTCGCAGTATTTGAATATGTGGCCAGAGATGTGATTTTTTTAAGCATGCACTGATCTCGTCTGTTGGCGCTGACTTGCCGATAACAGGAAGTCTTTGTCGGAAATCTCCTGAGAGTATGAGTAGAGCCCCTCCTATCACCGCAGAGTTTCCTCTCAAGTCTTTCAATGTTCTGTCCATGGCTTCGAGTGATTTTTTATGTGACATTGTGCATTCGTCCCACAAGATAATTTTAACTTGCTTCAGAAGTTCATCCTATCTTGAGATTTTACGTACCGGGAATTGTTCTTTGGCTACATTCAACGGTAGTTGTAGGGCTTCCTCCTTCCACGGACATGGCTGCAATGCCGGATGTTGCCAGTGCAAGTGCGATGTGTTGTTCAGCAACAGGTTTATTAGAAACGTTTTGCCGGTGCCGCCTGCTGAGTCCAAGTAAACAATTCCGCTAGTGTTGTCGATCCGGTCCATGATAACGTTGTAAATTATCTTTTGATTATCGTTGAGGAGTAATTTGTTGTGAGCAGTGTACTAAAGTAGTTCGTTGATGTTGTAGCGTCTTTCCTCTGTAACTTCGAAGTTTAGCACACTAATAGCATCTTTTTTTTGTGCTTGCATCCCAGGTTGACCTAAGGTCTAGTTGTTTATTGCTAAACATTTAGGTTGGTTCTTGGCGAATGAGTGTTTCATTGAACAGGTTGTCATTGAATTCCGCAGACAGTCCACGATGACCTTTATGGATTTGGTACAGTATGTCATCACTTATACTCTGTTTGAAGGAGTCCCATAGCTATTTTGGATTCGATGGGTTACATGTTGTTAGAATTACAGTGAGTAAGTCTCCCATTTGTTCAGCTGAGGCTGTGAGTGAGGCTTCCTGTAGTGTTAATTCCCAGTGGTTGTCGCAGTGGCATTCGGGAGGACGACGGTTCAATCCCGTGTCCGGCCATCCTGATTTAGGTTTTCCGTGATTTCCCTAAATCGTTCCAGGAAAATGCCGGGATGGTTCCGTCTAAAGGGCACGGGCGACTTCCTTTCCTAATCCGATGAGACCGATGACCTCGCTGTCAGGTCTCCTCCCCCAAAACAACCCACCCAACCCAGTGGTTGTCGTTTTCCATTAGTCCATAGCGTTGGTACGCATCTCTGTACGTCTGGCATAGGTAGCCGTCAATAATCTTGAGATCTGTGGAACTTGTTGGTCCCCGTATTTCGTGTACCAACGTTCGGAGATAGAAACATTCGGTGTTGTTCGGATGTACGTTGTATATTCGGCCTAGTGCGCCAGTTTTCGTGATTCCTGAATGATCTTCTACTGGAATTCCTTGTTTTCGTCATTGAAAGATTTTTCTTGTTGTGTTCCACCTATCATAGGTAGGGACGACGACTTGTAATATTTTCCCGAAAGGATCCGTTTGGCACAGTTTGTAAAAAATTTTTAATGATGTGTTCTGAGGTGGTTCGCTTGCAATTTTTCTGGTGGTGTCTTTTGTGGAGTAAACTCTCTGTCCATTCTCCAAATGTACTGCTGCATGTTGTACTGTTGGTTCGCGTTCGTGTAAGGGAAAACCGAAAATTCGCCACGCTGCTTCGTTACTGTTGATGTCTCTTCCCATTTGGTACATGAGGATCTCGTTTCTGTTTTGTTGTTCGCTATTCTTGACTATTTGAAATGCTGCCATGTCACACTGCTCAAATGGTTCAAATGGCTCTGAGCACTATGGGACTTAACAGCTGTGGTCATCAGTCCCCTAGAACTTAGAACTACTTAAACCTAACTAACCTAAGGACATCACACACATCCATGCCCGAGGCAGGCGACCGTAGCAGTCGCGCGGTTCCGGACTGCGCGCCTACAACCGCGAGACATGTCACACTGCCTTTGTTCACATACTTACAGACATATTCGACGAATTTCACTGAATTACAGTATTCTACGTTTGTGTGTGCTTGGAACATTTTGGAAAATAGCGCGTTATATGGTACTACCGACTGATTATTTACTTCCAGTTCGTCGCTGATTTGTGTTCGTACTTTTGCTGTGAACCACCGTTTTTGGGTGATCGTCTTCTGTATTTGGGAAGGCAATCAACTACGATTTGTGTGTCATCTAAGTATGGTTTTGGGTATTTCTACTTTTTCTTTTGTTTTTACATTTTCCATCGCTCATACGCTGCGAATTGGGGTTTAAAGGCTCGCATGATCCGTGAATAATGTTGTTCACTACTATGTCGTACAGTTCCGAATCTTCTTGTGGAGTGGGAAATTCAATTAGGATGATTCTGTCGATATCCGTGGGATGACTTTTCTAGTGTAACCATATGAGATTGTGCGAGTGAGGCAGTCCTCGTTTTTGCATTCCGATTGTATACCTCCAGCCTCTAACGGTTCCAAAGATATGGTATATTGTGATGACTTCAATAAATCTCAATTGTTTTTGTCGGAAAACTCGCCCTACCATGTCGTGTCAATGCACGGGTATATGTCCGTGTCTTAGTTCTCTGATTTCTGGCCATGACGACTTGCATGTGAATGTCATGAAGAGATCAGGTAGTCTATATTTTCTTATGTGGGTCATGGCATTTTGAGTGTATTCGCGCATGTGTCGCGGACTTCCTATGTATGATGAGGGTAAGATTACCATTGTTCCAATGTCGCCAGCGTTTCCGTCATTTATGATTGCGTCTCTTCCGTGCGTAGTTTCTTCTGTTTCAGTCTTATGTAAACCATCTGTTCCGCTTCTGTTTCTGCATAATACATACTAGGAATTGTTGAAATAAACGGCTAGTGTTGAGAATGTGATTATATGTTTGATTGTATCTGGATGGGGTAGCCGTGTGGTCTCAGGCGCCTTGCCACGGTTCGCTTGGCTTCTCCCATCGGAGGTTCGAGGCTTCCCTCTGGCATGGGTGTGTGTGTTATCCTTAGCGTAAGTTAGTTCAAGTTAGATTAAGCAGCAGTTTGGTCACAAAGGAACTGACAACAAACTTCCAATTTCCCGATCACCAAGCGGTAACCATAGAACTCCTTGGAAGTGACTTTTTTGCTTGTTTCTACGCCTGTTTCATGTTGCATATGTTTCACATTAAAATTATATCCGTCTTCTCCGTGCAGAAATGTTAATGGCTGTTGCAGGGCATGTGTCTCTGCAATGCAGTCCTCTTCTTTCTTATACAGTTATATCACTGCTTGTGTTTTCATTGTCCACAATTACGATGGCGACTTCTTTTATTTGTGGTGCATTGAATCGATGTTCGAGATGGTCTTTTGTCGGCTCGAATTATAACTTTATAGCCATCAGAAATCATGCAGTCTAGTGTTGTTTTGAATATGTGAATCAGGTGATTGTATTTGTGTAAGATCCTCTGTACATATTGGTCTACTTCTCGTCCGTCTTAATCCACTGATATTCGTGCTTTGTTGATAAATTTCTGTTTCTTCGTTTCCGATGAAATATACTAGCAGAAATTTATGCTCTTCCATTTTATGAAAGATTTGTCCTTGGATGGAAAAAAAAAAACATGATTGGTTTAGTAGCGTTGATCGAAGTGAGACCGAAAGAAGTCATTTGGAAGCAGGCGTTGTACCGTTTGTATATTTTGAAAAAAGTGTTTTGATTCTGGAGTTTCCTCTGTCACGTAATGTAAAAATTCCTACAGAGGTGCTTCCAGTGGCGATAATCGAATTTTTCCATTCATGCAACAGTGTGCTGGTGTTTCTCTACTGAATTTTTTCGCGTTGCAAAATTGGCAGATGTTAACCATTTTTCCGAGTAAGACAAGTTTGTGTTTGTTATATTCCTTCGCAGGGTCGTAGAGGAATGCTTCATTTGTTAGGTTGTACTGTTTACTCGTCCTCGTCCGCGCTTCTCGCACGTTGATGTTTTCATGGCTGGCTTGAGTTCGCAGTCTTTTATTATAAGATTGTGTCGCAGTTCTTGATTCTTCAATCCATTCATTTCTCTGGTTCTCACGGTGCTCATTGTCGTTCGTTGGGAACTTAAACGTGCTTTGCGCTCTTCGTCTCTCTCATTTTTTCGCTGTTCTCTTTGTTTTCGCCGTTTTGCTTCAGAACTGGCAAGATCTCCTTTTCTTTTACGTTTGGGCATTGTTTAAAATATAAGTCAAATAAATTTTTGTTAACAAATACAGTAAGTACACTTTACACAGTTTTCACATTTTATTTTCGATTTATATTCAGTCACTGTATCAAGCTGACTACTCACATTTCACTGTTTGTTTTTATTCACTCATTGCACTAATTTTTTGGTTCCTGTCGTTCGAAACCACGACGGTCTTGCTTTATATACCCCTACCAAGGTCAGCCCACTAGTGGCGAATTCAGGACCATCCAAAAAGGCTTCGAACTGTCCGCAATGTTCCAGAATATTACACAACATTCGAGAGTATTCTGGAATGTTCCACAATTATCTGCAATTTTTTGGGATGTTCCCAAACATTTTGGAATCTTTCCAAATGTTCCAGACTACTCCAGAACATCAACGATCATTGTGGAACATTCCTGAAAGTGCTGGAGTGTTTTGGAAGGCTATCGAATATCGAATGTTCTGGAATGTTTTCCCTGGGAGAGGCCGATGGCCAGTTGCGTCACAAATTATTGAAGAAGTTACTGTTCCCATGGCTGAGAATGCTGGACGCAGTGTGCTATCTTCAAGCAGGCACAAGCTGTATCACCACAGCTGAATATTTCATGGTCCATCATTCGAAAAGTGCTGCGAACAGTTGTGACATTACTCACCAACTTTTGCCTCGTGGTACAGACTTTCGAGTAGGCTCTGCTCTTATGTCTCTTGCAAGGGTTCAAGTTGACGATTGTGGCTTTGGAATATTTTGTGGAGTTAAGAAGCACACTTCATGCTCTCTGGGGCAGAGAACACTCACAGTTCTTTCCTGTGGCTTATTTCATTCCACGTAGCATCGGACATCCATTCCTTCCTTTGATGTGCCTTAAATCCTAGGATTTTTTCTCCCACATCTAAATAACAGTTCTTGATTTTTTGCCAGCACGTTTCAATTCCCTCTTCCATAAAGTTTTCTTCAGAGAGGACCTGGAATCTGTTTTGTAGTTCAAGGGCAAATGTTTCTTTGATCTGTTGGTCTTTTAATCTTGCCACCTCTATTTTCTTGCACCTATGATTGAGCTTGGTTCTATTTGCCACTATCTTCAGTCTGAATTCCGCCAAAACTAGGTGGTGGTCACTTCCAACGTCTGCCCCTCTTCTATTTCTGACATCTAACAGAGAGTATCGGAACTTGCGACTTATGACTATGTGGTCTATTTGATTTTCGGTAACGTGGTCTGGAGAAACCCATGTTATCTTATGGCAGTTACGATGTGGAAACAATGTGCCTCCAATGACTAGGTCATGTTGAGCGCATGTATCTATCAACAGTTCACTATTTACATTCCTGACCCCCATGCCATGCACGCCCATGATATGTTCAAGCCCTTCATTTTCTGAACCAACTTTTGCGTTCAAGTCACCCATTAAAATTTTTATGTCCCTAGAATTTATCTGTCTAAGAACTCCGTTAAGCTCTGTATAAAATGCATCTTTTAATTCTCCTTTAGCTATTTCAGTAGGTGCATAGCATTGAATTAAAGTGACATATCGCACATTTGTTTTAAAGCGTGCGGTTATTATCCGTTCTGAGACTGGTTTCCACTCCAGTAAGCTCTTCTTGCTGCTTTTAGATAGTAAGAGCCCTACACCATTCTTGTGCATCGCGTCCTCACCGGTCTGACCCGCATACAGCAACACTCCACCATTTTGTGTTTGGAATTCCCCAGATTCTGGCCACTTTACTTCATTTAGTCCCAATATGTCTAGTCGATAGTTCTCCATCTCTTTTTCAACTTGTCTTAGCCTTCCTGCCTCTCTCAACGTCCTTACATTCCAAAAACCGATACGGGTTTTCCTTTTCAGGCCAAAGGTCATATCCTTAAGATCCATCCGGCTGTTTCTCCTTTTAGTTTCTGTGATATGTGTTTTTTGGTGGTGCGGGTTATCAGCCCACAGCCCCCGAGTGTCCTGGTGGGGCTGCCACCTCTTGGCCTGGGCACCTGCCAAGGTTTTATTTCAGGGCCTTACCCCTTAGACAGCTTGTCTTCACCACGACTACAGAACGCTATCCATCCCTTCGCTGTGTCTGCTGCCACACAATCACAAGGAGGAAAAGCAAATGAAGGGAATGTATAGGATGGGACAGAACAGAATAGGATAGGACAGGACACTAGACGGAACGTTGTGAGACACACTTTGTCTGGATCCTCTATGGAGACCTGTCCGGCTTGGGAGGCCCTGCCGGTAGTTACACCACCGCCGGCATAGCCCTCCACTTCATTGGATCACACAAACCCCCTCGCCCACACGGACAGTGTTTCGTTAAGGCGGTGTCTCCTGAGGGGGGCACCGAAGTGGCGTCAAATAAAAATACTATCCCGAACAGGGACTCATGGCCAGTAAAGCCATAAGCATACTGAGATTGTTCCATAAGTAATGCGACCAATTTTTTTCTGACGCAACGGTACACCATAGCGTGTAGTACCCGGCGGGGCTAAGTGGAGGGGGGGGGGGGGTGTTAGCTTCAAAACGCTCTTTGTTTCATTCGGCTGCAAGCTGCCGGAGAGACAGGACGTGCGTTTCCGTCAACCCCATTTCAAGTTTATGTAACACGGCACAATGAATCATTCTATAGAGCAACGGTACGTCATCAAATTTTGCTTTAAACTTGGAAAGTCCGCCACCGAAACGTTTCCATTACTTCAGCATGCCTTTGGGACTGATTGCTTGTCCAAATCACAAGTTTTCCGATGGCACAAGTCGTTCATGGAGGGCCGAGATGAGATCACCGACGAACCTCGCAGTGGACGGCCATCAACCGCATGAGTTAATGAAAATATGACGCGATGCGCGATTGTTTGAACTCTGACTCTAATCATGTCAAAAACAACCGTTTTCCGCATTGTGACCGAAGTTTTGAACATGAGAAAGGTGTGTGCCAAACTCGTCCCAAAAGTGTTGACCGACGAACACAAACACATGCGAGTGCATCGGTGCCGAGATATGTTGAAAATGTGTGAAAGTGATCCTCATTTTTTAAACTCACTTATCACTGGTGACGAGTCGTGGATTTTTGAGTACGACCCTGAGACAAAAAGGCAGAGTTCAGAGTGGCACACCCCGTCGTCGCCCCGCCCCAAGGAGGCGCGCGTGAGCAAGTCCAGGATCAAAACCATGCTCATCGTCTTCTTTGACGTCAAAGGCATTGTCCACCACGAATTCGTACCTACCGGGACTACAGTGAACTCAGCTTTCTACACTCCTGGAAATGGAAAAAAGAACGCATTGAAACCGGTGTGTCAGACCCACCATACTTGCTCCGGACACTGCGAGAGGGCTGTACAAGCAATGATCACACGCACGGCACAGCAGACACACCAGGAACCGCGGTGTTGGCCGTCGAATGGCGCTAGCTGCGCAGCTTTTGTGCACCGCCGCCGTCAGTGTCAGCCAGTTTGCCGTGGCATACGGAGCTCCATCGCAGTCTTTAACACTGGTAGCATGCCGCGACAGCGTGGACGTGAACCGTATGTGCAGTTGACGGACTTTGAGCGAGGGCGTATAGTGGGCATGCGGGAGGCCGGGTGGACGTACCGCCGAATTGCTCAACACGTGGGGCGTGAGGTCTCCACAGTACATCGATGTTGTCGCCAGTGGTCGGCGGAAGGTGCACGTGCCCGTCGACCTGGGACCGGACTGCAGCGACGCACGGATGCACGCCAAGACCGTAGGATCCTACGCAGTGCCGTAGGGGACCGCACCGCCACTTCCCAGCAAATTAGGGACACTGTTGCTCCTGGGGTATCGGCGAGGACCATTCGCAACCGTCTCCATGAAGCTGGGCTACGGTCCCGCACACCGTTAGGCCGTCTTCCGCTCACGCCCCAACACCGTGCAGCCCGCCTCCAGTGGTGTCGCGACAGGCGTGAATGGAGGGACGAATGGAGACGTGTCGTCTTCAGCGATGAGAGTCGCTTCTGCCTTGGTGCCAATGATGGTCGTATGCGTGTTTGGCGCCGTGCAGGTGAGCGCCACAATCAGGACTGCATACGACCGAGGCACACAGGGCCAACACCCGGCATCATGGTGTGGGGAGCGATCTCCTACACTGGCCGTACACCACTGGTGATCGTCGAGGGGACACTGAATAGTGCACGGTACATCCAAACTGTCATCGAAACCATCGTTCTACCATTCCTAGACCGGCAAGGGAACTTGCTGTTCCAACAGGACAATGCACGTCCGCATGTATCCCGTGCCACCCAACGTGCTCTAGAAGGTGTAAGTCAACTACCCTGGCCAGCAAGATCTCCGGATCTGTCCCCCATTGAGCATGTTTGGGACTGGATGAAGCGTCATCTCACGCGGTCTGCACGTCCAGCACGAACGCTGGTCCAACTGAGGCGCCAGGTGGAAATGGCATGGCAAGCCGTTCCACAGGACTACATCCAGCATCTCTACGATCGTCTCCATGGGAGAATAGCAGCCTGCATTGCTGCGAAAGGTGGATATACACTGTACTAGTGCCGACATTGTGCATGCTCTGTTGCCTGTGTCTATGTGCCTGTGGTTCTGTCAGTGTGATCATGTGATGTATCTGACCCCAGGAATGTGTCAATAAAGTTTCCCCTTCCTGGGACAATGAATTCACGGTGTTCTTATTTCAATTTCCAGGAGTGTATTTGGAAGTGCTCAAAAGACTGAAAAGGAGGGTCTCGCGCTGCCGAAGCGACATCAAGAACACGTGGAAAGTTCACGACAACACGCCGAGTCACAGCGCCTTCATTTTCAACGACTTCCTGGCCAGGACCAAGACCCCATTGGTTCCCCAGCCTCTTACAGTCCTGACCTGGCTCCCGCTGACGTTTTTTGTTTCTTTGGTTGAAAGGAGTCATGAAAGGAAAACATTGGGACACGATTGAAAGCATCCAGGCGCATGTTACATCAGCTCTAAAGGACATGTCGGAAAAGGCATTCCAGGATGCCTTCCAGGCATGGAAACACCGCCTCCAGAAGTGTATCGACGCAAAAGGGTGCTATTTTGAAAATTTTTGATTGTTTGTACGAATATATTAAAAAACGATTTTTTATGAATTTGGTCGCATTACTTATGGAACGCACCTTGTATTTCATTTCATTTCATTTTACTGATACGTGAGTGCAATCACAGGTAACAGAAGACAAAGCTTATGCAATCCCCAGTGTGTTTAATCCAAACTTCCATAATAATATTATTAATGCGAAAGCAACTTTGTTAGTTACGTTTTTTCAAAGAAACCACCAAACCGATTTCGCTGTAGTTTGTTATGGAGATAGCTTGAACTCTGAGGAAAAACAGGATACTGTAGAATCAACACCTGAGAGAGTGAAGTAAGGAATGGAACATGTTTTCTTACGTCAGTGAACATAAACTATGCTGGCCTCTGTAGCCGAGCGGTTCTAGGCGCTTCAGTCCGGAACCGCGCTGCTGTTATGGTCGCAGGTTCGAATCCTGCCTCGGGCATGGATGTGTGTGATGTCTTTAGGTTAGTTAGGTCTAAGTAGTTCTAAGTCTAGGGGACTGATGACCCCCCCCCCCCCTCCTACCAAAAAAACTATGTTAAAATATTAACAAATTTATTGTGTAATATACGCGTTGTATAATGTATAGATGATCACTCCACTCCATATACAGCGCTCGGTTATGCTATACTTACTCGGACAAGCAGAAATGTCAGGGTAGCTGACATTGTTGCACATACAATAGCTTACTCGCTTACTATCAATCCACATAATAAAACAACTGATATGAGAGCGCAGCCACAGGTAAGAGCTAGGGTTATACAGTAAATGCAGAAGTGTGTTTGTCTCTTACGTTTCCACGACTAAACTGCTGAACAATGCATTTATAGCGGGAGCAGCTGGAGGGGTTGGGGAGGGGGGGGGGGGGGGAGGGGGGTCGCACATCACCAACTAAGTTACTCAAGCAAGCAGACACATTACACATGAGAGCAGCTGACATTACTGCACGACGTACAGCTTACTTTTTTTTAATCACCGTCACTCATTATTACAAAAATGTGAGTGCAAAGGTGGATGACAGCTAGTTTATTGTAAGATACTTTTCAAATAAAAACTGAAAAATCACTTCTATGCATGCCTTAGTCACAACTAAACTGTAGATACGACTGCAAAACACAAATAATTAGCTACTGCTTAGACAGGCCAAAAAATCTGTACCTCTAGAGACATAACTTTCCAAAATCTGTACCTCTAGAGACATAACTTTCCATAAAACAATGTTCCTTTTCTTCAGTTCATCTAGGGATCTCTCCACTAATATGTCAAATGAACGTACTGACATTCTCACGAAACAGAAAAATTTAACACTATATTTTCATCAATCATTGGACAATGCGTGAAATTTCCAGTTTATGTCTCGATCAGCAACGAAGAGATGTACCCAGAACATCTACTTTTTCTGCATTCTCTTTTAATTTCGACGTCGCAAACAAACAAGCACAGCTACTAGCTCCATATCGATACTGAGGAAAGACTGAAGTAATTCCTGTGGCGTTTATGCTGGCGTCTTGCAGCGGCAGACCGTTGCACTGTCATTAGATTGTCGAGAGATTTGCGACCCCGTGGGCTTTGCGACCCTGTGACGTGTTGTTTCCAGCCACTAATCTTTTAGCTGTGGGTTTTCCGTTCGCCAGTGAAAGACTCAAAAGGGGGAGGGGCGTCTCTGCCGACCGTTTTGCAATAAGAATATCCCTTCACATTTTATGGAGGTCTAGGATTGGTTGTGAGCTTATTGCATAGGCATGTTTAAATGTTTTATTTTTACCTTTTTAATTTATTTATGTTTACCTGTTTTTTCCTTTTGTAACATTAATTCAGCAAATGTTTAAAAATCTTAACTTATTTTATGAATTTAAATTTCTCGTTCAAGTTTTTGTAAGAATCTTATACATTTTAAACATCTTCTTAATTCCCCCGAATCATTATACATTCTTATAATACCTTTAACCTTTGATCAATATCTATGTATCTTTTACTTCTTTTTTAAGAGGCAGGCCAATGGAACCTTTTTTTCAATTTCAGATATAGCGTCTACTGCTCCCTCCTTCAGCCTATTTATCAGAAAGTATTCAGTAGAATGTCTTTGATTTGGTGATGAGTTCCCTGTGTCAACCATCGATAGAATTCATGGTCCTATGTCGCTAGTTAAAAAATTTCAGTTGTTATATTAGCATGTTCCAACCATTGATTGGCCATATAGTCTGCGAATTTTACGACCTTTTCTCCACTGATTATTTCCTCCATTATTACCATCTACGCTTCATAAATACTGTTCGGTGGAAGATGTGGGCACTGCAGCAAACATGTGCCACAGAACAGTCAGACCTGTCTCTATTCCTGTATTCCTCCGTTGTTCTTGTATTCTCTTCCGTAGACAGTGGTTCAAGTGAAAATTGCAAACGGAAAGGGATGAAACTCCTCTTTCACACTTTCACACAGGATTTTCTCTGCTGCTTCACAACCGAATGCTATGATTCCTTTGTCAGGAACAGACACGTCGTTAATTTAAAAAAAAAAGAAACTGTTAGCTTTTCAATTAACATAAAAGTTTTCTGAGTGTGGCACCACGTCATAATTTAAAAAAAAACTATACTGTAGAAAGTAACAATGGCCTCACAGCATCCCCAGAAATTTCTCCAGAGAGGAGGGGCATGGGGCAAGAATCATAAATAGCCAGTTTTGATATAAATGAACTGATCAATTTTGAGATGTGGCATACCATAATAACTAATTATTAAAGACTGCAGAATAAAATTCCCAGAGAACTGATGATTATCCATTCACTTCTATAAGTGAATGGGACTTCTGTAATGAATAAAAACTTGTGCTCCATATTCTGGAGGAGGAGGAGGGGGGGGGGGGGAGGGAGGGCACAAGTGCTCCATATTCCCCCACCCCCTTTGCGGACACCTTTGCTGAGGGATATTGTTGTTCGCCGCACGTCTGTAGTGGCGACCCTTAGGAAACTGCCAACAGTTTTCTTCGGATGCAGCCAGCGCATGTCCATTACCGAACCAGTAAATGAATACCCCGTGTAAACAAGTGCGGCATTCTTTTAAAATACTTGTCTGCCTGAAACTACAGTATCACTTGACGTAAACGTTGTAGTTATGACTGCTTGTGATACGCTGTAAACTTATCGCGCGCTCGTGGGACTGCAAACGAGAGGATGCAGCTTTATATGAATTTTATTATTTCAATTACCCAGACATACATTAGCTTATTTCAAGCTCGTACACCACACAAGATGAAGGATTCGAGAGTGACGAAGAAATTGTTTTAGGAGTATGACGTGACAGTTAAACTTTTTTTTTCTTTACCAAGTTTAATGGCCATTTCAAGAAAATAATTGTTACGCAGTAAATGAAACTCGTTCTTTAAAAAAGGAAAGCAGAGTAGTCTTGGATTTCACACAAGGTAACAAAACGTTAGTGACGGTAACAGAAAATACTCTCTGTCAACGCTGAGAATGGAGACGTCTCTTAGGCTATGATTAACATCGTAAGATATATTAAAACATTACATTAGCATTCATTGTTACTCGTTAACATATTCAGAGTTAAGTTACCTGACAGGAATCCTTCATGCCATCGGGGTACCCAGCACACATCATGTTATCTGTGATCATTGATTCTCTGTACTTCGTGTTTTTGCGGCATTCTTCATTGGTCATGACAGGAACTTCTACTTCCTGGAGGATACAAGAAGCTTTTCCGTCTTCCTGTAAGGTTCCCCATCCCGTTGCTACTGCTTTTGTTCCTTCATACAGCTTCTCTGTAAAACAATAAATTAGGTAATATGCTTTTAAATATGTAGAGCTTGGTCAGTAGTATTGTAACACGGCGAGAAATGCATGCTTGAATATAAATGCAGAAGGTAGCCAAGTCTGCAGGTTATACTGTTGTGTTTCATCACGAACGGTACATGTCCAATGTCCTCAAAACCTTGCAAGCGTCAATCATAGAACATTGTTATGGTTTGTTGTACGTGCTTTATATCGGAGCTGTGACTTCGAACTTGGGCAAGTCGTTGGTGCCCGTATGGTGGGCGCTTCCGTAACCAAGGTAGATGAATGTTTGGTGTTTCAAGGGCCACCATCTCGAAGACTTATACCACATACAGGGAAAGCGGAAAAAATCATCTGCTAATTCACAACACGGGCGATAATTTCTGTTGAGTGATTATGAGAGACGGTCATTGAAGAGTATTGTGGCGAAAAATAAAGAGGACGACAACTGCAAAAGTCACCACAGAACTGAATGTAGAGGACGAGAACTGCGAAAGTCACTACAGAACTGAATGTGCCACTCGCGAATCCTATCACCACCAAACCAACACGAAGGGACTATAGAAGCAGGGAATTTCATGGTGAGGTGGAATTCCAAAACCGTTCGTCAGGGATGCAGTTGCCCGTAACAAGAAAACGTGGTGCCAAAGTCATGAAACCTGGGGTATGGAGGAATGGAAGAAATAGTTTGGTCGAATGAATCTTGCTGCACACTGTTTCCAATTTCTGGCCGAGTGATGACTGGGCAGCCATATCGTGGTATTCCATTGGCTTCCGTAACGTTGCATTGCTGTCAAGGATTGTGTGACCATTTTGGTTGATCAGGTCCGTTACTTGGTACAGTGTTTGTTCTCCAGTGGCGGTAATGTGTTCCAGGGCACACAGTTAGCATCGTCCGGTACTGGTTTTGTGAGCACGAGGATGAACTGTCACATATACCCTGGACACCACAGTCAACAGATCTCAATATTATGGAGCTTTTGTTGTCTACTTTAAAGAGAAGTGTGCGATATAGCTATCTACCGTTGTCACTGTTACCTGAACTTGCCATTATTTTGCAGCAAGAATAGTATAGGATTTCCTTGAAAGCCTCGTTATTATTATTTATCCATTCCGAGACAACAGGAACTTGACTACCAACGCGTTTCCTTGACTGCATTGGCCATGTTAATGTGCTGTGTTTTTAGTGTTTCCGTATTTTTGTCCACACTCGGTATTATAGCTGTGTTGCTGTTTGCAAGAATAAGTTGATCTACAGCCCGAGGTCAGTATGAGAATTGTGGAAGATTATACAGGCTGATTCTTTTACAAACTTTCTGGGATGATGGAGAAAAGTAAATGAATCCATTTCAATTAAAGGTCCGAGTCGAAAGTTATAAGCGAAAATCGTTCTGATATCTCTGACAGTGGAATACATGCACCGGTACTGTTGTTAAGATTTTTGAGCAGGCAACTTTCAGAGATGGTAGCGTGGACTTTAAAATGCGCACCTTAAGAGCCACGAGCACGAGTTAATTTTCGATACTGCGAAACACATCTCTTCTAATGCAATCACTGTGGTTTTTAACTTTTTTGATTATATAATACGGACCAAAACAAAGAAGTCCGGTAAATGTGGGCTCTAAAACGCATAGCTTAAAAACTATGAGCTCTTGTTCAGTAGAAGAGATGTATTCCACAGTAGCGAAGATGAACAAGTGCTCAGTTTCAGTTTCTTAAGTGTTTCCAGTTGTGCTACTTATTTCTATAACTGTTATCCATCTTAATATTCTTATGTAACAGATAATCCGTTTTTTAAACTTACGGGACTTGGATTGTAAGCCATCACTGAAAATAATATCGTGCTGAGGCTTGGAAGTAATTTTTTCGTAATAATACAACACAGCACCAGTTAAGTTCTTTTTTTCTTTTTTCTTTTTTTTTCATTTACATCACGATGCGTTTGCAGGAATTTATTTCCAAGTGCATCTATTTACATTGGTATTGTATGTGATGTATGCGTGTGTGTTGTTCTGATTTTCTTGCTCTGCAGTCTGTGATGGTGATCATTTTACGAAACTACATTAAAGTACGAAGAGGAAATAATCTGTTCTTTCCGAAATGAACGGCAGTTCCTTGAGAGTTCGGGGTACTAAAGGTTATGTTCAAGTTTGAACCAGTATCGTTGTTCTCCATACAGCATTCTACAGAACGAATTTGTATTCAGTCTGTATAAAATCGTGATTGTTGTAAATATGAAGGCTTTCTGTCCAAAGCAAATTTTTCTAAACGAGTGCTCGTAATACTTTCTTTACTGATGTTATGTTGATGGTAAGCGAAGAACCCCTTTAAATTTGGATTAGAACGTGAGTGAACAAAACTGTCGATTTTGGTCAACATCATCTTTCCATAGTGAAAAAGGGTACAGTCTGGTATCGTGCGTCGAAAGTAGGAAACGAGCAAAGTTAACGCATTGGTTACAACATTGAAATCACATTCGGGAGGACGACTATTAAAATCCGTGTCCGGCTATCCAGATGTAGATTTTCCTAAATCGCTCTAGGTAAAAGTCGGTATGGTTACTACGGAAGGCCACGAAGGATATACGTTCTCAACCTTGACTCATTCAGAGCTTGTACTCTGTCCCTAATACTTCGATGTTGACAGGACGTTAAAATTTACTCTTCCTTTTTTCTGGGATACTGGAGCCGTTGAACTTGACTTGGTTTAAGAAAAGAGATAACAGCGATTTTGATGTCGACCAGTCATGCATTTCTGGTTATTGGGTCTTAGAATTTCAAAAGTTACAATAAGAGTCGAAGGAATGAGTCCTACAAGTTGGCAACTAAGACAAGCAGTGTGATGGAACTTACTGTTTCAAAATGTTTTTGCCAAGTTCCTTTACTTCCGTCTTAATCAACTTTGTTTGTGTCTTCTTTTTCTGAATTACTTCAGTACAAAGTATATGTTCGTAAACTTCGTTCATTATACGAGCTGAATGTTTCCATTTGTCCCGAAGTCATCGTTGTAACAGAAGAAATGGTGGCGCGCAGCGCACTGTGGAATTTCGAGGACTCCAATGCAAGCACGTTCGGCGTGATAAAACAAATTAAGCTTCAACTAAACGCAGCATTTATAACATATTATTTTCGGTTGGAAAAAAGGTAAGGTCATTTTTAACTAACTACCATTTTTTTAGGCTTTGTTATGGAGTGCTGTTGCTGTTGAAATTTGTCACAAGAGCTAATAAGTTCGGGCACAACGAAGTATTGTCGCAAGGTGTAATAGGTGCGGCCCCAGCGAACAATGTTATAATTTTTACTTTGCTTAGAAAGCAAACTTGCCGAGGACAATGTAAAATTGGGAGCAGACAGTTATGCTACAAAGGCAGGAACTATGTAGATTTGCTGTTTTGAGACTACTGAATAATATTTCTAGCACCGAGCTTCGTATTCGTCTAGTTGTCGGCTTACGCCCAATGGCTCAAATGGCTCTGAGCACTATGGGACTCAACTGCTGAGGTCATTAGTCCCCTAGAACTTAGAACTAGTTAAACCTAACTAACCTAAGGACATCACACACATCCATGCCCGAGGCAGGATTCGAACCTGCGACCGTAGCGATCTCGCGATTCCAGACTGAAGCGCCAGAACCGCGCGGCCACTTCGGCCGGCTTACGCCCAATGGGTGTTTTTTGAAGATTATAGGCATGTTTTGTAACGTCCTTCATGTTTATGATACTTGAATTAGACGTAATAAAAAACGACATTCAAGTCGAATGATTGCTGAAAATAAATCAAATTATTATTTAAGCAGAATCTGGATAAATGACATTTGTTTGTAAAGCTATTGCATTACTTATTTTCTTTATTTATACGATTAGTACGAGTTATTTGTAGATGAGTAAAATGACCTCAATCATTGGTGAGTGTTAAAGCGTATCAGGAGTGTGCGTTGTGTTTACCATCATTTGGTGGCAGGCAGATGGGTCGAATGTCCTGCGTGATGGGAACTCGGTCGTTGAGCCTGAGCAGCGCGATGTCGTGGTCGAAGTTCATGAAGCTGAAGTCTCCTGTGAACGCCCGCAATACGAAGCGAGTCTCTGGCCGCATTGTCGAGTTGCAGCGGTCATGCTCGCCGAAAGTCACTTTTATCATGAACCACATAAACCTGTCGGATAAGATATTTCTCTCCGTGCATATCATTTATGTTACATTGAACAAAGACACAAGAAGAACATAATTAATTTAACATGCAGGTTACTCACTCTCACAGATATCATTACTGAAGAACGAGTAAGTGCCTATTTCGCTTGCAGCTCTCAGGCGCCTTGCCACGGTTCGCGCGACACCCCCGTCGGACGTTCGAGTTCTCCCACGGGCATGGTTGTGTGTGTTATCCTTAGCGTAAGTTAATGTAAGTTAGATTAATTAGTGTGTAAGACTAGGGACCGATGACCTCAGCAATTTGGTCCCATAGGGACACCACTTCAGTTGCAACACGTTGAATGACATCTTTGGTTCATTAGCAGTCTTTGTTAAGGTTTTGAGAAAGTAATACTAATCTCTCACTTTCAGAAAACTGTGCACAGCGTTTTCTCAACGTTCCCTCCTTCAAGTTCGCTACTCAGCAGATCCTCTCAAATAACTTCCATGTTTTTGTCCAGTCCCTACACGTTGGCGTACTGATTGGTTCAAATGGCTCTGAGCACTATGGGACTTAACATCTGAGGTCATCAGTCCCCTAGAACTTAGAACTACTTAAACCTAACTAACCTAAGGACATCACACACATCCATGCCCCAGGCAGGATTCGAACCTGTGACCGTAGCGCTCACGCGATTCCAGACTGAAGCGCCTAGAACCGCACGGCCACACCGGCCGGCAGCCTACTGATTCACGGTTGTTGTAACTCATGCATTTGTTATTGTGTAATGATTTTATCACCTAAATATTTACCGATTGGGCACTTCCTAATTCGTTTCGTTACTTGTTTATTTTCATTCCTGTACGGATGTTGAGCCCTTTGCAGTCCTAGTTGGTAGGTTTTGGGTACGGTACCAATCAGTTACTCTCAGATACGTATCGCTGCTCTTATGGATTTATTTCCGTCATGCTCGTTTCTAACCACCAATTATATAATGCATGTTATAGGCTAATATATTATCATAGCATGGCATATTACGGCAAGAACTGTTCTGGTCTTCTACAGGATATAAATGCCAACTGCTTCCAGTCTACCAGTGGCGTAGGGGATGCCGAGACGAACAGTTCGATGCAGGAAACTTGCGATGAAGCCCAGAACCCACCTCAAATTGATCTAAGCTACAGCGTATGCGCGCCGCGTGGGTTTTTCAATATTCTCTGGCTCACTTACGCCACTGGCTTTGTCGGCTATTTCTTTAAAATTATTATTTCAGCTTTGCGTTGAGGATAGTAAAAGACAGGCTTTTGTAAACGGTATGCAAAAACTAATTATATACACAATTCAGTCCAAACGTAACTCGTACAAGCGTAATGGTTTCATAGTAAGAAGGCCGATTTAATTGTTAATTTTATGGTGTCAAAATTCTCAGTGTTTTGAGCTAACATTTATACAAACGCCAATTCTACATTTTTTTAGTACAAGCACAATAGTTTCGCAATAAGAAAGCCAGACAAACAAAATGATGTAATTGTTAATTTTATGTTGTTAAAATTCTCAGTGTTTTGAGGTAATATTTACACAAAAGCCAGATTTACGTTTTGCTAGTGTAGTATTATTAATGTTCCAGTCAAAAACTCGTGTGGTTCGCCGGTGCTATAAATTAGGTGAGGTTTGCAGCCAATTTGAGAGCGTTTTCCGGCTTGACCGGCTACAAGTACCTAGTATCAATTTGTTCGTCTCGCCTTCATCTACAACGTGTGGTACGTAGTAAACAGTTATCGTTAGCATCCTGTAAATTGTAACGCTGTTTATATGGCAATTTTAATGGCGTTTTATTTAACAAGATCTATTAATTATTATTCTCTTGGTTATAAATTATGGTATTTTTATAAACAACGACATGTCTTGAATTAAACATCTTCCGAATGTTTAGTGGTGGCAGCACTAGGAACTACAAGTCAGGGCCACATGCCAAAATCAGCAGGTACACAGGGTGTCTCAAACTTTAGGGTCGAAAGTATAAACGCTGTAGAGAATCACAAAATGAGTATTTTACGGTAGGGGTCAATGGTACGAAATTAATATTTCTGGCGGTGCACGTTCTTGAATGAGAAGCGCGTATCACTTGTTCATAAACTGCTTATATCTCATAACAAACAGTTGTTTGTCGCACTGAATTTGGGGGAGCTGTCTTAAACAATACGAAATCGTTTATTATATGTTCATAGGTCTTGGCTGGCTACCGAACGCGGAGCTTTACTTTTGAGTCATTTGGACGTGTTCAATGGGTGGCCCAGCTGGATGTAGGGCCCTGATAGCGAACGAATGTGCAGCAGAGAGATTCGCAAAACAACGGAGAGACTAAAAAAATATGTCACCTCAGTTCACAGAAATTTTTCGGCTTCGATAGGAACTGAGTCGTTCAAGCTACAAGAGAGCTGGTCAAGATTCGTACACGAGAATTTGAAGAGTGGTGATAGATCTTGTGGGAGGAAATTCATCCATAAGAACTAGTCAACTTGCTTTTGAAATAAAAACATCGAATAATTACGTAGAGAGTACTGATAGGACAACAATTAACAGTTATGCTTCTATAATAAACTAATTTTGAACAGTTCCTATGAGTTTAAGTTGTTGCTCTGTGCTGCAAATCGTTAATGTCAATGAAAAATTAAATATTCGTTTCGATCATTAGTTCGTTATCTCAAAGTAGGCTACTCAGTTATGACCCTCTACTATCTGTATGAATATTACCCTAAAAGTTTGGGACACCCTGCGTCTGCATGCTTTGCAGGGATCTGGATGCATCCCTGAATTAACATTTAATAATAAATTGAATGCACAAATTAAATTAAGTCTCTCTCTCTCTCTCTCTCTCTCTCTCTCTCTCTCTGTGTGTGTGTGTGTGTGTGAGGGAGAGAGAGAGAGACAGAGAGAGAGAGAGAGGGAGATGATCAGTTAGAAAGGTTATTTGTAGTACTTTTCTTCTGACAGTCCCACCGTTCAGCGATATTGACGAACTCTTCGTCAAAATTTGAAGTTTCAATCCAAAAATAAGCGTACTGTCCGAGAATTCACGCATTATCGTGTAACAGAAGCAGGCGGCAGGACTCACCCCTTGACACAGTGCGCCGCCGTGAGCACGTATCTGTCATTGATGAGCGTGCCTCCGCAGTAGAAGCGATTGAAGTACGTGAGCCGCGCCATCCAAGGGAACTCGCTCACGTCAGCCGCCTGCCCACCGACGATGCGCGATCCGTCATTCCGCTCGCCACACGCTGTAACAACACGTTCCTTTCACCTTGTTGCAGTTGTCTGTCTTCTCTGTAGAACAGGGTCACACAGACTGCTAATATGCTGTTTTTGTTCTCGTACATCATATTTCTCTTTAAGTTCAAGAGTAAGAGCGTACATTTTACGAGATAATACATTGCACTGCAACAGAGTATGAGTAAAGTTATAGTTCTACAGGCACTACTTCGAATTTATTTTTTTCTTGACAAATCTGCAAGTATTAATAAATGGTGATTTTTCTTGTAAATAAAATTCATTATTTATCAGTGGCTCCCAGGAAGCATACTTAAGGACAGAGGAGTATTCGGTAGACAATACTCGTAAATGAATCAGACATTTTTTTTTCCTCTGTTAGGCTGCTATTTATTTAAACTATCTTTAGTTTCGCAACTGGTTTCAGCTCTTTAAGCCATTGTTCAGTTGTTATAAGTGTATTCGCAACTGGTTTCAGCTCTTTAAGCCATTGTTCAGTTATTATAAGTGTATAAAAACAAATTCTATTATCGCTACGAAATGGGAAGCAGAATGATGTGTAACTAAAATAGAAGAAAGATAGTTACCTAAGAAAGGTACCATAAATAGAAAAAAATTGAATTTACACTCGTTTTGGTTTACAAAAATTTTAATTGTTCTTGATGTTTTCATAGTTTTTGCACATAAGGCCGGAAATATAGAAAGATTCAATGTTGATCAAACAAAAAAAAGCGAAAGTGGTCTTAAAAAGATGTACCAAAATGAGTAGTTCGAAAATTAAAAATTTCACTTAGTATATCGACATTATGAATAACTTTATGTGTAAGTGTGGTAACTACAAACGATTAGTCTCATCTTTCAATGTGGGGACTACAACTGGAATTGCTATTTTGGATTATTGTGATATCTTCAGGTATATAGTTCAGTTTGTTTGTTGGTAGGTATATCTGGTTGATTTTTAAATTGCTATAAATTTCAATTACCTCTAGAATAATCATTTTCTTCCCCTTCTTTGCATGATGAAGGATTTGGAATTTATGGTACATCTTTTGCGACATGACTGTTATGTATTAGATGCTTCATGTATATATTTGGATTAGTTTCGTTAAATTTGAGTGTATCATGTCATATCGAATTTTATCTGTTCTGAATTTTTTAATGGTTCTGTTCTATGGATGATATGTTTTATAATAAATTTAATATTTTTCCCATATGAAATCTAATTTTCATTTTTGTATATTTAAGAATTTTAGCTATTTTTTTAAATGATCATCATAATATTAGGAAACTGCTAAATCAATCTTCTTAACCATTTTTCTCTCTAGACTAATCTCATTGGTAGCTTTTGCTTAATATCTTACAGATTGCTAGTTGGTGTGATATATTACTCATCAATTTGTGTTCAGTTGTTGGCTTCTAAAAATTTTAAACTTTTGGTAACAACCCATTTTCATTATTAAAACATCCAAAAAGTTAATGCAGTTATTTACTTCAATGTAAATGGTGAATTTTATCTTTACTATTTAGTTATTTTTGTTGTGAGTGCATATTATCCTCCTCTGTAGCATTAAACAGGACTAAGTTGTCTCCAACATAACATTTGTTGTAATTGACTTTGTCAGTAATCTATTAAAACTTTGCAGAAAATATTTCTTCAGTGGTTAATGTGTAGGGTACACATCAACCAAGGTTCCTGCCATGGAGTTACTTGTGATTAAATTGTCCAGTTGTGATGTACATCATTCTGAAAGCTAAGGCAGTTATAATATAGAGTAAGCTGCAACAGCTGAATAAGATCACAAATCACACCTGGACCAAGTTTCTAGCATTTAATTAATTTAGTCTCAATTATATCTGTGGTTTTTAAGGAAACTTTGTATAAATAATAATAAGAGTGAAAGAAACCAGTTTAATGTTATTAGGAATACTAGTACCATGTTTTGATTTGATCAGTTAATTCTTGTGTGTGCTTTATTGCATGTTTCATCTCATATGTATAGAATTTTGTGAATAAATTATTGAGTTTTGTGCATAAAATATGTGAGAGACTGACAATACTATTAACAATAGGTCAGATAGGCACATCTCTTTTATGAATTTCTGGTTGTGCACCTAATTTTGCGCCTCTAGGATTTGTAATCACACATTCTCTTGCTTCTTTATCTGTGAAGTGGAAACTGCCTTTTTTTTTTACATGTTTTCAGGATGAATTAAATTTGCAGCTTAGTTATATTGTTCTTTCGAAAAAAATAGTAAATGAGTCAGATAATCACTGGACAGTGGCCTAAAAAGCCAAAACCATTATGAAATGAAAGGAAAGTTTAAATAAATAAAGCCTCAATGGAAAAATGCTGCATTAATTTACAAATATATGACTTTGGTACCCCCTTATATAAAATACTAGTGTTGGTCTTATTAACTCTAATGGTTCGAAATAACCTTTCAAGAATAAATTTTAATATAAGAAAATTTCATGCTGGTTATTTAAAGTGAAGCTTGTCAATATAAGGTGCGTCTGCTCTTCGTCAAAATCAATCAGATTGCAAACAAAGGTGAGCTGATGCCTTGTTCCAAGAGGATACTGCAAACATACAGACGAACAGCAAGAATGTAAATGATAGCCATGAGCAGCAGAGTCGTTGATCAATGGAAAAGTGGGATGGTAGATAATTATTTGTTGAGCAGTAATGCAGAGTAGGCATCGAAATTGGAAAATCTGAATGGCATCTTATATTTTTATGGAAGAATTCAGTCTGGTAAAAGAATGACTCTTTGTGGACCTGCAGCCAGGTGAATCGTGCATAGTCAAAAGTCTGGGTGTACTATAAGCGGACCTAACGATTTGCTGATGTTGCGAATGCTTCAGACATTTCACAAAAACATCTAACAGTTCTCCAACATGTTGGTGATCTGCAGCCACCATAATGCCAGTGGAGAGGATTGTTCTAGATCAACTCAGACAACTGCAAACATTTACTGCTGGTATCACTAAATTCCCTAAAAAGTTTAGATAATAGATGTATAATAGATGTTTTCAGTCATAAAGAACGTCTGTAATTACGTCATTTGTAGCTGCCAAAAAGTTTATAATTTATAGATAGGTATTGTAACAAACACCACAAAGACAAACTCATGTTTGTGAGTAAGGATAATACTACAGGAGTAAACTTAGTCATAAACCAAAGAAGTATAGAAAGGGGGAAACAATAATGTACCATGGAACCATAATACATTAAAATTGGGATAACTCGTAAGAAATAAAGATTCGCATCGGGAAAGCAAGAAGTGTGTTTCAGAAAGTGAGTGATGTTTTCAAAGGCTGTAACCTAACCCTAAAAACAAGATCAGAATTTTGCACTGCTATGTATATTGTGTCCGCCTGTATGGGGTAGGTACATGGACATTAAATAAAAACATAGAGAAGAAGCTGAAGGCCTTTGAATTGTGGCTTTACAGGCAGATACTGAGAATATGTTGGACCCAGAGAGTGACAAACGTATAAGTTTTGAGAAGAGTGAACACAACAACTAAATTAATCAAGATAGTGAAATGCCGAAAGTTGCAATATCTAGGACATATCATGTGTAACACAAATAGATATGATTGTCTAGAAAAAATACTTCAGGGGAAAATCAACAGCAAAAGAGGTCCAGGAAGAAGATGAATGTCTTGGTTTGACAACCTTAGATGCTGGTTCTGTATGTCTTCAACGGAACTATTCTGTGGTGCTACTAACAAGAGAAGAATAGCCATCATGATCCCCAATATGCGAAGCGGATAGGCACTGAAAGATGAAGATAAGGAAATTAATAACACTGTTTCTGTTTTTGTCCATAAAGATATAGCGTCACTTTAGGTATTATTTGCATTGTTTACTATGGATGAAAACACAAGTTTTAATCTGTTATTTCGAATGTTAATAGAATTATATGTTCAGGAGTTAACATCAATTATCAAGATTGGCGACACTCTACCGAGACTCCCATTTTAGCCACCCCACTGAAACGCCAAATGAATCTTGATTACTGTATCAGAGATCCATGGGAAACAACTAATATTTTGCTAGTGAGCTTCCAGTCAATTTCAAGAACTTTGTTGGAGGAAGTATGTCTTCCATGTGAAATTTCAGGATTGATATAGTGGGTAATTCAGCGAAGATGTTTGCTTCGGAAATCCCCTGATCTATTGAACATATCGTATTTCTGTTTCTAACCAAATGAATTGTGAAAATGCCCTCACTAAGTGAGTATAGTCTCTTTCCATAGCTATGTTAATTACGTATTAGTTACAATTGGAGCTATGGTACTTTCTGCTGCTAGTATCGTAGTTCTGAAAGAGACAAATTCAGTGGCGTTTCATGTCTAGTTAGTAGTTCAACTCAGGATTTATCTGTTTTGGACTTGAAACCACCGATTGCTGACTTTTGTGGAAGCTCATGTTGTTATATGTAACTGTCGGTTCTGATTGATGGGATGCTCCAATTTGACACACCTGAGAAAGTCTACTTACAAAAGTGGAATAGTGGAGAGTAGTTTAATTTAAAACTGATACTAATCACACTTGGCTACATGTGACACTTGGCTGCATGGGGTCGGACTGTCACTCAAACTGGAAGGCAATGAGCGAGGCATCTAATAGTGTTTCACCAGTTAACTACGGTAACATCTATGCTCTTCTGATTCTTCAGCATTTTCGGCACACTTCATGCCAAAGTAGTTCACAGGTGAACGGCTGGGTATCAGTAGTCAACGAGCACAATGTTCCTGGGCCCTCATCAGGTGCTAGATGACAACGTGGTCGCCGCCGAAAAACTATGCCAGTTAGACATGGACATCCGACCGTTTACCTGTGAACTAATTGGGCAGGCAGGGAGGTTCAAAATGGTTCAAATGGCTCTGAGCACTATGGGATTCAACTGCTGAGGTCATAAGTCCCCTAGAACTTAGAACTACTTAAACCTAACTAACCTAAGGACATCACACACATCCATACCCGAGGCAGGATTCGAACCTGCGACCGTAGCGGTCGCGCAGTTCCAGACTGTAGCGCCTAGAACCGCTTGGCCACTCCGGCCGGCGGCAGGGAGGTTTTACGTTTTAGAGTCCGCCATAACTTAAGTCATGGGAGAACTAGCACTTGTGAAATTTTTGATATACATTCGTTATTAGTTGTCATTTCAGTATCCATGGGGCTTATGTCAATTAAACAACACATCTTCGTTTACGACACTTTTGTTGCAACCAGTCATTCGGCAGTGCAGACGCAGCGAAGATTTTAAAATCTGTCCCGCGTTGGTCGACACAATGCTGTCCCACCTCGCCCGACAAAAATAACGTGCCTCAACAATTTCAGAACGAGAGGAACTGTAACATCTGGAACAGCTTGGGGAGGTGCTCTGATAGTTAGAACAGCAGAAAACATCAATAAAGTTCGGCAAGCTGTCGAGGCCAGTCGTCGACGCTTAGCTGTACAACACGCTCGCGCTTTGCGTATTTCAGACAGATCAGTTCACCACATTTTGCACTTCGACCTCCACTTTTACCCTTTTAATATAATCGTGGTTGAACAACTATGACTATGTACGGCGGCATATGTTTTCAGAAAGGATGCTGAAAACCTTGGAAATTGACAGTTTTCTGCTAATGAGTGACGAGGCTTACTTTCACTTATCGGGTGCTGTGAACAAACAAAGTTGCCGGTACTGGTCGGAAAATAATCTACGGGAACTTCACGAGAGGCCCCTGCGTAGTAAGCAAGTAAATGTGCGGTGTGGATTAGTCCGATTTTATATCACTGGACTCTACTTTTTCCGAAAAAATTTACGCGCTGTGCTGTCAACTCACAACAGTACTTCACGATGTTGCAAGAATTTTTTATGGCAGAACTGAGAAGATAAAAAGACTGTCCTCAATAATGTGTGGCCTCAGCAGGATGGGGTTACTTCCCATACCTCAAGACCACCCATGGACGTTGAAAAGGAACATTTTTAGGTCGCCTCCTTTCTTTGCGTTGGGATGTGGACTAGCCTCCTTGATCTACAGATCTTTCTCCTTGCAGTTATTTCTTATGGGACTACCTGAAATCTCGGGTTCACATTGAAAAACCGCGGACTCGTGAAGCTCTTTCAGAAGACATTAATCGAGACATTTACCTTGTTGTGCTGGAAAGGTGTATGGACAATTATTCCACTCTCGTGCAACAATGCCTGGACAAGAACGGCCACCACTTGGATAACGTCATTTTTTGCACATGAATTAGAATCCTTGTTTGTGTTTTATGTTTATTAAATGACACTATCTGTAATATTTGAGAAATATAAAAATCGAGATTTATTTTAAAAATAAATGTGTTGGAATGTCTTGAAAAGTGTAATACCACCGTGTCGGACTCTGCTCTCGTTTCTACCAGAACCTTGAAAGAAAGGTGCCTATCAAAAATTGAATAACTTGTGAAACAAGGAACTTAAGAATGAAGATTGTTAAATAATAACTTTTAGTTTAATATCAGGAAACACATTTACATTGTAATATTACATCAGTGACTTGTACAAAAAAAATCACAAAAGAATGTGATCATAAACATTTCCTAAAATTTCATTTATGTCATCAACTGTTCAAAATGTTCACCGTGCACTGCGCAACACTTTTGCTGTCACTAATGCAAGTAAGTCTGGAAACTGTGATCTTGAGTCGTCGGGGCTCGTGCATAGACCTTAAATTTGAGTTTGTCCTTAAGAAACAAATCCAGTGTCGTCTAATCGGTGTCGTGAGATTTCCTACCGTGGGGTTTCCTACTAGCACTGGCGCACTAAACCTGTCAGAGGCCCGGGCCGGCAAAACAAATTGAGGCTCCCCTTGCTGCCCCCTCCCACCGTTCTCACCACGCAGGAGTGCTCCGAGAGTTTCAAACGCAAACGGAAGGAAGTCCGACATTGCTTATTATCTTCATTTTGTGTCGTGATAATTTACAAGGTATAACGTTATTTTACGTAACACTGAAAGTGACTGCTCTCGTAATCTCGTTGCTATTATTTAATAGCTATATTGCCCCTTATACGAAAGAAATCATTACATGATTTCTGTTGTTCGAATCTGTTATTTTTGTTTCGCAACTAAGTCGGCGTAGAGCGAGCAGGGTGTATAAAAATGAATCCCCATTTCCCAAAGCAAGAGGAAGGTCACTGTCTAAATAAAACTTCGTTCAGTGCAAGGTGGAGGTTACTTCACTAACGGATTTCAACAAACGCCACACTGCTGCTTCGATCTTGATGAAATTTTTTACATTTGATCTTCAAAACAAGGGGAACCTCACCATCTACATGACATTTCATACGGTGTATGGCGGAGGGTATCCTAAAGCAGAACTACACACCTTTTGACTGATCAGCTTGGGAGTTGGCTCATGTATGTATGTTTTCGTGGTGGAGGCATTTATACAAGCCAACGTATGCTGGATGGCGGAGGGTTGTCCTACCTTTAAATAAATTCAATATCGTTTCGTCAATGAGCATGAAAATTGGCAGATATACGTATTTTTTCATAGATGGGGAAAGATGAGATGGCATAACGGAGGCGGAGGAGGAAATATACGGAGAGAGGAAAACGTGATGGGGGCGGGGAGGGGGGAGGAGGTGATCCAGAGAAGTGAGAGAAGCAGATTAAAAGAAAGAGGGAGCAGCAGGTAGACAGAGAAAGGGGGAAGGTGGAGAGTGGCTAATGGAACACTGTAATAAACACATAAATTAGTTGTGTTATTGTGAATTTGATGTTCTATTAGAAAAAGCGGAGGTGGAGGTGGACAGAGACGTGAAGATGAATGGAGAGGGAGAGGAGGATGGAGAGGAGGAGGAAGTGTTGTGAGAGAGTTTCGTGTGATATATATGACGGAACTCCAGAATCGGCAAGTTAATTTTGCGAAATTATTGAGTCTGGTAAAATGTATGCTGTATTTACACATACCGTTTTGAAACAACAATATTTTTAAGGCCCACAGCAAATCCCAGAATTTTTCACACAGAACATCACGGTAAATTTTTTATCATCCAACTTCTCGAATCTCTAGACCCCCTACGTGGTGACGCTCGTGTTTCCGACTACAAATAAATATCGTAACCGTGAACTTTCCGACTGACATGAAAATAAGAACATCCCTTCACATTTTATCCAGGCTTAGGACTGGCAATGCTCATAATACATAGGCATGTGTAAATTTTTTCATTTTTTCATTGCATTTTCTTATTTTTTGTTGTTTTTGTTGCTATTGTTGTTTATTTTTGTTTGTTTTTGTTGTTATTGTTGTTGTTCAACATTACAGTAGCAAACTGATAACCTTTTTTCCCATATCAATCGTAATTTCTTATTCAATTTTTTGTAAAAAGGCTAGAGATTTTAAACACCTTTTTAAATCTCCAGAGTCTTCATATGTTTTCATAATGTCTTTTAATCTTTTGTCGAGATCTATGTACCTTTTCTTTCTTTTTTGAAGAGGTAGGCCAATGGAATCTTTTTTAATTTCAATAATAGCATTCACTGCCTCCTCCTTCAGATTTTGAATCAGAAAGTACACATTTGGATGTTTCTGATTTATTGAGGAGTTCAGTTTTCTATGCCAACCTTCGACAGCATTCGTCGTTCTGTGTCGTTGGTTAAAAACATTCCACATTTCAATAGGTATGTTAGGATTTCCCATCCACTGATCAACCATATAGTCTGCAAATGCTGTGATCTTCTCTCCACTGGGCATTTGTTCCATTATTAAAATCCACACTTCATCGACAGTGTTAAGTGAAAGACGTGCCACTGCAGCACACATGCGACAAAACAATCGGACTTCCTCCCTAACCCTGTAGTCTTCCGTTAATACCAGTTCCTGTATCTTCTTCCACAGACACTGGTTACAGTGAAAATTACAACCGGAAAGTTGTGTTTCAGGGAACACTGAATTCATTGCTTTAATTGTAGCCATTCCCATCTTAGATTTCAATCCAGAAAAAAGTCTTTCGTATGAATTTTGACTTTTGTCTGACAACAAAGCAAATAAAACAGGAAATATCGTAGTTGCCTCTTCTGTAGTTCCGATGTCGACTTGGATTGTGTACAATTGTTTGAACTGTTTCGAACAGCTGTCAAGGGTCCCATCCATAAGCACAGTTCCATTGTCACAAATGATTTTATCTGCTTCTTCATAAGCAAATACTAGATGTCTCTTGCCTGGAACAGAGCCATCATCAATCTTCAAAAAACTATTACCTTCCGTTAACTTCAAAAGGTCTTCGCTAAGGCGAATTTCCGAACTAGAGCCAGGGTTCTGGGTTGTCCTAGTAGCTCCTCTTCTCGCTTTACACAGTTGAGTCTTGGAGCTGTCATAATTCGGAATATATGACACGAATTCTAATCCTTTATCTTTCAAATCTTGAAATTCCTGCTTAAAAATTTGGGCTATAGGCACTGTCTTTTCATCACGAACGCTTTTTCTGCAATTATGTAGTCTTTTCTTTATCTCCACATCTGTTTTGTCAGGCGGACAAAAATGTTGCTATTGAGCAACGAATTCACCATTTGCAATTTTTAAACGGCCTTTGCACCTACTCCATTCATAATTGACGCACATCCAGTTCGTATATTCTTCATTTTTCCTATAAATACGGTAGCGATGACCATCATTCATAAGACACGGCCTCCCTTTCGTTGTTGTTATCACTTCCATCGTGTACACTGCATAGAACAGAAGTCGTATAGGAAAACTCACGGAACGAAAGCTATCGACGACGACACTGTCTGAGAAACGGTGACAACACCTGCACTGAGGGTGAGCGACTGAAGTAGACAAGCAGTGGGGGAAAAAATGGCTCTGAGCACTATGGGGCTTAACTTCTGAGGTCCATCAGTCCCCTAGAACTTAGAACAATTTAAACATAAGTAACCTAAGGACATCACACACATCCATGCTCGAGGCAGGATTCGAACCTGCAACCGTAGCGGACGCGCGGCTCCAGACTGTAGCGCCTAGAACCGCTCGGCCACTATGGCCGGCAAGCAGTGGGGGAGGCTCAGTTTGCAAACACCTCGTTGGGGAACCGGTTGCTCGGGACAGCTTCGCTACCTGCTGCACCCTTGTAGGAAACCCCACGGTAGGAAACCACGTAGCCGTCTAATCAGGCGACCGCGCGGGCCAAGTGATTACACCCTTACTCTCATCACTGGAGCTAACATGTGGATTATGGGCCACAGTTGCAGCAGCATCTACACTACCGGAAAAAAATTAGCATACTTGGAAAAACGATGTCGATTTTGATCCGATGACATGTGCACCTGGGGGATAGTGGACGTTCTGGTAATGGTTTCAACGTCGTCCGCCAACAGATAGCGTAGTGGGATAGCTACCAGAGCGCCATCTGTGTCTACCCTTTAGTAGGAAATGCCTACAGCCAAAAGGCTCACTGTGCTGCAGACGTGTAAAGCAAGCAGGCAGTCATGTCACAGAGATGCACTCACGCTTCCTACAGCCAGCTAAGCGAGTTTGCATGGGTGCAAATTTTGGCCTTCCAAGTGGAGGGATGGTTCTTTCGAAGAATTGCCATACAAGGTGGACATTCTGCATCAGTTGTGCATTGACACTGATATCGGTGGTCACGTGAACATTCTCGCACCTATAGAAGAGGCTGTGGATGTCCATGCTGCGCGACATCCACACAGCGCAGACGCCCACAAGGATCGTCATATTGCAAGGACAGCAGTGGCAGATCGTACAGCTACCACAGCACAGATAAGAGGGCTTGTGAACCCCGTTATTTGCAGTGGGACTACGGTCACGCACGCCTCTCCCACTCACGCCACAGCATCGACGTGCACGGCTCGAGTGGTGCCGTTAGAGGATCACTTAGAAGATTGAGTGGCGATCCGTGGTCTTCAGCGATGATAGCGGATTCTGCTTGCATATGATTGATAGTCGTTTGTGTACACAATGTAGAGCTGGTGAGCACTGTCTCATAGAGTGCATTCGCCTGAGACGTACTGGCCTTGCCCCAGGCTGTATGGTCTGGGCTGCAATAAGCTAAAACTCTCGTTCACTTTTGTTGTTTCTGGAGGGGAGGCTAACCAGCACTCGGTCCATGCAGAATGTTGTTAGACCCATTCTTTTGCTGTTCTTGCACCAGGAAGGTGATGTGTTGTTCCAACAGAATAGTGCTCGCCCACACACTGCCCGTGAAACTGAACATGCTCTGCAAAACGTGCAGCAACTTCCCTGACGAGCAGAATCTCTGGACTTGCCTCCAATCGAGCACATATGTGTGGTATGATGGAGCGAGTAGTGCCTCATGTGACACATCAACCAACAACTCTTACAGAGCTACGTGAACAGGTGAAGCAGGTGTTGCATAAAATATTCCTGAACAGTGTTCACCTTCTGTACGATCGACTGGATATCCAAAGTCAGCACCTGCATTGGCGCCTGTGGAGGTTACACCATGTACTGATATGTGGGTTTCAGCATGGGTACCTCAGAACTGTTTATGCTATTGATCTGTAAACGTAAGCGTTTCATGTACTCCATTCTGCACTGTTGCAACAATGAATCTTCAGTGAACTGGAAACCTCTAAAATGGTGTACTGTAATGTGAGAAGCATCAGTTGCAAAAGGTGACAGTTGGGGGAGATAAGGGCGATAGGTCAAGAATCACTCAGTTTTTCGAAACCACCGTACTGTTATGGTAACTGAACGATGTTAGATGAAGAGAAGTTTTTGCGCTTGGTCCTCGGTGACAGTATAGATTCATACTATTTTGAACATGTTAAGTATCCATTAAGGAGAGTGAGAAAGAGAGAAGGGCATCAGAACCCACGTCACTGAAAACAATACGAATGAACTGGTATCTTTGACAACAAAACACAACGCTGGTGCTGTTAAGCACGTTGCCTCATATATAATTCTAAGTCTACATCTAAATACAAGCTCTCCTGCGAAACTTGCAGAACTAGCACTTCTGGAAGAAGTTTCATACCAGCGCACACGCCGCTGCAGAGTGAAAATTTCATTCTGGAAACATCCCCCAGCTGTGGCAAAGCCATGTCTTCGCAATATCCTTTCGTCCAGGAGTGCTAGTTCTGCAAGCTTCGTAGGAGAGCTTCTGTGAAGTTTGGAAGGTAGGAGACGAGTTACTGGCGGAAGTAAAGCTGTGAGGACGGGGCGTGAGTCGTGCTTGGGTAGCTCAGATGGCAGAGCACTTGCCCGCGAAAGGCAAAGGTCCGAGTGTTCTAATAGTTAACTATTCGTCTTCGATTGTAGATATCGTAGTTTCCTGAATGTTTCGTTTCCTTCTGCAAGAATAATCTTTATTGGTGAAGTCTGGCGCAAGATCTGTATTGAACCGCACCCAGAACTTCCATCATCGTGCTCTCTTTTGAAACAAGAATTGTGTTCGCAAGTTTTCTCTACGTCAATAAAGTTTTTGAAAGTTAGTTACATATATTACTTATTAATTATGTAAGCCTATACTTACTATTTAACGGTATATATGATGTGATTTAGTGAAATCAGTGAATATCTTCTAGGAACAGCCCATATTGAATCGAATCCAGATCTTTACCACTAGGCCACCTCGTTACACAGTTCCTGTCTATATGTTGAATGTGATCCATGAATGACTGATTTGTCCGACGTATGTTGTTTTATAGAATGACAAGATGCATAAATATCCCTCAGCTTGTTTCTTTATAATCACCTCACGGTGTGCCAACATTAGAGATAGGCTCGGATTTACAGTCAACTTACTGCAGGAACATGTAGGAGGCGCTGCGTTCTGCAACGAGCTTGGCCTCGAAAAGACGCCGAAGAGTGTCCTGCCGCTGGTGGTACCGTTGGTAGATGACTCCACTGCATTCGTTCCCGAACCGTCAACCTGAAACAGTAGAGAGTAAAGTTTCTGGTAGGTTTATGAGATTGGCATTGGTAAAAGATAAAAATCAGCGATTAAACGGTACGAGTTTCATTCTTCCCGGAACGAATTAGTTGTAAGAAAGCGTTTTGATATATATCTTACCACGTTCCGAGAGACTGGAATCCTTTTTCGAAACATGTGTGGAAACGGACGTCAGAATGTAAACCGACAAACGACGCTTACCTAAGCAGGGGCTAAGTGGCAGATGTCGTAATTCAGAAATTAAAGAGGGCACAGCATTGCATGGATACCGCTATAAAACACAATCGATTTCAAGACGCGAATCCCTCTTTTGGTGCCTGCTCAAGGTGGCCACTTGCCCATTCTGACTTTAAACCTTGTGGCAATTTGCTATTCCATTCCCTGTAATGTTACTTTAATCTGAGATGTGAGATTAAGTCGTGTACACCATCAGCCTACAAATTGTGAAACTTTTGTTCATTGAGGTTCAGAGTTTTAATTACTTATGTGTTATGTTATGAGAACAGTTCTGCATTTGCATACAATATCCTCAGTCGTGGCCTCTTAAAAATTCAGGAAAAAGTAAAATCAGAATATTAATTTATGAGTAAAAAAGAAACTTATAATTTTACTTGCTTATGATTTACTGATAATTCGAAGTTCATTCATGATATTCATTGAGGAAACAATATAAACTCACTTTTTTCGAACGAAAGAATTATTTTTGACAGTAAGTATAAGAGGTCTGCGCAGGACCCAGGTGGAAAAAAGCTTCCTGTCCATAAGACGGAATACGATTACCTCAGAACGAAACGGCATTCTTGAAACAAAGGAGTATTTCATACATGACAAAGTGAAACACCTCTATTTGACCGTTATCAAGGGAGGAGATCTGTATTTTTTGCAGGGTATTATGGGGACAGAGACAGTTAGATGATGACTCAGAGAATCGTTTTGTCCTTGTGTTTATGAATTATCTAGCACAGTGGTACAGTAGGTAACCGTTTCATATGGTATGCAGAGCCATAATTCTTTTTGAAATGATGCATGGAATAAAACTACCAGAGATTTTACGTGCTTTTGTACAAAAGAAGTAAATTCAAAACATCCAGTTAGAAACGGGACCCGGTAGTTCTAATGTGCTCAAGTGAATTTAAATTAACAATCACAGCGCAGTGCGGGGACATAAGATTCGGCGTGGCCTGCACAGTGGCACGTCCTCAGAGCGACGCCTGCTCCAAATTGGTTCACTGTTTGCCCTGTTGTCGTGCAGCATACGGGGTTCAGTGCATAGGCACTTCTAGAAGCTTCTACTATTCAGGTGGCTGTGACTTTCGAAGAATTATTCTGTGGCCACTGAAAACAGTTGGTGAGTTTAAAACATCACTGTTATTATTATTACTATTACTATTATTATTGTTATTGTAACTATTGTCGACATACACTGATTAGCGATGTGCGCATATACATATGGCGGTAGTATCTGTTATACAAACTATGAAAGGGCAGTCCATTGGCGGAACTGTCATTTGTATTTAGGTTATCCATGTGGAAAGGTGACCAATCTGATAATGGCCGTACGACGGGAATTACCGGACTTTGAACGGGAAATGTTATTTGGAGCTAGACGCATGAGACATTCCATATCGGAAATCGTTAGGGAATTTAATTTTCCGAGATCCACAGTGTGGAGTACCGAAATACCACATACCAGGCAATACCTCTCACCACGGACGACGCAGTGTCCGACGGCCTTCACTTTACTACCAAGAGCAGCATCGTTTGCATAGGGCTGTCAGTGCTAATAGACAAGCAACGCTGCATGAAATAACCGCAGAAATAAATGTGGGACGTACGACGAACGTAGCAGTTAGGACTGTGCGACGAAATTATGGTGGCAGACGACCGACGCGACTGCCTTTGCTAATAGCACGACAGCGCCTCTCCTGGCCTCGTGATGATATTGGTTGGACCAGGACGACTGTAAAACCGTGGTTGTGTCAGATGAGTCCCGATTTCAGCTGGTAAGAGCTGGTGGCAGGGCCCCAATGTGGCGCAGACCCCACGAAGTCATGGACCCAAGTGGTCAAAAATGCACTGTACAAGCTGATATGGTGTGGGCTGTGTTTACATCGAATGGACTGGGTCCTCTGGTCCAACTGAATCGATCATCTACATCTACATACATACTCCGCTAGCTAGCAAGCGGTGTGTGGCTGAGTGCATTGCTCCCCCCCCCCTCCCCCCTCTGTTCCACTCGCTGATCGCGCGAGGGAAAAACGACTGTCTGAACGCCTCAGTACGAGCTATAATTTCCCTTATCTTTGAATGGTGATCATTGCGCGATATGAAAATAGATGGTAGTAATATATGCTGTACATCCTCGCCGAAGATCGGATTTTGGAATTTAGTGAGCAGGCCCTTCCGTTTAGCGCGTCGTGTGTCTGCAAGTGTGTCCCACTTCATATTTTCTATGAGATTTGTAACGCTCTCGCGATGGCTAAATGTACCAGTCACGAATCTTGCCGCTCTTCTATGGACCTTCTCAGTCTCTTGAATCAGACCCAACTTGTAAGGGTCCCATACAAACGAACAGTACGCTAAGACTGGATGAAATAACGTATTGTAAGTTGTTTCCTTTGTTGAAGGACTGCATAGCTTCAGGATTCTACCAATAAACCGCAATCTAGAGTTCGCCTTACCTGATCATTCCATTTGAGATCATTTCGAATAGTCATACCCACATACTTGACTAATGTTACCGCTTCCAAAGACTAATCATTTATTTTGTACTCTTACATTAATGAGGATTTTCGCTTTGTTATACGCAGTAGGTTACACTTACTAACATTGAGAGATACTGCCAGTCATTACACCACGCATTTATTTTCTACAAATCCTCATTGATTTGCTCACAACTTTCATGTGATACTACTTTCCTGTGGACTACAGCATCATCGGCAAACACTCTAATGCCGCTGTCAATACCATCAACCAGATCGTTTATGTAAATCGTAAGAAGCAACGGACCTATTACGCTGCCCTGGGGCACACCTGATGTTACACTTGTTTCTGTTGAAGTCTCCCCATTCAGAACGATATACTGCTCTCTGTCTGTTAGGAAACTTTCTATCCAACCACATATGTCATCGGCTACACCGTAAGCGTGCACTTTTTGGAGCAAGCGACAGTGCGGAAATGAGTAGAACGCCTTTCGAAAGTCGAGGAATATGGCATCAACCTGAGAGCCGGTATCTAGAGCCTGTTGTGTATCATGCACGAAGAGGGCCAGCTGTGTCCCGCATGACCGCTGTTTCCTAAAACCGTGCTGGTTTCTGCAGCTGAGCTTCTCAGTCTAGAATGGTCCATGATTCTACAACAAATCGATGTCAGTGAAATTGGCCGGTAATTATGTGCATCCGATTTTCTACCCTTTTTATAGACTGCTATGACGTGTATCTTTTTCCAGTCCCGTGGAACTTCCGCTGTTCCAATGATCTCTGATAAATGATGGATACGAATGGTGCTATATTTCTAGCATAGTCAACATAAAATCTTACGGGGATACCGTCTGGGTCAGATGCCTTCCTGGCGTCTAAGGATCTTAATTGTTTTACAATCCCAGATACACTAAACACTATGTCAGCCATCCTTGCGTTTGTTCGATAATTGAAAGGGGGACTGGTGCTGCAGTCCTCTACCGTAAACGAGTTTTTGAAAGCTAGGTTTAGAATTTCGGCCTTCTGTTTATCATCATCAGTTACTGTCAGCAAGAGAAGGTATTGAATTATTTGTAGCGTTCATAGATTTTACGTACGACCAAAATGTTTTGGTTATGTTCAGCTACTTGGAGACCATTTGCAGCCATTCGTGGACTTCATGCTCCCAAGCAATGTTGGAATTTTTATGGATGACAATGCGCCATGTCACCGGGCCATGATTGTTTGCGATTGGTTTGAAGAACATTCTGGAAATTCGAGCGTATGATTTGACCACCCAGATCACCCGACGTGGGACTTAATGGAGAGGTCAATTCGTGCTCAAATCCTGCACCGGCCACCCTTTCGCAATTATGGACGGCTAGGGAGACAGCATGGCTCAGTGTTTCTGCAGGGGACTGTCGTCGACTTCTGGGATCCATGCTACATCGAGCTACTGGACTACACCTGGCAAAATGAGGTCCGATACGATATTAGGAGGTATCCTATGACTTTTGCCACATCAGTGTATTTGTGACAAGAGAATTCACCAACTGTGTCGCCAGCATCTCGTGGTCGTGCGGTAGCGTTCTCGCTTCCCACGCCCGGGTTCCCGGGTTCGATTCCCGGCAGGGTCAGGGATTTTCTCTGCCTCGTAATGTTTGGGTGTTGCGTGATGTCCTTAGGTTACTTAGGTTTAAGTAGTTCTAAGTTCTACGGGACTGATGACCATAGATGTTAAGTCCCATAGTGCTCAGAGCCATTTTTTTTTTAATCTGTGTTTGTCAGTGGGTGCAAACATAATTCGTGTTTCTCGTTGAAAATTTTGGATCTTCTTACGTCGGTGAATTCACCATGGAGATGCTTTCTTTTAATCTTAGTGAACTGATGATTCGAATTCATTGGTAACAAAAAAATTGGAAAAGTATTAAAAGGTTCATGTTCTACATCTACATCTACATCCATACTCCGCAAGCCACCTGACGGTGTGTGGCGGAGGGTACCTTCAGTACCTCTATCGGTTCTCCCTTCTATTCCAGTCTCGTATTGTTCGTGGAAAGAAGGATTGTCGGTATGCCTCTGTGTGGGCTCTAATCTCTCTGATTTTATCCTCATGGTCTCCTCGCGAAATATACGTAGGAGGGAGCAATATACTGATTGACTCTTCGGTGAAGGTATGTTCTCGAAACTTTGACAAAAGCCATTACCGAGCTACTGACCGTCTCTCCTGCAGAGTCTTCCACTGGAGTTTATCTATCATCTCCGTAACGCTTTCGCGATTACTAAATGATCCTGTAACGAAGCGCGCTGCTCTCCGTTGGATCTTCTCTATGTCTTGTATCAACCCTATCTGGTACGGATCCCACACTGCTGAGCAGTATTCAAGCAGTGGGCGAACAAGCGTACTGTAACCTACTTCCTTTGTTTTCGGATTGCATTTCCTTAGGATTCTTCCAATGAATCTCAGTCTGGCATCTGCTTTACCGACAATCAACATTATATGATCATTCCATTTTAAATCACTCCTAATGCGTACTCCCAGATAATTTATGGTATTAACTGCTTCCAGTTGCTGACCTGCTATTTTGTAGCTAAATGATAAAGGATCTATCTTTCTGTGTATTCGCAGCACATTACACTTGTCTACATTGAGATTCAGTTGCCATTCCCTGCACCATGCGTCAATTCGCTGCAGATCCTCCTGCATTTCAGTACAATTTTCCATTGTTACAACCTCTCGATACACCACAGCATCATCTGCAAAAAGCCTCAGTGAACTTCCGATGTCATCCACTAGGTCATTTATGTATATTGTGAATAGCAACGGTCCTATGACACTCCCCTGCGGCACACCTGAAATCACTCTTACTTCGGAAGACTTCTCTCCATTGAGAATAACATGCTGCGTCCTGTTATCTAGGAACTCCTCAATCCAATCACACAATTGGTCTGATAGTCCATATGCTCTTACTTTGTTCATTAAACGACTGTGGGGAACTGTATCGAACGCCTTGCGGAAGTCAAGAAACACGGCATCTACCTGTGAACCCGTGTCTATGGCCCTCTGAGTCTCGTGGACGAATAGCGCGAGCTGGGTTTCACATGACCGTCTTTTTCGAAACCCATGCTGATTCCTACACAGTAGATTTCTAGTCTCCAGAAAAGTCATTATACTCGAACACAATACGTGTTCCAAAATTCTACAACTGATCGACGTTAGAGAAAAAGGTCTATAGTTCTGCACATCTGTTCGACGTCCCTTCTTGAAAACGGGGATGACCTGTGCCCTTTTCCAATCCTTTGGAACGCTACGCTCTTCTAGAGACCTACGGTACACCGCTGCAAGAAGGGGGGCAAGTTCCTTCGCGTACTCTGTGTAAAATTGAACTGGTATCCCATCAGGTCCAGAGGCCTTTCCTCTTTTGAGCGATTTTAATTGTTTCTCTATCCCTCTGTCGTCTATTTCGATATCTACCATTTTGTCATCTGTGCGACAATCTAGAGAAGGAACTACAGTGCAATCTTCCTCTGTGAAACAACTTTGGAAAAAGACATTTAGTATTTCGGCCTTTAGTCTGTCATCCTCTGTTTCAGTACCATTTTGGTCACAGAGTGTCTGGACATTTTGTTTTGATCCACCTACCGCTTTGACATAAGACCAAAATTTCTTAGGATTTTCTGCCAAGTCAGTACATAGAACTTTACTTTCGAATTCATTGAACGCCTCTCGCATAGCTCTCTTCACATTACATTTCGCTTCGCGTAATTTTTGTTTGTCTGCAAGGCTTTGGCTATGTTTATGTTTGCTGTGAAGTTCCCTTTGCTTCCGCAGCAGTTTTCTAACTCGGTTGTTGTACCACGGTGGCTCTTTTCCATCTCTTACGATCTTGCTTGGCACATACTCATCTAACGCATATTGTACGATGGTTTTGAACTTTGTCCACTGATCCTCAACACTATCAGTATTTGAGACAAAACTTTTGTGTTGAGCCAACAGGTACTCTGAAATCTGCTTTTTGTCACTTTTTCTAAACAGAAAAATCTTCCTACCCTTTTTAATATTCCTATTTACGGCTGAAATCATCGATGCCGTAACCGCTTTATGATCGCTGATTCCCTGTTCTGCGTTAACTTTTTCAAATAGTTCGGGTCTGTTTGTCACCAGAAGGTCTAATATGTTATCGCCACGAGTCGGTTCTCTGTTTAACTGCTCAAGGTAGTTTTCAGATAACGCACTTAAAAAAATTTCACTGGATTCTTTGTCCCTGCCACCCGTTATGAACGTCTGAGTCTCCCAGTCTATATCCGGCAAATTAAAATCTCCACCCAGAACTATAACATGGTGGGGAAATCTACTCGAAATATTTTCCAAATTATCCTTCAGGTGCTCAGCCACAACAGCTGCTGAGCCAGGGGGCCTATAGAGACATCCAATTACCATGTCTGAGCCTGCTTTAACCGCGACCTTCACCCAAATCATTTCACATTTCGGATCTCCGTCAATTTCCTTCGATACTATTGCACTTCTTATCGCTATAAACACGCCTCCCCCTTCACTGTTCAGCCTGTCTCTGCGGTATACATTCCAATCTGAGTTTAGGATTTCGTTACTGTTTACGTCTGGTTTCAGCCAACTTTCTGTCCCTAGTACTATATGGGTGTTGTGATCGTTTATTAATGAGAGCAGTTCTGGGACCTTCCTATAGACGCTCCTGCAGTTTACTATTAGCACATTAATATTGTTATTCCCTGTTGCATTTTGCCTACTCCTATCTTGCCGCGTCTCAGGAGGCGTCTTGTCGGGCCTAGGGAGGGGATTCTCTAACCTAAAAAACCCCCATGTGCACTCCACACGTACTCCGCTACCCTTGTAGCCGCTTCCGGCGTGTAGTGCACGCCTGACCTATTCAGGGGGACCCTACATTTCTCCACCCGATAGCGGAGGTCGAGAAATTTGCACCCCAGATCTCCGCAGAATCGTCTGAGCCTCTGGTTTAAGCCTTCCACTCGGCTCCAAACCAGAGGACCGCGATCGGTTCTGGGAACGATACTACAAATAGTTAGCTCTGATTCCACCCCGCGAGCGAGGCTTTCCGCCTTCACCAATTCCGCCAACCGCCTGTACGAACTGAGGATGACCTCTGAACCCAGACGGCAGGAGTCATTGGTGCCGACATGAGCAACAATTTGCAGTCGGGTGCACCCAGTGCTCTCTATCGCCGCCGGTAGGGCCTCCTCCACATCTCGGATGAGACCCCCCGGCAAGCAGACAGAGTGAACACTGGCCTTCTTCCCCGACCTTCTCGCTATTTCCCTAAGGGGCTCCATCACCCGCCTAACGTTGGAGCTCCCAATAACTAATAAACCCCTCCCCCCGTGTGCCTGCTCGGACCTTGCTGAAGGAGAAGCCACATGTCCCCTCACAGGCAGAGCGGGCGATGCCACACGGCCAGCCTCCACATTGACCTTCTGCCTCGTGCGCCGCGAACGCCGCTGAACCCGCCACTCCCCTTGGGGAGAGGGTGGCCCAACCGCGCCCGGTACCCGCGAAGATGTCTCGACAGGAGGGACAGTGGGTGAAGCATGTAACACCTGGGGTGTACCTTGCGACGCACCAGACTCCCCACTGCCGCTACACTCCGAGGCAGCAGCCTGAAGACGGCTGACTGCGGCCATCAACACGCTCAGCTGTTCGCGAACAGTGGCCAGCTCCTCCTGCGTCCGTACACAGCAGTCACACATCCTATCCATCCTAAAGAAACAATTTACTGAAGAGAGTAATTTTCATAAAAATACATAAAACACGAGAACTAAATCGTTCTTGCGATACATCAGCAATGAAATTAGCCTCTTTAGAGAATAAATTTCATATTTTTGGAAGATCTTATACTAATATTCTGCTATGGAAATCACTGAGATTACCATGTCCTATCAGTATACAGCCAACAGTACTTCAGTAAAATGCTTGTTCTCTTCTGATGTTTTAAAATTGTTTCAAGTTCAGCGTCGATCTTCATCATCATGTGTATAAAGTCTCGCAACACATGATCAGCAATATTAATCCATACATATTGTAAAAATGACAAACAGTGCCCGAACTCTTCCGGGAATCGGCAAAAAGCCGCGAGTAACGAGTATAATGGGCAGGGGCACTATGAATATAGTGTGGAACAGTAAGTTGGGAATGTGGGTCTCACGGGAAGCGTACCAGAGGTAAGTCCCTGCAGTCATACTATCCTCTGTGTCCTCGGTGGCTCAGATGGATAGAGCGTCTGCCATGTAAGCAGGAGAACCATTTTTGAACCAACTGTGTTGATATTTAAAACAAAAAGTATCATTCACTTTTCTGTCTGAGTTGAGCATTATTTTTTTCCAGTAAAGTCCGCCTCACAACATGATATGAAGTACCCTCTGCCACGCAACATTGGTACAAAACACATTCTGCCACGAAACGATGTTCCAAAGCGGCCTCTGCCTCGTAAAATTTGTGAGAAGAATCTTCCACCGCACAGCATTAGTATGAAGCACCCTCTGCAACGTAACATCGCTACAAAGCACCCTCTATCAAGCAGCATTCGTACGAAGCACTATCTGCCGCTCATCATTGGTACAAAGCACTCCCTGGCGCGTAACATTGGTCGGAGCATTCTCTGTCACGCAACATTGTTACGAAGCATTTTCTGGTGCGCAACGTTAAAACAAAGCATCCTCTGCCACGCAAAACCGTCCGACTGCATCGTCAGGCTGCACGAGTTACTGTGATTCTAAGGATGCTCCCCTAAATGGTAGTGGTATAGTTGACGCAGTGGCGGGAGATTTTAAGTCATCGTTGTTCAGATAATTTGCACGAAATGTACTTACCCAAAAAGGGGAAATGGCGAAGTATAAGCGCGCCCTTATATAAAGAAAAATAAACATCTTCCATTGCTAGGAGAATAAGTTTTCCACCTTGTCCTTATTGCCGATGCAAACAGGCACCTCTTAGCGCCACCTCGTTGCCTTGAAATGAAATGGATTGTGTGGTATGCGTTGAAAATTTTTGCCAAGAATTCAGTAAAGGTGAAAACAATTTAGTTTACTGACTACTGGCGCCTTCATTAAAAATGGCATTTTTATAATCCAGTTTAACGTTATCACGTATGATTCTTGGGGAAAGGCCACACATTTGATAGGTCTACTATATACAGGAATCACGACGTTTCCTGGGGACTGTACAATCCTACATAGATCGCTCAAGTATCATGATGTTTTTTTGGGGAGTGTACAATCCTACATAAATCTATCCAAAGGAGCCAGTATCCACTCACATATGGCTATGTGACACAATTTCTTCGCATATCCCCACGAAGTATTCGTGCATCAGTTCACGAATTTACTAACTGCCTCCACAATATAACGACATGAGTCATTTCACGATGACCGGAAGTGCTTTCGGAGCCAATGAAGCAACAAAAGAAGAGCACTGAACCACACTGTACTTTTGGCTGGTATGTAGCTCGTTTCCAGTGTTTTAATTAGATGGTGTCACAACACACTAATGTATAGACGTACGTACTGATTTTATTGTCAACTGTTGATTAACGCAAACTAAATTCGTACTGAAACATTAAATATTGCGCTAAGGTTTTCACAGTTGTGAAACGGGTGTTACCCTTCTGGTCTCTGACGTCAGTAACCCCCACTAGTCCTTTGGTATTTGCCTTCTTTATGCCTCAAATTCTGTTGGCGAAAAAAAAAAAAAAGCAACGAAGGAATTATAGCAATGAGACGGAAATCGGTAGATGTGCTGTACATGTACAGACAAATAAAGATTACAATTTCAGAAAAAAAGGGTGATTTATTGAAAAGAAATGTCTACACAAGTGCAGAATAAGTGTATGTTTTGCGTACATCATTTGTTTTACCTACTGGGTTTTGGACCAGATTGGGTCAAATGGTTCAAATGGCTCTGAGCACTATGAGACTTAACATCTGAGGTCATCAGTCCCCTAGAACTTAGAACTACTTAAACCTAACTAACCTAAGGACATCACACACATCCATGCCCGAGGCAGGATTGGAACCTGCGACCGTAGCAGTCGCGCGGTTCCGGACTGAAGTGCCTAGAACCGCTCGGCCACCGCGACCGGCAGATTGGGTCATGCCAGCCTAGCATTACGAGCGTATTGTCTCTCCTATATTCACTGATTATGCCTGAGGAGTTATGGTAAGTTCCAATATGGTGTCCAGGTTTCGGCAAAAATATTGCGTAGTACAGCACAAACAATACGAGCAAAATGTAAGAACAAAACAAAATAGATTTTACAAACTAACGACACATTTGGAACCATTAAACTGTAATGGTATCGTGAATATGATCCATGAAACAAATAACTGACGCGCAGTTCTGTTGTAGAACTTGATGAAAGGTCGGCGGACCCGAGGAGCAATGCCCGCATAGCTGTTCCATTTTACTCGCCAATCATTTTCCGTTACACTCAGTGTCATTTATTTCATTTTTGATCTGAATAGAGTTTATTCCGTTTCACATTCAGATAGACAAGCCTTGTGGTCAGCAAGAGCTCTTAGGCCCGGAAATTCCCAGAGCGATGCGTGTGAAAGCTGTTGAGAAAGGCCGCTGCAGAATAGCCATTCAGAGCATCACGTCTTTCATTCCACGTGCCGATTTTGTTTTTCGTTTACGCTTTCTTATTGTGTCCATACTCTCTGTTTTATTTTGCTGTTACTGCAGTTGCTCTACGTGCATCGATTCCAGCTACCTTAGTCACGTAGTTTCCGAATTTTCTGTGCATTGTTCTCCGACACATCATTAGTAACAATTTTAACGTTGACGTCCTTCCATATATGATGTAAGAGAGTATTTTGATCTTACTATAATTGCTGTTTTGCTAATTACTCCTACAGTTCTGCAAATCTCTCGTTGTTTGAAGATCTATGTTATTCTTTCATTATTCTAGTGATCTCTCGATGTAGCATGTCGTTCTGTGTACTGCCTTCTTCCGTAGTCCAGAAAGTCGATTTTTTATTCGTATTTCTAAGTGAGCGGATGTGGGTATGGAACTGTGTGTGGTTTCGTATTGTGTGGAGTAAAGGGCAATTGTGGTCGTGTGATTGTGTAATTTTACATATAGCTACGTTGTATGAACTGTACTGAAAGTGTTTATGTTTGTAGATTACTGCAGAGAAAGAACCCTCGCACTAAGTGTGGTGTCACAGCCAGACACCACACTTGCTAGGTGGTAGCCTTTAAATCGGCCGCGGTCCGTTAGTATACGTCGGACCCGCGTGTCGCCACTATCAGTGATTGCAGACCGAGCGCCGTCACACGGCAGGTCTAGAGAGACTTCCTAGCACTCGCCCCAGTTGTACAACCGACTTTGCTAGCGATGGTTCACTGACAAAATACGCTCTCATTTGCCGAGACGATAGTTAGCATAGCCTTCAGCTACGTCATTTGCTACGACCTAGCAAGGCGCCATTACCAGTTACTATTTATACTGAATCATGTACAGTCAAGAGCGACGCTCATAATTAATGGATTAAAGTTAAGTATTCCACCAGCTACGTCCGTTTTTCTAAAGTCAGACCTCACGCCAGCCTGCGTGAGCTAAAACGCGTGCCTTTCGGCTTCCTCTAGTACCCGGTGTTGGCTCTCCTGCCAACCCACAACACTAAGTATGGCAGAAATTAGACAAAAAAGAAAAAAAAAACTGAAGCGTGTTTCCGTGAGGCTATATGCCTCTCTAGAATCTGAAACATAGAACAGGGACATTCCAAGAAAAGATAAAATACACGTTCACGGGTTAGAGACCGCACTACTTACGGTAACGTTATATTGATTTTGGTACTCGAATAATTTAAGAATTTAAGGAAATATGAGAGCATTTACCGAGAATCCTGCATCAGCAGTGTTTCCTGCTAAGTTACCAGTGGTTGCGGATAGTAAACAGCACTTAACACGCGGATTGTCGGGGCTTAGATATCCAGAGCCAAGCATCACAATATCTGAAGTCACTGACTACGACACTGAGTCAAAATTTATCTCAATTTAATAATAAAAACAATATCTTAAAGTATAAAGATCGTATAGTGATTTCTCGTTGAAGTTTTTAGAAGTGGTGGTACGACTGGAAGTATAATATCATTAGTTGTAGCAAATTGGTGGTCCCTTTGGAGGCATCGAGAGGGGAAAAATGTAGAAAATTTCTGCTTATGTTTTTGTGTAATGGGAAATGATGTTTTAATAAGCCGAGAGGTGCTAGGCGATTCCCTAAAACTGATGCAGAATCGAAACTAGTCATAGCTCAACACAATACCCGACAAAGTTCCTGCTGGGTTGTTATCGAAACCACTTCCCTTAATGGAAAGGATATCTTTTAAACTCTACTACAATTCTATGAGAGTTAAGAAGATGTACTACAGTTTTATGAGAGTGAAGAAGATGATTTCTTATATGGTGTTGGTACTGATTACGGTTCCTTACTTTCAACCACAGACCAAGCGAATAAATCATTCATCTGCGCTGAAAAGTAAACGATACCATATAAATCTTTCCTCTGGAAAAGTGATGTCTGTCCTCTTCAGAGATTGAAAATCTGTGATTATTGAATATTATATGCGCAGATAACGCACAGTAAAACGTCGGGAATATTGCGATCCGTATGATAAGAGTTTGAAATCAGCAATCAGATAGAAGATTCGCTATGTTTCATACTACGCTACACGATCACCGCAGATTCTACATGCAGGGAATTATCCCACCTGTACTTAGGTGACAGTGTGGTGCCTCCACCTCTTTTTCAGTTCTTCTTTGCCAACATATCCATTCATTGTTTTGAACAGAGGAACATCTACAAAATACCCAGTACATCTGTACGATATATCTATTAGTGTAATACAACAGCATGAAACCCCGTGTCGCGAATAACTGGCTACGGAACAACCTGACTCACAACAGGAAACTGGTTACTGACGCTATATGGAAAGCTCTGTAGTTGTTATACATACCGCATCGATGCTTACGTCCTTATGCTAAAATCTTAGATGTGCAACGCTTTTGTATTACTGTTTTATTTTCGGTCTTTTTCTTTTGTTGGACAATTTTCGTGTAACCGTCTATCGTATATCATCACACATCTGTAAATTTGTCATTCTAGTGAGTTTGTAAATGATCGCTTGTGTGATATCACATTTGAATATGTGTACACCTTGCGAAGCCGAATGCTGTAACGTGGACACGTCTGCGGAGAGCATTATTTATGCACTGTTATACGTGAGAGTTTCATTTTCTTCCATCTTTTCCTCTCAGTGCGACGAAATTCGTCATTGTGCATAGACTAATTTCTTTCATTCATTCCTTTCTCATAACAAAGTCTAGGAGAAGAAAACGAAGTAATAAAACTATTCCTTGAGAGAATGATGATTAGGCTGCAGCGTTCAAAATGGCTCTGAGCGCTATGGGACTTAACATCTATGGTCATCAGTCCCCTAGAACTTAGAACTACTTAAACCTAACTAACCTAAGCAACCACACACATCCATGCCCGAGGCACCTGCGACCGTAGCGGTCACCCGGTTCCAGACTGAAGCGCCTAGAGCCGCACGGCCAAACCGGCCGGCTGCAGCGTTGACGGTGGATGCATTTTAGCGAACTGTTCTGTTGCAAGATCACCTTTGTGAAGGAATCTACGAACCGCGCTTGGGTTTACCGGTCAGCCATTGCGAACCACAATTTGTGCATGAAACTGATTTGTTACAGCAAGCCGGTTTCATAGAGCGAATGTACGGGCCAGAAGCGGCCAGCTTGCACTGCAATTTCGCGAAGCATTTTGCGTGAGCGGAAATTTATTCCTAAGATTACAGGGCACTAAAGCCTGCTAACAGCGCTGGTGGATCTTCGCAATTCATAGTCTGGCATTCGCCCTGTAGATGTTACATGCTCACAATTTAGGCGGTGTTTCCTTATCGGCGAACTACAAATACCCTGTAACAGCGTTATTAAGTAATTGCAAGCGGAAAAAGTAAAAAAAAAAAAAAATGGTCGAGTACTCTAATTATGAATAGTCTGATTGCATTATAACAGCCGTTATTATCGCGTTTTAGGTACTCAATTTTAGGTGTTTTTGCACTATGTAGTATACTCTGTAAATCAGAATTATCCACTCTGCCTGCGCCAGCCTCCTTTACTTACATGTTATTCTCATAAAAAGAGTACAAACAGTAATTTTAAAAATATCTGTCCAGCAGGATAGTGGATTCCTTAAGATTCGGGAAGTGCAATAAAGTTAGATCTTACACTGCGCATTAGTCTGTTTTTATGCATATATTTACTATCAAAAACAGTCTTGATCACAATTTATTTATTACGGTGACCGGTTTCGACCACTACTGTGTTCATTTTCAGACCTGTGAGTAAGAACCTCCTTCTGGTGGTAAACCTCTAAACCGGTCAGCGTAATAAATAAATTGTGATCAAGACTGCTTTTGATAGTAAATATTTGTAACACATTGATCACTGTTCACTCCCACGATGTATTCAAAAGTAACTGCTTTTATGCTCTTTGCAGTTTATGCAGTTACAGTGATTTCTAACCAACAGCCAACCTCAGATCGACAAATAAGAAAACAAAACTAAAAGCATAAGATGATGATATACACGATGCTCAAAATAAAAACTGGTTCTTAATTGACGTTCGTTTACGAACAGGAGACCTGGTTATCACAGAAACCTTGATTCTGATGCGTCAGTTGGTTGCTATCACATGCCTACACATGCACATCTCCCGCATGCTTCTTCTCAAATATTTTGCTGTGTCATTACGTTTGAGTGAGGGCGAACAAAAGACGTGTTTGGTGACCAGCGAAATGCAAGACAAAATGGTGCTCACGATAAAACAGCACATGTCCGTTGTCGAGTGTTATGCGAAGCACAGTTCGTGTTTGCGCAACAGTTTAAGGCGAAATGTTTATGTAAGTCTGCAATACAAAACTTGTGGCAAGTATATGCGAAACTGGCTCTTTAACGAATAAAAACTGTAGTTGTCCGAAAAGAGTTGTAACACCAGAAAACATTGCTAAGTGAAGGATAGCCTGAAAAAGTCCAACGAAATCGCAACGCCATTTATTTGTGCGAGTGGGAACTAAGAAATCGTCCTGTCGACATGTTATCAAAAAGGACCTGCTTTTGTATCCCTACAAATTTACTATTGTGCAAGAGTTAAAGCGTCCAGACGAAGTTCCGAGTGTTGAGTTGTGCCGGTGGATTGTGAGTGAAGTGGAATCAGGACTTTTGGATTCTCCCATAAGTACTTTGAAGAGCCTTTGCATAATCTCGTGATTGCTGCGCGATGTCGGGTGTCCGCATCGTAACACAGTGGTTTCATCAAACTGTTAGTTATTGTTATATTTTCCATAGATTATTTGAACGGTTCTCTCAGCGGAATGATGTTATATATAAAACCGGTTTTTAAATAGAAATTCGTCCATGGAATAAAAAAAAATTGCTCATTATCTAGGAGAAATGATTTTACGTTACATTTAAAACTTGCTTTGCTACCGGTCAAACAATTTACGTTATTGGGCAAACGACGAGATTTTTTTGTTCCTGCATGCTGAACTTCTTTGTGAGTGACCGAGAGCATTAATAATGCATAATAAAAGTGAATTTTTCCTCTAGTGTTGCAGGTGTGGATATCAATATTCCTCTGAAATTGTGGTGGATTATATGCGACGAATTCCATTTGTGAATATATGTATTGTAATGTGCATTTAAAATGCCTAACTCCTCCTACATGACAAATGCTCGCTTTTGTGCGATCGATACTTTCTTTCTAAGTGATAATGTGCCCCAGAAAATTATTCTGTAAGACGTTATTGAGTGGAAATATGCAAAATATTTCAGGGTGTTGATTCGTTTGTTTCCAAGACTAGCAATTATACGAAGACCAAAGTGGCCGAACGTAATTACTTAAGGAGCTCAGTAATACATTTCTTCGGGTTCAAGTTTTCATATATATGTATACCCAGACATTTGGAGCATTCTATCCTTGTTACTAGCTCCTGTTCATGTGCTACATCAATCGTTTGTATGACTCTGTTTGTTGTACAGAACTGAACATAGTCTGTTTTATCAAAATTAAGGGAGATCCGTTTTCAGAAAACCATTTAATAATTTGAAAACCACAATCTCCTCAGTTGCTTTCTCCCTTACGAAACTGATTGTAAGAAAAGCGTTGTCTGCAAAAAGTACCAGTTCTGCTGGTTGATTGTTAAGTGGAAGGTCATATATAAGAAATAGCAATGGACAAAAAAATTGAACTCTGTGGGGGACCCTTCTTGATTTTTCCTCACTTACTAAATATTCTCTCCTTCCAACATTGTTTGAATTTCTAAAAAGAAGATTGCCTGAAGAAAACATTGAATTATTCAGCACAAATGTTTGCATTCTGTTTGTTAAGTATGACTCCAACTAGCTGTTTGTAAAGCCATGTCGTGTAACACTTAAATTTTTCTGACGGTGTAACGTGATGTACACAATCAAATCCGTTGGAAAAGTCACAAAAAATACGAACTGGCGATATTTTATTATTTAAGGGTTGTAATATTTGGTTCGTGAATGTATAAATAGCCTTCTCAGTCGAGCAACCGTTCTGGAATCCAAACCGTGATATGCTAAGTAAATTTTTCCACTTAAATGTGAGACTACTTTTGAGTACATTACTTTTTGGAAAAGATGTCAATAAGAAAACTGGACGATAATTATTTAAGTCTTTCTTGACTTCTTTCTTATAAAAAGGTTTAACAAAATTCGCTGTGCTAGTAATGGATTATATATATCGCTAAGGACATTAGTTACTAAGTTAGAGCAACTTTTCAGAATTCTGGTTGAAATTACAACACCGTATATGCTTTAGAATTTTTTAATTTTTATAATTCTATTAATTTCAGTGAAAGATGTTGGCATTGCTATTAGTTGCTTAAAGTGGATTGCCCAGCAAGCGCATTATTGGTCCCATATTTTTCAATTATGCCTTAAACAGTGCCAATTATCTAGAGAACTTTATCTGTTTCGGTGCACAATTAACAGATACGAGGACTGACTGTAGTATTCCAACAAAATGGAGGAACTACTCACACATCCAACCAAAGTATGGGCCACATCACCAATGCTAATGTCATCACATGAAGTCAGTTATGCCTGGACGCTCATGGCCACCACTTCCAGCACCTCTTATAAACAGGTAACTACGTGTTTTTTAACTTTACTACTATCTATTATTTTTTAGTTACTTCACTGTTACTTGTAACTTAGATGTGAGTCATATCGATTTTATTTGCGATATCTTGAAGCTTTTTCAAAAGTTGCCAGAAAATACATTAAAAAATAAATAAGCCATGAAGAACTAGGAGAACTAAAATCTTACGAAAGAGAAAGAGAGAAATAAGATCTGAAGTTACTTGCATGCTGCAGAAAATAATGCAGTATTTTAAGGGAATTCATTAAAATGTTCAGAATTATGTACGTCCTGACATAGTTTAATAATGCAGATAATAGGAGTAAAACTATATGGGAAGTTGTCAATTGGGAGACAAGACAGCCAGTCAGTGTACAAGATACCATAAGTACTTTTAACAACCAGCGCTTCATATGAACCTACTTCAGGTCTGTAAAGTGCCTCGGAGGCCTGACCTACACAAGAACTGTTTTTTTTTCTGAGTCCAACTCTTACATATGTTGCAACTCTTCCTTTTTCCACGGTACCTCTGCATGAAAACGGTGATAGTGTACAATCCTTGATGGTTAGAAAATGAACGACTGTATGGATATTTTCAGCAAGACGGAGCAGTAGTATACACTGCTTTGACAACATTGTCACGAGTGTATTGGGTGTTCGAGGAGGAAAGGACAACCAGCAAAGGCAGTGCTGTCTCTTGGCCAGCTCCGTCGCCTGATCTCTCTGTAATTTTTATCTGGAAGAGCTACCCGAGAACACAAAAAACGCTACTGCTAGTGTCCTTCAGGCAGAGTTGCTTCGCGGGTCTCATAGTGTGATAAATCGAGCACAGCGCTGCATCGAATTCAGCTGAGGCAATTTCCAAGCACATCCGTTATACTCATGACCAAAGGTCAATCTCACATCAGTCTTACTGTAAATATTCTCCAGGGCAGGAAACTTCCTGTATAAGGAAAAGATTACAAGCGCCGTACCAATGTTGCGGCATCACAAGCCTCATAACACACCGATGTATCCGTTATATTGCTTAATGTGATTTTTTTTTTGTTTATTGATTATTCACTTCCATACGAGGAGGAGGGTGGGTAGCAGATAACACTGCTCCTCAGTCACTATCTGCTACAATGTCTCCCAGTATGGGCGATAAGGTTACGACTGGTCGTCACCTTAATTAACCTCATGCCCCCTCTGCCAGCAGACGTCTTTTGGGAACAAATCCCGTAATATATACACTGACAGAAAAATATCGTAACACCAAAAAATAATTAATGTTGATTAGTGAAATTTCGGGAATATATTTGTCTAAGTGACATATATAAGTGACCAACAATGCAAGGTTGCGGGTCAAAAGCACGAGATAAGCCATTGCAAATGTGAAATGCTGGTACATTAGAAACTGGTGTAACTGCCACAAGGTTGAATGCAAGCATTGTGTTGCACAGGTGCTGGATGTCAGTTTGTGGGATGGATTTCCATGCTTGGTCCAATTGGTCGTCAATACAATGAGAGTTAATGCTGCTTGTGGATGAAGCTGGAGTTGTCGTGCAATATGCGCTGTATTGGAGGTAGATGTGGTGATCGAGCGGGCCAAGGCAACATGTCGCCACTTCGTAGAGCGCGTTGGGTTGTAAGAACGGTATGTGGGCAAGCGTTCTCTTGTTGGAAAACAACCCCTGGAATGCTGTTGATGAATGGTATCACAGCAGGTCGAATCACCAGGTTGACGTATAAATTTGCAATCAGGGCGCCTGGGCTAACCACGAGAGTGTCCTACTGTCATACGAAATCGCACCCCATACCATAACTCCAGATGTAGGTAAAGCGTGTCTATAACGCAGACAGGTTGGTGACAGGTCCTCCACTGGCCTCCTCCTACAGAAAACACAACAGGCTTCCCCTCTGCCCTCCAATGAGCTCTCGTTTGACAACACTGAAGTCGCAAATGGCCGTGGTTTGGGGTCGTAGAATGCACGCTAAGAGCATATGGCTCGGAGTTGTCCGTGAAGTACCCGATTTTTAACGTTTTGTTGTGTCACTGATGTGCAACTGCTGCTCAGATTGCTGCTGCTGCTGCTGCAGTACCATGCGCCAGAGCCTTATGACAAAGACAATGATCTCACTTGGTAATACCACGTTGCCGTCTGGAGCCCGATCTTCTTACGACTCTACATTCTCGTGACCGCTGCAGTCAGCAGTTGTGTACAGTAGCTACAATCCTACCAAGTCTTTCCGCAATATCGCAGAAGGAGCATCCAGTTTCTCGTAGCTGTGGTACACTACCAGTGAGGTTTTGATAATGACGACTTTGACGTCTTAAAGGCATTCTTGTCTAACAGCAATTCACCATCCCCGCTCTCAAAGGTAACTAACATTCACGACCGTTACAGCGTGTATTTGAAGTAAACCTGATTTATATTCCTCATATTGGCGCCAGTGGTGCCACTCTGACGCGAATGGCGCGAAATTTGAATAGACATAATCTTTCATTCGTAGAAACACGCCTACCAACTTTTGTTTATGTCGCAGGACTCTTTCTTGGTGTTGTGATTTTTTTCCGTCAGTGTAGTACGTCAGCCTGTGTCTACCTGCGGTGAGTGTTCACGAGTTGGGCCGTGTGGGCTGCTCGCTATTCTGCGAAGCCACTCAGTACCGCTACATTTGCCACTCGCCTGGACACCGTTATCTCGGCTGCTACTTACTCACAGCGGCACACACGCATTGGATTTACTTAAGCGAAATCTCTCCGGTCTTGCGCTGATCCCCTCATTCGAACTTTCTCCTACAGTCGGACACTCGATCGCTGACGCGCGCACACACACACACACACACACACACACACACACACACAAGTAAGCCGAACTTCACTACGTGAACAATTTTCTTAAATATTTGTATATCATTACCTTCTTAGTTTAGTAATTCATAGTCCTGCAGTTTACAGTCGAAATTTTGTGGACATATTTTCAAAGGTTTTTGAGGCTGACTCCTGACTATTTCGTTACACGGAACGTTTGGTCATCAGTGCCTCGTTAAAGAATGAACAAGCAATGGACTCCCTGCAAGATTCTGTATCATCTCGTACCGTTCTTAAGGGACTAGCAGCAATCCGACTAGGGAATTACTAGGCTGCTGTTAACAACACTGCACAAACAGCTGCTTTTCAAGCGGTGTCGTGACCAGGAAGCATGAGCTTATGATTAATAACATCGCATTGTGTTTGGTGAGGAATCGCTGTTCTGCACTACCTCAAATGACCAACGTCGGCGAGTACGGCGGCGACCTTGGAAGAGTTCCCATTCTTAAAATGTTTTGGAGAGGCACAGCGCTGTTACTCCTGGTGTCATGCTGTGGGAACTCATCGAGTGTGATGTCATGTCACGGCTGGTAGTGATAGCGTACGGTCATACTGATTCATCATGTGTTACCTCTCATGCAGCAATATCGTGGTGCCATTTTTCAACAGGACAAGATAATCTTCACATGCCACGAGTCTCTATTAACAGTCTGCTTGATGTTAAGGTGCCCAGTAGCTAGCAAGATACCCTGTAAGTAGGCTATTTAGGTATTCTTATTGGTAACGCCACGTAGCGCTCTGTATGAAAATCACTGGCTGTGCTGTGTGCAGTCTATGGCTAGTTTGCATTGTTGTCTGCCATTGTAGTGTTGGGCAGCTGGATGTTAACAGCGCGTAGCGCTGCGCAGTTCGAGGTGAGACGCCAGCAGTGAGATGGCGGATTTTTGAGAGCGGATGATCTGGACCTGTGTCCATCAGGAACAGTACATTTGTAAGAATGGATGTCATGAACTGCTATATATATCATGATTTTTGAGCACTATTAAGGTAAATACATTGTTTGTTCTCTATCAAAATCTTTCATTTGCTAACTATGCTATCAGTAGTTAGTGGCTTCAGTAGTTTGAATCTTTTATTTAGCTGGCAGTAGTGGCGCTCGCTGTATTGCACTAGTTCGAGTAACGAAAATTTTTGTGAGGTAAGTGATTTGTGAAAGGTATAGGTTATTGTTAGTTAGATTGCGTTAGTCAGATTGCGTTGCGCTAAAAATATTGTGTGTCAGTTTAGTGTTGATCAGAATAAGTAAAGAGAGTAATGTATGAGTACGTTCAGTTTTGCTCAGCTATTTGAAAAGCAAATAATGCTTATAAGTGAGCTCATACAGCCAACTTCTTTGTAAATTTGATCCGATATCATCACATGCCCTCTCAACCCGTGAAGTTTCGTTTCCTCCTACCCTTCTGAGTGCTTCGCTTTTTTGTCAAACAGTGTACAATCCTATTTGTAATTTTTTTATAGTACAACAATCACTGGTTTAATTTTACAATTACTGATATCGGCTGTGATGGTTCAAATGCCTCTGAGCACTATGAGACTTAACATCTGAGTTCATCAGTCCCCTAGAACTTAGAACTACTTAAACCTAACTAACCTAAGTACATCAAACACATCCATGCCCGAGGCAGGATTCGAACCTGCGACCGTAGCGGTCGCACGGTTCCAGACTGAAGCGCCTAGAAGCGCTCGACCACACTGGCCGGCTCGGCTGGGATCTACAATCTTATTCTTCTGTACCTTAAGGTTATCACTCCACCTTTTCCTTGGACGGCCTATATCTCTTTTACCAACTGGTGATTAATTTCTTAAGATCTTCAAAACCTACTGTTCATCCATCCTGCCTATGTGTTCGTTCCATTCATGCTTTCTCTTATTTATCAACTCACTGATGCAGCTCACTTTACATTCTTTGATTGGTTGGTTGATAAAGGGGGAGGGGGTCATTGGCTCCATCGGATTCGGGAAGATTGGAGAAGGAAGTCGGCCGTGCCCTTTCAAAGGAACTATCCCGGCATTTGCCTGAAGCTATGTAGGGAAATAATGGAAAATCTAAATCAGCATGGTCAAACTCGGATTTGAACCGTCGTCTCCCGAAAGCCAGTCCAGTGTGGTAACCACTGGTGGTTTTCTGATGTTTTCAGTTCTCTCTCTTTCTCTCAGTGTCTTCTCTGCAATGCTCTACAGAATTTTCATTTCAGTTGTTCATAAATCTCTTCTAGTTTTTTATGTTTTATGTCTTGTCTCAACTGTAGATGTCATAATTAGTCTTACGATTGTTTTCTATAATCTTGTCTTTGCATTTATTGATAGATATTTGTTTTTCCAAATTCTATCATTACACACCCCGCCATGCCAGTTCGTTTGCTTTTGCTACTTGTTCTCTAAACTCTTTTTCGACATTTCCCTTGCTGGCAAATTCAATACGAAGGTATTTAAATGCCTTTACCTGTTGAAGAAAAAGAAATTGGATTGGGCATATATTAAGAAAGAATGACGGCCTGATAAAAACAGTTTTAGAAGGTTATGTAGAAGGGTAAAGGAAGCGAGGAAGGAAGAGATTCCAGATACTGGATGACATGATGGACGGTACAACATACAGCAGCCTTAAGAAGGAAGCAATGGATCGCAGAAAATGGAGAGGCAAAGGACCTGCTAATATAGCAGATAACTGATGATGATGACCTGTTGAATAATTTTTCCCTCTGCTTTCAGTTTGCATGTAATAGGTTCCACAGATATGGTCATATATTTGTTTTTTTGAGTGGCTACGACCATATTTAGGTTTTTGACTGTCATGTTGGATATATGTAACTGTTCATGCAGGTCATTTCCACTGTTTGCTGACAAGTTTCATCTTGAGCACACTAAATGATTTTTAGTTTTTGCCTCCCCCCCACGCCATTCTAAAACCACTACCGGCCAAAGCCTTCTTTGTCATCTCGCCCGTGACTATATTAAAAAGAAGCGCTCTCAAAGAGTCAACTTGTCTAATACCACTGTTAACTGGTACACAGCTAGTTACCCTGGAATCTTTTCTCCTAGATGTAGCTGTTGGAATAAGTGGCTTCATACATTTTATTTTTAAGTTGAAAATAATGCCCCTATTGTAGAGCTGGTTTATCACATCTATTAAATGAATCCTTTCAAAAGCCTTCTGAAGGCCACTAAAACCAAGTTATAAAAATGGACATGTGTGCTACTTGTCTAGGAACGAACACTGCATCAGCGCATGACCTGTCGGATCTAAAACCATACCGCTTGTCTGCAAGGATTGTATTTTTTTTCTTTTATATCGTATTATTTTTATTATGAGCTTAAGAGCTGAACAGAGTAGATTTATCCCTATGTAATTGGGTGGGTCTGTCTTACAGTTTTTTGTACATGAGAATTGTAGTACAAATTCTCCATTCAATTGAAATTTTATTAGCAGTTATAACAATGTTAACTAACTTGGTTTTTTGTTCAGTTAGTGGGTATTCTCCATGCTTCAGTAACTCACTGGGAATTCTAATTTTCTTGGAGACTACCTATTTTGTGGTGGACTTACAGCTTCTTCTATCACTGTATGTGAAACAGCTACACCACTTGTTGTTTACTGAGGTCTGATATCTATCCGTTTTCTAGTAGTTTTTTCCTTTAAGCAACTCTGACAGATATTTAACCCATCGTTCCTCATTCATGTCGTTCAGTTTCAAAATTTCATTTAATTCTTTTCTGTGTTGTCGTATCAAATGTGTTTCTGAAGCCCAAAATACACAACTTTGGCCTATAGTGTACTGTGATGGTCATGTGCTACCATAATTAATACGTGCAGGTGGACAAGTTGTGATGATACTCGTACTTTTGGCAGACGACAAACGATTGAGTGTTTCCCTTATGATGGAAGGAGAGATAGTCATAAAGTTTAATTATCACTTCGAAAAATTAAAGTTATGTAATTAATTTTGTGTTTTTTTTTTGCAGTTACATATGTGCAGTCTTGGCATACGCTGAAATTCCCGCTCCACAGTACCGTAGCACTCCGTTAAACGACCAAAAACAAAATCATACAGCTCGTTGATAAACTGGAGCATCACGCGAGAATTTGTTTTCTGCATTTGAAAGGAATCAACGTTGGAACAATCTACACTGAATTGGTGCAAGTGTACGGCAGCGGTGTTCCGTAATATGATATGGTGGTGAGGTGACGGAAGGCTTTCAGTGCGTTTCGACAAGTCTGAATAACGAAGAACGAAATGGCAAACCATCTCTCTGTAAAAAACCAGGAATAGCAAGAGAACTGGCTGCTCTTGTGCTCAAAGACCATTGTATCACAATCGACGCGATAGTGGACAATGTTCAGATCAGTTTTCAGCATCTTGTACGACATTTTGAGACTTACAGAGGTCGGTGCTCGCTGGGTTTCGCGACTGCTCACACCTACACAAGAAGCCCACCGAACCGAGACAGTAGTAACAGAGGTGTCACCCCAGTCCGAAAGACTTCTGTAGTCGACTGATCACCTTGTACGAAAGCTGGGTGCAAAGCAAGCACTGGAAACATGTAGATTCACCACCACCAAAAAAAGGCGAAGACCATATCGTCAGTGGGCAAGGTGATGTATAATGGATTTTCGAAGTGCCATGATGTGATGCTTACAGATCATCCTCGTAAGTACATTTGAAACGAACCAGCATTTCCCGGATCTGTGGATATTATTCGTCGCCATCCTGAGTAAAAAGAGCTACAAAATAAACATGCGCCCTGAGAAAAGAAAGTCCCTGATCAACGATCAGTTCTACTGTCGAGTATTTTCGAGCAGAATTTCAGTTGCAAGTATGCAATGTAATAATCCGCCAAAACAGGCAGAAAGTATGAAAGGTAGCTGAATTTAACTAGCTGACTACGTGATGTTGCCTCGGAATGCATTTATCCCAATCTACTACTAGTCCATCTCCTTCTTCCCCCTCTCTCTTACCATCTCTTCCTTCACTCCTCTCTGCCCATCTCCTCCCTTTCTCTGTCCACTTCCTCCACCTCCATACTCCGTCTTTGTCGATGTCCTGCTCCCTGCTGCCTATGTACATCTTCTCCTCTCTCGTCTCACTATTCATCTCCTCATTCCTCCTCTCCCTGTTCGTCACCTCTGTCCATTTCCTCCTCTGCCCCCTCTCTGTCTATCTCCTCCTTCCCCTTATCTCTCTCCACGTTATCACACTGACCCCAACAAGGTGGTTTCTACCCCAATAGTATTTTTTTCCAGATTGTAACTAATATGTGTACCAAACTTGGTTCACATTATTCCAGGGGTTTAGGATGAGCTTTTTTTCCGTGGCTTTGCCCGCACACTCACAAGTCAAATTTATTTCACGTATGTTTATCATATTTCACACGTATTTGTACACATCTCATCTGTATGTAGCGAATTTCGCCCTGCAGTTTCATTTTCACGCAGCTCAATGTTTATGACGTCGTATCTCCTGAACCGTGCTTGGTACAATGATATAATTTTGCAGGTCCATCCAGTTGTATATGTGGCTGCTGTCTTCGAAATGCGTTGCGAATAGAGTTAACAGTGAAGAAATAATAAATTGAAACGTCATACTTCATGCGGCAGTTTTACGGCATGAACAACGAGATAGTAAGCGATAAACTTTTTTCCTTTCATCATTTTGTGGGAGGGTAGACAGCAAGAAAAAGTTTCGTAAAGGTTTGAAATTATGTGTTAAGTTTGTTGGAAGTCTCTAAGTGCTCTCATTCTCAAATACTGGATGACTAAAGTAAGGGTATTCGCGCGTCTTCGGCTACACTGCTTTTTTCACCTCCAGCCTATTGATAGGTATGTGGCTCGTACCCCACAGCTATAATTCCCAAACAGTATGTGATATGTGTATCAAATTACAATGAAATGAACACCCCTAGCTGCATTCAGGCGTTGATATAAGTCAAGTTGAAAATGTGTGTCCCGACCGGGACTCTAACCTAGGATCTCCTGCTTAAATGGCAGACGCTCTATCCATCTGAGCCACCGAGAACACAGAGGATAGTGTGACTGCAGGGACTTATCTCTGGTACGCCTCCCGTGAGACCCACATTCCCAACTTATTGTTCCACACTATATTCATAGTGCCCCTGCCCATTATACTCGTTACTCGCGGCTTTTTGCCGATTCCCGGAAGAGTTCGGGCACTGTTTGTGCATCCGCACAGAAGAAGATGGTCAAATGGCCGGTGATCCTTAACTATACATGTTTGAAGATGGTATCAGTTCCTTTGGACATGTCCGAAGGAACAGATACCATCTTCACACACACACACACAATCACACACACACACACACACACACACGTATACTGATAGGACATGGTAATCTCAGTGATTTCCATAGCAGAATATTAGTATAAGATCTTCCAAAAGTGTGAAATTTATTCTCTAAAGAGGCTAATTTCATTGCTGATGTATCGCAAGAACGATTTAGTTCTCGTGTTTTATGTATTTTTATGAAAATTACTCAACATGAACTTTTAATATTTTTCCAATTTTTTTGTTACCAATGAATTCGAATCATCAATTCACTAAGATTAAAAGAAAGCATATGCATGGTGAATTCACCGACGTAAGAAGATCCAAAATTTTCAACGAGAAACACGAATTATGTTTGCACCCACTGACAAACACAGATTAAAAAAAAATGGCTCTGAGCACTATGGGACTTAACATCTATGGTCATCAGTCCCCTAGAACTTAGAACTACTTAAACCTAACTAACCTAAGAACAGCACACAACACCCAGTCATCACTAGGCAGAGAAAATCCCTGAGCCCGCCGGGAATCGAACCCGGGAGCCCGGGCGTCAAATACAGATTAATTAGTTTGTTCGAAAGTCTGGCAGCAATAATTCATCTCAGATGTTATGGTTGTATGGGTACTAAAGGAACGATGTGTATTGGTTGACTAATACTTTTGTATCTTGAGTCCCATTATGGCGATATAGAGGTGAACAATCGAATTTGCTCATGTTGGAATTTGACTTCTCCTCAATTCTTTTGGTTTTTATCTATATTCAAAAAGAAAGTGTTTCAAAATGAAAGTAAAATGTGGAATGGAGGACGAGCATACCGATATTGGAATGATTAAAATTTAAAATTTATTGCAGTCTTCATCTAAAACCTTTTATTCTTAGTAGACAATGCTAAGCCATTATGATTCGCAAACATTTCTCAAGATATTGCTGGATGCATTTGTACAGGAAACTGAGGCTCTTCTGTTATAACCAAACCATCCTGTAAATACCGACACAGCTTCAGAATATTATTGGATTGATATTTAGGAAAGTGATGCAGCATATCACGGAACAGTATCTAGGATCTGAGAGGAAACTTGTTGGAAGCTTGCTTCAGAGAAAGCGGCCAGCAACGGTAGGTCAATTGTATACAGAATATCTTGAACTTATTGGTTTGCTGCTAAGGTGCTTTTAGTGAACATCATGCACGACATAATGTCTTCGAATGAAGTAACACTCGACAGTGAATCACAGTGGATCGCGTGATCTGACGGTTGTGAGTTTGATTATACCCACGGATTTGCTTGTATTTCCCCTCCTATGGAACTCGTTGGAGGACGTCACGCCTGACTTATCTGCGTCTTTATAGGATTCTTTGACCTAATATCATTCCAACGTAGATTTGCGTTGGAGTCCTTGAGAGAGAAAGTGTTAGCGAAGACAGTAATGCAGTTCCTTATCATGGAGAAGCTTGGCAGCTATTTTGTCGGACATAGGACGATTGCTTGTGGAATAAACTGGCTCTGGGAATCTGGAAAGGTGGACGACCGATCATTTAGCGCCTGTCGGTCAATTTTCCGGTCCATATGATCTTTCCTGCCCAGGTTTTGCTTTAGTTAAGACTCATATGAGTTGGAGCCACGTGCAGCAGGTTGCGTCAAAAGGACAAGATGATCTGGTGCCCAATACGAATGATTCAAATTGCAGACCTTTCTTGGAAGCATAATTCATTTCATAGTTACAGCCACTACTTTGAACTAAAGCTTTACTTGAAGAATCCTCTGGAAACCACAGCACTTTATAAGAGTATCTTCCTTTTGGAGATGCTAAATAAAACGCGATTGACTGTCAATGGGGTATTTGAATTCCACAAAGAATTTGCTACTGAGTTAGGCCCACGTGTATCCCTCGAACGTAAAACGATGTACAGCAGTTGGAAAAAATCGCAGATCATATCTGTTTACAAGAAGGGCAACAGAAGCAATCCCCAGAACTACTTCCCACTGTTCTTGACGTCCATTTGTTGTAGAATCTGAGCTCAGACATAATAAGGTATGCTGAATAGAATGACATCCTCCATGTCAGCCGGCTTGGATTCCGATAATATCGGCCTTGCGAAACGTATCTCGAGCTGTTTTCGCACAACAGCGCGAAAGTCATGAACGAATGCAATAAGATAGATGTAGTACTTCTTGACTTCCGAAACAATATTTCACCCAGTAACATACCAACGTTTTAACGAAAATATGATAATATTGCATATCACATGGACCATGTGACTGGATTGGTGAGTTTTTGGTAGGTAAGTTTCTTTTAAATTTCAGAAATATAAAGTTATGCTCATCACAAAATGCATAAACATAGCTTCTAATGGCTACAGTATCACTGAGTCACAAATGGAATCAGTCAAGTAATTCCAAAACCCAGTTGTGATAGTTTGTGGGAATTTGAAATGGGATGATCACATATGATCAGTGGTATTTAACGCAGTTAGCGGAATTCGGTTCTTTGGCAGGAAACAGAGAAAATCCAATCAATCTACAAAGGAGACTGTTTACAAACTGTCCTGCGATCTAGGGATACGGGTTATCGCTGAAGCTACTGGGTTTCGGTTATATGAGTTTTTTTTTTCACTCCAGTTTAAACTGACTTTTCAAAATAACCGGTTTCTGAAATAACCGTTTTTCGGTTTTTTCCTATTTTTCGCTGTAATGAACGTAGAAATTGGACAAAGATTCAAAAATAGGTAAATAGAAGGAACTTTAGTCGGTGCATCCTGCGCTGCTTTTCTCGAAAAGTGATCAGTGGTTGAATATTATAAAAAGATCACCAATGTTCTCCTTTTGCTTCTAATTTTTGAAAAACAGCTCAAAAATCATGTTGTAATTGGGGATCATACCACTATTTGGGTGCTGAAGGGTGAAAACTTACGTTGAAGAATGTTGTTTTTCTTGTTAATTTGTTCGTTTTCAAAGGTTACAGGCAGATAAAGGCATGTCATGTAGATACAGGCAGCTGATCAGTTACCCTTTTTTTATTGCTTACTAAGAATGACCTGTTGTGAAGGGTTTAATATATTACTGTTACCTCAATTTCCTTCCTCTTTTATTATTTTATAGAAATGTCTGACAAATATTTAATCTATAAAAGCAAATGAACCATTGTGCTTCATTTGCTGCGTCACCTCGTAAAAATAATTAGAGACTAGGGTTGGTACCATTCTGCAGTACAATGGATGTCCGGCGACTACAGCGAGAAACTGCCGCACAGATCAGTTAGTGGCTAGTCTTGCACACTGCACGTAAACGCGTACTTCAAGACACGAAACACGGCAACAGGGACATAATTGTGTCGCAATGCTGTACCAATTCTTATGCCATGTGTATGTAACTCATTTCTGTAGGCATTGTTATTAAAATAGCACTGATCGCTTTTTCCATTTTGTATAATAACGCATTATTTCAAACAATTACTCCTTTTTTAAAGAAAGGTTTATTTAAAAACGAAAAATGTTAGCACTGCTACTATGGCTAATTGATATTTCTGTTTTTTATTCAGCTATTAGTAAAACATAAAAGAAACATCAATTATGACCGAGACCAAACAGACGAAGAAAAATACTGGTTATTCAGAGTTAAAATCAGTTTTAACTGGTCGATTTTTCCCACCCCTATTGCGATCCATCGTAGAATATTATCCAGTGTGGGGAGCACGTAACAAAAAAGAGTAACAGTGGATAATGAACGTATACAAAGAAAGCAGCACTGAACTGGCGTAGCTTGAAGTTAGACGCTGACTATCGCGCGAAAGCCTACTCACAGAGTTTCAAGAAGTAGTATTAAGTAAGGAGTGTCTGACTATATTACAGCCTTCTGCGTGCGACTCTAATATGGACCATGATTGGACTAATTACAGTGCACTCAGAGGCATTCAACTAGCCACTCTTCCCGCACTCCATACGTGAATGGAATGGGAAGAAAGTGTAATATGTGTTACAATTGTGAGTATCCTGCGTTATGCACTTCACAGTGGTTTGTAGAATACAGATATACAGGGGATAGGCAAAATAACGTGAACAATGGTAGTAATGGGATGGTTGTGTTTAGCAGTCAACAACGCAGGTAAGGCAGGTGTCGCGCTGGACTGTACGTGTTCAGTACGGACTAGGAGTCAGTGCAACTTGTTTACGAGTAGTGGACACTTCGTATTTGCATTGAGAAGTGGAGGTCGACGTGCAATGAAATACCTAGCAGAGTTCCAAGGAGGGCAGATTGTGGGGTCCCGATTAGTGGGAGCATCAGTAACCAAGACAGACAACTTATTGAATGTTTCAAGAGCAACTGTTTCAACAGTCATGACAGCCTACACAAAGCATGGAAAGACATCATCGTGTAAACGTAATAGTGGGCGCAAATCAGAACTAAACTGCAGAGATCGTCGTACGCTAACACGATTTGTGTCAAAACAACACAGAACTACTTTTTTCGATGTGTCTTAACAGTTGTTAATTATCGTTGTTTAAAGGTCTTGTGTGCACCGAAAAATTACTTTGACTAGAGAACATTTTCCGGCTATGATTTGTTATGCTTTTAAATTGTCATTAACGCCTAAACAATGTGAAGATCGGCTTAGAAATGCATTTGGCAATTTATGATTGGTACAGTTTTTTTTTATTATTAGTCATGAATTTCGTCAAGGAGCCAAAGACCTGCTGTTATTGATGCAAATATTGCCGTTGCGGGCCGGAGTGGCCGTGCGATTCTAGGCGCTAGAGTCTGGAACCGAGCGACCGCTACGGTCGCAGGTTCGAATCCTGCCTCGGGCATGGTTGTGTGTGATGTCCTTAGGTTAGTTAGGTTTAATTAGTTCTAAGTTCTAGGCGACTGATGATCTCAGAAGTTAAGTCGCATAGTGCTCAGAGCCATTTGAACCATTTGAAATATTGCCGCTGTTCGAGAGATGTTTGAAGAAGATCTACAGACAGCTTATGAATTTGTTTGGGTGACATTGGTCATTAGTATGAGTCAAATTCAAAACATTTTACATCAACAATTAGACGTGAAAAAACTTTGCTGTGGATGGATTCCACATAAACAGACTCCCGATCAAAAACAACAAAGCATTAGTTGGTTTAGAGAAGGCTCAAGAAGAATTACAAGTAGGCACTTGAAATTTGGTTTGCAATATGGTATCTGGTGGTGAATCTTGGATTTATTGTCACGACTCCGAAAAGATAAATCAAGACGCTCAATGGGATTTCGAACAGAACCTAAAACTAAAAAAGTCCGACGAATTCACAGTGCTGATGAGAATGAGTTTTAACAACGCATGAACCTGTGTTCAGTGTAGAATCTGAAGATGGTCATTGTATGGCTGAAACCAGTTATGACTGTGCCGTAAGAATGTGACTGCGTCTATAAATAAACAAAAAATGTTTACAAAATAATCAGTCACTCACTCCATGGACAAAATGTCGTTTTTTTCCAAAACCTTGTGATTTCTTCTTGTTTTCAAAAATTAAGGATAAAATATGTGCAATTACTTTTTCGTCATACTTGAAGAAGATCGACGGACATGTTATGAATGTATTTGGGTGACACTGGACGTAGTGGAACGTTATAAAACATGGCTTCAGAACCCCCTCAGGACCAATGGAATCACTGCTTTGACTGGCTTCATTGAATACAAAAACGTGTTGATGTTAAAGCAGATTATTTTGAAAAAACAACAAAATCATTTAAAATTTTTAAAGCTAATACCTGTTTGGTTCAGATGGCTCTTAGCACTATGGGACTTAACATCTGAGGTCATCAGTCCCCTGGAACTTAGAACTACTTAAACCTAAGGACATCACACACATCCAAGCCCGAAGCAGGATTCGAACCTACGGCACAGCGGTCGGCTAATACCTGTTCGGTATTCTGCCTTCGTACCTGTCCTCTCGGGAACTAGTCGCACAGGGCCAATGAGATCTGGCTTTAATAAACGCATAGACTCCACATTTTTTCCTTCTTAACTCGAAGCATAACGCGATCTTCTCACAAACAACCAACATTCAAATGCGATTTGTGAGTGACAAATCCGCTGCGTAATTTTTCCTTAAGTGACGGGTAGGGGGGAAGCTGCAAAATGTAAATTACGTTAGTCGCAGCTACCGTGTGCGCTTGCGCTGAAATGCTAATCATTTGCATATCCATGCATATTTGATTTTTGTTGCATACCACCTTCATGATGCAATTTTAGTGTCCGGTAATGTAATTATAGTTATATAAGAGCAGTCACTATTACGTATTTAATTACATACGAGTTTGTTCAGTTCTTGAGGGGGGGGGGGTTATGAGTGATATTTTAAGTGGTAAAGTTAGACAACTGTTGATAGTACTGCTTTCTACATTTTTAGGATCATTAGAACATCCAAAAAGAAATAATAAGTTTAAAATTGTATACTGTATGCGTTGTGTCGCATTTATAAGGTTCGTTATTGCCTAGTTGAACTCACTGTGCGGATAACTAAACTCGCAGACATCACTTTTTGCGCTCTTTCTCACTGTCCACTTACCTCTACCAATGCCTCACTGCAATTGTTCCTTTTCTCGTTGAGTTGGTTTTAGACGGCAAGAGCTGGCAAGAAGCGTGCGCGAAAGGTGCTTAGTGTCACGGTAAGCAGTAGAGTTTCTTCATCACACTGTAGGGATGGATTTTCCGAAGAAGTTTTCCAGAGGAATCCGCAGAAGTTCATGAATTTCTCATTGTAACTCTGTGAACCCAGAATATTCTAGTGCTCCTTTAGTCGTAAAGAGCTATTCTGCGTATCCAGCGAACCATGTGTGGGAATGTAAAACCGCGGAGGGGGACACCCTTTGTAAATGGGCAAATCTGATGAAGCACGTGTCCTTTCCTGGCGTTGGCACAGACCTGCTCCATAAATGCGTAACAGTTTCAGTGACACCTTTTGGATGTAACTACCCTCATCTTCAAGTACGCGTTATGGGGACTTGTCCAGAGCTCTGTTCAGAGGCGCCGAGGAAGGAATTTCGTGCAGCCAAGTAACGGCGAACAGGAGCACACATGGGAGACTGGCGCCACATGCGTAGCGGCCGTCCGCGTGCGACGGTGCGTGACGGTCGACGTCACGGCGGAATGTAACGTCTGGCTGACCTGGATGGCTGCCGCTCGCTACCCTACTTGCACACTTCGTCGGTCACTGCCGGCGTCGACATACTGCCTCAGTATTAATGCGACCCGTAGGCGAGTCGCTGCGGTGTCTTACGTAAGCGCTAGATCTCGACGGGTCACTCTACTGAAAGGGAAGCGCTTCTAGGAGAAGTCTTAATGTCTTCTGTCTAGGCCCTAGAGCTATGTTCTGGACACCAAAGCACGTGGCAGAAGCTGCTTTGTGTGCCACTGTTGCTCCCCTTCTTCCCTGTTGCAGCTGCGAATGGTGTGCGGGAAGGACAGTTGTTCGTAGGAGTTTGTGTAAGCTAAAATCTCTAATTTTATCTTCACTGTTTTTCGTGAAATATGCTTAGGAGGAACCGTACCTAATACGTTCCAAAACGCCGCGCATAAAACGGGAGTTTTCGGTGCTCATATTTCGGGTTCTATTGGTGATAAAATTGTAGGATGAAGTGTTTTGGATTCCCCTTCGGGTAGGGACAGTTTTTATACCCAACAGAAGGATAGTCTGAGTGTTACTGTGCTACAGTACAGTGTCAAAGTATAAACATTACAGCCAGCCGGAGTGGCCGTGCGGTTCTAGGCGCTGCAGTCTGGAACCGAGCGACCGCTACGGTCGCAGGTTCAAATCCTGCCTCGGGCATGGATGTGTGTGATGTCCTTTGGTTAGTTAGGTTTAATTATTTCTAAGTTCTAGGCGACTGATGACCTCAGAAGTTAAGTCGCTTAGTGCTCAGAGCCATTTGAACCATATAAACATTACACACTTCCTCCTGCTTAGGCAAATGGAGCAAATCGGTTGGTTCCTTTTTCATTTGATGTAGTCTAGGGTGGCTTGATGGGACTTGTGGAGGCACCATTAGTTCATGGGGGGTTCCTTGGAGAACCTCACAAAAACTGATTTGTTACTACGTTTTCGCCGCTATCAGCGGACCGAAACGCAGCCAAGGTTTCCAAGACGGCTATGCAGAGCAACTGACTGTAATTTTTCGATGTATTCCTAAGATTCAGATCCCGAACGACCTTAAAAATTTTGTTCAAATCTTTATCCGTATCCGAGATGTAGGGGTTCAAAGTTACCATACTTCTGTACTTAAAATACGCAGGTAAAATCCGGTGTGAGGCGAAAACATAGTTTATGAAGTGACGTAGTACGGAGAAGTTGGCCGTGCGGTTAAAGGCGCTGCAGTCTGGAACCGCAAGACCGCTACGGTCGCAGGTTCGAATCCTGCCTCGGGCGTGGATGTTTGTGATGTCCTTAGGTTAGTTAGGTTTAAGTAGTTCTAAGTTCTAGGGGACTAATGACCTCAGCAGTTGAGTCCCATAGTGCTCAAAGCCATTTGAACCATTTTGAACGGAGTAGTATGGTCTCTGTTATCATCTGCTAACCCCATGTTACAGCACTGCAGCACATGTAAAATTACTCAATTTCACGCAAGTAAACTACTTAAATTTTACTGATCAATAGATTTCTTTTCATATGAGATTCATGCCCTGCTGCAGCAAAGAGAGGAAGGGAACCAGCGGGAAAATGCTGCTATCGGAGCACAAAAAATGCGAATATATTCCTTTTTATTTAGTTCCTAGCTGCCTCATTCTACCTTCCTCAGCACCTTTAAAATTTTTCCCAAATATTTTGGCATGTGAACTTACTCGTCCTTTTTTATGCTGAGACAGAAGACAATGGTAGTGGCAAAGAGAGGGAAAAGTAGTAAATATAGGAAGATAGTAGACAGTCGTTGTGTTACAGAAAGAGCGAAGGAGACATAGGCAGCGTGAAAGAAAGAGAAGGTCGCAGTGGCAGTGCAACATAGAGGACACTGACAGAACAGAGCTAGGAAAAGAGCGAAGACTGCCAGTGAGGGACGAATAAAGAGAACGAGAAAGTGAAAGTGGGTGAGAACCAGTGATAATTAGAGACAGAGTATATGACAGTGACAACGAGGAAGAGAGTGATAGTGACAGTGAGAAGAGACAGCAGCACTAAGAGAGAACTACGGAGGCTATGGGTGTGACACGGGAGACAGAGACACAAAGAGGTAATGACAATGAGTTAGACAGAATAAGCCTGTGGGAAAGGGCAACTGCGAGTGGATGTGTATGAGCGACTTGCAGCGCTGGACTAGCGGGTGTGAGTGAGTTAACAGTTATTGGAGCTTGTGGGAGTTTGGTGTGTATTGCATGTTAAAAAAAAAGCGCGAATACGTCTACATGCCCAAATTTTGGGAAAATTATTAAAGGTGCTGTGAAAGGTAGAATGAGGCGCTGGTACCCCTTTTTTCAGTCCGAGTCTTTTAAATAAATAGGTACATACTTGCATACTTTGTGCTCCAATAGTAGTCAATGTATTGCTTGACTCTTCTAGAAAAAGTGAATTTGTAAACCACATTGTGATGCAGAACGCCTCTCTTGTAGCGTCTGCCACTGGAGTTAGGTGAGCAACTTCGTGACGTTTTGGCACTTACGAAACTAACCTATGACGAGACACTCTGCGCTTCTCTGGATCTTCTCTATTCCTCTTCCTGTCATTTCTTGTGCAGAGCAATATTCAGTTATCGGTCGAACGAAGGTTTTGTAAGTTACCTCCTTCGTAGGTGGACCACACTTCCTGAGGATACTTCGAGTGAATCAGTTTAACATCTGCCCTTCTTGCAATAAATTTAACGTTCCAAGTTCCGCTTTAAATCGCTCCGTACGCAAACTTCTAGACATTTAATGGGTATGACTGCTGCAAGTGATTGTTCTACAGTCGTGTAATCGTGCTGTAACAGGTCTTTCCGCATATTTATGCGCAGCACTTTGCATTTATTAATGCTGAGAGTGAAGTCGAGTCTTTGCAGGTCTTCCTGTATTTCGCTGCATGTTTTTGGCGGTGCAACTTCCCTACATACAACAGCACCATTCATGAACAACCTCGTGGAGTTTCCGACATTATCTGCTAGGTCATTTATACAGGATGCCCAAAATATTAGAGGCCTCATGTCTTGTGAACAACATACAGACAATTCACTCGTTTATTGTAAATACAGAATACAGAGTAGTAAGTCATTTTTACGGAAAACAATGTACAGAACATCAAATGGTTCAAATTGCTCTAAGCATTATGCGACTTAACATCTGAGATCATCAGTCCCCTAGACTTAGAACTACTTAAACCTAACTAATCTAAGGACATCACACACATCCATGCCCGAGGCAGGATTCGAACCTGCGACCGTAGCTGCAGCGCGGTTCCGGACTGAAGCTCCTAGAACCGCTCGGTCACAGAAGCCGGCGTACAGAACATCCATTAGGTCAATAGTTCACAGAATGTTCTGAAAATGTTCACCATAAACTGCGATATGCAACTCAACACGACACACCATGTCTCTGGAAACTTTTGCCAATTCATTTCGTGTGACTTTCGCAATCGCATTGCGAATGTTTGTTTACAACTCCTCAGTTGTTTGCGGTTTGTTATTGTAGACTTTACCATTTATATTACTCCACAAATAAAAATCACAGGTAGACAGACCGGGCGATCTCGGAGTCCATAAACACGTGGAAACTGTGCGTTCCTCTCCGAAAGCTTCATGGACCTTGAAAACCTTGAAGTATGCGCCGTAGCGCCATCTTGCTGAGCATAGTCTCAGTCTTCCTCCGTTAGATGCGCTACGAATGGTTGAAAAAATTCTGTTACATGCACTTGAGGGTTCACGGTTTTGTTACAGAAAATGTGGCCTACAATCCGTTGGCCTGAAACAACATACCAAACGACAACTTTCAGATGATGCAGAACACTTCATAGCATTCCCTCGGATTGTCTGTTGACAATATAGAATCTGTTTTGAGAGTTCACGTGCCCGCTAAGGTGAAACCATGATTCGTCTGAGGTGAAGTAAGTTTTGGATGCAGATAACCATTAGCGTCATGCGTGAGTAAACTTTTGCAACAGTGTTGTTGTTGTACGTAATGCGCCGACTTTAATGCTTGCATCACGTTTGCTTTGTTTGCTCGCGTATAGTAGGGCGTTCGTTTGATGTTTAGTAGGGGACGATAGACGTCTATTTGATTTCCACGGACTTATTACCACAGTCTCGTGAACGTGAACACGTTCAATATTTTCCGGTGAACAAACTTTGTTTACACAGTTACGTTTGCCGTTAGCGACTGAACCTGTTTCTCTAAATTTAGTGATGAATTTCTACACAACATTTTTTGCAGGAGCAGCTGTCTGTCGATATTTTATCGTGAACCTTTCATGTAATGTTTTAAACGGTTTACACCCCAAAAAAATTTCAACAATAAAACACTCATTGTTCGACTGAAAAAGGCATTCTGGAGGACTGTATTCACAACAAGCTTCAAACTGATTACTGACAACGCAGCCGTGATCACTAAATGAAACAACAAGTTTACTGTTACCAGTCACTGTTTATTTATCTCCACGAGGCGTTTCAAAGGTTTAAACCTCCATCATTAGGTGGATTTACATTTGTCAGTGTGACATTTGTGTGTGTGTTGTGTAAATGTCATACAAACAAATGTAAATCCACCTGATGATGGAGGTTTAAACCTTTGAAACGTGTCGTTGAGATAAATAAACAGCGACTGGTAACAGTAAACATGATGTTTCATTTAATATCAATAACAGTCACGGTAAAGCCTAACCTAAAAAAATGGTTCAAATGGCTCTGAGCACTATGCGACTTAACTTCTGAGGTCATCAGTCGCCTAGAACTTGGAACTAATTAAACCTAAATAACCTAAGGACATCACACACATCCATGCCCGAGGCAGGATTCGAACCTGCGACCGTAGCGGTCGCTCGGCTCCAGACTGTAGCTCCTAGAACCATACGGCCACTCCGGCCGGCGGCTAACCTAAAATGTTCGCATTTATACTGATCACTAAATCGTCGCTCGAGCGCCGCCCTAGCATTAAGAAATAACAACACTCAGATTGCTTCAAATATCAGTATATCATGTTCCGCATAACACTGGGCTTCTTTTGTCTTGGCCACTTGGCCCCCCCTGCGTGATTACTATGAATGATTGAAGCGATTTCAAAGATTTCCTGCGGCTATATTATTTGACATTATGAGAGGTCTTTGCATACACATTAGAAAAACCAGAAAGTTTTCTTTGACATATTACACTAGTGCTCCATACGTACGCCCTCCCCCCCCCCCCCCTCCCCTTCCCGTCCTACTGATTCTGCAAAAGTCAAGTCCATAATCAAGTTTTGCCCACCTTCGGCACACCATGTCTGTATAAATTTGTTCAAAGCACCGTTGACGAAGCTCGCCAATACTGGTAGTTTTGTTATGGGAGGCATTAACACAGGATCCTTCACAGTTTAGGTCGGGGAAACATGGAAGCTATGACATGAATTGTTGATGATCAAACCCACCACGACCTATCCATCGGTTTCTCGCTTCCCTATCCAAGAATTCGCGAACATCACGATGGAAGTAGGGTGGAGCACCATCCTGTTGATATGAAGTCCACACTGTCGGTTTCCAGTTGTGCCATGAGCCAATTTTTCAGCATGTTCACATATACGTGTCCTGTACCTGTACCTGTCTTTTCACAGAAGAAAAAGGGGACGCAAGCGTTAAACCGTGAGACTGCAAGAAACAAATTAATATGTTCAAGTGTGTGTGAATTCCTAAGGGACCAAACTACTGAGGTCATCGGTCCCTAGACTTACACACTACTTAAACTAACTTAAACTAACCTGTGCTAAGAACAACACACACACCTATGCCCGAGGGAGGACTCGAACCTCCGGTGGGAGAGGCCACGCAGTCCGTGACATGACACCTCAAACCGCGCGGCAAACTCATTAAATTTTTGGTGAATATCGAATTCGTTACGCGATAGCGCGGCGAGTCTCTGTCCCTCAGATTCGCAATTTGAGCCTGTTCACTGTGTCATTCACCGAAAATGATGCTACATCACTAAAGACGAGTTTTTCACAAAACCCATTCATTTCCTTAAGCTGTCGAAACCGTGGCGAAAATTCAAATCGTCTGTCATATGGAGTCAGGGCTGGTAGCAATAGCAAGTGGTGAAGCTTCAGCTTCAGTCGTTTCCTTAAGGTATTCCAAACGGTCGGTTGTGGTATGTTCAGCTCTCTGGTTGCTCTGTTCGTCGACTTCTATGAACAACTAGTCCGCACGCGGTCAACCGTTTCTTCACTCACTGCAGGTCGACCCGTCGATTTCCGCTTGCATACCATCGCCGAATGGAGTTAGCAGCTGGTTCCGTTCAGAACTGCCGATGCACTGTTATGGCAGACTGATGTGAATGTATTTCAAACAAAACATACTCTTTCTCGGTTCCTGTGTTCATCATGGTTAACTGCTCAATTTTGCCTTCTGGTGACAGAAATCTGAAGTGCAGCTGCAACAATACAAGACTTTTTGAGTTTTTCTGTGTGATCTATTACTTTGTTTTGTGGCAATATGTCAAGTAATGTGGCTACAGTGAATTTATCAAATCGTTTGAGTCATTTATGTATAATAACCTTGTATATAGTGTGAACTGTAATGGTTCTGTAACACATCCTGGTGTACACCCGAAGATACTTTTACATCAAATACCTCTTTCCACATGCTGTGTTCGAGTTGTTAGGAACTTTTCATTGCAGTCGAAAAGCTAGACTGATATTCCGCACGCTTATAGTTTGCTCTTTAGGTGATAGTGCAGAATTGCGTCTAACCCTTTCTGCAAGTCAAGGAACACGGCATGAACCTGAACGCTAGTGTCTACTACTTTCTAGGTCTCGTGGACGAACAGAGTGAGCTGGATCTCACACGAACACTGTGTGCAGAATTCATGTTGATTCCTGCAAAGGAATTATTCAGTCTCCCGAAAGATCAAATGTGCGAACGTAAAACGTATTCTAAAATTCAATAACAGCTTGACATCAGCGATATAGGCGTCTGTTTGACGATCCATCTCGAAAACGAAAATGATCTTTGAATTTTACCACTCCCTAGGAAAGTTTCGTTTCCCCAGCGACATACTGTAAACTGCTGCTAGAAAACGAACAAGTTCTATGCATACACTACATAGAATGTATAGGCGTCCCGTCCGATCCTGCGCCCTTCCTCTGTTGGGACACAGGGTTGCAGCCGACGGGTGGTTACAGCTGCTTATTGAGGTGAACGCACGCAGCAGCGCGACATTTCGGCATTTTTCATGTCGAAAGAGGAAGCAACTGGCCCCTTGGGGATGAAACTAACGACGTAATCCTCCACTGTAACTGTAGCATGCACAAGGCAACTGTTACACCGCACAAGCAGACTTTTGATGCGAGACCTCTTCTGGAACACTTTGAATAGCGTGTATCAAGGTACTGTCCAGCAGATATTGATTATGAATTGGCGTTCATGACTAAATATGATTGCAATACTGATTACGTCTAGAAAACGGGAAAAATGTTACCAAATATTAGGGGCGTTCAATAAGTGATGCAACGTCCGCCCTCGGTAGCTGAGTAGTCAAAGCGACGGGATGTCAATCCTAAGTGTCCGGGTTCGATTCCTGGCTGGGTCGGGGATTTTCTCCACTCAGGGACTGGGTGTTGTCCTAATCATCATCATTTCATCCCCATCGACAAGCAAGTCGCCGAAGTAGCGTCAAATCGAAAGACTTGCACGGCGAATGGTCTACCCGATGGGAGACCCTAGTCACACACAAGACAGTGATGCAACAGATATTTTTTGTGAAAGCAGGTTTTTTTATTCAGGATTACGAAACATCGCGTTATTCCCCACTCTTTTAGCTTCAAAATCCTATTTTTCAGCATTATCTCTATTCAATGCATCGACCTTTCTCCACCTTACTGGGAGGGCCAGTATGCCTGTACGGTGCCGCTCTATTGGTCGACGTCAGAGACAACGTCTTGCTGCGTCAATAACCTCCTCATCATCCACGTACTGCTTCTCGCAGAATGCCTTTCATTGAGCCAATTGGAAGTCAGAAGGAGCGAAATCCAGTATGTATGGGGCTTGAGGAAGAACAGCCCAGTGAAGTTTTGTCAGCTCCTCGTGACTGCGGAGACTCGTGTGAGGTCTTGCGGTGTCATGGAGAAGAAAATGTTCGTTTGCCATTTTCGGGCGACGAATAGTTTCAGCACTGCGGGAGTCAGCTGTGTGCGGCCGGCCGGCACGCGGGAGACTGGACAGGTTTGCGCGACCTTGTTGTGATGATGACAGACGCTTCGCCCAACGACTCACCGTGCTGTCGTTCACTGCAAGGTCTCGTAGACATTCTGCAAGCACTTATTGATATCTGCGATGCTCAAGTTTTCCCCCAAAAGAAACTCAATGTCAGCACTCTGCTTGGAACGTACCTCCGTTACAGACGCCATTTTGAAGGCTACTTATAGCGCTGCCACCTACTGGAACGCCATGAAACTATAGGAGCCGAAGCGGGAATATTCCACGATATCTCACAAGTTCTGCACTTTTTTCAAGCGAAACTGACTGAGAAAAAAGTGTGGTGCATAACTTCTGGAACCTCCTCGTAATTTTAATTGGTAGAGCAGAAAAATAGATTCGAATCACACAGTAGTCACTGAAATCGGTTGTCTTTATGGGCATTTTAAGCGTTTTTCAAAGCGTAGATTTCTGCAATCGTCCATGAGAACTGCATCAAAATTTTTGAGGACGACGAAATCGTCATTAAGATTTCGAATTATCGAAACTAAATTTAATGAATGGAATTTAGCTTTTCAGTTACACTTTCATGCTATTATATGGCCTCTGAGGAGATGAACGTGTACTATCCTTTTCTCGGAGCTAACAAAGGCATTTCAAATCAGAAATAAGAAATACTTTAAAGAGGCATGTTTGTGCAGATAGCTATCAACAAATGGATTTCAACATTTACAAAATGTTTCATTTTCTGTATCCTTGAGGTGATCAACTCTATGCTAATGTCGTAACGTGATGAATACTCGAATTCTTCCAGATTTCAATACCATTCTTTTAGTAACATATCACTTTATTCAATTAGGTGTCCGAAATTGTTCCTTTGATTTTCTTTATTTGGGACAGTATATTGCGCGAAAAGAATTTGCAGTCTGGTTTCACTTTCTATTATTTCTTCAATTCCAATAATAAGTGAAGTAGCGAAATGTCGCTAAGCATTCTTCAACGTTCACAGTGCAATCTGCAATCATTTCCGCTGCTTGTACGTGACCGGTGAGACCTGTGAGTTCCGTAATAACAACGAAACTTGCGTTACAAAAGTTGACTGCATGTATATGTAGTAGCCGATGTAGTGCATCGTGCCATCCTTCGCTAACAATACACAACAATAGCCCCAAAAAATAAATTTCTTTCACGATTTGAGGACATCTGTGGAAAGAATTGTGGAAGAATGTATTGTAACATGCAAAATTGTAAACTGTACGACCTGCCTTTTAAAATAGGCAGCAGGTCTTCCAGTATGCAATAAATGTAATGAACTGAAATGTGGAAAGATTTCCTACGAAACGATGAAAAGAGCCAGAGTCAGTTTCTGTTTTTAAGAACGGTGTATTCAGGAAAAGCCCTGTTGACTTGAACATTAGAAGATATGCACTGTTGCAGCCTAATACTGTGAAGTATTTGCCATTTTTTTACTGCGGTCTAATACTTTTAATGTTTCTGTGCATCTTTCTATGCATCTTTCCATTTGGCAAACCAGTCCAGTTACTATTCATCGTTGTATAGAAGTGAATTTCAATCTAAGCCCTCTCATACTCACATTGGCACATATTAGGGAGTGGGCTGAGACTGTGGAATGGCAATATGAATGTACAAGGACTATGAGGCAGTGTGGCGATCCTGGAGCCATACTTGTCATGTGTGAACAGTCGACGCTTCTAGGTCTCCTCTGATTACGACCAGTGGAAGCTGAAGTTTTATAAGACACCCCGTTTTGTGATTCCACTGTGTAGGCTATTGTCTTTTGACAATCATGAAATGTGCACACGCCTGTCATTAATGACACTGCAGACCAGTAGTCTGGCATTTATTATCAGTTTCATCTTTACCATTTTATTTATGACACCGATGCAACAGCAACTTCATGTGTTGTGGTATATGATGTTACCGTAATTGTGGGATGGTGCATCTGTAGTTAAGACGAACGATGCAATATTACTTCGGGCATTGTATCGTTCTTCTTAACAACACAGGCAGTGCAGTACCGTATTTATCCGCCGATACTAGGCAGCGACCTCCAATTATTATGTCCTCCCCCTGGACGGGAATTACATAATGTGTCTCTGAGTACAGGTTATGACGCAAGAACAACGACCTATTGAAGTTTGGGTCTGCCCGTGAATCGTGCACGGATAGCCGAAGTACCTCGCGGCGGTGATGAACAGAATGAGTGTCTCGCCATTATTGACCACTGCTGTGATGCGGCTGTTGCACGGCGCCAGAGCAGCGATGGTAATCAACGGAGGGAGAACTGCATATTTTAAGATCTTAAGATCAGACAGGGTTCCCCCTTGTCGATCCTCCTATATGCGATCGCCTTAGAACCGTGCCTCGCAGGCCTTCGCCGCCGTCTTACCGGGATCTCCCTACGGAATTTATCATTCAAATGCAGAGCATACGCGGATGACATTGTGTTCCTCGTACGGAATGGGGGGGGGGGGGGGGAGGAGAATCAATCAGCAGTGGATTGGCTACAGACGTACGGGATGGTAGCTGGCAGCGAGGTCAACTTCCGAAAATCACAATTCATGAATGTGGTGCGTGGACTAGAACCAGGAACGGAAGGGCCCTTACCTGCTGTTGGGGTATCACCTTTCATAAGGGGACGGCGGGGACGGCTGCGGACAACTACCGACGGCTGTTATTCAGAGTCCGCACGGCAGTACGACTAAACGCCCTACGATCGATGGATATGCTGCAGCGAGTGTTACTCGTCAACCTTTATCTCGCACCCGTGATGTGCCACCTGACACACCTTCTCCCCTTGAAGCACACTATGGCTATGAGGATTCAGGCGGCTTTTGGGTACTATGTAAGCCTGGGACAGCTCTTTAAGGTACAGTACAAAACGCTTACCCACCCAGCGCGAGAGGGGGGGGGGGGGGGGCGTTGGTTTAGTGAACGTGCACGAGAAGGCGCGTGCCATGTATATTAATACTATGCTCAAACGTCAAACGGTGGCGCAACAGGAATCACTTACTTACGGAGACGATCATCGAAGAACTAATACCAACATCGCATCCTCCTCCAGTCAGTGTCGTCCATATATCGCCTCCGTTAACGTATGTGCGCACGTTCATCGTGGAACACAGTTACGTTCGAGAGCGTTTACCGACGTCCCGACAGTCGACATCGAAGGACGTGCACCAGCTGCTTCTGCGACAGATCGCCCGAAATAGGGTGGAACGAAAACATCCAGCTGTTAATTGGGACGTGGTGTGGCGCACGGTCCACCACCCCCACCTACCTACAACAGTCAGATCAACAGGGTACATTGTAGTGAACCAAAAATACCCTACGAATGAAAAAAAGTACGCAATACATTTGGCGGATTCGCCCATGCGTCAGCAATGCGGCGTGATGGTTACGGACGACCATCGGTTGGTCCGCGGCGAGGCATTGGCTCTCTGGACTCTCGCAAGGAAGATAGTAGCGTTCATGCGGCGCGCTATATATACAACAATATCTTCCGACATAGTATTTTTTCCAGAGGAAACGTATTTTCCGCGTCAAAAGACGAACGCAATGGCGTGGATCACAGGTGTGATGGTCCATTACATCTGAACGTACTGGATTACTGGCAATACTTGCAAGATGGACACACAAAACTGTTACGGCTACAAAAGTACAAGGATTGGTATGCCGATTTCCTAGTAACGGTTTTTGCGGACCCGCCATATACTTGGCGTGTACCGGGTGCGCAAAGATGAGCAGTGGTGCTGTCGTTGTGAAACCGACCAAGTAAAGTGATCAGCTAAGGACAACTATGCGAGAATGCGACCCAAGAAGAACTAACACTTGCACAGCTAACAATGGGACGTACATCGAATTTTGTTTTAATATCTATAAATGATTTTCTTTAGGGTGCCGGAGGTGGCCCCACTTTGCTTTGTTTTTATTTCATGCTGCATGGTAGGACGGAGGTTCCTTCCAGGACAGTTATAATGTGTAAGGACGTACTATGATTATTTTGTGAATAATAAAGATTTCTGTTTCTCATACCTTCCTTAAAAAAAAGAAAAAACTACACAAGGTTCAAACTGTCGCCAGTAAAGAGAAAAAAAGCTGTTAAGGCGATCGTTCTGGACCGCGTTCGAGTACCGGTCCGCAAAAATTTTAATTGTCGTCATTCCCTTGTACAGTTGAGTTGTTCAAATTCTCAACTAGAAAAACATTTCATGTATGAAATTACTACACTTTATTTAACCAGAGAGTAAACACCGATGCCCTCGAAATGTTAATTGTCATGATCTTTGGATTGTAGATAATCTGTCGATAAGGCACTGAAGTGAAAATATTATGAAATACGTGAAAAATTACTACTGTGATGTAAGGATATCACGAGGGCAAGGTGAAAGGTCACCGGATTGGCACAGAGACGGCGTTACTATCAGTGAAACGTCGTTTCTAATGTTTTTAAATGTTGCGAAATATCGTGAACCATGTGTCACCTAGATTTTCGGAATAGTTTAATTTACAAGTCTTCATAAAGCTGTGTTTTTGTGTGTGTTTCGATCAAACAATTAAAGAGGAATACTCCGTTGTAACAAAATTATTTATTTGAGCGGTGGAAATTTATCCACGTTTTCTAAAGGTGTGTGCTCTTTTATTTTCAACAAAAAAGAAATGAACGATTGAAATGAAACATGGACTTATTTTGTTTGAACGTGACACAACCGAAAGACATCCCGTAATTGCACCCATAGAGTAAAGCATCAATAGCTTGCAGTATCTGGTATGGGTCTAACTGCAGTGAGGTACGTATGAACTAGCTCATGTCGTAGGCATATCCAGAGAAAGAATAGACCATTATATTTCAGATGAAAGTTTGGCTGTGAGGTAGCACTATGCTGATGCATATGCAAGTGGTAATGAGAGCTGCATTTGACGGTTAATGACCAAAGGTAGTCCAGCTGTTATTAGGCGCTGCTTTATTACTGTGAATGAGACTTTAGCCTATTACTTCATGACAGAACCACGGCAATCAAGGCGAGCCCTGGCCATGCACGAGGGAAGATGAAGTCGATTTTATCTCTCGGAATTGTTTTGGGCAGTAAACTCTGGGTTACAAAAGTGATGCAGACTACTTTACAAAAGATCAAACAGTAACAAAAAAAAATAATCTGTATGTCTTCTAAATACAAAATACGTATACTTGAGATGATGCGAGCGCTAAAAATTAAGGAAAAAGCTTCTTTCATCAGGACAAAGAAGCCACTCACAAATGTGATTTGGAAATTGGAAAAAAATAATATGTAAGAGGAACTATTAAACAAATTTGGTGTCCTTTAATTTCCACAAATTTCCACATTTCAGTAAATTTGTGGCTGGAAACAATTTGGAGCCAATGAAGCGATACAGCCATGAAAGGGTGTTACGAAGATAGAATTGACAGAACTCTGGGCTAAGTCCTGTGACCTCTGAGGCAGTTACTATAAAAATTAAGTCTCTGCTTCAAAAACGGTATTTCATCGACAGGTGGGTTACTTTTCACCTTGCTGTATTATTTCACTCACGCGTGGCCGCCAGTACGTAAGAGGAATAAGACCGTGAACAACATATTGTATAGTCTCAAGAAAACCTCCAAAAATTGGTATCTAAATTTAGATTTTTGCACTACCGCATTCAAAAGGAATGTCCATATTTGACGGAGCTATGTACGATGTGTGGATCACAGAGGAACAATTATGAGTCGCGTTTTTTCGTTTCATTCATTCTTCTTTCATTAACGTCCCATACGTGTCAGTAATCCAATTTTAATTAGTGAAGTGTGTTTCCTGAGTGTGTACATTACTTTTAATATGATTCTGTATCCGATTATTAATACACAACGCAGAGCTATGAATAATCGGACTGTAGATTTTTCGAAATGCAAGCATTCACGATTATCGGTGAAGGTATAGCGATAAGACTGTGTTATCGATGATGGACAAGTGACGCATCAATACAGCAAGGAGTTTGAAGACTTTCCAGTCCCGTCATCGAAAGCCAAGAGGGGCTGAATGGAGCACGAAATCTTCCACAGCTACGGGGGCTATTCGGAAAGTAAGGTCTGATCGATCGACAAATAGAAACCACTATGAAAATAGGATGAAGCTTTGCATAGATGTGCTGGACAGTCTCTTCGTATGCCCATCAATCGGGTCATATCGATCTTTTCATTTTTGAGCGCACAGTGTGCACGTAAAGATGGCTAGAAAATAGTATCTCTCGCCAAGTATGAGTGCCTTTGAGAGATTTCATCTGATTTCATGCAGCCAACACTGCGAAGTATTTCGTTTTTCATGACAGTTCTCGGCCGCACTCTGCAGGTGCAGTGAGGATGCTCCTGCAGCGATTTCGATGGAAAGTGTTTGATCACCCTCCATACAGCCCGTACTTGGCTCGCTCTGATTTTCATCTCTGTGCACATGAACCAGTGGCTACGAAGACAATATTTTGGCACAAGCTGCAGATCAGTGTAGAGAATTGGCAGAAACCACAGGTGCGTTATGTGAGCAAAAGTATCCGGACACCTGGCTGAAAATGACTTACAAGTTGGTGGCGCCCCACATCGGTAATGCTGGAATTCAGTATGGTGTTGGCCCACCCTTAGCCTTGATGACAGCTTCCACTCTCGAAGGCATCCATTCAGTCAGGTGCTGGAAGGTTTCTTGCGGAATTTTCCACGTAGTGCTGCACTGAGGAGAGGTAACGATGCCGGTCGGTGAGGCCTGGCACAAAGTCGGCGTTCCAAAACATCCCAAAGGTGTTTTATAGGATTCAGGTCAGTACTCTGTGCAGACCAGTCCACAGGGATGTTATTGTCGTGTAACCACTCCGCCAAAGACCGTGCATTATGAACAGGTGCTCGATCGTGTTGAAAGATGCAATCACCATCCCCGAATTGCTCTTCAGCAGTAGGAAGCAAGAAGGTGCTTAAAACATCAATGTAGGCCTGTTATGTAATAGTTCCACGCAAAACAACAAGTCTTGCAAGCCCCTCCATGAAAAAACACGACCACACCATAACACCACCGCATCCGAATTTTACTGTTCGCACTACACACTGTGGCAGGTGACGTTTACGCACCCTGCCATCGGATCGCCACATTGTGTACCGTGATTCGTCACTCCGCACAACGTTTTTCCACCGTTCATTGGTCCAATGATTACGCTCCTTACACCAAGCGAGGCGTCGTTTGACATTTGCCGGCGTGATGTGTGGCTTATGAGCAGCTGCTCGACCATGGAATCCAAGTTTTCTAACCTCCCGCCTAACTGTCATAGTACTTGCAGTGGATCCTGATGCAGTTTGGAATTCCTGTGTGATGGTTTGGATAGGTGTCTGCCTATTACACATTACGACACTCTTGAACTGTCGGCCGTTTCTGTTAGTCAACAGACGAGATCGGCCTGTACGCTTTTGTGCTGTACGTGTCCCTTCACGTTTCCACTTCACCATAACGTCGGAAACAATGGAGCTAGAGATGTTTAGGAGCGTGGAAGCCTCGCGTACAGGCGTATGACACAAATGACACCCAATCACCTGACCACGTTCGAAGTCCGTGAGTTCCGCGGAGCGCCCCATTCTGCTCTCTCACGATGTCTAATGGCTATTGAGTTCGCTGATCTGGTGTACCTGGCAGTAGGCGGCAGCACAGTGCACCTAATATGAAGAAAGTATGTTTTTGGGGGTGTCAGGATACTTTTGATCACAAGTGTATCTTCCTTCTCTGATGAGGGTCTGGAAGTTAGTGCAATGCTACATCAAAGGTCTTAGCAGTCGGAGCGGCTACTACGTAGAGAAGTAGCTACAAAGTGTAGCTTATTGTTGCAAATGAAACATTTGTGATTTTCACAGGTTTCCATTTCGCGATCGATCGGACCTACTTTCCTAATAGCCCTCGTAGTTATAAAACTTCTTTAGTCCAATCTGTGGTATATTTACGGAAGTTTTTCGAGGCAACCAGTTTTGTCACGATATTCTAAGTGCCTTACCAAGTGAAATGCCGCAACGCTTTAACCGCACGGAACTCGCTTTAGGTAGGAACTGGTTTTAAATCCCACTGCTGCTATCCAGATTTCAGTTTCCGTCTTTCCATAAAATAATTAAGGCGAAAGTCGGGATTGCCTCTTTGAGAGTGGTACACTTCGGCCTACACGAGCTTGCCTCCGTCAATGGGACGTGAAGCCCCCATTTTAGTTCTTTCGTTTTTCGGAGAAATCAAACAGTATATCGATATGCCACAGACATATTGATGCCAAAGAGGGTGACATATTCCAGATTATGTCTCCCCCAGGCTAATACCTGTAGTATCACCTCTATCACTGCTAATGATCTCAATTCGGTGTGCCATTGCGGTTTCCAGGTATGCCATTTCCGTCTGATGATTACATCTTGTAGAGCTACCAGATTGTGGTGATTCTGACTGCTGCGTTTCACTCAAAGATCCAAATAGCTCTAGACATTCTCCATAGGATTAAGGTCAGGTGATTAAACCGGTCAGTAGAAGTACGATAAGGTGCCTGAATGTTCGTCGAACCTGGAATGTACACATGCTACCCCATCAATATACCTGTTGTCATCTTGGAAGATGGAAGCATCCACAGTACAGTCGACATGAGAATGTGCGAGGGTAACACTTGTTCACCGAGAATGTTGGAATAAACATCCTGCCTCATGTTTACAGTATCTCAATGAATGGATCCAACTCTTAGTACAAAAAACACTTCCAAAATATCAAAGAATCACCTTTATACTGATTTACACATGTAGTGCAGGTGCATTTTGAATTTGAAAAAAAGACAAAATCACGACGTGTGAGACCACAGTACATGCCACCAGTCAGCTGCTGTCCAATTTAAGTGTTGTGTGGTCCACTGAAAACGTGGAGCCTTATGTGACCCTTTGCGAGGTTACCGATTCCAAATGTCTGGTATCGTCTAAAGATCATGGTAGCACACCAAAGTCGTCAACGTGAGTCGATACCACAGACACTAGCGAGGGCTCTCTGCAATTTGCAATCCCCTTCTGCAGCGCCCTCGTACTGAGGTCATTATAGAGCTGATCTAGGAAGTGCTATGCCCCAGTTTGTGACCTATGCTTCAGCAGCGAACGCCATGTAGCTGGTCAGTGATAGTCGAAGTCTCAGTGGAACATGTAATTGTGTTATTGTTGAACGTCGTACTTTAGGAGAACAGTTCGTATTTGTATGTACCAAGTGATGCTTCAGTGATAATTTTCTACGATATCTTGTGTCAACGAACTCAAGTAGGGTGTGTTTCGACATTGGATTTCACCCTGTTTCTTCTTCTATTATCGTACAACACAACACGAAACTACACTGTACATACATCCACTGTAGTCACCTACATTCAGCACCTACACATAAGACACAACACTCACTCTTCGTGTAGGAAAGGAGCCATTGTGCGTGAGAGGAGAAAAACATTTTCAATTGAGCGGTCTTCCATGCCGTATGATATTGCTTTCTTTCTCACTACTCTAACAATTGCGTGCAATATGCTCTTCTTCTTACCAGGTTCTTGCCCTTTTCTATCGGGGTTTCATCATAAGTTGGGAGTGTGACATTAGTATGTAGAGGTCATCTGCAGGACGTAGCAGAAATTGTCTGGCAACGGGTATCATACAATACGCTATAAACCGTGCAACGCTTGCAGTAGATATTCTTGACGACTTTGACACCTAAGCGTGAAGTAAGTTCTACTGTTATGGCTAACATCTTATTGCATGCAGTAATTCAAAGACCTTGGCGCCCACAATATTCTCCTCTGTTTATGATGCTGTGAATATTTCTGATATCGGGACAGAGACGCATCCAGACGCAGCGTAGTTACCGACAGCAGTGTAGTTCTATGCACTCCTCCCTCAACATATAAGCCCTCACAATGTAAGCTGTTAATTAAAACTCTTATGGAAGATAGGAAATGATTTTACACATGCTTGAGTCACAGAACGGAGTGCCCGACTGTAGAATTGATTTTTACAGCCGGTAAATTTTCCATTTTAATTTTATTAGGCCAAACCAGTTTCCTATGGTGCGCCTATCTTAAGATTCATACAAAGTAGGTTTGCAGAAAAAACCTCTGGTTTTCTGTCCATTTCATAGTTCCGAAATGCGAGCAAGTTTTTAAGTGCATGTGTACATTTTGTACGATCTCGTTGGGTGATGGTACATCGAAGAAGCTACAAACGTATTCCAGCTGTTATACGGCGTCTATTCTATGAATGCTGCATATACACCGATAGGACTACGAAAATAAAATGATATATTATGCTAAGTATTAAAAAAAACACATTAAGTCGAAGTTTTCTGCCAGTAGTGTGGAATAAGGGATTCCCTTGTGGGCTAAATGGTGTAAATGTAAGCGACCGTTCGTGTTAGGCGTCACCTTTAGGAATAACCGCGCGGGCAGATAGGATTGGGGCCAGAAAAACCTGAACTGGCGGTCAGTTATTCCCGTTCCGGTAGAGATCTACGCTGCAGGGCGGCGTGTAAATCGCGATAGGCCGACCCGCGAGCAGAGAGACGTCCAATTCGCCAGGGCTGAATCACTGCCGCGGAACGGAGCTGTAGTTGCAGCCGTGGTCGGGCGTGGGGAATCGCTTCCGGGTGCGGCAACGGTACACAGGGGTGCGCCAAGCTCTGCCCAAAAGGCGGGGCCCGGTCGCGAGTCTCAAAGAGTGCCGTGTCGAGTGCAGAAAACTTTTAGCAGTGGAAATTCTTGTTAATTTAGAAGAAATCACCATTTCACCCAATTGCGTTTCGTTAAGCTGTCTAGTTTCATTAGATCATTCAGTCTTTCTTTCATGGTAAGTAACTGATCAGTCGGTTTTAGTCGATCCATCTTCTACATCTACACCCACACTCCGCAAGCCACCCGACGGTGCGTGGCGGAGGGTACCTTGAGTACCTTTATCGGTTCTCCCTTCTATTCCAGTCTCGTATTGTTCGTGGAAAGAAGGATTGTCGGTATGCTTCTGTGTGGGCTCTAATCTCTCTGATTTTATTGTCATGGTCTCTTCGCGAGATATACGTAGGGGGGAGCAATATACTGCTTGAGTTTTCGGTGAAGGTATGTTCTCGAAACTTCAACAAAAGCCCGTACCGAGCTACTGAGCGTCTCTCCTGCAGAGTCTTCCACTTGAGTTTATCATCTCCGTAACGCTTTCGCGATTACTAAATGATCCTGTAACGAAGCGCGCTGCTCTCCGTTGGATCTTCTCTATCTCTTCTATCAACCCTATCTTTCACATTAAGGGGTCACATTCACGTTCTTACGAACAGACAAAACACAGAAAAAGGGCTAAATACATACGCATTGTACTGAGTTCCATTTCACTTACGTTCCAGGTTTGTAAAACCATGTTTAGGATTAGATCCTCTAATTGCTCTTCCATCCCTACAAAAAATAAAAATATTATTACATGTATCAGCTTTTACTGCATCAGTGCTTCCCATAGTGTGACTGTGATTACCACCACCTCTGTGAGAGTAGTCAGATGCTACACTGTACCCTCCTCTGTTCCTGAAAACACTTGCACAGTATGAAGTTGCATTTGCACTCGCGCGTTATTTTGCTTTCGATCAAAGTTGATCGAAGTTTTCGCTTTCAGACTGTGTTGTTTTTCACATTTCCGTCTACCTTCGTCAGCCGATCTGTTAACCTAAGCACAATTAGAAGGTAATGTAATACCAGTCGGACCAAGAAGCGTACCATTCTCAAAGTGAATGCTGTAGCAGATGGACTGAGCAATGTTGTTGTTGTTGTTGTTGTTGTTGTTGTGGTCTTCAGTCCTGAGACTGATTTGATGCAGCTCTCCATGCTACTCTATCCTGTGCAAGCTTCTTCATCTCCCAGTACCTACTGCAGCCTACATCCTTCTGAATCTGCTTAGTGTATTCATCTCTTGGTCTTCCTCTACGATTTTTATCCTCCACGCTGCCCTCCAATACTAAACTGGTGATCCCTTGATGCCTCAGAACATGTCGTACCAACCGATCCCTTCTTCTAGTCAAGTTGTGCCAGAAACTTTTCTTCCCCCCAATCCTATTTAGTACTTCCTCATTAGTTATGTGATCTATCCATCTAATCTTCAGCATCCTTCTGTAGCACCACATTTTGAAAGCTTCTTGTCCAATCTATTTATCTTCCATATTTCACTTCCATACATGGCTACACTCCATACAAATACTTTCAGAAACACTTAAATCTACACTCGATGTTAACAAATTTCTCTTCTTTAGAAATGCTTTCCTTGCCATTGCCAGTCTACATTTTATATCCTCTCTACTTCGACCATCATCTGTTATTTTGCTCTCCAAAAATCAAAACTCCTTTACTACTTTAAGTGTCTCATTTCCTAATCTAATTCCCTCAGCATCACCCGACTTAATTCGACTACATTCCATTATACTCGTTTTGCTTTTGTTGATGTTCATCTTATATCCTCCTTTCAAGACACTCCGCTCAACTGCTCTTCCAAGTCCTTTGCTGTCTGTGACAGAATTACAATGTCATCGGCGAACCTTAAAGTTTTTATTTCTTCTCCATGGATTTTAATACCTACTCCAAATTTTTCTTTTGTTTCCTTCACTGCTTGCTCAATATACAGATTGAACAACATCGGGGAGAGGCTACAACACTGTCTCACTCCCTTCCCAACCACTGCTTCCCTTTCATGTCCCTTGACTCTTATAACTGCCATCTGGTTTCTGTACAAATTGTAAATAGCTTTTCGCTCCCTGTATTTTACCTCTGCTACCTTCAGAATGTGAAAGAGAGTATTCCAGTCAACATTGTCAAAAGCTTTCTCTAAGTCTACAAATGCTAGGAACGTAGGTTTGCCTTACCTTAATCTAGCTTTTAAGATAAGTCGTAGGGTCAGTATTGCCTCACGTGTTCCAATATTTCTACGGAATCCAAACTGATTTTCCCCCGGGGTCGGCTTCTACTACTTTTTCCATTCGTCTGTAAATAATTCGTATTAGTATTTTGCAGCTGTGACTTATTAAACTGATAGTTCGGTAATTTTCACATCTGCCAACACCTGCTTTCTTTGGGATTGGAATTATTATATTCTTCTTGAAGTCTGAGGGTATTTCGCCTGTCTCATACATCTTGCTCACCAGATGGTTGAGTTTTGTCAGGACTGGCTCTCCCAAGGCTGTCAGTAGTTCTAATGGAATGTTGTCTACTCCCGGAGCTTTGTTGCGACTCAGGTCTTTCAGTGCTCTGTCAAACTCTTCACGCAGTATCATATCTCCCATTTCATCTTCATCTACATCCTCTTCCATTTCCATAATATTGTCCTTAAGAACATCGCCCTTGTATAGACCCTTTATATACTCCTTCCACCTTTCTGCTTTCGCTTCTTTGCTTAGAAGTGGGTTTCCATCTGAGCTCTTGATATTCATACAAGTGGTTCTCTTTCCTCCAAAGGTCTCTTAAATTTTCCTGTAGGCAGTATCTATCTTACCCCTAGTGAGATATGCCTCTACATCCTTACATTTGTCCTCTAGCTATCCCTGCTTAGCCATTTTGCACTTCCTGTCGATCTCATTTTTGAGACGTTTGTATTCCTTTTTGCCTGCTTCATTTACTGCATTTTTATATTTTCTCCTTTCATCAATTTAATTCAATATTTCTTCTGTTACCCAAGGATGTCTACTAGCCCTCGTCTTTTTACCTACTTGATCCTCTACTGCGTTCACCACTTCACCCCTCAAAGCTACCCATTCTTCTCCTACTGTATTTCTTTCCCCCATTCTTGTCAATTGTTTCCTTATGCTCCTCCTGAAACTCTGGTTTAGTCAGTTTATCCAGGTCCCATCTCCTTAAATTCCCACCTTTTTGCAGCTTCTTCAGTTAAATCTACAGTTCATAACCAATAGATTGTTGTCAGGGTCCACATCTGCCCAGTCGGACCAAGAAGCGTACCATTCTCAAAGTGAATGCTGTAGCAGATGGACTGAGCAATATAGGCATGTATTTAAAAAAAATACTTTTATTATTATGTACTTTTGATGCAAACAAAGTGTGTACTGATGGTTTTTTTTGTTTCATTTTGTGCAAAAGTAAAATTTGAGATTTGCTGACGATTGTAGTTCTGTCCGAGTCAGTATAGGATTTGGAAGAGACGGTAAACGAAGTGCACAGTATCTTGAAAAGATGTCACAAGATGAACGCCAACAAAAGTAAAACAAGGGTAATGGAACGTAGACGAACTAAATCAGGCGATGCTGAGGAAATTAGATTAGAAAATGAGACAATAGAAGTAGTATTGCTATTTAGACACTGAAATAACTGCTGATGGCTAAGTTTCATTTTTCAGTAGAGAGGGTATAAAATGAAGACTGACAAAAGAAAACAGTATTTCTGGAAAAGGGATATTTGTTAGAATCGAATATAAATTTATATGTCAAGAAGTTCTTTCTGACGGTATTTGTCTGGAGTGTAGCGTTATACGGAAGTGAAACGGGGGCGATAAAGAAGAGAATAGAAGCTCTTGAAATATAGTGCTATAGAAGAATCCTGAAGATTAGATGGATAGATCGATTAGCTAATGTGGAGATACTGATTATAATTGGGGAGGAAGAAATTTGTGGCATTACTTGACTAAAAGGAGGGATCGTTTGATAGGTTGCATCCGGAGGCATCAAGGAATTGTCAATCTGGAGGAAAGTGTAGGTGGTAAGAGATATTGTTACGGCGTAAAGTTAAGCGCCGGCACGACAATCGGGAACGATAGAGAAGAGATGGCTGTGAGAAGACGTCAGCCAATCGCACGCTGACCGACCCCTCTCCAGGAAGACAATGAGACAGCTGCGGCCCTTATGTGAAGAGGTCATAAGCGCTGCGACCGACTGGCGACGTCCCAGTTCAATTGTAGCTTCGAGACTAGTGACTTGGATGGAAGGCTCAACGCTCGTTACTTCGCTTGTACTGTCTATGTAGCACAGACTTGTGGTAGTTTATACTGAAGAATATTGCCTATTTCGTATGTCGCTCTTTACTTGCGATACTTCTGTGTAATTGTCAAAGCTAAGTATTGTCATTTACTTTTTTGTAATAAAACTCATTAATACGATATGTTTGAATGTTGTCTAAGCGATCCGAGAAAATAGGTTTCGTAGACACCCCATATTTGACGACGACCATGGAGACATAAAAGTTAAAGAGGGAGATCAAGGCCAAACACAGTAAACAGATTCAAAAGGATGTAGGCTGCAGTAGTTATGCAGAGACGGAGAGGCTTGCACAAGCTGGATTAGCGTGGAGAGCTGCATGAAACCAGTTTACGAACTGAAGACACCACAACAACAAAACCAAAGTGAAATACATAGTAATTTTATCGATTATGTAGTCAAAAATGTTCAAATGTGTATGAAATCTTATGGGACTTAACTGCTAAGGTCATCACTCCCTAAGCTTACACACTACTTAACCTAAATTACCCTAATGACAAACACACACACACACCCAAGCCCGAGGGAGGACTCGAGCCTCCGCCGGGACCAGCCGCACAGTCTATGACTGCAGCGCCTTAGACGGCTCGGCTAATCCTGCGCGGCGATTATGTATTCATTTGTAATCGGACGTTATAGGCAAACCGAGACTGTTGTCAGTAATTATAATTTATTAAGTATTTGTTACAGGAGATATAATGATGTGACTCACTTATTGTTCTCATACGACCTTTGATGAATGCTGTGTGTGCAAGTTTAAAATTTACCCAAAACTTTGTTCCATATCACGGAAGTAACTGAACAATTTGAAAGCGAGCCAATACTTTGAAATTTACATACCTTACATCAATAATCGTTTTCAGAGCACAAAAGGAAGAACACTCATCATTTCAGCCTGCTAATAGTGTCGGATTTCATTCCAGAATCATATTTCTTTTGCTCCTTTTTATGTGTCTTGTTTTATTCAGTTGTTTGTTCTGTGCCTTACTACTGACACATTAGAGCTCACTATTGTAAGTCAATGATCGTCCTAATAGCAGCTGTTTCGAATATTGTTGGAGGAAACAATTTTCCTTACTGAAACTTAGCTGTAACTCGTGGTACCAAATCATGCGCGGACGTCCTTAATTAAATCATACAGCACTCTATACAAGTTACAAATAATTGCAGATGCCGATTTATTTATCGAGCGAGTCGACCACTTTAGAACTCTCGGAGAAGAGTAGTCCTTAGCACGGTTATTTAGTTGATTATTTACATGTTCCGTGGATCATACTTACGACGAATAACTATGGAATGAAACATATCACTAGCGGCAACTAATCTGAATTTACTTCTCTGTTCATTTCCGTATTCTGTCATAATAAAGCCAACAACACAATACGTTCTTTAGAGGTACGCGTTGATTTATTGCTATTATATTATTAGTAAGATCACGAAGAGGAAAATGGCTAAGCAGGGATGGCTAGAGGACAAATGTAAGGATGTAGAGGCATATCTCACTAGGGGTAAGATAGATACTGCCTACAGGAAAATTTAAGAGACCTTTGGATGAAAGAGAACCACTTGTATGAATATCAAGAGCTCAGATGGAAACCCAGTTCTAAGCAAAGAAGGGAAAGCAGAAAGGTGGAAGGAGTATATAAAGGGTCTATACAAGGGCGATGTTCTTAAGGACAATATAATGGAAGTGGTAGAGGATGTAGATGAAGATGAAATGGGAGATGTGATACTGCGTGAAGAGTTTGACAGAGCACAAGGCCCCTGGGAGTAGACAACATTCCATTAGAACTACTGACACCCTTGGGAGAGCCAGCCCTGACAAAACTCTACCATCTGGTGAGCAAGATATATAAGACAGGCGAAATACCCTCAGACTTCAAGAATAATATAATAATTCTAATCCCAAAGAAAGCATATGTTGACAGATGTGAAAATTACCGAACTATCAGTTTAATAAGTCACGGCTGCAAAATACTAACGCGAATTCTTTACAGACGCATGGAAAAACTGATAGAAGCCGACCTCGTGGAAGATCAGTTTGGATTCCGTAGAAATACTGGAACACGTGAGGCAAAACTGACCTTACGACTTATCTTACAAGATAGATAAAAGAAAGCCGACCTACGTTCCTAGCATTTGTAGACTTAGAGAAAGCTTTTGACAATGTTGACTTGGATTACTCTCTTTCAAATTCTGAAGGCGTCAGTGGTAAAATACAGGGAGCGAAAGGCTATCTACAATTTGTACAGAAACCAGATGGCGCTTATAAGACTCGAGGGGCATGAAAGAAAAGCAGTGGTTGGGAAGGGTGTGAGACAGGGTTGTAGCCTATCCCCGATGTTATTCAATCTGTATATTGAGCAAGCAGTGAAGGAAACGAAAGAAAACTTCGGAGTAGGAATTAAAACCCATGGAGGAGAAATAAAAATTTTGAGGTTCGCCGATGACATTGTAATTCTGTCAGAGACAGCAAAGGACCTGGAAGAGCAGCTGAACGGAATGGACAGTGTCTTGAAAGGAGGATATAAGATGGACATCAATAAAAGCAAAACGAGGAGAATGGAATTTAGTCGAACTAAATCGGGTGATGCTGAGGGAATTAGATTAGGAAATGAGACACTTAAAGCTGTAAATGAGTTTTGCTATTTGGGAAGCAAAATAACTGATGATGTTCGAAGTAGAGAGGATATAGAATGTAGACTGGCAATGGCAAAGGAAGCGTTTCTGAAGATAAATTTGTTAACATTGAGTATAGATGTGTCAGGAAGTCTTTTTTCAAATTATTTGTATGGAATGTAGCCATGTATGGAAGTGAAACATGGACGATAAATAGTTTGTACAAGAAGAGAACAGAAGCTTTCGAAATGTGGTGCTACAGAAGAATGCTGAAGATTAGATGGGTAGATCACATAACTAATGACGAGGTATTAAATAGAATTGGGGAGAAGAGAAATTTGTGGCACAACTTGAGTAGAAGAAGGGATCTGTTGGTAGAACATGTTCTGAGGCATCAAGGGATCACCAATTTAGTACTGGAGGTCAGTGTGGAGGGTAAAAGTCATAGGGTGAGACCAAGAGATGAATTCACTAAGCAGATTCAGAAGGATGTAGGTTGCAGTAGGTTCTAGGTTCAAAATGGTTCAAATGGCTCTGAGCACTATGGGACTTAACATCTGAGGTCATCAGTCCCCTAGAACTTAGGACTACTTAAATCTAACTAATCTAATGACATCACACACATCCATGCCCAAGGCAGGATTCGAACCTGCGACCTTAGCGGTCCTGACTGAAGCGCCTAGACCGGTCGGCCACAGCGGCCGGCAGGTACTGGGAGATGAAGAAGCTAGCACAGGATAGAATAGCATGGAGAGTTGCTTCAAACTAGTCTCTGGACTGAAGACCACAACAACAACAACAACAACAACAAAGATCGTGATAGCGTTTCAGTAAATTTTCTTGCTGTACCTTGTTAAAAATGGTCCCAGCAGGTAGTTTTGTCACGACTATGGTTCAAAAGATGACAGAAATTTTGGTTATTAATATTATTATCTCACTATTATTATATACGCCATTAATGCGTACTTACATTTTAATTCGTGTCGTGTGGTAATCTGCTTGTAGCAGCGATCACTAACATTCCATACTCATTCAAAATTAGCCGATTCGAGTTCTGTTGACGTACTTTGTAAGGCAAAAAGATGCACTATGAAGGAGTTTATCCGAACAGGATGGAAATCGGCAGATGCGATGTACATGTACAGAAGAACAAATGATTACAATTTCAGAAAAAATGGATGATTTATTCAAGCAAAAAAGTTCTACAAGTCAATAACGCTTTGGTCCACCTCTGACCTTATATAAGCAGTTATTCGTCTTGGCTTTGATTGAGTAAGTTGTTGGACATCTTCGTGAGGGTTATGGTGTCAAATTCTGTCAAACTGGCGCTTCAGATCGGCAAAATCACCAAGCTGCTGGAGAGTCTTGCTCATAATGCTCCAAACGTTGTCAAATGGGGAGAGATCTAGCGAGCTTGCTGGCCAAGGTAGGGTGTGAAGACAAGAAGTAGAAACTCTTTCCGTGTGCGGGTAGGCATTATCTCGCTGAAATTTAAGCCCGGGGTGGCTCGTCATGAAGGACAGCAAAACGGGGCGCAAAACATCGTCGACGTAGAGGTGTGTTGAAGGGTGCCGCGCGGGACAACCGAAGGGGTCCTGCTATGAAAAGAAACGGCTCTCCCCCCCCTGCCCCCCCTGACCATCACTCTTGGTTGTCGAGCCGTATGGCGGGCAACAGTCAGGGCTGTCCATGTCGTCTCCAGACACGTCGTCGCTCTGGAATCTCATTGACTTCTGTGATGAGTCCTGCTTCGAAGTGAAGCCCGATGACCAACGAAGACATGTCTGGAGACACCACAGGCAGAGGTGGGATTCCGTCACATCCAGCTAATTCCTTCGCGGTGCGTCCGTTTTTTGATCCTAGAGTATGTTTTTTGTCTTAGAGAGTACACAGGAAAACCTTTTTTCTGGATTGAAGAATAAGATGCGTGGGTGTTCACTGAATACTGCAGTGGTAGACTTTGAAATGGCTACAAGTAAAGCATCCGTTTCAGGTTGCAATTTTCAACTAATGTCTGTGGAAGAAAACACAGGAACTGGGAATAAAGGAGCAATACAAGCTTAGAGTAGGAGGCTGATGGTTTTGCAGCATGTGTGCTGCTGTGACACATCTCCCACAAAACAGTGTTGGTGAACATGGATGGCAATAACGGAGGCAATGCGTAGTTGGGAAAACTCATGAAATTCGCAGTCTGAATGGTCAATCAATGGACGAAAAATCATAGTACATCAACTGAAATATGTAACGTTCTTAAACAGCGGCACAGGAGCATGAACACTGTCGAAGTTTGGCACAGGAAACTAAATTCTTCAGTAAATCAAAAACATCTGAACGTACGCTTTCTGATAAATAAGCTGAAGGGGGAATGGCCTGCCTCTTGGAAAAAGAAGAAAAATATACGTACATCTCGACAAAAATTAAAAGACACTGTAAGTGGTGGAGTTAAGACGATGTTTAAAATCTCTGAGTTTCTTACAAAAAATTGAGTGAGAAATTAAAATTCATAAAATAAGAATGAAGTTTCAAAATTTGTTTCAGATATATTCAAAAAAGAAAAAAGTGGTAAAAAGAAAACAAAATTAGAACGGTAAAAATAAAAATAAAACTTCTAAACATTATTGTGTACTACGTGCACAGCCATTCGTAAGCCTGGATAAAATGTGAAGGAGTCTTCTTAGTACAAAACGGTTGGCTGAGCCTCAACCACAGTTGTAGCTTCCTGTGATGGTCGGAAAACCCGCAGATAAAATATTTATGATCGGAAACACCACGTTGACGTCACAGGTCGCTAAGACCATGGTAGACAAGCCAACGACACCCGTATGTTACGCCCGGAAAGGATCCCAGGTCCACATTTTCATAGCAGGCTGGGGGGGGCCTGGGAGTGTCTTGGGGGGAGTGGAAGAAGAAAAAAATATCCGCCCCTACCATACATTGCACCCGGAGCTCCAGGGCCGGCGTCAAGTGTTTTACCCGCTAGATCACAATGGCCACCGCAATATACAGAAACGACGATGATACGAAAAATATTAGCGACTCTACTTCAAATTTCAGTATGTTCCGCTAACATTTATGAACATGCACCGTAACATTCGCATTCAGAAGGATTACTTTGCAGCCGGCCGAAGTGGCCGTGCGGTTAAAGGCGCTGCAGTCTGGAACCGCAAGACCGCTACGGTCGCAGGTTCGAATCCTGCCTCGGGCATGGATGTTTGTGATGTCCTTAGGTTAGTTAGGTTTAACTAGTTCTAAGTTCTAGGGGACTAATGACCTCAGCAGTTGAGTCCCATAGTGCTCAGAGCCATTTGAACCATTTGATTACTTTGACAGCAAAATATGATTATCAGTTTTTCTGGAAATTATGGATGGTAATTATGTAGCGATTTGACACTTCTCAGTTTATAAGTTTATCACTTTGTCTATCTGGGCTCAATGGTTCAAAAATATGGTGGCTCTACACAGGAAATACGACGTGCAATTTTTCAGGATAGGGATGCTGCATCGAAGTTGACAGCGGTTTGGAAAGATCGAGCAATAACCAGACAACCAAACTGAGAGTGCTTAATCTCCGGTGTTTCCAGTTTTCCTTTATGGAGTGGTAACGTTGGCAATAACTGAGGGGACCGCAAAAGGATTGATGATTTGAGATGTGGACATATAGGATGTTACTGAGAATCACATGGGTGGACAAATCGACCTACAACACGATCAAAGAACTCTGGATAAAGAATAGGTTTTCCAGCCTTTGTTTCCAGCGAATCCATCAGTTGCTTGGTTACACAGTGCGGTGACAGGAGGTTAACTTGGAGAAGATGATCATTCAATGCAAAGTCGATGGGAAAAGATTGCAGAGAAGACCATCGAGGCTTTGGATGGACCAGATAAAGGAGAAGACACACCAAACATGGAAGCAGCTACTCAGAGATGAGAAAGATGGGGAAGAATGGAGACAGACTGTTAAGAGGATAGTGTGATGGATCACCAGCTTTCGTTTATGAAAGAGGAAGAGCTGAAGATGGTGACATTTCTCGCACTGATATATCCAGAACAGTGAATTTGTGTATGAAACTAATAGCCTGTTGCCTTAGCCAAGTATGTTACAAAAAAATGGTTCAAATGGCTCTAAGCACTATGGGACTTAATATCTGACGTCATCAGTCCCATAGACTTAGAACTACTTAAACCTATCTAACCTAAGGACATCCCACACATCCATGCCCAAGGCAGGATTCGAACCTGCGACCGTAGCAGCAACGCGGCGCCGACTGAAGCGCCTAGAATTGCTCGGCCACAGCGGCCGGCTTATGTTGCAGGAGTGCGTTATTTGCGCCCACTAACAGGCCTTAACATGATCTTCAATGAACTCTAAGAATGAATGAATTTGTGTGGTTAATGGTCGCAGCAATTTTTCCTCAGTTTCTAGCTCTATGCTGTTTAAATTATAGATAAGGCCAACTATTATTCGTCTTTTGCAACTGAATTTTATTGTTGTTTCTTAACCAAATATATTGTATCTAATTGTTTTCGACAATTTCAATGATCTAGAAAGTAAATAATAAACGATTCAAAACAATGTAAATATAATGAAGTAAATAATAATTATTAATTATCATTTTTGTGATAATACATGATAATACAGATGTCTAAAACAATTCGATGGAACATGTTTGACTAAGAAACTAAACTAAAATTCATTTACAAAAGAAGAGTAATAGTTATTCCTGCCTGCAAAATAAATAACAGCATGTGACCTGTTTGCAGATGGAATCCACCCAAGTCGAAACAAGTTAGGTTTCATTTGCTAATAAAAAGAATGAACGGTAGAGACAGATATACGTTTTGTCGGCAGCATGATAAAGACTTAGGTGGGTATCCACTTATTCTATTTCCGAGCACAAGCCAGTGCAACTGTCCGAAGCTGTGGTTAGGTCGCTAACAACGGCTTTTGAGACCATGGTATGCGCATACAAAACACGTCCTGTGCATTTACCAGGAAGGCAGCAGCGCGACAAGAATATCTGAGTATTAGTCAGTGTCCCTGTGTGGCTGCGTAGGAACGGTTGTCTTCCTTTGTCTGGAAGTCAGTCCATTATATCCGATGTACAGTATTCATCAGTAACATGCTAGGTGGATCACTGGCTAAAAAACACCGGCATTAACATACCTATGATGTCACTTCGGGCAAATACTATGACTCTTTTTTATATTTTAAATATCCAGGTGCATGTTGGACTCGCACAGTGAGGGTTCCGTACAAACTTAACTGTATATACAGACAGGTCACCGATTTCGGGAATTATGAATCTCGACGATTTTTACATTATCGACGTTGATACTGGCAAAATATCGGTCACAGAGATTACAAGACTTTCAACAATGCCTTAATTTAAAGTTTGAAGTCGGATAACAAATGACAAAAGTAATCTTTTTCGAGTGATATAATTACAAATTAACAATTTTCGGTTCTTTTTTCCTTTGGCTGTAATGTGAAAGCTTGCTTCTTGGTAAATTTCAAGGGGAAATACCCTATACGTTTTGATGAGTGAGTTTGCGAGCATCAAGACATGTACCTTTTGGTTGAACTAACTTAGAAGCTCAGGCCTACATTTCATACCGCCACGTGATATAGACCTTAGTATACGACACAGCTTTCAACTTGATACGTCTAAGCGTTACTGAGAAAAAGGGGGCTTAACAGACGGACGGACAGACAGACAGTCTGATAACAAATGACAATTTTTTTTCGTGTGATATAATTACAAATTAACAATCTTACTTCTCGCGAAATATCATGATTCTATGACAACGTGAAGTACACTGTAGGCTTTGATCAGTGAAGTTGCGATTATGAAAATATGTGACATAAATGGCTGTATCTTCAGGTTGCATTGATTTAAAAGCATCACTTCTATAAACCGGTAATGGACCGTAGTCGTCAATGTGCGACATAAATATCAACTTCATACGTCTACCCGTGCCTAAGAAAAATGATTTTGAATAATTGGACAGACAGATAGATGGACAACAAGTAATACTATAAGGGTTCCGTTTTTACCGGTTTAGGTGCGGATCCCTAAAAAAGAAGACCGCCAATTTTGTGTTGCAATCGTGTCGAGTCCAACATATTACTCCGACTCTAATAACCTGATCTTGAAAGGAAGTTAAATCCCACACTTGCTTTCTTCCTTATATCATGTGTTATTTAAGTGCCCTGCGAATGTAAACTAGGCTTTACAGAGTTGAAATAGTTATGGCGTATGCACTCATCGAAATACAATGATGAGTTACGACATTACGATCACCTTGCTTCACAACGTGATGGACCACCTTTGGGACACAGTACAGCAGCGATTCTGCGTGACACGGATCGACAAGTCCTAGGTAGGTTTCCGGAGATCTGTAGCACCAGATGTCTATACACTGTTCACACAATTCTCATAAATATCGGATCGATGGTTCGTCTGTGTGGAGTTGGCTTCCCATAGCATCCCATACGCTTTCCACTGGGTTCATATCAGGCGAATTTGATGCCCATACACCGACGTGAGTTCGCTATCATGCTCCTCAAACCATCATAGTACAATTCTGGTCTTGTGGAAGAATTGTCTGCTAGAAGACGCCATCGCCGTCGGGGAAGATATTAAGCATAAACGGATGCAATAAATTACCTGAAATAATTTACAAAGTCCAAAACTGTAATGCTGCCTTTGATTAGCACCACAGGTTCCATGGAAGCACCCTTTGGTGCAGTACAAGCTTCGAGCCGATATTCGCCTGGATGACGCTACATGCGGACACGATCATCGACCTGACATAACAAAACACTTGACTCATCCAACCAGGCGACAGGTTTACGTTGATCCACGGTCCTATCTCCATAAAACTGTGCCCGCTGATATAGTGACTGGCGATGTCGTTGGGTCAAGACAGGAACGTAGGTCGTCTGCTGCAGAGCCCCATGTTCAGCAACATACGCTGAACGGCGAGCTCCGAAACACTTGCGCCTAGACCAGCACCGTGCTCTGTCGTCAGATTTGCTACAGATTGCTCTCAATACTGCTTTAGGGAGCAGCCGTGTCTCTGACCTTCGTGTTCTGTGATGAAGCGGGAACGTCTAAGGTCTTGTCAGCAACTCGTGCTTTCAACGTCCTTCAACCTCTTTACATACATTCGTAAGACAGTAGCACGCGAACAGACGGCCAACTTCGCCATTTCCTAAAGCCGCGTGGAGTAGCCGCGCGGCCTAAAGCGCATTGTCACGGTCCGTGCGGCTCCCCACGTCGGAGGTTCGAGTCCTCCCTCGGGCATGGGTGTGTGTGTTCTCCATAGCGTAAGTTAGTTTAAGTTAGATTAACTAGAGAGCAGGCTTAGGGACCAATGACCTCTGTAGTTTGGTCACATAAGATCTTACTACACATTTCCATTTTTCCATTTCCTAGACGCTCGTTCTCAGTTGTCGGGCTATGACAACCTGCCCTGTGTCAAAGTCGCTTGTGGCAGTGGATTACCCCATTTTAGGGCAGTATCGTCGTTAAAGTAAGTCTCTGCTCCGTTTATACACTTTCTTTCCGGCGTTGCGTACCTGCAACGCCACCGGGCGGCATTCGGTCTGTTCATTAAAGGTGTGCGGCCATAATCACGTGGGAAACCTTTTCACATCTGAGTACAAATGACAATTACACCCATGCACTGCCCTATTATACCTTGTGTATGTGATACTACCCCAATTTGTATATTTGCACATGGCCATCTCATGACTTTACTCAACTCAGTGTAAAATCATCAGACATAAGCAACATACAGCCTGATTGATTTTTTTTCCACTCTACTGTAACTCGGTGAAACACACAGAGGAATCAACAGGAATAATAAGAATTTTAGGTGCTTATCTTTCTTCATTTTCTCTAATAAATCAGTGGGGTCATACAACCTGGGTGATGTGGACGATAAAGTTCCACATATTACAGATTTAGGGTCTACGATATGCCAAACCTTTTAACATCATTTTGTCGTACTGGTTTACGGTGTGTTATAGAAGCGGATTATTATTACGTAAAGACATCTATTTAGACTGTACTGGAGAACTGCATTAATATTTGCAGAGATTACGAAAATCGCAAGAAGGAGACATCAGAATGAAATGACTTTTGACTACATATTTAATTAAATAAGTTGTCCAAGTGCCAGTAGAACTCGCACACTGAGGGTTTTGTACAAACTTTCATCCATCCTGGAAACGAGAATATCAACGATTTTTGCCTGTTATCCACATCGATAATGGCAGGATATCGGTCCCGGGAGTTCCATGTTCGTATCAAAATCTCTACAGTAGTTTCTCCGACTAGCCGAACATACAACAAGAAATACAATTACACGTATAATTAATCTAACAGAGACTCAACTTCACGAAAAAGAAATAAATGATCTTGGAAAAAGGGTTGAAATACTGAACCAACAGCCGGCCGTTGTGGCCGACCGGTTCTAGGCGCTTCAGTCTGGAACCGCGCGACGGCTACGGTCGCAGTTTCGAATCCTGCCTCGGGCATGGATGTGTGTGATGTCCTTAAGTTAGTTAGGCTTAAGTAGTTCTAAGCTCTAGGGGTCTGATGACCTCAGATATCCGTTAGTGCTCAGAGCCATTTAAACCATTTGAACTGTACCAATAGCAAGTTAAACAACCAAAAATCTCATAGCAGAAACCGAACAAATTCTTACACGCGAGAACAACAAAATAATTGTGAAATAAACATAGGACCGACAAGAGAACTAGTTAAAAAAGAAATAAAAGGCTTAATAAAATGAACACAGCAGACACACAATAAGAACAACCAAACAGAAGCAGCCACCATGAAAAAAGTAACACAAAACGAGACAAGGCAAATGTAACAGTTCTTATGGACAAAGAGCAATACATCACAAAAACCAAGGATCACATAAATACCAAAGTCATACAAAAACTGAAGTCAGATCCAACGACACGATACCAGCCAAACCTGAAGCGAGCACTGAATAACATTGAACACACACTCACAGACAAACAGAAATACCTCGTACATAACACAGAAAAACCCACAAGCACCAACACTCCGCAGCCAACCAAAGATACATAAAGATAGTACTCCAATGAGTGTTGTTATTAACTATAGGAAAGCCGCAACATACTACATAGCCAAACATCTCCAAAAGTTAATTACAAAACACTATAAAATAGAAAACAACACAACAGTATGTAAAACATTCTCGGTTTTATTGCCGCGTCAATTCGGGATAAAATCTCAAACTTTCGACGATAGCCTCCAAAGTCATCGTCAGGAACAAGAGTCAGTTGCTCCTGACGATGAAAATGGAGGCTACCGTCAAAAGCTTGAGATTTTATCCCGAATTGACGCGGCAAGAAAACTGTGAATGTTTTACATATAAGTGCCGTCGCGTAAGACTTCGTTCTCATACAACAGAACAGTGATAAACTCAGGAATGCTAATAGAACACATCCAGAACATACAGATACCACACACAGCGTCACTGATTTCATTCGGCATAGAAAATATGTATACCTCCATCCCTATCACAGAAACAAATAGAAATCGTTGAAAAAAAATTTCACATCCTACAGCAACCTCACCACAGAAGCAGTAAAAGAAATAACAAATATGCTCGGACTGACAACTGGACAAAACTACTTCCCGTTCGAGAATGAATATTACCTACAAAGTGATGGACTGTCCATGGGATCCCCAATGTCAGGGACATAGGAAACATTTTTATCAGTCATCTAGAAAGTCAGATATTTGAAAAGATAACCATTAATGAAAGACTTAATATCTAATATTGGTACAGATATGTGGAAGACATTATTTGTCTGGTAGATGAGCCTAATGAAAAAATAGATGAACACCGCTCAGAAATCGACAAAGCACATCAGAAGATAAAATTCAGACCTGAAAAAGATAAAGAAAATCAAATAAATTTTCTTGGCATAACATGAATAAAAGAAAACGGCAAACATACATTTAACATCTTTAGAAAACAAGCAGGTACAGATACAATAATACATTCCACACCTAATCATCGCCACAACCAGAAGCTTGCAGCACTAAGACATAAAAAAATGGCTCTGAGCACTATGGGACTTAACATCTGTGGTCATCAGTCCCCTAGAACTTAGAACTACTTAAACCTAACTAACCTAAGGACATCACACACATCCATGCCCGAGGCAGGATTCGAACCTGCGACCGTAGCAGTCGCACGGTTCCGGACTGAGCGCCTTACACTAAGACATATGTTATATAGATTAAACAGGATCCCACTCAACAAGAGAAACTATAAAAAAGTAATGAGTACAGTCACGCAAATAGCTAGGAACAATGGGTGTGACACATATGTAGTACTCAGGCTCCATGAAAAAATAAAAACACAAATACAAAACAAACACAACACTTCCAGAATATAAGATAACCCACAAATTGCAAACTCAGAAACACACCCAACAAACACACACAATGACAACAACACACAGGAAAGAAGCAGATGGTACACTATGACTTACACATATAAATTAACACACAGAGCGGAAAACATACTAAAGAGACTGGGCTTCCAAATAGCATATAAGACTGGGGAAATCCTTTCAGCACACGTAAGCCAACCAGCTACCAAGAGGGATAAATTCCAGGGATCAGGGATGTATTAACTTCAATATCAAAGTTCTGATGCAGTATACATAGGCATGACATGCAGGAATCATAAAACGAGGTGTTGGTGTTGGAACAGAAAATAATGAGAATAAACAACCATGAGAAATACCTTTTACAAATGCAAGAAAACTTCCAAAACCAGAAAGCCATCGCTGAAAACAACCATGTGATAAATGAGAAGACACACATCAGTACAGAGGCGCTACTACACTTAATAAAAGAAATGATAAGATAAAAATCATCCTTCTCACACAAGCAGCCACACACCACACACAAACACACACACACACGCACACACGCACCCACAAACACACACAAACGCACACACAAACACACACACACACATATATATATATATATATATATATATATATATATATATATATATCTTTGGCAATAACATCCGACAGTCGGATGTTATTTAGTGAGTGAGTGTGCGAGTTTCAAAACATGGGACATAAATCGCCGTATCTTATGCTTAACTTAGAAGCTCAAAAATTTTACATCGCCAAGGGACTATGTTACGTAAATTTGAACTGGATATGACCAGCCGTTCCTGAGGAAACAGACAGACAGACGGATGGACGGACGGACGGAGAATAAGAAATACTGTAAAGTTTCCGTTTTTTCAGACTGAGGCACGGAACCCTAAAAGGGAAATACAAATGGAATATCAGGGCATAACGCCTCTTAGATGACAAGCCCATTAAAGAAAAAGCACAGGCTCCGATTGGGGAAGGAAATCGTCCCTTCCCTTCCAAAGGAACCCTGCCGTGTTCAACTTACGCGATTTAGGGAAATATCAGTAAATATGAATTTGGATGTCGGATGAGATTTGAACCACTGTCCTCCCTGATTTGAGTCCAATATTAGACTGCGTCAAAATATTCTGTTATTTGGTACTTATTAATACACAAATGACGTGTTGAAGATAATTGCCTATAGCAGTTGTAAAGAAACTATGGACTCTACGGCCACAAAAATAAACAGCGTGGATTACAGAATTGTAGATGATCTCTGGTTTTGATAATTTGGTATGGTGTAAGGCCCCTTATGAGCTTGAATCAAAGCCTTTAAACATTGTCGCATGAAGGAGCGCTTCGATGTATTCCTGAAGAATCTCTCTCGGCTTAGTTGGTATGCGACACGACAACGTATAGACAATGGTTGTTGGAGCTCCGTGACGAACAATTCCGTCACCCGTGTTCCCCGTTCGATTAGCGACGTGGCAAGCGAAAGAGCAGGCCAGGAAATCAGTGGTAACTATCGTCGATCGAAGAGTTTTGTACGTGTATTGCCACATGTGATGAGGGCTTATTCTGCTGAAATATTTTGTTTAGAATAAAGCGCATTTCTGTAGAATGAAGCGTATTATATAAATTAGTAAAACTTCGACGACGCAGAAGTTACCACAGAATATGTGGAAGTCGAGATCCAATCTTCTATCTTTGTCGTTCTTAGAAAGTGACACATGACTTTTTCAGCAATTCCGGCCAACAGTGTAGACTGCCATACTGAGATTATCAAGGTTGTGTGTAACGTGTAAGGAACAATTACTGCAAGGCATGTTGAAGAGGACCGCGAGATAGAAAAAGAAAATGAAATCGCTCAACAGAGGAAGTGCAGCTGGTGCTGATGTGATACCTATTCGATCCTGCGAGCTATGCACCATATGTCTCTTTTTCTGAAACCAGTAAGATTTTATTCATGATTTCTTTATACCATATTATTACCGACTCTTTTGGCTACAAAAACAGGTTTTTCAACATAATTTCCATTCAATGCGACGACCTTACGCTACCTTACTGGGAATGCCTGTATGCCCGCATGGTACCACTCTACTGGTCGACGCCTTGCTGCATCAATAACTTCCCCATCGCCCACGTACTGCTTCTTGCGGAGTGCATCTTTCAGTGGGCCAAAGAGATGGATGTCCGTGGGTGCGAGATCCGGGTGGAGGGTGGATGAGAAAGGACAGTCCCTCTCTGGTGTGAGACTTGTGTGACTCCTTGTGTTGTCATAGAGAAGCGTAAGTTCGTTTGCATTTTTGTGGCGACGAACACTCCGCAGGAGTCACAGCTGTGTGCAGCCGGTCGGCCGGCTCGTGCGAGATCGGACAGGTGTGTGTGACATTGTTGCTATGATTAAAGACGCCTCGCCCTACACTCACCGTGCATTTATGACTGTCAGATCTCCGTAGGTATTCTGCAAGTGCCTGTGGAAGCGTGCGATGCTCTCGTTTTCCGCCAAAAGAAACTCAGTGACATCTCTCTGCTTGGAATGCACCTCCGTTACAGACGCCATTTTGAAGGCTACGTATAGCGCCGCTACCTATCGGAAATCATGAAACTGTAAGGGCTGAAGCGAGAATATTCCGCGATAACCCACAACAAATTCCACTTTTCGGCCTTGAAAAAAACTGTGTTGTATCACTTATTGGACACCTGTCGTACATAAATTGTGCGAAAGAACTTACTCGTCTGTTAGAAGCAGTTAGCGTTGGAATAGTGAAGCGTTCAAAACGATTGGTAAAACACGCTTATCATTCCCGTTTTGAAGGAGGTTCGTCGAAAAGATGGTTCAAAATGGCTCTGAGCACGATGGGACTCAACGTCTGTGGTCATAAGTCCCCTAGAACTTAGAACTACTTAAACCTAACTAACCTAAGGACATCACACACATCCATGCCCGAGGCAGGATTCGAACCTGCGACCGTAGCAGTCGCGCGGTTCCTGACTGAGCGCCTAGAACCGCTAGACCACCGCGGCCGGCCGTCGAAAAGATGTAAAGAAAACTATAGACCTATATCGCTAATGTCGATATATTGCAGCAATTTTGAAGACATTTTATACTCGCGTATTAATCCCCAGCCGGTCCACTGATTTTTATTTGACTCTTTACTATTTCATTCATGTCTGGGAATGTACGTTCACGAGTTTTATTGTAGTTCGGAGCGCATATTAAACTTCAGATGTCCCAGTAACTGCCTGTCTTAGTCAGTTCAAAGGTCGGAGGAAGGCAATGGCACACCACTTCTAATAGTACCACGCCAAGTAAAGGTCGGTGGTAGTCAAACAATTTTCGTTTTGATCGCAGCTATACCTAGATTATAATGCATTCAAAGACCTGAATTATCTCTGTAGAAATCAACATCAATTGCGCAAACAACGATCCTGTGAAACCTAGCTCGCTGTGTTCGTCTTCGAGACCCAGAAGGGAGTAGATACAGGCGCTCAGTTGATGCAATGTTTGTTGATGTCTAGAAGACTGGCTTTATAGTTCCGTTCTGTCTGCTAATGAACAAAGTGTGAACGTACGAAGTATCAGACGAGCTTTTAGGTTTGACCGAAGAGCTCCTAGCAAACAGAAGACAGTACATCATTCTTAACGGAGAGAAACCTTAGGAGGTAAAAACAACTTTTGGCGTACCCCGTAGATGTGTTGTAGGCCCATCACTGTTAAAAATATATGTAAATGACTTGATGGATAACGACGTTCCATGAGGTGTTTCGTGGAAGGCGCTGTTATATATAGAGAAGAGCAGTTCCAGGAAACTGTATCGAATTGCAAGAACCCTTGCATAGCATCGACGCTTGGTGCGTGGATTGGCAGTTGACCCTCAACATTAACAAATTTAACGAAATCTCGTTCGACCGATACCTGAATATTCCTCCTCGGCATGGGACCCTTTACAGATCGGATATAGAAAGACTCTTTGAAGAGGAGCAGGTCCCATCATTGGTTCGTTTAATAAGGGCGAAACTGTCACGGAGATACTCGTCCAATTTCAGTGGTAGATAGTATTGGAGAGGTGTTGTGAATCGCAGTATGGTTTGCTGTCACAAGTACGAGAGCGTACGTTCCTAGAAGAGTCAAACAATACATAGTTTCCTTCTAGGCGTACCTCGCCAGAAGAGCTTAAACAGAAAGCTTAGATTTCAGCTGACACAGAAGGCTTATCGACATTCGTTCTTCCTGCGGATCATTCGCGAAAAAACAGGATAGGAGGGAAGTGCCTTCGTACATCATGCGCTTCATACCATAAGGTGCCTTGCGCAGTGTAGATGTTGTTGTTGATGTACTCGGAAAAAAAACAGAAAATTTTTGCGTCCGACACTCGAGTAAGGCCTTCTCACACGCACAACAGACACATAGAACCGTAGACAAAAAGATACACATTTACTGCAGCTGTCCAGCACCAAGACAGCTGTGTGGACGTAGGTTTACAGTCCCTGGTGGCCACATGAACACTATGATAGGCGTTACACAGTGTGATGACATAGCGTGGGGTCAGCATCAGCTCATCGCTGCTTACGATCCTGTTCTTTGCGCTGGATCCACTCTCTCATCGTTGTCTTAGCAACATGCCCTGTACCAGTCAAAATATCCCAGTATAAAAAACCTATCTTCTCGATATCTGTCATTCTTTCCTTTTGGTGACAGCGCGCCATACTGGCACTTGTTTTCTCGTTTTCATTTCTTCTGACAACTTTTCATGGGCTGATACTGCTACAACACCGACATTTCCGTTAACTCGAGGGACACTGCGTTGCCTCTGCATATTCCAGCCTTTTGCAGCCTCTTATTGCAGGTACGCTGTTCTACACATACCTCCTGAAGTTCCAAAAAAATTTAGAGGCTGGATTAATAAAAAAAAGAGAAGTTGAGATGGTGGTTTTAATGCCGCAGGTGCCCTACATAGGCTGCCCCCAGCCCTACTCGAGCGTGACGCACAGAACGTGCATACTACCACGTAAAACTGTCAGGAAAATCCATTTTTGGTATAATGTTCAACTCACGTGCCACATTGTCTCGTTGTAAGTTACATCAACAACACGTTGACTCTTCATGTGAATTTCTGCGCTTCGTCGTTTCGAGATAGGTTCGTATTGATAATACTAAGTCTAATCATCTGTGATGATTTTGTCCACATTCGATATTTCAGTTGACGGCCGGTGTGGCCGAGCGGTTCTACGCTCTTCAGTCTGGAACCGCGCGACCGCTACAGTCGCAGGTTCGAATCCTGCCTCGGGCATGGATGTGTGTGTCATGTCCTTAGGTCAGTTAGGTTTAAGTAGTTCTAAGTTATAGGGGACTGATGACCACAGATGTTAAGTCCCATAGTGCTCAGAGCCATTTGAACCATTTTGAAATTTCAGCCATGTCGCGGCAGGCGTCCACGCGGTTCCGCGGTTCTTTATAGGGAGAATGGGGACAGAGGGTGGGGAGTGAGTGACGGTGTGCGGGAAAAACTCTGCACACTTTTTTTTCTTCTTCAAAACTTTTTGGATAAGTCTTGAGAGCGCATGATGTAGATATGTCGGTCCATTGTGAGTTGTGACACAACGATATTGACACACTACGGCCGCATGTCCACTACTAAAACACTGACAGCTCACAACTAACTGGTTGGATGCATATCTGTTGTTTATAGTTCTTAGTTCAAGTCGCCACCGTAGTTACTGTGCTGACGTCGCTTATAGGCCAGGCGTCGCTTATAGGCCAGGAATGAAATTAGTCTCTGACAATTTTGGACGGACAGTGTACTCAGAATCTGAGTTGATTTGAGCCATTCTTACTGCGAGGAATTCTAATGTACTCATTTTCGTTGTGGCACTGGGTGATGTGTGCTTGTCACATGGAATACTTCTGTCGTTTCTCATGTACAGCTGTGGTGATGTTAGATGCTTAAGCTAAGCGATTGTATTTTTGATTTGCGCCTATTGTAAGTCGTCAGTGGACCTCGAAGCAGACAGCAAAATTAAACATTATCACTCGTTGATCGGGCAGCACGACAGTTGTTAATGAATAGAAGAAGACAGAATGAAAAACTGGAAACACCGTAAGACAGTAATATGTAGAAGAGACGGCGTATCGTTGAAGCGAATGTCCGTAATGGTCAGTTTCTTTGCATTTGGGCTTAGACCAAATGGTGCAATGGCACAATCCTGTTCTTCTTACATGACCAGTATCCAGAGACCACGTTTAGGAGTGAAGAAAACAGTTTCTGTTAGATATATTCCCTCACAATTACGTCTATCATGTTGCAAACTTTCCACGCTCTCCCGGTCACCTGATGTCTCACTGACCTGGCTTGTTTGGCACTGGAAAGCACGCGCTCTTCGTCCAAACAGGTATGTCGTCGAACTGGTCTGCTAGTTCCACCACATGTGGCATCTTGTAGCTCAGGTTACTATGCGTGAACTTTATCTGCTAAAGCATTTTTTAAGCGCTCTACTGCATTCTTTTGCTGTCTTCTTTGAATACGACTGCTCTCTCTCTCTCTCTCACACACACACACACACAATAATTCCATCTGACCATCCTAATTTTAATTTTACAATAAAACACTCACTTCATTTATTAGCTGTTTACTAGTCATTATTAGTATTTTCAGTTATTTTTTGTAAAATCTGTCTCTCACAGTCACGAACACACTATCAAAAAGTATAATTATGTTAGCTCAGTGACCTCATAAGGAAATGCGGAAATTCAGAAGTGGAGACAGACCTCTCCGTCCAATACTCTTCACTAACACGGTTAATTCTTTTCGTTGTACAACATGTGCCACGGCTACTTGGTATTACTACTTAATTATATTCGTACGTAGAATTTCGTTCGAACACCTTTCACCCGTCAGTTATTTGTGGCCACTGTGACAGAGGAATCCAAGAGGAGAAATGTGACACCAGAGCGGCATTACTCAAGGCATTCATTATAAAGCAGCTACTTTCCCATAAATGTACCATTTATTTCTCTTTAAGCCTCCGGCCACTTGGTTCAATAATTCCATTCCTTGTGTAGAGTTTCTTCCTGTCTGCTGACAGAGACTACTGATAGGACATGCATGAAATACTGTCTTCAATCAAAAATGTCTTTATATTAGGATTTCAGTTATCGTTTGTCACAAAATTTCCCCGACTGCTGTGTCTGCGGATGTGTAGTCAGACTGCACCATCGCAAAAGTCGTCATTTCATTGCGATAAGCACGCACTGTTACTTTGATAACGTTAGTTTTCATTTTATACTTTACTGTGTCACAGAAAAACTATTTTTAGGTTTTATGTCTCGTTACAAGCGACGATATTGGAAGATTGGAAAAGTATTGTCTGACACTGCATCTAAATTTCAATTAACAATAGTATAATGTGTTATAGTCATCTTTTAGAAATATCGTCGAATAAAAACACTTGTACCAGGCGAGGACTGCCAGCCATTTGTGCCATACACACATTTCAACGAATAATGCAAGCTTTGTTGAATATTTAGTTGCACTGAACACGAGTGTTTGAAGCTAGTGGTGGCCACTCGACTAAGAAACCAGTATCCACGTTCATGGATGGTTATGTAAGGGACTAATGAAAAAGTGGATTTACTCGTAAAATTGATCTTTATTGCGTACCAAGATGCTCATTTGAGAAAGATCGTGTGGCTGGATAATTCTCTTGCTAACGTAATATTTACGGTAAATGAGGACTATATTGGGTACAAACAAACAAATAACGTTGTTCGCTGTGACTTTTTTTTTCAAATAGATGTGTACCAACCGATTACGATTTATGAAACTGTTTTGGTGAGCTGGAGGGTTTCCATGCTATCAGTGCGCTCTTGAATGTAGCTCAGACATCAGCGCACCTCCGACCACCGCAAGGCAAACCGTTAGGTGTGCAGCGACGTCCACCGCCGATGTGTCGCTTGCTTTAAATTTAGAGTGCGCTTCCAGCCAAGTGAGAGGGCGAGCAGAATTCTGAGTCTTGCTAGCGAGTTAGGCAGACGCAAAATAATCACTGGAATGGCACTCTGTATCTTCAATAAATCGGCAGTCGTTTAGGTAATTCTCGCTTTGTTTCTTTTTCCATCAAGCCTTCTCTCTAGTTAACTGAGTAGGTGTCGTAATGGAAATTGTAAAATACGCATCTTACTAACGGTTTTCTTCGACTTGTAGCACGTTCTGCCTACATGGCGTCTCATCAGTGACTGTAAAGTATGATAATATATGTTCGCATTTAGATCATATATTAGCGGTTCCTTCAATCTCACGCTGGTCTAAAAAAATGCGCACTGCGCCCTTAATATAAAAAGGGTGAACTTTACATTTCTGTTATGTACAAAAGATAATACGGAAAAATATCCTTAATGCCATATCATAAAATGAATTAAATTAATAGCAAAATGTTTTAATGGGAACGTGTTTAATGCCAATTGGAAATCAGTTTTAATAAGTGTAGTTTCGTTTGAGAGGATTGGTGTTTCAACTCCTTGGCGCAAAATTCTGACAGATGACGTGTATTTGTTCATTGATATACACCTAACGCTCTCTACTAAGGACTATGGGTAATTACAAAAGAGTTTTTCGATAAAAGTTTTAAAATACAAGCTCTTTCACATTTTGGGACCATTCAAACGTAAACAACACTTAGTCATCTAACACTTCTAAATTACTTATTGGACAGTACATCGAAAAGAGAAATATTGAAGTAGAGATACGTGATAATAATCAAAGGGTTGAGAAGAGACTTACTTCTGATATTAAGGTTAGCAGTGAAAGCGGTAATCATGAAAATTATATTATCTCGGTAACCTGAGAAAAGTAAACACTCACGGCGTTTTCAGACATGAGGAAAACAGCGGCAAAGTACACTTGAAAAACTTTTCAGATTTCGGAGGAGAACAAGACAGAGAACGTGAAATCTACTCCGACTGAGGATAATTAGAGAAATGAAGAATGATAAAGTTATTAAAAGTAGTTTATGAAAGGTAAGAAATTTCTCACCCCGTAATACTTATATCGCTTGTCAAGTGGGGCGAAAGAAAACTTCAAAACTGGAGTCATATTGTTATAAGCAATCGTAGCAGTGCTAAGGCTCAAAAAGAATTGTTCACTTGGGACTAAAAGTAAAGAACAGTTACAAAAGGACCAATTGGTTGCAAGTACCGGGTGTCACAATTACAGGTAATCTGGAATGGAAGGTATAGGAATGGTGAGTAGTATTCGTATAGACAGATGAATATGAGTATAGTCATCGTAGGTTACCAGTAACGGTTTGTAATGCTAGAGAGTGTGAGCAAAATGGCACAGAACGGAAAGAAACAATTTACGTTTCGCGTAAAGTTAGTTGTTGTTTCAGTGTACAAAAGTAACGCTTATCTCCTGGGTTGTGTCTTTGTGGTTTTACTTCATGTGATACGCCGTGGCACGCTTGATTCTTACAAGAGTAGAAACTGCTCTTCCACCTACACTTATTATAGAGGTCATTAGCACCACATTACGCAATTATGGCTATTAATTACATATGTTTTATATAGAAATGTGAACGTAGTTGCCTTACGCAGTTGGTAATAGTTCCTAACTTATTGCCTGTTGACCTTCGTCTAACGGTCTTCTGACAATGATTTCCCTAACATTTTGCCGTCATTAGTGGCTGCATTGTCAAATATTCGCCCTCCATTGCTCGTACTAGCGAGACGTCAGAAGAGGATGAGCAAACAAACTTCAGCAGAAGATTTCAAGAGCCGGCCGGAGTGGGCGAGCGGTTCTAGGCGCACAGTCTGGAACCGCGCGATTGCTACGGTCGCAGGTTCGAATCCTGCCTCGGGCATGGATGTGCGTGATGTCCTTAGGTTAGTTAGGTTTAAGTAGTTCTAAGTTTAGGGGACTGATGACCTCAGATGTTAAGTCCCATAGTGCTCAGAGCCATTTGAGCCATTTTGAAGATTCCGAGACGAAGGCCAACAAGCAATATGTCAACAAGCGACCACGAAAATCTGAACAATTTTGTGGCATTTCGTACGTTTGCTACAGAGTGAAGTGCTACTAGATGCTGGACACATATGTTGCAGGAGTAGGATATAAATTCCCGTCCATTCATCCTTAAAGTTTCGCGTCGTTCTCCTAAACGATTTCAAGACTGTGACGAGTTACGGCCCTTAAGAAGCAGTTAGTGCTCTAATGATGAGACGCGAACTACCCTGGTAGAGACTGCGCGTTTTTGTTCAGCATGTTTCCCAAACACAGAACATCCATAAATGCTTTTATCAGCTTTATTAAGTGGTTTGCCCAGCTGTAAACCGGAACAATCATTTAACAAAAGTTCTCGCTGCCGAATTTAAGTGCCAAATTCTCTTTAACACCATTTCGAGTTCTATGGCGTAATTAATACACTATAGCTGCTATTACTGTTTGACCAGAAATACTTCTTCATTCTGTACGTAAATGTATTTGGAAGCACACATTATCAGCCTATCGTTCGCTAAAGATCGGCACGCACCTGTTGCTGGCCTGAACAGTGGCAGACTCCGATGATGACGAGCAGCAGCAGTGGCAGCGGCAAGCTGACGACGCGCGTGCGCATGCGCAACCACGTCCGGCAGCCGCGGCGTCCCATAGCGGAGTGCCAGTACCGCCGGAGAGAGCCCCGAGCGGGAACCTCGAAGGCGCCGAAGAGGACTGCGAGGGCGACGGCGAAGGCGCAGGCGAGTGCCGGGAGGAGGGAGGAGCATGGCCGGTATGCAGGCCGGCAGAGCTTTCTCCATTCACCGCCCCGACGCGTCTGTTGTACCGCCCCGGAGGGTGACCATAACATAACCCGCCAGCGGCGCGGAGGAAACACTTCCCCGGTTACGGTAGTTCCTCACACGCACGTGCGGCATTGTGCCGGTAAATCAGCTTGAGTGCATGCATAACGCGACTGAATGATGAGCGCATTACGCTCGGAACAAAGGCCCTAGCGGAAGCTGCATCAAACCGTATACACTTAGGTGACAAAAGTCACGTGATACCCTCTAATGTCTTGTCGGATCTCCCACTGCCTGACGTAGCGCAGCAACTTGATGTGACATGGACGCAACAAGTCGTTAGAAGTTTGCAGAAATACTGAGCCTTGCTGCCTCTACAGCAGCCCAGAATTGTAAAAGTGTTGCCAGTGCAAGATTTTGTGCACGAACCGACCTCTTGCTAATGTCCAATGATGATCGATGAGATTCGTGTCGGATGATCTGGATGGCGAAATCATTCGCTCGAATTGTCCAGAAAGTTCTTCTAACCAATCGCGAACAATTTTGGCCATATGATATGGCACATTGTCATCCGTGTGTGTGAAATCTTATGGGATTTAACTGCTAAGGTCATCAGTCCATAAGCTTACACACTACTTAACCTAAATTATCCTAAGGACAAACACACACACCCATGTCCGAAGGAGGACTCGAACCTCCGCTGAGGCCAGCCGCACATTCCATGACTGCAGCGCCCTAGACCGCTCGGCTAATCCCGCGCGGCCATTGTCATCCGTAAAAATTCCACTGTTGTTTGGATAAATGAAGTCTATGAATGATTGCATATCGTCTCCAAGTAGACGAACATAACCATTTCCAGTCAATGATCGGTTCAGTTGGACCAGAGGACCCAGTCCATTCCAAGTAATCACAGCCTACACCATTATGGAGTCACTAGCAGCTTGCATTGTGCCTTGTCGACAAGTTGGGTCCATCGCTTCGTAGAGGTCTGCGCCGCACTCGAACCCTACCATTATCTCTTACCCGCTGAATTCGGGACTCATCTGACCAGGCCAGCCGCGCGGAGTGGCCGCGTGGTTTGAGGCGTCATGTCATGGACTGCGCGGTCCCTCCCGCCGGAGGTTCGAGTTCTCCCTGGGACATGGGTGTGTGTGTTGTTCTTAGCATAAGTTTAAGTTAGTTTAGGTAGTTTGTCAGTTTAGGAGTTCACACACATTTGAACATTTTTTGACCAGGCCACGGTTCTCCAGTCGTCTAGGGTCCAACTGGTATGATCATGAGCCCTGGAGAGGCGCTGCAGGCGACGTCGTGCTGTTAGGAAAGGCACTCGCGTCAGTCGTCTGTTGCCATAGACCATTAACGGTCACCGTACATCGCATATTGATTTATGCGGTTATCACACTCAGGGTTGCTTATGTGTTAGCACTGACAACTCTACCCAAACGCCGCCGCTCTCAGTCGTTAAGTGAAGGCCGTGGGCCACTGAGTTGTCCGTGGTGAGCGGTAAAGCTTGGAATTTGGTATTCTTGGCACAGTCTTGAGACTGTGGATCTCAGAATATTGTATTCCCTAACGTTTTCCGAAATGGAGTGTCCTATGCGTCTAGCTCCAACTACCATTCCGCGTTCAAAGTCTGTTAATTTCCGTCTTGAGCCGTAATCACGCCGGACAACGTTTCACATGAATCAGCTGCGTACAAATGACAGCTACGCCAATGCAACGCCATTTTATACCTTGTGCGCGCGATACTACGGCCGTCTGTATTTGTGCAGATCAGTATTCCATGACTTTTGTCACCTCACTATACGTTTACGCTCCCGTACCCAGCGGAAGGTACCAGTCTGTACAAACCGAACCTGAATTCTGCCGCGCCACACAGACAGACATATCAGTTCAATATCAGCTTGAAGAAAGGCGCATTACGGAGTGGACTGGTAGCAGGTGTGCACAGAAGGGTCTGTCGTGAGATCTCAAAATTACGGTGTGTATCAAGAATAGCTTTACTATTTTGGAGATTGGTACAACCTTATTCATTCGAATTACAGACTTAGTCTTGGTGTCATCATGAAGGAAAACAGATGAAGTTTGACTCAAGTAAGACACAGCAGATCCTCACGTCATCCTGTTGTGCTTGACGACTCGAGAGCAAGTGAGACAAACTTTTTAAGCACCCTGATTGACGATGATGACCAAGAACGTAGCGTATAGTTTATGCAAGATGGAACGCCGCCAGAGTACCGTTCCAGTGTCCGGGATTTCCTGAATATCCGCTTTCCAGATAAGTGGATGGGCGGAGTGTGCCAATTGCACGGCCCGCACGTTCGCCGGACCTCACACCTCTTGACCTTTTCATTTGAGAATTCATCGAGGTTACCGTATTCGTTCCACCCTTACCGGCTTCTCTACCAGAGCCCAGAGTTAGAATCTACCTCGCAACTAACAGAAGTCACACTGAAACTGTTCAAGTATAAGGTAAAAAATGTTATGTATTTTGCTATAAAATGACACCACACAATGTCTGTTAGTTAAAGGTGCCAATGAGATCGTAATTCTGCCAGAGACAACAAAGAACTTGGAAGAGGAACTGAATGGACATTGTGTTGAAAGGTGGGTTAAGATGAACATCAACGCAAGCAAAACGAGGATAATGGAATGTAGTCGAAATAAATCAGGTTCTACAGAGGGAATTAGATTAGGAAACGAGACACTTAAAGTAGTAGATGAGTTGTGCTATTTGGGCAATAAAATAACTAATGATTGACAATTGAGATATATTTAAGTGTTAGGGAATCTTTATTGAAAGTGGTTGTGCGGAGCGTAGCCCTGTACGGAAGGGAAACGTGGACGATAAACAGTTTCTACAAGAAAAGAATAGACGATTTCGAAATGTGGTGTTACAGAAGAATGCTGAAGATCAGATGAGTGGATCACGTAACTAATGAAGATGTACTGAATAGAATATGCGAGAAAAGAAATTTAAGGTACAACCTCACTAGAAGAAGGGAACTATTGGTAGGACACATTATCAGACATCAAGAGATCACCACTTTGGTACTGAAGTGAAGTGTGGCGGATAAAAGTTGTAGAGGGAGACCAAGAGATGGATCCAGTAAGCAGATTCAGAAGGACGCAGGTTGCAGCAGTCATTCGGAGATGAAGAAGCTTGCACAGGATAGAGCAGCATGGAGAGCTGCATCAAACCAGTCTTTGGACTGAAGACCAAAACAACAACAAGTTAAATGAATAAATAAATATGAATTTTCAAAGCTGAGAAGCCCTCTGTGATACACCCATTATTTTCTTTTGCCATTTGCCGTGAAACTAATATGAGTTGCCCCCTCTCCTTCTATCCCCAAAATGAGAGCCGTGATACGCTCTTGGCACGCTATATTGCACTTCACATGGGAAACCGTAATACAGAATAATGCCGATTATACGAAACAGCTCGAGACGCCCGGGTGTTCATATAACTGATGTTTCGGATAACCGTTCAGTTAGGAAAACTTATTGCACCAGTGATCGTAGGAGTATGACAAAAAGAAACAGTGAATTAAAATACATGTATTAGAGATAACACGCGTAGTTTGAAAATTTCATAATGGTCATTAAAACAGATTCACTGTTTAGAAAAAGAAGTCCAATGTTTGTTTTTGCTTCTGAATTAAGTTCCCATTGCGAACGGGGCAACAGCAGTACCATTTATGACAACAGAAGGTTCAGACTTCCACTCTGCACACGGAACAACAATGTCAGTTCACAGCGAGGGGTAAAAAGCTGAATTGCTCGCCCTAGCGCCTGCTGAGTTTCTACGCAGCACGAAGGCAAAATTTGCTGCTGGAATACTTTCGATTAACCGAAGTTACATTAATAGATATTCGGATAGCTGTTCCTCTACCTTACTTCATAATTATTGGCCCTAAATTACTTCTTGGAATCTACCAAAGGGCTTCCTTGAACTTAAGTCTATACCTAAATAAATACTCCGCACTGTACACTGCGTGGCAGAGAGTACTTCGTACTAATGTTATCAATTTTATTCGCGTATAGATCAAGGGAAAGGTGTCTGGCCCAATTCGCGCCCTAATTTTTGTTCTCTTCATCTCATGATCCGTACGCGGGATATTATATGGTAGCAGAATAATGCCGCATAGTATTCTCTTAATACACCCAACAGGATTTCGCAGGAACTACTTCTTTTTCCTCCAAGGACTCACATTTAAATTCTCCGAGCATTTCTGTTTCACTTCCATATGGGCTGTACCGATCTGGTACAAGGCTACTAGCGCATCTCTGAATTATCACTATCCTCGCTGTCATACATTTTTGATAAGAATTTTAAATACTGGTACACTGTTCTACAATTGGCCATACTGTCGTCTCGTATGTGATTCTCTTTACAGATGAATTGCGTTACCATATGACTCTCCCATTTACTTTCCTAATACTAATTTTGCATGATGACTTTTTAGTATTAACCTTAAATAATGATACGATGTGACTTGTCCAAGATGTTCATCACTTTCTAATCACATGATAAACAGTTCTTTTGTGGTAGCCTAGATATCGATAGTTGACCGCCACAAGCGCGACAGATACTGCAATTGTTAGTTAAGTGGAGTGCAGGCAATGTGTAGGGGCAACAGTCGCTAAAAGAACTCTGACGGAGCAGGACGTGGTGTGCTGGCGGAAGGCCGCCCGTAACACATATTGTCGACTGAGCTGGTCCCCGACGCCGCGGATTTTTGACCCACAGCAATCTCCTTATCATGACAAAAGAGTTTATTCTGAATTGTTTTATTAAGTATTACAGCGCACCGTGATTACGCGTTTCGCGTCAACCGCGCCGGCCACTTACAGTTGGATTTCAATGAGAACTGTGGTGTGTTTGTGCTACTTCATGCTATCTTGTAAAGATATCAAAGAGGAACCTATTATAAGCAAAACCATAATTAAATTGTAAGGGCGAAGGGAGTAACTACCAAACATTTGCGTAAAATCAAGAATGTAACACTTAATTACAGCGAAACACCGTAGTGAGTGTTACTACATTAGAAATTTATTGATTGTGTTAGTGCATAATTCAGCAGCCGAAACACAGATACGAAACAACTCACACAGCACTATTAGCCAATCAGTGCCTTATATGTAGGGCACAGTATAACTCATTTAATAGGCTGCTGCTCTCTGGTTAATAATATCGAAACCAATCGGGAGTGTCTCAGTCGTCAACTACAAGTTTTTTTCTTGAATCATCAGTCTTCTGACTGGATTGATGCGATCCGACACGAATTCCACTCCTGTGCCAACCTCCTCATCTCAGAGTAGCAACCCACGTCCTCAAATTATTTGCTGTGTGTGTTTCAACCTCTGTTTTCCTCTACAGTTTTTACCTTCTACAGTTTCCTCCAGCACCGTGGACGTTATTCCCTGTTGTCTTAATAGATGCGCTACCATCCTGTCTCTTCCTCATGTTAATGTTCTTCATATATTCCTTTCCTCACTGATTCTCCGGAGAACCTCCTCACTCCGTACCTTATCAGTCGACCTAATTCTCAACATTCTTCTGTCACACCATATCTCAAATGCTTCGATTCTCCTCTTTTCTGATTTTCCCACAGTCCATGTTTCACTACCATACAATGCTGTGCTCCAAAAGTACATTCTCAGAAATTTCTTCCCCAAATTGAGGCCTGTGTTTGATACTAGTAGACTTCTCATTGCAGGAATGCCGTTTTTGACGTGCTGGTCTGTTTTTGATGTCTTCCTTGCTCCGACCGTCATGGGTTATTTTGCTGCTGAGGTAGCTGAATTCCGGTTTGGGGCAGGCCTGTCCTATTTTCACTGAAGAAAAGAAGATTCAGGAATTTAAAGTCACCCAACGCGTTTCGTAATCGGACGCAAAGATGCAATTTAAGGCCACTCAGATGCCATAGTTTCTTCAAGTCTTCTGCCTCAGCACTGGACCAGCCTGTCCAGAAGGTCACTGTTAGCACCCACATTATGATGGTTGAGCAAGGCACATCTACCTGCACCTGTAAATGGAGCTGTCAGCCAAAGCCGCTGGTCGCTCAGCCCAGTCGTCCTATAGCTGAAGAACTGAAAGTTGCTGAACATAATGTCAGCGTAAATAGCAAACCCTCGTGGCAGATGGCAGAAGACATCCACTACAGTGTCTCTGTCACGCCAGCCTTTCAACAGTCTCCAAAATCCAAGCTGGGCAGGAAGGTCAAATGGTCAAAGCGATCCACTTAAAAACCATTGGACCACACGAGCTTGTTGCTATCTGATGGATTTGACAATGATCATATCATCGCCAGTATGGGCAGCGACGTTTGCCTGAGGCGAGCTCCACAACGGACGCACCCACCCACCCCTTCAGTTGCAGTCTCGCCACCATAGTGGAACGAGAAAGCGAAAGAAGGAGTAAAACCTCACTGTTAAAATGGCTTCCATACTGCAGTGGAACATTAATGGATTCATTACACATTTGACGGAACTGAAACTGCTAGCACAGAAACGCCATTAGTAGGGCAACAAGGACGTGGACCCACTCGGCATTGTCCGCAGCTCGTGGTCGTGCGGAAGCGTTCTCGCTTCCCACCCCCGGGTTCCCGGGTTCGATTCCTGGCGGAGTGAGGGATTTTCTCTGCCTCGTGATGACTGGGTGTTGTGTGCTGTCCTTAGGTTACTTAGGTTTAAGTAGTTCTAAGTTCTAGGGGACTGATGACCATGGATGTTAAGTCCCATAGTGCTCAGAGCCATTTGAACCATTTTTGAACCACTCGGCATTGTTGCCGAATTTATTCAAGATGGCGGATCAAAGATGGCAGCCATAGATGTGGCACACATTGAAATAACATTGTGGTGGAAGCTTCAAATTTTGGCGGGAAAATAGGTCACTTGGGCTACCTCCACTAACCTAACCCCCTCCCTCCACTCCCACTCCCATCCTCTACCCTATCCCCTCCGCTCCCCAAGAAAATGGCGGGAAAATTTTGGCGGGAGAAACATCCCTTGTGCTACCTCCAATAACCTAAGTAACTGGTGGTCAAATTTTGGCGGGAAGTTCAAATTTTGGCGGGAAAATAGGTCACTGGGCATCCCCATTAACCTAAGTCATCCATCGATTCAGGCAAATGCCGGGATGGTGCTTTTGAAAGGGCACAGCCGACTTCCTTCCCCATCCTTCCCTAACCCGATGAGACCGATCGATGACCTCGCAGTTTGGTTTCCTCCCCCTCCCCAAACTAACCAACCTATCTGGTGACAGTTGGGGAATTTCTTCTATGAACTCTCAGTGTAGTCTAACAAGAACGTAGTTAATAGCCCAAATGCAGTGAGTGACGATGTTCGCATTACGTCAAGTGTCTGTGAGAGAGTGGTAAAGTCCGTAGTATCCGGGCGTCAGATGTGCTGGAATGCAAAAAGCTGGACTCACGAGCAACGGAAAGGCAACTGCAAAGCAGTGACTAATATCGTTAAGTCTGAATGACGCCATAGTATTTCCGAATTTCATGTGAGCGGAGTGGTTAATAATGTTTCGTGTCTCTTAACCATGCTTTTGTGTAGCAATTTGTAACTATGGATGCTGAAACCAGTAAGATATATGGTATGCTGTACTGCGCCACCAGTTTGTAGCAGCACTTAGTTTGACGAAACCCGAGCGCATAAACTCGATCTCCGTCCACATTTGTGTCGAGTAACTCAGACATTTTAAATGGAAAGTTGAGAATTTCTTCCCCAGATCGCTGCGTGCGATGAATCCAGATCTGCACATGTCGAGCGCTCAACGGGCTAGACACCAATGTGTAAGCCATCTACTTGTTTTCCATCGTAGTTGAAAGCGCATTTAAAGCTGCTGAAGTCTTCTTCCTAGTATAAACTATTAGATTTATTCTGTCACCGAGGGCAAAATGATTGAACGCTAATCCCCTGGAATTCTTTGGAATACAGCAACAAGGAAGTTTGAGACAGCATTCCATGTTAAAAAGCAAAGTATCCCCAATGGAAAATATTTGCATATGTGCAGAGAGCTACTGGGTAGAAACCACTGAAACATATGATTCTAGTTTTAAAGTATGACCTAAGTGACGTTAATTTCCGTCAAACTGAAACTGTTCATCTTCATTTTTGCCATTTGGAATCGTAAGAAGGGCGTAGCAAAAACTTTTCATCGCAATCAACGGAGTAAAATATATTATCATATGGAACGTTTGCTATGTAGAATGATTTTATGCAGTACGTTGGACAGCCGTAAAATGTGCCCATATGTATAGTCTTGTATTGAATAAATACTGAAGTCTGTAACGTTATGCGTATGTAGGCAAGTTATTCGGCCGCCTAGAATTGTTGGGAAATGAATTTTCTTACGGATGAATACTAGGCGGCGAGGCCAGGACAGAGCCCAGGTACAGAGGCGGGTAAACCAAAGGGCGTGTGAACAGCAGTCGCTTGCTTAGCCGGAGGACGGACAGTGCTCCAGAAATGGCAGAACGTAAGACAGCCTGAAACATGCCTACTTACAGCTCTTAGAAATTTTTAATAAATCACAACTTAATAATAGAGCAAATCTGAAGACATCTGCGATCTCAAAAAAATGACGTGTATTTAATGAAACTATATTATTTGCAATAACTTAAAAACTATAAAAGTTTATATTTTATAGTGACTATATATTTTCACAATGACCTTAGAAAATTTCTACATACTCCACGTGATTTCATCAAATGATATCTCAGATGGTAGCATTTCACCATAGCTATCATCCTTGAAAGGTTTGTATCTGTAACTATTTTGTTTATTGGTTTATTATGTTCATATATCTTTTCTATTGAGCAAATGTTTATCAGAACATCGTATCCTCCACAATAACACAGCAACTGAATGCACCATGAATGTCTCATATCTTGTTCTACTTGTGTAGTTATTTAAAGAATATATTAATATTTTTTCCAACAACTTTATTTAAAAATGATTACAATTGATGTTGAAAACGCATTTTAATTTGTTAGCTGACACCACTACCAAAAAGAGAGTGAAGACGTTTCCGCGAAGCAGGCATAAATAATCATTTATACAATATTTAACGATGTTCTGTTGTCATTTAATATGAGCTCACTTGTGCAAGAATGCTACCTTATTTATTTATGAACAAACCATCAGTAAATAATTAATTGTGAATGTACTGAGTGTGACCGAATGTTTATAACGATTTTTTTATTTTAGTATTTTCTAATATGTTAGTTTAGTGTGGAAAGTGGACAAGTTGAGCCAAAATCACTTCTGCAGAATTTAAGAGTAATGCATTTTTGGTGGGGATGGCCTTCAGCCATTGAGAATTAGACAGTGGCAGAACACGGCTGGAGTAAAGTGGAGACAGACACTTTTTGAGTGGCACGCTCAAGCAAAAGAGTGAAAACAGCTGTGTGAAAGACTAAATCAGATAATGAATCGATGACTGACACAAAATTAAAGGTTATAGGCACACGTGGGGAAAATTTCTGAGGAGGTTGGCGTGGTTAACACCAGAGTCGACGCAGTAGAAAATGATTTTGGGGACAAATTGCAAGAGGTACAGGACGAGCTGGGTGGCAAATTTAAGAATTGTGTACTTAGCCAAAAAACTCTTGAGGAAGTGACCAATAAGTCTGTTAAAAATGTGTCATGTAGATGATAGAGTGTGAAAATAGGTAATTAAAAATAGGCAAAAATTTGAATCAGGAATAAATAATGAAGCTTTACATTGGGAACAAGATTTACAGGCAAAATTAAACTCTTTAGAAGGGATTCAGGCTACTACTATGATAGATGTCCCATGGGATGATCCAGGAACGACAAAGTGTTTTGCAAATGATGCAAAATACCATCCAGTTGATTTTATTGCTGCATACAGAGACGGTTTTGTGCGAGGAATGTCTAAAGAGACAAATTTTAAGTTAGCGAACAGGCATCTTCAGGACAAAGCACAGTCATGGGCGAATTTAAGTGTGTGTTTCATTTACTACCTATGAAGTGTCTGAGAGTTGTTTCCTGATCAAATTCTGGAGTGAGGCGAAGCAGACACGACTTCATAATGAGTTCCTGAATGGACGAAGTTTCAAATACGGGCGTGGGTCAATGCGGTATTTTTGTGTGCGTGAACTAGCAGGCTATTTAATTGCAGGATCACAGCTAAAGGTTATTATTTACAGCGAGTTAGATGCTGGATATGAAAGCAAATGTATGCTGCTCGACCCTACGACATTATCGAGCTATTCTTTTTAAATGAAGCTGTGCATAGCACAATTACGTTATGTGCGAGTAACATCAGGTAAATACGAAATTGGTTTGCTCGTGTGGGATGCTGATTTGAGAAACTACTCAGCAGAATATCCATCAGGAAATGACGAAAGTACGCAATAAAGCAAATGCATTCCAAGACTACTTTGCTTCAGATGTTCATGTGACTTTTCTGTTCTGACCTTGGTTGAGACATTGCTTCAAGACGCCGTTGGAAAACTTTTTTGCTGTAACGAACGTTACCTGCGTGTGCGAGTTAATCAATGACCTAAGTCCAACTCTCTCAGTTTTTAAATATTCGTGGAATATCATACACACATACGGGATAGCTTCCCACCTTCCTGGGCGAAGTCACATTCATCGTAGCAGGCGATGACTTCGAAGTGCAGAAGTCATTATCGTAAAGAGTCACAAGAGGCTCATAACATAAGAGTTTACATAACCTTACTATTAACTAAACATAATTGGTTGTGCAATTTGTACAGTATATCAGATGTATGTATACATGTGTTATAACTATAAAAATTTAAAACTGAATGAAAAGTCCAACAGCCCGCAGTATCTGACTATTAACTGGCGAGATAAAGACGTCAGCGTTGTTTTCCAAACAAATAAAAAATTTTACTTTTGGCTCCAGAAGACCTTTTTCTGCAGGGACAAGTTGCATGTAACTGTAGAGTAAAAAATGTCTTGAAAGTGGAACAATTTTTCAGTTGTTGTAAAGAATTGAATACTATGCAGCGTGGTAGTTTATACCGTTCTTAAAGGAAATAAGTAAAATGGGTCCTGTAAGATGCAATCTCATGCTTGAATGTTCGTCTTTGCCAGGTTTTAAACATACAGCGAATGATGTACCAAAGTTTACTCCAGTTACTTATACGTGTAATATCGAAACAGGTGATAAATCTCAGCTCATTCGTCTTGTGAATGAAGTTGGGTTAACAGCAGCAGAGATTAATCTCGTCGCGGGAACTTCAGAGAAATCTCATTTTAAACGCATTGGTAGTCTTTAATTGTCAGACGTAAATATTTGGCACTGTATTTCTCAGAAAATTGTTGTTTGTGTCCAAAAATGGTGTAATTGCGTCTGCAAAACCGATATTTGATATCTTTATCTTGATGATTAATATGTAAACTGTGCCGTTACTCAAAATTTTCGTTATTATTAGTTGCGTCCCACCGATTTTAAATCGCCCGCTGTACTGCTCCTCCGATTTGGTGATGATTGCGAGCTAGAAAGAGGGCGCTGCCTGTCCCTTGAGGAATGGACAGTGGTGCTCTAGTGAAGGCGCAGTTTGTTTCTGGCGGAAGCAGGACCAACTTGACTGGAGCCTTCTATGGTGGACTGGTCACGCTTGTTTTACGACGGTGTGGTTGGCCCAAGGAGTCGCCGTTGGAAACAGTCACCAGTAAGAGCGGGAGTCTGAAGTAAGAAGTGGCAGCAGCCATATCGTATCGCACCAGCATTGGCGAGTTCTTGAAGAAGGCAGACCTGCCGATTCGGTCGCCTAATTGACCGATTGTGAGCGGTGAACGGCCGCTACAATACTTTAACTTTTGAAGGGACTCTTACTTCCGCGAGGTCTGAATGTGCTCCAGTGCACATCTTTAACTTTTCTGCTTGCATTACGGAAGCTAAGAACAGAAAAAAATGTGAGATCATGCTCGTTATCTCTCGCTTGTTATTGTGTAAATTATACTGAACTCAGAATTATTTTGAGTTTTAGATTATTTCATGTATTGTGTTCGTGAAATGGACTTAGTTTTTCATGCTTCTTGGACGACTATTTAACTAGCGGATTCTACTACCAATCTCCTAAACTCCTGCACTTCATAAGGTTATCTTTCTGTGTAAACTATGATTGGTTATTGTAAGATCGCTTTCCATTCTGGAATAAACATTATTCAACACATCTCTCTGGCGTCTGTGCAGCCAGCAGCAAGGAGAGCATCGGGGCCTTTTTGGCACACCCACCAGACTTGGGCTTGCATCAACGTGGCTGGCCAGGCCGCAGTTATATACTGAAGGCGTCGCAATGGAAGAGTTCGTGAACGGCCACCAAGCAAGACAAACTCTGGGGAGGACAGAACAGTGTAACTGCGAGCGACATGAAAACAGCAGCAGTATACTGCAACGGTCAGTGCGGAGCGTAATGTGGATATAGTCGAGCTGGGGTAGCGAACGACGTTTTGTTGTTGGTGTCCAGGAGAAGACGGCAGCTCAGAGTCAATCAGGAGGAACACCGGAGAATTTGGTTACGACAAGACAGTGCAGAGAACGAAGTGGCACTGATTTGGCAAGCAGTTGTACTTGTCAGAGTTTGGCTGACTACATTGTACTGTAGTGGTGTGTGCCAGGGTAGGTGAAGTTGGCTTTATTCAGTTTGTTGTATGAAAGACTGTGAGGGATTGAATGGTGCCACAACTATTGTCTAGCGTTTTGCTTGGCAAGGCCATGGTGACACAGAGTGTAACTGTTTAATTGCGAAATTGTAAATATGGTGAGGCCATTCGTCGATGAAAGTGCACTAGTAATACTTAATGTATCTTTTGCTTCTGCATTTTCTATTATTGTATCTTTTACTTACCTGCATTTTCTGTTTTTGTATTTTTTGGCTTATCTGCATGTTCTCGTCATCGATATAGTTGTTGTTGTTCCACGTGGTTGCGTTGCCTGTTGGGCCAGACATTGGTGATAATATAAAGTAGATGATTATAGTGAGTCAGATCCTTGTCCTGGTTTATTTTAGTTGGCCCTTGTAGCGTTATAATTGGTAGAAAATAGTTTATACCTTTTTTGGTGCACACTTGTAAAGTTAATCACAGGCAGATACTACCTGTCATATTATTTTGGAGCCCATTTATGTTTTGTGTCGAAGCGAGATTAATTTATTTATATCCTGTATGGAGGTATTTAAGCTTAACTTCAGTTGTATGTTAATTTTCTATTGTGTGTCGATGCAAAATTATTTTTTTAGATCCTGTGTAGAGGTATTTAAGCGTAACTTCAGCTGTACACTAATTTTGCGCATTACGAGACAAGATTACTGTATTTCTGTTGCGGTGGCATATTATTTTGGTCTATTGTATTATTAGATTCGTGAAATTTTCTTGAAATTGAGTGCAAAGGCGTCAAATTTTATATGGAAAGCTGAGAATTTCTTCCCCACATGGCTGTGTGCGATGAATCCTGAGCTGCACCTGTCGACCGCTCAGCAGGCTAGACACCAGTGTGTAGCCATCTACTTGTTTTCCATCTTAGTTTGAAGTGGATTTAAAGTTGCTGAAGTCTTCTTCCTGGTATAAACTATTATACTTATTCTGTCACCGAGGGCGAAATGATTGAACACAAAATCCCAGGAATTCTTTGGAATACAGCAACAAGAAAGTGAATGTTTGAGACAGCATTCCATGTGAAAAAGCTAAGTATCCCCAATGGAAAATTTCAGCATTTGTGCAGAGAGCTACTGGGCAGAAATCAATGAAACATATGATTCTAGTTTTAAATTGTGGCCTATGTGACATTAATTTCCGTCAAACCGAAACTGTTAATCTTCTTTTTTGCCATTTGGAATCGTATGAAGGACATACCAAAAGCTTTTCATTGCAATCAGCGGAGTAAAATATATTATCGTATGGAACGTTTGCTATGTAGAATGATATTATGCAGTAAGTTGGAGAACCGTAAAATGTGCCCGCATGTATAGACTTGTATTTAACAAATACTGAAGTCTGTAACGTTACGCGTATGTAGGCAAGTTACTCGGCCGCCTAGAATTGTTGGGAAATGAATTTTCTTACGGATGAATACTAGGCCAGGGCAGAGCCCAGGTACAAAGGCGGGGAGCAAATGGCAGGAAATGGGCTCTGTGTTGTAATGTATTGTTTCGTAAAGGAAATATTAAATATAAGCCCACGGTTGCACAACCATAGTCAAACTCCACTCCGCCCAAACCCTGCGCCACAACAGCTCCCATCATGGACTCAGTCACTCTTTCGAATGTTCTGGGCTGTAGCTAGAAAGTGCTCAGATGCTGCAGACACATGCTGTCTCCACTGTCAGTAACTCTTTTAGCGTCCTCAGTACTTTCCAGATGCTACGACGACTAAAAATTGAGGGGTGATGTAGTTAGCCTGACACAAGGACCTCCTTGTCCTATGTTTCTCCTAAGAAGTATGTAGAAGTGTTGATGAACAAAGGTACGGAAGTGGGCTTGTGCTCCATACTGCATCAGCCACATTACCTGTCCTTTTACTAAAGGCCCACTCTCCAGCAAAAGCAGCAGGGAGAATCCCACATGCGTGATTCTGACAAGAGTTTGTGGCAAAACAGATAGTTCAGGTAGGAGGCCGCGAAGGCCCAAACACTGATGCCAAACCGTCGCTGATGCGATGATCCTATCATTCCCAAGGGTTTTCTGTAGCCCACTTACGACAATTGTGTACGTTTATGACAGCATCTGTACGAGAGGTCGCTTCACTCGTGCAGAGTACTGACAACAGAAATTCCATAAAGATGCTGATCTCTTACAACAACCAGTGACGAAACCTTCCCCGAGAAAGACAATATGATAATCCCAGAAGACCTAATATATCATAGGAATTGTATGGCTTTCATGTAGGACACACAGCAACGACCTTTGGCTTAATCAATGCTGATGGGCCATATATCTGGAGCATGTTCTGTAGTTGGTCTCGATATCGTTTAGAATCTGGTGTTCCAGAGCTGCAGTACCCAACCTCCCTCAGCCGCCCAGCTTGTTCATCTCTCTGAAAGAACCCATGATCATACAAACGCCGAAGAATGGTTGCTAAGGTTTTGCATGTTGACTGATGCTGTCTGCTAACAACCGTTTTCATATGCTTCACTGAAGATAGAAACCATCTTCGTTCGCTTCTGGAAAGGTTAACGGACCATTGTGGTTCAGCTTACGTGAAGTTCTGTAAACTAGTCATCCATGTTTGCAAATATGTATTAATTCAATAATCATTAATAATAATGTAACCTGTAACGTAATGTACCATTAGTAATTGCGTTATTGCAGCGCCGGACGTATTTTGATGTGAACTTTGTTCCCTTTGCTGTTTGACAGCGCCGTCAATCGACATGAGATCGCTGGAGTTTTTGGCAAGCTCATTCTTATTGACCACTCTGCTGCCCTTTTCTGTTTCAGTGCGTAAAAAGCAACAGGCGGATAGAGAAAGACAAACGATGATAAAATATTTTGTTCATTATAAAGTGCCGATGTGGCACACCTAAAGTGGTGCGATTTGAAGATCCTGTTGTTTGAAACACAAGTAAGTGTATCTTTGTCCATTTCTATATTTTTATGAAATAAAAATCGTTTCAGTGCAGGTGACATCTAAGTCCGAACACCAGCGGATGTAGTAAAATACGATGACGTCTGTGTTTGGCGGCCGGCGAGCGTCAAAGTCCTGGCCACACCCCTGGCGCACCCTGGCACTACCTGTCATTGTGTGTTAATCATCGCACAGGCCGCTTCAGTCGCACAACCTGCACGTCAGCTATTATATATTTCCGACAGAGCTCGCACGTCTTATTCCTATTCACCGTTAAGAAAGCTCTGTTTCTTTAATGAAGAATTGTCTCTACCAACGTCGATTGATGGAGCAATGTTAAGTGAATAGTATCTACATAAGAGGACGTGCTGAAAAGTAGTACGTCCGAATATCTTATGCGAACTCCTAAAGCTTTTCAAATAAAACAAACTTCATTAACATTCTCCATCTTTGTTTTTCATTTCTGCGTATTTACTTCTCAACATAGTCACATTGGAATAATCTCATTTCTCTTAGCGAGAGACCAGATTGCTGATACCGTCACCGCAGGTTGTTTGACTTCGTTGACGTAGCCACAACCTCACCTTTGCTTGCGCCGCTTCGTCACTATCAAAGGGAAGCCCTCGAAGCTATTTTTTTAAGTTCTGGAAACGTATGAAAATCGGATGTGGCCAAATCGGGATTGTATGAAGGATGTTCGATCAGAGAGAACCCAAGCCGCCAGATTGTTGCACATTTAGCAGTGCTCGTGTGCGGTATGGGTTTGTCATGCTGAAGGATAGGGTGCTCCATGAGTGGACAAACTCATTGAATTCGACACTCGATTACAGCGCAGTATTTCTCATGCACCGACGTAACTACGTTAAACACCGCCATGTTACATGCTACCATTCGGAGCCGTCTAGTGGCAAAGGTATGCAACTTGCGTCAGCGAAGTGGGGAATTCGATCGAATAATACGCGTGACATGTAGTACAACCTCTTTGTGGACAGAATAAAAATTCATAGTCATTATGCTTCAGCACACCCTCGCGCATCTACATTTCCCGCAAGCTTCTATGCGCAGCGCGTTGGACGGTACATCGTATCAATATTATTTATTTTCTAACCCATTCCACTGGTGTAATCGGCGAGGGAAATATGACTGTCTCTATACCTCTGTACTCCTAGTAATCTATTTTACCTTAAACATCTAAAGCCTATGCCAGATATACGTTGGTGTAGCATAAAGGTCGCGTATACTTCTTCGAATATAGGGTCTCTAAGAATGAGATTTTCACTCTGCAGCGGTGTGTGCGCTGATATGAAACTTCCTGGCAGATTAAAACTGTGTGCCCGACCGAGACTCGAACTCGGGACCTTTGCCTTTCGCGGGCAAGTGCTCTACCAACTGAGCTACCGAAGCACGACTCACGCCCGCTACTCACAGCTTTACTTCTGCCAGTACCTCGTCTCCTACCTTCCAAACTTTACAGAAGCTCTCCTGCGGATCTTGCAGAACTAGCACTTCTGAAAGAAAGGATATTGCGGAGACATGGCTTAGCCACAGCCTAGGGGATGTTTCCAGAATGAGATTTTCACTCTGCAGCGGTAGAGCACTTGCCCGCGAAAGGCAAAGGTCCCGAGTTCGAGTCTCGGTCGGGCACACAGTTTTAATCTGCCAGGAAGTTTCATAGGGTCTCTAAATTTACCCCTCAAGGTTTCTCAAGAATTATGTCGTCTTTACTCCAAGCATTCCCCTTTAAGTTCCCCGAACATTCCTTCTAGACTTTTGTATGGGCTCTACCGACTTCTTAGGACCCCAGCAATGTGCCCGTGAAATCGTTCGGTGTCTGCTGTCATGCCTACTTGATAAGGATTCCGAACACTGGAACAGTATTCTGGAATTGGTCGCACTAGCGTCTTACATGTGATTTCATATAGAGACGCATTGCTTTTTTCCCACAACTCTGCCAACAAATTTAGGTCTTCTATTCGCCTTCCCTAATATTTATTTTACGTAATCGTCCCATTTTACACGCTTCTTAGCACTACTCCTAAATACTCGTACGATCTGACGTGCTCTAGGCTTTCTCCACTTTGCTTATAATCAGTTGCTGTGCGGTTCATTCTCTTCGTTTCCCTGTGCACTTCTTCCTTACACTTGACAATGGTTAGTTATAGAAACAAAAATTACAATGAAATTGATCAAATTTCTATTAAGCCGAAACCAGAACATTCTTAGAATGACTACTCAGTTATGAAATGTAGCCGCCCATTGACAAAGAGAATGATTTCCGTCAATACAATTATAAAATGTGTGTGGGACTGCACTTTCACATCTGTTCACTCGCTAAGGTTGCTGGTAATGAAAACGTTAATCAGAGCTCATGTTTCTGCGTCTGTTGCTCATCATTTGACCTGTCTGCGTTTAAAGTTGAGTGTTAACACCTGCCTCAATTTTTTTACGTAGATACAGAATCCTCTTGCAGAGATTCCCTATTCTCTCATTATTTGTAAAACAGTATGTTGGCTTGTATTATGCAGTACCCGATCTGCTATGGTCTAGGTACTTATTTATAAGATAATCATAGCATAATACTCTTAGCTAGGTAATTAATCATAGAGCATTTGTGGTCGATGTGGTGCACAAAACCGAAAGCAAACAAATGTTATAGAAAGTAAACAACTGCCATCAACGGTAAAGATAGATGTTGCTACAATCAAAGTGAACTGCTTTCATATCATTTGCGTAATACTACTTCGCTCGAGCTTTGACATCTCTTTATCCACTTCTGCTGAACTTCTGTCGTACCTATAATTTGGCTTGTGTTACCTCTTTTGAGTTCTGTACGGAATACCTATCCTGAGACTGGCATCTGCGTACTCTCCTGCATATTCTTCGATATGGATCGATAAGTGACTACTTAAAATTTTCGGAGATACTTCGCGTCATCTTTTCGTCTGACAAAGCTTACTTTGATTGTACTAAAACCTACATGATTTGATTTCCATCTCAAACAAAGAGGTAACGTAGACAGGTCGTAGAATTTATGCCGGCCGCGGCGGCCGAGCGGTTTTGGCGCTTCAGTCCGGAACCGGGCGACTGCTACGATCGCAGGGTCGAATCCTGCCTCGGGCGTGGATGTGTGTGATGTCCTTAGGTTAGTTAGGTTTAAGTAGTTCTAAGTTCTAGGGGACTGATGACCTCAGATGTTAAGTCCCTTAGCGCTCAGAGCCATTTGAACCATTACAATTTATGTAGGACGCTATAATGGTTCAGAAATGGTATACGAATCTGTATATATAAAAGCGGTACCACGTTAGTCTCATTGTCAGCTAAAACAGAGGGCGGATCTGCTGCTAAATTAGCCGCTTCCGTTTTGACTGAATCAGCGAAACACTCCATCACTCCTGAATTGTAGCAGAATAATTCTAGAAACACTCCATGAAGATGGGGGCGGGGCCTTTTCTTCACATCCAGATCGCTTGCCTCCAAATCCGCTGAACACATCTGGACACTCTCGAGAGCAATGTGCATGTGCAGGTTAATGATATGTTTCTAGATCGCCAGAAGCAATCTGATACAACTCCACGCTATCAACAAATGCACAATGTAAGATCGCACAGAATATCATACCAAATTTGTGATTGTACTGAAGAGTTTCTTGAAACCTTTTTTAAATGACACACAAAACTTTTCGCAAAAGAAAGTGTACTAGTATTACACATAGGCCTTAATTTGAGGAAGAAGTTCCTTAGAATGGTTCAAATGGCTCTGAGCACTATGGGACTTAACTTCTGAGGTCATCAGTCCCCTAGAACTTAGAACTACTTAAACCTAACTAACCTAAGGACATCACACACATCCATGCCCGAGGCAGGATTCGAACCTGCGACCGTAGCGGTCTCGCGGTTCTAGACTGTAGCGCCTAGAACCGCTCGGCCACTCCGGCCGGCGAAGTTCCTTAGAACGTACATTTGGAGCACATCATTGTGTGGTAGTGAAAAATGGACTGTAGGAAAACCGGAACAGAAGAGAACCGAAGGATTTGAGTTTTGGTGTTACAGAGGGGTTCTGCGACAGGTACAGTCAGCCTCCTGGCCATATGGACCATCAGTTTAGGCAACATTTTGTAGCACTCTTCCTGCGTGTTGAATCTCAGAAGTTTATGAAAGGATGCCGGTTTTCAACGATCAAAGACTTTAAGCATGTTGTTGTTCGTCCGTGTGGAATGTACACAGAGTATTGTGATAATAGCCCAAAAGTACAACCGCACTCGGACCTCGGAGTCATCCGTGCTGCATCTCAGGAGACCCGTAAAATTTCTTGTCACAGTAGTATCATTTTACAGAAACTGTCTCTTACTCACCTTCATTTCCCGGATATTTCAGCATTTATTATGTGTAATTTTCTTCTGTTGACCACCCATCGCTGTTGGTCCAGTAACCTGTACAATTTGATTAGTTTACGTTCTCTTTTCCACTCATATCAGTGCTTTCTCACCAGCTGTGCCAATGAGATTCTTGTATCTGTGTCACTGGCTTTTATTAAATAAAATTCGTGTTCTTGAGTATATCCACGACTCTTGTATACGCACATTTGTAAACAGGACCATGGTAAAGCTACTCCTGTATGTACAAGAGGGGGCTGATGCTTCATCACGGTCAGGAAAGCAAGCTGTAAGTCAGGAGGCCATTTTAGCAAGATTAGACAGCGTCAGGGAAGAAAGATAAAGAAATTTAACGTTTTGTATATACACAGCCGGAACCCTCAAGGACAAGGTCATTTTATTGACGAGTAAGATGATAGTTCATCATTGTAGGAGTATAAGATGACAAATTCAAACCAAATGATACACACTTGTCACAGCAAAAGATGCCCAAACAGTCTCATTAATACACAGTGTGCTCCTTCTCACGGCAACGTGGGCATTTACTCTCGCATGTAAGCGATCATAGAGGTGCCGAAGGGCATCCTCTGACGGATTGTCCCAAGCATCTTGTGCCTTTTGCTGCAATTCGGCAATGATTGTTGTAGGCCGTGGCGAACCAGTAAATCCCCGCTTCAATGTGGCCCATTAGTGTTCATTTGGAAATATATCTGGTGATCTTGCTGGCCAGGGAGGTTGTTGTACACCACGAAGAGCATGTGGTGTCGCAGCATTTGTGTATGTGTACGTGCATTGTCCTGCTGAAAAAGCACATCATCTTCCTGTCGAAGAAATGGCAGCAGCGTTGGGTAACAGCTTGTGCGTTGCAGCAGGCATTGGCTACTTTACCTTTTACCATGCAGAAACACCAAATGTGACCGCTAGTTGCAATTGAAGGTCCCCCCCCCCCCACACCAAGAAGCCTGGGATGGGACCTGTGCGTCCCACTCTGGAATAGGCAGCTCACCAGGTCTACGCCATACACGTGTACGTCCATTACAGACGGAACCTGCTATTCTCACTGAAAACAACGGGGCGCTAATCTATACTCCAGCCAACTCTTTCACACCAGAGTAGCCACGCCTGGCGGTGTCGTGGTGTCAGCGGTAGCCAGGCCACATGTGCGCACGGTCTCAATCCTACTGCATGCAGACGTTTCCCAGGTTCCTGATGACACAGAAGGTGCAACATGTGCTCGCATTTCGTCCCTGGGTGATGTTCGGCCGGCGCTGGATGATGTTTGATCGGACACAGCTACCCGCACAGTGCGTCGATCTACACGTACGTCTATACTATACGGACGTCGAGAACTTGCTCTACAGGTGTGGGAATCTTTCACAGACCACTGCTGAAACAAGCGGCACACCACCGGTACATTGTGCCCGACATGCGCAGCAATCCGTCTACACATCCACCCAGCTTCCCGCAGGCCCACAGTGCCGTCCCTTCCACGTGGCTGAAACTGTTTAACAAGAGTAAGAATTCGTCGGTGGGCATGGTTGTACCTTAAAATGTAAACATTATTCATCTCTAAATTCTGTACAGTTATTACACGTAGAGTCAAAACGGAGGATGCACAGACAGGCCTCACCGGCAACACTCAAAGCCATTAAATATCTGGAATATGCTGACAGAGCGATATACACTCGAACGACCACATGAAACTAATCGGAGGAAAGGCAGATGCTAGGCAGATCTATTGGTCGAATTATCAGCTTACAAAAACCTCGTTCGACCGATACTTCAATCTTGCTTCGCAGTATGTGACCCTTACCCGGTTGGATTGATGTGGCAAATGGAGAAGATCCAAAGAAGAGCAGTACGCTTTTTCACAGGTGTATTTAGTAATCACGAAAACCTCGCGAAGATGCTCACCCAACTCTGTGGCAAACACTACAAGAGAGGCGTGCATCGTAGTGATGTTTACTGCGAACATCTGATAGCGTAAGTCCCTAGAAGATCCAACCAGTATCCTGCTATCTAATACAGTTATCTCGCGGGAAGCCTGTGAAGATGAAATCAGAGAGATTCGAGCTCACATGAGGAGTTACCTAGCAATCGTTCTTCCCGCGCACCATTCACAACTGGAACTGGTAAAGGGGAAGTGACAGTGGTACACTAACTAGACTCTGACCCCTCATAAGACGGTTTGTGGAGTATAGAGACCTCGATCCCATTCCGACTACTCGTGATTTGTGAGCTGCGGCTGAGTGTTCATGGATCAGGGTGGTTCTCCAAATCTTTCAATGACTCGTGAAGCTCATAGCATGACGCAGCACGAACGTCATGGGGGCGAAATGGGGTGCTGAATGCTATTAGGCTGGTGTATCTAATGTCGTTACTCGTGAGAGTAATAACTAGCTCACTAGTAAATCATGTGTAACTCAGATCTAGAAATAAGTACATCTTTGCAGAGGAGTAAACAATCACTTTTTACTAAGGGTTGCCAATCAGAAGTATAAAAAAAGTTTCGTGAAGTCACAGGGGAGATGCACTGCAGTTTTATGGAGACATAGGAGAGATGTGCTCCTAAAGACTCATAAGGAGGATGTATGTCACAAGAAAAATGTAACTATAAGGGCAGAGCAAAACGTTTTCGTCTGAGGGCGTTGCTGCAGCGTTTATGCTACGCAGCACGACTCCGATGTGGGTGAGGAAGCAGCTATATGTAGGCAACGGTCTAGAGTGGCATTCGTCTCTGTCTGACTTGTGCGCGGTAAATGCGGAAACGTGAATTATAGCGACATTATCACCAGATGCGTCCAAACAAGACCAGCGTGCTGTTATTCTTCCCTTGGTTGCCGAATGACAAACACCGGCGAGCATCCATTAGAGAACGATGAATGTGTAGGGGGCAGCATGTGTATAAAAAACCATCAAGTTAAATGGAGCGCCAAGGGGTGTTGCTGCTTCATGATAACGTATGTGCCCATATGGCAAATGTCGTAACGCTGAAGTTATGCCAACAAATGTGGTGGACTCACCGGTATTCGCCCTGTAGTCCTTATCTTCTCTCTGCGACTGTCTCGCCTTCGGTCCCATAAAAAAAGGCCTTGAACGGTCGACGATTTCTTTCCGGCGAGGATGCTCTGCAGGCAGTTACGGACTTCTTGATGCAGCAGGACACGGTGTTTTACCAAACGGGCATCTTCAACCTGTTGCATCAGCGGAATGATTGCCTCAATGCTCAAGGCGATTTTGCCTGATTGGAATACCGATTCTGGACTGTACGACCTTCGAACGCAAACTTTTTGATTGCCCTTTATAATAAACTCTACTGAGACAGTATGTTACTGAAAAACAGTGGCAAAAATGTGTGACAAAATGGGGATTTACACACGCACACAGTGTTTTTACGAATCTTATCGACCAACGAAGTGATCCCAAGAACAGAGTAGTCAGTATGGTAATGGATGTTGTCCAGATTGAAATGGGAGGGGGAAAGAAGATGAATACTCTCATGAAATGTTACCCCATTATAACTTTATTTAGAATCAAGTACCTTTTTTATGAATCTTGAAGTTTTCAGTTTGTACTCGTACATTAGCTGTGTTCAAAACAATAGCTGGGTAAATAAACATGTTTTCGAGCAGTAATTTCATTGTATTATTGACGTAGGCTGGTATTCTAGTTCGATCAGGAAGCGTACTGCGGTAACTACTACAGAACTCGAATATGGCACCGAAAAATGCAACTAGTATTCCGAAGTACAAAGGCAGGAATGTTTTTTAACGTCTAACGTTGTTAGACAGATACTGGAGAAAAGGGATGTGGGGGGACTGTCCGTGATCTTGTTGGAGGACCCATCCCAGCATTCGTATGATATGAATGATGGGAGCCACGGAAAACTTACTGTAGATCGACGGTTGTCAAGCGATAAATTGATACAGGCGAGTTTTTGCAGCTTTATTAGCCTGATGTTTAATATGAGACACACAGATTTTCTAATACCAGGTAAAAAAGAAAAAAAGTGGTTATGCAGAAATTTTATTCTGGTTTTATAAAACGAGGCTTACAAAACTGTCGATGCTTCTTTTCCACCATTGAAAACATATACTTGCTGGATGGAAGCACAATGCATTGATATTTTTGTAATAAGTGTCACAGAAGTTTGACAGTTTTTTATAAGTTCAATTTTTTTATTAGTAAGAGGAATGTAAGACTTTCTTCTTAAGATTGTATTATTTTTTCTTGTGGAAGGAAGATGAATTCCGTTATCTCAGTCAAAGGCTGAAACCCACTTTTATACCAATGGATTTCCTGATACGTAGTGGGAGGTCAGCCTTGTTTTGATTAAGAGTACTGAAACATGTTTCTCTATTTAAAATAAAAAAAGTAAAAGTTCCTTGTGGCCTCTTAAGCAACATACAAAATTAAATTCACTGACAACGAGAAAGTGTTTCTCCGATATGAATAAAAATCTTCCTTCGTTTTCTTATTTCACGTGTTTTCTGATGCTGAACGTCCGAGAACAATCCAACAGGACAAAAGTCTGTTTTTGGATGACAACAGTGGAGACTGTAACAGCAGCAGTGACAAAATTCTGTCTTGCTCCTTTGGCATCGAGCTGTCAGCATCGTGTCAGCAGTACGTAGTGAGTGATCTCAATGAACGGTTGTGGAAGTTTTTGTACTAATGATGTTTTGCTTTGTGGGCTGCTCAGCTGCGCGGTCCTCAGCGCTCGTACAAAGTCCCAATTTTCACAGTCCAATTTTTACACAATCCAGTCTAGCCACTTTCACGAAAGATGATGATGGTGATGACGAAATGGTGAGGACAACACAGACAGCCAGTCCCCGGGCAGAGAAAAATCCCCAACACCCCGTTATCCAGAGGCAGCAACGCTAGTCACTAGACCGCGAGCTGGGGACAAAGTTATTGTACTGGTGGGGGGTGTCGAGTCCTCTACTCCAAGACACCGATGCAAATCACAGCGAAGTCCGTTGTGCATGATGTGTTGTCTCCTTCCCGGATGACCCTCGCCGGTGCCCTTGTTGACAGGGCGCTGTCACCTGTAGTTGCAGTCGCAGGTGTCCCTCATGTTGCCGCGCACCCAGTCCAGGTAGCGGGACACCCTCGTGTACACGCCCGGGTAGCCAGGCCGTCCACAGCCCATGCCCCACGATACCACGCCTGCAACACAATCACACTCACAGCAAACAGTTTCACTTCACATAGTTATGGTCATGTTACATGGATCATGTTCTCAATGTCTTACTAATTAACAAATAATTTGGGATATTCAGGGTGTCCCAGATGTTGCAACTAACTTCTAGTGGAGGTGGGGCACATCTTAAGGATTGAGAACTGCACAGCAACCCATGGGCACAAATGTCAAGGGTAAGTGGCAACAAATGTCGAAGATCGGAAAGGAAAGAAGAGAGTGATTCACTTGAAACATTCATTAGATATAATGTGTACTCATGGTGTACATGTACGACATGAATACAGCTCTAACGTTACAACATATGCTCGAAGTTTGCCCCATCAGACACCGACGAAGCACGACTGCCGGACACGCTAGAACACACCGACAGTTCTTCCATTGTAGTTGCTGCGTAGACGGTTCTTGCGATGAGATCCATTTCAGACTCCGCAGGATCGCGATACAGGAGGGATTTCAGGGCTCTGCACACAAAAAATGCAAGGTTCGATAAATCCGGTGAGCGTATGGACCAGGGAACCATTCCCCATTCCACAACGCCCAATCCATCGATGCGGTAATGACCTGTTCTTCCAATGCCTAGAAACAGCCAGTCCAAAATAAGCAGGCGCTCTGTCATGTTGGAGCCACGTGCTGCGCCTCACATTTGCTGGAACATCTTCTAACTGCCGAGAAGAACCTGCTTCAGAGAGGTCTGATAAATCGCGGTGGTCACTCGGGATAGTAAAAATTACGGCCGATCTAAGTAGTTGGCGACCAAACCCGACCACACTTAACTGTGAAGTGAAGTGACGTTGTACCGCTCGGTGTCGCACACCACGGGGGTTTTCTGGTGGTCACAAATGCTCGTTGTGATGATTGATTACGCCGTGTCTAGTGAATGTTGCCTTATCAGTGAACAACACATGTTGTTGTTGTTGTGGTCTTCAGTTCTGAGACTGGTTTGATGCAGCTCTCCATGCTACTCTACCCTGTGCAAGCTTCTCCATCTCCCAGTACCTACTGCAGCCTACATCCTTCTGAATCTGCTTAGTGTATTCATCTCTTCGTCTCCCTCTACGATTTTTACCGTCCACTCTGCCGTCCAATACTAAACTGGTGATCCCTTGATGCCTCAGAGCATGTCCTACCAACCGATCCCTTCTTCTTGTCAGGTTGTGCCATAAACTCCTCTTCTCCCCAATTCTATTCAATATCTCCTCATTAGTTACGTGATCTACCCATCTAATCTTCAGCATTCTTCTGTAGCACCACATTTCCAAAGCTTCTATTCTCTTCTTGTCCAAACTATTTATCGTCTATGTTTCACTTCCATGCATGACTACACTCGATACAAATTCTTTCAGAAACGACTTCCTGACACATCTATACTCGATGTTAACATATTTCTCTTCTTCAGAAACGCTTTCCTTGCCATTGCCAGTCTACATTTTATATCCTGTCTACTTCGACCATCATCAGTTATTTTGCTCCCCAAATAGCAAAACTCCTTTACTACTTTACGTGTCTCATTTCGTAATCTAATTCCCTCAGTATCACCCGATGTAATTCGACTACATTCCATTATCCTCGTTTTGCTTTTGTTGATGTTCATCTTATACCCTCCTTTCGAGACACTGTCCATTCCGCAACTGCTCTTCCAGGGCCTTTCCTGTCTCTGACAGAATTACAATGTCATCGGCAAACCTCAAAGTTTTTATTTCATCTCAATGGATTTTAATACCTACTCCGAACTTTTCTTTTGTTTCCTTTACTGCTTGCTCAATATACGGATTGAATAGCATCGGGGAGAGGCTACAACCCTGTCTCACTCACTTCCCAACCGCTGCTTCCCTTCCATGTCCCTCGACCCTTATAACTGCCACCTGGTTTCTGTACATATTGTAAATAGCCTTCGCTCCCTGTATTTTACCCCTGCCACCTTCATAATTTGAAAGAGAGTAATCCAGTCAACATTGTCAAAAGCTTTCTCTAAGCCTACAAATGCTAGAAACGTAGGTTTGCCTTTCCTTGATCTATTTCCTAAGCTAAGTCTTAGGGTCAGTATTGCCTCACGTGTTCCAACATTTCTACGGAATCCAAACTGATCTTCCCCGAGGTCGGCTTCGACCAGTTTTTCCATTCGTCTGTAAGGAATTCGTGTTAGTATTTTGCAGCAGTGGCTTATTAAACTGATGGTTCGATAATTATCACATCTGTCAACACCTGCTTTCTTTGGGTTTGGAATTATTATATTATTCTTGAAGTCTGAGGGTATTTCGCCTGTCTCATACATCTTGCTCACCGTATGGTAGAGTTTTGTTAGGCCTGTCTCTCCTAAGGCTGCCAGTAGTTCTAATGGAATGTTGTTTACTCCCGGGGCCTTGTTTCGACTTAGGTCTTTCAGTGCTCTGTCAAACTCTTCACGCAGTGTCATATCTCCCATTTCATCTTCATCTACCTCCTCTTCCATTTCCATAATATTGTCCTCAAGAACGTCGCTCCTCTCGTTGTGATGATTGATTATGCCATGTCTAGTGAATGTTGCCTTATCAGTGAACAACACATAAGTTGGGAAATACACAACTCGGCCAGTTTGTTGCAGAAACCGCTGTGCGAAACGCACACGTGAAGGATGGTCATCACGATGTAAAAACTATACCCTTTGGAGATGAAAGGCTTGTAAGGATTCGGCGACGAAAACGCCGGCTGCACACTGCAGCGAGACATTTAAAATCCGAGATAATGGCACGCATCTTGGTGTTTGGACTGGGCACCACGGCATCCAACACACTTTCTTCCTTAACGAACGAACGCGCTGATCGCGGTGTGCTCTCACTATCCCTGCCACTTCCTAATGACCTATAATCACACAAATTTCGATGCAGACTGGCAAACAAACCTTGGTGCAGTTGATGTCTGCCTGGGAAACGTTGTCGATTAATACTTCAAACGACTTGCCCATTGAACTCAGCTATTGCATGCAAAAGTGCATATATGCAAGCTCATCGTCTGTGTACCGAAATCCTCACATTCCCGTCCGGTAGTCTCGTGTACAGCACCCCCTAGCTGCGTACGACGACGTTTGCAGCCATAGGTCGCTATACAGTTCTCAAACCTTATGTTGTGCACTGCCTCACATATAAGGTGCCTATCCGTCCCGTTTTTTTCGGGACAGTCCCGATTTTTGTGTGTCTGTCCCGAATTTTTTCAAAGGTAATTCGGGACACCTGTTTGTCCCGAAATTAACAATCATGACCCAATTTTTTCCGAATTAGACATTCATTTCACCTCTATCGGTCGTCAGATATTTTGATTACAAAACTGGTGTGAAAGTAAGATTATTACAATTAAAATCGTTGCCTAGGGAAACATCTACTATTGTGAGTGGCTTTTTAACAGACTGCCTCAGAAAAAAAACAGCCTAGAAGAAAAAGTTGTAGGACTGGTTGCTGATAACACTAATTGCAATTTTGGAGGCGCTGAAAGGAAAGGTCAGAATAATGTTTTTACTAAACTACAAGTGGAACTCGGTCATTGGCTGATAGGGGTTGGTTTACTGATAACACTAATTGCAATTTTGAAGGTGCTGAAAGAAAGGGTCAGAGTAATGTTTTTACTAAACTGCAAGTGGATCTCGGCCATTCGCCGGCGACGACGAAAACAACGTTTACGCATCATTGTAAGAAGCAGTGCCTCAATGGCTATTCACTCAAACCGAATGAATGCGCTAAACAGAACAGTGTGCTATTTATAGCATCAGTCCTGGCGCACGCAGCAGATGTGGACTCTTATCAGCTTACGCAATCGCACAGGATGTGAGTTTTCAAGCAACACGCTCCTAGTAATACTAGGTAGCGTGTTGCTCCAACGTAATTTGAATCGCGCGCCAAAAAAAAAGACAACCAATGAGAGACTGTGCTCGACATCTATTGAGCAGCCCAGAGAGCATACCAGAGTGCCCCAGAGAGATCCCAGAGTGTCCCAGAGAGCTACAATACCAGGGGTTGGTTGTGCTGCTCATATACTCCATAATACTGTCCGAGCAGCTACTGATATTTTGCCTGTAGATACAGAAATGGTAGTTTCCAAAATATATCTGTATTTCAGATCATACACTGTGAGACTTGAAATTCTGAAGGACTTTTGCAGCTTTGTTGAAACAGATTTTGCAATGATTTTGAGTTATGCTCAAACAAGATGGTTAGCACTGTTGCCTGCTGTTGAGCGAGTCATAAAAATGTTTCAACCACTAAAATCATACTTCCATTCTGAAAATAAGTGTCCATTGTTACTTCAAAACTTCTTTCAAAACCCTTTGTCTGAAATATGGCTATATTTTGTTCACAGTCAGGCTTCATCATTTCATGAAGCAGTTAAAAAAGTTGAAGGACAGACAGTCACTATATTTGAAGTGGCTGATTGTATTAGTAATTTGAAAACTACATTGCCATCCTACTTAAAAAAGTGGACTGAAAACAGTTTCCAGAACTTAGACTGCTACAACTGGGTTACCTTGAATCAAATACCTGTATGGGATGACATTGAAAAAACTTCTTCTCTAGTTAGCGAAACTGTGCCATATGTTCAGTTTGCAGAAAATGTAATGTATGATGAGTATGTCAGTGTCAAACAGTTTGTAACCACTGAGAAAATAATTGAATGGACTGCTAACAACACTGTTCCAGGTCAAAGATGGGTTGAGATGATTTCTCATTTCAGCCAGAATCATGTGCCATTCTGAAATGTACTCAAGCTAGTGGAGTTTCTTTTCTCCCTTCCTGGCACTAATGCTGCTACTGAAAGGGTATTTTCCCACATAAACAATATATGGACAAGTGACAAAACACAGTTGGCTGAAGAAATCATGAAAGCAATGTTAGGAAGTAGAATAAATTATGCTGAAACTTGTGTCGAGTTTTTTCATATGTTCTTGAAAAATACAGACTTGATAAAGAAAATTCACAGCACTGATAAATACAGTTGCCCTGATCACACTCATTCATCTTAGAAGGTATTAATAAAATGTAAATGTGCTTTTCTTTGCAAGAAATTTAATTGATATTTTGTATTTATTACATTTAAGTGAAACCTTCTTCTCATATAATAAATAAATAAATAAATAAAAATAGCCTATTTTGCAAAATTTTTAATGTGTCCCGGATTTGGGCCTAGGAAATATGTTAATGTCCCGAATTTGAGTGTAGAAAATATGGTCACCTTATCACATAGCAGTCGGTCGCAGCATTTGTGGGACACCCTGTGTATCGCCTTTTTCGAACGCAATTACGTAATAAGTCTTAGAGCAGATGCGTTCCGTTTTATGTTAAGCATATGCAGTGGTCACTTTAACAATGCGATTTTTCTTACAAATCTCTTTGGTGAGATCGTAAACTATTCTCATGTTTTAAATTACTATTATCAAACAGTTTTCTGAAACTTAACTGTAGCAAAACGTGTCATTAGGCGTAATTTGTTTTCTTTCCGAATATATTAAAAAAATCATCCCCGAAACACAACTTACCAACCCAGTTCGATAAATAAGATGTTCTACCAAACGTATTTTCACAGTTTCCATGATAACCGAAGCCCAGAACGATCTCGTTACGGAAGAGTAAGCCGTAGAATGCCCTACGAAGATACAACGCCAGCTATAGCTGAATTCTTGGGCTGCGAAAGGCGAGTGTGGTGATCATGTTCCAAGCACCTTTCATACACTCTGCCTGTGGCATACCAGTGTAGGCTTTGCCCCCTTGCCAAGGTTTTCAGTAGACTCTAGCTTTCCGCAAATCCGGATAATCCTTTATGAGAGTCTTTTATAAAAATGTTTACTAGCAGAGGCCAGAGGGGACTCCTAATGACAACACTGTCAATTTGTTCAAAATGTTCATCAATATAGAAGATTCAGTGACATGAATTGGTAGCAGTACAAATGTATTTATAGTTGGAAACATCAGTGACACGAAAGTTTGGATCAGGGATGCTGACAGCATATTGGTCAATGCAGCTGTTCGCAATAAGCAGGGAATCAGGGCCCCAGCCGTTGTCTAACACAAATGTTCTATAGTCACTAAAAGTTTCTTTCAATACGAGCATGAGTGATTCAGAATATTGAAAAGGGAATTCATACAAAATTGAAGATGCTGTAGTACACCAACCTCGGTAGACTCTCATCATCTATAATGACTACTAGCTGTTTGGTATGAAGTGTGCCGTGTTCCTTTGTTATGGTTCACTTGAATCCACTTGCCACAGAGATAGGAAAAGAGTCTTCCTGCAGGAAGAAACAATATCTGTTTGGCTATAACCGATGCTGGTGCCGGATCCCAGACTGACTGCTTGGCTGATGGAAGGAACGATAGCTTGAGACAGAGGTTGCTACAGCGAAATTGATAGCACACAATGAGAGATAAATAAATAAAATTAAAACAAAGTGCAACTATGGAACGTATCTTCCTAAAACAAGTCTCGGAAATGTCTTGTTGTAGAATCATATTCTCAGTAATTTTACGTTCTCCTCTGCAAACACCCTCTCTCGCCAAATTTCGCGAGGTTAAGTATGTGTACTCGTAAAGAAAATGTAATTGCTGTTTAACTTGAGTTCTGTCCATTTGTATAAACCCTGCAACGCATCTAAGTAACACTGTGATGATGATGATGATGTTTGGTTTGTGGGGCGCTCAACTGCGGGGTTATCAGCGCCCGTACAATTACCCAATCTTTGCTCAGTCCAATTTCGCCACTTTCCTGAATGATGATGAAATGATGGGGACAACACAAACACCCAGTCATCTCGAGGCAGGTGAAAATCTCTGACCCCGCCGGGAATCGAACACTGTGATGTTTCTACTTTGGTTACCAAGCGTTTCAATACTAACATACATTTCGCACCCGCTAAGGAACTGCAGTTGTCTTGCCTCTATCAGCTACGGTAGATATTTACCCTCTCAAAATATGATTTGTCACTTACCAACTATTTCATGACGATCGTCAGTTCTGGTCACTAGCAGCGGACCTCCACTGTCCCCCTGTCAACAGAAATAAACATGTTCAGTGCACACTTCACAGTTATTTTAGCATACGTTGCAATTGGAGAACAATGTAAAATGTAATCTCTTATCAAAGAATAAGACACCAGTCCACTCACAACTGTATATGAGACCTGAGTTTGAGAATTCAGTAAGGTGTGAATCCCCTCGAGCTACAATTATGTCAAGCGTGGTTTGAAAAGGTCTCTGAATATGTTCTTTGCAATACATTTCCACGAAGTTTCTGTACGAGTTCACTAACGATCAACACACGTTTTTGGAGAACCGTGCCAAACAACATGCCAACCACTAGGGTTTCACGCATGTACAGTCGTGGACAAAACGAGCGAGACCTCTTGCCTTTTCGTTATGTTGATCCGCACAGCTATTAAGTCTACTACACAGCGTAGCAGGCAAGGCGACGAAGTGCTACCAACATACTATGCACAGGCGTGAAATTGAGAAACTATCCGAACTTTGTCAGACTGTTTTTAATCATGTCTAAGACTATATTAATGCTGATTAGTGTGTTAACACAACACGTAAATATAAGATATAAATGAAAGGAGAAACTCTAATTAGTATGAACTGTACTAATAAAAATAAATTCAGCTTATCTAGATAACATAACTGTTTTAGTAAGACAAATTACCCCAGATCGTTACGAATTAGCAAAATATTATGTACATTTGGCCGCGAAACGGTCTGTGTCAACGTTCAGACTAATCATACTGGATTACCGTTGCGTAAATTTTCCTTACATAAACAGCCGTATCTTTAGATGGCATTCACATACACTCCTGGAAATTGAAATAAGAACACCGTGAATTCATTGTCCCAGGAAGGGGAAACTTTATTGACACATTCCTGGGGTCAGATACATCACATGATCACACTGACAGAACCACAGGCACATAGACACAGGCAACAGAGCATGCACAATGTCGGCACTAGTACAGTGTATATCCACCTTTCGCAGCAATGCAGGCTGCTATTCTCCCATGGAGACGATCGTAGAGATGCTGGATGTAGTCCTGTGGAACGGCTTGCCATGCCATTTCCACCTGGCGCCTCAGTTGGACCAGCGTTCGTGCTGGACGTGCAGACCGCGTGAGACGACGCTTCATCCAGTCCCAAACATGCTCAATGGGGGACAGATCCGGAGATCTTGCTGGCCAGGGTAGTTGACTTACACCTTCTAGAGCACGTTGGGTGGCACGGGATACATGCGGACGTGCATTGTCCTATTGGAACAGCAAGTTCCCTTGCCGGTCTAGGAATGGTAGAACGATGGGTTCGATGACGGTTTGGATGTACCGTGCACTATTCAGTGTCCCCTCGACGATCACCAGTGGTGTACGGCCAGTGTAGGAGATCGCTCCCCACACCATGATGCCGGGTGTTGGCCCTGTGTGCGTCGGTCGTATGCAGTCCTGATTGTGGCGCTCACCTGCACGGCGCCAAACACGCATACGACCATCATTGGCACCAAGGCAGAAGCGACTCTCATCGCTGAAAACGACACGTCTCCATTCGTCCCTCCATTCACGCCTGTCGCGACACCACTGGAGGCGGGCTGCACGATGTTGGGGCGTGAGCGGAAGACGGCCTAACGGTGTGCGGGACCGTAGCCCAGCTTCATGGAGACGGTTGCGAATGGTCCTCGCCGATACCCCAGGAGCAACAGTGTCCCTAATTTGCTGGGAAGTGGCGGTGCGGTCCCCTACGGCACTGCGTAGGATCCTACGGTCTTGGCGTGCATCCGTGCGTCGCTGCGGTCCGGTCCCAGGTCGACGGGCACGTGCACCTTCCGCCGACCACTGGCGACAACATCGATGTACTGTGGAGACCTCACGCCCCACGTGTTGAGCAATTCGGCGGTACGTCCACCCGGCCTCCCGCATGCCCACTATACGCCCTCGCTCAAAGTCCGTCAACTGCACATACGGTTCACGTCCACGCTGTCGCGGCATGCTACCAGTGTTAAAGACTGCGATGGAGCTCCGTATGCCACGGCAAACTGGCTGACACTGACGGCGGCGGTGCACAAATGCTGCGCTGACGGTCAACACCGCGGTTCCTGGTGTGTCCGCTGTGCCGTGCGTGTGATCATTGCTTGTACAGCCCTCTCGCAGTGTCCGGAGCAAGTATGGTGGGTCTGACACACCGGTGTCAATGTGTTCTTTTTTCCATTTCCAGGAGTGTAGAAGCTCACTTTTTTACACCACCAAGGGACCGTATACCGCAGGAAGTGCGATACATTTCCGCTTATTATGTCTGCCAGTACTCGAGGTAAACGGGTTTGAAGGGTTGGGTAGACACGCAGACGGTCAAGAAAGTGAGACTAGTAGGGTTCCATTTTTACCTATTTAGGTGACTAAATCCTAAGAACGAAAATAGATACGACAGTTACTGAAGATGAGGGCCGCATAGATAATGCCCCCTACTCTTTATTCGAAATGTTCTAGTTGAAGTCGATACATCAGCATATTAATCGTAGCTACGCTTTCGATCCAAATCACGTTTACAGGAAAGCAAATAAAATCCATTTACCTGTACACGTGGTAATTCAGATCCTAGGATTAATGCCACCGCGTTTTTTAAGTGTGATCATTCCCATAGCTTAAGAAACACTTCGGCTAATGAACGTTTCCTGGCTGTGGCGAGTCTAGGGGAGATTTCAAAACATTGTAGAATACGTTTGGCAGCTATGTCGCCGTTTATTTCCTGGGGTGGTGCAGAATTATCCTACTAAATTTACTCGCTAAGAGCAGTATTTGGTATTTCGATAAACATCCCGAATGATTGTCACATGAGCGGTGACATAATGGTAGAAAATTCATGTTTTTGAATCCAGAAAGCTCTGTGCAACAGAAAATGCAGATCATTTTGCCATTTTCATTGCGAAATTGCCGGCTTATTCATGTCTGGGGTAATAATAGAGGGTTTTTTGCCTGGGCTGTCTGTTAGCGTAGTGAAAGGTGTTTGCTACTGCGAGGGATGTTTGGTTTGTTTTCGGTTCTAATCTCGATGGAGGCAGATAGACTATCAATAAAGCGATTTTAAGAATTTCTCGCGCTACCTTCATTCTGTACTGGCGCCCTGTGGATGTCAATATGAAAATTTTGTAGAATTTCATACTTGTTACTGCCTACTTTTTCCGTTTCTGTCACTAATTGAATTGATTTTTAAATGAATTTCGCTAAGAATATTCACGCATTGCTAAATTTGCACAGTTTCATGGTAGGTCAGTAACGGTAATCCACTATGACTGGTCTGACCATTGATACAGACCGTTTCGCGGTCGAATGTGCATAATATTTTGCAAAATCGTATCGATCTGGGGTACTTTGTCTTACTAAAACAATTGTGTTATCTCGATAAGCTGAATTTATTTTTATTAGTACAGTTCATACTAATTAGCGTTTCTTCTTTCATTTATATCTTATAATTACGTGTTGTATTTAACACACTAATCAGCATTAATATAGTCTTAGACATGATTGAAAACAGTCTGACAAAGTTCGGATAGTTTTTCAATTTCACACCAGTGCATAGTATGTTGGTAGCACTTCGGCGCCTTGCCTGTTATGCTGTGTAGCAGACTTTAAAGCTGTGCAGATCAGCATAACGAAAAAGCGAGGGGTCTCGCTCGTTTTGTCCACGACTGTACTCTCAGCGTCAGAGACAACCCGGGATAACGTGCAGGCCTGTAAGGCACTTCTTGAAGTTTTCCACATTTGTCTCTATAAGGGACCGCACAATGGCGTGCTGGAGAAAAGCATTAGGAGAAGTATAGCTCCAAAATAATATGACGTACCAGTCGCTATTCAGATAGTCCTCAATACGTATATGTCGAGATGAAGTTCTGTACCATTACAGTACGCCAAACCATCACACTTGTCATTCATCTTTCTTTTTGACCATTATTGTTTTTCGTTGGCTGGCAGAGGTATGATACGGCGCATTTCAGTCAGAACCATTTTTATTAATATAAATAGTTTAAAACAGTAGAAGAGGTAATGAAATTCCATGGCTTTCAAAAGTAATTAACTGTTTAGTGCACACTGATGAAACTTAACTTAAAACTGATCAAGCACTTTGCTGCACTAAAGCTGGAATGATATGCAATGTGAGGGGGCAGTTTGCGAGAGAACAAATTGGGTCGTTCTGGTAGTGTAAGGTGCTCGGTGTGCATGGAGCAGCACAGCTTGCATTTGGGAATGGATGTGGTATGTGGGGCGGGGTGGGGGGATATTGGTTGGGAAACGTGGGATCTGGGATAGGTATAACTACGATGGACGACAGGTTTGGATATGAGGAGATGAGGGCAGGAACAGAAGAGGGAGCACATTTGGGGCTTAGATCTGGTCAATAGGGTAAATACCAGGACAGATTTCATTGTCAGGGTGTGTCTGTTAAAATTGCATAGGGAGAGGGTAAGGAATTGTGTAGATGTAGGTTTGGTGGCATGTACTACTATAGGCGTGACTGTATTCGAATATTCGAAATTAAAAGGGGAGAAAATGGGGTTTTGGAGTGGAGTATGCGGGATGCACAGCATAAAACAGGTGTTCGGTGTGTGTGTGAAGGGGAAGAGGAAAGTGATGAGTTGGTAAAAGATTCGTACAGATATGAGTAATGTGTGCGGAAAACAAACGGGGTGCTTGGCGCTCAAGGATTTGAAGAGAGAAGTCTGGTGAAGACGATATACAGGCTACAGAAGCATACCACAGAATGGGACAGATCAAGGATTTGTAAGAATGGGGGATGGGGGAGGGATGCAGTCTTAATGTTCGGAATTTTGATCAGTTGCGCCTTCTCGTTGGATAGTTAGTAGGTGGGGTTTCCATGTTAATTTACTGTCGTGGATTAGACAGAGTACTTTACTATGTGCGGCGGTCATATGTGATTAGGAAGATGTCATGGAAACAAAAACTGCATTTGGTTTACCTGTAATTATTACCGGGGTTTTGGTCAGGTTTATGTTAAGTAGCAACTGGAGAGAGGAGAGATGAGTGAGGTGGAGCTGAAGTATCCTTAGAATTGCCGGCAGAGAGGATAGACCTCTAGGAAAGCGCTGTTTCGGCATACTAGAGGATTCAAACAGGAGGAAATGGCTTGAGCACGTGAGTAATGTAAATGACATAGAAATGGAAAAAGATTCAGTTCAGTGCGCCGCTCACGAACGTAGGCTTCAGCCAGCACGGTTGCACCTGACAAGCGCGGAATAACTGTAGAAAAAGTTCAAACGGAACTTGTCCAAACATAATACTTTCAGGTATCAATCTTTCTACCCAGTCCATCTCCCCCCTCCCCCCCCCCCCTCTCTCTCTCTCTTACGGTAACGTTGAAATAATTGATATCGGTGAAGTATAGGAACTAGCGTTTCTTTCAACGTTTTCACTCCGCTTAACGGTTCTTTATTAAATGAATGTTGCACAACACTGACTTTTGCACTCATTGAAGGGACAGCTGATTCTATATGTGCGACATTTCTCTGGAGTCTCAATAGGTTGTTGGTTTACGCTGCTGCATCTATAGCCAGAGTTTGGATTTATTCGACAATTCTGAGTGTTGAAAATTTCACATACCTAAGTGCATAAATGAGTAATGTGTTACTGTGAAAGATTCTTAACCACTCGGAGGATCTTCCGTATAAGATAAAAGGAGCGTACGTAAGGTAAGCAGCACGACATGTTTCCCCAAACTCTTCTTAGCATGTTCGTGTCTCCTATCTCTGAGGGCAAGAATAATAATATTGTACTTTATATAGCCATGTTAGAAATAAAGAAAGTATTATAAATTTATCTTGATGGTGGACAACGTGTAGGGGTCTTGAGGAGGTCAGTTGGATGTTCAGTAGAGCGTCGAAGCAAAGGAAATCACAGAATTTTATGAACTGAAAATTTATTGATCGTCATTGTCATTAAATTTTGACAAAATTTATTAATATTGTAAAATGTATTACTTATCACAGAGACATACGCTGTTTGAGAAAAGTCTATCCAAACAGTTTATTTCTAGAAGAACAGAGTGTACAGTTTTTGGGACTACAGATTGACCACAACCTTAACTGGAAAAAATACACCTGCAAATAAAGCGTTGTAGTTCTGCTACATCTGCATATTTCCCTCCAGTAATGAGTTACGTAATCATATTGGGATAACGCGTTCAGAGTGCAGAATAGCGTTGTACGATATATAACAGCAATGTACAACAGATACCACCAGAAAACATGATATTATGAGAACTGTTCTCTCTGTGTCATGGGTGCAAAATATTAACATTAATTATGTACGAGAGGTCCAGAGGAATGTTAGAAGCACGTGTGGAGAAAAATCGCTTTGGGTTCAAGACAAACGTAGGAACGTATAAAACAATACTTACTCTACAATGTATTTTAGAATATTTTTGAATAAAACAAAACCACATTTATCACATTTATTGATTCAGGAAAAGCTTTTAACAATGTTGATTCAAATGCGTTCTTTAAATTTCTGAAATTACCAGGGATACGATGATGGGTGCGAAAAGCTACAAGCAACGTATATATAAACCCGTCTGGTGCCGTAAGAGTCGGACACTAAAGGGCAGCAATAAATAAGAAGGGAGTTAAGCATGATTGTAACCTATCACAAATGTTATTCACTGTGTACATAGATCAAGCAGCAACTAGCAGAAACAAAGGGGAAAATTAAGGTTCATGGAGAATAAAACAATTTCTCGGTGGCATTGTGAAATTGGAGAGAAATTCCACCTTATGCAAAACTCTGTTTAATTAGATTTGTTTCATTCAAACCTATTTCAGCACTTTCCGTTGCTTCTTAATATTTTTGAGATATTAATTATATTAGGAAGTTAATTAGATTAGGAAATTAATTAGATTAGGAAACGAGACATTAAAAGTAATAAATGAATTTTGATATTTGGGCAGCAAAAGAATTGATATTGAAGAGAGTGAATATAAGCTATTTGAGAAAAGGTGAACTTCTTAGTCGCTTATAAAGAACCTTTATTGTGGATTACCGGTTTACGGTGATCTCCAGATCACGATAAAAGTTTATTACATGTCTCCTATACTAGTTGTAATAACCTTTTATCGAGATCTAAAGATGGTAACCATGCTTACCGAAACCAGCAATCGGCAGTAAATGTTGTTTACAACAGATCTTGGCTAAGAAATTCACCTTCTCTCAAATAATTATTACAGATCGCACCTTAACACTCAAGGTGGGTTAACTAATAAACTCCAGAATGTTGACAGCGTGAAAAGCGATTCTGAAAAAAAGATAAATTTGTTAACATCAAATATAAATAAAATATTATTCGTAGGTTTCCCCAGGGTTTCAGAAGACGACTGCCAGAAAATAAAACATACAGAAAATGAACACATACCAGTCGAGCGAGCATCTCTCGAAGTTTTCAACTTACATTACTCAATCTGGCTTGAAAAATGGCTGAAGACTGGCTGAACCTTGAGCAAAGAGAGCTCATTCTGAATTACAACTGGAATACTGAGAACGTGAGTGAAGTGCAAAGTCAATTCAGAATGATGTTTCAACGAGATTCATCAACACGACTGACAATTACTCGTCTGCATCACAAGTTTGGCGACGGAGGAACTGTACAGGATACCAACAACAACAATTCAGGAAGGCTACGAGCATCCACAAGAGAAAGAGAAGTAATCGAAAAGTTCCAGCAATCTCCTAGAAGATCTGTGCAGCAAGTAGCTTGTGAACCGAAGATCCAAAACAAGCGTGTTCAATGGAAAAGTTTTATTCCTAGATTACTCCACGCTGTGACTGAGGATGATCATTGAAATATAAGCGTCTACTTTGACAAATATCTACCAGACAGATAGATAGAACGACGGTGCTGTTCCGAGTACCCTCTGCACTCACCAGATTTGGCCCCCACGGTTTTTTTTTTTTTTTGGGGGGGGGGGGGAGGGCACGTGAAGTACAATGTTGGATTCATTTGGTCAGTGTTATCAGCTATGTCTGGGCCACAGTGGCCAACAATTTGAACATATTCGATAAATGGATGGTTTCTACATTTGTTCGCAATATTCTAGATGTTGAAACTTCCCCGTATCTTATTAAATATTAGTGTTACAATCATAAAAAGAGTGTACACTTTTTGGGACACGCTGTGTTACATAGAAGGGAAATATGGATGATAAACAGTAGAGGCAAGAGGTCAGAACAGAAGCTTATGATATGTGATACTATACAGCAGTGCTGAAAATTAGATGGGTAGATCAGATAACTAAAGAATATGTACTGTTTAGCATCGGGGAGAAACGAAATTTTGGCAGAACTTTTCCTTAAAGTTGATACACCACATCCTAAGTCATCAATGATGAGTTAATTTGGGAACTGACGTAATTATGAAGGACAAAATTTGTAGAGGCAGAAAAGAGCTTGACCACAGATGTAGGTTGCAGTACTTATGCAGAGACAGAGAGATTTGGTGAGTTGCTAGGAACATGCCCTTCAGAGCGAAGACCACGATAAGAACGATCTTTCTTTCTTTTGCTTGTGCCTTTTTTCCGCAATGATGCAGGGTCGGTATGGGTAATCGGAATTGGCAAGGTTAATTTAAGGGTGGACGGATGCCCTTCCTGTCGCCACTGCGTACCACCCTGGACAGAATTAGTGTACCCCAACTGTCTGTGTCCAGTGTAATCCATGGAAAAGTGCAAATGTGTTCAGATGTCTGCGAGCCGTGTAACTGAGGCGGAACGTGGGGACCAGCCCGGTATTCACCTAGTGGGACGTGGAAAACCGCCTAAAAACCACATCCAGGTTGGCTGGCGCACCGGCCACAGTCGTTAAGCCGCCGGGCGGATTCGATCCGGGGCCGGCGCATTTACCCGAGTCCAGGAAGCAGCGCATTAGCGCTCTCGGCTCACCTGGCGGGTCACCACGATAAGAACGATGCGGTGTAGTAAAAGTGTTGTGGGTAGTGTACCTGGCAGGAGACTTGTGGCAGAAGTGTTGTGGATAGTGTGCCTGGCAGAAGACTTGTGTCAGAAGTGTTGTGGGTAGTTTACCTGGCAGGAGTCCTTGGAGCCCTGGCCGGCACAGAGCATGTTGTCGGTGATCCTGCCGGCCGGGTAGCGCGAGGCGCGGCACTGCTGCAGACTCAGGATGGGCACCTGCGCCTCCTGCACCACCGACGCCAGCGCGCCGCCCTCTGTGGTGCGCCCCCAGCCCACCACCGTCCCCGTCCGGCCCGCCGGGTCGCCGCCGCCTGTAGGCACGTGTCAGTGGCTGCACGAGATGTGTTTCGCACCGGGAAGATGTGTTTCTCACCTTTCTCGTCGCGTATACAGGGCATAAGCTATAGGAAAACCGGGTAATATACAAAATGTGCACGAACTCAGAGGGAACAATAAGACAGGGAGACTGAAGCCCACTCCACACGGAACGATCTGTCTGCGCCGACATCGGCGCAGATGTTTGTACATGCAAAAGATCGCTGCGAATGTGGTGTGTTCACACGACACAAACCCCAATCTACTACTCGCCTGCCATCTGTCGGTGTAGAAAAGAAATATCAGTGGCAAGCGACTATGCTCCCCGTAAACGTCAAAAATTTAATTCAGTTATTTTGAAATATAGAAATGGAGGAAGTACTGTTGTGGTCTGTGTTCGCAACTTGTGTTGCAAAAAACGTTCATACCAACCCCAGGAAACAGAGAAAGCGGTCAAAATGGTGTAGACAGTGGCTGCTAAAGCGAAAGCAGTTTTCTCACGTAAATTTACTGCGAGAGTTGCAGGGCGAACATGTTTTATTTTACATTACCTCGTGTTCCATTTCCTCGCACATTGACACTCCAATTTCATCTTCAATTGTACTCCTGCTTGGTCTTGGCGTTTCTTGATCACTAAGAAAGCCAAGCAGATCAAAATACCATAACGTTGGCTGCTATACACCAGATCTTCTAGATTTCTGAACTTTGGATAACTCTTTTCGGTAAACAGTTCGCTGACAGACTCATTTTACTTGACTTGCCTTCATGAACTCATCCTTCAGGACAGCGTAAATACTTCACATGTGTTGGGTATTATTTCACTCAACGCTTGTTTCGATATTGCAGTTGAAAATTCCAAATCCTCGTAGCTCCTTCATGTAGCTACGAATCTTAATGTTACCGCCAGCCGTTCATGAGGAGAAACTGCCCTTCTTATACAGGTATTTTTTCTCATAATACGAGGGGTTACAAGCTTTAAGAGATAATTATAAGTTTCGACATCCATCCGCAAATAATTTCGCCAGTTCGCAACGAAATTATTTTTTTATTACCGTTTCCCTGTTTGCCGAGGGGTCAACTGCCCGCAATTTTTCAATTAGAGCATTGTATGCTGCTGTCTTTTTGTCTCGGTCACTATATTCTTTACTTTTAATCTTCCACAAATATGGGTGGTTTCTATATATTTCAATGAATTCACTTACAAACTCTCGAGAACACTGACGAGTAGCAGCCAAATTTAATGTCCTGTGCGCACAAATACATTTTAAGTAAAATAACCATCACGATCTACACTACTTTTTCACAAATTTTATATAGCATACAAGATCTCTTTTTCCCAAAAATGTTACTAAAAATATTCAATCTAGATCACTTTTCAGATGCTGAATCACTGTGAACGAGTGCTAGGTGTATCATTATGACCCTAAGACAAAGAAGCAAAACAGGCAGTGGTAACATGTGGATTCATGACCAACCATTCACCACCCAACCATCATCGGGCAGGTTGATACTGAGTTGTTTGTGGGACTGCCGTGGTTGATGCCAACAGATTATGCCCATAAGGGGCACACTACCTCAGGAGCATAGTACTGAAATATCCAATGAGGCCATCAAGGTGATACAATGTGAACAGCTATCCAAAGGAGGTATTTTCGCCTCATGACAGTGCCCCAGCTCATTCTGCACAAGGCACAGTTACTCATACTGTTTCTACGGACTGTCATGCTTTGGCTGACACCCTGTTTCTCCTGACATGCGACCCAGTAACTACCGTCCATTCTTCGTGTTATGTGGCAACTTTTCCCCAAAATTGTCTCGAAACATATTTCATGATATTATACAGGGTGAATTCGTCCGCCGTGTACAAACTCTTGGGGTTGATCGATGAGAGGATACGGAACAAAATGTTCAAATGTGTGTGAAATCTTACGGGACTTAACTGCTAAGGTCATCAGCCCCTAAGGTTACACACTACTTAACCTAAATTATCCTAAGGACAAACACACACACCCATGCCCGAGGGAGGACTCGAACCTCCACCTGGGATACGGAACAAAAAAGGTCTAAGAATGTATGTCTGGAATTGCATGGTTTCCGTGCTAGAGACCATTTATTCAATTATACTTTGCTACAGAGACTGCGGTATAATACGGGCAGTACCACGCAGCCACAGTTACAGTATGTGTGTTTTCCTTCTAGAGAGTGGTACTGTTCCTCACCCTCTCCTGTCATAGTAATTGGTGATGTTTGTCCGATTCACTTCTCTTGCTGATTCAACTTGTATTGGATGTGCTAGAGCGTTGTACACAGTGGTTCCGTATTCGAATCGAGAGCTTGCCGACATGATGTTTACGTACGGAAAGGCTAGTGGCGAAAGGTGGCGGGCGGTAAGGTTGTATCAGGATATCTATCGCAGCCGACAACAACCACCGCATTCAATGTTCGCAATGTGATTTATCTGGGACAGGTTCGTTCAAAGAAGCAGAAAATCTTGAAGAACATAACCGAAATGTTCGGACATCAGACTTGGAGGAAAATGTGATTAACACTTTGAAAGGTGGCCGCTGTGTCAGTACCAGGCAGTTGGCTCAGCAGAACAGGCTAAGCCAGACGACATGTGGAACATTCTCCATGACAATCGTTACCATCCTTATCACTTACAGCGTGTGCAGGGGTTACTAGCGACAGACTTTCCACATCGGGAGCGTTTTGTCACTGGCTTCTTCACCAGGCAACCACGATTCCGGGATTTGTGTCGTCCGTCCTATTCACAGATGAGGCCACCATTACGTGGAGTGGTATTTTCAACTTTCACAAGTTATCTGTGGGACAGTATGCAGAACCCACACGGTATGGTGACAGCAAATCATCAGCTTCGGTGCAGCTGGAATATGTGGGCCGGGATAATTGGCGACAGTATTTTGGGACCAGTCTTCCTTCTAAGCCGTCTAACATACCGGAAGTATCAGCGTTTCTTGCGGGTTACTGTCTCCCCTGCTGGAAGAAGTGCCATTGATGATTCGAAGGTTTATATGGCTGCAGCCCACTTCTCCACGTCCGGACGCCTCTCAATCATGTCTTCCCTGACCGATTTATTGCACGAGAGGGTCCATTGCATGACCTGCTCGTTCACAGAATCTCAATTCGTATGATTTTTGATTATGGGGCCATCTCAAAAGTATCGTGTATGCAGAGCCCATTTCAGATGTGGAGACGAGCAGCGTATTCATGCCTCACCGATGTGAATGTGTGACACAGAACATGCTATGGCGCGTACAAGCATGCGATGAGGCGCATGGAAAACGTTATCAGCACATACTGTAACTGTGGCTGCGTGATAAGCGCCTATTAGACCGCAGTGTCTGTAACAATGTATGATTGAATAAATAGTCCCTAGCATGGAAAACACGCATTTCCGGACATAGGTTCGTTGGACCTTTTTTTTTTTGTTCCGTATCCTCTGATTGATCAGTCCTTATAGTTTGTACACGGTGGAAAAAATCACCTGAATCTAGTCGACCCTTCATGCTGCATCGTAACTGCAGACAGTATTCAGCGCCACCAGTGATTGCCCAGCTGATTGCTTCTTCTCTACCTTTATGTTATTATGGCGAGGAACTTGTTATTTTTTTGTATAGTTGAAAGCTTCCATGTTGGCTGGGCCGACATAGAAGTTTACGTAAAAGGACCAGGAGAAGCCATAACCGTATTCAGGGCTGAGTCTGGCTTCAGTACATGTTGTCGAAAGCGGAATTCGCTTTGCCTACTCCCGCACTCCGTGTGGTAAAGAGGACAGCTGTCTGCCAAAAAATAGTATTGTTCAGGACACAGGGAAGAATACTTTTAGAAAAAATAAAAATCTGAGCCAGGTGCAGCCTTCCAGAGATGGAACAGCGTGAGAACCGCCGTTTGCCTCAGCAGGCGTGCCACGGAAGAACCTTGGTTTCAAAGTTTTGTGACATGGTTTCTTATTGGTGCACAGTGTTTATTTCTGTAGCGTGCACGCTTTCTCATGCATGTCTAGGTGAAAGCCTTTCTGTTATCAGCTTTAAAATGGTATCAAGGAGTGGGGAATATTTTCTAGCTTCCTCCTCACGCTGGTTACTTACAGCAAAATCCGCAGGAGTAGGAGTTTCTTCTGCATTTTTACAAAATTATTACTGAAGAAATTCACAGTGCTTACTGATATTGGCCGGCGAGGTTCCTGCTCTGGGAAAAACTGCTAAATTTCAAAGCGTTAAGATAGAGAATCACTTGCTGCTGGGGGACTGAAGGGGAAGACTTGCTGATGGGAGACTGATGAGACGAATCTTGCAGCCGTATAGAAGGATGTCTCTTTTAGTACTCAGTATAGAGGCTGAGCTGGACTCGGAATCTCTAGCCATCGCTGCTGCTGACTTCCACATTCATGCTGTATGTGTGTCAAATGTTTTTTATTCCAGTCTTTGATCACAATATAGAGTCCTTCGACGATGACCGGTTTCAGTCTGTAATGACCATCTTCAGATCTACAATATAAAAATATACAACTGCTGGGCAGTCTATCTATCAAAACAACCCAGTATTTTATATCACAATATACTCTAATACAAACTGGGAATGTACAGATAAAATAAAGTAAAGCGTACCTGTTCTACACCATGTCCTAATGTGATAAAGCTGCAATGGCGTAGTAAAAACATATAAATACACTCAGCAAAGCATCGTCACGCAGAACCGTATGTGTGTAGTAAGAATAGGTCGGCATTGCCGCACCTATTCGGTAGGGACACAATGATACTTAACCCCCATCAGGAGCTAATTGCGCAATTTTAACGTTTTGCACCCAGCTGGTTGCTTCCATCATGCATTTTGACGATCTTCCTAGCTTTCATACCTATTTTTCCGAGCTATTTCTTTCCGCAAATTATTCTCATAATTGTGCTTTTATCATGCTCACACACCTTTTCCAGGGTTATATTTCACAATTAGTAGCCTTTTTCTGTTTATTAAATGTTCATTTGCTTATCTCAATGGGTAATTCATATGTTGACGCTTTTCCATAATAAACCTGATATTTACAACGACCACTCTTTTCTGTTATAGATAGATGATACCTCTTCCCATTAATACATCCATGTGTGACGTGGTACCCATACTTTCATGCTTGATTGGGTCATTCAATGAGGTGTTTCTGTTGTGCGACGTTGTCATTTCCACAAAATTCCCGTGTTGTTCTGGGGAGCTTCCCTTCTCTGTAGGTGGTCGCCATATGTCGCACTATAGCATCTTACGTGTGCACTTAACTGTTCTACTGACACTCCACACTCATACAAAAAAAAAACACTGTCTGTCAGGCATTTTCAGATTGACGATGTGTTGATTTTCGAGACTGAACGTTGCTGAATACCGAAAATGCAGACTGCTATGTCCGAGATAGCTGCGAGGTCATTCAACATCGGGAAAAAATGTGTCGTATCGAACGGCGAATATATAGTTCACGAATAATGTCATCATCAGTTTTGAGCTTGATTTGTTCCCAAGGATATAATTTAAACTTTATGACTATTCTTATAAGCAGCGTTAGTGCAGAAAACAGGAAACAAGTGCAATACTAAAAACTACGTACCATTTGAAGTGTAGAAAAAACATAACAAATTTCATCAATATGTATCAGTAATGTTAAGTATGTAACCACTGGGCAGGAAAACTAGTTCGAATAGTTAAACGTATGTGAACAAAATGTAGCTAGGGAAGGCCTCTATAACTTTATTAAAATATATTTCTCAAGACACTTTTCTTATTCTGAGTTACTTTCCAGCTCACCTCAAAAGGAGTCCCAGCACTTAGAATTTCTTACAAGCTGAGAATACACAGACTGGCCCGAGCACAAATGACATTGCTTTTGTACAGTGCATATGACAACAGTCTGGAATATTTGTAATTTAATGCTTATATCTGTGTTTGAAATGATGCTAAAGCTGGTGCATGCAAACATAACATTATTCTCAAATTTCGCATGTTTAGTAAATGAGAGCATTTGCATTAAAGATTATATTAATGGAACCAATGTTTGAATCTGATTGTAAACTCAAATCCGTCCCAGCAAACATATCATAATTTTCATATTTCATCTTATGTTCTAATTAAGACCTTTTGTGTTAAAGAAAAGATTAAAATTACATAAAAATCAGTCAATACCTTCAGATACAGTCAGTATGACTAATACCACGAGGTTAACAAAATATAGATACAATTTTAGGAACTGCTTTTGACATAAAGTATCGAGTCGAATGTGGTATTATAAAGTTCCTGCGCATGACCAGTAGAAACACCTTAGAAACAGGATATTTAGGGTTTTATTATCTCCTCCCGACAGTCACCTGAAATGATCTAGGAACACCACAAAAAGCCTAAATCAAAACTCCCAGCTGTGATCTTTAACGACATTCTTCCAGAACGCGAGTGCACTGTCGTAATTAAATGCAGCCATTGCAAAGCAGGACATCTGTGCGCGATTAGGAAATGTTCTGCAAAAAATGAATACAGTTTGCGTGTTTCGTTTTCGATATGACTTCATGTCAGTGTCACCAGCGTGAAATTTTGTGATGCATTTGGGAACGCAAGGTTCTAGAACTGTTCCACCTTCATTTATCATTGCTTTTGCAGTTGTATATTTTCACTTTTTTATCATGTATAGTTTTGATTTTTATTTAGTTTACTAACATACGGGGAAAGTACTATACAGTACTGGAGTCTGGAGTATTTCCTAACTACTGGAACACGCTGGTTTCAAGTAAGGCTTTTTAGTCGTGAATATTTCGATATATTGAACAGAATTCTCCATTTCCTCCTAGTACTTCAAACTGAGATTAACTGTTGAAAAAGTAATAAAGTAACTACTGATTTGAGAATCGAAGTAGTAAATTAAATAATGAATTTAAATCGTTTTCTCTGTGGTCTCGTGTCATATTTCTGAAAAATCGTATCGTCTTAATAGAACGTTGGAAGATTGGCTCATGCCAATGATTCTCGACTCTGCAAAAATTAGTTAAACAACCATCTTAAACAATCATGTAAGCCACTTTCGAAATAAAATGAAATGAGAGTATGGCATTGACGGCCGGGAGTCCCCAGCCGGGGAAGGTTGCCGCCGCGTTGCAAGTCTTTTCAGTTGACGCCAAATTGGGTGACTGGCATGTCGACGATGATGAAATGATAATGAGGATAAGCCAACACCCAGTCCCCTAGCGGAGAAAATCTCCGACGCGGCCGGAAATCGAACCTGGGTCTGCCGCATGGCAGTCTCACGCACTAACCACTTAGCTAAGGAGGTGGACTAGCCTATCCTGACAAAATGAAGTATCTCGACTGTCTCTTTATTTCACATTCCTAATATTTGATATGAGGAATATTTTGAAGCCAATCTCATTAGAATACCAAAAGTTGAGAACTAGTGACAAAATGTTAGGGCAACTTTGAATGGTACAAGAATGCGTTCACCAAAGCGAACGTCACAAACAGCCGAGAGTCAAATGTCGTCGGCGGCCCATTCAGAAGTGAGAGCTAGTCCTCCGGATAATGTCGCCCAGCCACTAGGTTTCCTACTTTCACATGTTTTCCTGTTTATTGCGCTTCAACCGCCTCTGAACGGAGAAAGAAAGGTACTTATGTCCATCACTCAGAAACATTTTCTCCCAAGGGTTCTCTGAGTGGTAAGTACGCTGCAGTTGTCACTTTCTTCAGCCACTTTATTTCGAGTTTCACCCAGATTTTTCAGGTTTTCATTTGTGAAATGTTGACTACAGCAGAGGAGGCTCTTAATATGGCGCTATGAAAATGAGATTCAAGAGAAAGGAAATGCGAAACTGCTATAAGTTTACGAAATGTCAGCGCATAAGTGACTCTGTAAGTATGTCGCATAAAAAATATTTTCCACGCATTTGGCAAAAATGGTTCAAATGGCTCTGAGCACTATGGGACTTAACATCTGTGGTCATCAGTCCCCTAGAACTTAGAACTACTTAAACCTAACTAACCTAAGGACATCACACACATCCATGCCCGAGGCAGGGTTCGAACCTGCGACCGTAGCGGTCGCGCGGTTCCAGACTGTAGCGCCTAGAACAGCTCGGCCACCCCGGCCGGCCGCATTTGGCATCTAAAGTGATATACACTCCTGGAAATTGAAATAAGAACACCGTGAATTCATTGTCCCAGGAAGGGGAAACTTTATTGACACATTCCTGGGGTCAGATACATCACATGATCACACTGACAGAACCACAGGCACATAGACACAGGCAACAGAGCATGCACAATGTCGGCACTAGTACAGTGTATATTCACCTTTCGCAGCAATGCAGGCTGCTATTCTCCCATGGAGACGATCGTAGAGATGCTGGATGTAGTCCTGTGGAACGGCTTGCCATGCCATTTCCACCTGGCGCCTCAGTTGGACCAGCGTTCGTGCTGGACGTGCAGACCGCGTGAGACGACGCTTCATCCAGTCCCAAACATGCTCAATGGGGGACAGATCCGGAGATCTTGCTGGCCAGGGTAGTTGACTTACACCTTCTAAAGCACGTTGGGTGGCACGGGATACATGCGGACGTGCATTGTCCTGTTGGAACAGCAAGTTCCCTTGCCGGTCTAGGAATGGTAGAACGATGGGTTCGATGACGGTTTGGATGTACCGTGCACTATTCAGTGTCCCCTCGACGATCACCAGTGGTGTACGGCCAGTGTAGGAGATCGCTCCCCACACCATGATGCCGGGTGTTGGCCCTGTGTGCCTCGGTCGTATGCAGTCCTGATTGTGGCGCTCACCTGCACGGCGCCAAACACGCATACGACCATCATTGGCACCAAGGCAGAAGCGACTCTCATCGCTGAAGACGACACGTCTCCATTCGTCCCTCCATTCACGCCTGTCGCGACACCACTGGAGGCGGGCTGCACGATGTTGGGGCGTGAGCGGAAGACGGCCTAACGGTGTGCGGGACCGTAGCCCAGCTTCATGGAGACGGTTGCGAATGGTCCTCGCCGATACCCCAGAAGCAACAGTGTCCCTAATTTGCTGGGAAGTGGCGGTGCGGTCCCCTACGGCACTGCGTAGGATCCTACGGTCTTGGCGTGCATCTGTGCGTCGCTGCGGTCCGGTCCCAGGTCGACAGGCACGTGCACCTTCCGCCGACCACTGGCGACAACATCGATGTGCTGTGGAGACCTCACGCCCCACGTGTTGAGCAATTCGGCGGTACGTCCACCCGGCCTCCCGCATGCCCACTATACGCCCTCGCTCAAAGTCCGTCAACTGCACATACGGTTCACGTCCACGCTGTCGCGGCATGCTACCAGTGTTAAAGACTGCGATGGAGCTCCGTATGCCACGGCAAACTGGCTGACACTGACGGCGGCGGTGCACAAATGCTGCGCAGCTAGCGCCATTCGACGGCCAACACCGCGGTTCCTGGTGTGTTCGCTGTGCCGTGCGTGTGATCATTGCTTGTACAGCCCTCTCGCAGTGTCCGGAGCAAGTATGGTGGGTCTGACACACCGGTGTCAATGTGTTCTTTTTTCCATTTCCAGGAGTGTATGTCACATACAGAAGGAAACGAAGAAAAGCGCCTAAGAATTGTTTAAAAGACAAAACACGTATCAAAGCGAGACCTATACGTCTGGGTTTGAGAAACTTAACTTTACACAGATGTTTATTCAGTAAGTTAAAAAAAGGATACCAGACAAAAATTGGTCACCTTCAGTTGACAACAGTTTTTTACCGTGCAATACCGCCTCTAAACTTCAAACGGCGTCAGTTAGGAAAGGACAGATTGCGTAAGATACTCCTAACTCCGACCGAACAGGCCTTGAAGGTACCTCCCGCCCCCCGTGTCATCCTCAGCCTATAGGCGTCACTGGATGCTAATACGCACACTGCTCTCCTGGCCATTGTCAGTTTTCGTGACCGGAGCCGCTACTTCTCAGTCTGGTAGCTCCTCAATTGGCCTCACGAGGGCCGAGTGCAGCCCGCTCGCCAACAGCAGTCGGCAAACCCGACTGGTGACGCATCCAAGTGCTAACCAAGCGCGACAGTGCTTAACTTCGTTTATGTGACGGAAACCGGTATTACCACTACAGCAAGGCCACTGGCTATAAGATTCTTCAGGAATGCCAATATTTAGCTGAAGATGCTCTTTGATGATGAGATCTGTTGGAGCTACGAAACTGTGGGGATGTTGATTGCAACGTGCCACTAACTGTTCCAAAGACTATCCGACATTTCCTGTGGAATTGAGATCAGGCAATCTAGTAGGCGAATCGATGTGCGATAGAGTGCCTGACTGTTCGTCACAATAGTAACATATCATACGAGAAGAGGCAAAAAAGTGTTTCGTCGTAACACGCTGCACGCCTGTAGTCACCTACTGTCCAGTATCTGTATATTTTGGCCCGTTGAAGAGTGCGGGTCTGTGTGTCGCTATGAGCCCTGGCCTTTTACGAGGTAAACTTCAAATGTCAGTAACATGCTGATCCCTTCGTAATTGTCGCTCGGAAAGCGGCTGAGATGGGCACGCACTCTCCGACGGCAGCAGTTCTTGTAGGGGTTCAAATGGCTCTGAGCACTATGGGACTTAACATCTGTGGTCATCAGTCCCCTAGAACTTAGAACTACTTAAACCTAACTAACCTAAGGGCATAACACACATCCATGCCCGAGGCAGAATTCGAACCTGCGACCGTAGCAGTCGCGCAGTTCCGGACTGAGCGCCTAGAACCGCTAAACCACCGCGGCCGGCTGTAGGGGTTCAAACAGGTTGTCAGTGATTAGGCATGATACCCCTCTCTGATTCATATTGGTTAGGATCTCTGACGATCACTGTTCTTACGCCGTGCTCCATGGTTGCGTGTGGTACACCGTTCGTTACAGACAAATTTGACAGTAAATGTTGATACACGAACAAATAGGACAGCTAAACTGCCAATGCGGTAATGGGCACGTCCATCACTATATCTCCCTTTGTCCATTCTTTTTCACGTCTCCATGTGAAGCTGATTTATGACAGGGTGCACTGTCATGCTGATAGGACCACAGTCTCCGAACTGTTCCACTACTGTCGGCAGCACACAACGCTATAAAATGCGTTCATACTCCTACGCATTTAGAGTTTTCTTAAACGAAATAATGGGACCAGACTATAACCAAAGAAACAACCATATATTGTAGCATCCGGCAAACCCAAATCTTTCCATCGGATTGGCACAGGGTCCAGCGTGATTCATCACTCTAAATCCCTCATTTCGAGTCATCCACTCTTCAGTAGCGTCGCTTTTTACACCAGATCAAACGGCGTGTAGCATAGACTACAGAGATGTGTGTGACTTATGAGGAACTGATCGACTATTGTACCTCATTATTTTTAACGACCTATGTATAGTGATTCTGCTAGCTGGACTGCTGTAGCATTTGGAATTCACGAATGACTCTTTCCATTAATTTCATGCGAATTTTTACAAACACTCTCCACAATTTTCGATCGTCCCTGATCGTCAGTATATGCCTAGTCTAGGTTTAGTCGTCGTTATTTCTTCGCGTTTCCACTTCATAATCACAACAGCTTTAGATTGGTTGCAATGTTCCTGATGCATTTGTTACTCAGGTGACAGTCAATGACTAGTCCAAGTTCGAAGTCACTGAACCCTCCTGACCAACCCCTTCTGCCGTTATTGATTCCCTACTGACAGCACAATATTCCTGGCTTCCTTTAGTACTGCTGGGTTCGCCTCTCGTGGCATCTAGTGTCCACTTCAGCGCTACATACGAATGTTCGGGTAATTTTGATCAAATAGTGTACACACTTCACTCCCATGACCTACCCTAAGCAATGAAGGGTCATGTGAACACTTGTTGGTTGGTTGATTTGGGGGACGGGACCAAACAACGTGGTTATCGCTCCCATCGAATAAGGAAAGGGTTTGGACGAAATCGGCCGTGCCCTTTGAAAGGAACCATCCCAGCATTTGCCTGAAGCGATTTAGGCAAATCACAGAAAACCTAAATCAGGACTGCTGGTCACGCGTTTGAACCGTCGCTTGAGACCAAATGCGAGTCCAGTGTGCTAACCACTGCTCCACCTTGCTCGGTGAACGCTTGTTACCAGTTCTGCGTTCAAAAGCGACCAATTTGTCCTTTTAAGGGAGGTACTAATATTTCGTTCTGTAATCTTAGCTGGAAACGATCGAACAGTTCAGAAGTAGCCATTTTCTGCTGTTGAGTTTTGAATTTATAGTTGATTCTGAGGTTTACGGCTATTGCTCGTCGCAGCTTGCATGAATTATGAGTGTAGAAAATTGCTGGTTACCTTCTCTGCGCTCAACCCTACCTTTGGGCGGCAGACAGACGGGCCGGATGCGCTTGCTGAAGTTGACGGGTTTGCGTAGGCGCAGCAACGCGATGTCGTGGTTCCATGTGTTGTCTTCGAAGTTTCGGTGTCGGATCACCGAGGAGACCGCGCGCATTATGGCCGGCGTCTCCGTTGTCGACGTCTGGTCATGGTCACCCAGGAAGATGCGGATCTTTGACCGCTTCAGTCTGCAGAATACGTGACACCAACAGATAAATCTCTGTAGCCATGTCTCAGCAAACATTCGTTGCATGATTCTCATCAAGAGCAAGGCTTTACGAATTTTCAAACAAAAATTAAAAAGTGTAACTACTCTTGACAACAGATATTTGTCTCTTACTGAATATACTATGTTCTTGTCGAAAAATAACTTAATTCTATTGTTTCATGTACAAAGCACATATTTTTGTTGTAATGTTTGGTTTCTGCCACATTGGGCCATCTTCATATCACTATGTAGAGACGAAGATACCAATTACCAGAATCAGCTGTTGCGCATCCTGAAAACTGAGTGAAATTATAAAGTAAGATCAATGTTTCTCCTGCTGACACACTGCCCCTTTCTGTTAATTATTTTGTGTATTGTTTCGTACAAGCACGAACGCGATTCACACTAGCAACTTTTATCGAACAGCTTTGGTGCAAACATAATTTCCCAGAACTGTCATCATTATTTAGCTTTAAGGTCTTTTGCATGGTGATAATGGCCAAGACTTCATTCGTGATGTTAGTTTGAAACAACAAATGGAAACCCATGTTCTTCGCACGAAAAGGGAAACCGAAGAAAACAGTTATTTCAATCGTGTGCAGGCAGTTACAGAACACCTTTGGCGACAATGTGTGGAAACTTTGTGTGTGTGTGTGTGTGTGTGTGTGTGTGTGTGTGTGTGTGTGTGCGCGCAAGACTCATCAGCCATTTTATTACCGTTTTGTTTTTATTGAAATATTTGGAGAACTGAAGTACCAATCGTTGTGCCATTTTTTCACATAAGGCGTTTACAGTGCTGTTATGTTCTCGGCACTCTGTTGCATGATTATAGACTTGTTATAAGCCGCGACTCATAGAGAAAATGTTTCAAACATTCATTACTCATGGTCTTCGTCCCAAGCAGTTCTGGAGTTTTAAGTGCCATGAGTCAAGATATCCTTCATTTAGTTTGTTTGGTAAGCAGAGTGCATGTAAGCTTTTGTTTGTATCAAAAAAACAAAAATGGTTCAAATGGCTCTGAGCACTAAGGACATCACACACATACATGCCCGAGGCAGGATTCGAACCTGCGACCGTAGCAGTCGCGCGTTTCCGGACTGAAGCGCCTAGAACCGCACGGCCACTGCAGCCAGCTATCAATAAAACATCTTTGTAATGGAAGGAAATAATTTGGGTTTCAAAAGGAGAGTAGAAATTGAAAGCAGTGTGATCAAAGTGTGTCATATCGATCCATCTGAAATATTTATCAAAAATTCTTAGTTTGAAACAGAAGAAAAGAAAAATGTCAGGCCGGCCGCGGTGGACGAGCGGTACTAGGCGCTTGAGTCCGGAACCGCGTGACTGCTACGGTCACAGGTTAGAATCCTGCCTCGGGCATGTATGTGTGTGATCTCCTTAGCTTAGTTAGGTTTAAGTAGTTCTAAGTTCTAGGGGACTGATGACCTCCGATGTTAAGTCCCATAGTGCTCAGAGCCATTTGAACCATGTGGAAAATGTCAGTGTATTCAAATGTGGTAAGACCATGGCTGATGTCCGCCACGCCAGCATTGTTTATCAGTTAGCAAACAGAGAAATCTGTTGTAGGAGTTGTTATTTCTTCCTTGGCAGAGCCGGGAATTCTATAGTAAACTTTGCAGCATCTGATCCCAGGAATAGTATTGTGTAAGGAACAGAAGTTAACATCATATTTTTTCCTTGAATTTAATTTTATTATTCTCTTGTAAAAATTTAAAAGGAATAAGAAATAGTTTTTATTGACTACATTTCTACTAGTGAACATATTACTACTGTTTTTCAGTGTTTGTATTATCATAAATAAAACGTAGAGCCCGGTATTAATGTCACCTGAAACAAAAATATTTTTATTGGCACATATAACTAGTCAGTTGCCTCGTGTGGCACCAAGGACATTTTTCATGAATAATTTATTCTCTAATCTGTAAACATATTTCTTTACAGTGTAGAGGTGAAGAGCATAATTCTCTGCCATGGGATCTTTTTTTTTTTTTTTTTTTTTTGTGCAAGTGAGTAATGTGCAGAAGGAGATACTTTTTTTATTCTCTTGAAAAATTAGAGGTTTGGAACTTCTAAAGGTTGAGTTTTCCACTCAAGGCCCACTACGCATGAATGCGAACGTTTATGATGTAGTCAATGCGCAACATTATCGCATTAGACCACGGCTAGGTCATTTACGCTCATTGTGAAGCACAGCCCATCTCCCAGGTCGCATTGGAGTCGGATTTTTCACATGTCATACACTCCTGGAAATTGAAATAAGAACACCGTGAATTCATTGTCCCAGGAAGGGGAAACTTTATTGACACATTCCTGGGGTCAGATACATCGCATGATCACACTGACAGAACCACAGGCACATAGACACAGGCAACAGAGCGTGCACAATGTCGGCACTAGTACAGTGTATATCCACATTTCGCAGCAATGCAGGCTGCTATTCTCCCATGGAAACGATCGTAGAGATGCTGGTTGTAGTCCTGTGGAACGGCTTGCCATGCCATTTCCACCTGGCGCCTCAGTTGGACCAGCGTTCGTGCTGGACGTGCAGACCGCGTGAGACGACGCTTCATCCAGTCCCAAACATGCTCAATGGGGGACAGATCCGGAGATCTTGCTGGCCAGGGTAGTTGACTTACACCTTCTAGAGCACGTTGGGTGGCACGGGATACATGCGGAGGTGCATTGTCCTGTTGGAACAGCAAGTTCCCTTGCCGGTCTAGGAATGGTGGAACGATGGGTTCGATGACGGTTTGGATGTACCGTGCACTATTCAGTGTCCCCTCGACGATCACCAGTGGTGTACGGCCAGTGTAGGAGATCGCTCCCCACACCATGATGCCGGGTGTTGGCCCTGTGTGCCTCGGTCGTATGCAGTCCTGATTGTGGCGCTCACCTGCACGGCGCCAAACACGCATACGACCATCATTGGCACCAAGGCAGAAGCGACTCTCATCGCTGAAGACGACACGTCTCCATTCGTCCCTCCATTCACGCCTGTCGCGACACCACTGGAGGTGGGCTGCACGATGTTGGGGCGTGAGTGGAAGATGGCCTAACGGTGTGCGGGACCGTAGCCCAGCTTCATGGAGACGGTTGCGAATGGTCCTCGCCGATACCCCAGGAGCAACAGTGTCCCTAATTTGCTGGGAAGTGGCGGTGCGGTCCCCTACGGCACTGTGTAGGATCCTACGGCCTTGGCATGCATCCGTGCGTCGCTGCAGTCCGGTCCCAGGTCGACGGGCACGTGCACCTTCCGCCGACCACTGGCGACAACATCGATGTACTGTGGAGACCTCACGCCCCACGTGTTGAGCAATTCGGCGGTACGTCCACCCGGCCTCCCGCATGCCCACTATACGCCCTCGCTCAAAGTCCGTCAACTGCACATACGGTTCACGTCCACGCTGTCGCGGCATGCTACCAGCGTTAAAGACTGTGATGGAGCTCCGTATGCCACGGCAAACTGGCTGACACTGACGGCGGTGGTGCACAAATGCTGCGCAGCTAGCGCCATTCGACGGCAAACACCGCGGTTCCTGGTGTGTCCGCTGTGCCGTGCGTGTGATCATTGCTTGTACAGCCCTCTCGCAGTGCCCGGAGCAAGTATGGTGGGTCTGACACACCGGTGTCAATGTGTTCTTTTTTCCATTTCCAGGAGTGTATGTAATTCGTTTCAGAGAAATTTCTCAGCACCAAAGTGAACTGCCGTGTACAATGGCATATTGATGGAAGGGACAATCTCGGAATGTATCTGCGGATAAGGAACACGAGGTGGCAGCTCATTTGTCAGTTCAGTGCTGGACAACAAAAGTTCGTGAGCAGCCACTTATTATGGAGTAGAAAAACTACAGCTAGGTACGTGTGCAGCGTCACACAGCAAATGCGTTCCGGACACACTATCAATGGGAAGATTCATGTTTCGGTAGGCTAAAGTTTAAAATCTGTGCTGCACCTCTAGTCTTGAGTTTCATATTTAATGAACTGAAACAACACGTCATTGTTAACGGAGAAAAACCTTCAGATGTAAAAGCAGCTTCGGGTATACCCCAAACTTTATGCGAAAATTGGCCTTGTTTATAGAAAAGCAGAAACACTAGGAAACTGTAGCGAAATGTAGGAATATCTTCAGAAGACCGATGATCCGTGCATGAATTGTCAGCTGACCATGAAAATTAACAAATGGAACATATTGCGTATAAACAGACGGAAAAGTTCGTTATTGTTTGACTGCACAACTTCTGAACTAGTCACTGGAATCAGTCACATCCATTAAATATCCGGACGTAAGCTTGTAACGCCGGAACTAGTGATTTGGAACAGAAGAACCGCATAAGGCTAATTAGAAGAAAGACGGATGCTAGACATAGATTCATTGATAGAAACCTGTGGAAATATGGTTCACTCACGAAAGACGTAGCATTCGACCGATATCTGCGTATTGCTCCTGAGTCTGAGATGCTTGCTTTGTACGGAGGCAGCAGAGGTCTACAGAAGAGATGATGACGTTTGGTTTATGGGGCGCTCAACTGCGTGGTTATCAGCACCCGTACAATTATCCAATCTTTGCTCAGTCCAATTTCGCCACTTTCCTGGATGATGATGAAATGATGAGGACAACACAAACACCCAGTCATCTCGAGGCAGGTGAAAATCCCTGACCCCGCCGGGAATCGAACCCGGGACCCCGTGCTCGGGAAGCGAGAACGCTACCGCGAGACCACGAGCGGCGGACATGTCTACAGAAGAGTAGAGTGTTTTGTGACGTGTTCGATCAGTAGGCGGGACCGTTCGGAGGTGCTTATCTAACTCAACTGGCAGACGCCACAGGAGGGACAATAACCGTCATGTTGTGCTTTACTGCTAAAATTGCGAGAGCGTGAATTTCTACAAGTTTCACCCAATGTATTGCTGCCTCCCACATATATCTCGCTAAAAGGCCATGATGGATGGAAGATGCCATTTACTATGCGGGGAGGAGCTGAGCCCCTTCTGCTGCTTGTTTCTACTAATGGGCCAATACAAGGGTCTCCAGATGCCTGAGTATCAATTATTAATTCAAAATAAAGGAACATATCCTATGGCCTTTAAGCTGATCGGTAGCTATCGTTTATTTAAAAGCAGGTTTGCACCACGGTATTGTTAAAAGAAAACCGTCTCTCACATGTAAATATATCTGATGGCTGTTGCTAATATGTATTTATATGACATGGGATTAATCAATTGTCGAAATGATAACAAAAAGAATTCGTTTACTATACACTTATTTTATAAAGATCTGTTACATACATGGGAGAAGCTAAACATGGGGAAAGTCCTAGTACAAAAGTAACAAGAAACACATGAAGTATTAAACTGTCTCCGTTATAAGTAATGTACGTGTAGTGGGTCTGCAAGATATTGGGACGGGCAATGTAAAATGGGCGTTGCTTCCAGAGATAGTGACTTTAAATGATGTCGCAGAAATAACTGCATTACCCTTAGCATTATGGCGAGGTTAGAAATGCACCAGGGTTAATACGGGCACCGAGCAAGTTATCGAGCAAGTCATGGTTACTCGAAATTCCCAGTGACAATTGTTCACTCCCGGATAGCAAAAGAATTGAAACGAAAAATTAAGAATCATGACTACGCCTGTGAAAGGACTCTAACTGGATCGCAAGGTTAACCGTCACACGATGCCGATCTCCGCTACTTCCTACAACTGCAGCGAGAACGGTCACCATTTTGGCTGCTGCCTCGGATCTCGACCGAGCGCCAAGTGCTCTCCATCGATCTCAGGACCAGAGAGCTGCTGTCCTTAGACACCAAAAGTTCTCCCCGTCGCTTTCCAACAGTTTAATACTTTATACATTTCGTGTCATTTTTGTACGAAGACTTTCGCTGTGTTTATTTTCTCCTATGTGCACAGATGTCTATGAAATAAATGTCTAGGAATCTAATTCTTCTTGGTGTCATTTCGTTAGTTAATTAATCCCATGTCGTTTGAATGTAGACTAGCCAAGGCCATGATGTAACCTAGCCAACGCCATCAGCCATACTTATGTGTGAAGGACATTGTTTTCTTTTGACGATTCCGTGGTACAAATCATCTTTTAAATAACAGATACCTTTCGATCAACCTAAATGCCATAGGACATATTTCTTTATTTTGTGTTAGTCATTGATGCTCAAGCACCTGGCGACCGTCGTACCGTCTCATTGACAGAAACAAACAGCAACAGGATGCTCAGTTCCTCCTCACATAGTAACTCACGTGTTTCAAGGTAAATTTGGAGTGATATAAGCCAGGACGAACGCGTACCATGATTCGTTTATTCCGCGAAACACTGGCGACAGGATGTTCCAGGTAAAGGGTAAACGACAGTGTTGCCCTCTGTCACACAGTGGAAGGTGGCTTGCGGACTGTAGATGTATATGTAGATATACAATCCTCTCCTCCGTCAGTGAACCATCATTAAATCACTCGCTTCTTGAAAGAATCTAACTCCCATGTATAAACAGCTTCAAATGTTAATATGTTACATATTTGACGTAAAATACATAACGAGAAAAAGGTTCGAAAAGGTTTGAAATTAGGTTTAAAGTTCGTTGGTAGTCGCTAGTGCTCTCAGTCTCAAATACTGGATTAATATATACTGATCAGCCAAAACTTTATGACCACTGTCCACCCCTATGTTGAATGCCTCCTGGGGCGTTGCCGGCACGTGACGCGGTAGGAAAAATAAGTATTCTGAGCGTAAACGGACGTGGGATCACCCTAGCGAAGATACGGGCTGCAAAAGGGGAAACATATTGAGATAAGCGACTTTGATAAAGGGCAGATTATTATTACACAAAATCTGTGAACGTGTATCTCGAAAACGGCAAAGCTGGTCGTATATGCAACAGCTACTGTCGTGAGCACCTACGGAAAGAAGTAGAAGGACGGTGAAACTTCCAATAGGCGCTAATTGGTTGGACGTCCACGACTCTTCACAGAAAGTAGGGTTCGGAGGCTTGTCTGCTCTGTAAACTAGGATAGACGGTGATCTGTGGCATCTCTGCTGGAAGAGCACAATTTTGGTTCACGCACAAGTGTTTCGGAGCACACGGTGCATCGTACATTGTTGAACATGGGCCTCTGCAGCAGACCACACATGCGTTGTTGACCCAACGACGTCGTCAGTTACGATTGCAGCGGGCACAGGACCATCGGGATTCGACCGTCAATAAATGGAAACGTCTTAGCTTTCCGGGTGATTCACATTTTTGCTACACTAGGTCAATGGTCGTCTTTACAGACGCCGCCATCGATGTGAACGGCGGCTCGAAACGCGCAGCGCGCTAGGGAGACACGCTGGTGGGAGCAGTATTATGCTATGGCAGACATTCTCCTGCGCTTGCATGGGACCTATGGTAGTAATCAAAGACACGCTGAGAGCTGCAAATCACCTACATCACTTCATGCTTGATGTCTTCTCCGACGTCTATCTCATCTTTCAGCAGTATAGTTGTTCGTGTCTCGCCGGCCGAAGTGGCCGTGCGGTTAAAGGCGCTGCAGTCTGGAACCGCAAGACCGCTACGGTCGCAGGTTCGAATCCTGCCTCGGGCATGGATGTTTGTGATGTCCTTAGGTTAGTTAGGTTTAACTAGTTCTAAGTTCTAGGGGACTAATGACCTCAGCAGTTGAGTCCCATAGTGCTCAGAGCCATTTGAACAATTTTTGTTCGTGTCTCGGAGCCAAAACCGTGCTACAGTTATCTGAAGAGGATTATAGTGACCTGTGCGTAGACATCTAGTGACATATGCCTTCACAAACCTACCAAAAGACTTTCGGATCCCTGATTCGCAGAACCAATTATGTATTACTTTCCAAAGACGGACAAACAAGCTAATACGCAAGTAGTCATAATGTTTTGGCTCACCAGTGTATTCTGGATATTTGGTGCCGTCAATTAAGCTGCTTCAAGTCAAAGAGTTTCTAACTGTAATATTTGTCTTACCGTGTTAGAATTTTAACGCAAGATGAAGAAACAGTATTGGTTGCAGAGATGTATTTATTATTTCTAAAGTGTTGGGTACCTAGCTTTCTGTCTAATATTCAGAAAATCAGCTTGAATCAGACGAAACTCGTCATTGGTAAATAAGTAATAAATTCAGCCCTGCAACCAGGACAGACTGTTTCTTCGTCGTATGTTGCCGGTTGATGGTACACCAACCAGTACTGTTTGTTAGAAATCGTTTAACATAAGGGTATACTGTACATCTTAATGGGTAGATTACGACAGCAATTTAAATTCGATTAATAATTACAGGAAATACTGCAAATCGAATTTTCGTTGCCGCTCGAAGCCGTTAGATACGCAACCTCCAACTGGTACCGTGTTCTGGGACAGTCGCTTAGTAATATAGATAACAATTGTCTTTTCAGTAAACTCTTCTTTCGATAACAAGTTTGTTTGTGTGGCCATCGTCCGCAGCAAGGATATAATACGTGTTTTGTAAATAAAATTGCCTTTTCCTTTAGCATACACAACAGACAATTCTATACAAAAATACACCCCAAAACTGACAAAAACAGAGACATATACCAGAAAGCAGGTATATATCAACTACAGTGTAACACTTGTGAAATGACATACATAGGACAAACAGGTAAAACATTTAACGTAGATACAAAGAACACACGAGAGCCTAGAAATATGGGACAAACCACTCCACATTTGCAGAACACCTAAGATAAAATGTCCACAAACCAACCACTAGAGAAGATGACATGAAAAAATTAGAATCAACAATAGAAACACCTCCTAACCATGCAAGAAAATTGTCACATACAGGGCACTACAGTCTGGAACCGCGCGACCGCCACGGTCGCAGGTTCGAACCCTGCCTCGGGCATGGATGTCCGTGATGTCCTTAGGTTAGTTAGGTTTAAGTAGTTCTAAGTTCTAGGGGACTGATGACCTCAGCAGCTAAGTCCCATAATGCTCAGAGCCATTTGAACCATTTTGCACAGAAAACCAAAGCAGAAGGGAAAATCCTGTTGAACGACCAAGTACACATGCCAAGCAATTCATTATTTACACTAATAGATAAAATAATAGAATAACGTTCGCAAAAAGGATTAATATAATAATACTGTCCAATATAGTAATAATAGAACCCAACATCTTTACACTCACTCATCCATGACCCCCTCCACAAAATGATGAAACGAAAAGCCAAATCAGCTGTCACAGAAGTTTTCAACCACTCACTAGCAGCTTATCAACCCCCCGCCCCCCCAAAAAAATCTCTTGGGTTCTATCCCCCTCACTCTCACTCATACACACACACACGGTATAAACATCATAAATAGAAGTTAGTGTCGAACATAGACTTCGTTAGGTTGGCACGAAATAGGTAAACATACCACAGAAGATGAAACACGTAATGGAGTCGCAATATTTACTTTTTGAAAAACAGTGCACGGAGAAATAGTTCTATCGAGTGACAAAAGAACAATAGTACACCACAAAAAAGAGTGAGAAACATGGTGAACAGTGTGAGGAAGGCCAGATATGGCAGTGATAAAAGTGGTAGTGCGATTCTCCAGACCAGATTTGAGGAAATGCAGATCAGAAAATCGTAATTACTTTTTTACAAAAAAAATCGCGAAGTGAGCTGTTTAATAATCTAAAACTAACTAAACTGTATCGTGATAGATCCCACTGATGATGCCTTAGAACAGGAGAAGGCGAAACGCGTATGGGATAAATAAAGTAACTAGCAGCAGGAAAAGGCAGTTTAGTAAATAAAACAAGTATCTTCTTTCGATGCCTCTCAAACGCCATGAAAAAAGAGGAATTTCCATATTAAGAACCGTTGGTGCCTTATTATCCCATTAAATGAAAAATGTGTATAAAGCAGTTACATCCTTTAACTAAACAGAAAATAATTTGTCTTATGCAGGGTGTTTCCGTAAGAGCATGCAAAAGTTTTAGAGGGCACAGAGGATGCTCCACTCAACAATTTGAGGTAGGGAACCTGGGGTTGCAGGAGCCACCTTAAGGAGTTAATAGGAATAAAATCACATTCTCTGTACTTTATTACTTACATTACTTAATTGCAAATACCATTATTGACAAAATGATCGTACCGTTTGTACTGTACCTCACCAAATATGCCGAAACTGATGGCGATCAGTGTCATTTCAAGTACGACTGCGTCGAAAAAGTTTCTGGCGCGCCGTGACAAATATCCTTGGTATGTTTCGAATCACACGACAGGCAGCTACAATTCTGGCAACTGATTCTATCTCCGTGTCTAATACACAAGTAACTTTAGATATCCCCATAGGAAATAATCAAAGAGGACACAGGTCAGGTGACCTCGCAGGCCATGGAGTAAGACCTCACTTCCAATCCATCGACTAGAAAATACAGCATTGGGAGGGTTTAGAGTATCCACAATCAAGTGAGGCAGTGCACCGTCATGTTGTAGCCACATCATCTCACGAACTGCCAAGGGTACGTTCTCCAACAAGCAAGGTAAAACTCTCTGCGCGAACCTCAAGTACAGGTGGCCATACACACGGCTAGGTAGAATCTATGGCCCAATTAGATTGACGCCTACAACGACGGCCAAGAACGTGCATGTAAATAAACAGGACAGTACGTGTAAACTTGTACACATGTTAGTTGTAAATAAGCTGGGGAACAGTAATGCTTGACAAAAAAAAAAAAAAAAAAAAAAGGTTCAAATGACTCTGAGCACTATGGGACTTAACATCTTAGGTCATCAGTCCCCTAGAACTTAGAACTACTCAAACCTAACTAACCTAAGGACATCACACACATCCATGCCCGAGGCAGGATTCGAACCTGCGACCGTAGCAGTCCCGCGGTTCCGGACTGCAGCGCCTAGAACCGCACGGCCACCGCGACCGGCGCTTGACAAAACATTAGACAATTTTATTTCCATATCTCCTGAAGCTGGCTTCTCCGACCCCAGGTTCCCTACAGCAAATTGTTGAGTGGCGCATTCTCTACGTCCTTTTACATTTTTGCACGCTTTTACGCATAACCTGCGTGTTGTATTACCTGCCCAAAACTTGTGCCGATGTACACTGCAGCTCAGCAAATATATTCGGAGCCGGCCGGAGTGGCCGTGCGGTTCTAGGCGCTACAGTCTGGAGCCGAGCGACCGCTACGGTCGCAGGTTCGAATCCTTCTTCGGTCGTGGATGTGTGTGATGTCCTTAGGTTAGTTAGGTTTCATTAGTTCTAAGATCTAGGCGACTGATGACCTTAGAAGTTAAGTCGCATAGTGCGCAGAGCCAAATATATTCGGTTGTCAGCTTTGAATACCATAAGGGATAAGAATATCGAATAAATTCATGGCGTTATACGGAGTACAGGAATGAAATGAAGTAGCGCTCTTCGCAGAAGACGAAGCCACATTTGGTTAACCAGGCACCCCGACAGTGAGCTGGTGAAGTATGGCACGGAGTGTAGTGTGCAGCATACCTGCGGACGCAGTGTGCGGCGGTGAGCACGTAGTCGCCGTTGAGCAGCGAGGCGCCGCATTGGAACCGGCCGTTGTAGACGAGGCGCGCCACCCACGGGTAGCGATTCACGCCCGTCGGCCGCCCCCCTACGATGCGCACCTCGTGGTTGGCCACGCCGCACTCTGCAACAGCCGGCACACATACAGCTACTGTACAGTAGCAGCGCCAGGCCTAGCGCCACGGAAACCTACCCGTGTCGCTAGGGACAGGGCAGGCGGTGAGGGCGCACCACGGCAAACCTCTGCCTCACCCCTCAACGCTCCACCGGTAATGCCGTCAAGCTGGTACTAGGCAAAGCTGCGTTATTGCTAAGGTCATATGTGGCGGTGAACAGTTTTACTTCTAGAGACGTAAATATCGAAGACGTTACACAAGCAGTGCTAGCTAATCGTTACTTCTTAGTTTTTGTAACAAAAAAAAAAAAAAAAGAAAGAAAAATATAAACTCGTGCTCTGAGAGTTCCTTACTAACTTAATTATGTATACAGACACTTCATCCAAATATTGGCGATTGCTTGCTATTGACATTGATAGTGGCAAGATATCAGTCCCGGGAATGTTTTAATTTTAAGTTTCAAGTCGAATTACAAGTGACAAAAGAAAATTTTTTGTGTGATATATCCGAAAATTAAGAACTTCCTGATTTTTCCCCCTTACTTGCAATGCAACCTTGTTTCTTGCCAAATTTCAGGATGTAAGTAAACAGTAAGTATCCCACAGGTTTCAATGAGTGTGTTTGCAGATTAGAGTCCTGCATGACCGAGTAAGCGAGCACAAAATACGAGGTGGGGCGAGCACACCCTACCTGGATAGGCTACCCGCACCAGTTCTTGTGACCGAGCATAGAAGCCGTGACCGAATACGTAGCACATGACTTCAAACACATTTACACGTGTTATTATCCGTGTGACACTGCAGCCAGTACGGGCTTCTCATTTGTGGTGTGTCTCTCTCTGTAATCATGCAGCGCGAGGAAGCCAATGTAGTAAGACGTAAGATTGAAACCAATGTTTACACATTAAAGAAACCAAGGTCTAAAAAGCCAAGTATGGAGTACATTTCTGTTGATTGTAGATGAAAACAGTGCGTCTACTGGGTACGTATCGTGCATAAACGGCTCCACTTTATTGTTTTCCCAGTCGGGAACCACTCATTTAAAGAAACACAGCTGCAAGAAACCTCACAAAGATCGTTTCTTTGGCCGTCCTTCCGTAATCTTAATATGCTTGAAATAAGTGAAAAGCAGGAAATTCTTAGCAATGTGCGACAAATGTGTGCTACGTACGCAGTATTCCATTAACGTAAAACACCTCGTTTTTATGGGAACAGGGGTCGTGTTGTTTGGGGGGAGAGACCAAACAGCGAGGTCATCGGTCTCTTACGGGAACGTTTCGATGATCTCGATATCAGTTCTGTATTACTTGTCTCTTTTGTTTATAATCATAGATCCTTCAAGTACTGTGTCATCACCACCCACAAAGAGAGATCGTTTCAAGGAATGGAGGAACAACAGATCATTCGCAGCAGGTGAAGTAGATCTGTACATTTTAATGCACCCCGGAGATGATGATGACATCTTAAAGTGATGGAGCAGACATGAAACAGATCTGCCAGATTTGGCTGCAGTTGCAAGACGTATTTTATGCATCCCAGCAACAAGCGCATCTAGTGAAAGCTGCTTTAGTAAAGCCGGAATATTACTAACAAATTGCCGCAGCCAATTAAATCCGGAACGCGTTAGTGATTTACTGCTGATCAACAATAACTATAATTCTGTTTATGTTGCAAACAATTGAAAAATACAACAAGCTACGTCTGTAAATGTTAAATGTTCTTTGTATGCTTTCTTTATGAAGATGGTTGTCTTCTAGATTATAGGGAAAGCACTTATTTAATGTTTCCTATAAATGAAAGGAAAAATATATCATTTGTTTGGAAATGAGACTCGTCTCCTATCCGTGATTGTATTGAAATATCATTTTACTTTCCAGGTGCTTTATGAATTTAGCTGTGTCACGTACCCGTTCTTGGAAACGTTACTTTTGTATTAAAAGAGAGAGAGAGAGAGAGAGAGAGAGAGAGAGATAAATACACTGTGTGTGTGTGTGTGTGTGTGTGTGTGTGTGTGAGAGAGAGAGAGAGAGAGAGAGAGAGAGAGAGAGGCGTTTGGTTTGTACAGTAGAGTACAGTGCAGCGAGCCGGGGCGAGGCGAGGTGAGACGTCAGCGGTGACCGGTCATGCTCGGTTATCCGCGTGTCCGGAATCCAGACAACAGACATGGGGCGAGTACGTGGCCGAGCCGAGTCGCATGGAGCCGGACACGAGCGGCTCGGTCCCCCCGTCAACAGGCGAGCCGTGACCGGTCAAACACTGAGCGTTGCAGCACTCTATTGCAGATATCAAAACATATGACAAAAGCCCGTATCTTTTAACTGCGCTGACTTACAAGCTTAACATTTTTACACAACAAAAGGACTATAGACCTTAGTATGTAATTTCAGCTTGATACATCTATCCGTTCCTGAGGAAAAGGGGTCTCAATAGACAGTTGGAGAGACATATAGTCGGATAACAAAGCACAAAAAAATTTTCTTATAAAATAATTACGAAGTAAGAATGTCCGGATTTTTTTCATTAGTTTTACTGTGAAATGCTGATTCCTGCTAAATTTCATGCTTCTAGGTCAACGGGAAGTACACTACAGGTTTTGATGAGCTAGTTTCTGAGTTTCAAAATATGTGATATAAATGGCCGTATCTTTTGATGCGTTGACTTAGATGCATCAGTTTTCACCACCGCTAAGGAATCGCAGGCCTCAATATGTGACATCAATTTCAACTTGAGACATCTACCCGTCTTTGAGAGAAACGGTTTTTAACAGTCGGAGAGACAAACAGACAGACAAACGGAAAACAAAGCGATCCTATAATGGTTCCGTTTTTACCGGCTGAGGCACGAAATCCTAAAAATTAAGTAGATATCAGTAAAATCTAGTAGTTCTGTCGTTTTTGAATCTCTTAATTAATCCTTCCGCGGCCGCATTTTTTCCCCATCTAGCGACGCAACGAAGTTAATTTCTTTTGGACCGTATTAGGATTGTGATCAACTGACTTTATTAAATTCTTGACAATTTAATTTTTATATTTTAGTACAAAAAATTATGGTGGTAAGTACTTTTCCCACTGCCCTTTTGTGAGCTGTTATGGCTTGACCTTATACAAGCTTCGAAATACCCTTGATGACGCTAAACATCAGTATCAGGCGACTCGCTATGCGCTGGTTTTAAAATTTGGCAACTTCCGCTCGTTCCCATCAGTATATTAATACGTAGCAAGTCACAGCACAGTAGTATGTTCTGTAGAAACTTTCACAACTGACAACAGCAGTGACCTCAGAAGAGATAGGTGCAGATTGCTGCAAATTTTTTTAAATAGCTGGTACAGTCTACTACCACTAGATGTCAGGCACATCCACAGGTTGTAACACATATTCCCATGAGCGCAGTGAAACACTTAAATAGGTTCTAAGTTTGCGTACCGCAGTCCACATAAAGAAATATTACTTTTGAAATAAGTATACTTCTCTTGTCTCGTGCAAAAATTACTTTGGTGGTAACCTTACTAACGGTAGCCATACTAGCACCAGGCCTTCAAAACAACGTTATTCAGTGGTATGTATACTTCCCACTAACCTCCCGGATGATGCCCTCTCTCCCTCCATTTATCGCTCCTATCAACTCTGATCCTCACTTCCCCCTCCCTTTCTCTGTCATTCTCCTGGAATCGCTCTCCCCACCCCCCTTTCCATCCTGTTTTTTTCCCTGCCTACCCTCTCTCTGCCTCCCTTCTCTCCCCTGATTCCTTTTGCATTCCCCTCCTCTGCCTTTCCCCACTCCCTCTCGTGTCTGCCCTGCCTCCCCCCCCCTCCTTACGAGTCCTCTCCCTCCATTGGTTCCCCCCCCCCCACTTCGATTTTCCTCTCCTGCCCCCCTTATTTTTCGCCTCATCTGTCCAGTTCCCCCCCCCCCCCCCCCATCTGCCCTTGGCTGTGGTGTGTCATCTTTGTGCCAACCTTTTAGTGCAGTGTTTCAAGTGAGTGTTAAGTGTTGTGCGTGTTTTCCGAAGTGTTGCGAACAGAAATCATACTGCCGCTGGGTGTGATTTTTATATCTCTTGTGAACAGAAACCAGACTGTCGCCGTGTTTTTTAATTGTCTGTTATTTTACCTGTCTGCTTCTTGTATTTTTTTATTAGCATTGCCAAACCTTTGTTTTATGTTTTAACACAAACACTTGACAGAACTACAAGATCAAACTTTAAACACATAGATTTAACAAAACTACTATATTTCAAACCTGAAGTGAACAGATAGTTTGATCAGAAGCTCAAGCCAGAGAGTGTGCTTAATGAAAACAATATTAACGAGGACCATGAAGTGTGAGGACAGCTCATAGTTGAATGGGTGTAGTGCATGTCTCATCATTACATTCTCATTCTAGTTTCACATTAATTAAAAACTGTACAACAGTAAAAAAGACGTTATCGCCACTACCCTACATATGAAAATTTTGTCGATTAACATTTATAACAATGGACCTAAATATTGACGAAGATTTCATAAAGTGAGTTCATTATTTTTTTTTTGTAGACAGCTAGCTGTACTGGTTTCCACTTTGCTGTGGCTCAGTCTGCTTAAGGGGGGTAGGACGTCAAATGGGCCATCTTGGAGCAGGAGAGACAGCACAGGACATTTTAATTTCCACTGTCTATACTTTAAGGAATAAATTCATTAAACTTTATCAGCATGACCAGGAAGTATTCAGGACTCACAATCATAGCAGTGGAAGTTAAAAAAATAACAAAATAAATTTTTTTTACATGTGAAAGTTCATAATATTTTCACTTCTATTGGCTGCGTTTGTTGCTATACGTACACGTTTCTACATAAGTAAGAGAGATTCTTCGATGAATTTTCCACAGCATACAAACCATACATACAGGTGTATGAAACTCTAGTAATTATTTAATTTATGAAAAAAGGAATGTGCTGTTACATTTTAAACTTTATGTTTAGAAAAAACTCAAATATTATAGTTAATTATCTCAATTTTCACCACAGTTTTTAATATATTTGAAAAATTCTAGAGTTTCATACACCTGTAAGTATGGTTCGTATGCTGTGCAAAATTAATCGAAGAATCTCCCTTACTTATGAAGAAAAGTGTACCTATAGCAACAAATGCAGCCAATGGTAAGTGAAAAAAAGGTGAAATATAAATGTAAAAAATAAATTATTTTCTTATATTTTTGAACTTCCACCACTATAAGTGTAAATCCTGAATCATTTTATGAATTTATTTTTAAAAGTATAGATGGTGGAAGTTAAAAATTTCTGTGGTGTCTCTCCCACTCCAAGTCATCCCGTTTGACGTCCTACCCCCTTAAATGGAAAAGAAAAAAAAAAGAGAATACGTTTCTAATATGAATGGGAATTGGGTGTATGTCCTAATTTCCTTGTCTCCCCCTGTCTCTATCCATTCCCTCCCCTCTTTCTTTGTCCATCTCCTACTCCTACTCTTTGACCATCGACTCCTCCCCTCTTTCTCTGTCCATCTTCTCCTAATGCCCCCTCTCTCTGTCTCCTCCCGCTCCTCCTCCATCTCTGTGTCCATCGTCTCCCCCTTTCTCCCCTTCTCCTTCTGTCCCCTCTATCTGCCCATTTTCTCCCCCCCTCCTTCCATCTCCTCTTTCTCCCATCTCTCTGACCTCGACCTCGTTTATTGTTACTGAAAATTCAGATTCTGTAGTAGTATTCTAACCATAAACCTATTACAACTTTCCTGTTTGCTAACAACGTTTCTCTACTGTATATTTTATATATAATTTGTATATTAATGAGAACATAGTCAGTGTGTGTCTAAACGTTTATTACATTAATGTGTAAAAATTTGAGGTAAATCGGAAAGGTACATTTTGAGATTTTTAATAACAGTGTGTTAGCCATAAAATGAAAACAATGATAGTTTGGTGGCGGCACAGAAGGAGTTTCGATAATTTAGGACATCATGATGCCGTTCCGTCGAAATACGCGATAAAATGTTGGATTAATAACTTTGAAAAGACTGGTTCTGCCCTCAAGAACAAACCAACAGGACGACCAAGAAGTGTGCATTCTCCAGCGAACGTTGATGTTATACGCGAGTCTGTCTTACAGAGCCCACGGCGTTCAATTCGTAAGCAAGCAGCAGTGGTTGGAATGTCCCGGGAGAGTGTTCGCAGAATTCTTCATTTTGATTTAAAATGTCATCTGTACAAACTACAGATGGTGCAACAAGTGAAGGACAACGATTACCGATTACGATTAGGATTCTGTGAACAACTGAATATAAGTTGTGGATGTCAGATGAGGCACATTTTCATCTCACAGGTTATGTGAATAAATAGAACTAGCGTTACTGGGCAAACACAAATCCTAATGACTTTCATGAGCGCCCATTACACGATAGTAAAGTGACAGTATAGTGTGGTGTTTCATTACATGGGATTATCGGACCGCATTTTTTCGCAAATGAACAGGGAAACACAGTAATTGTCAATTCCGATTGTTACGTGGAGATGTTACGAACATTCCAAACGTTCAAGAAGCCTGGTTTCAACAGGACAGAGCGACATCGCACACTGCACGGCAATCAATGTCATATGTGCGAGGATTGTTTGGCAACCGTGTGATCTCACTATTCGGTAACATTCCCTAGTCCCATAGATCGCTAGATTTATCCATTTGTGATTTTTTCTTGTTGTGCTACCTCGAGAGCAAACTCTACATGACTCGACCAAGAACCCTGGATGAGTTAACACAGAGAATTCGGGATGCAATACACACTATCCCAGCTGAGAGGAATCTCAACAGGAGATTTCAGGAATGTATTCACACAGGAAGACACCATCTAAAGGACATAATTTTCAAAAATGATAACTGCCATCAGTGTTTTGTAAATGGCAAAGATGTAAGGTTTCAATTACTATGAATACAATCTCTGTCCTTCATCGCTTCTAGTTTTATTGGACTGTGGAAATGTTCCCTTTTCTTGTGTCACCCTGTATTTTATATATTTATTGAAAATGTTCATTCATTAAAGAATTCTTTTTCTTCTTTTGCTTGTGCCTTTGTCTCACAGGTTTCACAGGGTCGGCACAGTTATGGTCTAATTTGGCATAGTTAATTGCAGGGGTGGCCGGATGCCCTTCCTGTTGCCACCCTGAACCCCCTGGGATGGAATCAGTGTTCCCCAGCTGTCTGCATTTACTGTAAACCATGAAATAGTGAGAACATATTTCAGATGTATACGAGTTGTGGAACTGAGGTGGGACTTGGGGACCATACCGGTATTCACCTACTGGAATGTGGAAAACCGCCTAAAAACCACATCCAGGCTGGCCGCCACAGCAGGCCCTAGCCATTAACCCGCCAGGCATATTCGATCTGGGGCCGGCTCAGCTATGCGAGTCCAGGGGGCAGCACATTAGCGCTCTCGGCTAACCTGGCTTGCTCATTCATTAAAGAATAAAGCATCTAAAAACACACCCATATCGAATTCATCTACATCTACATCTACATTTATACTCCGCAAGCCACCCAATGGTGTGTCAAAATTTCAAGGCAGTCTTTTAAGAAATTTCGGAGATTAATGTTGAACAAATCAACATTTACGTTTTTATTTATATAGATAAAGGATGTTGAGACTATGGGTAAAAAACAACTCAAACCTGTGAGACTAGTGGTTTGCCAAAAACCTGTTTTTCTCAAAACTTTGTCTATGCTTTGGGGCCGGCCGGGGTGGCCGAGCGGTTCTAGGCGCTGCAGTCTGGAACCGCGCGACCGCTACGGTCGCAGGTTCGAATCCTGCCTCGGGCATGGATGTGTGTGATGTCCTTAGGTTAGTTAGGTTTAAGTAGTTCTAAGTTCTAGAGGACTGATGACCTCAGAAGTTAAGTCCCATAGTGCTCAGAGCCATTTGAACCATTTTTTTAATGCTTTGGGCGCTTGTGGTTCTCAGTGCCTCATATGATAAATAAAGTGGTTAGACTTGCAACTAGTCCTCCACACTTGTGTGATTCCTGAATGGTTAGTCTGCAGTCAAGCAGTAGTAGCTGAGCCGCTCCCTAGAGTCCTCTGTATGGAGGACCGAGTACTCACGGCAGGAGCAGTTACGCAGTAGAGTCTCCTCGTCGTCAGAGTCGGACCCGCCCAGGCCGAACAGCGACAGCAGCTGGTTGAACAGCACCCGGCCACCGGCTCCACCTTCAATGGCCTGCAACAGATGATCTTGCTTAAGCAGGCTCACCGATCAAGGACAGCAACTTCGTTCAAAAAGCTCAGAGGAAAAGTAATTCACTGTCATAGACGTCTTATGTTAGCTGTTGCCTCTCATTCCTGACGTTATTCCCATTTCCAGCGGCTACACAAGAATCGCTCTAGATCATCCCAAAGATGACATGAAAGGTTTTCGCGGTCGAACATTCGAAGATAATCAATATCTTCTTCGTCAGGACATGCCACTCTGCCAGAAGCAAAGCTTGTATCTGTCATAGCGGCATACAAGCTTGTCACAGGTCAGATGAAGTCGCTTGGTACTCCCAAATTCCATTAGTTGTATGACATCATCTCCAAATCCACAGCAAGACAGAAAGCTCCCCACCAGGTCGCGATTGAGGGGTGGAAAGGGAATAGAGACCAAAGGGTTTTATTTATTTGAAGACGTTCAAGTGTTCATATCCAGGTACCAACGCGATTGTCGCCTCCAGGGCTTCCAGGAGACGAGCACTTGAACGTCTTCAAAGAAATAAAGCAACAAAAATGTAATTCTTAAGGTGTAGGTGATCTCAGTTCCCCTACCATCCATCAGTGGTTGCCCATTGTGGATTTCCCGCATTTCCACATGCGAATCCCGCGCTACATGTGACGTCACTCTGCCAATTGGAGATGGAACACCGATCTGCTTCACTCAACCAAAGACAAGGCTGAATGGCACTATATGGGAGGCTGACTTTTCTCCTAACAGTCAGTCATCTCCTGAAGAAGGTGATGATTATCTGTAAGTTCATCTTCCTACAGAGGGTGTCTGCCTGCTTAGCTGAGTGGTAACGTGTTTGCCTACCATGCCGTGGGCCGGGGTTCGATACCCAGCCACGTTAGAGAGTGTCTCCACTCGTGGACTGGGTGTTGTGTTATCGTCCTCTCATAATCACTGGCATGCAAGTCGCCCAATGCGACGTCACCTGAAATAAGACTTGCAACTCTTTGGCCGAACTTCCCCGAATGGGGCCTCCTGGGCATCAATGCCACACGATCATTTCATTTCATTTTTATACATATGGTTGTGTGACCTCGGCTATTCAGTACAAAATGTCAAATCTAAACACCTTCATCCATCTAAATTTCCAGTTGTTATTTTATTTGAGCAACCAGTTTCAGCACTACATTACGCCATCTTCAGGCCCCCTGACCGACATGTGGAAGGATCCCGCCTCTGGTCCAAACAAAATAGTGGTGGTCCAGTCGGCAAGTGATGATCGAAAGGATCGTTGTCACAAGAAGAAACCTACGGGTACCAGGCACTGAATGCTAGCCTCTATTTTGACTGGGCCAGAAGTGGGATTCTTCCTACACGTCGGCCAGGGAGCCTGAATATGGAGTAAATTAGCGCTGAAACTGGCTGCTCGAATAACATAACAACTGGAAATTTAGGTGGCTTAAGGTGTTTTGATTAGACATTTTTTGATATTAATTATCTCCGAAAGCTCGAGTTTTAATTCAGATTTGAAGTTTTAATCATCTTATAGATTATTGTTTTATGTAAGTGGAAGTCCTGTTACCACATCCTAAATTAATCAGTTGTAAGAGGGAATGACCTTTACATCGTCTCTCTGTTGTAAGAAACATTGACTCCTCGGAATTTCGCATGTAACCGAAATGTTCGATATCATATAAATTGTGGCCAGTCTTCGGTTAATTTTCTTACTTACATTACATATTTCTTTTCTGAAGATATCTCTGAACAGAGAAACTGTTTTTCTGATGAGATATTTTCATCATTCATATCAATCCATTTCGTAATATCGAGCTTGTACGATGAAAATTACTAATCACAACTGTCAACTTAAATGATCAAAAATAGTAATTCATAGTAAATATAACACTGTTATGCTTGTTTTCATGTAAACAAAATTTCTGACATCATTTATAATTTTTTTAAATTTTATTTTTGATAGTGAAATCGATTTTATAAAATAACAGAAAGCTATTATTTTCATGTCATCAAAATCTTCAGTTTTTCTGATTAAACACTAAGGCTATTACTCTCCTATTTTCAGACAAGACTTAAATTAAATCCAAAAAGCAATTTCAGCTAAGACAGTCATTTTAATACTACGAGTTTCCCAGAAAGTAATACACCGCATTTTTTTCTCAGCCGGAAACCATGCCACGAATGCGGAACGTAGCGTACGTATTATTTGAAGTCTCCTGAGTGAGTGTACCAAGTTTCCGTCACTTCCGACAGATATCGTATCTACAGGACAGTTTCTAAATGGCGTCTGTAGGTGATGTACGTTACAAGCAACGTGCCGTCATTGGATTTCTCACTTGCGGAGAAAGAAATTGTGGGGAATGCTCATAAGCGCTCGTGCGAAGTCGTTGGAGCGTCTGCTGTCGACAGAAGTACAGTTAATCGCTGGGCACGGAGGGTGAGATCATCAGAAGGTGGTTCGGCGGAGCTCCACGATTTGCAACGGTCGGGGAGACCATCCACAGCTTTCACACCAGGCATGTTGCAGTGGTAGACACTTTGAGGACGACGAGGAGGTGATTCACACAGTGAAGCACTGGCTCCGCCACCAGAACAAGGGTTGGTACCCACAGGGCATACATGCCCTTCTTTCTCGCTGGAGGAAGGCCATAGAACGGGATGGAGATTACATGGAAAACTAGGCTGACTAGACAAAATACCATTCTTTCGTGTGTGTATTCTCATTATGTTCAATAAAGAATTGTTGAAGAAAAAATTCGGTGCATTACTTTCTGGGGAAGCCTCGTCATTTGAACTATATCCTGTTCCAGAAATTATTGGAAGCTGAGTTCATGATACTTATACAAATTTTTGGCTCAAAGCGCATCAGAGAGGGTTTTCCATCTACTGAGTTAAGTACATGTTGTTCTCTGATCGATTATGTTCTTTGTATGGCTCAAGCAAATTCCACAACGTATATTTGAAATGTGTCAAACATAATGTTCCAGTGATTTGTCATTTAAACATCCCTGGACATAATCTTTTCAACAGGTTATACAGGAACAAAGGAAACAGCCCTTGCACTGAGGCCAACTTTGCAAGATAAGTACCGTATTTATCCGTAAATGTAATGCATTTGCTGTTACTGTAAATTGCATAATAATTGTGCTTCATAATATATGGACGGCTAGTAAGGGTGCACATTATCCTATGTTAATGCAGATTTTGGTCTGGCTGTATGTCTTACAAAGAACTTCAAAAATGGTTCAAATGGCTCTGAGCACTATGGGACTCAACTGCTGTGGTCATAAGTCCCCTAGAACTTAGAACTACTTAAACCTAACTAACCTAAGGACATCACACACATCCATGCCCGAGGCAGGATTCGAACCTGCGACCGTAGCGGTCGTCCGGTTCCAGACTGTAGCACCTTTACAAAGAACTGCTTACATGTTATGAAAGACATAACAGCTGATGCAGACTGATCACAGGAACCGATCTGTCATTTTCAGTGAAACATCAGCAGTTAATGTCGCCACAACATTTTGTGCTCAGTAGCGTACATTATCAACCATTTGAAGCTTATTATAATCCACCCATGATTCATTATTTAATGTTTCCATAGATAAATGACAAATTAAATTAGTTTCTTAAGGTCTAGGGGTGTAACGTCCATTGTCACTACTCATCTTGAATCATCTAATACTTGCATGTTAATCCTACGGAGCGAGAAGTCCGTCTCACGTTAGTGCTTAACTCATGTGCTATTTTATAAACATATGCTGACATATGAACCAAAACGAAACATTCGAGAAATAATCGAAATAAAACTTTATTAGTATGGGAAACCACATGGCAGCTTATTGCTGCACCCCAGAAACATACCCTGGGTAAATATAAAGTTTTTGAAGTCCCTTCTTGATCAGTGCTGAGCCAAGGCAGATTTGTGCACAATGTTTGCATCAGAATGCCATCCAGACAGGAAAGCTGATACTGCAGACAGCGTGGCACACAACGAAGACCATTGCTACAAATCCCTAATTCGAGCTGACTGAGTCGCCAATTCTGCAGTATGTCAAACAGAAGGGAACATAATGCCTTTCTGTCAAACATACATCATTGAGTAACAACTCATACATCATATGCAGGAACGACTTTTTGTACACTGACGCTGCAGGAAGTAACAAGCTGAAAGGCTGAAACGAAAAGTGTGTGCACTGAAGTATGGTGCAGAGTGTTGATAGGCTCAGAAAACCAGGCTGCATTCGATCATCTTCACCAGAGGATAATGTCATTGCTTCCATTACTACTTATCCTTGGGCTTCTGATCCTTCTGCTGTTCAGGTGCAATGAGCCTGTGCCTATCAAAAGAAACCTGTGACACTACGCCTATCATTCGCCTGATGACTATCACCTTCGTGAGAACATCTAGTATGCCCTGCTGCACTTAGCCGTTGCGAGCCGCCGCCTCCACTGACGTGAAGACTTGGAACCTTCTACCACTTGCTCACTTGGGGCCAAACTAATGTTGTTTGGCATGTTGTCGAACTATATTTGTTTTGGGTAGGCACACTAGGTCCTGCTCCTCCTCCGAACTGCATCTGTGAGTGTACCCCACTGTCTATGGCCTCCTCTGGTGAAGAAGCGGCGACATAACAAGGCATGACCACCACCGTCCCGTGCACATTTCCTGGTAGCTTACTAGGGTGTTACCTTGAACGTCCACGAGTGCGCCTTGGTAATCTGGTGTTGCGCATCGCAGCGAAACTGGCAACGCCTGTTACCCTATGGCTCCCAACACCGTGTACCTGCTGATGCAGTCGCCGCTGACACGAAGATGACTCAGTCCTAAAACGAGGGGCGATGAATGTATAAACCACTAATGAGACAGCCTCCGGGCGACCAAATGGTGCTCATCACCACATCCCACATTTCGCCATCCTGCACCCATAGGGGTCATCCTTCATTGATTCCTGCAGTAGGGTTAGATAGCCAAAGAAAGGTTTCGATCAATGGGGCATAGATTTTTTATATCCCTGACAGCTTTGAATCTACTGCTGATTTTTTTGTGTTGTATATCTATTATTGTCTCTTTCGTACCGGACTGGAAACAACATGAAAGCTTATGTGGTCCAACATTGGTAAACAACCAAACATTAGATTTCGCCTCCATGCTTACGTTCGCCCTTTCTTATCACAACACACAACATGCCTTCGTTGATCTGTAAATCTTGTCCTGTAGCAGCAAAGACATCTTGTAACATGGCCATGTAAGCGGTGCCACAGATCCCAAAGCGCTCCTCTGTATGCAGTCATTTGTATATTTAATAATCTCACTATCTTTCAATTTAATTTTAAATGCCAGCTAACTGACAACCTTCAGTCCATGATCACAAGTTTAACCGTTGTGCAAATTCAGCTAACAACCCGAAGAAGGAGTGTCGTTGTAGTAGTCGAGTGTACACCTCTTTTATTCACTTAACCATTACAGGTACCGGAGAAATATGATGTAACATTTTTCCATTAAGCTCGATGCAGGGTGGTTTTGGGCGACGTGTAAAAGTTACTTGACGGGTTCTAGAACGCTCTTATGCAGAGATCCTGCCGCCAGGATGAAGGCACTGGGTACACATCTCTTGTAAGAATGGACTCTTCCAAAAAGGGCAGTGCAACAGTAGCCAGGAAAATCGTAACTGTCTTTAAAATGTATTTTACAGGGTATTTCCATACGAAACGTGATATTCAGTCGCTTTTGCCATTAACGAAGATAGATAAGGAATTGGGACTCCACCAAATAAAGAGTAATAACAAAAATTACGTCTCTAAATAAAGGAGAAGGCGAGCCTGTAAGTAAGAGTTACACCCTAGCCCCTGGGTATCCTGTGGGTCAGTACACGTATAGTGCGTTCAGCGAGATCAGTACTAAAGTAGAGGGAGTACTCCATGAATCCAAGCCGTAACGCAGGACGTCACAGCCGCCATGATACGTTGGGGCAAGCAGTCAGATCGTCCTACTAAATAGGCGGACTGAAACTGCTGTTTACTGATACTGCGTGATGCCGTTGCAGTTCAATGAAAGATCCTACAAAAGTCGCAAGCAGAAGCGGTGCCAATAACCACGAATGTCCGTCGCCAATAAGACGTACCCGCCAATCAGCGTAACGGTTTTCTACGCCTTTGAGTAGTCTCTCCATTTTAGTACTGAGCGCAATGGATGCGCCTCACCAGTAGTTCAGCACTCTGCAACAGTCCTGCGCCATGTGATGTGTGCAGTAAGCATCTGTGGATCACTGAGCAGTCTTTTCTCTTTGAGCCAGATGTTTCTTATCAATCGATTGTTTTTTCACGTGATTATTGGCACGTTTTCCGTTTCTTATTTCGAAAAGTCCTAAACGTCTCACACGCTTTTTTGAAGATGTCCTCTCTTGTGCGAAGCAATACCGTGCCGCTCCTCTGTCCCCTTAGAACTGCCATTCTGCAGTTTTTCTGCGCTCCTATACTCACATTCGAGCGACACGATCATATAGGAACGACTGGCAGGCACAGAGAAAATATTGTCCAGTGTGATTTTATAAAAGAACTAACTGGGTTAAATGTTGAGCTCAGTGATTAGTAAAGATACTTAACTTTACAGATGCTTTAGCGTGTGTCAGTTTCATTAGCGCTAAATTAACAGAAAATACCCTATACGCAAGTGAGACATACTTCCACTGATATCACGACACCAGATGCTTGACAATTGCAGCCGATGACCACTGGCACAGCACACACTGTTATACCATGGTTCAACTTATTGTTAGGTAAACAGAGCATAGCTATCTATGCACGCAGGCACTGCGAGGGGGGGGGGGGGGGGGGAAATTATCCTCGAATTCGTTTATAGTTGCTCAGCAGATCATGCCAACCGAAACTTCGGAGCAGGAAAATTACTTACTGAAGGGGCAAGTAAATTACAAGTCCCCTCCTCGTATTTTGCTTGCTTCCTCCACCTTCGAGTTACGCTGCAGCCTCAGCCAACACGTATTTTGCTTGCTTCCTCCACCTTCGAGTTACGCTGCAGCCTCAGCCAACAGACCTCGACAAAAACTGTAAGCCTTCAGTCAAACGGCATGTTTGCTTCAGCAGTCAGTACCCGCTCGTCCGTCTTTGAGATCCTACCATACTGTAACCAATTAGCAGCAAGAAGTACATTGTTGAACTTAAGTAAGTTGTGTATGCGGCAACTGTGTGAACCAAGAACACTGTTGCCACACAAACTATGTTACCGAGCTATGTTAACAGCTTGGACGAAATGACACTATGACAACAGCGTGCGTTTCGAGTCGAGGGATAGGCCTCTCCTCGGTGATAGAAGACAGGAACACAAAAACTAGAATAACTCTTCCGGTTATTCTTTTTTTGTCAGTTTTTGCTCCCCCACTCAGTCTGCACCATTGTCGGATTCCTGTCTTTATCTTTATTAGCGTTCAAATGCTGGGCTATTTTTTTTCGTTTTTTTGTTTTTTGTTTTGTTTTGCAAATAAAAGATGAAATGTATGGTTCGTTCTTTCTACAGTATACGAGCACAAAAACAAACTGCGTTTGCTCATTGAATCTGATACCTCCGTAACGATACGTTCAAGTGCTGGGTTTTTGTGTTGTTTTCAAGTCAAAGATGAAATGTGTGGTTCGTTCTTCCTCTATAACCACAAAAACAAAGTGCGTTTGCTCATTGTATTTGATAGCTCCATAACGATACTTGCGCACGGAGTTTGTCTTTAAGCTGTTGGCACACGGACCGTGCATTCGAACGTTGAGAGTACCAAGTTTCTGGCGTCATGGGGAGTTTTTTCGAATGTGCAGAGCAATATCTAACAGGTCAGATATTCTGAACGTGCGTTTGTACGTAGACTAATGGGATGGAAGGACGTCACACACACACACACACACACACACACACACACACACACACAACATCTCTCTCTCTCTCTCTCTCTCTCTCTCTCTCTCACCGAGCGGGTAGTGCAGTGGTTAGCACACTGGACTCTCATTCGGGAGAAGACGGTTCAAACCCGTGTACAGCCATCCAGATTTACAATTTCCATGATTTCCCTAAATCACTCCAGGAAAATTCCAGAATGGTTCCTTTGAAAGGGCACGGCCGATTTTCTTCGCCGCCCTTGACAAAATCCGACTTCTTGCTCCGTCTCTAATGACCTCGATGTCTCCGGGATTTCAAATACAGTCTTCTTTCTTTATTTCTCCTATCTGTCTCCGGTACAGAGCGGCGAGACGCCGTATTGGCTTTCAGCTGAAACCGATATGTATATATTCCGTTTCTAATAACCATCAAATTGAGGCTATCTCGAAAACCAGTTGTTAATTGTGTACTATGTTGCAACAAAATGACTGAAAATGTTATATTGTGAGTTAAAGAATTATTGTGACTTGCGTCTTATGGAAGTCTGGCGTTTCGAGGAAACGGCACAGTGAGGATCCATCGAAAACGCATTGTTCTTGGCACAATTTATTATAATTAAATGTCATTTAATAATATATCTACGATTAGAACTTTCAGGAAAGGGTAACATTCTAAATATTGTCTTAAGCCATTCACGCTTGGTGCTTGGTAATGAGCAGCGTTGTAGAGTTGTAGCATAGTATGTAATGTGTTGCTGGTTTGTGCCTCACTGGTTCCAAACACATTTTACTAAAATTCGCGTTTTCTAATAGGTTTTTATACTTTATTATTGATTTTTAAAACTATATTCTATTATATTCGATGTTACGTAAATATGAGTGCGCTCTTTTTGAGGAGTGAATTTGTTCGATTGGCTTAATCTACAAGACAGCTTGCACTTCTTGCGGTAACATATTTTGCACTTTGTTGTTTTAAGTTTTGTATTTCAAATGCCATGAAGATTCTGCTACTGAATAGGAACAGTGGTCAATAAGAATGACCTTAGGGTTTTACTAAAAAATGAGAATGATGAAATAATTTTTGTCGTATGCCGACATCTATTGTAAACTTATTTCGCACTATTTGTAATGGAACTTTTATAATAATAAATGAAAAGCACCAGTTTGCTTTTGTTCTACAATATTATTTTTATTGCTAACCGGTTTTCGGCTTACAAGGCCATCTTCAGGCATTTACTGAGTATTATCACCAAAGAAGTTAAATGTTAGCAGACAACATTGGAAGAGAAGTAACACATCTAGAGTGAACTAGAAACATACGGTGAGTAACATCTTTGCAATGAAATAGTAAAAACTGAACAGTACATAAATAACAATGGAGTTGACAGGAAAACCTTTAGCACAAAATAAGAATAGCATGCCTACATAACAGTTTCTATTGATAAACAAAACTATTGAAATAAGATAAAATTAGTACTAGGCAAGGCTGCATCAAGAGGTATGAAACATGGAGAGTAATACACAACCAATTAAAAAAGAAGAGACAGTTGTCAATGTAAATACAGAATACACGAGGAACTTAAGCCATATCAATACAATAAACAGAAATTAATAAATGCAGGAAAATTGAGGTGTTTGAGGGAACCTACAGTTTGAGAGTGTGGTGGTACTGCATTTTAACATTAACATTATAATCAAAGCAGTGGCTGTATACCAGTTTACTTTAAATAAATGAGCAAAGTAAAATATGACCAGTATTTGATGAGACAACTACAAGGGGAGTTAAACATGGACAGTAATACAAGTGCAAGTTAAAAGCAAACCCTTAACTGTTGAAACTACAGCATATGTGGAATACAAAGACAACTGCAACAAATAAAACAACTTAATGACTACAGGAAAATGGGAATATGTAGGAAGAGAGAGTGTGGGAAGTAATGAAGAACAAAGATGATTATATGAAGCTTAAGGGAGGGGAAGTGTTGAGTTGTGTCTGGTCATTTAGGATGAGATCTGGACTGTGAGCAAGATGTTTGTTAATTTCCAGGGTTTCCAGCAGGTTGAGTTTATGGCCTTTGTTTGCTAAGTGAAGTACATGGGACACTGGCTGGTAGTTGTGACCCTCACTCAATACATGCTCAGCAAATGTAGAGTCTGAATTCTGCAACCTCCAGCTGCGTTCATGTTCAGCTAGCCTAGTTGATATGTCTCTGCCTGACTGACCAATGTAAAATTTATCACAATCAGAACAGGTGATTTTGTATACCCCACTGTTGGCTAATAACTGGATCTATTGCTATTAAAAACACACTGGGCTGTAGTGTTCCTGACATAGTAGGAAACCCTATACTTGCAGGATTTCAGTGCTTTGGCTATAGTCTGTGATACCTGACCTAGAAATGGTATAGTACACCATTTATTGCAGACAGTGGATGGGGAAGCAGGTGGGGCATAGAGGAGGGGTATAATTTTCCGTTTTTGTTTCCTGTGCAAGATGTGGTCAATAAGAACTGGATTGTAGCCATTGGCTGAGGCAATAAATTTTATTGTATCTAACTCTGCTTTAAAATCATCTCTGGACATGGGGATGGATATGAGACGGTGTACCATTGAGTGGAAAGCTGCATGTTTGTGAGCTATGGGGTGTTGTGAGCAAGAAGGTATTACTGTGTCTGTAGTAGTTGTTTTTCTGTAAATTTTGAAACAATGTGTGTGTGTACTGATGTCAATGGTGAGATCTAAGAAGTTTATGGATTTGTTGCCAATTTCCATAGTGAACTGGATATTTTTATGTTGACCATTTAGGTTTTTCAAGAATGTGTTGAGTTGTCTTGTAGTACCAGTCCACATACACAAGACATCATCTACATATCTAAACCAGTATTTGATGTTTGCACTCAAAAGTTCTGTTTTTAGAAAATTTTGTTCAAAATGGTCCATAAATATTTCAGCCAACAGTGGACTAAGAGGGGAACCCATAGCTAAGCCATCTAATTGTTTATAAAGAGTGCCTTGGAACTGGAAATAGTTCTGTGCAAGGCAGGCCAGTGTGGCCACTCTCAAGTCATTCAATTCCACAGGATTGACATTAGACTAGTGCATCAGCTCTGTCAGAATGTCAATACATTCTGCTACTGGTATGTTAGAAAACAAACTGCTGACATCAAAGGATACTAATTTATCACTGTGTGAGACAGATATACCTTTTAACTTGTTTATTAGGTCCACAGAGTTTGAAATACCATGCTTTGGTTTAAATTTAGTCTTGCTCTTAATTAGGACATCAAGTTTACTGGCTAGTTTGTAAGATGGAGCAGTGAATGATGATACAACTGGACGAATAGGAATATCTTGTTTATGCAGTTTAGGAAGGCCGTACATTCTAGGAGGCACTGGGTTCATATTAGTTAACAGTTTTACTTCAAATTCAGAGAATATGCTTTTGCATGAAATGATTGCATATTTAACATCCTCTTTGAACAATTTAGTAGGGTCATTAGGAAGGACTTGGAAGCCTGTGGTATTCAGAAAATCATTAACTCTATCCACATAATCACATTTGTTCAAAAGCACTATACTGTTGCCTTTATCAGATTTTGTAACAACGACACCTTGGTGTTGTAATTTCTGTTTTAAGGACTTGAGGGTGTGAAAGTCAATAGACCGTGGGATGTTACACACGAATTTGGTTTCGTTCTTTAGTGCATTGGCAACTATATATTTTGCAGTGGTGTCTTTCGTTAAGGCATGTTCAATATCAACTTTCATAACATCCAGTTGTTTTTCTGATGCAGGGTGGGGAGGAGGGAAGGAACAAAAAGTGCTTGAAAAAGGTTTTAAATATGCTCCTCCCCACATCTTGCTCACAGTCCAGATCTCATCCTAAATGACCAGACACAACTCAACACTACCCCTCTCCTAAACTTCATATGATCATCTTTGTTCTTCATTACTTCCCACACTCTCTCTTCCTACATATTCCCATTTTCCTGTAGTCATTAAGTTGTTTTATTTGTTGCAGTTGTCTTTGTATTCCACATATGCTGTAGTTTCAATAGTTAAGGGTTTGCTTTTAACTTGTACTTGTATTACTGTCCATGTTTAACTCCCCTTGTAGTTGTCTCATCAAATACTGTTCATATTTTACTTTGCTCATTTATTTAAAGTAAACTGGTATACAGCCACTGCTTTGATTATAATGTTAATGTTAAAATGCAGTACCACCACACTCTCAAACTGTAGGTTCCCTCAAACACCTCAATTTTCCTGCATTTATTAATTTCTGTTTATTGTATTGATATGGCTTAAGTTCCTCGTGTATTCTGTATTTACATTGACAACTGTCTCTTCTTTTTTAATTGGTTGTGTATTGCTCTCCATGTTTCATACCTCTTGATGCAGCCTTGCCTAGTACTAATTTTATCTTATTTCAATAGTTTTGTTTATCAATAGAAACTGTTTTGTAGGCATGCTATTCTTATTTTGTGCTAAAGGTTTTCCTGTCAACTCCAATGTTATTTATGTACTGTTCAGTTTTTACTATTTCATTGCAAAGATGTTACTCACCGTATGTTTCTAGTTCACTCTAGATGTGTTACTTCTCTTCCAATGTTGTCTGCTAACATTTAACTTCTTTAGTGATAATACTCAGTAAATGCCTGAAGATGGCCTTGTAAGCCGAAAACGGTTAGCAATAAAAATAATATTGTAGAACAAAAGCAAACTGGTGCTTTTCATTTATTATTATAATGTTGTTCTACCAAGAACCGACGGAATATTCTGTTAATATGAACTTTTATAAGCCTTTGTTCTTATGGCTGGATACGGTACTTTCCTTTTTGCTTTATAACTTAATTGAACATTTTATGCCACGAACCTACTATGCTGTCATAGTAGGAGGAGAGGTGATACTCCTACGTGGCGCGTCCCAGGTGGCGGATAGGGAAGTCCTCACCGGTTTACTGGCGGACTTGAGTGAAATAAAATAGCTCTCGCAGACCAAACACACCCTCTGCGGTTAACAACCGGAGTTGTAAATCGGATCTTGCTCCAACTAAGGTTGACAACCTTCGACAGTCAAAAATGGAAAGGTCTTTTAGGAAAAAATTTCCACCGTCCTGCTCAAAAAGGCAGGAAAAGGCTACATCGGATTCGGTGGGTAGTCAACTAGAAGATAGCAACGAATCGGAGCGTTTGCAACCATCCAAATGCACACTAAAACACAAAAAGAAGATTAAACATGAGCAAATAAATTATATAGCAACACACAACATAAACTCACTACTTCAGACCGGAAAACTCAAGGAGCTTACAGATGAACTAAATAAACAAAACATTTTAATAACAGGGATCCAAGAAATGAGAAACACCACAGAGGACCTGTTCGAATCACAAGGATACAGAATTTATAATGGGAAACCAGGACCGAGGGCAATGAAACAATGTCCCCAGTTTGGAACAGGGTTTTAGTAAACATAAAAATAATAGATTCAGTAACGGATTTCCAAGCAGTATCACCAAGAATTGCGACTCTAAGCTTTAAAACAATGAATAAAACTTATACAATAATAAATGCTCATGCCCCAACAAATGAAAAAAAATTGTCTAACAAAAACAAAGGAAGAGGTAGATAAATTTTGGGACCTTCTAGAACAAACTGTGAACAGAGTAAATAAAAAGAATGTAAAAATCTTATTGGGAGATTTCAATGCTCAGTTGGGAAAAGAAAGGAAATATAAAGATATAATTGGAAAATTGAGTCCACATAAATTTACAAACAAAAACGGTCAAAGACTTGTAGAACTCTGCAGAGAACACAACCGTATATCTAAATCAACATACTTTAAGAGGAAGCCAAGTAAACTTAAAACATGGAAACATCCAGACTGGAGGAAGGGCTAGTGGCAGCTAGACCATGTCTGTGTGGACAAAAATTTTCATAAGGAGATCCACAATGTTAAAGTACTGAGAGGAGTAGACACAGGCTCAGACCATTATATGGTTAAAATTAAAATCAAATTCACACCGTTAAAGAAGAGGACCGGAAAAACTAATAAAATAAAAAGGAGGTTTGACCCACATCAGCTAATTAAAAATAATAAGTACCAACAAATAACACAAACCATCAAATTAACAGATGATCTAGAACAACTAGTGCCTAATCTTAAAAAAGAAGCAGAGAATCTAGCTCCCTTGAACCCACGAAGGAAACACGCATGGTGGACATCAGAATGTGACAAACTCCATGAAGATAGACACCAAGCATGGTTAAAGTTTCAACACATAAAACTGAAGAAAATGCCATCAACCTAAAAAATGAAAGAAGAAAATTCACTCAAAATATTAGAAGAATCAAGAGAGGATTTCATAAAGATATTATAAAGTCTATAGAAGGTAATTATCATAAAACCAACTCCAGGAACTACTACAAAATCTTTGGGAAACAACTACAACAATATGAGGCCCCTACACTAATACTGAAAGATGAAGATGGAAGAATGACACACAGTAACAAGGAAAATGCAGAAATCATGGCAAAAGCATTTTACAAACTTCTGAATTGCGAGGAACCCAAAGAACCCTTACAAATCAACATAAATACCCCAATAAAAACCAAACCTAACAAACTAGACCCTCCAACTTTCCAAGAAGTAGAAGAAATTCTTAAAGAACAAAAAAATTATAAGGCATGTGGAGAAGATCAGGTTTTTGTTGAAATGTGGAAATATGCAAGTGACACAGTCCAGACTTCCTTACACATGGCTCTAACAAAAATTTGGGTAACAGAACAATTTCCCGAACATTGGACCACAGCTATCATCCACCCACTACACAAAAAGGGAGATAAGAGCAACCCAATAACTACAGAGGAATCTCTCTCCTAGATTGCACATATAAAATTCTATCCAAGATCCTATATGAAAGAATCAAGGAGCAATTAGAACAGGAGTTAGGGGAATATCAGGGAGGTTTCAGACCATGGAGAAGCTGTGCAGAGCAGATAATTAGTTTAAAATTGATTATGGCATACTACAAGAAACGGAACAAACCCCTGGCAATAACATTTGAAGATTTTAAGAAGGCATATGACTGTCTCCACAGACCTTCAGTATTAAAAATTTTAAGAAATCTAGGACTCCATCCAAAATTAATTAAAATAATACAACTCACTCTAACCAACACCAAATCAAAAGTGAAGTTTAGAGGAGAAATTTCGGAACCATTCCTCATAAAAATAGGCTTAAGACAAGGTGACTGCCTATCACCATTACTTTTCAACTGTGCACTGGAATACATAATGAGAGAATGGTACAAGGACAATCTAAAGAGGATAAGAATTGGAAGTGCAAAAGATGATATTAGCTTAAACTGCTTGGGATTCGCTGATGATCTTGCTCTCCTAGCCAACACCGTTGAAGAAGCCAGGCAACAAGTGAAATCACTACAAGAAATAGCAGAGAAAGTAGGCCTTAGAATATTATTTGAAAAAACGGAGATTATGCTAACTGATCCACCACTTGCAAACAAAATTACAATAGGAGAACAGGAAATCAAAATTGTTGATAAATTTAAGTATTTAGGCGAAATAATAACATACAATCTAAATGAGAAGCCATCATGGCAAAATAGAATAAAAAAACTGAACTATGCAAATTACATTACCAAAACTACATACAACAAAAAAAGCCTATCTATAGATGCAAAATTAAAACACTATAAAACAGTTACACAACCAGAAGTAACGTATGCAGCTGAAACTATCTTCAAAACAACTAATACAGCAGAAATTGACAGAATACTAAAAATAGAAAGAAGAATAATTAGGACATGTATAAATAAACAGTATAAAATAAATGGACATTGGAGAATAGCATCAAATGAAACAGTATATAAGAAAATAGAGCCAGTCATGAGCACAATCAGGAAGAAACGCATCTCATTCTTTGGACATGTGATGAGAACTCCAGAAAACAGAATTAGTAAAAAAATAATACAAAAATTGTGGAATAGCAAGAGCGACATTAAATGGATCACAGAAATTAAGGAAGATATAAAAGAACTTCAAATTACAGTAGATGACCTAAAAAACAAGACAGAGAAAACCAGAATACTGCAAGACCCGCAAACCAGACTACAAATGAAAATCAATAAAAGGAGTACAGGAAGAGTTGTCTCAGATGAAGAAAGAAAGAAAATATCTGAAAGAATGAAGAAATATTGGGCAGACAGAAGAGCAAAACACCTTTCATATAAGAATAGCCTCTAATAATTATATTACCTAAATATATTAAGTTATTGTCGAACCAAATTGTATCCATTTGTAACAACTTGTTTAGAACTTTGTATTTTTGACTACAGTGGTCCAATGAAGGCCATAAAATAAATAATAATAATAATAATGAACATTTTATGTATACTACAGACAGGACAACATGAGTACCATAAGGGCACTGGAGGAAACGTGCATTTTAAAAAAACAAACGTAGGAATTTTACGTACGTCAATTTCGTAAACACTGTGATTTTTGGCCCAGTTACATCCGACAACTGCCACTGGGGAACGCTGCGATCGCATATGCCACGTTGAGGCACGTACCGTGTGCACAAGTCACATTGTTTCTAAGGCTTCAGCAGCACGTTGAAATCGGCACATTCAACGTCGACGTTGGAAAGCACGGTCTGTGTGTCGGCGACTCTACGCAGCGTTGAGTTCTTGGTTCCGGGACGAGAGGGCGTGTCGAGCGCTGGCGGGGAAAGCAAAGGGCCAGCGCATTGCGCGTAGTGGAGAGTGCTGCTACAAACGAGGACACCATTGCAAAAAACTTAGATTATGTTTCTGCTATCTTGTTCTCCGCAATCCTTGAAATTGTGTTATCTGATCGCTGATTACGTGTGGTGGTTGTACGTCGAGCTAAAGGGTGCAGACGTCGCTCTGTCCTTGCCTAAAGCTAACAATGTGCTGAACAAGGGTTAGAAATCATTGCGGCTTGTATATTATTCTAAGGTGATTCCCTTACTACGTCCGTTCACTAGCGTCATTCTCTTAGCAAATTAATGATGCAGCACTTCTCATCGCCGGCCGGAGTGGCCGTGCGGTTCTAGGCGCTGCAGTCTGGAGCCGAGCGACCGCCACGGTCGCAGGTTCGAATCCTGCCTCGGGCATGGATGTGCGTGATGTCCTTAGGTTAGTTCGGTTTAATTAGTTCTAAGTTCTAGGCGACTGATGACCTCTGAAGTTAAGTCGCATAGTGCTCAGAGCCATTTGAACCATTTGGACTTCTCATAGGGGTACTGAATAACTGTGTTGATTTTTCTAACTAATGGCATGATAAAAGGGCAAGACGTTTGCCTTTAGAAAAATTGGTGGTCAAGTTTTTAAAAAAGGCAAAGAATTGCCGTTGGCTAATCTAACTGTGCAGCCTTTCTTATCGGTGCACTGAATACCTTTTTTTATGATCATGCTTTTAAATTGCAAGGTGAAAATTATGCAGCACCTTGCCTCACGTTTTGTAAAGTGTTTTTGATAATGTGCTTCTGTCATAGGCAGTACTTTTCAAAGAGCTACTGATTGATTTTCTCTGTTTTAGAAAGTTGTATGTTCCTACTGTGACGCGCTCTGTTTGCAGGCATGACTGGCTGTGTGTTTAGTGAACGCCTTGTGGAAGCGTGAGGTGAGGCCGCATGGATCTCGGTCGTGCCTGCCTGTTGGTCGGCCGATGTATAGTAGCTGTTGTTTATGTGGTTTCTGAGACTGTTGAAATAGATGCCCCTTGGTAAGAGGGTAAATGCTAACTGATTTAGCTTCTGATATTTTTATGATTTTTCTGATCGCTTCTTGTGATTTTTGTAAAAATATTTATAAGAATAATTAATTTTAAGGTTTGGAATTTTCTTAAGAAATGCTTTTTTAATTAAATAGCTTTTTTAAGTTGGACCCTTCCTGTAAAATAAATCCTGGCTAGAATATTGATTATACTTTGGTTTACACAGTTCCATTCAATGTAAACCAGGTTACTGATGATCACTCATTTAATATGTATGTGACAGGATGAACCTTAATAAAACAGAAAAGCTGCAGGGACTGATTCCTGACTGGAAATGGAAGAAGAAAGTCCCATGAACATGTTTTCGGAAATACTTCGTTGCCACGGTAGATGCCGCTGACGAATGACAGTTCCTCTGACTGTATGATTGACGCAGTGTACTGTGAGGAGCATAATTGTGCAGTATTTATGTCGAAAAAAAGCTGAGATGATGTCTGTGTGGTGCCAAGCAGATGGAAACAGCCGAGAGGCACCACGGCTATACCAAAACAAGTACCCTCACAGACATCATCCACATCATACAACATTTCAAGCCCTACGCTATTTTGTCGAAAACTGACATTCTGAGCCCGTGGATGTGTGCAAAATATATGTTGACTCGTACATAGAAGACAACAGCAACCAGCCACTTTTTACAATGCTATTTATTTATTTAAATAGTGCCGTTACCGGTTTCGAACCGACAGGTTAATCTCCAGACGGCTAGTTCACGTTAAGATACATTTTAAATTAACATTCGCCTTTCGTTTTCCCAACTGATCAAATTTCCTTGGGGTGGTGGTGCCGATGAAAAATCCGTGCCATTACGTTGCTTGTGATCTTGCAGCAGCGAAAACTATGTGATGCACTTTTTTTGTGTATGTGTGCACATTATGTAAAGCACCACTCACACACTAAAAAGGTTCATCACATGGAGGTATGTATACAAAGATTGCGATATTACAACCATCTTTGCTGGCCGCGGTGGCCATGCGGTTCTAGGCGATGTAGTCCGGAACCGCGCGACTGCTGCGGTCGCAGATTCGAATCCTGCCTCGGGCATGGATGTGTGTGATGTCCTTAGGTTAGTTAGGTTTAAGTAGTTCTGAGTTCTAGGGAACTGATGACCTCAGATGTTAAGTCCCATAGTGCTCAGAGCCATTTGAACCATTTGAACCAACGATCTTTGTATGTATACCTCCATGTGGTGAAATTTAGTGTGTGAGTGGTGCTTTGTATTATGAGCATTCATATACATAAAAAAGTGCAACATACAGTTTTCGCTGCTGGAAGATCACAAGCAGTCTCCACTGGAACGTATTGGCACGGATTTTTTATCGGCACCACCACCCCAAGGAAATTTGATCAGGTGGGAAAACAGAAGGCGAAAGTTAATGTAAAATGTATCTTAACTTGAACCACCCGTCTGGAGATGAACCTGTCGTCGGTTCGAAACCGGTAATGACGCTATTGAAATAAATAAATAGCATTGTAAAAAGTGGCCATTTGCTGTTATCTTCCATGTAAGAGTCAACCTAATTTCACGGCCTTCTTGGACGCTTATGTGATCATGGGTCTTTTCAGACAGGCGAACTTTCAGGAAGGCGGCGGACTGTGCGCTGTGCTTACGCCAGATTTGGAGGACAGGGTTCCATAGTATACTGAGACGAACCCTAATACAAGCTCCAGGCAAGTGGCCCGCCAACATGGTGTAACCGAAAGAGTGCGGCAGTCAATGATGCGACGTGTGAACGCGTGCATTACATGCTATGGAGCCCACTTTGAACATCATTTGTGACATGAGATGCGATGCAGCTCTGTACTGAGTTCCGGGTCGATTTGCTATTGCACACACATCGTCAATTTCCGGACAAATGTTCATGGGACCTTTCCTCCTCCATTTACAGTCAGGAGTCCGTACCTGCAGTTTCTCGGTTTTATTCATGTTCACCCTGTATATTATTGTGGCTATCAATTATAAAGTGTACTTATTACTGGCGAGTAAAGGCTAAATATTGTGTGAAGAAAAGATTGTTAACTGTTTCTTGCTTCTATAGGCTCCGTGGTCTCCACTCTTGGATCCCCATGTCCTTTTATCATTTCTCAGTAGCTATATTTTCTTCTGTTATCGAATGAAGTTCATTTATTTTTTGTGAAGATGACTTTCTCATTATTTTGGCTCAATATTTTGTTCAAGAAGTTTCTCTATTTTCGTTCTAATTCAGCCAGCAAACATATTTCACAGAAGATAAGTCACAAGCATTTATACACAAACACACACAAACTGGCTTGCTAACAGAATTATAAAAATGAATTTTGATATTTCTTTTCTGTTTTGAAGAGCTTTCTATATTTATTAGTTTAATTTACAATAATAATTTTTTTATTATGTAAACATTATAAATGGAAAAAGTTTTCCAAGATATGGGAAACACAAAAGAAAGTGCCTTTCTCTATAAGTACCAAATACGTTTACCAGTAAAAATGATTAATATCGTTATTTCAAGCAAAATCTTACAATATAGAAGCGCATGGCAACATAACTAAAACAATTCTTCGTCAGAGTGTTAGTGCTCCACTGATGTTCGACCTTGAAGAGTATCCATACACTGAACGTTCAACTTGTGCGGTTAACTGAGTAGTGGTGGACGTGTAGTTTTCTAAGGTGAGCTCCTTACCAAAAGTGGCGAGGCTTCTGTAAAATTTGTAGGAAAACAACACGCAAAAACGTTGTGAACAGTGGAAGGAACTAATGTATACTTATGTGGACTTAATTAAGAAATACTTCTAAGGCTATCGCCACTAATTAAAGACGTATGATAGGTACACAAGTTTGCAGTACACGTCTCGTTCTTTTGCGTCCATACTATCGGAGGGCGAAGCCAAGTGTCAGTTTTTTCTGACTAGCGTCCTACCTACATAAGACTTTCACTTCCAAGTTTGCATGTAAAATCTATTTAATTGCTTGTTTTCTTTTTTATTAAGACATACAGCCTCTGGATTCATCATTGGGAAGTGCCTATGTATTTAATACCAGATGGTTACAGTGATCCATGTGGGAAATCTATCAGATAAGCATGGCGTCGGTATGTTCTGCTGAGTCAAGGTGACAGAACGAGATTTGACACGGATACACAGTTGGAAAGCGAAAGAGAGTGGGATACACCCACGAATCCGTGGTTCCTGACAGTTTTCCGTGTCATGCACACTCAAACGTTTTACCATTTCCGCTTACATATCCGGCACACGCATGCATGCTCGTAAGTTACTTATCAGTAATTTTACTTGTTTACTAACGTCAGCACATGTCGACATGTTGTCTCTGACCTGGAAAAGAATGCAGTAAACATCTCCACAACCACGGGATATCTATTTCAGTTGTGTTTAGTATGTTTTCACTAATTATCGTCAAACTGATTGAGTTTCTGGAAAACTTTTTTTTCGAGGTGGGCAATAAAAAAATACGATTTTTAAAATGAAGTAATTTTTTAGTGAGTGGAAAATACACGTATTTAATTCGAGTAATAATGTTCAACGATGAAGGAAGGCATCAACAATTATCATAACACACACACACACACACACACACACACACACACACACACACACTCATACACACAAGAAGACTTAAGAAACGTAGTTGTTGACATTCGCTCTATGAACCGGTTCGCTTTAAATATGTAAAGCTTGGATTAAACAGACATTTGGAATAGCGGATGTTTTTCTAGAAGTACGTTTTGGGCATTGATTTGACTGCGGTAGTGACATTAATTCACCACCACTGTGTATCTTTCTTACTTCTTGGAAGGATGAAAATTACAGCTTTCAGAGGAAGAAACTTCAAAAAAGACAGACCACGTAAAAAGCGAAGAAAACTTCCACAGAAATCTCAATTCCATGGAGAAAACTGATCAGAAATGTAATAAAAGTAATATAAGAGTTTTACCAATATTTTAGGTTGGACTTCATGAAACAGTACATTTACATTAAAGATAAGTGATTTCTTAGAGTCCATGGAGCTATGTCGGTACTTTCTCTGACTTATTTATCTAAAGCCTACAAGTTATAAGCGGCGATCAAAAAGTACCCGTTTGAGGGCGTTGCTCCAGCATATATATAACTTAGCGCGACTTCGATCTGGGTATGTAACCAACGATATGTACCGTAGGTCGGGGATCAGTGAGGCATTCGTGTCTTACCGACGTGTGTGCGGTAAAGACGGAACGTGAACTATGGTGACGTTATTACCAGATACGTCCAAACAGGACCCACGTGTGGTTATTATTTTCTTAGTCGCCGAAGGACAAACACCAGCAAACAGCCATCGGAGAAGGAAGAATGCGTATGTGGCATCATGTCCGTTGAAAACTGCGATAAGGCGTGCTGCTGCTTCACGATAACAAACTTCCGAAATTTGGCAAATGTATCGCAGAAGTCCTGATCTTTCCCCAAGCAGCCGCGCGGAATTAGCCGAGCGGTCTAGGGCGCTGCAGTCATGGACTGTGCGGCTGGTCCCGGCGGAGGTTCGAGTCCTCCATCGGGCATGAGTGTATGTGTTTGTCCGTAGGATAATTTAGGTTAAGTAGTGTGTAAGCTTAGGGACTGCTGACCTTAGCAGTTAAGTCCCATAAGATTTCACACACATTTGAACTTTTTTTTTTTCCCAAGCGATCATCACGCCTTCGGTCCCTTAGGAAAGACCTTGAGAGGTCGACGATCCCCGTTGGACGAGGATTTTCAGCAGGCAGTTACGGACTCTTTCACGTAGCGGGACATCGTGTTTTACCAAACAGGTATCTTCAACCTGGTGCGTCGGTGGGAAGATTACCTCAATGCCCACGACTATTTTACCTCATTGGAATATCGATTCTGGACTGTATGGCCTTCAAACGGAAGCTTTTTGATCGTCCCTTATATTATAAATCATAACAAGAACTACGGTAATGCCAATTTTTATGCTTTAAAATATCAGTGTTATCATGTGAAAGATGTTGTACTAGCCCTGCAATGTTCAACTTAGCAGAGTTACTATAAATGAAGCTACAGCTGCCATGAGGGTGTAGGACCCTCCCAAATATCCGAAAGTTCTCAGCAGTACTGCTACGTGTACTGTACCGTTTTTCATTGTCTACTCTGGGGCTAGTGACGGCAATCACTGATTGTACGTAGTGAATTCGTTTGTCTGTATGGATTATGCTTCTACGGTTCGCCGTCTGTCCTGACATTGTCTTCCCCTGAAGAGTACAGTGAGGGAAAAAAATCGCAACACCAAGGAGTGGTGCGACATAATCTGAAGTTGGTAGGCGTGTTTCTACCACTGAAAGATGATGGTTATTAAAATTTCGCGCCATTCACCTAAGAGTGACGCTAGCAGAGCCACTAAGAGCACGAAAATCAGAGTTTCTTTAAATATGTGGTGTAGCGGTCGTGACCGTTAGTTATCTTTGAGATTGGGTGTGGTGAGTTAGCGTTAGACAAGAATGCCGTTAGGGTGACAAAGACACCGTTATCAACACCTTACTGATTTTGAACGAGGTCGTGTAATGGGGCTACGAGGAGATGGATGTTCCTTCTGCGATCACGCAGAAAGACTTTGCAGGAATGTAGCCACTGTTCATAATTCTTGGCAGCGGTGGTCAAGAGAATGTACGGGCTCAAGAAGACCGGTCTCCAAACGGCCACGTAGCACTATCGACAGGGAGGCCATCGTGTTCGGCGTATGGCTGTGGCGCATCCTACTGCACCTGCAGCAGCAGTTAGAGCAGCAGTTGCCACCAAAATGACGCAACGAACTGTTACAAATCAATTACTTAAAGTACAGCTCCGGGCCAAACGCCTTGTAGCGCACATTCCACTGACCCAAAACCATCGCCATTTGCGACTTAAGTTGTGTCGAGATAGAGCTCATTGGAGGGAAGGATGAATGTGAGATGTGTTTTCTGATGAAAACTGGTTTTGCCTCGGTGCATGTGATGATCGTTTGTTGGTTAGGAGGCCAGTTGAGAGCCGGCACGCAATACACCTGGAGTTATGATCTGGGATGTGACTTTGTATGACAGCAAGAGCAGTCTCGTGGTTATGGCACGCACTCTGACTGCAGATTTGACGTCAGTCTGACGATTCTACCTTTTGAGTTGCCATTCATGAAAAGCATTACAGGCGTTGTTTTCCAGCAGGATAACGGTCGCCTACATACCGCTGCTGTAATGCAGCATATTCTACCGAGTGTCGACATGTTGCCTTGGCCTGCACGATCACCAGATCTTTCTCCAATCGAGCACATAAGGGACACCATCGGACGTCAACTCCAGTGTCATACACTGATAGCATTGACCGTCCCTATGTTGATATACCAAGTGCAGCAGGCATGTTTGCAGATGACGCTGTTGTTTATCGACTAATAAAGTCATCAGAAGACCAAAACAAACTGCAAAAATATTTAGGGAAGATATCAGAATGGTGCGAAAAGTGGCAGTTGACCCTAAATGACAAAAAGTGTGAGGTCATCACATGAGTGCTAAAAGGAACTCGTTAAAATTCGGTTACACGATAAATCAGTCTAATCTAAAAGACGTAAATTCAACTAAATACCTAGGTTTACAATTACGAACAACTTAAATCGGAAGGAACACATAGAAAATGTTGTGGGGAAGGATAACCAAGATTGCGTTTTATTGGAAGGAACACATAGAAAATGTTGTGGGGAAGGTAACCAAGACTGCGTTTTATTGGGAGGACACTTAGAAAAGGTAACAGATCTACTAAGGAGATTACCTACGCTACGCTTGTCCGTCCTCTTTTAGAATACTGCTGCGCGGTGTGGGATCTTTACCAAATAGGACTGACGGAGTACATCGAAGAAGTTCAAAGGAAGGCAGCACGTTTTGTATTGTCGCGAAATATGGGAGAGAGTGTTACAGAAATGATACAGGATTTGGGCTGGACATCATTAAAAGAAAGGCGTTTTTCGTGGCGACGGAATCTTCACACGAAATTCCAATCATCAACTTTCTCCTCCGAATGCGAAAATATTTTGTTGACACCGACCTACATAGGGAGGAATGATCACCACGATAAAACAAGGGAAATCAGAGCTCGTACGGAAAGATACAGGTGTTCATTCTTTCCGCGCGCTATACGAGATTGGACTAATAGAGAATTGTGAAGATGGTTCGATGAACCCTCTGCCAGGCACTTAAATGTGATTTGCAGAGTATCCATGTAGATGTAGATGTAGATGTAGGTCCCTCAAACTGACATCCGGCAACTGTTCAACACAATGGATGCTCGCATTCAACATTCTGGCGGATACATCCGATATTAATGTAGCAGCATTTCACATTTGCAACGGCTTATCTTGCGCTTACATTAACCTGTGATCTTGCAATGTTAATCAATGAAGTATGTTACACAGTCAAATGTATTCCCGATATTTCATTACTCTACATCAATTATTTTTTGGTGTTGCGATTTTTTTCCCTCAGTGTAGCTTCCGAAGTAGCTTCGCAGCAGACGGCAGCAGTTGTCCAGATGAAAAAGTAAGTCCTGCGTGCGGCCAGCGCCTCCTGCGGTGCGGAGAAAGCGAAACCTACTTCTGCCTGTTGCTGCCGACCTACGTCACGGAAGCTGCCGGACGCCGCACTGGCTACCAGCTGAGCGACCTTGGCCGCGCCCGAGGCTGTCGCCTCGACGCTGGACACCATGTGGGGCCATGTGTCTGACAACTGGCTGTGCCTTCCATCAGACAGGTCCCTCACTGCACGAAGCGCACGGTTGCAATCAAGATAATCACCATGCTTTCGGCCGTTTTAATGCTGACTTTATCCCTCCCTCGGCGCGGATCCAAGGTTAGATTCTAGAAAGGAGGTCAGATGTTCGCTACTGCCTTCCCTCCTCCCACCTCCCAAATACTATCGTCACCGAAACTTTTCCGTGTCACAGATGTATAGGATTCATATAACGACACCAAAACATATCATTACTATGAAATGAATACCTCTAGCTGCACACAGACGTTGATATAAGTCAACGGGGACAGTTGAAAAATGTGTGCCCCGAGCGGTACTCGAACCCGCGATGTCCTGCTCGGGGCGGACGTCGTAAGACACCCGTTTAAGTTCGTTGTTGATCCATTAACTCAGTTTTTTTTTATTACAGAGGGCAGCTAACCCTCTGACCGAACACGCTGAGCTACCGTGCCGTCATCCATCTGAGCCACCGAGGACACAGAGGATAGTGCGACTGCAGGGACTTATCTCTGGCGCGCCTCCCGTGCGACCCACATTCCCAACTTATTGTCCCGACTATATTCATCGTGCCCCTGCCCATTATACTCATTACTCGTGGCTTTTTGCCGATTCCCGTGAGAGTTAAGGCACTGTGCGTCCGCACAGAAGAAGATGGTCAAATGCCCGGTGAGCCTTAACTATACAGGGTGGTCCATTGATAGTGACCGGGCCAAATATCTCACGAAATAAGTATCAAACGAAAAAACTACAAAGAACGAAACAAGTCTAGCTTCAAGGGAGAAACCAGATGGCGCTATGGTTGGCCCGCTAGATGGCGCTACCACAGGTCAAACGGATATCAGCTGCGTTTTTTGGATAGGAACCCCCACTTTTTATTACATATTCGTGTAGTACGTAAAGAAATATGAATGTTTTAGTTGGACCACTTTTTCCGCTTTGTGATAGATGGCGCTGTAATAGTCACAAACTTATAAGTACGTGGTATCACGTAACATTCCGCCAGTGCGGACGGTATTTGCTTCGTGATACATTACCTGTGTTACAATGGACCGTTTACCAATTGCGGAAAAGATCGATATCGTGTTGATGTGTGGCTATTGTGATCAAAATGCCCAAAATGCGTGTGCTATGAATGCTGCTCGGTATCCTGGACGACATCATCCAAGTATCCGGACCGTTCGCCGGATAGTTACGTTATTTAAGGAAACAGGAAGTGTTCAGCCACATGTGAAACGTCAACCACGACCTGCAGCAAATGATGATGCCCAAGTAGGTGTTTTAGCTGCTGTCGCGGCTAATCCGCACATCAGTAGCAGACAAATTGCCCGAGAATCGGGAATCTCAAAAACGTCGGTGTAGAGATTGCTACATCAACATCGATTGCACCCGTACCGTATTTCTATGTACCAGGAATTGCATGGCGACGACTTTGAACGTCGTGTACAGTTCTGCCACTAGGCACAAGAGAAATTACGGGACGGTGACAGATTTTTTGCACGCGTTCTATTTAGCGACGAAGCGTCATTCACCTACAGCGGTAACGTAAACCGGCATAATATGCACTATTGGGCAACGGCAAATCCACGATGGCTGCGACAAGTGGAACATCAGCGACCTTTGCGGCTTAATGTATGGTGCGGCATTATGGGAGGAAGGATAATTGGCCCCTATTTTATTGATGGCAGTCTAAATGGTGCAATGTATGCTGATTTCCTACGTAATGTTCTACCAATGTTACTACAAGATGTTTCACTGCATGACAGAATGGCGATGTACTTGCAACATGATGGATATCCGGCACATAACTCGCGTGCCGTTGAAGCGGTATTGAATAGTATATTTCATGACAGGTGGATTGGTCGTCGAAGTACCATACCATGGCCCGCACGTTCACCGGATCTGACGTCCCCGGATTTCTTTCTGTGGGGAACGTTGAAGGATATTTGCTTTCGTGATCCACCGACAACGCCTGACAACATACGTCAGCGCATTGTCATGTGCGAACATTACGGAAGGCGAACTACGCGCTGTTGAGAGGAATGTCGTTACACGTATTGCCAAATGCATTGAGGTTGACGGACATCATTTTGAGCATTTATTGTATTAATGTGGTATTTACAGGTAATCACGCTGTAACAGCATGCGTTCTCAGAAATGATAAGTTCAAACAGGTACATGTATCACATTGGAATAACCGAAATAAAATGTTCAAACGTACCTACGTTCTGTATTTTAATTTAAAAAAACCTACCTGTTACCAACTGTTCATCTAAAATTGTGAGCCGTATGTTTGTGACTATTACAGCGCCATCTATCACAATGCGAAAAAAGTGGTCCAACTAAAATATTCATATTTTTTTACGTACTACATGAATATGTAATAAAAATGGGTGTTCCTATTTACAAAACGCAGCTGATATCCGTTTGACCTATGGCAGCGCCATCTAGCGGGCCAACCGTAGCGCCATCTGGTTTCCCCCTTCAAGCTAGACAAGTTTCGTTCTTTGCAGTTTTTTCGTTTGACGCTTATTTCATGAGATATATGGCCCGGTCACGATCAATGGGCCACCCTGTATATATACATATGAAGATGGTATCTGTTCTTTCGGACATTCATATGTATGAAGCATATCATATTATTTACATAACATTCCCGAAATTGAAGCTCAGGGTAATACAGGGTGTCCCAGAAGTCTTTCCGTGATTACAGACATTCATAAGGCATATCACATGAGATAGACAAATACTTTTTATCTTGAACTGCATGTGACATATTAAAGTTTTTGTGCAGTTGCTGTTGCTTTGTTACAGCGCCCTGTGACACCATCGCCAAATTACATGTACTCAAACCAGGTGGAGGCCAATGTGTCGTCTAGTATCTCGAGACACGCACATCAAAAGCAGTCCAAAGAAAATTCCAGGTGACACACCAGAGGCCGCCACAAGATGTTAAAAGGAACAGGATGTGGAATGTGAAGTTGAAGGAAACACGGACCGTCTGTGATCTCCCTTGAACTGGCAGGCCTGGGCTTGTACGCAGACAATTCAGACAGTGAGAGATGCCTTCGTGAGAAATCCCAAAAAAATTTGTCTGCAGACTGGCGTTAGTTGCAAATTCCGAAGACATCAGCGCAACGCACTCTGCATAAACATTTCTTTTCCGGGCGTACAAAGTCCAACGGATTACAGTGCTCGTTACGACTTTGCTTGTGCTATGCTGCTTGAGACTCAGGAAGTTGACGAGTATCTGAGACGTGTCCTTGTCTCTGATGAGGCCACATTTAATTTGAACAGGGTTGCCAACAGACACAGTGGTAGGATCTTGGAGTCCCAGAATCCCCAAGCTGTGTCTGAGACAGTCAGAGACAGACCTAAGCTGAACGTGTGGTGCGGTCTTGTGCGCAACAAAATCATACGTCCTTTTTTCTTCAGTGAAACAATCAAGGCAGTAACTATCGTCATACGTTGTAGTTATTTGTTGTGGATTCAGGACATTCCGGACTTAATTTTCCAGCAAGATTGCGTGCCACCTCATTGGCGATTAGTTGTTCGTGCGTATTTGGATACAAAATTTCGTGGAAGATGGATCGGGCGTGGTCGTCCCATCAATTGCCCTCTGCAGTCACCCAACATAACTCCACTGAATTGCTTCCTTTGGGGTTATGTCAAGGACCAGGTTCACCAAACACCAGTGAATGAAATCGTAACATTACGGCGCGCAGAACTACAGACGCCATAACATCCATCCCTCACGAAATATCAACCGAAACATGTATGGAATTGGAATATCACCTGGCTATCTTTCGGGCAACGAAAGGAGCCCACGTCGAATTATATTAATTGTGTGTGTGTGTGTGTGTGTGTGTGTGTGTGTGTGTGTGTGTGTGTCGGTGTGTGTGTGTGTGTGTGTGTGTGTGTGTGTGTGTATGCGCGCGCACGCGCATACACAGAAACCTGAATACATTTCCTGCACTTCAAGATAACAGATGTGTCTGTGTGTCATATTTCCTGCATTATGCATGTCGGGAAAGACGTTTGTGACACCCTGCACATCGTTTGTAAGGAATTCGTCTGAAAACTGGAGAAGTATGTGTGTTGTGCAACTGGTCTAAGATCTGTAACAGCAACAAATTGTAACGACTTTGAAATAATAATTTACACGATATGATATCGAGGTATGCATTCACGTCTCACGTTTCACGTAGCACTATTATGGTGAAATGGCTCTGAGCACTATAGGACTTAACGTCTGAGGTCATCAGTCCCCTAGACTTAGAACTATTTAAACCTAACCAAGGAGATCACACACATCCATGCTCGAGGCAGGATTCGAACCTGCGACCGTAGCAGCCGCTTGGTTCCGGAATGAAGCGCCTAGAACCGCTCGGCCACAGCGGCCGGCACTATTATGGTGAACAAAGGTCTGCAGACTAATGTTAGGTGATCGTTTAAATGGAGTAATGTTGTTTCTTTCAAGCATTTCCGTCAACGTTCGGTAAAGTCAGTCTTCCTTTTATTACTTTTTCCTTGTTGGAGGACATTTTCCTATTTATTTTGTATTACTCATCTTGTGATCTGCCTGTCCTACCTGTGGACCTACGAATCATGTCGGATTTATTGTTGGTATCAGGTGTCGTCCAATACTGGCTCGTCCCTTGAATTTATAAAGAGGGAAAATACTGCTGTTAAACAAAAGATAAGACGCCACCACTTTTTAAAATGTATCCACTGCTATGATTGTAAATACGTGTAACATATTGCGAATACATACACAGTAGCCGGACGCGGTGGCCGAGCGGATCAAGACGCTTCAGTCCTGAACCGCGCGACTGCTACGGTCGCAGGTTCGAATACTTCCTCGGGCATGGATGTGTGTGATATCCTTAGGTTAGTTAGGTTTAAGTAGTTCTATGTTCTAGGGGACTGATGACCTCACATGTTAAGTCCCATAGTGCTCAGAAAGACCCTGCATTGTACGAATACACGATCGCAGAACAGTCCGTGGAAGCAATTAATTCCGAAAAATATATAAGAGTATGCGTATGGAGAGAATTTAAATCGAACGAACTCATAAAATTAATCGCTAATAAGACAGGTACCAGAGTGACATTCGTGGAAAAATCCTCAAGAAATGTAATTCATCATCAAAGGAAGCAGTTTACGATGCACTCGTTTCACCAACACTTGAATACTGCTCGTCAGTCTGGGATCGGCACCAGGCAGAACTGATAAAGGTAACAGGGAAAATCCAAAGAAGAGCAGCACGTTTCGTTACAGATTTATTTAGTAAGCACGAAAGTATCACGGAGATGCTTAGTCAACTCTAACGGCAGACGCAGCAGGAGAGGCCTCCTGCGCCACTATGTGATTTATTATTAAAATTCCCCAGAGAATACGTTGCTACAAGAGTGAACAAATGTATTGCTTCCTCCTACGTACATCTCGCGAACAGACTATGAAGATAACATTAGAAAGATTCGAGCTTACACAGAGGCCTATCATCAACCGTTCATCCTGCGAATCATACGCGACTTATGGATGTAGATGTAGACTGTTGTCTTCCACCCGTCTCACAGACTAAGTTATTGATCGCTGTCAAATGTTATTCCATTCACGTTCACAAGAGACGGTTTGATTCGTTTGTGCGCAGTAATGAAGGAAATGAAATGTCCGCAGAGACTTCTTAACGTAACCAAAGTCTTACAGAAACTACGGTGTGTGATCACTAAATTATGATCACCGTATGACGCCACCTGTACGGATACATATTACCAGGCCGCTAATCAGTGGTAAACATCTTAACCTCGTCACTAGGTAGTGAGCATTAAAGTATGAAGTGTAAACGAAAGGAATATTGTTTGGATCCAGGTAAGTAATCGTGAGCTGTATTTTTAGTAGCCTGATCTCGCAAGCGACTTTACTCAGTTTCTTCGAGTGCTGCTTTAGCCGAGGTTCTGTGGTAATCAAGTCACTATGAGGTAACGAAGTTTGGAATCGTTAAAGAAGCTTGGTAACACGTTGACAATCAAAGCGAGCGGTGATTTCGGCGACTAGTGATTATCTAATGACGTGGCAATATATATAACTGACCAGACAGTTGAACAATAGTTCTCGTAGTTAAATACCCGTGATAACAATGCGCAATTATTTTAACGCACCGGACATAACAGTAGAGGACCATTATCTCACATGCTGCTCATCAGTGAAAGTTAATTTTGTGCAAGAGGCTTACCAAGCGGATGGTCGTTCACTTATAGTGCTCTACAGTTCCTACATTTAATATGTGATTGTATGCGTAGTTGCCGTCATCTGCACTGTGCCGTGAGTTAATATTGTCTTCGTACTGTAGATAACTGGAGTTGTCTGTTGTGGGACACGTCTGCTTGGAATGCTTGAGACGCCTACAGAGGAAATCTTGACTGATTTCCCTGATTTCCGGTATCGCAATATCCTGGAGGATTTAATGTTTCCGTCAGTTATTCGCTAATGAAGATGGCACTTACTCAAGACTTATCGTCGTTGTCTTTGTCCAGATTCAATTTAGAAATAATCCGTCATCCTCTCCCCATTAATCAGTAGAGCGACTTCATCGCGCATAACATCCGTTATCTCGTCTACGTACGAGCCACAACTACTTTATCAAACTGAATGTTGTGTTTTAGCAACCTCACCAACTGTAGTGAGAGATTACCGTCGGCACCTCATTACAAAACAGTTGGCCATTTTTTAATTTTCTTTTTGCTGAACACATAAGCCCACAGACTTTTAAATAGTCATAATTCAGTAGTACAACCACTGTTCACAGAAACTAAAGTACTTGGAGAGTTTCTCCTGACGAACGGACCAGGGTATCGAGCTTTATGGGCCGGCCGGTGTGGCCGAGCGGTTCTAGGCGCTTCAGTCTGGAACCGCGCGACCGCTACTGTCGCAGGTTCGAATACTGCTTCGGGCATGGATGTGTGTGATGTCCTTAGGTTAGTTAGGTTTAAATAGTTCTAAGGTCTAGGGGACTGATGACCGCTGATGTTGTCCCATAGTGCTTCGAGCCATTTGAACCATTTGAGCTTTATGAACGTTTACTGAAAACAATGTTCGTAATCATTCTTACAATGACTGAAGAATAGTTTTTGCATTTTGCACTCTCATAATATACAGACAACAAAGCTGTATAATCACACGGAAGTGAAATTCAATAAAACTCAAGAGACGAAGAGCCTGTGTAATGCATTAAACATATTTCATTCGTGAAACTCTTTATTAACTTAAACATACCGCTTAAAAGCACAGAAGATGAAGCATACATTCTTTACAGGTATCTTCCGCCTCAGAAAAATTCGAACTATAAGAAATCCAGCTGGAAGAACCATTGAACGTTATGTGGAGTACAGCAAGCGAAAATAACTGAAAAAAGTGATGAAAGGAAAACGAGTGTAATGACGATGTTACTTTCTCATTGTGTGAGATATGTTAAGAATGTTATTCTAAGAGAAGTCATCTGCACATTCACCCCAAGTACTTCAGGTAAGCCACCGATACACCTCTATGAGTGAACGAAGCGAAAATTTGAAGACAGTGGCTGCCGAATTCTCTTCTAAGTATCAGATATCAATTACCTCCTGAGCATTACGAATGTTACTTGTTTCAGCAACAGCTATAACGCTTTTGTCTGTTCGTCCAATGAGTACCTAATATTAAGAAAGCTCTGTTAATCGCATTATACGAGTAAATGAAATACAGTATCCAGACGACACGTAATGAAAATCGGAAGAAAACATATATTCTTCAGTCAATAAAGTCTTCACCACCCAAACCACTAAAAATAATTATATAGGGTATTTAAACCTAACCCCTGGAATAAACATTGTAATGAGAGAATATCATAGTGCTACCAATTACGTGTAATAATTTTTAATATTAAAATAAATCATGAAGTATATAAAACCTTGAGATACTGACGCTTTTGACGATGAAAATATTCAGTGCCATTCAAATCGAGGGTTAATTAAGCTTTCAAATTTCTTCTAGCGTCAACTGGAAACATGGATTTTGCTCATATGCGTCCTGTGCCAAGTGAAGAAGGCGGAAAACATGAATCTGCAGAAAATGTTTGCAGTTTATTTCAGATATCATTTCTCTGGCTGCTGACTGTATTTGTTTTCTCTTGGTACCCGTCCTGGATCGCCTGTTTACGACTAGAGGGACGCTTTCAACATTCCACGACAAGTGGGTTAATGACTGTGATGGTCGTCCTAAATTAGGAGTAACCATTTTCTCTCGAGATGAAAAACATCTGCCTCCGATTCAAGGCTTCACTTCAGCTCAATACCTCTCTCACGCTCTCCTCCTCTCACGCTCTCGCAAAAAAACTGCAGAAGTGGCTCTTCTTGTTACAAGAATAAGTTGGTGTGTGGTTGAACGGAAAAATGAATATAGTGTCCAGTGACAGTGTCTTTTGTGAAAGATTAATTTTCACAAATAGAATTAGCTGCCTTAGCAGGCGTCTGTGACAGAAGCGTCATTATACACATTCTGATATGCCGCATATGTCCTTACCTGTGGCACAGCCCTGCTCCGCCGGAACTGCATGTCCAGCAAGGTCAGACGAGTGTCTACGGACTTTAGAAGTGCGAGTGAAACGTAGTGGCAAACTGAAGCTTTGATTTCGATGACAGTGAATTCACGAGCAGCTCTCTTGGCAGAGCTCTTGCCGCGAAAGTAAGATCAGGATTGGGGTCGCAGTTCGAGGCAGAGGTTTATTGTGTCAGCGTAATGTTTATGTCAAAGACCTGTCAGATCATTGAGCGCGGCTGGCACTTGTATGGGTGATCGCCCGCACCCCATGCGCTGTTGAACTATCGGGATGCCCTCATCCTCGTGATGCAAGTTGAGGAGCTGCTTGACCGCGTAGTACCTGTTACAGGTCACCAACACTGATAATGGGCAGCAGAGTGGTGTGCCGGTCCCATGCCTCTCCATATCCATATCGAACGACGCCAGTCAGTTGTGGTTGACAAGGCGGTCGATCGGTACCGTTGACCCTTCCGAAGCGTGTTCCGACATTGTTTAGGGTATGGCATTTATAAGCAGTTATATTATGAACAGGTGTCACGATGGAAAGATAGCTGTCGTCTCACCTACTCCACTGCCGTCTGGAAAGAGCAAGATACTTATTTAGCTTCTTCTGTGTTTTCCAAGTAGTATAGATCTCAAACATCGTGTGCGTTTTTCCTCTATTTAAGTGGTTCACTCTCGCTTTTTGTAACGACGTGTAAATTCAGTCAGTCAGTAGTCACTTGTCTGGCTTTAAGAGTCATGGCTCGTTCGTTTTAGCCTAGTAAGGGTCAGTCTGGCTCCTACTGTGTCTGGTATACACCTCTGAAAGACAAGTTACGATTTGTCTTCGTCTTTGTTTCTTATTAGAGTAGTTGTTAAATTTCGTGCGTGTTTTTTCTCTGTTTAAGAGGTTTATACTCACATTTTTGTAACTGTAAAGCGTTTTCAGACAGCCTGTAGTGGAGTTTTCATTTCTGCTGAACAACCAGCTTCACAGCTCATAAGGCGTCAGCCTCCATTGGCCACAAGTCAGGAGGTTAGCAATTTATGTATTTAGGTTTCTGTCTGCTCTTTTATAGTCAGTTCTTAAGTTAGTACTGGCAGGGGCAGGACGTGAGCAAACTGTGTGCGGACGCAGGAGGAGCTGGCCGCAGTTCTCGAACAGCTGAATATGGTACGCACAGTCGTCTTTAGGCTTCTTCCTCGGGGTGTAGCGGTGACTGAGGATATGGCGCGTTGCTTGAGACACCTCAGATGTCGCTTGTTTCGTCCACAGGCTCTGATGCCGAGGCACCTCAAAGGCGAGGCGGTGGATCCATCCTCACGGGAGGATGAGTGGCAGTTGGTAACACATTCGCGTCGCTCGAGGCGGAAGGCCAGTGTCGAGAATGGCAGTCTAGCCTCGCCCATTACCCTGTGAGTGGACTCGTAGCCGTTCCTTCAGCAGGGTTCAAACAGGCACACGGGGGATGGATTTAATAGTTACTGGAAGCTCCTACCTTACGTGCTTTATGGAGCCCTTTAGGCGTTCAGTGTCGGAAAGAAACCCAATGTGCACTCGGTATGTCTACGGGCGGCCTTATCCGAATGAAGCCTCGCCTGTGGCTGTTGAGCATGCAGGGTCCCGTCATCTGCAAGTTGTCAATTTTAGGAAAATATAGTGCCGCCATCTGCCAGTTGTGAATTTTAGGAAAGTATAGTGCCGTCATCTGCGAGTTGTGAATTTTAGGAAAGTATAGTTCATTTGTAAACAGGTACAGGACACTAGTGCGGACCACTGTTGAGTACTGATCGAGTCCGCACTAGATCAGATTAAAGGAAGATATAGAAGCAATTTGGAGGTGGGCTGCTGGATTCGAAAAACACGCAAGTGCGACAGAGATTCTTCGGTAACTGAAATGGAAATCACTGCAGGAAAGGCGACGTTCTTTTCAAGGACTACTATTAAGAAAATTTAGAGATCAGCTGACTGCAGAACGATTCTACTGCCGCTAATGAATATTTCGCGTAAGGACCATGAAGATAACACTAGAGAGCTTAGGGCTCGTGAGGAGGCGCACACGCACATGCGCACACACACACACACACACACACACACACACACACACAGTGTTTTTCCCCTCGCTCTATTTGCGAGTGGAACAGAAAAGGAAATATCTAGTAGCGTTACATGGTACCCTCCACCAAGCACCATACGGTGGCTTGGGGACCACATACGTATGCCTCGGAAGGCCCAACGGTAACTACCGACCGCCGTGCCATCCACAACTGACTCGCGTTATTCGATGCGGATATGAAGGGGTGAGACCAGCACACAGCTCTGCCGAAAATGGAAATGTGCGCCTAAATGTATAATGCAACAGTTCCGGGTCATACGTCGGTGTGATGATGGCAGACAGTCGTGAAAGTCACAGTCGGCCACCAGATAGGCAAGAAAAAATATCTCAGAAAATCTCTGTGGTGATGTCATCGGGAGCAAACACGTTAGGCTATTCATCTACTACTGTCAAGAGGTAGTCTTCGCAAGAGCCAGTATGTCAAACAAATATTGATCGATTTGAGTAAAACCGCTGTCTTCTGGAGTGACTGTCGGACTGATGAATGTGAGGATGAAACGGGTGGCTCCCTTGTATTGTATGTAGGACATTCAGAAAGTTATGTCGCACATGTCGTCCCATGCTAAGACCATTGTGCAAATAGGTTGGCACATTGTCAGAAGAGAATACTTGTTCCTCGTTTCCTGTTTATACAGTTCTGCCGCTGCTACAACACGTGCATCACAGCGGCACCTGGAAACGTACTCCTGAGTGGAAGTACGAGGAAAAGCATTTTTCTTGCAAGCAAACCTCCAAATTGCATATGGACTCACCGTGAAATTCGGGCTGTGTATGGACCATTTGCAGTGTCGTGTCCATCCGTAGTGAAATAGTGCCAACAATTTGACCAAGGCTGGACAGACATTAGTGATACTGATCAGAAAGATGGCCATCTACATCGACAACAGAGAGCAATGTGCAGGCAATCGTGGAAGAACATGTGCGGATGGGGGAATGGTCTCTAACAGTGTGGATGTTCACACAGCAGTTATCGAATGACTCCGTGGCTACCGAGCGGACTCTTACTATTGAGGAACTGAATGACTGGTAGAAGGTTCAGAACGTTGTTTACAGAGACTTGTGCAAAATTGTCTCATGGATTTGTGTCATTTTGAAGTGTAATGAAACACTCAATAAACATTACTTGGTCTGACGTAACAATGTGTAACCTGATTTTTGAAGTCTCCTTGCAAGAGTGTACAAGAGTAACAGTCTTAGAGTTGACATTTTAGTTCTGGACAAGAACACCTGATTTGAGATTCTAGCCACAGCCACCTACTATGTAATGGACAAGAAGTACATTATTCTATTTGTGAACCGCATTTAAATGCTCATCACACACGGCACCAAAGTTAACATTGTTACAGAAACTCCCCCGCCTAGCGTTCGAACCATGGAAAAAGTTTCAGTGACTGACGAGTCGCTGTATGTATTATGTGATGATAGCAGAGTGCAGGCGTTTGTGGATTCACTTAGTGAAGAGGAAAAAGTAATTTGAAGTAAGATAAAATGAATTGTTGGTGATGAAAGAAATCTTCGACAAAGTTTTGTTAATACAGTCGTTAGTAGTAGAGGCCGTGAGTTATTTCGAAAGTTCTCTCCTTTGAAGCATATTATTACTCTACCTCTATTCTAAATTCACATATTCCGGCAGTGTCATGAAGGTCATAAATAGAACAAAAATGCTGATATATGGAGTAAGTTTAGGTACAGTGGAGATTACGCCAATTTCAAGTCCCAAAACGTCTGAGAACTGGAACGTAAATGGCAAGCAAAAGAACTCAGTAAACGTATGAACAAGTTAGTAAGGAAATAAAATAAGTATCGTAAATTTTTGCCCTCATTCATAAAATATTGTAACATGGCCTGCAATGTGATGCGCGATGATTTCAGAGAAGAAAGAAACACTGGGTGCTTACAGTATGGAATATACTATCGCCTTAAGCATGATGTCTGAATAGGGAACAAGGGAAGATTAATCGTAAGTCATGTACTATGTAACGATCTCCAAAGCATGTAATTACAAAACTTCTGAACTTTAGATTTTTAAATGAATAAAAAAACTGGCAAATATATTCTAGATTAACAAAACAGTTGGAATGGTATATGACAACGCCTAGCAACCACATACGCTTGGAAGCTATGTGACACAATGCATGTGAGGTAGTTGGATGTCCATTTGGAGTTGCCGAGAAAGAGCTGTGTACAGGTGTGGGAGAATCTCTGGTGTGGCTCGTGCGTTTCAATTCATCTGCCCACTGCCTTCCAGGAGTGCTCCCCAAAATACAGGGCCATGGTTTCCGTAATTACTTAATCTCATTTTTATCACTCCTTTAAAATTTTGAGAAAAAAGTTATTTGAATTTTTGTTCAGAGTAAATGCAGCCTCTTCAATGTAAAAAACAAATATTTATAGAAATTTGTTTTTGTTGAGAAATGGCATGGCAAGACTGTGGCTGTGTGAAAATACAGGTATATTCTCTACAAAAAGAAAACTACAGCGTCCGGCCACTGTGGCTGTTTTATTAGGAATAAATAACATTAATAATGGTGGGTGACAGCTGTTTTCATCTTAATGTAAAAATTAATATTTAAACATAACATAGGATGTTCTAGTTCACAAGAAAGTCTGCTCAGTACCTAAAATATTCTCTCTTTTGATGAAGTTTCTTGGGTCTCCAGCCGGGTGGCAGCGTTGATATCTCGCGATGTTTCGGGAAGTGTCATACTACCCATCTTCTTCGCCAGAAGATGGGTAGTATGACATTTCCCGAAACGTCGCGAGATATCAACGCTACCACCCGGCTGAAGACCCGAGAAACCTTCATCAACAGTTTACGCCGGCAAAGCCTACAGTCACATTCTTTCAAATGACTCTGAGCACTATGGGACTTAACATTTGAGGTCCTCAGTCCTAGAACTTAGAACTACTTAAACCTAACTAACCTAAGGACTTTACACACATTCATGCCCGAGGCAGGATTCGAACCTGCGACCGTAGCGGTCGCGCGGTTCCAGACTGAAATGCCTAGAACCGGCTGGCTCTGAGCACTATGCGACTTAACTTCTGACGTCATCAGTCACCTAGAACTTAGAACTAATTAAACCTAAGTAACCTAAGGGCATCACACACATCCATGCCCGAGGCAGGATTCGAACCTGCGACCGTAGCTGTCGCTCGGTTCCAGACCGTAGCGCCTAGAACCGCACGGCCACTCAGTCCGGCAATGATAAGATTCGTTGATGACATTGCTATCCTTAGTGAAAATGAAGAAGAATTACAGGATCTGCTGAATGGAATGAACAGTCTAATGTGTACAGGTAGGGGCTGAGAGTAAGTTGAAGAAAGAGGAAAACAATGAGAAGTAGCAAAAATAAGGTTAGTGAGGAACTAACATCAAGACTGTTGCTCACGAATTAGATGAAGTGAAGAAATTCTGCTACCTAGGCAGCGAAATAACCCGTGACAGACGGAGCAACGACGACATATAAATCAAACTAGCACTGGCAAAAAGGGAATTCCTGGCTAAGAGGAATCTGTTAGTATCAAACGTAAGCCTTAATTGGAAGAAAAAGTTTGTGTGAATGTACGTTTGGAGCGCAGCATTGTATGGTAATGCAACATGGGCTGTGGGAAAACTGGAACAGGAGAGAATCGAAGCATTTGAGATGCGATGCTACAGAAAAACTTTGATAATTAGGTGGACTGATAAGGTATGCAATGATGAGGTTCTCTGCAAAATCGGCGTGGAAAGGAACGTCTGGAAAACAGTGAGAAGAAGCAGAGGCAGGATCATAGAAAATGTGTTAAGATATCATGGAATAACTTCCATGGTACTGGAGGGAGCAGTAGAGGGTAATAATTACAGAGGAAGACAGAGATTGGAATACATCCAGCAGATAATTGAGGACGTAGTTTGCAAGTGCTACTCTGAGATGAAGAGTAAGGAAAGGAATTCGTGGCGGGCCACGTCAAACAAGTCAAGAGACTGATGACTCAAAAAATAAATAAATTAAGAGGAACTGGAGCAGGGTGATTAATAACATTCGGTTTCTCACACAGGTGGGAGGATCGCAGGTAGAACTACATAGGCGACCTACCTTGTTAAGGCTTGGAGATATAGTTCTTGTTAAGCATTTTTGGGTCAAATTCCTGCCAAACGTTTGCGCATTTCGTTGGTCGAAGTGAGATGCTCAAGATGTCCACCATAGTAAATCTTTGAATCAAGATTGTAGCTACCAGTAATATCCACCGAATGCATTCGTTAAGGTGACAAAATTCACAGGATAGCAATATGCACTTATACAGATGGCATCAATTACACAAGATATAAAAGGGGGGAGCATTGGCGGAGCTGACATTTGTGTCAAGTGCGTTATGTGAAAAGGTTCTCGACGTGGTTACGGACGGCCGCTCTAGGTAATTAACAGAATTTGATGGCGGAATGGTAGTTGGAGTGAGACGCATGGGCATTCCAGTTCGAGAATTCTATATTCCGAGGTCCACAGTGTCAAGAATGTGCAAAGAATACCAAATTTCGGGCATTATCTCTCAGCACTGACAACACAGTGCCCGACGGCCTTCACTTAATGAACGTGATAGCGGCAATTGCTTAGAGTTGTCGAAGCTAAAATATCGGCTGAAATAAATGTGGGACCTACACCGAATGTATCCGTTAGGACAGTGCTGCGGAATTTGACGTTAATGGGCTATTGCAGCAAACGACTGACGTGAGTGCCTTTGCTAACAGCGCAACATCGTCTGCAGCACCTCTCCTGGGCACGTGACCATATCGGTTGGACCCCAGACGACTGGAAAACCGTGGCCTGGTGAGATGAGTCCCGATTTCAGTTGGTAAATGCTAATAATATGGTTCGAGTGTGGCGCAGACCCGATGAAGTTATGAACCCAAGTTGTCGACAAGTGACTGTGCAAACTGGTGGTTGCTCCATAGAGGGGTGGGCTATGTTCACAAGAGAGAGACTGGGTCTTGTGGTCCAACTGCACCGATCCTTGAGTAGAAATTGTAATGTTAAGCTACTTGGAGACCATTTGCAAACTTTCATTGACTTCGTGGTCCCGAACAACGACGGTATTATAGTATACGACAATGTACCATATCACCAGACCATAACTGTTCACGATTTATTTGACGAACATTGTGGACAATTAGAGCGAATGATTTGGTCACTTAGATCGCCCGACACAAATCCCATCGAACATTCATGGGACATACACTCCTGGAAATGGAAAAAAGAACACATTGACACCGGCGTGTCAGACCCACCATACTTGCTCCGGACACTGCGAGAGGGCTGTACAAGCAATGATCACACGCACGGCACAGCGGACACACCAGGAACCGCGGTGTTGGCCGTCGAATGGCGCTAGCTGCGCAGCATTTGTGCACCGCCGCCGTCAGTGTCAGCCAGTTTGACGTGGCATACGGAGCTCCATCGCAGTCTTTAACACTGGTAGCATGCCGCGACAGCGTGGACGTGAACCGTATGTGCAGTTGACGGACTTTGAGCGAGGGCGTATAGTGGGCATGCGGTAGGCCGGGTGGACGTACCGCCGAATTGCTCAACACGTGGGGCGTGAGGTCTCCACAGTACATCGATGTTGTCGCCAGTGGTCGGCGGAAGGTGCACGTGCCCGTCGACCTGGGACCGGACCGCAGCGACGCACGGATGCACGCCAAGACCGTAGGATCCTACGCAGTGCCGTCGGGGACCGCACCGCCACTTCCCAGCAAATTAGGGACACTGTTGCTCCTGGGGTATCGGCGAGGACCATTCGCAACCGTCTCCATGAAGCTGGGCTACGGTCCCGCACACCGTTAGGCCGTCTTCCGCTCACGCGCCAACATCGTGCAGCCCGCCTCCAGTGGTGTCGCGACAGGCGTGAATGGAGGGACGAATGGAGACGTGTCGTCTTCAGCGATGAGAGTCGCTTCTGCCTTGGTGCCAATGATGGTCGTATGCGTGTTTGGCGCCGTGCAGGTGAGCGCCACAATCAGGACTGCATACGACCGAGGCACACAGGGCCAACACCCGGCATCATGGTGTGGGGAGCGATCTCCTACACTGGCCGTACACCACTGGTGATCGTCGAGGGGACACTGAATAGTGCACGGTACATCCAAACCGTCATCAAACCCATCGTTCTACCATTCCTAGACCGGCAAGGGAACTTGCTGTTCCAACAGGACAATGCACGTCCGCATGTATCCCGTGCCACCCAACGTGCTCTAGAAGGTGTAAGTCAACTACCCTGGCCAGCAAGATCTCCGGATCTGTCCCCCATTGAGCATGTTTGGGACTGGATGAAGCGTCGTCTCACGCGGTCTGCACGTCCAGCACGAACGCTGGTCCAACTGAGGCGCCAGGTGGAAATGGCATGGCAAGCCGTTCCACAGGACTACATCCAGCATCTCTACGATCGTCTCAATGGGAGAATAGCAGCCTGCATTGCTGCGAAAGGTGGATATACACTGTACTAGTGCCGACATTGTGCATGCTCTGTTGCCTGTGTCTGTGGTTCTGTCAGTGTGATCATGTGATGTATCTGACCCCAGGAATGTGTCAATAAAGTTTCCCCTTCCTGGGACAATGAATTCACGGTGTTCTTATTTCAATTTCCAGGGGTGTAATTGAGAGGTCAGTTTTTGCACAAAATCCCGCATGCAACATTTTCGCAATTATGTACGGCTATAGAGTCTCTATATTTATACAGGGGCTTACAGTGACTATCTGAGTCCATGCCACGTCGAGTTGCTGCACTACCCCGGACAAAGGGAAGTCTGACATGAAATTAGGTGATATCGCATGACTCTTGTCACCTCAGTGTATTACTCAAGTTAAACTGTGATGCTTCTCTTGTGTTGATGATGGTGAGGCCAGCCAAGAACAATAGTATGTATAGATATATATATGCTTATTCATTCACTCGATTCCTCCCCCGTCCTCCCCACTAGAATTTGACGTTGAGGAGAGGCGGAGGGGGCCGAGTTGAGCCTTGCACACTATTGAGATGTGATTGAAAGGATGATAGAACCTATCTACCAGTTGCCAAGCAACATCCTGCACAGCGATCCCCGAGAATGGGCGCACATGGTACGATACTTCACCTAAGCTCCTGAGAGTCGGCACGTGGTCAGTTCTTGCTCACCATTAAACGGAAGATGGCCATCAGGCAGCGAACAGTGCCGGGTGAGTGTGTTTGGAAGGCTGCAAGAACCTACCAGAATCGAGCCGCGTTCTGAACAGACTGTCTGCACTGTCAGACTGCCGTTGATGGGAAATTGCAATACGTCATTGGTTCGACCCTGCACTTTGTTTCCTGTGCATACACAGGCAGCGAGAAACGGCGGAGGCATACGGATTTGTTTGATGAGCATCTTATTCTGTGCTATGGTGTGCTGTACTCTTTACTTCACTTACCACACTTGCTAACAAGAGTTCACCGGTAGCTTCGCTCGTGAAACTGATTTGATCTTACGCTTATGAGCGTCTGTGGCATTTGCCTCTTGTGTATTGTGGATGATTTACAACGATTGTGGGTTGGTTGTAAGACGGGTTAGCATACATACAAGGCATATTTCCTTATTTTTACTAAGCTAATTGTGGCGTCCTGCTTTTGATTGTATCTCTGTTATTTTTATCAAACCGTCTAGAATGGAAGTATATTTTAGTAAGAATCTTATCCGACTGTGTTGTACTTTTTGATTGGGGTTCGAGCCTGATTCTAATTTGAACTATTACTTATTCTGTCTTGGATAAAAATATTATGTTAGTGGAAACCAGTTGGTGCTTTTGGTTTTAATTTTTTGACATCGTTGCCAATTTTTTAAATATTTTTTTAACTGGAAAGTTAATTGCAAGTGTAACCGTGAAGTGAATAGTCGTTGTTCAATTGCGTGCCAGTCCTTGAACATACAAGTTCTATCAGTGTGGGCGACTGGCTAAAATTAATTATTAGTGCCCGTAATTGTCACTGCAATCAATGGGATCCCATTTATGGTTGATATGACGTACCCACCTAGAATTTTTTGTAGCCGAGTAATCATTATGGTGATTTATAGCACCATGGTTTGCTAACGTGAGTTCTTCAGGGAACAATCACTTTGTAAGTCGTCCAGAATGAAACTAATCACGGTTTATTCCTAGAAAGTAACTCTTCGGTTTATTGAAATCGATGCTTTGCAGTTCCTTTGTCAGCGACAATTGATACTGGTGAAACTGGTGACCGTGTATTACATGCTACACGAATATAAGGATCATACCAGTGACTGCAGCAACATTCCAACCTGACAGGATGTCAAATGAAACACCTTTCAGCCGTCTTGTTTCAAACATTATTTTATTTGGCAACCAGTTTCAGCGCATTACTACGCCATCTTCAGGCCGCTGACCGACGTGTAGGGAGATTCTACCTCTGTTGTGATTAAAACAGGGGCCAGCAGTGCTGGTATTAGTAGATTTTTACTATAGAGATCACTTCAACTATCATCTGCCGACATCCTGTGTCGAGCAGCCGAGTCCCGCAACCATCTCTAAAAGGATGGACATACAGAGACTTCAAATCTAACATCTTCGATTCTCGAAGCTGTTGTTCAGCACGTAAGAAGTTCTATGACCACGGCATAGTGCGGCATAGGCCATGGCTGCTTCATTAGCACCGTGTCGGCACTCACCGAGGATCAGAAATATGTCAACACACTCATTGACGTGTACACCGTATTTGTTCCGTGTAAGTATCCATGGTGGACCGAAGCTCGTTTAGTTGAGCACTCTGAACTGCCTTGGTTATTGCAGTGTAAGGATGCACTCTACAATCTAACCGAACATCACTTCAAATAGCGTATTGAGAAATTTTGACACCAGAGATCTTTACATATGGCCCACAGGTCATGTACAAGGTGCAGTAAGTTGTGCATTCATGAAAATGGGAACTCCTTTGGGCACCTCACTTAAAAGAACATTCCGACAGCATAACATCCATCTGAACTCACAGAGAGTTATGTACGGCATAACTGTGTTTAAATTTATTTACTCAACTGCTTTAAATCAATCAACCACGTGATAGAAAGATAATATTATATTTAAAAACATATAATTCGCTGTTGGAGCTCTCTGGAAAATAACTAAATAAACTATGTTCATAACTTTACAAAAGAGTATAACTTCTTACACTCACTTATCTAAATAAATATTCCTTGCACTTATTATTTTTTAAGTTACAGAGTGAAATTCCTATTAAGAAGCACCCTGTATGTTGCTTTAATTTTTTACTGTATACAAGCATGTAGCACCTTATGGTTCTTGTTGTGCTGACACCCACAAAATGAAACACAGTAATGGAATTTCATTGCGTCAACATTCTTATCAAGGCGTAGAAAAAGGCTAATTTATTGATATAACAATGCGACACAAATCTGTGGTTAAATGTTTGGTAAGTAACAAGTAATTTCACAGATATTGCATACTGGAGCGTCTGTAGTCACTATCAATAAGCATATTTAGACCAGGAGTGCGATAGAAACACATAACAGGTCCTACCACGCGCTCTGAGTTTGGTGGAGGATCAAAATAGAAAAACCTGGTGTAAGCTGGACGAAAAGTGTTTACGGAGGCAAAAGGAAAAGAGTGGGCTCGGACTCGTTCCCTGACCCACTTGCGGTCGCAGGGACGGCCGTCGCGTGCGGAGAAAGTTGCGTTACGCGGCTGTGATTGCTTTTTAGGCGTCGAGGGCTGGACTCGGTGAAACTATCGGGCACGTGTTTACTTTCTGTTTCAGGGGGCCGAAAGCGCATCCAAGCCCACGTTTCAGTATGGGGCTCTGTTTGTGCACCCCGACGCCGAAAATCTGAGGCTATGAGATACTCTCATTTAATTCGTGTGATAAGTAATACCAGACTGGGCAAGCATATTTCTTTTTTTTTTTTTTTTGTAAATTCTTTACAGAACTCTGATAGAAGAATGCCATTACACAAACAAGGTCAAAATTAAATTATGAATAATAAACTACGCGTTTCAGTTCTATTGAGGCAATGTACCGTTTGTACTATCATAGTTTTAGACAAAATCATTACTGGCCAAAGACAATAGAACTGGATCTTGAAATTAAAATCATCACGCCAGCCTTACAGAATATTTAACAGACTGGTAAACTTCGTATAGTTATTGCTTGCTGTTGGATAGGGGCAAACATTTTCATATTGCAGATGTACTAGTTTATAATAAAAAATACCGCTTATAAACGATAAGCACAATGTTCTGTGTGTTATTTAGCATTAACTTATTTCCCAGAATTTTCGCTTTGCAGCGTAGTGCGTGCTGATTTAAAACTTCCCGGCAGACTGTGACTAAGCCATGTCTCCGAAGTATGCCTTCTTCCAGGAGGACTAGTCCCGGTGGGTATGCAGAACTTCTGCGAAGTATGGAAGGTAGGAGATGAGGTACTGGCGGAAGAAAAGCTGTGAGGACAGGTCGAGAGTCGCACTTGGATAGCTCAGTCGTCAGAGCATTTGCCAGCGAAAGGCGAAGTTCGCTGGTTCGGATCCCGATACAACACACAGTTTTAATCTAACAGGAAGTTTTAATTTACTTCGTTAAGCGGATTCAGAGTTACAAGGGCACCATCGTACTTTAAAGTCTGGTTATGGGCTTGTAAGCCGAGACTTGTTTACAAAATAAATAAATACTGTCGTTCAAACACAATATTTATAATGATGGAATTGTTCTATCAAGAAGCGGTGGAAGAATACCTTAAAATCTGAAATTGAAATTTTCTCAGCTATGATACTGGACAAGAGATGTTTATCAAGTACCGTTAAGGCAGTAAAAATAGTTCTAAAGAAATTAGTTCTGATATTTTAGAGTTACGTGCCATCTTTGTTCATGTATGAGCACTACCCAGCATCCATTGTAAAGTCAGTGACGCAATAAGATTAAATTAATAAGGAACTTTGCTTTCAAAATACCTAATGTCAGCTTTGAATTCCAGTACAATTAATTAATACAGAGGTTATTGTGAAAGGAGTAACGTTCAAAGAATGTTCGAAGTAGTTCCGCTTTAGGCGTAAATGTTTATCTTCTACGACAAGGACAAAACGAAACCTTAGTTGTGGGCCGCGTCTCATTCAGTTAAACATCCTATCTACCAAGTGTTTCTTGTTTGCCACAAATTAATCCAATAAAACGAAGCTTGTACATGTCAATGATAAAATTATTTTCGAAATGGAGAGTAGGCAGCCACAGCCGGTGAGACAGACTAATCATAGAAGACACCTATATCATACCACTGAGAAAGCGAAATATTATTAAAGAAGTGTTATGAATCAATTTTAGGTAGATAAGTCCATCATCTATCATCTTAGAAAACAAGGAGAGCGTGCAACATCTGTTCAAGTCTATTTTCATATGTTCACAAGAATAATCTCGGCAATGTGACTGTGTTTAATGTGCACAAGTGTAAGATTTTTTCATCTTAGTTTTTAGATCTTATGCGTCTTCCACCTTCTGCCATATCTGGAAACAGACCACAACACGACAAAGAAATCTGAGTGAAGACATAAATATTCTGAATATTTCAAGTTATAAACTCTGATCTGAGAAATAAATATTGTTTATAAAGAGAAAATATTTGTCTTTTTCATCGATCTCTCGGGAGAATTGGTAGCTTGAGAGAAACTACTGTTGCTTTCATTCTATATGTTCTTCACAAGTGTCAACAGGAACGAGTGCCTTGATGAATAGCAACATCAAGAAAGCAAGCGACAAGGTGAGAGCTTGACCGAATGGAAAACAGTCACGTGTTTCTCATTTGCATCACACAGCGTCTATTTCACACTTCGTGTCTTTTCATCCTCTTGTTACATTTACTTTAGTATTTGTATCTTTACATATTATGTTGATATAGATACAAATTTGATTGACAAATTACAACACACGACCAAATAATCGATCTTAATCGTTTCACAATCTAGGCATAAGCACGTTTCGCAGGGAAAGTACTGAATGGGGTCAAAAGTGAAAGTAAAGCCACGCCATACAGTTCTGACTTTCAGTTTTGCGTTTTTGTTTCTAGTAGGAGTGGCAGAAATGAAAAGCCCCACGTTTCATTCCCAACTGGAAGCTTATTTGCACCTAAGACAATGCACCCCCGTATGATTCATAATTTTGAGAAGCCTTGCCATTCCATCTTCATATACTATTAGTGCCATATCCAGTAAAACTTTGGTTAAACGAAACTGCAAAACGACAGACTCAAAATTCTTAGAAGAAATCCATTCAAAACAATGGAAAGCGACTTCACTGTTGACAAAACTAGAAATGTTTACGGTTTGCTCCCATTACGTCACCCATCGATGACTCCTGTGGACTAAAAACGCGGTAACATATACCTTTAGATGGGTAACCCATTGCCAGCACAATGGATACCCACAGTCGCTCATGTCAGAAACTAAAAATGGAGGTCAATCTAAAGGCACGTACACCAAAATTAAAAACGTACTTTTCCTCGATTGAACACTAGTACACCCTGGAAATGTGCAGGAAATGACCAATGCTCTCTCTGTTCGTTAAACTGGCAATCAGTGCCTAGTAAACAGTGTTCAGTGCTCAGTTACAGGTGTCAAACACCAACTCAGATTCCGTATCTATTCGTTGCGAAAGGTATCCTAATTATTCATAGTTCATCATTATTGTAAGACAGAAACGCAGGGGAAATTATAATATACGAAACTTCCTACATCCGTCAAACCAGAGGTGGGATTTGTTCTCGCTCAAATATATCAGAACATTGCCGGCACGGTAACTCAGCGTGTTCGGTCAGAGGGTTAGTTGCCCTCTGTAATAAAGAAACTGAGATAATGGATCAACTACGAACTGAAACGGGTGTCTTGCGACGTTCGCACCGAGCAGATACAACGAACAAAATTAGACTACAAACAAAAAGGGTAGAGTCTTTGATTCATAATCAAAACGTCTTCGGTCCCGGGTTCGATCCCCGCCACTGCCTAAATTTTGATAAATAATCAGCATTGGCGGCCGAAGACTTCCGTCATAAGAAGTCAGCCTCATTCTGCCAACGGCCTTGTCAAAGAGGGCGGAGGAGCGGATAGAGGTTCAGGGCACTCTCTTGTCCTAGGGGTGGGAAATTGCCCCTAAAGGCGGAAGAATCAGCAATGATCAACGACATGACGATGCAGAAGGCAATGGAAACCACTGCATTAAAGACACGTAACGTGTATCCACAGGACACGTGGCCTGTAATTGAAGAAGTGTCATGATGATCTCTCCATTGGCAAAAGATTCCGGAATAGCCCCCCTTCGGATCTCCGGGAGGGGACTGCCAAGGGGAGGTTACCATGAGAAAAAGATTGAATAATCTACGAAAGGATAACGTTCTACGAGTCGGGGCGTGGAATGTCAGAAGCTTGAACGTGTTAGGGAAACTAGAAAATCTGAAAAGGGAAATGCAAAGGCTCAATCTAGATATAGTAGGGGTCAATGAAGTGAAGTGGAAGGAAGACAAGGATTTCTGGTCAGATGAGTATCGGGTAATATCAACAGCAGCAGAAAATGGTATAACAGGTGTAGGATTCGTTATGAATAGGAAAGTAGGGCAGAGGGTGTGTTATTGTGAACAGTTCAGTGACCGGGTTGTTCTAATCAGAATCGACAGCAGACCAACACCGACAACGATAGTTCAGGTATACATGCCGACGTCGCAAGCTGAAGATGAACAGATAGAGAAAGATATTGAAAAGGTAATGCAGTATGAAAGGGAGACGAAAATCTAATAGTCATGGGCGACTGGAATGCAGTGTAGGGGAAGGAGTAGAAGAAAAGGTTACAGGAGAATATGGGCTTGGGACAAGGAATGAAAGAGGAGAAAGACTAATTGAGTTCTGTAACAAGTTTCAGCTAGTAATAGCGAATACCCTGTTCAAGAATCACAAGAGGAGGAGGTATACTTGGAAAAGGCCAGGAGATACGGGAAGATTTCAATTACATTACATCATGGTCAGACAGAGATTCCGAAATCAGATACTGGATTGTAAGGCGTACCCAGGAGCAGATATAGACTCAGATCACAATATAGTAGTGATGAAGAGTAGGCTGAAGTTCAAGACATTAGTCAGGAAGAATCAATACGCAAAGAAGTGGGATATGGAAGTACTAACGAATGACGAGATACGTTTGAAGTTCTCTAACGCTATAGATACAGCAATAGCGCAGTAGGCAGTACAGTTGAAGAGGAATGGACATCTCTAAAAAGGGCCATCACAGAAGTTGGGAAGGAAAACATAGGTACCAAGAAGGTAGCTGCGAAGAAACCATGGGTAACAAAAGAAATACTTCAGTTGACTGATGAAAGGAGGAAGTACAAACATGTTCCGGGAAAATCAGGAATACAGAAATACAAGTCGCTGATGAATGAAATAAATAGGAAGTGCAGGGAAGCTAAGACGAAATGGCTGCAGGAAAAATGTGAAGACATCGAAAAAGATATGATTGTCGGAAGGACAGACTCAGCATACAGGAAAGTCAAAACAACCTTTGGTGACATTAAAAGCAACGGTGGTAACATTAAGAGTGCAATGGGAATTCCACTGTTAAATGCAGAGGAGAGAGCAGATAGGTGGAAAGAATACATTGAAAGCCTCTATGAGGGTGAAGATTTGTCTGATGTGATAGAAGAAGAAACAGGAGTAGAATTAGAAGAGATAGGGGATTCAGTATTAGAATCGGAATTTAAAAGAGCTTTGGAGGACTTGCGGTCAAATAAGGCAGAAGGGATAGATAACATTCCATCAGAATTTCTAAAATCATTGGGGGAAGTGGCAACAAAACGACTATTCACGTTGGTGTGTAGAATATATGAGTCTGGCGATATACCATCTGACTTTCGGAAAAGCATCATCCACACAATTCCGAAGACGGCAAGAGTTGACAAGTGCGCGAATTATCGCACAATCAACTTAGCAGCTCGTGCATCGAAGCTGCTTACAAGAATAATATACAGAAGAATGGAAAAGAAAATTGAGAATGCGGTAGGTGACGATCAGTTTGGCTTTAGGAAAAGTAAAGGGACGAGAGAGGCAATTCTGACGTTACGGCTAATAATGGAAGCAAGGCTAAAGAAAAATCAAGACACTTTCATAGGATTTGTCGACCTGGAAAAAGCGTTCGACAATATAAAATGGTGCAAGCTTTTCGAGATTCTGAAAAAAGTAGGGGTAAGCTATAGGGAGAGACGGGTCATATACAATATGTACAACAACCAAGAGGGAATAATAAGAGTGGACGATCAAGAACGAAGTGCTCGTATTAAGAAGGGTGTAAGACAAGGCTGTAGCCTTTCGCCCCTACTCTTCAATCTGTACATCGAGGAAGCAATGATGGAAATAAAAGAAAGGTTCAGGAGTGGAATTAAAATACAAGGTGAAAGGATATCAATGATACGATTCGCTGATGACATTGCTATCCTGAGTGAAAGTGAAGAAGAATTAAATGATCTGCTGAAAGGAATGAACAGTCTAATGAGTACACAGTATGGTTTGAGAGTAAATCGGAGAAAGACGAAGGTAATGAGAAGTAGTAGAAATGAGAACAGCGAGAAACTTAACATCAGGATTGATGGTCACGATGTCAATGAAGTTAAGGATTTCTGCTACCTAGGCAGTAAAATAACCAATGACGGACGGAGCAAGGAGGACATCAAAAGCAGACTCGTTGTGGCAAAAAAGGCATTTCTGGTCAAGAGAAGTCTACTAATATCAAATACCGGCCTTAATTAGTGGAAGAAATTTCTGATGATGTACGTCTGGAGTACAGCATTGTATGGTAGTGAAACATGGGCTGTGGGAAAACCGGAACAGAAGAGAATCGAAGCATTTGAGATGTGGTGCTATAGACGAATGTTGAAAATTAGGTGGACTGATAAGGTAAGGAATGAGGAGGTTCTACGCAGAATCGGAGAGGAAAGGAATATGTGGAAAACACTGCTAATGAGAAGGGACAGGATGATAGGACATCTGCTAAGACATGAGGGAATGACTTCCATGGTACTAGAGGGAGCTGTGAGGGCCAAAACTCTAGAGGAAGACAGAGATTGGAATACGTCAAGCAAATAATTGAGAACGTAGGTTGCAAGTGCTACTCTGAGATGAAGAGGTTAGCACAGGAAAGGAATTCGTGGCGGGCCGCATCAAACCAGTCAAACCAGTCAGTAGACTGATGACCAAAAAAAAAAGAGAAAAGAGAGACATAGGTTGTGCTTCACTATCTGGCAAGAATTTTGCTAAACAGGTTTAGGAATAGTTTCTAAAATCTATTCCCTGCCTCTACTTCCGCTACTCCAGAGTTACCATCGGCATGATAGTCTGTGCCAAACATCTGCAACAAAATGTTGAAGAAGAAGGGCCGCTGCGACTGCTAAAAGTCTTTATTCAAATACACGACCGGTTTCGGGAACTATATTTGCATTATCAGGTGCCTGTAGTCAGTTCAGAGAAGCGATCTGTTTAAAAACCGGAAAAAGCACTATTTCCTCTTTTAAGCAGAATAACAACAAACACCTGATAATCGCATATATAGTATGCGAAACCGGTCTTGTCCTTGAATAAATTTTTTTAGCAGTCACAGCGATCCTTTTTATTCAATACGGAATATTTAGACTGTGGATGGCCTAGAAAGTGTTATGCAATAGAAATGTTAACGATAGCGCAAGCCTCTGTTCTTAGTGCAGTATGATCTAGAAAAGGCCTTTGCCACCGTACTTAGAGATGATACAGATATGGTTTGTAGGCTTATTGTCTGCCCTGCGTATTTTGTAAGACTGATCTAGGAACTCCTTGACAGGATTATTGGTCAAATTACGAATCAAATAGATATCTCCGTGAATATTCTAGTTAAGAGTTAAATTTCATACAGACTTCGTGCTCTTACCCTCGTGCACGGCTCTATTCTTATTGGCCATGCTCTAAGAGATATCATCTACAAACAACAGTAATGTTGAAATTAAATAATGTTCTGACAGGAGACTTCTTAAACTAGCCAGACTTCCCTCAAATAGATTGGTCAAACTCGTTCTGATAACAGAGATGCAATATGCAAATTTCAATGATTCTGCAGCCCAAATACCCGAAAAACTGCAGTCAACTGTTTCAAGAGTGTTCACAAGCAATTTGGCCTGAATATGAACTTTCAGGAAAACAGTGTCGTACAACCTCTCCATGATCCCCTCTTTAAGAATATAGTATCGCCACCGGAGCAGGTAAATCATTTATCCTTCGATGAAAGTATTCCTTCGGAATGTTGCACTTCTGAAAGAGAAGTGGAAAACAGAAACCGTGTTGCCTCCACTTGCTTCGGACACCACTTCCAGTACTCCCTTCTCAATAAAGCACTAAAATGAAGGTGACCCGGTGAGATGCAAACGAAACGCAGTCGGTTGCAGAAGCTTTGGGGAAGGAAATCGTCAATGTCCGTTTAATGAAACCATCCCTGGTTTTCGCCATAAAAAGATACAGGAAATTTACAAAAAGTCTAAATATGGATGACAAGGCGGGGCCGGCCGCGGTGGCCGTGCGGTTCTGGGCGCTCCAGTCCGGACCTGCGCTGCTGCTACGGTCGCAGGTTCGAATCCTGCCTCGGGCATGGATGTGTGTGATGTCCTTAAGTTAGATAGGTTTAAGTAGTTCTAAGTTCTAGGGGACTGATGCCCACAGTAGTTGAGTCCCATAGTGCTCAGAGCCATTTGAACCATTTGACAAGGCGGGGTAATTCTGAGACAACATGAATAAACAGTATAGATACCTCCGTCCTTAGCATCTTAGAAGATAGGAAGCTGAAGCTCGGCGAATGCGGAAAATGGAGCAAATCCAACCACAACCTCCACGTAAAGTTAGGTGTAAAATCTGTGGGTGCAAGAATGTGCCTGATTTGTTTCTTAAACTGTCAGATTCACCAACATCAACAATTTTCACACGAAAATACAGAAGAAGAAGGGATACTCGGTATCGAGTGGCAATCGACAATGTCTCTGAATGAAGGATTTCTTCCAAGGACTTTCAAAGGCAGAATACAGAGAGTCAAGTTAATAGGAAATAACATTTTCTTTCAACACTAACCAAGAAAGAGAAAACTGAAAGGTGGAAGGACTGTATAGAGGGGCTGCACAAAGCAGTATTGCAGAATGGGGAAGAAGAAGTAGATGATGAGATGGGATACATTATATGCAAGAAGAATTTGACAGAGCACTGAAAATCTTAATCCCAAACAAGGCCCAGGAGTCGACGACATTCCCTCAGAGGTGGTGATAGCTAGAGAGACCCAGCCATGACAAAACTATTCCACCCAGTGAGAAATCTACACGAGGAAGGGGAAATACCTTCAGACTTCAAGAAGATTGTAGTAATTAAAGATCCGAAGAAAGCAGGTGCTGATAGGTGCGAATATTACAGAACTGTCATGGTTGCAAAATATTGACACGAAATCGTTACAGAAGAACTGACATCGGGGGAGATAAGTTTGGTTCCAGGATACATTTTGGAACACAAGAGGCTGTTCTGACCCTACGACTTATATAATAAGCTAGATTAAAGAAAGGCAAAGCTAAGTTGTGGACTTAGATAAAGGTTTTGTCAACGGTGTCTGGAATACATTTTAAAGACTGCAGGGGTAAAATACAGGGGGCGAAAGGTTATATACACTACTGGCCATTAAAATTGCTACACCAAGAAGAAATGCAGATGATAAACGGGTATTCATTGGACAAATATATTTTACTAGAACTGACATGAGATTACATTTTCACGCAATTTTCCTGAGAAATCAGTACCCAGAACAACCACCGCTGGCCGTAATAATGGCCTTGATACGCCTGGGCATTGAGTCAAACAGAGCTTGGATGGCGTGTACAGGTACAGCTGCCCATGCAGCTTCAACACGATACCACAGTTCATCAAGAGTAGTTACTGGCATATAGTGACGAGACAATTGCTCGGCCACAATTGATCAGACGTTTTCAACTGGTGGAGATCTGGAGAATGTGCTGGCCAGGGCAGCAGTCGAACATTTTCTGTATCCAGAAAGGCCCGTACAGGACCTGCAAAATACCGTCGTGCATTATCCTGCTAAAATGTAGGCTTTCGCAGGGATCGAATGAAGGGTAGAGCCACGGGTCGTAACACATCTGAAATGTAACGTCCACTGTTCAAAGTGCCGTCAATGTGAACAAGAGGTGACCGAGACGTGTAACCAATGGCACCCCATACCATCACGCCGGGTGATACGCCAGTATGGCGATTACGAATACACGCTACCAATGTGCGTTCACTGCGACGTCGCTGAACACGGATGCGATCACCATCATGCTGTAAACAGAACCTGGATTCATCCGAAAGAATGACGTTTTGCCATTCGTGCACCCAGGTTCGTCGTTGAGTACACCATCACAGGCGCTCCTGTCTGTGATGCAGCGCCATTGGTAGCCGCAGCCATGGTCTCCGAGCTGATAGTCCATGCTGCTGCAAACGTCGTCGAACTGTTCGTGTAGATGGTTGTTGTCTTGCAAACGTCCCCATCTGTTGACTCAGGGATCGAGATGTGGCTCCACAATCCGTTACAGCCATGCGGATAAGATGTGTGTCGTCTCGACTGCTAGTGATGCGAGGCTGTTGGGATCCAGCACGGCGTTCCGTATTACCCTCCTGAACCCACCGATTCCATATTCTGCTAACAGTCATTGGATCTTGACCAACGTGAGCAGAAATGTCGCGATACGATAAACCGCAATCGCGATACGCTACAATCCGACATTTATAAAAGTCGGAAACGTTATGGTACGCATTTCTCCTCCTTACACGAGGCATCACAACAACGTTTGACCAGGCAACGCTGGTAAAATGCTGTTTGTGTATGAAAAATCGGCTGGAAACTTTCCTCATGTCAGCACGTTGTAGGTGTCGCCACCGGCGCCAACCTTGTGTGAATGGTCTGAAAAGCTAATCATTTGCATATCGCAGCATCTTCTTCCTGCCGGTTAAATTTCGCGTCTATAGCACGTCATCTTCGTGGTGTAGGAATTTTAATGGCCAGTAGTGTACAACTTGTACAGAAACCAGAGAGTTATGAGACTCGAAGGGAAGCGATGGTTGAGAATGAAGGGAAGTGGTGGTTGACAACGTAGTAAGAAAGAGTTGTAGCCTATAGCCGATGTTATTCAATCGATGGTTGAGAATGAAGGGAAGCGGTGGTTGACAATGTAGTGAGACAGAGTTGTAGCCTATAGCCGATGTTATTCAATCTGTACCTTGAGCGAGAAAGAAAGGAAGCCAAAAGAAAATTTGGTGAATGAATTAAAGTTCAGGGCGAAGAAATAAAAACTCTTAGTTTTGTCTGTAACATTGCGATTCTGTCTGAGATAGCAAACGATTTGGAAATGCAGTTAAACGGACAGGATAATATCTTGAAAGGGGATATGAGATGAATATTAACAAATGAATGGCAATGGAATGTGGTCGAATTAAATCAGCAATGCGAAGAGAATGAGATCAGGAAATGAGATAATGAAAGTAGTAGATGAGTTTAGCTGTTTGGGCAATAAAAATTACTGATGAGGACCGAAGTAGAGAGGATGTACGCAGCTCCGCTAGGACTGCTTGTATGAAATTCCAAACTCCAATGCTATCTCATGGAGAGTTGCGGCATTGCGATCCTTGGGTTTCAAGAACAGCCGCATAGAAGGTGATCGGCAACCTGACTGAGAATGTAGTAGTACCTGTTTGGTCCTCGTTGGAAAGTGGTGGTGGAGGAGCGAGGCAACATCATGTTAAGTTAGCCAAATCACGCCAGGGAACATCTGATATAACGAAATGTGTTTATGCTTATGACTGTTTAATTTGTTCAACTGATTTTTGATGGAATGCTCTATTTAATGACTTCAGAAAGGACATTAAGGAAGTGCCACGAGCATCAAAGACGGGAACAAGTCGCACGGACGATAATGTGCAAGAAATAGCCAATATCATTGCATCAGATGGACGTGTTCCTGCACGACTCGTCAAAGAGCTGTCAGGAATACGGAAAACTCTTGTGCACACAATTCTGGCCGATGACTTGGGCAAAAAGAAAGGCTGTGCGTGGTTTGTGCTGCACGCACTTTCAGGCGATGGAAACCATGGCAGGATCCAACACTGCAAAGACCTGTTATAGCCAGCCCAAAGTGATGCTGATTACACAAAATAGATTTTAGCTGGCGAGGAGACATGCTACTTCCAGTATGAGCCTCTTAAAAAGTGGCAGCTGAGACAGTCCCTTGCAGAGGAACAGTGTGAAGCCAGTGCTAACAGTTTTCGACGAACATAGGGAGTCTGTATAAGAAGGGCAGACAGTAAATTCTGGTCGTTTGTGAGCGGGAATTCATCGAATTGGACCCGAATACCGATGGGCAGGTTCCTGGTCGCTCCCGCCCATAAAGTCAAGACCTTGCTCGAGATTTTGACCAACAAACGGATCAAAGTCCACGATTATCCGCCGTTTTCGCAAGATTTGGCCCTTGCCGATTTCTAGAAGTTCCGCAAAGTGAAGTTGGCAATGAAGGGACACTGCTTCGACGCAGTTAAGGACACCCAAGAAAACTGTGTTGCAGTATTAAATGAAATTCCAAACAGGACTACAGTGACTGCTTCAAAGCACTTCTAAATCGATTTCAGCACCCTTGCAACTGCCATAGGAGTGCCACCGCACTATTCACCCCGATGTCCTGTTGTGTTTATTTTGAGGACTACCCCTGCAGGGGTTTGAATTTCGACTATGAACGCCAGGGGGTGTCTCTGGTGCCTTGATGTGGCACTGCTTTCGCCTAAGGATGCTGTTTTAATGCAGCGAAACCAGTTGTCATTATAATCACCAATTAGAGCTATGTTGAGGTTCATTTTACTTCCACTCATTACAATGTTTAACGGCTGTGGCTGCCCGCATTACGAAGTCCTATACTTGACATTTAGGTTTGAACGGGTGACCCGTAGCACGCCAGTCAGCGATGCTAACCGCAACGTTCCGCTGCTTGAACCACCGGTCGCTTCATATTATAAAGTCCCCCGCCGCGTTTTTGTGTCTTTATGTGAAGGTTAGTGTTAGGTTTTTCTATTCTTCTTCTTCTTCCATATCCGGATGCACCAGTTATATCTTCCCTTCCCAATAATTAGCAACGTAGGTTGCTTTGTCATTGACTTTCAAAATATCGTCTTTAGTGCATGTTATAGACATATCTGGGCAAATAAATAGGTGGTCCAAGTCCTCTATTGCTCCGCATTCACACCTATCGCTATCGCTGTAGCCCCATTTAAATAGGTTTGATTTGCACCCAGTTACTCCAGTGCGCAGCCGGTTTAATGACCTCCAAGTTGTAAAAGGTAGTTGAAATCCTGCAGATCCCTCCTCGAGTAGTTCCATTGTGGAGTGTGACACCATTTCTTCCCAAAGAGATAACCGCCTTGCGACGGCTTTGATGGCGAGCTCTTCAGTAGTTCCAATGAAACTCCTGCGGGATTTCAGCCGGACACGTTGTTTTCGGTGCATATGCATCGGGTGTCGAGGATAATTCTTTTGTTTTGATCTTTCGATCTCGGCGGCTACTTGTCTGCGGATAGTGGGTGGTGCTGTGCCTATGATGGGATACATTTTGTCTTTGGGACTCGGTTTGAGGCATCCTGTGGCAATACGTTCAGTTTCGTTTACGGCGACGTCAACTTGCTTAGTGTTAGCAGAGTTCCTCCTAACTGGCGCCACGTATTCCGCTGTTGATATACTCAGCGCCAGACACGTGGTGCGCAAAACGTGTGGTTGAGCTCCCCACGATGAACCTGTTAGCTTCCGCAGTATGTTGTGACAGTGCTGCTTAAAAGTAAGCGCTCTGTCCATTGTTACTCCCAGGTATTTTGGGCTCTTCCCCTTGTCATATGACTCGGAGTTTCCGTTTGGCTTGTTTGTTCCTAAGATGGAAGGCGGATACTTGAGATTTACTAGGGTTTGGTTTAAGATTATTGCCTTCGTAATAGGTAGCAAGTTCTGTTAAGGCTCCTGTGAGATTGTCCTCCACTTGTTCAAAGGTTTTATCCTGTGTGGCCACTGCTGCATCGTCGGCATAAATGAACATTCGTGTCTGGTGGCTGATGGGAAGGTCATTCGTATGGATGTTAAATAATATTAGAGCCAAGGTACTGTGTAAGGGTACATAGTAGCGTCTGTTCTATAGCATGCATTGCACGAACATAGAAAGGGTGTAGTCCACAGTGACATAATACACTTTCTGGGTATGTAACTTATGGTTAACTGTGTCATATGCGGCACTGAGATCCAGGAATACGATCCCAGTTACTTCTCCTCTTTGATAGGCGTCTTCGATGTACTGTGTGAGATTAAGGATTTGGCCACAGCATGATTTTCCTATTAGACGGACTAATTCACGAGGAAGATTTGTATTATAAATAAGTCGTACAGATACAAGTACTGACTAGTTATAATGAATGTGCAGCTACTGACGGAGGTCCAGAGTGGGCTGCGAAAATTGTGAGATATGCTACTGCGTTAATGCAAACGCGATTTACGCTGAAAGAAAAATAGTTCCACTTCTGGACACCAGGTGCAAATCTGGTGGCGCTGTACACCGTTTGTAAGCCAGTGTGACATCCATGCTGTTGTTCGACAAGCCGTGACGTGAGTAAACTGTATGGCTATTGAGAAGAGAGACGTGCGCTGTAGTGAAACTGTTTAATGCAGGGGCGGGCAAACGTTGCACGCGGCTCATGAGCGCACAGCGCTGCACGTGTGCTGCTCGCGTGCAGTCGTCGAATGGGGCAGTGGGGACAGCCGGCAGGTTGCGGCAGTGTAGTGCTAGGCCAAGCTGCGGACGTTGATGCAAAGCGAGCACTATGTAGTGAACGTTGTATTTCAAGAAACGGAGAAGTGGAGACTTGCTATCCTTTAAAAAGTAATGGGAGAATCATTTTTTCTTTGTGCAAAAACGTGAAAATTCGAAATGTTTAATATGTGGCAGTATTCTCGCTGGTCAACGGAAGTTTAGTATTGAAGGCCATTATAATAAATTTCACAAGGACGAGTACAATTTATTGTCGGATTCTGAGCGGATGGGGAATTGACTGAGCTTAAGAAGAGCGATCTGACGATACCAGATGAATCTGTCGTAGTTGGCCGGCCTTTGTGGCCGAGCGGTTCTAGGCACTACAGTCTGGAACCGCGCGACCGCTATGGTCGCAGGTTCGAATCCTGCCTCGGGCATGGATGCGTGTGATGTCCTTAGGTTAGTTAGGTTTAAGTAGTTCTAAGTTCTAGGGGACTGATGACCACAGCAGTTAAGTCCCATAGTGCTCAGAGCCATTTGAATTTGTCGTAATTGCTGTTGTGACGAGAGATCTGCGATTTTCTCTCGTCATGTCTCTCATCTAACTGATTTAACATTTTATGGAGCACTGTTTTCAAGTTTTCAGGACGACAACAATAATAGCCCAGCGGTATGTGCAAGTTATAACACGGCGCTTAATATAGCGAGAGCTGGAAAACCATTTGCTGAATTAATAAGTCTCGGTTAAGAGCAAACATCAGTGATGAAAATTTACGTAACTGTTTGTGTTTGTCTGTATGTAGAAATTTTGTTCCAGATATTAAACGTATTGTAAACTCCACCTGTGATAATTAAATAAAACGTATCGTAGGTAATAGGTACTCTTTCAAACCATGATTTCTTTCAAGCACTCCTACTAACCTTATTCATCCACCCAATAAAGCAAGCTAGGAAACAAAACGCATTACAGAGGAAGGAGCGGACAGAAGGTATGGTGGGGATGGGAGATAAGCGGGTGGCCAGCTTGCCCCTGTGTGCACGCGGAACACCTGTTAACTGCATGGAGGTATAAGGAGGGGAGATGGCACTATGGCCGTCTGCTGTACGTCTGTTTGAAGCCGGTGGGCCGCCATGTTTGATTGGTCAAAACAGTGACAGAGCTCTTGTCAGAATTGCGTGTTCTTCAAATTTAACGTTATGTCTGCGAAATAATTTCAGATGATGAGTGTTACAATGTTTACATGCATAACACAACGTCAGAATAGCTTTATCAGGTGTTTTCGTTTTGTTTTTAATGCGTTTTTGCCCCAGCAATACAACTGATTTGGTCTCGTTAACTTAAGTGTTTCTTTTGGATACGAACTTCGAATGATGAAAAATAACAGTGTACAAAGCTCTTTTCAAACTCAAATCACCTTTTACTGTATTTGTGTCGATGTAAACTGAAAGCAGAACCTGAAAGCTATGCTAGTTTACATACCGGATGATATTTCTTACTCGTTTACACACTTATACAAAATGTCATTTGTAAATACAAACATCGTTTGTGCTTTGTCAAGAAAAATAAGCATATGAACCCACAGAGCCCTACGAGCTTCATTGATCGGAAATCTGAAATAAGATAAGAAGAAAACAGTTTCACAAAACGTAAACAAGGCCGCACATCTCACGAATATAAACGACAATATTTTACGAACGGGGCCACTTACGCATGGAACGTGATTCCTTTTAACTTGGTTGCACTATTCCAACGGTTAGTACACCCCTAAACAATACAAACCGGCATTTTAAAATGAAAAAACCTTCAGCAGCTCTACACAGTAGCACAATCGGAAACGAGTCTACTGACCAAACTGCAATGGCGGAGCTCGGTTTCTGTCGGCTTCAACTTTGTGACGTCATGGCATCTCCCCTCCTTATACCTCCATGGTTAACTGCACGCGTGCAAGTGCACCGCACATGTGCAGGATTCCTGCCCGCCCCTGGTTTAATGTGACCGGCAGCACTTTCAGTGCTGCATTGACAAAGTATCGCCGACTCAAAGCTCTGAGGAAAGGGCCGATGTTACTAAATGGATGAAAGAAGATGATAATGAAATTCGAAAACATAGGTGAGCTTGGTGTGGCGCCAGTAAGAGGATCGGGTCCTGTCACTTTGGAAGTTACTGAAGAGGTTGCAGTTGCTGTAACTGACCATGCAGCACGTGCCCCGGGTTGGCATAGTGCTTGCGTATGTTACGACTTGCGCATGTAACGATAACTGTCCATCCCATGGTCAATAGTACGGGAAGTTTTTCGATTTATTTTACACTGGTACCCGTACAACAACCAGACCGTGCAGCAACTGACACCTCGTCATACGCAGCAACATTCTGCATTATTGCTCTTCGGTTTCTGGCACGGATTGAAGTTTATGATACGTGATCGGGCAGTGTTCTGTGGAGTGAGGAGGCACATTTTATACTAAAGGGTGCCGCGAATTCACAGAAAAGCGAAATATGAGGTACAGTTAAACGGCGAGTTAGGCATTGTCATTCTATTCGCCGTATGTGACTTTTTGGCGGGTGCCGGCCGGTCGCTACGGTCGCGGGTTCGAATCCTGCCTCGGGCATGAATGTGTGTGATGTCCTTAGGTTAGTTAGGTTTAAGTAGTTCTAAGTTCTAGGGACTGATGACCTCAGAAGTTAAGTCCCATAGTGCTCGGAGCCATTTGAACATTTTTGGCGGGATTCAAAAGGACTTTTACTCTCAGTCCGTTCTTCTTTGAAGAAAACGCAACCAGAGGGTTCAAAATGGCTCTGAGCACTATGGGACTTAACTTCTGAGTTCATCAGTCCCCTAGAACTTAGAACTACTTAAACCTAACTAACCTAAGGACATCACACACATCCATGCCCGAGGCAGCATTCGAACCTGCGACCGTAGCGGTCGCGCGGTTCCAGACTGTAGCGCCTAGAACCGCTCGGCCACCCCTGCCGGCGCAACCAGAGTGTCTGGAAGGTGTACCGTGAAGTCTACATGTTTCGAGACCACTTTGTACAGCAGGTGATTGCTGCTTTGGAAGAGCACAACCGTGCGCAAACCAATGTTTTCGTGCAATGTGGGAGAACACCTACACTCCTGGAAATGGAAAAAAGAACACATTGACACCGGTGTGTCAGACCCCCCATACTTGCTCCGGACACTGCGAGAGGGCTGTACATGCAATGATCACACGCACGGCACAGCGGACACACCAGGAACCGCGGTGTTGGCCGTCGAATGGCGCTAGCTGCGCAGCATTTGTGCACCGCCGCCGTCAGTGTCAGCCAGTTTGCGTGACATACGGAGCTCCATCGCAGTCTTTAACACTGGTAGCATGCCGCGACAGCGTGGACGTGAACCGTATGTGCAGTTGACGGACTTTGAGCGAGGGCGTATAGTGGGCATGCGGGAGGCCGGGTGGACGTACCGCCGAATTGCTCAACACGTGGGGCGTGAGGTCTCCACAGTACATCGATGTTGTCGCCAGTGGTCGGCGGAAGGTGCACGTGCCCGTCGACCTGGGACCGGACCGCAGCGACGCACGGATGCACGCCAAGACCGTAGGATCCTACGCAGTACCGTAGGGGACCGCACCACCACTTCCCAGCAAATTAGGGACACTGTTGCTCCTGGGGTATCGGCGAGGACCATTCGCAACCGTCTCCATGAAGCTGGGCTACGGTCCCGCACACCGTTAGGCCGTCTTCCGCTCACGCCCCAACATCGTACAGCCCGCCTCCAGTGGTGTCGCGACAGGCGTGAATGGAGGGACGAATGGAGACGTGTCGTCTTCAGCGATGAGAGTCGCTTCTGCCTTGGTGCCAATGATGGTCGTATGCGTGTTTGGCGCCGTGCAGGTGAGCGCCACAATCTGGACTGCATACGACCGAGGCACACAGGGCCAACACCCGGCATCATGGTGTGGGGAGCGATCTCCTACACTGGCCGTACACCACTGGTGATCGTCGAGGGGACACTGAATAGTGCACGGTACATCCAAACCGTCATCGAACCCATCGTTCTACCATTCCTAGACCGGCAAGGGAACTTGCTGTTCCAACAGGACAATGCACGTCCGCATGTATTCCGTGCCACCCAACGTGCTCTAGAAGGTGTAAGTCAACTACCCTGGCCAGCAAGATCTCCGGATCTGTCCCCCATTGAGCATGTTTGGGACTGGATGAAGCGTCGTCTCACGCGGTCTGCACGTCCAGCACGAACGCTGGTCCAACTGAGGCGCCAGGTGGAAATGGCATGGCAAGCCGTTCCACAGGACTACATCCAGCATCTCTACGATCGTCTCCATAGGAGAATAGCAGCCTGCATTGCTGCGAAAGGTGGATATACACTGTACTAGTGCCGACATTGTGCATGCTCTGTTGCCTGTGTGTATGTGCCTGTGGTTCTGTCAGTGTGATCATGTGATGTATCTGACCCCAGGAATGTGTCAATAAAGTCCCTTCCTGCGACAATGAATTCACGGTGTTCTTATTTCAATTTCCAGGAGTGTATGTCGCTCGCCCAGTGAAAGATCTGGTTAAAGCTGCTGTCCAAGACCGTTTTATCTACATAGGTTTTTCAGATGCTTCGACTGCAAGATGACCTAATGTGAATCAGTGTGACTTTTGACTCTTGGGGATATCTAAAAGAAAGCGTTTACTAGGAAAATGTTCCGTCTCTACCTTATCTGATGGCCAGTATAGAGGAAGACGTTTCTCAGATTCCAGATTGTTGATCAAGTCATTTTACAAATAGAGCATCTCGCCGCCGTTTCGTGTGTTCATATTGAACAAATTGTGTAAGTAGCGGGTAAGAATAAAATCAGCATTGTGCCTTTCTCACTTTTCCTATCTTTTCTGCTGACGACCCGTTCCTCATACATTGCATATGGGAACATTTCTATACGTCTTTCTTGCATTCACAGCGCCAGATTTGCAGCCAGAGGGTACAATCGAAATTTTGTTTTTCAACGTAAATCGGTGCACATTAACGCATTATAATATTTACCAAGTTTTGTTGCCATACGAAAATTACTGCCCACACTGGAACTCTGTGAATAGCTGCACTTTCACCATACCCGTCCGGTACTTAGTTCTACCCGTGTGAGGTCGGGGTGAGCCGCTAGTGTTAACAGATAAAGTTTCAGAAAGCAAGATTAACCAGACTTACATGTGACAGACTTTTGACTTGTCCATCACCAACTGCAAAATCTTGGGTTGCTGAGTGGGTAAAAGTTTTTCGCTGGGCTCGTAACTTCTGGTCGCGGAGGATGTCGAATTTATTGCAAATCACTCGAAAGAAGAACGAGGAAAATTCCCTTTGTGATACGTTCTAGCAAGCCTGATGCCAAGATGAAACGTAGTTCAAAATTATGATTGCAACATATTCAAATAATTCTTGTTGTTTGTAGTGCGTTAGGGCCAGTCAGTTTTTATAAAGTGAATTTAGCGTGGCGTGTACTCTTGATAAGGTTTCTTTGTTATAGCAGCGAAAACGTCTAATGCATTTTCAGAAACTTTAACGAGGTAGATAATAGATTCTTGGCGTGAAACAACACGAAGTAATTTTGAGTGCCAATGGCTCAATGGTATACCGCTATTGTCGATTAAAATATTACTTATCTCTCAGTACATATTACTAAATTAATTTTTATTTCTGTCTGTGAAACTTGGTCTCAGAAATTACTGCAGAGATTCTGATGCGATTTAGAATAATAAACAAACAGATTTACGAGTAAGATTTGTGTATATAAATTATTACCGACACGCCAGATAAACTGTCCGGCCTTGCATATACACTGCTGGCCACCGTAAATGCAACACCAAGAAAGACAAGAGGTAGCACAACAAAATTTATTTTGTAGATAACATGTTGACCAAGTATCAAATGATTACGTTTACAGACGTCTGTGACATGTGGTTCCTGCCAGAATCAGTAGCCAGAGTAGCCGCCATTGTTGGAGATCACCGCTGCCACACGTCTCGGCATTGAGTCAAAGAGACACTGAATGTGTTCCTGGGGTACAGCAGCCCAAGCAGCTTCCACACGTTGCCAAAGATCATCTGGTGTGGCAGCTGGGGATGTAATCTGGGTCACTCGTTGAGCAACCATGGACCACATGTTTTCTATCGGCGAAAGATCCGGAGAGCGAGCCGGCCAGGGAAGCACTTCAATCTGGTTATTGACGAAGAACCTTTGGACAATGCGTGCCACGTGTGGTCGCGCATTATCCTGCTGAAATATGGCTGTGGCCGAGCCCTGAAGGTAAGGAAGGACAACTGGCTCCAGCACCTCGGATATGTAGCGCCGGCTATTTAAAGTACCGGCAATGCGTACTAGAGGCGTGCGAGAGTAATATCCAATACCGCCCCATACCATAATACCCGGTGCAAGACCAGTGTGGCGGTGCATAATGCAGCTGTCCAGCATCCTCTCTCCACGGTGTCTCCACACTCGAATCCGACCATCGTGGTGCTGCAGACAGAAGCGTGCCTCGTCAGTAAAGACAACGTCATTCCATTCTGCCGTCCACATCCGTCTGTCATCACACCATTGGCGACGGAGACGTCTGTGGTTCTGCGTCAATGGTAGACGAAGCAATGGACGTCTTGCGAACAGACCACTCTGCTGTAAACGGCGTCGAATGGTATGCGCAGACACTGGATGATGCGTTACAGACGCAGTGTGCTGTGTTATGGTTCGGGATGTCACTGAGCGATCCGTCACTGCCATGTGCACAATTTGCCTATCAGCACGTGCAGTGGTGCACCGAGGTGAATGCGATCGACCACGTCGGTCCGTCGTACTCTCCTGCATCCAACGGTCACATATCCGCATTACAGTTGTTTGGTTTCGTCCAACACGACTAGCGATTTCTCTGTATGATAATCCACAATCTCAGTAAGCCACTATCCTGCCTCTGTCGAACTCGGATACTTGATCAAACGATGTTCGCTGTTGTCTACGAGGCATAACTGATCGTCTTGTGAAACAACCACAAGGTAAACACACGTGCCGAACGTACACTCGTCGAAATCGCCAAGCCTTAAATGGCGCTATGAGGTGGCGCCACAGGCGCGCGTGATGTGCGTCTGCGCTGAAATTCTAATCAGTTGCATATCTCATCGCTGCAAACCCATGATGTAAATTTCACTTGATTCGGATGCTTCCTTCAGGGTGTTGCATTTACGGTGGCCAGCAGTGTAGTTAACTCTCGCACGCCTCTAGTACGCATTGCCGGTACTTTAAATAGCCGGCGCTACATATCCGAGGTGCTGGAGCCAGTTGTCCTTCCTTACCTTCAGGGCTCGGCCACAGCCATATTTCAACAGGATAATGCGCGACCACACGTGGCACGCATTGTCCAAAGGTTCTTCGTCAATAACCAGATTGAAGTGCTTCCCTGGCCGGCTCGCTCTCCGGATCTTTCGCCGATAGAAAACATGTGGTCATGGTTGCTCAACGAGTGACCCAGATTACATCCCCAGCTGCCAGACCAGATGATCTTTGGCAACGTGTGGAAGCTGCTTGGGCTGCTGTACCCCAGGAACACATTCAACGTCTCTTTGACTCAATGCCGAGACGTGTGGCAGCGGTGATCTCCAACAATGGCGGCTACTCTGGCTACTGATTCTGGCAGGAACCACATGTCACAGACGTCTGTAAACGTAATCATTTGATACTTGGTCAACATGTTATCTACAAAATAAGTTTTTTTGTGCTACCTCTTGTCTTTCATGGTGTTGCATTTACGGTGGCTAGCAGTGTTGATTCTATAGGTACCGGTAGGGATGTGGAGCCATGCTGACGGAAGTGCTGTGGCCAGCGTTTGAGGATCCATGGCGCGAACTGCCCTACCGAGGTGGTCTCCCAGATTCTCAATTGGTTTTAAAATCTAGGATGTCTGGTGGCCAGAGGAGTACGGTAAACCAATCCTGGTGCTCTACGAACCACGCAAGTACACTGCAAGCTGCGTGACCCGTTGCATTGTTCTGCTGATAGACGTCATCGTGGAAAGGAAAATCACTTAGGGTGAACATGGTCCTCAAGGAGATACGCATTCTTGATCCATTGTGCCTTCCAGAATGATGAGATCACTCACGAAAACGATCCCTCCTGTTTGCACAGTGTTTTAGATGTTTCATTCAAACACACCAACGGCCGTCTGTCAGGTAGAGCATAAAACGTCATCCAAGCCCACTTGTCATCACTCAATGGACGACAAGTTGCGGTACTGGTTTGCAAATTCCAATCTTCGTCGCCGATGAATAGCAGTCAGCATGGATGCATGCTGCGGAGGCCCATACGCAGCGAGGTTCCTTGAACGCTCGTTGACAAGACACAGTTTACAACCATCCTTGACCTGAAAGCCAATGATCATACCCTTTTCGACGTCAGATAAATCATTTCATTTCCGCACTACAATAATGACTGCACTGTTGTCTGCGTCATCCCGACACGCTTTATACACCCTCCTCTGCTAGAGCGATGACCTGCCGCCTGTGAGCTGTTACTGCATGTCTACGCCGAACATAGGAGATGGTCACATTAATGTGACTGGGCTGTGTAACTGCAGCTGTACTTCTCTTGGAGATGATAAACAAGAAGTACTTCCCGAAACTTCAACTACAGATGGTATAATAACGGTTTTCGGCTCGTAAGCTGTATAAAATACCTGACGTCATAGGGATCTCAGTAAAAAGAGTGCGATACATTTTTAACAAGAAGAATTAACAATGAGAAATAGGGGTGCCACCTAGCCAAAGGTAAGTGTAACGATTTGTTACTGTGAATGAGACATGGGCCCATAATTTCACGCTGTCAGTCTAAACTGTTGGTGAAGACTATGGTCCTTATTCCAAAAAGACTGAATATTCAACTGCTGAGAAGATTAAAGATCACGGATGATGTTTTGTGGAATGCAAAATGAGCATCTTCCTATTGGTTGTCTTGTAAAACAGTACCTGGCAACAACTATAGAAATCTCTTTGGTCAAACTGTTGAAAACTACCCTGGGAAAATGCTTACATTGAAAAAAAGAAAGAAGTCACCTTTTATCAGGACAGCATGACTCTCTTCAACGGTGCTTTGGCAACGGGAAAACTGACAGATTTATAATACCGATTGCTCGACCTACACTATCTGTTGAAAAGTGTTCGCACACTCCTTTGTAATTCGGAACTGACCACAGGATGCCACGAGAGGCGAAACCGCCGTTATAAAAGGAGGCGGGGAGACTTGTATCAACAGTAGAAAAGCATTAACAGCGGAACGGGTCGATCATGAGAGCTCAGTGAATTGGAATGTGGACTAGTCGTTTGACGTCACCTGAGTAACATATCCATCAGGAACATTTCAACCAATCTAAAGTTGCCAAGTCTACTGCTGATGATGTGACTGTGAAACGGAATGCGAGAGAACAACCACGAAGGAATAACCACAGCTTTACCATCACTAAGGAGACCGTATGCACTGACGGACAAGAAGCTTCGAGCTTTGTGGAAGGTGATTGTATAAAATTACATGAAATCAGCGGAACAAATGACTCCTGAGTTGCAAAGTACTACCAGCAGCCCAGCTATCATAGTGTCTTTGCCTAGGGAGTTGAAACAATGGGATACATTTGGTGACCATACATTTCTGTAATCAATGCTAAGCGACGCTGGAGGTGGTATGAAGAGCGAGACTATTGGACAGTGGAGGACAGTGAAAGGGTATGGCCAACTTCCTTCCTATCCTTCCCTAACCCACTGGGACCAATGTCCTCACTGTTTGGTCCCCTCCCCAAATCAACCAGTCACCCAACCAACCAACGAGTGATTTGGAGATATGTATGCCGCTATACCTAGTGGCAACCCGATGAAAGAGTTTGGGTTTGGCGAAAGCCTGGAGGCGTGACCTACCATTATGTGTAGTACAAACAGTGAAGTATGTGGGAGGTGGTGTTACAGTACGGGGCTGTTATACGTGGTTAGTGTGCTATCTTCTTATAGTCCTTAAGAAAACGCTAAATGTCGAAGGATATGAACACATTTTACAGAACTGTGTACTGCGTAAAGTAGGGGAACAGCTCGGAGACGATAATTGTTTTACCAGCGTGACAACGCACTCTGTCAAGAAACAGCATCTGTGAGGCAATGGTTTGTGGACAATAACGTTCCTGATATGGACTAGCGTAGACAGAACCTCAAGCTAAATCCAACAGAACAGCTTTGGGATCAGTTAGAACGTTGACTTGTCTCTATATCCCAGCGTTCAACAGCACTGCCTGTTCTGGTTTCTGCTCTTAAGGAAGACTCGACGCATAATGAAACACTTCATTAAAAGTCTCCCCAGCAGAGTTCAAGCAGCCATAAAGATGAACAGTGGACACGCTCTGTATTAATGTCCACTAATAGGTGTCCACATACTTTTGGTTGAGGTATTGAACAGATTTGGCCTCCTTCTGATTGCCCTCGACCAACAGTTAAGGAAGTATATGACTTGGAAACCTTTTGAGCCCAATGACAAGTATACGAGATTTTTGCAGTCCTGCTAAGGATAGTGTTTACTCACTGAAAAAATGTAGGACAAAGTGCTGCTCAGCTTCGATGTATCTATGTTTAAAGAACTGCTTTTTGGCACCACTATAAAGTGCTGTACTTTATATTTATTTACATATGACAATTTTCCGTCAAGAGGTCATCTTCTAGTCACGGGTTAACATTATACCAGGTTAAAGGAAGGTTCCATGGCGTCAAGTACATAATTGTTTTCAGTCCTTATTCATGAGACTGCTTTGCACAGACAGTATGCTGAATACTGCTATGGACTGCCAGTTTTTGCGTATGGTGATTGATGAAAATTGTATGAGATAATCGATGCACCTCTATGTGACAGATGCTGCAACTAAAAGTAGTTATTCTATTTGACGACAGGAACCTTTCTTTGAACTGATGTGATTGTAATTCGTGACTTGAAGATGATCACTTGCCTAAAACTGGTTTTCTGTGAGCAACTGCAGAATACAGATTTTCTCAAAAGTACATTTACATAAGAGCAGACCATTGGAACTTTTTTTTTTTTTTTTTTTTTGTTTAACATACTCAATCTTTCAATCTCACGAGCGGAGATGTCTCCCCGACTGTGAGCGCTTGATGATGGTGGTATTTCCACTAATAGTAGTAGCAGAAGAAGGAAAACAATAAACAATAATACGTACAGTGTAGTAATTGACAGCTGCTTCCTAGGGAATTTGGAAAAACGGGATCAGTATCCATGATAACGATCGATGTTGTACGACAGCGGCAGAAGCGGTTCACCGGTATACTCACGTTGTCTGGAGCTGAGTCCTGGTGTTGGTGGTCGGTGGCGCAGCTGGCAGGGAGAGCCTGCAGCAGCAGTAGCAGCAGCGGCAACAGTAGTGCGCGGCGTCGCATCTCGCTACATGTCGCTGGAGCTGGAGTCGTCGGCCGTTGCCGGAGCGGTTGTCGGGCGACTGGCGGCTCCGCGGCTGGAGGCCAGCGCTTTCTCCGCCGGAGAGGGAAACCTGCCGCTGCCGGCGCCCGCCCCCACCCCGCGCCTTCTCGGTCGCGGCCGTGGACGAGGTCACTACCGTGCCGCCGTGCCGGGTCGGCCTTTCTACACCTATCTGATCCTTGCGTAACTGCCACGTTACTTGCCATGTCGCAGCCATACCGTCTTCCTCGTAGGCGGGAAGCGACGAGAAACAAGCAATGCTCTTTACCACACGAGTCGAAAGGCTAGCGAAAGAAAAAATTCGGGAAATTTTTGCGATTTTTTTCCGTATTGGATGCTCTTGAACTCTGCCACTGTTACTTTAAAGGATACTGTTGAATAATGTCTGCCACCAGTCTGAAGGCTGTTTATTTAAATCACGACCATTTTCGTACTTCAGTTTCGTTTCCAAATTCACTGTTGGAGTTCACTGGCGCACCTAATAGGCCAATTGCGTGATTTTGACTGGGGCAACGTAAGTGAAACTATTGCACATTTCTTGTGAAAGTAATCCTTTGAACGACCGTATTCTGTGCGGCTGGTCCCGGCGGAGGTTCGAATCCTCCCTCGGGCATGGTTGGGTGTGTTTGTCCTTAGGATAATTTAGGTTAAGTAGTGTGTAAGCTTAAGGACTGATGCCCTTAGCAGTTAAGTTCCATAAGATTTCAAACATATTTGAACATTTTGAACAACCGTATTCCGATATTCAAACATTAAAGCGTTAAATGTTGTTAATTGTTGAGAGACCTGAACTCATAGCATCAAGCGTGTTTCCTTTGGAAAACACTAATTATTGTCAAAGAGATTAGACATGTGAGGTGCACAGAGGATAAACACATTAAAAACCGCAATATATTACATAACTCCATAGCCACACTATCAGATTATAATAAGACGTCTCACATAAAACCGGTATTGGTGATTGGTATGCGTTGTCCATCATGCGCATTATTGGCCCCATGTTATTCAATTACACCTTAAACAGTGCCAGATACATAAAAATCTCTGAGTCTTCCTATGCACAGTCCACAGATGCAGAGAAGCTGTTTATACACCACTGGCCATTAAAATTGCTACACCACGAAGATGACGTGCTACAGACGGGAAATTTAACCGATAGGAAGAAGATGCTGTGATATGCAAATGATTAGCTTTTCAGAACATTCACAGAAGGTTGGCGCCGGTGGCGACACCTACAAAATGCTGACATGAGGAAAGTTTCCAACCGATTTCTCATACACAAACAGCAGTTGTCGGCGTTGCCTGGTGAAACGTTTTCGTGATGCCTCGAGTAAGGGAGAGAAATGCGTAACGTCACGTTTGCGACTTTGATAAAGGTCGGATTGTAGCCTATCGCGATTGCGGTTTATCGTATCGCGACATTGTTGCTCGCGTTGGTCCAGATCCAATTACTGTTAGTAGAATATTGAATCAGTGGGTTCAGGACGGTAATACGGGACGCCGTGCTGGATCCCAACAGCCTCGTATCACTAGCAGTCGAGATGACAGGCATCTTATCTGCATGGCCGTAACGGATCGTGCAGCCACGTCTCGATCCCTGAGTCAACAGATGGGGACGTTTGCAAGACAACAACCATCTACACGAACAGTTCGACGACGTTTGCAGCAACATGGACTATCAGCTCGGAGACCATGGCTGCGGTTACCCTTGACGCTGCATCACAGACAGGAGCACCTGCGATGGTGTAGTCAACGACGAACCTGGGTGCACGAGTGGCAAAACGTCATTTTTTCGGATGAATCCAGGTTCTGTTTACAGCATCATGATGGTCGCATCCGTGTTTGACGACATCTCGGTGAACGCACAATGGAAGCGTGTATTCGTCATCGCCATACTGGCGTATCACCCGGCGTGATGGTATGAGGTGCCATTGGTTACATGTCTCGGTCACCTCTTGTTCGCATTGACGGCACTTTGAACAGTGGACGCTACATTTCAGATGTGTTACGACGCGTGGCTCTACCCTTCATTCGATCCCTGCGAAAGCCTACATTTCAGCAGGATAATGCACAACCGCATGTTGCAGGTCCTGTATGGACCTTTCTGGATACAGAAAATGTCCGACTGCTGCCCTGGCCAGCACATTCTCCAGATCTCTCACCAATTGAAAACGTCTGGTCAATGGTGGCCGAGCAACTGGCTCGTCACAATACGCGAGACACTACTCTTGTTGAACTGTGGTATCGTGTTGAAGCTGCATGGGCAGCTGTACCTGTACACGCCATCCAGGCTCTGTTTGACTCAATGCCAAGGTGTATCAGGGCCGTTATTACGGCCAGAGGTGGTTGTTCTGGGTACTGATTTCTCAGGATCTATGGACCCAAATTGCGTGAAAGTGTAATCACATGTTAGTTCTAGTATAATATATTTGTCTAATGAATACCCGGTTATCATCTGCATTTCTTCTTGGTGTAGCAATTTTAATGGCCAGTAGTGTAGTATTCAAGCAAGATGCAGCAACCGCTCACACATCCAATAGAAACTAGACATTAAGCCTTCAGAATAAAATAATAAGGTACATAAACCATAGCAAGCAACCTTATGCACTTTTTGTTTTTGTGTGAAAATTTTCTGCTATTTTTCTTTTTGTTTATGTACGTATGGAAACCAATATCTTCAGTAGCATAAAAAGGATAACTGGTGGACATTCAGAGGATATACACTGAGATCAGAAAAGTCACGTGATACCTCCTAATATCGTGTCGGACCTCCTTTTTCCCGGTATGCGCCTCGACGTGGCGTAGACTCAACAAGTTGTTGGAAGTCCCTCCCCAAAAATATTGAGCCATGCTGTCTCTATAGCTGTCCAGGATTTTGCGCACGGACTGACCTCTCCACTACGTCTCGTAAATATTCGTTGGAATTGATGTCGGCGATGTGTGTGGCCGAATCATTCGCGCGACTGTTCAGAATATTCTTTAAACTAATCGTGAACAATTGTGGCCCGGTGACATGGCTCACTGCCATCCATAAAAATTCCATCGTTGTTTGGGAACGTGACGGTCATGAATGGCTGCAAATGGTCTCGAAGTAGCCGAAAAAAGCCATTTCCCGTCAATGATCGGCTTATTTGAAACAGAGAACCCAGTCCATTCCATGTGAACACAGCCCACACTGTTACTGGGCCACCACCAACTTGCACAGTGCCTTCTTGACAACTTGAGCCGTAGTTTTGTGATGTCTGTGCCACACTCGAACCCTACCATCAGTTCTTACCGACTGAAATCGGGCCTCACCTGACCAATCCACGGTCTTCCAGTCACCTTGGGTGCAAGTGACACGGTCACAAGCCGAGGAGAGGTGCTGCAGCTGATGCCGTGTTGTTATCCAACGCACTCGCGTCGTTTGTCCGCCGCTTGTGGTCTCGCGGTAGCGTTCTCGCTTCCCGAGCACGGGGTCCCGGGTTCGATTCCCGGCGGGGTCAGGGATTTTCACCTGCCTCGAGATGACTGGGTGTTTGTGTTGTCCTCATCATTTCATCATCATCCAGGAAAGTGGCGAAATTGGACTGCGCAAAGGTTGGGAAATTGTACGGGCGCTGATAACCGCGCTGTTGAGCGCCCCACAAACCAAACATCATCATCATCATCGCACTCGTGTCGTTCGTCTTCTCCCATGGCCCATTAGGGTCAAATTTTGCCGCACTGCCCTAACGGGTACGTTCGTCGTACGTCCCGCATTGATTTCGTGGTTATTTCACTTAGTGTTGCATGTCTGTTAGCACTGACAAATCTATGCAAAAGCCGCTGCTCTCGATCATTAAGTGAAGGCCGTCGGCCACTGCTTTGTCCATGGTGAGAGGTAAAGTCTGAAATTTGGTATTCTCGGCACACTCTTGACACTGTAAATCTCCGAATACTGAATTCCCCAACGATTTCCGATATGGAATGCCCCATGCGTGTAGCGCCAAGTACCATTCCGCATCGAAGTCTGTTAATTCCAGTAATAAGTTCGTAATCACGCAGGAAACTTTTTCACATCAATGACCTAAGTCCAAATGACAGCTCCGCCAATGCCCTGCCCTTTTGTACCTTGTGCATGCGGTACTACCACCATCTGTATACAGGCGTATCGGTGTCCCATGACTTTTGTCACCTCAGTGCAAAAGAAAAGAATGGATATTGTAGTAAAATCTTTTGTTTCTGCTGGTGCGTATTAGTGCTAATTAAAAACAGTTATTTAATTATATGTAAGGTTGTCGTTTAGAGTTTCTGTATTATGACATACCTTTAAAACTTTTTGTGTACTTTGCTTTTATTTGCAATATTGTGCGTTACTGGTGTTGGTTGTTATTACGCACAACCTCCACCACCTCTCCTGGCCTTACCGGCCTAATACTGGTGTTGTAAGTTCCATCGGCCACCAGGATTGAAACTGGGTTACCTCCGAGCCGTGCGTTACTGCACATGCGTGCGTCAGCGACCTCGGCTACGGTGGCGGGTTTTGCATGCCACGAATTCACCTGAAGAATCATTCTCCTGACAATAAAACTGTGGGCCCCTCTCTAGTCAAGGTGGGCACGGCAGATAATGCGTGGTGGCAGTGCAACGCTGGTGCTTAGAATAACACCAACTTCTGCTGGTGATTACGGCGAGGATAGACAGTATACCGCCTTACCGTCTTTTCTGGTGGTGTTTTCGTTTCACTGTTTTTCCTTCTAAGGCTAGTAAACAACCAACGTAATTAACATATCCTATACTGACCAGGAAAAGGTTTTGTACCACCCTAACAATCTGCATACTTTTTAATAGATGCCGTACCACTTTCTCAATATTATTTTGACCAAAGGAAAGCAGCAAATGCATAAGCTTGTGCGCAGTGGCCAAAAATAAACCGGCTTTCTCATTCAGCAGAGTCTCCAATTGTGGAAGGTACAAAGCAGCTTGTGAATACGATCCAGTCTGTCAACATGGCCAAGGATTTTTTCAAGTGTAAGCCGTTCGCGCATTGTCACTTTGCGGAAGACTTGGTAGCACGGGAACTTACCTACCGTAAATAACGCCGAGGCACTGAAACATTAGCCACTATAGTGAGACATAAAACATCGAGGAATTGCCTCGTAATTTTCGCCCACGGACAGCAACATCAGCTGAAGACCGCTATCTGCAAATAATGGCTCGTAGCTACTTCAAGCAGACTGGAATAAAGATGTGCGCTGCCTTTCGGGAGCAACTGCTGGGCTATCTTAATCCAGACAGACAGCAACCGTGTCCATACCATCAACCGACCTATAGCCGTCGAATATGAACAACTAGCTGCAGTGCCTGGCGCTACCCGGTGTATTAAATATCAACCACACAAAGTGATTTGCCCTGTGCCTTGTTAATACTCATAGCGAATGCTAGACGCATGGGGAACTGTAATCGCTTTAAATAGAAAGGCATATTTGAGTCACTGGATGTCAACTGAATGTGACAAATGAATACATCTTCACCTGCGACATTCATAAATATCGGGTTCTAGGCTCCCGGATCTGACTTTCACAAACATAGGCCAATTTCAGACCAAAAGTTCAGTAATAACAATTACACCACAGATTACAATTTTTTTCCTTTTTAAGTTGCAAATTACAGTAATATATCTGTAATGTATAACGTATTTTTGAGATGTTTGGTAACGACGTTTCTCAATTATATACTTTATATGTATATATTTATGTATTGTGTATAATAAAAAGTATAGCTGATGTCCGCCCAGATGTTGATTAGGGGGACCGTGTAAAAATCTGAAGTCAATCGGACAAGACCATTTAGAGATTTTGAGTAATAACTTTTCCTCTTTATATATTACATACATATATGTTTCAAGTGAAATTACTAAATCTTATGCAGACAAGGATCTTCCTCTTTCTTGAAGATAAAGTCTGAAAAATTTCATCAAGACCAGAAGAAAACTATAGATTTGTAACAATTACAAACAAACAAAGAGGCAGACAGACTTTACGAACTCCTCAGCACTGTTGGCGCGTGAAGAAGGTTGACAAAGGAATATATGGAATGGAGCTTAGATGAATTTCGTCGTTTTCTCGTCACTGACGTGTGGCTAGTTGATTTAAGCACGCTACCCGAAGCTAATCAAGCTGTCTCGGACGTTAAGACAGTGATATAACCAAAGGTTAGCACATAGCATCAGTTTCATTTAACGCGGATATAGGATAGTTTATTCATTCAAAATACAAATGCTCATCAAAATTAACACACATCTCTACATTATTCAAAATTGAAAATCGTTAGTGAAAAAATGTCAAATCAAGAAGTTCTTAACATCGCTCTAAGAATATATAACAGTACAGTTCAGAGATACTCGCCAATATCTTTAACACTAATATCTTGCCAAAACTCAGAAAAACTCATACAATGTCTCAACAACTTTAAAACAGTTTCCTAAAGTCTTACCTGCCATAGAGTTCCAAAACAAGTTTTTAAACAAGAAGCATAACACATAACGTAAAACTGCAGGAACATTAGGTGAAGCTTGATCAACACAATACAAAACCATTCCGTAAAACAATGATGAAGCTTACAAATAACATGTCGGCTGGAAGGCAATTTTGTCTGTCAAAATTACAGCAAAGTTTACGTCATACATTTCACACATGCCGAAAATCTCTTAACGACCAGTGGGGCTGCTGAATTCCGGCCGAACACAATGCAGTCCGTTTCCTGAAACATACGAACTTGAGATACAGGCTAACGCTAGATCACACACAAACATGAGACTGACTGTAGCGGTTCCTGCGCAACAGTAGCTTCTTAAAATGTGATCTACTAAAAAGAGTGGCAACATCATTCCTTTAAGGTGTGCAATAGCTCCAATAAATCTCTATAAGATCCAACGATACATCCTAAACACTCGCCTCTAAAATTATAGTCAAACGTCAGCCTTAACACATGCTTTACATTTCCTCGACAAGCTTTACATTAGCCACGACAGTACAAACAGCTGGAATAAAAAAAATTGATTGGTTGTTATCGCTATTTCGAATGTGTTCATAAACTCTGTGCGAAAGTTTCTTCCTGTCTAGCCCGTGTAGAAATTATGCAGCTGTTACATGAGACTTTTTATATGATAGTGCTAGTGTAGATGGGTGGTTTTCGGTTCGAGGCTGTTAGTGGTCCGGAAAGTTAGCTGTATATTTGTAGATCTGAATAATGCTTTAATTTTCTCCGAGATTGGACTCATAGAAGCAGTTGGTACGTATCTTTTTTTATTTTCTAGATACAGTTTCTTTGATTACTTGTATTTCCCTGCGTACTGTGTTGGGCTTTGATGCTAACCGGCGGGGGTGGAGACGGCAAGGAGTAGTCGGTTCCTGCAGCTTTTGGCCCTCGTGATGTCAAGACCTCATGGCGTTAAGGCTGGGTAACGTGACGTGGCGCCTGGACAACAAGCGCACGAGAGATGCGTCTCCGTTCGCGACGGCGTGCCTACAGCCTAAATTTAAGCACAACGGTTGAGAACTTTACTGATTTACACCATCTTATGGCTTTCTTAATTTAACTGATCGACTGATAAAAAAAAGGATCCCCCCTTCCCCACAACATTCGACGGTCATGTATCGAGGAACAAGATCCAGATAGCTGAGTAAAACTGGTATTACCGTATAAATCTGCGAAGTTTATCGACAGGTCCATGATTACTTGCGTTGGGATGGTAGTTAAGTATATTTTAGTAATTTATATTTGGAAACATATTTATTACGTAATCAAACACTCTTAGTTTGTATGAAATTGGAATGCACAGCTGCTGAGGGTTTTCCATATGTGTGTGTGATATACTGCGGGAAAGTCTCGGGTTTACAGAGTGCGAACGTCCTGAATGCTAACGGAAAATATTCTTGCGCATTGCTAGATCCTCATTTGGTACTAGGGCCTTTATTGAAATCTGTACTTCTGAATTGGAAGATTCTCCTGATGTCTCTGTGGGATAATATGCCAGCTCATAAGCAAAATTTTAGGTCACCGTAAGTGAATTTTCCCTCTGGCTTCATCGTAACGTCAACTTGAACTTCATGTTTTTATCTGCCAGTTGAGTACGTGGATGTTCATAGATACCACACTTCATAATCAAACATTTATATTTCCGTACTTCATTTGGCTGCTTTCGGAATATAAACATACATGCAAATATTTGGCTATTTTTATTGGGATGAGGTCCTGTATGTTGGTTTCTAGAAAGTCTTTTTAGAACGTAAAAAGATGTTATTAAGCGATGGAGTGTTTAAGTTCATTAGTGTACGTTGTTCCTAAATGTAGTGTTTGCAGTTACTAATTTTGCTATCATTCTAGGTAAGATGTTCTCTCCCGACAAATGTGAATGCAAATTTCGCACATACACAGTATGCGACTTTCCTTTTGATGATGAACATCCACCGCAGAAATGAAGACATTGTTGAGATGTCCTTGTTTCGAATCTGCTCTTTGCTAGAAAGGTTTCACAGCACTACGTGGGTGAAAGTTTACGGGACACGTTTTGCTGTCAGTCTCCGTGACGCCAACCGTTTACACAAAACGAAGCAGAGGCCATTTCTACTCCTACTGCAGTGCCAATCTACGTGTAAACCTTTTATCTGAGTTCTGATATCATAAAATAAAAATGTTTCAAATCTCTATGAAGGAGAAAGTTATTAATGGTTGTCGCTGGGCTCTTTCGATCAATCGGCCTCACATTCGTACAACGCTCTGATCATACCGAAAAAAGTATATTCGATGAGATTAAGGTAAGAAGAATGAGCAGGTCAAGTCAGTAAATTCATATGATATTCTTTGGTCACTCTACAGTGCCGTTATTTTGTATGCAGCGACATTTTTTTGCTAATACACAGAATGTCCAATTCCCAACTAGTGCAGCAGAATGGAAATTTCTTTGGAAATTTGTGGGAAGATCTTATGGGACCAAACTGCTGAGGTCATCGGTCCCTAAGCTTATACACTACTTAATCTAACTTAAATTAACTCACGCTAAGGACGACACACACCCCCATGCCCGAGGGAGGACTCGAACCTGCCACGGGGTAGGGGGCGGTAGACGCCCAGACCACGCGGATACCCCGCGCGGCAGCAGAATGGAATTTATTCTGTTGTTAGAAACTTTTTTTTTCATAAACACTAGCTTTTCAACACCTCTATGTGCAAACACAAAGTTATATATACAGGGTGAGTCGCGTAAGACGTAACACCCCCATTATTCCGTTGGCGATTGCACGTATCGGCATGCGGTTTTCAGCGAATCATAGCGGACTATGGGGCACATACGTTGATACATGCACAATAATCACAACATTTATATTGACCGAGATAATGAGGCAAGTACATGTTTTTTAAATGGGACGCTATACTTTTTTTACCATCATTCGAACGCTCTGGAAAAGACGCCTATAGTGATGTAACGCATGTTGCTGCCACGCCTTGAACCATGGCTTATCTCTATTCTAAAACACCTCAATAAGTGAAGTCGCGAATTCATTGTCATCAGTGAGTCCGACTAGCAGCATGGCGACGAAAATCTTTTGTCTCTCGAGAGACTGTTAAACACACCGATAAAACCTCATACATTATATTCCAGTATCTTTATTTTGTGAAAACATTCACTACAATCACTGTCAGAAAAATTTTCGTTAATGAAAAAATTTCGAGTACTAATTGATTGAAATAAAATGATACAGTTACTGTAGTAGTTCCGCTGGGTCATACGTACATTAGGGCTTCCAGTGCACCTCGCTAGAAGAGGGAAGTGTTTCATCGTTCAAGCGATGCACTGTGACTTACGCTAAGTACTACCCCGGTGTCACGAAAAATACACTGAAGAGCCAAAGAAACTGGTACACCTGCCGAATATCGTGTAGGGCCCCCGCGAACACGCAGAAGTGCCGCAACGGGCCGTGGCATCGACTCGACTTATGTCTGAAGTAGTACTGGAGGGAAACGACACCATGAATCCTGCGGGGCTGTCCATAACTCCGTAATAGTACGAAGACGTGTAGATCTCTTTTGACAGTACGTTGCAAGGCATCCCAGATATGCTCAATAATGTTCATGTCTGGCGAGTTTTGTGGCCAGCGGAAGTGTTTCAATTCAGAAGAGTGTTCCTACATCCAGTCTGTAGCAATTCTGGACGTGTGGGGCACCACATTGTCCTGCCGGTATTGCGCAAGTCCGTCGGGATGCACAATGGACAAGAATGAATGCAGGTGATCAGACAGGATGCTTACGTATGTCAGCTGTCAGAGTCGTATCTAGACGTATCAGGGTCTGATATCACTCCAACTGCAAACGACCCACACCATTACAGAACCCCCACCAGCTTCAACAGTCCTCTGCTGACATGCAGGGTCCATGGATTCATGAAGTTGTCTCCACACCCGTACACGTCCATCCGATCGATAAAATTTGAAACGAGACCCGCCCGACCAGGCAACGTGTTTCCAGTCTTCTACAGCCCAATGTCAGTGTTGACGGGCCCAGGCGAGGCGTAAAGCTTTGTGTCGTGAAGTCATCAAGGGTACATGAGTGGACCTTCGGCTCCGGAAGCCCATATCGATGAAGATTCGTTGAGTGGTTCATTAGCTGACACTTGCACTTGCTAATGGCCCGGCGTTGAAATCTGCGGGAATTTGCGGAAAGGTTGCACTTCCGTCTCGTTGAACGATTCTATTCAGTCGTCTTTGGTCGCGTTCTTGCAGGATCTTTTTACGGCCGCAGTGATGTCGGGTATTTTATGTTTTACCGCATTCCTGATATTCACGATACACTCGTGAAATGGTCATTCGGGAAACTCCCCATTTCATCGCTGCCTCGGAGATGCTGTGCCCCATCGCTCGTGCGCCGACTATAACACCGGGTTGATATTCACTTAAATCTTGATAACCTGCCGATCTAACAACTGCGCCAGGCACTTGTTGTCTTATACAGGCATTGCCGACTGTACTCATGCCTATTCCACTTTCTTTGGCGTTTCAGTGTCTACTGCCGGTAAATACCATAGTGCACAACTTGAGTTCTACCTGTCACAATAAACAACAACAAAGATTTCAGTTATCAGCTAGACAACTATGCGTAATTCATAGTACGTATGTTTAAACTGATTAGGAGTGTCCTTAGATAAAGGTTCTCGTTTGTGTTGCGAGGACACGAGCACTACGTTATGGCTCCTTTGTGCGGCATAGCTCAGCGTAGGAGAAAGCGAAAGTTACGCTCAGGTGAAGCCTCTTTCGCTTCAAGTCTTGTCAGTAGTATTCCATTACAGAATATGGATTAAGTAGAAGAGATGAACAACTGAAGACGATAGAGCCGTCATACGTTTACTTCCGATGTCCTAGTAAAGATTGAAAAAATGAATAGCTAACTGGCAAGTGTATACGCCTCATCAGTTATTATCACTTTAAGATCTTAGAACTGTCAGTCGCTTCTACTGTATGGTCATTATATAAAACATCCGAAAAACAAAGAAACTAAAATAACAACTGTTTCGTGCTTTTTAAAAGCCTTCTGCAGGGCGTAGACGACACCTGTGATTTTTTCCTTCTTTCCCTTGGTTTTATTCCCAGCAGTTGTTAAAATTAAGTAATTCCATCTCATCTACAGAAAAATTATTTTAAAACCGGTTTCAGGGTATACGTTTATACTCATTTGCAGTTACTGCAAGATCTGTCTGATGTTGACTTCCAGATCACTGCAATATATTCAGTCACTGAGCCTTTTGGTGGGTGGTAAAAGTACTCTGAATTTATAATCTAGACTGAAGAACCAAAATACACTGTCTGATAAAAGAGTGAAGCACACAGAAGAGGTGGCCAGAAGATGTGCCTGTCAGAGATAATATTCTAACTCTAATCATTTACATACCTGTCGATGATGTGTATGTGTACGAAGTTACGCTAACATCTCTGACAGGCAGAACTGCCAGCAGTATGCATTACTGTTATTCACATTTAGTGTTGCTACCAGGCCTTATGTGGTTTATAAGGGGTGTGAACAGCGACAGATGTTGAGTTATCACTGTGAAGAATACGGAGATGCTGTATACTCATTGTACGACATTATTATCAGCACATGACAAAGTTAGAAATGGGCATCATTGTGGGTCTGCATTTGGTCAGCTGATCGAATTGTCCAATATCTAAATTTGGGAGACATCTGGACATGTCGTTGGACTCAAAGGGTATGTGTAGGCAGGTATAGCCCCAGTCGAGGCTCCAGTCAGTTGGGGGTTTTGTCAGTTCTGGTGCAGTCTACATTGTTGCCAGCTTCCTGACGAATCATCAATGACACCACCACGCAATATTGTCTGATATCCCTGCTCTGTATCCCCCAAGCCCTCTGAAGACAAAATCAAAAACCCAAGATGAATGGGTGATGTCCGTGTTGGTGGGAAATCCGAGATGGCAGACCTGAGGATACTGCTGTAGCCAGGAGAGCTGCATAGTTGACAGATTTCCTGGGTTTATCCCAGTCCTATGACATCACAATCCAAGACGGTAGACCTTGTGTGCTTGGTTACCAGGTTTCCCAGCTCACAAGTGTAGCCTGCATGGTTGCCAAATGACTTGTGTTAAGTTTAGAATCATGTCCTAAGTGTAAAATGTCGGGAAAACCCACTTGTCCAAAATTAAAACTACGCAACCTGCACATTTAAACAATTTCCGTCATCCCTCTCATGTCAAAGTTCACTGCAATACTCGTATGTCTAAATAATCTGCCCCATCAAGCTGCCAGGTCACTTGTGCTGTTGTCACTGCCAGTGGGATACGATTGGGTGGATGGGAATGTCTATTTATTAAACAGAAATATGGGAGGCTCTCGTCCATGCTGCCGTGCCACATGCCAAGTCCACTCCAGCAGCGTGATAGCACTATTAGCACATGCTTCCACCATATTGCAAAGGGCAGGACCACTGACAATGTGAGCCAAGTCCAAACTCTATGAGAGCCACTGCAATGCTTTTCGAGTTTAGGGTAAATATCACATGGGCTGAGGTGTGAATGGGAATTTGGATTGAGGGGGGATTATGTGCTAGGACACTGTGCCAGGGTGGCATAGTTTTCCTGCCCAGTGAGCACGAGACCTGGGTTTCAATCCTGGCCTTGGTACAAATTTTCATTCATTGATTCAGTCAGCATGTATACATGATACAATTTGTTGGATATCTATTCTGAAAAGCAGAATTGTATAGTGGCTGAACTGAAAAAACAATATGTAGTTGTATCTACATTACATGCATATTTTTCTACAACAAGGGATGCATTTACACATAGTTAAAAGGGTCACTGGGTTCAGTTTTTACTATGTACAATGAGCAGACACATCTGCATTGCTAAGATCTTCCTCTAAGAAGAGAAACATTTATATTTAATTAAAAAAGTGTTGTTAGGTTAAATGGGATCACCAGACAGTCTATTGGACATGACGAGACATGGTACAGTACAACTTGTCGAGCGTTTGGACTTGGCTCACTTGGTGCAGTGGTGCAGCTTTCTGCAACACGATGGCGGCCTGGGCTGGAGCGGACTTCGCGTTTGGTTGAAGCAGCATCAGAGAGACGCTTCCATATTTTTCTGTAAGTAAATAAACACTCCTATCCAGTTCTATCCCTGTGGCGGTGGCAATGTCACAAATGAGCAGATGAACTGGCAACTGGGTAGAACAAATTATCTATACATGCCAGCTGTGTCAACGAACTTTGATGTCAAAGGGATGAGGGAAATTATTTAAATATGCAGGTAGTGAAAGTTTCAAATTTTGGACAGTTGGATAGGTGGGCCTTCCCACCATTTTGTACTTAGAAAAAGATTCTAAACTTAGTAAAAGTCATACAATGAAGGCTTTCGCGATCGGATGACACAACTGCTGGTAAACCTTTCGGAATGTGAGGTCGTGGTCAAAGAAACTCTTCTGTACCTGACGTTTCGTCCGGGACTGCGCTGGACATCCTCAGAGACGCTGCTCCACTGTCTTTCCGACAGCGCAGTCCTGGACGAAACATCAGGAACAGAAGAGTTTCTTGGACCACGACCTCGCATCCCGAAAGATTTAGTACAAGTCATTGGGCAACCATTCAGACTACGCTAGAAAGTTGGTAAACCTGACAACAATGCAGCCTGGGTTTGGGAAATTGGATTGTGATATCACAGGACTAGAGAAAACCCAGGCAACGTCCCAGCTATGCATGTTACACCAGTATCCCCAGGTGTGCCATCTTGGATTTCCCACCAATACGGATATCGCCCATCCATCTCGGACTTTTTAATTTCTGTTCTTTTTATATGTAGTCTAGTATCAGGCTACTGTCACATCCAAATGTCTCACAAATATGGATACTGGACAATCCGGCCAGCTGACCAAATGCACACCCATAATGTGGCACATTCCTAAATTATCATTTGCTGATAATGGCGTCGTACACTGAGTATGTGGCATCTCCGTGTTTTTCATATTGATTACTCAACATCTGACGCTGTTCACGCCCCTTATACACTCCTGGAAATGGAAAAAAGAACACATTGACACCGGTGTGTCAGACCCACCATACTTGCTCCGGACACTGCGAGAGGGCTGTACAAGCAATGATCACAAGCACGGCACAGCGGACACACCAGGAACCGCGGTGTTGGCCGTCGAATGGCGCTAGCTGCGCAGCATTTGTGCACCGCCGCCGTCAGTGTCAGCCAGTTTGCCGTGGCATACGGAGCTCCATCGCAGTCTTTAACACTGGTAGCATGCCGCGACAGCGTGGACGTGAACCGTATGTGCAGTTGACGGACTTTGAGCGAGGGCGTATAGTGGGCATGCGGGAGGCCGGGTGGACGTACCGCCGAATTGCTCAACACGTGGGGCGTGAGGTCTCCACAGTACATCGATGTTGTCGCCAGTGGTCGGCGGAAGGTGCACGTGCCCGTCGACCTGGGACCGGACCGCAGCGACGCACGGATGCACGCCAAGACCGTAGTATCCTACGCAGTACCGTAGGGGACCGCACCGCCACTTCCCAGCAAATTAGGGACACTGTTGCTCCTGGGGTATCGGCGAGGACCATTCGCAACCGTCTCCATGAAGCTGGGCTACGGTCCCGCACACCGTTAGGCCGTCTTCCGCTCACGCCCCAACATCGTGCAGCCCGCCTCCAGTGGTGTCGCGACAGGCGTGAATGGAGGGACGAATGGAGACGTGTCGTCTTCAGCGATGAGAGTCGCTTCTGCCTTGGTGCCAATGATGGTCGTATGCGTGTTTGGCGCCGTGCAGGTGAGCGCCACAATCAGGACTGCATACGACCGAGGCACACAGGGCCAACACCCGGCATCATGGTGTGGGGAGCGATCTCCTACACTGGCCGTACACCACTGGTGATCGTCGAGGGGACACTGAATAGTGCACGGTACATCCAACCCGCCATCGAACCCATCGTTCTACCATTCCTAGACCGGCAAGGGAACTTGCTGTTCCAACAGGACAATGCACGTCCGCATGTATCTCGTGCCACCCAACGTGCTCTAGAAGGTGTAAGTCAACTACCCTGGCCAGCAAGATCTCCGGATCTGTCCCCCATTGAGCATGTTTGGGACTGGATGAAGCGTCTTCTCACGCGGTCTGCACGTCCAGCACGAACGCTGGTCCAACTGAGGCGCCAGGTGGAAATGGCATGGCAAGCCGTTCCACAAGACTACATCCAGCATCCCTACGATCGTCTCCATGGGAGAATAGCAGCCTGCATTGCAGCGAAAGGTGGATATACACTGTACTAGTGCCGACATTGTGCATGCTCTGTTGCCTGTGTCTATGTGCCTGTGGTTCTGTCAGTGTGATCATGTGATGTATCTGACCCCAGGAATGTGTCAATAAAGTTTCCCCTTCCTGGGACAATGAATTCACGGTGTTCTTATTTCAATTTCCAGGAGTGTATATCCTACAAGGCCTGGTAACAACACTAAACGCGAGTATACATACTGTTGACCTACCTGTCACAGACAATATAGCAAATGTAATCATTTATATGTCTGCCGATGTTGTGTATGTGTATGAAGCTACGCTGACGTCCTACCACGTCTTCTCGGTGCTTCGCTTTTTTATCAGGCAGTGTATTTTGATTCGTCATGTAGATTATAAATTCAGATTACTGTTACCACCCACCTCAAGAGCCAGCGACTGAATGTACGAGGTCGTACTTCACTGAGCAGGAAATTAACATTTGACAGACTTTGCAGTAAATGCACATGAGAAGAAAGGTAAAGCCCGAAACTAGTCTCCAAATAAGTGTTTTGCAGATAAGATGACATTATTTAATTTAAGCAACTATTGGGCACAAAATCGAGGAAAAGGTCATAGTTCTACCCTACTCCAAGAGGAAGGCCGTTTTTAACACGCCAGAAAGAGCTGGTATTTTAGTATGTTGATATTTCAAGAATTTTAAATATTCACGATACAATCATCTTGGGGTTGAAGCTATTTTTTCCGGGTTTTCTTTAACAATACGTATGTTATTGGATACAGCCGGCCGGAGTGGTCGTGCGGTTCTAGGCGCTACAGTCTGGAACCGCGTGACCGCCACGGTCGCAGGTTCGAATCCTGCCTCGGGCATGGATGTGTGTGATGTCCTTAGGTTAGTTGGGTTTAAGTAGATCTAAGTTCTAGGGGACTGATGACCACAGCAGTTGAGTCCCATAGTGCTCAGAGCCATTTGAACCATTTTTTGTTATTGGATAGGGTCCGTCTTTAGCAAAATACAGTTTTGTTTTTTAACCCAAACAAGTTTCACTGCAGTTGCAGCATCTTCAGTGGGCTTATATTTTATGGCTGTTACAGATAAAGAATTTTCTTTACTTTTTGCATACATGTAACTATTAATTTTTAAATTGTAGTTACAGATATTTGAAAAAAAACACATAAAAATATGAATTCATATCTTTTTACCACACAGTGTGGTTTTTCTGATGTGCTATGTTTCTACAGTGACAGTTTTGTTCCACAATTTGTCATCTGCAACCATTTACACCTTAAAGTAGATAAATTGTTTAAGCCAAAATTACGATTTGAAAATTGTTATTTCTATGCCTAAAAATAATTAATTCTATGTGTGTGTGTGTGTGGATTGAAAAGGAGAGAGAGAGAGAGAGAGAGAGAGAGAGAGAGAGAGAGAGAGAGAGTGACAGTAGGTTTTAGGATGGTGTGTGTGTGTGTTTGTGTGTGTGTGGGTGTGAAAAGAGAGAGTGAGAGAGAGAGAGAGAGAGAGAGAGAGAGAGAGAGAGAGAGAGAGGGAGGGAGGGAGGGAGGGAGAGAGTGTGTGTGACAGTAGGTTTTACGAAATTTTTTTGTGCTTTGCTAAAGGCGGACCCTATCCAAAAGCATACATATTCACAATACAGTACAAGCGACTGACACTTGTAAGAACTTAAGGTGACAATAGCTGATGAGTCGTATACATTGGCGAGGGATCTTATTCTAAACGTTTTTTCGTCCGCAGCTCGTGATCTAGTGGTTAGTGTTACTGCCTCTGGATCATGAGGTCCCGGGTTCGGTTCCCGGGCGGGTAAAGGATTTTCTCTGCCCGATAACTGGGTGCTTCTGTTGTCCTCATCATTTCATCATCATTCGTGCAAGTGGCGAGATTGGATTGTGTAAAGATTGAGAGTTCATGCGGACGCTGATAACCGCGCAGATGACCGCCCCACAAACCAATCATCGTCATCATCATGAACTTTTTTCGGTTATTTTTTCAAACATAACTGGGACTGTAGAACTAAATCGTCCTTAGTACTGAAGGCTTAATACAAAATCCATCCGCTGTAATGGAATACTAACGATAATACTTGAAACGCAAGAGACTTCGTCTGAGCGTAACTTTCACTTTCTCCTACGTTGAGCTACGCCGCACAAAGGAGCTTGATGAACGCAGCGCAGATGAACACCATTATCTACGGACACTCCTAATCAATGTTTAACCATACACACTCCGAACTGTGTGTAGTTGCCCAGTTGATAACTGAAATCTTTGTTGTTGACTTTTGTGGTCGGTAATAAGCAAGTTATACACTGTAGAATTGTATGGCAATATATTTATCGTGAAACCCACATAGTAATTTGCATAAGTCGCAGTGTATAAGAAATAATCGCTTGAACAATGAACCCCTTCCCTCTTTTAATGAGATGCACTGCAAGCCTCAATGTACTTATGACGTAAGAGAAGCTATTACAGTAATAGTAACTATCATTTTATTTGAGTCAGTTGCTACCCCAAACTTTGTGATTAACTAAACTTGTCATGGCAGTGACTGTAGTGGATGTTTTCATGAAATAAAGATACTGAACTGTAATTTATGAAGTTTTTCCGGTGTGATTAATAGAGAGTTTCTCGATGGACAAAAGGTTTTCATGGTCTTGCTGCTAGGCGGTACTCACTGGTCACAATGAATTCCTGACATCACTTACTGAGAGGACATTCAAATGAAAATACTGAAGTGGCCTGCTCATTCATCCCGCCCAAATCTCATTGAATATATGTTATTTGGTACGATTAGAGCGTTGTGAGGCCAATTGATCGAAAGAGCCTAGCGACAACCGTTCGCCATGCTAGAGGAAGAAAGGAAATAACTTTCTCCTTTATGTCATCAGAGCTCAGGTATAAGGCTTCCACGAATAATTACGCTGCAGTAGTAGTGTAAATGGCGACTGGATGCCGTTGTTTATACGACTGGCGTCTCGCAGACGTGTCGTTAAGCTGTCACCGACGTAGTGCTGTGAAACCTTCCACAGACAAAGAGAAGCTCGAAACAATGATTTATGAACAAGTCTTCACTTCTGCAGTGGATGTTCATCACCAAAGGTAAACCCGCATTCTCTGTATATGCGAACTGTGTACTTACATTTGTCTCCAGAGAATATCTTACACTACTGGCCATTAAAATTGCTACACCAAGAAGAAATGCAGATGATAAACGGGTATTCATTAGACAAATATATTATACTAGAACTGACATGTGATTACATTTGCACGCAATTTTGGTGCATATATCTTGAGAAATCAGTACCCAGAGCAACCACCTCTCGCCGCAATAACGGCCTTGATACGCCTGGGCATTGAGTCAAACAGAGCTTGGATGGCGTGTACAGGTACAGCTGCCCATGCAGCTTCAACACGATACCACAGTTCATCAAGAGTAGTGACTCGCGTATTGTTGCTCGGCCACCATTGACGAGACGTTTTCAATTGGTGGGAGATCTGGAGAATGTGCTGGCCAGGGCAGCAGTAGAACATTTTCTGTGTCCAGAAAAGCCCGTACAGGACCTGCAACATGCGTTCGTGCATCATCCTGCTGAAATGTAGGGTTTCGCAGGAATCGAATGAACGGTAGAGCCACGGGTCGTAACATCTGAAATGTAACGTCCACTGTTCAAAGTGCCGTGAATGCGAACAAGAGGTGACCGAGACGGCACACCATACCATCACGCCGGGTGATACGCCAGTATGGCGATGACGAATACACGCTTCCATTGTGCGTTCACTGAGATGTCGCCAAACACGGATGCGACCATCATGATGCTGTAAACAGAACCCGAATTCATCCGAAAAAATGACGTTTTGCCACTCGTGCACCCAGGTTCGTCGTTGACTACACCATCGCAGGCGCTCCTGTCTATGATGCAGCGTCAAGGGTAACCGCAGCCATGGTCTCCGAGCTGATAGTCCATGTTGCTGCAAACGTCGTACAACTGTTCGTGCAGATGGTTGTTGTCTTGCAAACGTCCCCATCTTTTGACTCAGGGATCGAGACGTGGCTTCACGATTCGTTACAGCCATGCGGATAGGATGCCTGTCATCTCGACCGTTAGTGTACGAGGCCGTTGGGATCCAGCGCGGCGTTCCGTATTACCCTCCTGAACCCACCGATTCCATATTCTGCTAACAGTCATTGGATCTCAACCAACGCGAGCAGCAATGTCGCGATACTATAAACCGCAATCGCGATAGGGTACAGTCCGACCTTTATCAAAGTCGAAAACGTGATGGTACGCATTTCTCCTCCTTACACGAGGCATCACAACAACGTTTCACCTGGCAACGCCGGTCAACTGCTGTTTGTGTATGAGAAATCGGTTGGAAACTTTCCTCATGTCAGCACGTTGTAGGTGTCACCACCGGCGCCAACCTTGTGTGAATGCTCTGAAAAGCTAATCATTTGCATATCACAGCATCTTCTTCCTGTCGGTTAAATTTATCGTCTGTAGCACGTCATCTTCGTGGTGTAGCAATTTTAATGGCCAGTTGTGTATTTAGAATAATAACAAAGTTACTAATCGAAAACATTGCATTCAGAAGCGATTTAGACTTATGAGCTTAAGTTCCCCAGTGATAATAAAATTTCAACGAGTCCCAGTTGTCATCGTACAAACCAAAATATAGGACTTCATCCCAATAATAATTGCCGAAGTATCTGCATGTACGTTTGCATTCCACAAGCAACCAACTGAAGTACGAAATTATAAATGTTTGAACTTGAAGTGTAGTATATCTGAGGATTCACTGACTCAAGTGGTAGACAATGACGCGAAGTTCAAGCTGGTGTTACGATGCAGCCAGAGGGAAAATTCATTAACGGTGAACTAAATATAGCGCATTTGTTGTCACAGAGACATTAGGGAAATCTTCTTCTTCAAAAATACAGATCGCAATGAAGACTCTAGTTCGAAATGATAATATAACAATTCACGAGAGTACTTTCCGTTAGTATTCAGAACATTTCGATTCTGTAAACCTGAGACTTATCTGCGATGTATCACACAAACATGGAAAATCTTCGCCGCCAGTTCAGTTTCAAACAAACAAAGAATGTTGAATTACGTAATAATCGTGCCACCAATCACAAATTGCTTGCCGCAGACTTTCCACCAATTCTGGTGTTATCAAGGATGGTCGACTACTACAGTCTTCATCGTGAATATGATGTTCGTCCATCAGCAAATTGATTGCACCATCTCTGACCGTACTGCCACTCATAATGCAATGTCTATATACGACTCTAGATCTCTGCTTCTGGGCGTCCAGGAATGGTATAACTTCACGAAACTCGCAGCTGGTGTGAGACTGTATCAGAGCAGCCATTTTATGTAAGTATAGCGCGGTAAGCACTGCCGTCACAAGACTGAAACTGCACTGCCTTGTTACAACATACTTGTTCTCTAATCCTGCACCGAGCGAGGTGGCGCAGTGGTTAGCACACTGGACTCGCATTCGGGAGGACGACGGTTCAATCCCGTCTCCGGCCATCCTGATTTAGGTTTTCCGTGATTTCCCTAAATAGTTTCAGGCAAATGCCGGGATGGTTCCTTTGAAAGGGCACGGCCGATTTCCTTCCCAATCCTTCCTTAACCCGAGCTTGCGCTCCGTCTCTAATGACCTCGTTATCGACGGGACGTTCAACACTAACCACCACCACCACCATCTAATCCTGCGCATGTGCATTCCTTTCCAGGCCCTCATGCGATCTCTGGATGCGATCGGAACTTACTTTTTAGATAGACCTTATACACCGTGTGATCAAAAAGTCAGTATAAATTTGAAACTTAATAAACCACGGAATAATGTAGATAGAGAGGTAAAAATTGACACACATGATTGAAATGACATGGGGTTTTATTAGAACAGAAAAAAAGTTCGCAAAATGTCCGACAGATGGCACTGGACAGCAAAATTCAGTGACAACGCATGACAATCATGTATAAAAGGAGCTGTAATGAGAGAGGGAGTCAGTTGCGCCAGCAGTCGCAGCATGTTGTCGTTATCTGAAAAGGCGCTTGTAGTGAAGCTGTATTATTAGAATGGGGAATGTGCTAGTTGAGAGTTACGATCCTATCGCCATAGGAAGGGGATCCGAACGGGTAAAGGTCCGTTGACGAATGCAGCTGTGGCGAGATTGATTTTGAAGTTCGAAGCCACGGGTTGTATCGCAAGTGTATCGTGATCGACCGACATCTCTAGGGATGCTGAAAGACAACATCCGACGCCAATGCCTCACCATAACTCCGGACACGCTTTACAGTGCTGTTCACAACATTATTCCTCGACTACAGCTATTGTTGAGGAATGATGGTGGACATTTGAGCATTTTCTGTAAAGAACTTCATCTTTGCTTTGTCTTGCATTGTTATGCTAATTATTGCTATTCTGATCAGATGCAGCGCCATCTGTCGGACAGTTTTTGAACGTTTGTATTTTTTTGGTTCCAATAAAACCACATGTCATTCCAAGCATGAGTGTCAATTTGTACCTCTCTATCTACATTATTCCGTTATTTATTCAGTTTTCAAATTTATACCGACTTTTTGATCACCCGGTATGTGTTTCACATAATCTTGTTTGATAGCAATAAAAAGTTTTGCATCCCTAATGAATGGCTTTGGAGTCCTAGCGTACGTCAACGTATATATATCAACGCATTTATATCAATGCATATAATGCGCGAAGTGGAAAATATTTTCGTATTTGATTTAGATTTTCCACTGCAGCATCATCATATATAAACAAAATATTGGGATTTACTCTTTCAGATGGTTGGACATCGCCTATTGTGTTGACAGTCTTGTATGTAAAACCAGCAATGCCTGTCACTATCTCCTTCACTAGCTGATACTTGGTCTGGAGCAGAGTTTCCGAAAATAAATATATGCCTTTAAAGCGAATATTTGTATTAAAAGGACTTGAAGTCATTTGTCTTGGTACACTCCGATGACCTAGAACTATCGAGGGCATAATGCCTGGCAGTAGTGAATCATTCTTCTTCTAATTCTGCTTTTCAGCATTATTCTTACACCCATCATTTGTCATAAAGTCCTTCCATAAGTAGTGTGTTGTCCATCCACTCATAGAGAAGAGCATGTAAGTACATTAACATGCACAGGGTTTCATAAGAAGAAACATACACAGGTGTCATTTATTTTTTCAAGCTCTTATACATAGCCAGGAATAAGTACATACTCAAATAAGAACGTAGATCTATGCACACATCTAATGTGATAAACTAATACAGAGTTCTATGTACTGAGGTGGAACATGTGTCAAAATACTGAGCTATGATTTTTGCAGCGGTATTCGGAGATTGCCATGAAAGTTCTGTTAAACTGGACAATGAATTTTCATTAAAGCTATATACGCAAGATTGTCAGCTCAGTTTCCGGTCGAGTACGTGCTGTATGGAATAAGTACTGAACATTAAATTCTTGATGGTATTCTCCTGAGTGTGAATGGTTTCTGTTTCATTAAAAAGTTTAAATGTTAATTGGAAGCTGCTTGCAGTGACATTATGATTGCCTAACACTATGGGTGGTTATTTCCGGCAAACATGCACACAACTCAAATTGAGTTATTGCACAATCAGCACAACTTTCTAGTGGATAAAATCACTTTACAGCAACAACAATATGCGTTTTCAAAAATTGAAGCTGTGTTGAATTCGCAATCAGACATAATCCAATACAATTTTTTCTTTGGCTTGAATTTAAAACGAAGGACATGATGAATACTGGTACACGGTCCTGATGTGGCATCTATGTCAAGGGCTACTCTAGTGCATCACCTAGAAAATACATTCCGTGAAACCACGCACACAAACATAAACGTGAGCATGCACAAGCTCACAGACCATAAGGTGGGGATGTCAAGTATTTGACAGCTCATTGCTAACTGAAACACTTACTTATTTTCAGTGTATATATTATTTTCGCGTTTCATCGAAGATAACTTCATAAAAAAAGTGTGGCCGATTTGACACAGAAAATTTTGAGACCTACTATTTTAATCTCTATAATGAACTTACTAATATATTTATTACAACTACTACTCTAACAACTGCACCACACTGACCACACATCGCAGGAAGGCTACTAGTGTACGTATATCATATTCAAGTTTCTTTATTTGGTCATTGAGTTCCCTCAGTGTTGGTTACCACACTGGTAGCTTTGTAATCTGCAAAGCATATAGATTCACTTACTAGGTCATTAGTTGTCTCGCGTTCATTGAGACTAGACTTATTCATTATGTGTGGAGTACCTTGAGGAAAATGTTCCAATATTTACAGAGGATGTAGTACGCATTAAAGGAATGAAAAAGTTCTTGTACGCATTGGTCGTAAACCTCATATGTTCAGAGTTAAGGCCTGCGTGAACACAAGGAACGTACCTTGTACACTGAGCACTTTGGCACAAGACAAGTAAGGGAAAAAAAGTATGAACTGGACGTTTCTGCAGCACACCGTGTTTGCTTTGGCATCAAGCACCCTCCCAACACAGAAACACAGCATACTGTACAGCACATAGTGTAGCGGTCAGGTATTTTACTTTCATCTGGTCTACCCGTAATGTTCATACGACGCTAGTTTGTTGTGACACAGCAGTACATCACAGTAATTTGTTTCCGTGCCCGTTACTGGACATACAGCTTCCAATCCGGGCCTGCTACTGAAAACAGGAGATGGCAGATATGGTCTTCTGCTATGGTCAAGAAAATGGAAACACCCTAGGGGCATGTAACCTGTATGTTGCCAAATGTCCACCATGTCATACACCATCTGCAAAGATCGGTATGAAAGTTTCACTCTACAGCGGAGTGTGCGCTGATATGAAACTTCTGCATCTACATCTACATCTGCATCTACATGACTACTCTGCAATTCAAATTCAAGTGCTTGGCAGAGGGTTCATCGAACCACAATCATACTATCTCTCTACCATTCCACTCCCGAACAGCGCGCTGGAAAAACGAACACCTAAACCTTTCTGTTCGAGCTCTGATTTCTCTTATTTTATTTTGATGATCATTCCTACCTATGTAGGTTGGGCTCAACAAAATATTTTCGCATTCGGAAGAGAAAGTTGGTGACTGAAATTTCGTAAATAGATCTCGCCGCGACGAAAAACGTCTTTGCTTTAATGACTTCCATCCCAACTCGCGTATCATATCTGCCACACTCTCTCCCCTATTACGTGGTAATTCAAAACGAGCTGCCTTTTTTTGCACCCTTTCGATGTCCTCCGTCAATCACACCTGGTAAGGATCGCACACCGCGCAGCAATATTCTAACAGAGGACGAACGAGTGTAGTGTAAGCTGTCTCTTTAGTGGACTTGTTGCATCTTCTAAGTGTCCTGCCAATGAAACGCAACCTTTGGCTCGCCTTCCCCACAATATTATCTATGTGGTCTTTCCAGCTGTAGTTGTTCGTGATTTTAACACCCAGGTACTTAGTTGAATTGACAGCCTTGAGAAACGTACTATTTATCGAGTAATCGAATTCCAACGGATTTCTTTTGGAACTCATGTTGATCACCTCACACTTTTCGTTATTTAGCGTCAACTGCCACCTGCCACACCATATAGCAATCTTTTCTAAATCACTTTGCAACTGTAAGTAGGCTTTTTATGTTTTCTTATCGGCAACGTTACGTAGCGCTCGGTATGAAAATCACTGGCTGTGCTGTGTGCAGTCTGTAGCTAGTTTGCATTGTTGTCTGCCATTGTAGTGTTGCGCAGCGGCAGCTGGATGTGAACAGCGCGTAGCGTTGCGCAGTTGGAGGTGAGCCGCCAGCAGTGGTGGATGTGGGGAGAGAGATGGCGGAGTTTTGAAATTTGTTATACTGGATATTATGAACTGCTATATATATTATGACTATTAAGGTAAATACATTGTTTGTTCTCTATTAAAATCTTTCATTTGCTAACTATCCCTATCAGTAGTTAGTGACTTCTGTAGTTTGAATCTTTTATTTAGCTGGCAGTAGTGGCGCTCGCTATATTGCAGTAGTTCGAGTAACGAAGATTTTTGTGAGGTAAGTGATTTGTGAAAGGTATAGGTTAATGTTAGTCAGGGCCATTCCTTTGTAGGGATTTCTGATAGTCAGATTGCATTGCGCTAAAAAATATTGTGTGTCAGTTTAAGCACAGTCATGTATAAATTGTTCTAAGGGGACGTTTCATATGGCGACCCTTAGCCGAGGATACCTCACTGGAATCTTCTGATTTCTTCTTGTAGTTTATGCAATTAGTGTAGCTGTTGTTTATTGCTAGCGCGTAATTGTAGAGAGAATCTCCTTTGTAGTTGCAGTCTTTCATTCTTGTACAGTAAAACAGTTGTGGCAAGCATGTAGATTTGCGCCAAGTATTTCGCAACTGCGCTTGCAATTAACGAGATATTATTTTCAATGCTATGTTAATGTGCTCTCTTATTGTTGCTCTTCAAATTGTGTTTTTCTGTGTTATCGTGTGATATATTGTGACAATAATGGCGTGTGAAAAACGTAATACTAGGCTCCAAAGTAAACTGAGAAATAACAGTGAAGACGAAAGCAGTGTGTTAACGCCACCATGTAATCAATTAACAAATATTGAAAGTAGTAATTTGGTAGTTGTGCATAGGGAAATGGAGCAGGCGTCAAATAATGGTGTAGACAGTGAAACAGGTAGTGAACAGGGAAGCATTATCGATCGATCGGTCGGCAACAGCTCGCCTCATGAATCGGGAATGATAGAACACAATATTGCAAATACTGTAGACTCAGGTTTTGGGTTCTCATCGTTTTCTCAAATGAGTCAAGACACATTTTCCGCTTGTCAAAATGTGAATGTTGCCGGTGCAAATTCACTGCCGAAAAGCACTGAGGAACATGTTTCGGACACCAGTGCACTGTTATTACAGTTAATGCAACAAATGGGACAAAGGCTACAAAAGTTGGACACAACGCTTGAACAAAATCAGAAACAAATAGGACAAAATCTTCAAAAGTTAGACACAATGGAACAAAATCTTCAAAAGTTAAACACCACACTTGAACAAACACGTGAAGATTTAACCACTGAGTTACATAACATCGAATCGAAATGTCAAAAGGTCTGTAATGACGTAAAAACACAAATTTGTGAGCATTTCCAACCTATTTTTTCGCGTCATGAAAATGCATTACAGAATCACGAAGCAGCCATAAAAGAACTGCAAACTATTGTTCATGAAAATCATGAGACCTTGGAAGCTAAAATTGACTCAGTTGCATCTACCGATTCGGTTACGCAACTTGCAAAAACTCAGGAAAACTTAAAGGACACAGTAGATACCCTGAAAATTGGTTCAGAAAGACACATGGAGGAAATTAGTTCATTATTAGAGAAAGTAGTTGAACTTTCGGATCAGCTAAATAATTTATCTACGAAGGTAGATGATAATCTGAATGACACAAAACCGGTGGTCTTTAATGACACAGAAGAGTGCGAACAAATTAGGAAATTCAAACAAAATCAGAATCAAATAAATACGCAACACCAAAGAGAAATCCGGGAAGTACAAGATCAGCTGACACAGGTAATACAAGAATTACGTATTTCAGAGGACACTCGCGCTCCAATATGGGAAGAGGGACATAGAAATACGGAACAGCCACAAAATAATAACACAGCGCATTTCGGAAATTATGAAAGAAATTGGCAAGGTGCACCGAATTTTGAAATGGAACCGCCGAAACGACGTAACAATGACCGATATGCGACTCGCCGACATGATGATTTTGACTATAAGCTGTTCATTAATACACGTAAATTTAAAACGTTTAAGAATTCTGGCAACGACATTCATCCACAAGCGTGGCTCCATCAATTCTCTCATTGTTTTCCTCCAAACTGGTCGTTAGAACACAGATTAGAATTTATGTGTGGCTACTTAGAGAATGAACCAGCTGTAAGAATGCGATCAGTCATTCACGATTGCCACAGTGAAGGAGAATTTTATCATGCCTTCCTCTCAGTGTACTGGTCTCAAGCCACACAAGACCGAGTAAAACATAGCATCATAATGATGAAACATTTCGAACAATCTGAATTTTCCAGTCTTGTGAAATATTTTGAAGACATGTTGCACAAGAATCAGTACCTGTCAAACCCATACAGCCCCTCAGAACTCATCCGCATTTGCTTAATGAAATTGCCTGAACATCCAAAAAATATTATTTTGGCAGGGCGTTGCAAAGACGACACTGAAGCTTTTCAGGGACTCCTACAAGAATTAGAAATTGACACAGACAGTCGCGGGATGCGAAAACAGGAAAACAATCACTACAGGTCACATCCGTCACAATTCCGTGACGACAGAAACAATAACTGGACACGACAGTTATATTCTTACAACGTAAATCGTGATCAAAAGAGACACCAACCGTATGACAACCACTGGCAGAGTAATAGTTACAGAGAGAGATCGCATTTCCGTAGTAATGAATATGACAGAGACACTCATAGAAACAGACAATTTGGCAACCAGAACAATTATTATCACGGGAGACAGAATAACTTCAGACGCAACGGTCCACCGTGCAGTGATAATTCAGGGAGAAATTCTCCACCACTTAACCGACAAGAAAGAAACTACAGGAACTACCGACATGACGACAGACGATGTGATCGTAACGACAGACGTGAATTTCATCAGAACTGATGGGATTTAAACAGGGCTGGGCCCTCTCGGCAAGGCGAATTTGTAGGAGTTAGGTCTCCTAATCCCAATAACGACGCGCGCCAACAAAGAAACGGACAATGACTCGCACCGCAGGCAGCCACGAGTGCCCGCTGGCTCAGGGAAAAATAACATTGACGCTAACCTTGAGCAAAATTCCAGTATTCTTTACGGACGAATACCGCTTGATAATTGCATTCAAGTTGAAACTCTGCGTACTAGGAAGAGCAAAAGGTTTACACCACATTTCACATGTAAAACCATTTATTGAGAGATAATCTGCTTTTAACTTAGTCTTTGCCATAAAATTTTTCACTTCACGTTACTAGAACCCTTTGTCAGACTTAGAAACTGTTACCATGCAACAATGTTTGAAGTTAAATATCCAGTCAAAATCCAAGAGAACTTATTTAAACGGAAATTACGAATGAATTGTTATTGTGAACAGACGACACAGTGTTATTGTGTGTGTGCATTCTTGCTTGTTAGTTGCACGATTACGTAATGACTATAAGGCTCACATACTTAGAACATTTACCAGTACTGCTAATGAGATTTTAATGCAACATTTTGGTTTACTTGAAAATACATTCTGAATTAAAGTACTTTCTGAGAGATACCAGATGACACAGTGGTTAGTTTATGTGACAGCTACACGATTATATCATGACGTTACTAATGAGTGACAATTTACAATGTTGCTTTTTCAGTGTATCTTTTTTATATCTGCACAGTTTTTCTGAATTATTCTGGAAAGTAAAACATGTTTTAGTACTAACTTTTGTGGTATAGCTACAAGGAGACAGCCTTTTCCGTAGCACAACAATACGTTACAGCACAGTACTTTCATCATCACAACAATAAGTGTAATAACTAAGATATCTCTACGCAAAGCATTTCACTTTTGTTTATCATGAGGTAAGTACATTGGCTTCTGCAGAACTTAGCTTTCGGAGGACAATAACTACGACACTTCCACAGAGATTATCTTACAGCAAGATGCACATTTAGCGCTACAGGACACGTATTTGAGTGATTAATTTTGTACTTAAAACATTTATTTTTAAAGATTTTTGAATTACAAAGAAAGTTTTCCGTGATACATTTCATTCCATTGCTGTAATCTGTAACACCTGAGGGTATAATTACATTAATCCTCAGGGGGGTACACGCTTGCTTTGTGTATCATGTGTTTGGCAAGCACAAGGAGCCCTAGCTAATATGGTATTTGCTTATACAACTTTACACATCGGTACCATATTTCTCCAACACAGAATTACACAGCCACCTGATTATTTAACAGAGAAACAAACATTTTTTTTACTACATCAGTGACACATGTTTACGCAATTACACAGTTGGGTAACTTCACACTTAAGAAATTGTATTTTGTCTGTACTTTGTGATTTGTTCATATTTTTTTGAATCATTGTGATACTATGAGAGCTTTGAATGATGTATTTGGTATGGGATCACGATTTTTAAAGTACGTTTGAGGCAGATGACACTTTTGACATGAGGAGAGAATTTTTTTTAATTATTGGAGGAAGCTACGACGATTGTGAGAGTTGACTGAGGTGTTATGATGTTATTATTACGATGACTATGTGTATTATGCTGTTGCGGTATGTTTATGATCAATAAGCTGATGCTATATGAGTTATTTGATTAAGCTACGTATCTGTTATGATGAAATATTGAAGAAGTGTCGACAAATAAGGTAAGGAATAATGAGTAGTGTTTAGGGACTCTGGTTTCTAAAAAAGGATGTTGGAAACCAAGAATCGTACTTTAAGAGTTATGAAATGTGTGTAAATGCGTGAATGTATCACAATGCCGGCGAAAATTTTTTGGACACTGTTATATTCATAAGATTTTGTTTCTACACATTTGCAACGCAAATTCTCAACCCATGAAATTTTGTATATGAGACTGTCACTGTAGCGGAAACTGCTGTCGTAAATATTTCCGTAAGAAAGTTAAGTGACCACCTGCACGTAATGCGTCATGGGCACCCAGCTGTGTCAGACGCCTGGAGAAAAAGCCATTAGGGTGTGCCTTTCCAGAGGCACAGGTAGAAAAAAAAAGGGAGGCCATTATCCTCACTGTTGACATTCCTTTGTAGAAAGCATCGCAAATACGACATGCTCAAACTTGAAAACATATGATAACACTGTGGAGTTCTTAATTTATGATGTTTATTGCAATGCCTAATGAAATGATGAGAAATACACTCCTGGAAATTGAAATAAGAACACCGTGAATTCATTGTCCCAGGAAGGGGAAACTTTATTGACACATTCCTGGGGTCAGATACATCACATGATCACACTGACAGAACCACAGGCACATAGACACAGGCAACAGAGCATGCACAATGTCGGTACTAGTGCAGTGTATATCCACCTTTCGCAGCAATGCAGGCTGCTATTCTCCCATCGAGACGATCGTAGAGATGCTGGATGTAGTGCTGTGGAACGGCTTGCCATGCCATTTCCACCTGGCGCCTCAGTTGGACCAGCGTTCGTGCTGGACGTGCAGACCGCGTGAGACGACGCTTCATCCAGTCCCAAACATGCTCAATGGGGGACAGATCCGGAGATCTTGCTGGCCAGGGTAGTTGACTTACACCTTCTAGAGCACGTTGGGTGGCACGGGATACATGCGGACGTGCATTGTCCTGTTGGAACAGCAAGTTCCCTTGCCGGTCTAGGAATGGCAGAACGATGGGTTCGATGACGGTTTGGATGTACCGTGCACTATTCAGTGTCCCCTCGACGATCACCAGTGGTGTACGGCCAGTGTAGGAGATCGCTCCCCACACCATGATGCCGGGTGTTGGCCCTGTGTGCCTCGGTCGTATGCAGTCCTGATTGTGGCGCTCACCTGCACGGCGCCAAACACGCATACGACCATCATTGGCACCAAGGCAGAAGCGACTCTCATCGCTGAAGACGACACGTCTCCATTCGTCCCTCCATTCACGCCTGTCGCGACACCACTGGAGGCGGGCTGCACGATGTTGAGGCGTGAGCGGAAGACGGCCTAACGGTGTGCGGGACCGTAGCCCAGCTTCATGGAGACGGTTACGAATGGTCCTCGCCGATACCCCAGGAGCAACAGTGTCCCTAATTTGCTGGGAAGTGGCGGTGCGGTCCCCTACGGCACTGCGTTGGATCCTACGGTCTTGGCGTGCATCCGTGCGTCGCTGCGGTCCGGTCCCAGGTCGACGGGCACGTGCACCTTCCGCCGACCACTGGCGACAACATCGATGTACTGTGGAGACCTCACGCCCCACGTGTTGAGTAATTCGGCGGTACGTCCACCCGGCCTCCCGCATGCCCACTATACGCCCTCGCTCAAAGTCCGTCAACTGCACATACGGTTCACGTCCACGCTGTCGCGGCATGCTACCAGTGTTAAAGACTGCGATGGAGCTCCGTATGCCACGGCAAACTGGCTGATACTGACGGCGGCGGTGCACAAATGCTGCGCAGCTAGCGCCATTCGACGGCCAACACCGCGGTTCCTGGTGTGTCCGCTGTGCCTTGCGTGTGATCATTGCTTGTACAGCCCTCTCGCAGTGTCCGGAGCAAGTATGGTGGGTCTGACACACCGGTGTCAATGTGTTCTTTTTTCCATTTCCAGGAGTGTATTTTTATGTCTATACACCTGATTATGACTACTGTCTTTCTAGTTGAGAGAAATGCCATATGGCTTGCTTTATGTATTTATTTGCTCATTTTCTTTAATATCTAGTTTCTAGCTGCACTGCAGCATTGTTTAAAATAAAATTTTATGAATGTACTAATATAGATATTTTATGCCTACAGATCCAGTAAACAATAACTTAAAAAAAACGAAGGAGCACAAAAAGACATTTCCCTTCACAGGACTTGCATACATAATTTTCTTTTCAACTACTTGGTAATATTTTTCGCAGAATAAGTTGTGGTGCACCACTTTAATTACATAGACATTAAGGTGTGAATAGACATTTCCCTTATCTGCATTGTTGTCTTTAGTGTACTATTTTTTCTGCTTGAGCTTTGTCATGCTTAGGTATAAGTTATAGCATTTGCTGCTGCTGTTTGCCAGGCATAGTGCTACTAAATTTCACTTTGTATTACTCTGTTAAGCTAGTTTTACTACTGATTTATTTTTCTTGTTGCTGCACATTGGCTCATATTAGTTGTAATGTTGCATTGCTTGGTAATTTAGATTTACTGTAGCTTGCTTTGCAATTTTCCATTTTTTTTGTCATTGCTGTTCGTGTTAATTGTTTTGTGCTGCTGCATTGCCTCATCCACTAGTTTAGCATCTGAGCTCAGTAGATTTAAGTTAGCTTAAGATGGGGTAGCCTATAAGAGAATGAGTTGCGATGAATTTGAAGAAATGCACTGAGAGGTTATATGAGAAAAATACAGAAAGCATGCTTGGATAGGATTTTTTTGGTGGAAGCAAAGGTTGAAATAAGACGAAAGATCTATGGAATGAAGTTTTGGGTTGGACTGCAGTACCAAATGTTACACTGAAAACAAACCCTGTCCTTTCCTTTCGTGTTATCCCACTATGTTTTTGTGTACCCTTGTGTATTTGTTTTCTTCCTGTCTCTGTGTAGTTTCATAGAAGTTTTTCTTCTTCTAATACTAAGCTACGTTCACTATGATGAGGAATACTGTTATCCTCAAATATAATTGGCATTAATAATATGTTATTTACCTTGTAAATATGCTTAGACATTATTTATTCTGGTTTGTTTTAATGCTCATGTGTAAAGTTGATGTTTCAAAAGTTATTCTGATCTTTTATGTATGTACTCATGTCATAATTCTTGTAACACTGATGTATATGTTTATTTCTATTCTTTTGTAAAGCTTGTACTACAAATGTTATCTGTATTGTTATATTCTTTAATGATGTATTTTGTACCTTTGTAATTGTATTCTTATGTTATAAAATTGTAATTGACCCCAGTTCATCATATTATTAACTTGTAAGTTCCATTTCACTGCACACGTTTCTGTTGGTCATAGTATATGGACAATATGTGAAAAGTAGAGACTGTTAGTGTTTGCACGTGTGTTAATAATTCAGCAAGGGACTGGATAACAGCATTGCTGGTTCTAAGGACAATTCCAAAAACTTCGTGAGTGTACAAGTGGTGGTTTATGGACTTGCTATATTGTCTGCAAAACCAAACACTTTGTGCGTGCACAAGTGGTGGTTTATGGACTTGCTATCTTCTCTGCAAGATTCTTCGATGGTGATTGTGCACCTGCACAGTCGCAGTAGATGGCTGCTGGCCATCTCTACAAGGACTACAGTGGGTCTACACCTTTGATGGCCCACCATTACCATTATTTCTACAAGGACTGCAGTGGGTCTGCAGCTCTGGTGGCCCACCAATACCATAATCTCTACCAGGACTACAGTGGGTCTGCTCTGTGATGACTTACCTACCAATATTCATCAAGTTCGACTGACTCTGCTGTGGGTTTGATCTGTTGTGGCCCATTACCTGTCTGCATGTCAAGAGTCAGCACTCTCTTTCCGTTGGAAGGACAACACTACTTCTTCAAGACTGCATGGAAATCCACTACTTCTGTGTGCAATTTCTTTTACTAATGAGACTTTGTGAAAAAAAATGTAATTCCTATTATTACGAATGATCAGGACTATCTTTATGGACTGTGAGAAAATTTTAGCTTTTGACCAACATTGTATCAATAAGTGTGTGCATTTGATATCTTTATTATTGTAATTATGAAAAATTTTATCAAATCATTATTGGCCACTGCCCAAAACAATTTGTAAAATTTTTTGTGGTGAACATGGGGGCAATGTAAGTAGGCTGTTTATGTTTTCTTATCGGCAACGTTACGTAGCGCTCGGTATGAAAATCACTGGCTGTGCTGTGTGCAGTCTGTAGCTAGTTTGCATTGTTGTCTGCCATTGTAGTGTTGGGCAGCGCCAGCTGGATGTGAACAGCGCGTAGCGTTGCGCAGTTGGAGGTGAGCCGCCAGCAGTGGTGGATGTGGGGAGAGAGATGGCGGAGTTTTGAAATTTGTTATACTGGATATTATGAACTGCTATATATATTATGACTATTAAGGTAAATACATTGTTTGTTCTCTATTAAAATCTTTCATTTGCTAACTATCCCTATCAGTAGTTAGTGACTTCCGTAGTTTGAATCTTTTATTTAGCTGGCAGTAGTGGCGCTCGCTGTATTGCAGTAGTTCGAGTAACGAAGATTTTTGTGAGGTAAGTGATTTGTGAAAGGTATAGGTTAATGTTAGTCAGGGCCATTCCTTTGTAGAGATTTCTGAAAGTCAGATTGCGTTGCGCTAAAAAATATTGTGTGTCAGTTTAAGCACAGTCATGTATAAATTGTTCTAAGGGGACGTTTCACAACTGATACTGGTCTTCGTATGACCTTACTAGACGGTAAATTACAGCATCATCTGCGAACGACCTAAGAGGACTGCTCAGATTGTCACCCAGGTCATTTATATAGATCAGGAACAGCAGAGGTCCCAGGACGCTTCCCTGGGGAACACATGATATCACTTCAGTTTTACTCGATGATTTGCCGTCTATTACTACGAACTGCGACCTTCCTGACAGGAAATCACGAATCCAGTCGTACAACTGAGACGATACCCCATAGGCCCGCAGCTTGATTAGAAGTCGCTTGCGAGGAACGGTGTCAAAAGCTTTGCGGAAATCCAGAAATACGGAATCAACCTGAGATCCCATGTCGATAGCGGCCATTACTTCGTGCGAATAAAGAGCTAGCTGCGTTGCACAAGAACGATGTTTTCTGGAACCATGCTGATTACGTATCAAAAGATCGTTCCCTTCGAGGTGATTCATAATGTTTGAATACAGTATATGCTCCAAAACCCTACTGCAAACCGACCGAATCCTAGCAGATTAAAACTGAGTTCCAGACCAACACTCGAAGTCGGGACCTTTGCCGTTCGCGGGCAAGTGCTCTACCGACTAGCTATCACAGCACGACTCACGATACGTTCTCACAGCTTTACTTCCACAAGTACCTCACCTACTAGCTTCTAAGCTGCTCAGGAGCTCTCCTGCGAAACTTGGAAGTCTTGCACTACTGGCAGAAATCTTGACTTAGCCACAATCTGCCAGGATGTTTCAAATCAGTACACATTCCACTGTATCTGCCACCAACCTGAAGTGTTCCAAAGAAGTGGTGATATCATGAGATGTAAGGTGAAAGGCTCCACTGATTGCAATGGATGGCGGTCGCGTCGAATACGTGTTGTGAAGAGTAACACAGAGACAATGTAATCATTGACAATGGTGGCAGTAGACCATAACCCGAAAGATATGAAGTTTGTGCCCAGTGCTTATAGGAACTTTTTTTCCTTCCTTGCCGAGCGGGATTAGCCGAGCGGTCTCGGGCGCTGCAGTCATGTACTAGGCGGCTGGTCCCGGAGGAGGTTCAAGTCCTCCCCCGGGCATGGGTGTGTCTGTTTGCCCTTAGAATAATTTAGGTTCAGTAGTGTGTAAGCTTAGGGACTGATGACCTTAGCAGTTAAGTCCCATTTTTTTCTTTCCTTGTTGCATACTACACCCTCTGTAAGTATTGGAACCTTTTTTTCAGACACCCTGTATCTAAGAGCAGAAATTCAGTTTGCTGCTGCTGCTGCTGTGGTCTTCAGTCCTGAGACTGGTTTGATGCAGCTCTCCACGCTACTCTATCCTGTGCAAGCTTCTTCATCTCCCAGTACCTACTGCAACCTACATCCTCCTGAATCTGCTTAGTGTATTCATCTCTTGGTCCCCCCCTACGATTTTTACCCTCCACGCTGCCCTCCAATACTAAATTGGTGATCCCTTGATGCCTCAGAACATGTCCTACCAACCGATCCCTTCTTCTGGTCAAGTTGTGCCACAAACTTCTCTTCTCCCCAATCCTATTCAATACTTCCTCATTAATTACGTGATCTACCCATCTAATCTTCAGCATTCTTCTGTAGCACCACATTTCGAAAGCTTATATTCTCTTCTTGTCCAAACTATTTACCGTCCATGTTTCGCTTCCATACATGGCTACACTCCATACAACTACTTTCAGAAATGACTTCCTGACACTTAAATCTATACTCGATGTTAACAAATTTCTCTTCTTCAGAAACGCTTTCCTTGCCATTGCCAGTCTACATTTTATATCCTCTCTACTTCGACCATCATCAGTTATTTTGCTCCCCAAATAGCAAAACTCCTTTACTACTTTAAGTGTCTCATTTCCTAATCTAATACCCTCAACATCACCCGACTTAATTCGACTACATTCCATTATCCTCGTTTTGCTTTTGTTGATGTTCATCTTATATCCTCCTTTCAAGACACTGTCCATTCCGTTCAACTGCTCTTCCAAGTCCTTTGCTGTCTCTGACAGAATTACAATGTCATCGGCGAACCTCAAAGTTTTTATTTCTTCTCCATGGATTTTAATACCTACTCAAAATTTTTCTTTTGTTTCCTTTACTGCTTGCTCAAGATACAGATTGAATAACATCGGGGAGAGGCTACAAACCTGTCTAATTCCCTTCCCAACCACTGCTTCCCTTTCATGTCCCTCGACTCTTATAACTGCCATCTGCTTTCTGTACAAATTGTAAATAGCTTTTCGCTCCCTGTATTTTACCCCTGCCACCTTTAGAATTTGAAAGAGAATATTCCAGTCAACATTGTCAAAAGCTTTCTCTAAGTCTACAAATGCTAGAAACGTAGGTTTGCCTCTCCTTAATCTTTCTTCTAAGATAAGTCGTAAGGTCAATATTGCCTCACGTGTTCCAGTACTTCTACGGAATCCGAACTGATCTTCCCCGAGGTCGGCTTCTACTAGTTTTTCCATTCGTCTGTAAAGAATTCGTGTTAGTATTTTGCAGCTGTGGCTTATTAAACTGATTGTTCGGTAATTTTCACATCTGTCAACACCTGCTTTCTTTGGGATTGGAATTATTATATTCTTCTTGAAGTCTGAGGGTATTTCGCCTGTTTCAAATTCAGTAGCTTGAAAAATAGGCCTTCACGTTTCTGACAAGCGCATTTTCATGTTTGTGCACTTGAAATAATGTTGAGGTTAAAATGGCTCTGAGCACTATGGGAGAACTACTTAAACCTAACTAACCTAAGGACATCACACACATGCATGCCCGAGGCAGAATTCGAACCTGCGACCGTAGCAGCAGCGCGGTTCCGGACTGAAGCGCCTAGAACCCCTTGGCCACAACGCCGGCTAACGTTAAGGAATGTAGGTCAGCTATAAGTAGCTGATAGAATGTGATACTGTTTTTGACATGTCCATGCAAGGTGAAAACATGTCTACACGCACCTAAATGCGTTTTAATGTTGTGGAAAATAGATCAGCTACGAGTAGTAGCGTTATTAAACTTAGAGTGCCCACACAACTTTCAGCCTGCAGGAGGAAAGCAGCTCAGAGCTTCAGAGAAGGCATTTTAGAGTTGGAACGTGCTGGGAAATAAGGTTACAAATAGCATGTTGGAACACATCTAAGTAGTTTCCTATGTTGGCTATAAATAATACAAATTCCAAAAATAATGAATAAGTCTGGAATGTCTAAGATTGGAATCTCACAGGCTCTGGCTTGTCAGCTAGCGTAAATGAATACCGATGCAGTGTGTCATGTGCCCAATAGCAGTTAAAGGATTTAGACTCGGCGGTGACTAGACACCTTTGATGACGTGTGGCCCAGTAGCCTTCTCGCTACATAGCTGTGGCGCTGTAGTGGAGGGGTGGGCTGCTGGACTGGGATGCTGCCCAGTCACTCGTGCCTGGTCCGCCATAGTAAAATCAGGCGACCAGTTGCTCTGGCTCATGCCCAGTCCTCCACCCAAGGCTGTCAGCAGTGATGACTGCACGGATACATGACACTATCTATCGAATTGCAGCGTCCCCAGAATGCAGCCCTATCAATCTAGTCCTCTGGCTACAGCACAGTGCAGCACGAACAAGATTTCCTGAGACGTTGACTGGATCATGAAAAGGGCCTTCCACATTATCGTTCAAATAAATAAACGTTCCCATCCTACCTCATCCAATGAAGATGGCAACACCACAAGTGGGCTACTTGCTATCTTGGGGAAGCTGATTAACTATGCAATCTTTGTCAGTGCATTTTGATGTCAGGGAGATAGTGACAGTTGTTTAAACATGCAACGCGTTTTTTAAACTTTGATCAAGCTGGTTTATGAATTTCCCAGCATTTTATACTTAGTACAGAATTATAAACATAGCGCAGGTGACCTGACTTCCATATAGGTTGTGCCAGTGAGATGGGAAACCCGGCAATCATGCAGACTGTAGCAGAGTCCTGGGACCACCATCTCAGATACTATGCTTAACTCAAGTGATCTGACAAACCTTGCAGGCTGCGCTAATATCCTCAGGTCCGCCATCTTCGATTCTGGTGTAATAGAGCTCGGTAAAACCCAGGTGAGCCGTACTGTGGCTCGCGTTGGTGATGCTGTAGGTTTCCGTCCTCTGTTGGAGGCCAGACTGTATCGTATAGTTGACACGGTTGCGGTTGTTTGTATTCCTCTTGTGTTGACTTGCGCCACTTGGTTTCGCAAGCGTTGCCTGTCCGCTAGTGGCAGCAGCGGCGTTTTCGATATGTAGTAATTGTGGCCCTACCTTTGGGGCGACGTCGTTGTTCTTCCGGGTCGTGTGAGTGAGCAGTTCTGTTGGGGACTCCGGAGGAGCGACGGCCGCTGTGGCTTAGCGGTTCTAGGCGCTTCAGTCCGGAACCGTGCTGCTGCTACGGTCGCAGGCTCGTGTCCTGTCTCGAGTATGGATGTGTGTGATGTCCTTAGATCAGTTAGGTTTACGTAGTTCTAAGTGTAAGGGAGTGATGACCTCAGATGTTAAGTCCCATAATGCTTAGAGCCCACTCCGGAGGAGCCAAGAGGGCAGTGCGCGAAGACGCCGGCACCACTGGCAGCACGCGTGCACTGCCGGATGGAAGGGCTGTGATCGCGAGGGTACACGACCTAGTCGTCAACAGCATCCAACAAGCCTTAAGTTGAGTGGATTTTAATTCTAGCAGTGAAACCTCCACCAATGTGAGATCTCGCGATTCTCCAGTGACTTGGGTCCGTGTTGCTGCTCGCAGTGTAGCCGAGACGAAGAGCAGCGAGTGGAGTGCTTGCGGGAAGCGGATCTAATTAGCTTTCCTCGATTTCTTGTTACTGATTGCTGCATTCTATATGTTACTATTTGTTAAGCTCAACCAGCGGTATTTTCCCTACCTGGTGGCCGCTAACGCCCCAGTGACTTGCCCTGGAGGTTAGTGTATGTAACGGCAGTGCACGTTTCCTCGCCTTGCCGCTGCTGCCCGGTAAGGCGTGTAGTTTTGACAGTTTCCTTGATTTGTAGGTCGGTTGGTGTTTCTTCCACTCTGGTAGTAGTGGTTCCTTTCTCCTTTCGGACGCTCTGAACACAGCGTTCTGAGGACATAGGGCTGACCGCCAGTTCTGGCTTTGGCGTGGTGTTCCATCGCTGCATTTATCATTAGTCATTCGTTAGACTGCCACTAGTCTGAGTTACCACCTTGTGAAGTGAATGCAACTCTTGACTGCTTTTCTCATTGCTCGCGAAACTGTTTTTGGCCTGACCTACTCAGGGGTCGATTCCAGGAGCACCGTCTGTGACTAGCCCTTGTGTTTTATTATTGTCTTATTTTTTTGTTGTATTACCTTGGTGTTTATTTGCTTGTCCTTTTGAATTAACCTTTTTATAATATTTGTTGTTTTATTGTATGTTTCTAGATTTTTTTAATATAATTGCCATTCTTGGCGTTACAGCGAGTTTAAACGGTTGTGCTACCAAGTTTACTATCATTTTGTCTCACCTGTTTAACGATCAGCTGCCTGTCTTTTAAATTAACTTTTGCTATTGCCTTGCTGTTTGACAGTATGTTTGTTAATTTTTTTAAATAATTGCTATTCTTGGCGTTAAAGACTTTTAGCTGTGACTGTCGCTACTTGTCTTAAAATTCGAATGTGGCAATTGTATTTTAGCAGTTAACCTTTAAGACCTTGGTGATTTGTTTTCAATATTTTAGTAACTGTAGTTTGTAAGTTGCAACAAGTTAAAAAATTCTTAATTTATTGTCATTAAGGCCTTCAGCCGTGAGTGTCGTTACTTGTCTTAAGATTTTAATTTGGCAATTGTATTTTTGCAGTGAGCTTTAAGACCTTGGTCACGTGTCTTGTCTTGGCAATAATTTAAGAACTGATTAAACTTGCTGCAACTTACAATTACAGTTACTAAGACAAGACAAGACACGTGACCAAGGGCCTTCAACCGAGAAACAATTCTTAAATTATTGCCATTACTTTAATTTGTTGTTGATTTTAAATAAATTGTGTGTGATTTAAAGAAATCCAACCAATAGTAACTGATTACGGCCCCGCCCACAATCGTAACCGAATCCTGCCTTCCTTGACCACCAGGTCTCACCAGGAAACCTATCAACCATGATGGATGAACCAGTAGCCCAAAGTATGCCATCTTGGATTTACCACCAACATTACTATTGTCCATCTTGGATTTTTAAATTTCACGTCATTTTATATTAAGCATGAGTGGCCTGTGATGGCACAGGGTGAGGAAAACCCTGTGGTACAATTGAGCTATTTTGATTTTCCCTTTTTTGAAGTTTTCATCACTTTATACGCAGGGCAACTGGCCTAGATACACTGCGAGATCGGAGAGGTTGTATGAGGGAAAGGAAGTATAACTGACATCGTTGCAAGGTGACATCATAGCGAAGGCATCAGAAATCTGGCAGTAATACAGTTTGTGCCACAATGTACAAAGCCCATACCCCAGTCGATTGCGTCTGATCACTACAAGGGAGGATCTCCATACTGTGTACCAAGAACATCGTAACCCCTTCATGCCTGTACACGCCATCCGAAGGCAAGTAACGGACTCCCTGCAACATTTTGTGTCATCTCACACCATTAGTCACAAACTAGCAGCAGCCGGACGAGGAAAATACCATACTATGAGTAGGCTGCTGTTAACACCACCAAACTTACGGTTGTGTTTGGAGTAGTGTGCGCCAAACTGGTAGAGTTACAGCTCAATAATTACTTTGGCTCGGGGGTTCATTATTTAACTCCAGTTATTGTCACTATAAAATTAATGTACTCGTCATTGATGTACTAATTACACTTAAATTAACGTTAGGTCGACAGTGAGTGCAACAACTTTAAATAATACATCCCAACTACTGGACGATAAGATTAACAAGTAAGGTTTACTGTTCTTCATTTCATACAAACTTTTGTAGGTTGATGGTAAACTCTAAATAATTAATTGAACTGAAATTTAGCTCGAGCCCCCAGTGTAGCGGTTGGCTAACGCCCTATATAAATAAAAAACCTGGAAAACAAATATGGTTTTCACCGCAAAGGTTCTTCAAAGTTAAATTCCACACCCAGACAAATAAATTGTATTATAATCGACACACAATGCAATAGTATTAAGTGCTGATCGGTGACAAAAATAATTAAATACGTTACTGGAAAAATGATTTAAAAATGAGACAAGTGAAAACAATTAATAGTTCAAATTGGATTCATTCGCAAAAATACAAGTTTTGCTGAACAACCGCTAGAATACTGCTGCAGAATATCTCCAAGTTCCCAATCAATTGATTCGAAATATTTCAGAAAGCTGCGAGCCACGACGCGAATACTATCAGTGAAAAGCGTGGGACTAGGTCACTGCTCAGACTAGCACGGGTCTTTCCTCTATCAAATCATCTCGAAAAATCTGCACGAGAAAGATGACCACCACCCTATTAATACCTCGACATTCTCCTGCCCACAGAACCTAAGCGTCTACCTCACTTAAAGACTACGCCACGGGGCGTCGTCGAGCGCATGGAGAATACACTACATAAAGGTGTCCATCATTCAGGAACAGACATTTTCAGTGACTTTCAGGAGCCATTTAAAGTTTAATGAGTGATAAGTTCAGTTTAAATAGACAAAGAATTTGTTTGGTGGTTGACTCGTTGTCTCTGGCTGATTGTTTGCAGAATCGTTTCACGTCTATACTATTAATAATGTGACTGAACGACGTCAGCCATATAAGTTAACTGATGCATTGTACGTGAGGCCACTGTGAATTACCCTTATCTCTGTATTGTGGTGTAGGGTGTGTTACGTATCGAGAACATTAAATTCTGGTTCCCTGTAGTAAAGAAACACATGACTAGATTTTTGATGTTGAAGAAGTAGCCTCTCGGGCTAACTGTATCAAAAAAAAAAAAATTCTGTCGTCTTGCAGATGATGATCTCATTCTACAGGACAAGAATATGACACGTATGACATCACGTGTCGGATGGGTACCTATTCTCCCCAAGTCTCAATCTTCATGACGGCACAGAAAGCCTTAATCTACGTAGAGTTATAGCCCAGGCCACAAGCTAACGACTGGCCTCTGATTCCAATGCTGTAATATCGCACCACTACCGTACAGCTGTGGGAGACATATCAAGGTGACAGTCCACACAACTGTTAAATACTGGAGACTTTTTACTATGTGATGCTGCAGAACTTCTCGGCTCTCCGTGATGATGTTAACCTAAGTCGATCTTCTGAGAAGGAGTTGATTTTGAATTTCTCAAAAATGTCGTGTGGTGAAATTTTGTGTCATGATGAGTCACTGATGGGACAGAATCTCGTCAGTGACGATAGAAATGGTAAATTCCATAGGAGTGTCGCGAGGTTTGATTCCACTCTGAGTTCAGACAAGTGAAAGGAATCGGAAGAGGTCCTTCACGAACAACTGCAACTACATATCATTTTTTCCTCCTGGTCACAGCAATTCGGTTTAGGATACAGGTTCAATTCATTTGCAGTAAATCTCATTAGCTGCAAAAAAGTGGAGCAACGTCGTTTTCGAGGATCTGATACTGTGCATGTGTACCTACGATGGCTCTGAGCGCTATGGGACTTAACTTCTGAGGTCATCAGTCCCCTAGAACTTAGAACTACTTAAACCTAACTAACCTAAGGACATCACACACATCCACGCCCGAGGCAGGATTCGAACCTGCGACCGTAGCGGTCGCGCGGTTCCAGACTGTACCGCTTAGAACCGCTCGGCCACCTCGGCCGGCTGTACCTACAATGTGTGACACATTCAGGCACTTTGTAACTATTACTGAAGGTGGAGGAGGGAGAAAGGAAAGGAAAGGAACTATTGATCAGCTGCATCGGGACTTTATGTGGGATCAGCGGCGACGAGTGGAAATGTGTGCCGGATCAGGACTCGAACCCGGGACCTCCTGCTTACTAGGCAGTTGTGTTAACCAATGCGCTATCCGGACACAGTGTTTATCGCGAATGTGCGGACTATCTAGTCACATTCCCCGCCGACTCGCATTCCCACCTAGCGCCACCTATTCGCAGGCCCCTTCCATTCGCGCTAATTTTAGATTCCCTACGGACGTCGCACTAAATATGCATCCGCACTGAAGATTGTAGATTCATTGCCCATCGAGGGGAATCAATTTCTGAATACGTTCAAATAATACGCTTTGTAACTCGCAAGTGATTCCTTTCGCTGATGTCATGCGATGTTTTACAAGTACCCTCCGCAGTGATCAACGGTCCCGATCCGTGGCGTCTGCATAGTCTTACTTTAGTTGTGCTCGTTTCTTCTCGTTTCTACTTTCACATCACATTACGAACAATCGAAGTAGATAGCATTAGAAAGGTTGAACTGGTTCTGATTGATCTGTGAGTCAGGTGATGTCCGATGACTAGTCCATGTGCATATTCGAAGTTTGCCCGCATTCGTGGTCGTGCGGTAACGTTCTCGCTTCCCACGCCCGGGTTCCCGGGTTCGATTCCCGGCGGGGTCAGGGATTTTCTCTGCCTCGTGATGGCTGGGTGTTGTGTGCTGTCCTTAGGTTAGTTAGGTTTAAGTAGTTCTAAGTTCTAGGGGACTGATGACCACAGCAGTTGAGTGCCATAGTGCTCAGAGCCATTTGAACCATATTCGAAGTTTACTGAGCTCTCCTGACGAACACATTCTGCTATTACTGCTTCTCTACTGACAACACAATAAGCTCTGCCTCCTTTTATAATGGCGGGTTGGCCTGTCTTAACATCAGGTGATTAATGCCGCATTTTATAGTAACGTCCCGATACTTTTGATGAAGTAGCGTACTGGACACTACAGCCTGTAACGTCTCCTGGCGAAACACATATTATATGTGGTAAAAAAAAAAAGAAAAAAGAAAAAAGTAATTGAACTGGATGATTGTAATTTTATTCCCGCATGGACAATGATCGTGTGAACTGTATGTAATAAAGAGAAACCATTATGTGTTATGTTTTATACTTGTATAGAGTTACGTATCGTTTCTTTTTAGAGATAATATCTGTGTCGGCGATTACTAGAACCGCCACAGACGATACTTATTAAATATCAAAAAAGATGGAAATGTATTAAACTAAGTATAAATAGTAGTGACCGAGCATTAATTTCTCTGTCGGCTGTCGGAGTTACGTGAGTAGGAAGAGCCTGTGACGCTATATTGTATGCTTGTGTAGCATTCTTTTGTCAAGATTGAGAGAAGGACGCCATTAGGCATTGATTTGTAAAGGTGTGTAAGAATTTAATCTGTCTAAATGTTTCGAATAGGGTTACTTAGTGCAAAAATTGCATTATGGTTTGTAATAAGCTTGCCTGGCATTTTATCCCATCATTTTAAGACATTTTCAGCTATTTAAATATTATTCGTGGTGCAGAGCTGCGCTACGAACGAACGAGCCGCTGCCGCGGCGCATTCAAACTGCATTAAATGAAACCAATCATACCGCAATGAAGCGGACAGGTAATAGTAAATTGAAATTATTTCTTTCGGCTTTCGGGATTGCAGGGCAGAGCAGCAGACTTTATGATGTGTTTTACAGATGGACGCGGGCTGCGGAAAATGTTATACAGTACTGGCCATTAAAATTGCTACACCACGAAGATGACGTGCTACAGACGCGAAATTTAACCGACCGGAAGAAGAAGCTGTGATATGCAAATGAGTAGCTTTTCAGAGCGTTTACACAACGCTGGCGCCGGTGGCGACACCTACAATGTACTGACATGAGGAAAGTTTCCAACCAATTTCTCATACACAAACAGCAGTTGACCGGCGTTACCTGGTGAAACGTTGGTGTGATGTCTCGTGTAAGGAGGAGAAATGCGTACCATTACGTTTCCGACTTTCATAAAGGTCGGATTGTAGCCTATTACGATTGCGGTTTATCGTATCGCAACATTGCTGTTCACGTTGGTCGAGATCCAATGACTGTTAGGAGAATATGGAATCGGTGGGTTCAGGACGGTAATACGGGACGTCGTGCTGGATCCCAACGACCTCGTATCACTAGCAGTCGAGATGACAGGCATCTTATCCGCATGGCTGTAACGGATCGTGCAGCCACGTCTCGATCCGTGAGTCAACAGATGGGGACGTTTACAAGACAACAACCATCTTCACGAGCAGTTCGACGACGTTTGCATCAGCATGGACTATCACTTCGGAGACCATGGCTGCGGTTACCCTTGACGCTGCATCACAGACAGGAGCGCCGGCGATGGTATACTCAACGACGAACCTGGGTGCACGAATGGCAAAACGTCATTTTTTCGGATGAATCCAGGTTCTGTTTACAGCATCATGATGGTCGCATCCGTGTTTGGAGACATCGCGGTGAACGCACATTGGAAGCGTGTATTCGTCTTCGCCATACTGGCGTATCACCCGGCGTGATGATACGGTGTGCCATTGGTTACACGTCTCGGTCACCTCTTGTTCTCATTGACGGCACTTTGAACAGTGGGCTTTACATTTCAGATGTGTTACGACCTGTGGCTCTACCCTTCATTCGATCCCTGCGAAACCCTACATTTCAGCAAGATAATGCACGACCGCATGTTGCAGGTCCTGTACGGGCCTTTCTGTATATAAAAAATGTTCGACTGCTACCCTGCCCAGCACATTCTCCAGATGTCTCACCAATTGAAAACGTCTGGTCAATGGTGGCCGAGTAACTGGGTCGTCACAATACCCAAGTCACTACTCTTGATGGACTGTGGTATCGTGTTGAAGCTGCACGAGCAGCTGTATTTGTACACGCCATCCAAGCTCTGTTTGACTCAATGCCCAGGCGTATCAAGGCCGTTAATACGGCGAGAGGTGGTTGCTCTGGGTACTGATTTCTCAGAATCTATGGACCCAAATTGCGTGAAAATGTAATCACATGTCAGTTCTAGTATAATATATTTGTCCAATGAATACTCGTTTATCATCTGCAATTCTTCTTGGTGTAGCAATTTTAATGGCCAGTAGTGTATTATTATCAGTGCAAAAAGATAATTTACCCTCATGATCTGAAAGAAAACTTGCTGTGCGAAGTTCTGCTCTGGCAAACATTATAGTAAAAACATTTTTTCTCTGATGAGAGTCTCATGTTAACGTGTTAGTCGCGGTACTTATTGGTGTTTCAATGTTAACAAAAATCCACTGCAAAATTTTCATGTTGAACAAACAGTGCGTACTGTAACATCAGTATTGATAACTAAATAATTTTCAGCAGCCTTTTCAATAATTGTAAAGTAAGGAATATATATGATGAACTTTATAGCGGGTTACAGTAACGAAACAATGTTCCTTTTATAGAAAGCCAGATCCAGAATAATAAGAACATAATATACAGGGTGGCGCATGAATTGTGTTACCAATTGTTTCTTTCACAATTTACGATGCACATTAGATATCCCGCTGGGATCTCTACAGCAGTACCAGCAGACCTTGGAAAAACAAATGACTTACGAAATGACGTGTAATTCACGATACTTCCGCTAGGAGGCTAGTAAGCAGCAATGGCTGACAATAGAAGACTGACGACACAGCATCGATCGGCAATTGGGTTACTTTTTCATGAAATGAAAAGCCTTGTTATGACTCAGAGGCGTTTCCAATGACAGTTTAACACACGATGGGTCCGTTGCAAGAAGACCATCCACAGGTTGTACGATAAATTTGTACAGGGAGGAACAGTATTGGAAGCGATGCGACCTCGGCCTAAGCCTGTTTGTTCGCTGGAGAATATTGAAGCGGTACGAGTTGCTGTACAGAGAAGTCCCGGGAAATCGTGTAGAAAGGCAGCAGTGCAACTAGGAATGTCCAGACACTCCGTTCAACGCATTGTTAAAAGTGACCTCCGTATGTACCCATACAAGTTTACCTGTGCTCAGAAGCTCACTGAAGAACACAAGCAGCAGAGACTACTGTTTGCTCAGTGGGCGGAGGATAGGGAAGAAACTCTCAACAACGTTTGGTTTTCAGACGAGGCGCATTTTCATTTAGACGGTGTGGTTAACAAACGAAATATACGCTTTTGGGCCACTGAAAGCCCACAAGTGCTTCATGAACGACAACATTATACTTCGAGGATTACAGCGTGGGCAGCAATTTCCAGTCACGGACTTATTGGACCCTTTTTCTTTAAAGAAACTGTGAACAGCGAGCGTTACTTGAGCATGCTTCGCAATAGCTTCATTCCACATCCTCTTGCTACTGACTTGCCCTTCAACACGCAGTGGTTCATGCAAGATGGAGCAAGGCCACATACTGCAAACACTGTGTTGGAGTTTTTACACGAGCATTTCGACATGCGGATCATTTCACTCAGGTTTCCAGGTCGCTTCAATGACGGACAAAATTGGCCCCCCAATAGTCCAGACCTCAATCCATGTGACTTTTTTCTTTGGGGGTACCTGAAGGAAAAAAAATTTCCCGAAACGTCCACGTGATTTAATGGAGCTCAGAAGACTTATTCTTCAAGCTTGCAGTGAAATTACGGAAGACAAGTGCCGTAGGGTAATTACTAACTTTAGTGTTCGTTTGAAGGAAGTCAGGAAACGAAATGGTGGACATATTGAGCATGTGCTGAGTCAGAATAAATCTCCATGGACGGCTATTAATTGTAGTATATGTTCCTTTCAGATTGTATTGACAATAAAGTTTATATTCAGAAACAAAATGGTAACACATTTCGTGCGCCACTCTGTATTTTGTTTTGTTGACGATTAATGATCAAAGAAAGTCGCAGCACAGCATCCCTAAAAAAGTATTTCAGAGCTCCTTTTGTAGCAACATATTTTATCTCATCCATTTAACAATATAACAGCTGTTACGCGAGCAATAACAAAAAGAAAGCGAAAAGCCCTTTATTTTCAGTCTAATGTGCATAGTTGTTTAGACCGTAGATAAACGTGTGTTTGGACGCTGCTGGCGCCGCGGCCAGTGAAAGATGGCATACATGTTCCTCGTATCGTCCGACTCGGGAGCGACACGTCGTTCGTGCGCCACCGATGTAAACTGTACCAGCGACCCCGGCTACGGAGGCGTGTCAACACCGACTCAAAGGAAGGCCTCGGCGCTTGTTCGTGACGTCACGTCAGCTAGGCACGGCCAACGCCAGGTCTGTTGCAGGCAGAAACGCCTGGGCATGCTTATCACTATAAATCTCTTATTTTTGGACAAAATGTTTGGTATTGTTTTGGATTCTGCAGTTTTATTTAGATGAAAGATTTTCTTACTATCGTAAAGCTACAAATGAAGATCATAGTTCTGTATTACTGAATCCTGTCGAAACAAACGTAGATCAATATGAGAAGATGCTTTGCCCCATTGCAAGCTTCGGAAATTTTACATTCAAGTAACTACATTTACTTGATCCATTTTGTTATCGAAACTTACCCCAACCCTCTTACAATGAACTCCTTTCTTTTATTTATTTATTTATTTTCGTTTGACATCGTCACTGGAAATGTGAACTAATTTACATGTGTAAATATCCAACTGTTGCCAGTCATTAGATTACAGTCGTTTTCAACGAAAGAAATTCTAAACAGGAAACAAAATAGCTTCATACATCGAAAATACTGGTGAGCTTAAACTTTTTTAAACATGCACATTAGAAAATATAAATATTCCCCTCTTGCAACTGAAAGGAGAAACTTTATAAGACAAAAAAATTTTATTTGATAAAACAAGTATCTCTCTTTTGCCTCTTCTTCTGTCCCCCAGCCCCTCCCGCAACGTGTACAATCGCAAGATATTTCATTAACGTTCAGTGCTCCTCACCCCATAGTCAACCAAGATACCTAAAGAAGAGCAGCAATATGTTCACAGTTTCTTGTAAAAGCAACCCAGTACAAACGTAACTTCCTCAGATTTACAAATAAGGTAAAGAAGCACGAATTCTCTTGCTGCTGGACCATGAAGTTGTTTTGTATGTCAGTCCTTAAAACAGGTGGAAATTTAAGTTCAGGAGTACACTATTTGCTAGGAAGTGTAATGAATTGCACAATTAATTGATTGCAGAAATCTCTCAGAACAATGCGTGTTGGTCAACTACCGCCAATAGTTTCACATTTTCCTGTGTCGGAGAGGGAGACACCACCATTATGAGTATGCCTGCAACAGACCTGGCGTTCGCCGTGCCTAGCTGACGTGACGTCACGAACAATCGCCGAGGCCTTCCTTTGAGTCGGTGTTGGGCGTGTCCGCTGAGTACACGATACCTCAGGGGTCCCCAAACCTCCGAAACGCGGTCCGCGGTCGGCGGTCACCGGGCGCCGACGCCCCACTTGGCGGGTGTCCTCCGTCGGCAGGCGGCCGCGCTGTCGCTTCTTTCTGCTTCCGCTCCAGTTCCGCCCTCAGCTTCCTCGCCGGCCTGTGGGAACCGGGACACACTTCTCACCTTCACCGGGGCGAGCCAGGCGGCGCAGCACATGTCGCGTGCCTGCCCGTCTGTCCTCCTCACACAAAAATCCTGAGACTGCTTCGCTCCTGCAAGTGGGTTCATTCAGGACCAAAGGGATCCAACTAAGAAACTGAAAATGAGGGAAAAGTGAAAAAAATTATTACTGCCAAGCATGGGTCCCCTGCTTCAAAACAACTTGTTATTTATTTCAAATTTTAACGGTCTTGAAACTTCCTGGCAGATTAAAACTGTGTGCCCGACCGAGACTCGAACTCGGGACCTTTGCCTTTCGCGGGCAAGTGCTCTACCAACTGAGCTACCGAAGCACGACTCACGCCCGGTACTCACAGCTTTACTTCTGCCAGTACCTCGTCTCCTACCTTCCAAACTTTACAGAAGCTCTCCTGCGAACCTTGCAGAACTAGCACCCCTGAAAGAAAGGATATTGCGGAGACATGGCTTAGCCACAGCCTGGGAGATGTTTCCAGAATGAGATATTCACTCTGCAGCGGAGTGTGCGCTGATGTGAAACTTCCTGGCAGATTAAAACTGTGTGCCCGACCGAGACTCGAACTCGGGACCTTTGCCTTTCGCGGGCAAGTGCTCTACCAACTGAGCTACCGAAGCACGACTCACGCGCGGTACTCACAGCTTTACTTCTGCCAGTACCTCGTCTCCTACCTTCCAAACTTTACAGAAGCTCTCCTGCGAACCTTGCAGAACTAGCACCCCTGAAAGAAAGGATATTGCGGAGACATGGCTTAGCCACAGCCTGGGAGATGTTTCCAGAATGAGATATTCACTCTGCAGCGGAGTGTGCGCTGATGTGAAACTTCCTGGCAGATTAAAACTGTGTGCCCGACCGAGACTCGAACTCGGGACCTTTGCCTTTCGCGGGCAAGTGCTCTACCAACTGAGCTACCGAAGCACGACTCACGCGCGGTACTCACAGCTTTACTTCTGCCAGTACCTCGTCTCCTACCTTCCAAACTTTACAGAAGCTCTCCTGCGAACCTTGCAGAACTAGCACCCCTGAAAGAAAGGATATTGCGGAGACATGGCTTAGCCACAGCCTGGGAGATGTTTCCAGAATGAGATATTCACTCTGCAGCGGAGTGTGCGCTGATGTGAAACTTCCTGGCAGATTAAAACTGTGTGCCCGACCGAGACTCGAACTCGGGACCTTTGCCTTTCGCGGGCAAGTGCTCTACCAACTGAGCTACCGAAGCACGACTCACGCGCGGTACTCACAGCTTTACTTCTGCCAGTACCTCGTCTCCTACCTTCCAAACTTTACAGAAGCTCTCCTGCGAACCTTGCAGAACTAGCACCCCTGAAAGAAAGGATATTGCGGAGACATGGCTTAGCCACAGCCTGGGAGATGTTTCCAGAATGAGATATTCACTCTGCAGCGGAGTGTGCGCTGATATGAAACTTCCTGGCAGATTAAAACTGTGTGCCCGACCGAGACTCGAACTCGGGACCTTTGCCTTTCGCGGGCAAGTGCTCTACCAACTGAGCTACCGAAGCACGACTCACGCCCGGTACTCACAGCTTTACTTCTGCCAGTACCTCGTCTCCTACCTTCCAAACTTTACAGAAGCTCTCCTGCGAACCTTGCAGAACTAGCACCCCTGAAAGAAAGGATATTGCGGAGACATGGCTTAGCCACAGCCTGGGAGATGTTTCCAGAATGAGATATTCACTCTGCAGCGGAGTGTGCGCTGATATGAAACTTCCTGGCAGATTAAAACTGTGTGCCCGACCGAGACTCGAACTCGGGACCTTTGCCTTTCGCGGGCAAGTGCTCTACCAACTGAGCTACCGAAGCACGACTCACGCGCGGTACTCACAGCTTTACTTCTGCCAGTACCTCGTCTCCTACCTTCCAAACTTTACAGAAGCTCTCCTGCGAACCTTGCAGAACTAGCACCCCTGAAAGAAAGGATATTGCGGAGACATGGCTTAGCCACAGCCTGGGAGATGTTTCCAGAATGAGATATTCACTCTGCAGCGGAGTGTGCGCTGATGTGAAACTTCCTGGCAGATTAAAACTGTGTGCCCGACCGAGACTCGAACTCGGGACCTTTGCCTTTCGCGGGCAAGTGCTCTACCAACTGAGCTACCGAAGCACGACTCACGCGCGGTACTCACAGCTTTACTTCTGCCAGTACCTCGTCTCCTACCTTCCAAACTTTACAGAAGCTCTCCTGCGAACCTTGCAGAACTAGCACCCCTGAAAGAAAGGATATTGCGGAGACATGGCTTAGCCACAGCCTGGGAGATGTTTCCAGAATGAGATATTCACTCTGCAGCGGAGTGTGCGCTGATATGAAACTTCCTGGCAGATTAAAACTGTGTGCCCGACCGAGACTCGAACTCGGGACCTTTGCCTTTCGCGGGCAAGTGCTCTACCAACTGAGCTACCGAAGCACGACTCACGCGCGGTACTCACAGCTTTACTTCTGCCAGTACCTCGTCTCCTACCTTCCAAACTTTACAGAAGCTCTCCTGCGAACCTTGCAGAACTAGCACCCCTGAAAGAAAGGATATTGCGGAGACATGGCTTAGCCACAGCCTGGGAGATGTTTCCAGAATGAGATATTCACTCTGCAGCGGAGTGTGCGCTGATGTGAAACTTCCTGGCAGATTAAAACTGTGTGCCCGACCGAGACTCGAACTCGGGACCTTTGCCTTTCGCGGGCAAGTGCTCTACCAACTGAGCTACCGAAGCACGACTCACGCGCGGTACTCACAGCTTTACTTCTGCCAGTACCTCGTCTCCTACCTTCCAAACTTTACAGAAGCTCTCCTGCGAACCTTGCAGAACTAGCACCCCTGAAAGAAAGGATATTGCGGAGACATGGCTTAGCCACAGCCTGGGAGATGTTTCCAGAATGAGATATTCACTCTGCAGCGGAGTGTGCGCTGATGTGAAACTTCCTGGCAGATTAAAACTGTGTGCCCGACCGAGACTCGAACTCGGGACCTTTGCCTTTCGCGGGCAAGTGCTCTACCAACTGAGCTACCGAAGCACGACTCACGCGCGGTACTCACAGCTTTACTTCTGCCAGTACCTCGTCTCCTACCTTCCAAACTTTACAGAAGCTCTCCTGCGAACCTTGCAGAACTAGCACCCCTGAAAGAAAGGATATTGCGGAGACATGGCTTAGCCACAGCCTGGGAGATGTTTCCAGAATGAGATATTCACTCTGCAGCGGAGTGTGCGCTGATGTGAAACTTCCTGGCAGATTAAAACTGTGTGCCCGACCGAGACTCGAACTCGGGACCTTTGCCTTTCGCGGGCAAGTGCTCTACCAACTGAGCTACCGAAGCACGACTCACGCGCGGTACTCACAGCTTTACTTCTGCCAGTACCTCGTCTCCTACCTTCCAAACTTTACAGAAGCTCTCCTGCGAACCTTGCAGAACTAGCACCCCTGAAAGAAAGGATATTGCGGAGACATGGCTTAGCCACAGCCTGGGAGATGTTTCCAGAATGAGATATTCACTCTGCAGCGGAGTGTGCGCTGATGTGAAACTTCCTGGCAGATTAAAACTGTGTGCCCGACCGAGACTCGAACTCGGGACCTTTGCCTTTCGCGGGCAAGTGCTCTACCAACTGAGCTACCGAAGCACGACTCACGCGCGGTACTCACAGCTTTACTTCTGCCAGTACCTCGTCTCCTACCTTCCAAACTTTACAGAAGCTCTCCTGCGAACCTTGCAGAACTAGCACCCCTGAAAGAAAGGATATTGCGGAGACATGGCTTAGCCACAGCCTGGGAGATGTTTCCAGAATGAGATATTCACTCTGCAGCGGAGTGTGCGCTGATGTGAAACTTCCTGGCAGATTAAAACTGTGTGCCCGACCGAGACTCGAACTCGGGACCTTTGCCTTTCGCGGGCAAGTGCTCTACCAACTGAGCTACCGAAGCACGACTCACGCGCGCTACTCACAGCTTTACTTCTGCCAGTACCTCGTCTCCTACCTTCCAAACTTTACAGAAGCTCTCCTGCGAACCTTGCAGAACTAGCACCCCTGAAAGAAAGGATATTGCGGAGACATGGCTTAGCCACAGCCTGGGAGATGTTTCCAGAATGAGATATTCACTCTGCAGCGGAGTGTGCGCTGATGTGAAACTTCCTGGCAGATTAAAACTGTGTGCCCGACCGAGACTCGAACTCGGGACCTTTGCCTTTCGCGGGCAAGTGCTCTACCAACTGAGCTACCGAAGCACGACTCACGCGCGGTACTCACAGCTTTACTTCTGCCAGTACCTCGTCTCCTACCTTCCAAACTTTACAGAAGCTCTCCTGCGAACCTTGCAGAACTAGCACCCCTGAAAGAAAGGATATTGCGGAGACATGGCTTAGCCACAGCCTGGGAGATGTTTCCAGAATGAGATATTCACTCTGCAGCGGAGTGTGCGCTGATGTGAAACTTCCTGGCAGATTAAAACTGTGTGCCCGACCGAGACTCGAACTCGGGACCTTTGCCTTTCGCGGGCAAGTGCTCTACCAACTGAGCTACCGAAGCACGACTCACGCGCGGTACTCACAGCTTTACTTCTGCCAGTACCTCGTCTCCTACCTTCCAAACTTTACAGAAGCTCTCCTGCGAACCTTGCAGAACTAGCACCCCTGAAAGAAAGGATATTGCGGAGACATGGCTTAGCCACAGCCTGGGAGATGTTTCCAGAATGAGATATTCACTCTGCAGCGGAGTGTGCGCTGATGTGAAACTTCCTGGCAGATTAAAACTGTGTGCCCGACCGAGACTCGAACTCGGGACCTTTGCCTTTCGCGGGCAAGTGCTCTACCAACTGAGCTACCGAAGCACGACTCACGCGCGCTACTCACAGCTTTACTTCTGCCAGTACCTCGTCTCCTACCTTCCAAACTTTACAGAAGCTCTCCTGCGAACCTTGCAGAACTAGCACCCCTGAAAGAAAGGATATTGCGGAGACATGGCTTAGCCACAGCCTGGGAGATGTTTCCAGAATGAGATATTCACTCTGCAGCGGAGTGTGCGCTGATGTGAAACTTCCTGGCAGATTAAAACTGTGTGCCCGACCGAGACTCGAACTCGGGACCTTTGCCTTTCGCGGGCAAGTGCTCTACCAACTGAGCTACCGAAGCACGACTCACGCGCGGTACTCACAGCTTTACTTCTGCCAGTACCTCGTCTCCTACCTTCCAAACTTTACAGAAGCTCTCCTGCGAACCTTGCAGAACTAGCACCCCTGAAAGAAAGGATATTGCGGAGACATGGCTTAGCCACAGCCTGGGAGATGTTTCCAGAATGAGATATTCACTCTGCAGCGGAGTGTGCGCTGATGTGAAACTTCCTGGCAGATTAAAACTGTGTGCCCGACCGAGACTCGAACTCGGGACCTTTGCCTTTCGCGGGCAAGTGCTCTACCAACTGAGCTACCGAAGCACGACTCACGCGCGGTACTCACAGCTTTACTTCTGCCAGTACCTCGTCTCCTACCTTCCAAACTTTACAGAAGCTCTCCTGCGAACCTTGCAGAACTAGCACCCCTGAAAGAAAGGATATTGCGGAGACATGGCTTAGCCACAGCCTGGGAGATGTTTCCAGAATGAGATATTCACTCTGCAGCGGAGTGTGCGCTGATGTGAAACTTCCTGGCAGATTAAAACTGTGTGCCCGACCGAGACTCGAACTCGGGACCTTTGCCTTTCGCGGGCAAGTGCTCTACCAACTGAGCTACCGAAGCACGACTCACGCGCGGTACTCACAGCTTTACTTCTGCCAGTACCTCGTCTCCTACCTTCCAAACTTTACAGAAGCTCTCCTGCGAACCTTGCAGAACTAGCACCCCTGAAAGAAAGGATATTGCGGAGACATGGCTTAGCCACAGCCTGGGAGATGTTTCCAGAATGAGATATTCACTCTGCAGCGGAGTGTGCGCTGATGTGAAACTTCCTGGCAGATTAAAACTGTGTGCCCGACCGAGACTCGAACTCGGGACCTTTGCCTTTCGCGGGCAAGTGCTCTACCAACTGAGCTACCGAAGCACGACTCACGCGCGGTACTCACAGCTTTACTTCTGCCAGTACCTCGTCTCCTACCTTCCAAACTTTACAGAAGCTCTCCTGCGAACCTTGCAGAACTAGCACCCCTGAAAGAAAGGATATTGCGGAGACATGGCTTAGCCACAGCCTGGGAGATGTTTCCAGAATGAGATATTCACTCTGCAGCGGAGTGTGCGCTGATATGAAACTTCCTGGCAGATTAAAACTGTGTGCCCGACCGAGACTCGAACTAGGGACCTTTGCCTTTCGCGGGCAAGTGCTCTACCAACTGAGCTACCGAAGCACGACTCACGCGCGGTACTCACAGCTTTACTTCTGCCAGTACCTCGTCTCCTACCTTCCAAACTTTACAGAAGCTCTCCTGCGAACCTTGCAGAACTAGCACCCCTGAAAGAAAGGATATTGCGGAGACATGGCTTAGCCACAGCCTGGGAGATGTTTCCAGAATGAGATATTCACTCTGCAGCGGAGTGTGCGCTGATGTGAAACTTCCTGGCAGATTAAAACTGTGTGCCCGACCGAGACTCGAACTCGGGACCTTTGCCTTTCGCGGGCAAGTGCTCTACCAACTGAGCTACCGAAGCACGACTCACGCGCGGTACTCACAGCTTTACTTCTGCCAGTACCTCGTCTCCTACCTTCCAAACTTTACAGAAGCTCTCCTGCGAACCTTGCAGAACTAGCACCCCTGAAAGAAAGGATATTGCGGAGACATGGCTTAGCCACAGCCTGGGAGATGTTTCCAGAATGAGATATTCACTCTGCAGCGGAGTGTGCGCTGATGTGAAACTTCCTGGCAGATTAAAACTGTGTGCCCGACCGAGACTCGAACTCGGGACCTTTGCCTTTCGCGGGCAAGTGCTCTACCAACTGAGCTACCGAAGCACGACTCACGCGCGGTACTCACAGCTTTACTTCTGCCAGTACCTCGTCTCCTACCTTCCAAACTTTACAGAAGCTCTCCTGCGAACCTTGCAGAACTAGCACCCCTGAAAGAAAGGATATTGCGGAGACATGGCTTAGCCACAGCCTGGGAGATGTTTCCAGAATGAGATATTCACTCTGCAGCGGAGTGTGCGCTGATGTGAAACTTCCTGGCAGATTAAAACTGTGTGCCCGACCGAGACTCGAACTCGGGACCTTTGCCTTTCGCGGGCAAGTGCTCTACCAACTGAGCTACCGAAGCACGACTCACGCGCGGTACTCACAGCTTTACTTCTGCCAGTACCTCGTCTCCTACCTTCCAAACTTTACAGAAGCTCTCCTGCGAACCTTGCAGAACTAGCACCCCTGAAAGAAAGGATATTGCGGAGACATGGCTTAGCCACAGCCTGGGAGATGTTTCCAGAATGAGATATTCACTCTGCAGCGGAGTGTGTGCTGATATGAAACTTCCTGGCAGATTAAAACTGTGTGCCCGACCGAGACTCGAACTCGGGACCTTTGCCTTTCGCGGGCAAGTGCTCTACCAACTGAGCTACCGAAGCACGACTCACGCGCGGTACTCACAGCTTTACTTCTGCCAGTACCTCGTCTCCTACCTTCCAAACTTTACAGAAGCTCTCCTGCGAACCTTGCAGAACTAGCACCCCTGAAAGAAAGGATATTGCGGAGACATGGCTTAGCCACAGCCTGGGAGATGTTTCCAGAATGAGATATTCACTCTGCAGCGGAGTGTGCGCTGATATGAAACTTCCTGGCAGATTAAAACTGTGTGCCCGACCGAGACTCGAACTCGGGACCTTTGCCTTTCGCGGGCAAGTGCTCTACCAACTGAGCTACCGAAGCACGACTCACGCGCGGTACTCACAGCTTTACTTCTGCCAGTACCTCGTCTCCTACCTTCCAAACTTTACAGAAGCTCTCCTGCGAACCTTGCAGAACTAGCACCCCTGAAAGAAAGGATATTGCGGAGACATGGCTTAGCCACAGCCTGGGAGATGTTTCCAGAATGAGATATTCACTCTGCAGCGGAGTGTGCGCTGATATGAAACTTCCTGGCAGATTAAAACTGTGTGCCCGACCGAGACTCGAACTCGGGACCTTTGCCTTTCGCGGGCAAGTGCTCTACCAACTGAGCTACCGAAGCACGACTCACGCGCGGTACTCACAGCTTTACTTCTGCCAGTACCTCGTCTCCTACCTTCCAAACTTTACAGAAGCTCTCCTGCGAACCTTGCAGAACTAGCACCCCTGAAAGAAAGGATATTGCGGAGACATGGCTTAGCCACAGCCTGGGAGATGTTTCCAGAATGAGATATTCACTCTGCAGCGGAGTGTGCGCTGATATGAAACTTCCTGGCAGATTAAAACTGTGTGCCCGACCGAGACTCGAACTCGGGACCTTTGCCTTTCGCGGGCAAGTGCTCTACCAACTGAGCTACCGAAGCACGACTCACGCGCGGTACTCACAGCTTTACTTCTGCCAGTACCTCGTCTCCTACCTTCCAAACTTTACAGAAGCTCTCCTGCGAACCTTGCAGAACTAGCACCCCTGAAAGAAAGGATATTGCGGAGACATGGCTTAGCCACAGCCTGGGAGATGTTTCCAGAATGAGATATTCACTCTGCAGCGGAGTGTGCGCTGATATGAAACTTCCTGGCAGATTAAAACTGTGTGCCCGACCGAGACTCGAACTCGGGACCTTTGCCTTTCGCGGGCAAGTGCTCTACCAACTGAGCTACCGAAGCACGACTCACGCGCGGTACTCACAGCTTTACTTCTGCCAGTACCTCGTCTCCTACCTTCCAAACTTTACAGAAGCTCTCCTGCGAACCTTGCAGAACTAGCACCCCTGAAAGAAAGGATATTGCGGAGACATGGCTTAGCCACAGCCTGGGAGATGTTTCCAGAATGAGATATTCACTCTGCAGCGGAGTGTGCGCTGATATGAAACTTCCTGGCAGATTAAAACTGTGTGCCCGACCGAGACTCGAACTCGGGACCTTTGCCTTTCGCGGGCAAGTGCTCTACCAACTGAGCTACCGAAGCACGACTCACGCGCGGTACTCACAGCTTTACTTCTGCCAGTACCTCGTCTCCTACCTTCCAAACTTTACAGAAGCTCTCCTGCGAACCTTGCAGAACTAGCACCCCTGAAAGAAAGGATATTGCGGAGACATGGCTTAGCCACAGCCTGGGAGATGTTTCCAGAATGAGATATTCACTCTGCAGCGGAGTGTGCGCTGATATGAAACTTCCTGGCAGATTAAAACTGTGTGCCCGACCGAGACTCGAACTCGGGACCTTTGCCTTTCGCGGGCAAGTGCTCTACCAACTGAGCTACCGAAGCACGACTCACGCGCGGTACTCACAGCTTTACTTCTGCCAGTACCTCGTCTCCTACCTTCCAAACTTTACAGAAGCTCTCCTGCGAACCTTGCAGAACTAGCACCCCTGAAAGAAAGGATATTGCGGAGACATGGCTTAGCCACAGCCTGGGAGATGTTTCCAGAATGAGATATTCACTCTGCAGCGGAGTGTGCGCTGATATGAAACTTCCTGGCAGATTAAAACTGTGTGCCCGACCGAGACTCGAACTCGGGACCTTTGCCTTTCGAGGGCAAGTGCTCTACCAACTGAGCTACCGAAGCACGACTCACGCGCGGTACTCACAGCTTTACTTCTGCCAGTACCTCGTCTCCTACCTTCCAAACTTTACAGAAGCTCTCCTGCGAACCTTGCAGAACTAGCACCCCTGAAAGAAAGGATATTGCGGAGACATGGCTTAGCCACAGCCTGGGAGATGTTTCCAGAATGAGATTTTCACTCTGCAGCGGAGTGTGCGCTGATGTGAAACTTCCTGGCAGATTAAAACTGTGTGCCCGACCGAGACTCGAACTCGGGACCTTTGCCTTTCGCGGGCAAGTGCTCTACTACGGTCTTGATCGCAGTAAAACGTAATAACAACTTGACGATTACAGTCTTCCGTTGACATGCAACCATCCTCAGATCACTTTTACAATACAACTGGTACCAAATTATAGTGTTTCCCACAACAGCAACGTTACTGAGCGTAAGCTGTAGATATTACGAGGGCTGTTCGGAAAGTAAGGTCCGATCGGTCGCGAAATGAAAACCACAGTGATAATAAAATATTATTTATTCTCATCAATTAGCCACGCCTTCTAGCTATATCTCTAAATAGTCACCGCTCCGACTTAGACATGTGTCAGGGCGGTGTACAAACTTTCCAGTACCCTCGTCACAGAAAGCAGCCGCCTGTGCTTTCCGCCAGTTCTCTACGCTGGTCTGCCTTCGTTGTTAGTGTCAAAATGCTGTCTTCGTAGCCATTGGTTCATGAACAATAAAGAGAGCCAATTAAGGATTGCATTGTGGGTGATCAAACAACTTCCCATCGGAAACGCTCCATAAGCATCTTGATTGCCCCTGCAGAGTGCGGCTGAAAGTTTTCTTGAAGAAAGAAAAGCGTGACATTTATGTTATGTGGGCTGCGTAGCTTCAGGCGAAACCTCTCACCAGATCCACATACCTGTGGGAACACTGTTGTTTTAGGCATTTTTAAGTGATCACTCTGCGCTCTGAACTGAAAAGAGTGACGTGAAGCGATCGTCAGGCAAATTAAAGACGCTGACCAACATATCTGAGCAAAGTTCCATCGGATTTTCACAGTGGTTTCCGTTTAGCGCCTAATCGAATCTTACTTTCCGAATACGCCACGTAAAAAGTTGTGCAAAGGATAGCTGTTAGCCTCCCGCTCGTTTTATTCGCTAACAGACATGCTTTCACCATACTTTTAACATTGACAAGTAACGATACTGCTGTGGCCAATAATATACTTAGACACCAATTTTAGTACATGCATGATGGGTGCTAATCATCCGAAACCGGTAATCAAGTAGTAATTACGTTTTATTGCTATGAAGACCATTAAAGATTATAATAAATAGTACCGATCGATGTCCCTATCTCGCTCGACAACGTCAGGCATTACAAACAAGTTCATCTCATGTCATAAAATGAACACCATCAGTGTTAATGCCAAGTGTAGGAAATGACACTGGAATTAATAACATATTTTCTGTCTTTGCAGCTCTGTTTGTTCTGATACGTAGGCACTATCCTCACATGAACTTTTACATTGTGGTGTCTTCAGTTTTATTATTAAAGCTCAAATTATCATGAGATCACTTTGGGATGGACTGTCACTTGTAAGGGAAGAAGGCTGGCTAAACATCCATAAAGATCAACATTATACGATTCAGATTGTAAACTGTACTGTAAACAGATGAGTTGAGTATTGTAAGAAGTGTTGTCTTCATAGATGCTGTTTGTCATGAACGTACATTTTGTAGTCCGGTCCTCCTTGAAGGAGTGTCCAGCGTCCCAATCTCTGCACTACTCCACTATGGTCGAAGTGAGAGACACCATACATTTTGAAAGCATAGCAGCTAGTATAGTAATGTTATAACTTTGCGAAAATTCTTCCTGTGGAACTTACTTTACCATTCATATGGACCACACTTGATGTCCCGAATACTTACGATCGAAATTATACAAATGGGTGCAGAATCCTACACTGAGTAATTCGAGATGAAGAGCAAGTGGTCGGATGTGAATATACAGTTTTTTATTGACATAAACAACTTTCACCTTATAGCAAAAACGTAAGTTCGTAGCAGCTGGTTGAAATGCCGAACACCAGTCTCATTCCATGTATTAGAAATGCCCATCTCATTTTATCGCATCCTCACAAATATTCTTTTCCCTTCTCTACAAGGAGATAGTCAGATACGGCCCTTCTTCAGACTGCCTGAATTTCACATACCTGCGACATTAAGTAACACCATAGAATAAAAGGCAGAAAGTACTGACATCCGATGTTCGCAATCTCCATGAGCACCTTCCGTTCTAATCCAACGATGATGGTATCTGTTGCTCTGATTCTGCTTTCATTAACACCTAAGTGGGATGGTACACAGTCATGTCGAATCCACGTCCTCTGGCGGACAGCAAGAGGTAATCTCCATTAACTATGATAGCACACTCTAATGAACAGCACATGATGTGCACCATTGAAATGAGATTGATGCAGTATGGTCCTACAAGTTGATCTTGTACAATGACTGCCTACAAAATTTTAGCGATTCTTTGGCTAGAAGAGCGTGGCATACAGAATGTCTTCATTCCAGACATGACTACTGCAGCAGTTGAAAACATCATAATAGTTGGAAAAGGCCTCATCCTTGGCCAATAGTACCAGTAAGAGATCCGATGCTACAGTGCCCAAGTCGATACGTCATTGACAGAACTGAACTCTGGATTCAAAATCATATGATCCCACTGGTTGCGCACTTGTGTCGCTGACAAAATGATAGTACTGATCACACTGTACTCTTCCAAATGAGCATTTCGGGGGCTAACTGACGGCTGCTTATTTATGAATCTGCTTCCAAATTATCCAGCTTCATCTGCTCATTATCTACCGCGACAACAATTATTTGTCGAGAACCTGGGCCATTTCATTTTGGTTTGAACCACTCAGTTTCTCATAAGTTTCTCTCCATGGCGATTAATTCTTTCAGTTATGATGACGGTGGTAGCGGTGCCTTCCTCTGCATATTCTTTAGTCTTTCGAGGCACTAAACTCCTGCCTCATACGCCTGCCGGTAATGCCCTGGTGTATTTCCGACCATTGTTTTCTTTTTTCAAAATTCGAAGTTTAGAATACTGTCCATTGTTGTGCCTAGGTCGCTAAGTGTCAGACAATATTTATAAAGTGTATAGAATTCGATCTCAATTTGGTTCAAAAATTTTTACTGTCACTTATCTAATTTACCTCTGGTATTGATTTGCCAGTATGGAAAATACCAAGCTGCATCAAAGCGAGGAGTCCGTGCTAAACTGTAGGACCATCTAAAGTTCGTTGCTTAAGTCAGTTCAAAAATCGGCGGAAGGCAATAGGATTTTCAATAGTATAATTCCTAAGAAAGCAACATTCAAATAAACCTTCCAGTTTTGGATAGCTTTGCCTTACCGTCTGCACAATTTTGACTTACCCTTCTGGAACACAGTATTATTGTGTATACTGATGTTTGTATTTACTTTATTGATTTGTCGTGTACGTTGAATCTGTGTAGTGCAGAAGCTTTTTTTTATTTTTGCTTGGGGGTAAGAACAATACTGCCAACAGCATGGCACAAACCTAAAGTCATATACACAGAGATGTCACAGTATAAATGACTAGAACGAAGACTGCAAAACATTGTAATATTTCCACGTAGAATGCTTATTGCTGAGGAAGCTTTACATACCAGCTACGAACAAAACTGAATATACAGGGTGACAATTACTGAACTATATGAAGTAAAATCGTCACAACTTCTGAACGGTTTGCGTTAGGACGTTCAGACTGCACGATTGGTCGCGGGGCATTACGGGAATTAATATGCACAGGTATGGTTAGGTCTAGCGACAAAGCCCACTTTCATTTGAATGGGTTCGTCAATAAGCAAAATTGGCGCATTTAGAGGCTGAGAGTCGGGATTGGCGATCGAGAGGTCTCTTCACTCTCAACGGGTGACCGTTTCGTGTGCAATGCCCAGTCACGGAATAATCGGGGTGGTATTCCTTGTGTGAAGGTTTCAGAAGGTGATAATCATCCCTATTATCCAAAGTGACCTTGATTTCGACAAGATGTGGTCCATGCAAGACCGAGCTCGACCCCATCGAGACAGGAGAGTGTTTGCTGCCCTGTCGGGGTACTTTGGGGGACTGCATTCTCGCTCTGCGGTACCCAGAGATATGGTATCGATTGGCCGCCATATTCTCCGGATCTAAACACATCTGACTCATTTTTGTGGGGCTATATTAAAAACAATGTGTACAGCAACAACCACAAAATCATTACTGAGATGAAAACAGCCATTTAGGAGGCCATTGACAGCATCGGTGTTTCGAGACTTCAGCAGATCATGCAGAATTTCGCTATTCGTCTGCGCCACATTATCACCAATGATGGCAGGCATATCGAACATGTCATAACCTAAATCCGAATATCTGTAGTGATGTTTATATGTTGAATAAAGTTTGTACACGCCGCAGTTTGTAATTAATTTATCTTTTCTTTCACATAGTACAATAATAGTCACTCCGTAAAACGAGAACTTAACGCAGACTGGAGAGGATATTCTAGAGATTAGCGTACATGCAACCACAGATAGATTATTAGATTTCATGTACACACACCACAACCTCGTAGAAAATAAAAAATATCTTTGTGTATTTGACGATTTTACTGATATAATAAAACAGGAGCACTTGCTGGAAGGCGCACTTTCAATTTCACAAGGTTTTGAAATAAGCGGTTTTGATTTGATTCAAAGAAACTGCAGGAAACATCAAGTGGTTGACATACTCTTATTCTTTCTTCTGGCAGTCGTAGAAAGGATTACGCTTGCTACTTATGGATGGGAGGAGCTGAACCATGATTGGTATGTATTCGTACCAAGGTAGTTACCAGCTTCCTGCTCGCCTGGTATTATAGAAACCAAGGGGTGCTTCTAATTATGGGTTGGATAGCAGCGTAATATTGACCTTTATAGCAAACAGAACGACGAAAATCCTGTGTCCATTCTTCGTTGGCCAATTTCAGCATTCGTAACTTTTAATCACAGTAGATTGACGGTAAATACAGGTCAGTAACACCATCCTCTTTCGTCAGTTGAACGACCTCGTCATTGCAGACCACTCCTAGCCACCCATAGGAAGGAGATTCTCTTACCTCTTCGTCTGTTTAGCACTGATTGTCGCATGATTTCCAGTATCTGAATATTTGTTTCACTGCCATATTTATTGTACTGCCTCACTTTCAGTTTTCAATGGACTACAATACGCTTTTGGAGTACGGCACTATCAGCAAATTCTGCAAACTCTGAGAGCCTATCGAATCGCCATGGCTTTGACTGAGAAAATGACGAAATTGCTGGATAATTTCATCTTTGGGACAAAAGTGCATACTCTACTGCTGAAGTCTCTTGGTATCGAGAGCCATAAGCATACACATGAACAAAGTGTTGCCAATAAAGATTAATGTAAGCACTGAAACTCGAACTGATTGTGACAATGCCGTTTTCCATAAAACTGTACCATTGAATATCGAGCTTTTCCAACTTTTATCTGAATGAAGTTCCAAATGAGGTTGTGTAACTAATTGTTCGAATCCAGCGGTCGATGGTACACATTAACGCTACCATTAGCACAGGAAAGAGGTTCCACGTGACTGTTGGAGTAAACTTCTATCTCGTTGACGACGACCAAGGCGTACTATGTGTCAGTTGCTTACAGTATTCATTATGTGCAAAGTAGCAGAAAGAGGATATTTAATGAGACAGTGTAACGAGTGCAAGACTTTGCGCCTAACGATTGCACACAATGGACAAACTTTAGTCCACACTTCCTCCGGCAAGCTGATAATCCGTTGTTTCTCCATGCTCTTTACAGATGAAATAGTGGTATAGGCCTTCCTAAAACCCTTACACACTACCTGACCTTGAACTCAGTGATTGACCTTTTTCCAAGTCACGTATGATCTGATGAACTCATGATATCATCAATAACATCATCATCCTTACTAGTGGGCAGCCATCACCCCCATCATCTTCAGCTAATCATAGCACAGTATTTTAAATCAAAGATGGCGGAAATAGCCCAATTACGGTAGTGTAAAATTAAAACTTTCACCTCCTATTACCAAGCAATGAGAACACAGCACTTCTAGCCTCCAGTGAATCATAGTGCAGCATTAAAAAAAACCCAAGACGGTGGAAATAGCGTAATTGTAAGGCTAGAAAACTAAAAACCATGTCCTCTCCCCCTATCTACAACCAACCACAGCACAGTGCTCCTTCTCCAGTCAACCATAGTGTGGTATTAAAAATTCGAGGAAGTGGAAATGTCAGAACTGAATTAGTGGAAAACCCTGCCTCCCCCCCCTTTCCCCCCCCCTCCCGCCTTACACCGAAACTGGGTACAAATTTATACATCCCCTCCTCCCTTTCATCACATAACATTACATACATACAGGTGAATTACGTCCTTTCCAATTTCAATATTTCAGCACCTAACCATTAAGACTACTCTTCCACCCAGTCGAAGTGAGGGATATATGGTGAAAACAGCAGTGCCCAGTCACAACAAGCAAAATTCTCAATTTATACCACTGCTCATAGCGTTAAGTTTCAGGTAAGTTAAAAAGTATTCTAACACCAGGTGCATATTACCAAACGGAGGGGGGAAATTGTACCCCCTCTGTAACACAAACAGGTGACAAAATACATGGGATGCCTCCTACTATAGTGTCGGATCTCCAAATGCTCAGCGCATTGCAGCAACTCGATGCATGGACTCAAAAAGTCGTTGGAAGTCCCCTGCAGAAATACTGATCCATGCTGCCTCTACTTCCTTCCATCCACAACTGCGAAAGTGTTACTGGTGCACGATCTGATGACCCGTAAATGTTAGATGAGATTCACTTCTGGCGATCTGGGTGGCCAAATCATTCGCTCGGATTGTCCAGCATTTTCTTCAGATCAATCGCAAACAACTGCGGCCTGGTGACATGACCGATCGTTGCTTGCGAACATGAAGCCCATGAATGGCTGAAAATGGTCTCCAAACAGCCGAACATAACAATTTCTGCTCGCTCAATGATAGGCTCAATTGCACCAGAGGACCCAGTCCATTTCAACACAGTCTACATCATTATGGAGCCAGAAACAACTTACACAACTTGGGTCCACGGTTTCGTGGGTTCTGCGGCACACTCTAACCCTACCATCAGCTCTTACCAACTGAAATCGGGACTTATCTGACCAGGTCATGGTTTTCCAGTCGTCTAAGGTCCTACCGACATGTTCACTAGCCCAGGAAGGGCGCTACCGTCCATGTTATGCTGTTAGTAAGGCATTGGTGTCGGTCATCTGGTGCCATAGCCCATTAACTCCAAATTTGACGCACGGTCCTAACGAATACGTTCGTCGTACGTCCCACATTGATTTCTCTGGTTATTACATGTAGTGGTACTTGGGTGCTTGTCTGTTAGGCATGAGAACTCTACGTCAATCCTTCTGGGGGAAGACACATTAGACTATCTATTAAGACAACTTCTGTAACGTACAAGTATGTATTAAATGACATACATACAGTTACAAGATTAAAATGTCAAAATCCTTTCCATAAATTCACTACTTTTATTTCTTTTTATTTCTATCACACAGGTGGCAACAATGCTCAGTTGTCTAGATGTCAGCGCATAATGTGCGAAGATCACACACACGATTATGAACGTTGTACAGTCTTCATTCCGTTCGGACGTCTGTGCTAGCCGTATTTACCTCTTGCTCGTTATGTAGGGTATCGATAGAGAGAAAGAGCAGATGTAGCTGACTTGGAAACATACACTCCTTATAAGGTTGTACACTTCAAGAACGATGCCAACCGGTTTAGCCTCGGAAAAACAGAGTGAAAGTAGCTGGCTTCCTGTAATTTGTAGAAAGCGACAGCTATTTCTGTAGGAATACTCAAGCAGACTCAGTATCTAGTTTACAGAGTTACTTTTGTATTGTTTTGGGTGAATCCTTTTAACGGCACAGAAGATGCTAGTTAGGAAGATGGAAGTATAACGTGTGTTGATTGACGCTTTCACGGCGGGGTAGTTGTAAAAATGGTTCTCGAGCAAAACGTAGTATTTTTGTGAAATTGTAGAATTGTCACAACAAAATTCGACGTCCCGCCCGAGAACTCTTTTTTTCTTTCAGAAAAGTAACTGTTTCGTAATTATTCTCGTGATCCATCTCTGTTTCTGCATTGCGTACTTGTATAATTTCACCTGTAAGCAAAGTACAGTTCTGCGTAGATAACGAGTATTTTTCACGTGGAACTACAGTTTGTAAATAGCATTAATTTGACTCCTTCTGTGCACAGTTGCCATTTTTCAACGCTTTGTACATTACGTTGTACTTTTAAAGAGACTTAAAGTCTCAAGTCAAAGGAATAATATAACTTAGTGCATTACGTGACTACCTTGTATTTATTTTTCCATCCATTATTTGCAGCTCGTTTCTGATACTGTACTGTGAGGTTATTGAAAATAACCCTCGTCGTCGTTGCATGGCGATGACTATAATATTTCATATATCTGAATAGCCGATAACCATAATGACAGTGATTTACTTGCATTCCACTGTTTATAACATTCTAGTAATAGTAGCTGCGCATTGGGCGTCATGCTAACATGATGCTCACCCTAGCGAAAGGTTGCAGGGGAGACCCTCTGGACAAGGACTTCACTGAACAGGGTCTTTATAGTAGAATTTAGGTAATGAATAAAAACCAGAAACCGGTGAATAGAATAGAATGAACGGAATTATAATAGAATTTGCGTAAAGAATAAGAAACACCAATACGATGAAGAGTATTAAAAAACTGCTTAGTGACTTCCCAAATTTCGGAATTAGGAACGACGCCATACAAGATTACTTTCTAGCAGGTATGTAAGGCAGAGAAGATTTTTTCAGCAAAATGGACTCATTGGTTTTACCACATAACTGAGGAATATGTTTAAGAAAGTGTACGTATGGAGGAAGTCACTGTTTGGATGGAAAGATGACCTGCTGGGAAGCCGGGGAAGATGAAACTTTGAAGACTGGTGCTACGGAGATAATTTAAAATTAAATACTGGGACAAAATGTGAACTTAAGATGGAAAAAAGAACACGTGAATAACTAAGAGTACGCAAAGTCCACACTAGAAGAAAGACTAGGTTTATGGGACATTTAGTGAGGCATCCTGGCACAATGCCTGCAAAGTGCTTGAAGAAGACTAAGGTTCGAGTCTCTAAACGAGTTTACGCTGTATCTGTTTATGAATTAATTATGTAGAGCGTGAATATTTCGTCGTCATTCTTTTCTGGACGTCGCACACCGCCCGCCACTCTTTCTTCAGCATCTCGCTTGAAGTACAGGCTTCTCAGACAAATCTGTTATTACGCGATGACGCGAAACCGGTCGGAAGACCCCTGATCCAAATCTTTCCCGTCAAGTTACACTTTCGACAACTAAAGCTTCGCGAAAGGCTTGATGTTTTCGGTGCTGTTGTTCTCGCCATTCATTGTTCTGATTCTCTCAGGAAATTCTGATTTTGCCAATCCGACACAGATGGCATTTGTACCCACTTTTGTAGTTCAGCAGAAAGAGAAATAAAATAAAGTGCCTTCAACCTGATTGTTGCTTTGAATATCACTGTGCTTTACTAGGCATGCGATCCCTCAGATATGTTGCCCATAAAAGTATGATATACAGTTCCACGTAGAAGCTGGAGCATGTTGCAACTTTCACGTACAGAAAGCATTGCCAAAAATGAAAGTAGCGAAGAAAAACCTACAATTGACTCGAAATCTAAACCCGTAACCTTGGGTACTTGTAACACCACTCTGCAACCCAATCCATATAATTACTTTATTCAGTCAACAACTCCTAATTTAGCCACCGCGCAGCAGAATATACACTTTTTTTCTTTTTTTTTTCTTTTTGCACGTAAAATGATTCTTCATCCTCCTGACGCTGACACCATGTCCAGTGACAGGTCTAAATCACGTACCGTGTCCGAATACAGTTCATGTTAGAGAAACAGACTCGCTTTACTATGGCACGACGAACAGTACTGCCAACAGTCTCAAAAAAAATGTGTTTAGGTAATAGTACTAGGTCAACGTTTTGTTTCGTAATATTTCGAAAAAAAGAATAAATATCAAAAACCTCTCGCTTCTGTCTAAATTTAAACTAGAAAATTTGAACAGCTTTTAACGAATTTACAGATTTGTGGAGACTGTTATCCAGATATCAAGGGTTGTGGGGATGACACAATAGTCTTCATTCTAGGAATACAGCAGCTACTTATCTTTGCCTGAAATGCAGTCTGTCAAGGGAACGATCAGACTTGTCATGTTGAAATATGTGTTGACACCTTTCCACACTGTTAGTCAGCTTTAGAAAAAGTATTTTTGTTGCCTAAAAGAACTGCAAGGCAGTAAAGAAACGAAGTATGACATTTAAACATGATTACCACACCTGAAACTGCTTGCTATCTCTACAGCCCAGATTACTCTCGGTTCACTGCAACGACGCCGACTATCATTGGCTACGCGTCGCTCTTTTGTCACAGCGATGCAACCACTGATGCGCCAATTGGAAGTGAACGAAAGATAACGAAATATTCGTAGAGATATACTACTTATACTTTATCTATAACTTCCTTCTAAATAGGTATGAAGTAAGTGCACATAATTACGTCTACATTAATTTTCTTTCTTCTAACTACCGGAAGAACGTGAAATATAGATACACTCTTGCAAACTTACATTTTTTCTGCTCCATCAACGTAAATACAACAGTTGACACAGGGCAAACAGACTTAGACCTTTTAACAGAAAACTGTCTGATGTCGATATACACTCCTGGAAATGGAAAAAAGAACACATTGACACCGGTGTGTCAGACCCACCATACTTGCTCCGGACACTGCGAGAGGGCTGTACAAGCAATGATCACACGCACGGCACAGCGGACACACCAGGAACCGCGGTGTTGACCGTCGAATGGCGCTAGCTGCGCAGCATTTGTGCACCGCCGCCGTCAGTGTCAGTCAGTTTGCCGTGGCATACGGAGCTCCATCGCAGTCCTTAACACTGGTAGCATGCCGCGACAGCGTGGACGTGAACCGTATGTGCAGTTGACGGACTTTGAGCGAGGGCGTATAGTGGGCATGCGGGAGGCCGGGTGGACGTACCGCCGAATTGCTCAACACGTGGGGCGTGAGGTCTCCACAGTACATCGATGTTGTCGCCAGTGGTCGGTGGAAGGTGCACGTGCCCGTCGACCTGGGGCCGGACCGCAGCGACGCACGGATGCACGCCAAGACCGTAGGATCCTACGCAGTGCCGTAGGCGACCGCACCGCCACTTCCCAGCAAATTAGGGACACTGTTGCTCCTGGGGTATCGGCGAGGACCATTCGCAACCGTCTCCATGAAGCTGGGCTACGGTCCCGCACACCGTTAGGCCGTCTTCCGCTCACGCCCCAACATCGTGCAGCCCGCCTCCAGTGGTGTCGTGACAGGCGTGAATGGAGGGACGAATGGAGACGTGTCGTCTTCAGCGATGAGAGTCGCTTCTGCCTTGGTGCCAGTGATGGTCGTATGCGTGTTTGGCGCCGTGCAGGTGAGCGCCACAATCAGGACTGCATACGACCGAGGCACACAGGGCCAACACGCGGCATCATGGTGTGGCGAGCGATCTCCTACACTGGCCGTACACTACTGGTGATCGTCGAGGGGACACTGAATAGTGCACGGTACATCCAAACCGTCATCGAACCCATCGTTCTACCATTCCTAGACCGGCAAGGGAACTTGCTGTTCCAACAGGACAATGCACGTCCGCATGTATCCCGTGCCACCCAACGTGCTCTAGAAGGTGTAAGTCAACTACCCTGGCCAGCAAGATCTCCGGATCTGTCCCCCATTGAGCATGTTTGGGACTGGATGAAGCGTCGTCTCACGCGGTCTGCACGTCCAGCACGAACGCTGGTCCAACTGAGGCGCCAGGTGGAAATGGCATGGCAAGCCGTTCCACAGGACTACATCCAGCATCTCTACGATCGTCTCCATGGGAGAATAGCAGCCTGCATTGCTGCGAAAGGTGGATATACACTGTACTAGTGCCGACATTGTGCATGCTCTGTTGCCTGTGTGTATGTGCCTGTGGTTCTGTCAGTGTGATCATGTGATGTATCTGACCCCAGGAATATGTCAATAAAGTTTCCCCTTCCTGGGACAATGAATTCACGGTGTTCTTATTTCAATTTCCAGGAGTGTATTTTCAAGAGTGCTCTATGCATACACTAGTGTACGAAACTTAACGACGGATGTAACTTTGACATGATTGTCACTACCAAGTAACATAGCTCGATGAAACTGGGCCGTTTGACATCTTAACTGTTATTTTTTTACTGGTACCTATAGGTCTGTTGCAATCATTGCGGTTTGTTAGGCGGTTCCTTTCACCATCAGTTGGTTCCTTGAATCGTGGCTGTCGTTTGCTTTTCCTGAGTCGACACTGGCCTTGGTTGTTTGTTAAAAGGATATCTTGAACTGTGTGACCCGAAGGTGTTTCCTGAGCCGGAACGGTATCATGTTTCTTCTACGCTTTGGCCGGACTCCACGGTCGTCACGCAGTACCGAAGAAGTTGGGTTTTAGGCGACCTCCCTGCCAAACGCCTCCGAACACCAGGTAAGTACCTTTTTCTTGTAATATGGCTGGGTGTCAGTGTGGAGATACTTTCGGGCACTGCCGACGTCATCACCCTGTTAATTATATTGGCTTAGGAGGTGTTTGGGTCTCAAAATTTGCAGCTTCTGAGGCTATGTAATTGCGTTCGGCAGGCAAGTTTATTTCGGGCGTTTCGCCGTCGTTGTAGAGCCAGTATCTTGCGGTGCTGCGGGTCTACCATTTGGCTAGTTAGTGTTGCTTTCACGTAATTTACCTTACTGTGCTAATATTTATTTTGCTGGTTTATACCCAACGAAAAGCGCCCTGGAATCCGGGTCCTCTCCTTCTAACCTTACTGGCCTTCTAATTTCTTCCAGTGTTGTGTTCTTTGCGTATAAGCCTTCTGGTGCACCACTTGTGAGGAGGCAATTCCAACTCTTGATTACTTAACCGAAGTTATTATTAAAGAAGGCCTGCCTGTTTGTTTGGTGGTTTTACTTAACTGAAGCTGTTATTAAAGAAGGCCTGGTTGTTTTGTGATTTCATTTAACCGAAGCTGTTATAATTGGAGGCCTTCCTATTTTCTATTTTTTAATCTTACTTAACTGAAGCCATTATCTTTGAAGGCCTGCCTTTTCTCTATTTTGATAATTGCACTTAACTGAAACTGTTGTTATTGAAGTATTGCGTATTAGTATTTCCTAATGTAGCTGAAGCTGTTATCATTGAAGGCCTGCCTGTTTTCTATTTGGTAATTCTATTTAATTGAAGCTGTTATCATTGAATGCTCAATTTCTTCAAACCGCTTTGTGTGGATCAGATAACTCCAAACTGCCGTTATATTCCAGTTCTTATTCTGACCCCAGAGATGTCAGAAAATACAACAAGTTTTTTGCAGGGATGGATGTTTTCAAATATTTGAATCTACGAATCTCATAACTACGTCGGCCTGCAATACTTTCACCCCATACAAGAATATGTCCAATATTCTGCCCACAATAATGTATCCCAACACTATATGTCCACAGTTTTCTGGAGTAAAAGGCAACAGAAAAATTGAGCTTGGGACTCGGCAAAGTTTGCAGAAAATCTATGGATATGATACGTATGTTAGGCTCATGCTTGGACTGCTCTGAAAATTCACATAGTTTGGAATTCAAAGACTCAGCATAACGCAAGTGCAATTCCTTTTTTATGCATGTCGCAGACTTCTTTTCCTCTGGCCGATTTTCTATCTTTATCTGGAGCGAATCACATGTTGGGGATTTGAAGCCTATATTATATTCTTCACAGAATATTTTTCTATACTTTGAGATACTGCTTGTATGTTTGTATCCTTACAGCATTAACAGTAATTTTCATACAGAAATGTGATATTCATATCACTGCCTAAGCAGACTCCTTCAGGATTTTGTGACCTATTGTAATAAGAGCAGTACCTCAGAATGGACTTAATGTGAACATGGACACCATTCACTGCACTACTAGTATAAGCATTAGGCCTATTGAAATGTTTACCTCGTTTATCAAAAAGAGTTCCATATTTAATTTTTAATCTCGATATTATATTGTTGATACGGCCTCTGTGATTTTGTAGGCCATGAACGCTCATAAATATTTTTTTTACACACATTCACTGACTTTGCATTAATTTTCACTCTAAGAATGAAAGTATTGTTTTTGTAACAATTTTCTGCCGAATTTTTCTTGTATCTCCGTTTTACAGAACATGCTTCTATATTGTGAAAGAGGAAGGCATTTTGCTTATCAGTATCTCCCGAGTCTCAAAATCCAGTGAACACATTTTTTATTCCTTCTTTATCTATTGTTGTTGTTGTGGTCTTCAGTCCAGAGACTGGTTTGATGCAGCTCTCCATGCTACTCTATCCTGTGCAAGATTCTTCATCTCCCAGTACCTACTGCAACCTACATCCTTCTGAATCTGTTTAGTGTATTCATATCTTGGTCTCCCTCTACGATTTTTACCCTCCACGCTGCCCTCCAATACTAAATTGGTGATCCCTTGATGCTTCAGAATACACCCTACTGAAACGTCCCCTTAGAAAAATTATAAATGACTGTGCTTAAACTGACACACAATATTTTTAGCGAAACGCAATCTGAATTTCAATAATCCCTAGAAAAGAATGCCCTGACTAACATTAAACTATACCTTTCACAAATCACTTACCTCACAAAAATCTTCGTTACTCGAACTACTGCAATACAGCGAGCGCCACTACTGCCAGCTAAATAAAAGATTCAAACTACTGAAGGCACTAACTACTGATAGGCACAGTTAGCAAATGAAAGATTTTGGTAGAGAACAAACAATGTATTTACCTTAATAGTGCTCAAAAGTCATAATATATAGCAGTTCATGACATCCAGTCTTACAAATTTACTGTCTCTGATGGACACACGTCCAGATCATCCGCACTCAAAACTCCGCCGTTTCTCTCCCCACATCCACCACTGCTGACGGCTCACCTCCAACTGCGCAACGCTACGCGCTGTTAACATCCAGCTGCCCGACACTACAATAGCAAACAACAATGCAAACCAGCCACAGACTGCACACAGCACAGCCAGTGATTTTCATACAGAACGCTACGTGGCGTTACCAATAAAAAAACCTAAACAGCTTACTTACACTACCAACCGATCCCTTCTTCTAGTCAAGTTGTGCCACAAATTTCTCTTCTCCCCAATTCTATTCAATACGTCCTCATTAGTTATGTGATCTACCCATCTAATCTTCAGCATTCTTCTGTAGCATCACATTTCGAAAGCTTCTATTCTCTTCTTGTCTAAACTATTTATCGTCCATGTTTCACTTCCATACATGGCTACACTCCACACAAATACTTTCAGAAACGACTTCCTGACACTTAAATCTATACTCGATGTTAACAATTTTCTCTTCTTCAGAAATGCTTTCCTTGCCATTGCCGGTCTACATTTTGTATCCTCTCTACTTCGACCATCACAGTTATTTTGCTCCCCAAATAGCAAAACTCATTTACTACTTAAAGCGTATCATTTCCTAATCTAATTCCCTCAACATCACCCGAATCAATTCGACTACATTCCATTATCCTCATTTTGCTGTTGTTGATGTTCATATTATATCCTCCTTTCAAGACCCTGTCCATTCCGTTCACCTGCTCTTCCAAGTCCTTTGCTGTCTCTGACAGAATTTACAATGTCATCGGCGAACCTCAAAGTTTTTATTTCTACTCCATGGATTTTAAATCCTACTCCAAATTCTTCTTTTGTTTCCTTTACTGCTTGCTCAATATACAGATTGAATAACATCGGGGAGAGGCTACAACCCTGTCTCACTCCCTTCCCAACCATTGCTTCCCTTTCGAGCCCCTCGACTTTTATACCTGTCATCTGGTTTCTGTACAAATTGTAAATAGCCTTCGCTCCCTGTATTTTACCCCTGCCACCTTCATAATTTGAAAGAGAGTAATCCAGTCAACATTGTCAAAAGCTTTCTCTAAGCCTACAAATGCTACAAACGTAGGTTTGCCTTTCCTTAATCTATTTCCTAAGCTAAGTCTTAGGGTTAGTATTGCCTCACGTGTTCCAACATTTCTACGGAATCCAAACTGATCTTCCCCGAGGTCGGCTTCGACCAGTTTTTCCATTCGTCTGTAAGGAATTCGTGTTAGTATTTTGCAGCAGTGGCTTATTAAACTGATGGTTCGATAATTATCACATCTGTCAAGACCTGCTTTCTTTGGGTTTGGAATTATTATATTCTTCTTGAAGTCTGAGGGTATTTCGCCTGTCTCATACATCTTGCTTAGCAGATGGTAGAGTTTTGTGAGGCCTGGCTCTCCCAAGGCTGTCAGTAGTTCTAATGGAATGTGGTCTAACCCCGGGGCCTGGTTTCGACTTAGGTCTTTCAGTGCTCTGTCAAACTCTTCAGGTAGTATCATATCTCCTATTTTATCTTCATCTACATTCTCTTCCATTTCTATAATATTGTCCTCAAGAACATCTCCCTTGTATAGACCCTCTATATACTCCTTCCACCTTTCTGCTTTCCCTTCTTTGCTTAGAACTGGGTTTCCATCTGAGCTCTTGATATTCATGCAAGTGGTTCTCTTTTCTGCAAAGGTCTCTTTAATTTTCCTGTAGGCAGTATCTATCTTACCTCTAGTGAGATAAGCCTCTACATATTTGTCCTCTAGCCATCCCTGCTTAGCCATTTTGCCCTTCCTGTCGATCTCATCTTTTAGACTTTTGTATTCCTTTTTGCCTGCTTCATTTAGTGCATTTTTATATTTTATCCTTTTATCAATTAAATTCAATATCTCTTCTGTTACCCAAGGATTTATACTAGCCCTCGTCTTTTTACCTACTTGATCCTCTGCTACCTTCACTATTTCGTCTCTCAAAGCTACCCATTCTTCTTCTACTGTATTTCTTTCCCCCATTCTTGTCAATCGTTCCCTAATGCTCTCCCTGAAGCTCTCTACAACCTCTGGTACTTTCAGTTTATCCAGGCCCCATCTCCCCAATTTCCCACATTTTTGCAGTTTCTTCAGTTTTATTTGTAAACTCCCAACAGAAAATTTCCGAAACCTCCAAAACAGTAAAAAATATAAGATTGACATTTAGCGTAACCTCCCAATAAATAACCTACCAATAATAAAATGCGACTAATCTCTCAATAAAAAATTGTCGCTCACTTATAACCTTTCAGTAATTGCTACGAATTTAAACTGGTGAATTTTGGACGTCAGCAGTGCTGCGTCATGGCCCCGAAAGATCATTCTGAATAAATAGAAAATTCTTTCCTCAATAAGGTCTCCGGATAACGCGTATATATCTGCTCCCATAAGAAATTTTTCTGGCACAGCTCAGTGCAATGCTGGCCGATTGATTTGTCATGTATAAAAAGAAAGAACTGATTTTTCTTTACAATAATCAGGATGATCAAGGATTGGAGAAATTAGTAAAATCTTTAAATTGAGTTGAATGATTGTCGAAAGTTAATTTTGTTATAAGAAAGATTATTATTAAGAGATTTTTTAAAAAAATTTGCATGGGACTTGATATAACAATACTACGTATGCGCGACCCTGCTTTTACCCTATACTACAACGCTCAGGCACCGCCATCGGTCCCCAAGACCGGCCCAGACACACACGACTGCTCGCTAGCAACTACTTACTCCTACTACTACACAGTTCCTACTGCATACAACACTGCTTTCTGGTCTGAGAGTCTCTTATATCTTACATATCGCAGGCAGCGCGAGAGCAATCCATCGAAATCACATCTGCTCGAGTGCGCTAGCAACAAATTCCTTAATCATGGACCTACAGTTCATAACCAATAGATTGTGGTCAGAGTCCACCTCTGCCCCTGGAAATGTCTTACAATTTGAAACCTGGTTCCTAAATCTCTGCCTTACCATTATATAATCTATCTGACACCTTCCAGTATCTCCAGGCTTCTTCCATGTATACAACCTTCTTTTTATGATTCTTGAACCAAGTGTTAGCTATGATTAAGTTATGCTCTGTGCAAAATTCTACCAGGCGGCTTCCTCTTACATTTCTTCCCCCCCCCCCCCCCCAATCCATATTCACTTACTACATTTCCTTCTCTCCCTTTTCCTACTATCGACACGGTGGCCGGGCGGTTCTAGGCGCTTCAGTCCGGAACCGCCTGACTGATACGGTCGCAGGTTCGAATCCTGCCTCGGGCATGAATGTGTGTGATGTCCTTAGGTTAGTTAGGTTTAAGTATTTCTACATTCTAGGGGACTGATGACCTCAGATGTTAAGTCCCATAGTGCTCAGAGACATTTGAACCATTTTGAACCTACTATCGAATTCCAGTCACCCATGACTATTAAATTTTCGTCTGCCTTCACTATCTGAATAATTTCTTTTATCTCATCATACATTTCATCAATCTCTTCGTCATCTGCGGAGCTAGTTGGCATATAAATTTGAACCACTGTGGTAGGCGTGGGCTTCGTATCTATCTTGGTCTCAATAATGCGTTCACTATACTGTTTGTGGGAGCTTACCAGCATTCCTATTTTCCTATTCATTATTAAACCTACTCCCGCATTACCCCCATTTGATTTTTTATTTATAACCCTGTATTCACCCGGCCAGAAGTCTTGTTCCTCCTGACACCAAACTTCACTAATTCCCACTATATCTAACTGTAACCTATCCATTTCCATTTTTAAATTTTCTGACCTACCTGCCCGATTAAGGGATCTGACATTCCACGCTCCGATCCGTAGAACGCCAGTTTTCTTTGTCCTGATAACAACGTCCTCTTGAGTAGTCCCCGCCCTCCGGAATATTTTACCTAAGAAGACGCCATCATCATTTAACCATACAGTAAAGCTGCATGCCCAAGGGAAAAATTACGTCTGCAGTTTCCCCTTGCTTTCAGCCGTTCGCAGTACCAGCACAGCAAGGCCGTTTTGATTACTGTTACAAGCCCAGATCAGTCAATCATCCAGACTGTTGCCCCTTCAACTACTGAAAAGGTCCATGGTTCATGGGGAGGTTCTTTATACAACTGAAAGCATTTTAAGATACTTAAACATGTTGCTGCTGGAGCATGATTATCCGCAATAGATGTATATTCACGACCTTCGTTTCTTCTTTTTTCATTGCTATTGTTTTGAAGAACTACTGAATGGCAGTCTCTCATATGATACCGTTTTTCTTCGTGAAACAGAGTTACTGTCATCCCAACAAAAGGAAATATGTGTATATAGATTAAAGACATATTGTTGTAAACAACTCATGACAATCTATTACTTCAGATGTTTATACTATTCGGAATACCTGTTAAATTTTTCATGGATATAGAATTCGAATCTTTAGGTCAAGAAAGCGCCAAGCAACAATTGTACTTTTCGCATATTTTGATGTATATAGAATAAAATTAAAGAACCTAAATGGTGTGAAGTAATGTATACTGTAATCATTTCTTAAAGACAAGTAAATAAGTATTAGAAACGTGTTTCGTAAAAAGGAATCCACACTTTGTCCAACCAGCAAACACACATGATCAACTATGAGAACAATATAATGCCAAGCAACACATACCTGAGCCAGCCGGAGTGGCCGAGCGGTTCTAGGCGCTGCGGTCTGGAACCGCGCGAATGCTACCGTCGCAGGATCGAATCCTGCCTCGGGCATGGATGTGTGTGATGTTCTTAGGTTAGTTAGGTTTAACTAGTTCTAAGTTCTAGGGGACTGATGACCTCGGAAGTTAAGTCCCATAGTGCTCAGAGCCATTTTTGAGGACATACCTGAATTTCACTTTCTGATGCCAATTCATCAGAACGTGGTAAATATTGTGAGTCAGAACTAGCGTCAGTATCTTTATCACTGATTCCCGTAGAAAAGTTCAGTTTATTTTTAGAAGCCATCTTCATCAGGTTCATTGTGCTACTTGACACTGCCAGTACGGAAGATATCTCTTAAACTGGCAGCATTATTTAGTTGAATACTGGTAATAGTTGGAACTGGTAATAACATTTTTTGTGCTAGCAATGCATTGTGTTGGGATCGATAATTAATTGCTGGGTCATGAAAATATTTGCTTTTGACTTATTGCTGGAAATAAGGATTAATAACGTCATTCGTCATGAGTCAGCTGTAGCAAGGTTATGAAACAAGTAGAGTATATGTGATCACATTCATAAATGATAGACACAACTGGGTAAAAAAATGCAAGTACTAGAACTGGTTTAATACCTAACTGCTTATAGCATATTAATATCATGAAAACCCTCTCCTGGAAAAAATACAAAGTGGATTATTTAGCTGAAAGAAAAAATGTATATTATGCTGAAAAGTAGCAAACTTCAAATTCACAGGTAATGAAACGTGTACTTAATATGTATGTACTCTAGCTGTCTTTCCCAAAACATTTAGTCATTATACTAAGCGATATAAGACATACTGTCAAAAGGAACTGCAACAAATACTTAAATAACTACATAGCATCTCCTAACTAATACAAAATATATAAACCTCATCATTATCATCATCTGCAAAGAAAAACTTCATTTATTATCATCTGCAAAAAAATAGACACTTAATTATTCATTATTCATATTACCATTTACTTCATACAACTATTCATATTATAGAGTCTCTTACTTCTAGCATTTTTCATCACTAAAATTAATATGTGTAGTTCTGTCTGACAGCCTGCAATAATCGCCTCGTATTCTGAAAGAAAAATAATTAGTCAAGACTGCTATCATACGATGTGTATAGTATATTCTTGTTAATGCTTGTTAATTCTGATCCATTTACCCTTCATGACAAGTTATTGCGTTTCCTTTCGTTCATTCCGAAGGTGAAATTCCCATTTCATAGCAAACCACTGTGGTTTCTTCAATTTATTTCTTTTACACGTCGTTGTTTTCTGCAAATGATGAATATGGGTTAATATCTTGCATTTAAATCATATACCCATTAAATGAAAACTTGTTTCTATTGATATAACTAAGCAAACAGCATAGCATGACAGAAAACATATTAGGTCAAAAACATAGTTTTCAAGTGCAAAAATGTACACACAGTATCACTCTCCTGTGGAATTGCTGCGCGTTTTTCCACCACCTGGCTGAGCTACAGAATCTGTTAAGCTTTATACATGCTTTCTACAATGTCCTCCAGTAAATCTGGTTCCCGGCAATGCGGAGCCCTGCCCTCCGTGGCTATAGGGGATATTGAAAGAACTGATGCGACTATAATAGAGTGTCAGGTGGAGTTTGTGTGTATGTCCTGAACACAGTATGCAGTGAACCTGTGCCCTTTCAAACCTCTCTTGAAACTGTGGCTGTCAGGATAAGGACGATGCAGGAAATAACTGTCTGTAACGTATATCTCCCTCCAGGTCGTGCAGTACTCCTGAACGCATTGGCTACACTGATACATCAACTCCCTAAACCTTCTCTACTTTTGGGAGATTTTAACGCCCACAACCCCTTGTGGGGTGGCACCGCGCTCACTGGCCCAGGCAGAGATGTCGTAACTTTCAACTCGACCTCTGCCTCGTAAATAATAGGGCTCCCGCACATTTCAGTGTGGCTCATGGCACTTTCTCGGCCATTGATTGATCCCTCTGCAGTCCAGGCCTTGTCCCATTTGTCCACAGGAGAGCCCACGATGACGTGTAGTGACCACTTTCCCATCTTCCTATCACTCCCCCATTGCCATTCTCCCGGATGTCTACCAAGGTGGACTTTAAACAAGGCAGACTGGGAAGCTATCACCTCTGCTGTCACTTTCAATCTCCCCCGCATGGTACCATCGATGTGGTAGTTGAGCGAGTCACTAGAACGATCGTTTCTGCGGCGGAAAACACGACCCCGTGTTCCTTAGGGTGCCCCAGGCGAAAGCCAGTACCGTGGTGGTCGCCGGAGGTCGCTGAGACAATTAAAGAGCGTCGGCGACTCGACAGCGACATAAGCGGCACCCTTTCCTAGAGCACCTAATAGCTTTTAAACGGCTCCGTGCCGGCGTTCGCCAGCTTGTAAAAAGACGGAAACAGGAATGTTGGGAGAGGTACGTCTCGACCATTGGGTGCCATACGTCACCTTCCAAAGTCTGGACGAAGATCAGACGTGTTTGTGGGTACCAGACCCCGACAGGAGTCACTGGCATTAACATCAATGGCGTGTTATCTAGCGACGCAAACGCAATTGCGGAACACTTTGCTGAGCACCATCCTCGAGCCTCTGCGTCAGAGTATTACCCACCAGCATTTCAATCCCTCAAACAGCGGATGGAAAGGAAAGCCCTCTCGTTCACTGAACGACCCTATAATTCTCCCTTTACAGAGTGGGAGCTCCTCAGCGTCCTTGCACACTGCCCCGACACAGCTCCGGCCAGATCGGATCCACAATCAGATGCTCAAACATCTCTCGTCCAACTCTAAGTGACGTCTCCTCGTCTTCTTCTACCGGATCTGGTGCGATGGCGACTTTCCATCGTAATGGCGAGAGATCACTATCATTCCAGTGCTCAAACCCGGCAAATACCCGCACGGCGTGGATAGCTATCGGCCCATCAGCCTCACAAACGTTCTTTGTAAGCTGTTAGAACATATGGTAAGTCGGCGGTTATGTTAGGTCCTGAAGTCACCTAGCCTGCTGGCTCTATGGCAGGGCGGTTTCCGCCAGGGTCGCTCTACCACCGATAATCTAGATTCCCTCGTGTCTGCCATCCGAACAGCCTTTTCCAGATACCAGCAGCTGGTTGCCATCCTTTTTGATTTACGAAAACCTTATGACACGACCTGGCGACATCATATCCTTGGCACATTATATGATCGGGGTCTCTAGGGCCTTCTCCCGACTTTTATCCAAAATTTCCTATCGCTCCGTACTTTCCGTGTCCAAGTGTGTGCGTACCACGTTTCCCCCATATCCAGGAGAATGGAGTCCCGCAGGGCTCTGTATTGAGTGTATCTCTATTTTTAGTGGCCATTAACGGTCTAGCAGCAGCTGTCAGGCCATCCATCTCACTTTCTCTGTGTACAGAGGACTTCTGCATTTCGTACTGCTCCTTCAGTACTGGTGTTGTTGAGCGGAGCCTACAGGGACCCATCCACAAGGCGCAGTCATGGGCTCTAGCCTATGGCTTCCAGTTTTCAGCTGTGAAGTTGTGTATAATGCACTTCTGACGGCGTCGTACCGTTCATCCGGAACCAGAACTTAACCTTAATGACGATTCACTCACTGTAGGAGGGACATATCGATTCTTAGGACTGATATTCGATGCCCGATTGACATGGCTTCCTCAACTTCGTCAGCTGAAGCGGAAGTGCTGGCAGCACCTCCGCTGCCTGAGCAACACCAACTGGGATGCAGATCGCTCTACGCTGCTGCAGTTCTACAGAACCCTTGTTCAATGCTGCCTTGACTATTGTAGTCTGGTTTATGGTATGGCGGCGCCCTCAGCGTTGCGCTTACTCGACCCAGTGCACCATTGTGGCGTTAGACTGACAACGGGAGCTATTAGAACGAGTCCAGTGACCAGGGTCCTGCTAGAGGCTCCATTGAAGGTTAGGCGTGCACAACAGCTCACCAGTTACGTTGCACAGATTCGTAGTTCTCCTTTCCCCACCCACAGCGGTTCATCTCCTGCTTTGGAGGCCCATATCAGGGCTTACGACTGTGGTTCGCGTCCGATCTCTTCTGTCTGAAGTGGTGTCCTTGCCTTTACCACCTATACTTGAGGTCCATTCACGTAGACCTCCATGGTGTACACCTAGGCCGAGGATTCGCCTGGACATTTCACATGGTCCTAAGGACTCAGTTAATCCCGAGGCTCTCCGCTGTCACTTCCTCTCGATTCTTGGCATATACCGGGACCATGAAGTGGTTTACATCGATGGCTCTATGGCTGATGGTAACGTAGGCTTCACGTTTGTTCATGGAGGACATTTTGAACAGAACTCCTTGCTGCAGTGTGTAACACGCCCGGGAGTACAAATGGGTGGGGTTACTTAAACTGATAGTCGTTTCGGACCGTGCGCCCTATCCACACCACGTACCTGTTCTGCTCCACACTGCTGCTGGTTTGCCTCAAATTATCTATTGAAATATGCAAGCGGGTTTCGAGGAGCCACTCAACGTCAAGCACAACACTGTCCTACGTCTGATATGAACATCTATATTCTGAGACGATAAGGAATCACAGGTTGCACTGTTTACATTCTAAGTCGTAAATATTTATCCCAATTAACAATCTTGATGATCATCTGTCCACAATATCACTCAAGACGAGCGTACGCGGAACCGATACGACGCGGAAGCCGAATGATCGAACGAAAGTTCTTACGCTCGTCACACGTACAGATATTTGGTACCAGTCCTCCTTGACACTAGTAATGATATAACACTGTTCGTAAAGTTAATTTTTCAGTTTCTTAGTTCTCACTGGTACGAGCGTGCGCGTAACCGTCGCGGCGCGGCTGATTGTTGATAATGCGGAACGCGATGACCGAACGCAAGTCCTCACGCTCGCTACAAGACACTGGCACTTAAATGCTCTCTTTTATGGTAACTAATTTTTACTGATTCACATCAGTTCATTCCGGGAGACCGAACACGGTGAGGATGATCGACGCTGTGCGACACGCAACGAGAGGATACATAAATCCGTTATCAGCAGCACTGCTCATTTTTAAATTACTTCTTGACGCACTTTCTTCTGAATCATTTACTAATTTTATCACTTTACTGTAATAGCACTTGTAGTAACACTTCGACTTCCATACTAACAATGCCTCTCACATGCAGAGCTACACACTACACACATATCAGTTCCGTGTCCCGCGCTCGACTCGACAGACGCGGCTGCCCGCAAAGATACTCCACAACTAAACCAGCGATATGACAGTACACTTACAAGTGATTTCACTGCAGAGCTGGCGGCCATTTCTCGTTCTCTTGCCTGGCGAGTCGTTTCTTCTCTGTACTGACTCCTTGAGCAGTCTACAAGCTATCGATCAATGCTATCCCCGCCATCCTTTGGTAGCGACTATCCAGGAGTTCATCGATGTCCTAGAACGGTCCAGTCGTTTCGTGGTGTTAGTGTGGACCCCAGGCCATGTTGGAATCCCAGGAAATGAAGTTGCCGACAGGCTGGCCAAACAGGCTACACGGAAACCTCTTCTGGAGATCGGCATCTCTGTAACTGACCAGCGATCATTATTACGCCGCAAGGTTTTTCAGCTTTGGGAGACGGAATGGCATAATCTCAGTACGCACGACAAACTGCGTGCACTTAAGGAGACTACAAATGTGTGGAAGACCTCCATGCAGGCCTGTCGCAGGGACTCTGTGGTTCTCTACCGGCTCCGCATTGGCCATACGTGGCTGACACATACACTCCTGGAAATTGAAATAAGAACACCGTGAATTCATTGTCCCAGGAAGGGGAAACTTTATTGACACATTCCTGAGGTCAGATACATCACATGATCACACTGACAGAACCACAGGCACATAGACACAGGCAACAGAGCATGCACAATCTCGGCACTAGTACAGTGTATATCCACCTTTCGCAGCAATACATGCTGCTATTCTCCCATGGAGACGATCGTAGAGATGCTGGATGTAGTCCTGTGGAACGGCTTGCCATGCCATTTCCACCTGGCGCCTCAGTTGGATCAGCGTTCGTGCTGGACGTGCAGACCGCGTGAGACGACGCTTCATCCAGTCCCAAACATGCTCAATGGGGGACAGATCCGGAGATCTTGCTGGCCAGGGTAGTTGACTTACACCTTCTAGAGCACGTTGGGTGGCACGGGATACATGCGGACGTGCATTGTCCTGTTGGAACAGCAAGTTCCCTTGCCGGTCTAGGAATGGTAGAACGATGGGTTCGATGACGGTTTGGATGTACCGTGCACTATTCAGTGTCCCCTCGACGATCACCAGTGGTGTACGGCCAGTGTAGGAGATCGCTCCCCACACCATGATGCCGGGTGTTGCCCCTGTGTGCCTCGGTCGTATGCAGTCCTGATTGTGGCGCTCACTTGCACGGCGCCAAACACGCATACGACCATCATTGGCACCAAGACAGAAGCAACTCTCATCGCTGAAGACGACACGTCGTCCCTCCATTCACGCCTGTCGCGACACCACTGGAGGCGGGCTGCACGATGTTGGGGCGTGAGCGGAAGACGGCCTAACGGTGTGCGGGACCGTAGCCCAGCTTCATGGAGACTGTTGCGAATGGTCCTCGCCGATACCCCAGGAGCAACAGTGTCCCTAATTTGCTGGGAAGTGGCGGTGCGGTCCCCTACGGCACTGCATAGGATCCTACGGTCTTGGCGTGCATCCGTGCGTCGCTGCGGTCCGGTCCCAGGTCGACGGGCACGTGCACCTTCCGCCGACCACTGGCGACAACATCGATGTACTGTGGAGACCTCACGCCCCACATGTTGAGCAATTCGGCGGTACGTCCACCCGGCCTCGCGCATGCCCACTATACGCCCTCGCTCAAAGTCCGTCAACTGCACATACGGTTCACGTCCACGCTGTCGCGGCATGCTACCAGTGTTAAAGACTGCGATGGAGCTCCGTATGCCACGGCAAACTGGCTGACACTGACGGCGGCGGTGCACAAATGCTGCGCAGCTAGCGCCATTCGACGGCCAACACTGCGGTTCCTGGTGTGTCCGCTGTGCCGTGCGTGTGATCATTGCTTGTACAGCCCTCTCGCAGTGTCCGGAGCAAGTATGGTGGGTCTGACACACCGATGTCAATGTGTTCCTTTTTTCCATTTCCAGGAGTGTAGATACCTCCTCCGTCGCGAGGACCCCCCTCGGTGTCACTGTGGCTCACATATAACTGTCGTCCACATCTTGCTGGACTGCCCACTTTTATCCCCTCTGCAGCACATTTTTAACATTCCCAGCGCCCTACCTTCAGTGATGGGCGACAATGCCTCAACAGCAGATTTAGTTTTACGGTTTATTCGGGAGGTTTTTTTTTATCGTACCACCTAAGGGTGAGCATTTAGCTTTCTCTCCTAGGCCGCCACCCTCCCTCAATTTTAACTCTGTCGCCTTTTCTTTGCATTTGTTTGTCTTGGTGGTCGTCTTTTCCCTATATGTGTTCATCTCGCCTTGTCTTTTTGAGATGGACATTTTAAAGTGTCGCAGAGTGGCTGGCTCATCCTCTTTTATTATTGTGATCAGCTAGCCCAGACCATCTGTTCTATGATTTTAATATCTTCTTCTACTTTTCCTTGAGGTGTATGTTTTCCTCGTTTTTTGTTAGTTCCATTCGTTTTCTTTTTAGCTGTTGTTCGCCATTCCTTTTCCCCCTTTTACTTTCCCAAACGTACTTTGGGTGTTTTTGTACCTTGAACCTTGCTTGCGTCAGGAAAACGGGACTGATGACCCTGTAGTTTGGTCCATTTATACTCCAAACCAACCAACCAATCTTAAAAAACCTTGAGACTTCCTTAGGTGCTCCGTCTATTTCGGTCTCGAAAACTGGTGGCTTGTTGGTTGGATCAGAAATCCACGAGACTGTCAATCCGACACAAGCTCTCGTGTAACTTTTTCTGCTGCTGAAACAGATTGGCGGAAAGAAATCGTTTTTCTGCTTTGCGTCAATTCCTTGTGTTTGCTTCTTCCTTATTCAACATAAATATAAAATGATTAAATAGAGGAAGTTATTAAGATAGTTTATAGAAGTGTATTTTGGCCTTTCCCTGTTTATTTGTCAATAAATATGGTACAAAATGAGACCGCATCTTTCTTTGCGTCCATTCAACTTTATAGCTACTGGCAGATAATGAATTATATGTCACTCATTTATTTTGAGACAGGTCACATTGAGACTGCAGTAGAGTTAAAAATGGCCAAGCGAGCGCCTATGATAAGGAATACTCGACAGAAAAATACGACGAGAACGACACACAAAACTACACGGAAAGAGTTTCGTCGCAATCTGGGGGAGGTGTGATGTATTACAAAGCTCCGCCAAAATAGAATATGTATACAAATTTAAGGCAATCAAAACGGTAGCCTAACTACATCAGAGAAAAAAGTATCAGAAGAGAAATAGACGTACTACAAACACCTCCATTTACTATGCCTCGACAGGACTCCGTGCTCGCTTTGCAAAATCAAGTTTTGTCCGCACTTACGAAATCCACCCCACCAATGGAAACATACTTATACTGCATTCTTCTGCACTGTGCCATCGAAAACTCTGTTAATCTCTACTACTACTAGGCGCGCTCAATAACTAATGCAAGAAATTCTCTTTCTCGGCCGATTGCGGTTTAAAAATGCGGAATTTGTTGTGGGACGTCGTGAAATATTCCCACTTCAGCCCACACAGTTTCATGAATTTGCAGTACGCGGCGGTGCAAAACGTAGCCTTCAAAATGGCGTCTCTAACGGAGGAGAGCTGCTATTTAGTCTTTTTTTGCGGCAGACCAGAGCATCGCAGATACTCACAGGCGCTTCCAGAATGTCTACGGAGACCTGGCAGTGAATAAAAACACGGCGAAACGTTAAAGATAAATGGCTCTGAGCACTATGCGACTTAACTTCTGAGGTCATCAGTCGCCTAGAACTTAGAACTAATTAAACCTAACTAACCTAAGGACAACACACACATCCATGCCCGAGTCAGGATTCGAACCTGCGACCGTAGCGGTCACTCGGCTCCAGACTGTAGCGCCTAGAACCGCACGGCCACTCCGGCCGGCAAACGTTGAAGATAGGCGTCTATCCATATCGCAACAAGATCGCGCAATGTTGGAATGTACAGACACTCTCATTCGATATGACAGACAGATTACAATAACGCACCTCGCTGCACAACTGGAGGTCTCTATTGGTAGTGTTCACAAAAGTTCACTGGTATGTCCTTCGTCAACCATCCTACGCCCCGGATCTCTCACCTTCCGACTTCCATCTATTTCACCCAATGAAGGATGCATTGCGTAGGAAGCAGTACGTAGATGATTTGGAAGTTACTGGTGCAGAAAGACATTGGCTCCGATGTCGACCGGTACAGTGGTACATTGCGGTATACGGACCCTCCCAGTAAGGTGGCGTAAGGCCGTCGCATTGAATGGAGATAACGTTGAAAAGTAGTTTTAGCCAAAAGAGTGGAGAATTATACGGTGTACTGGAACACTGAATAAAACCAACAAACTTCCAGAACAAAAAGTTTTGCGTAACTTACTGAACGCCCCTCGTACATTCGACAGTATGACATATAGATTTCGCTGGCGTGTACTTCTGCCGCAATCTTCATGCGCTTCCGTCTGGGTGGCTGCGTTCAAATTCCGCGACATTCCATCGAGTGTCATTCTCATCATCTTCGAGCAAAGTGTCGGGACAACGCCGGCGTTCTTATATATAGGGTGATGAGAAACTCTGATAAGCTTGTAAGGAGGGTTGCAGGGTATACTATGCTGAGAAATAATTAACAAAAAAATCCATACATCGCGCCGTTTCAGAGTTAATTAGTATTGGAGTTTGTGAATGAGGCCGTTGCGCGTGCAAATTCAAGCGGCCCACCAGAGGCGGTGTCACCAAACATGTTCTTCGATTGGTTTCCTATAAACGCAGAAGAGACCTATAAAGAATTGGATGTGGGGCGGTAGTAAAGATCGGACCCGAACCAAAGGCTAAGCAGTCTCATGCGCTGTCATCTACGCTATGAGAACAACTGACACCAATTGTAATGTCGGGGGGGCTTGACTCTGCGAGCGCCTACATCTGGTTGCCTAACTTCAGAGTCAATTAACTCGGAAATGACGCAATATATCGAATTTTTTTTCTTAACATTTACTTCTTAGAACAACCTCCCTGCAACATCCTTACAAGCTTTCCATCTTGTTTGACCACCCTGTATATATACACCTAAGCGGCGGCCAGTCCTCCCCAGCTCTTTACCCTGGCGCGGTGGTCGGCGATCCGTAGTGGTTTTGGTTTTTCGGACGATTCTCGCAATTTTGGCTAAAAGAGGTCCAGTTTAGGTGTAAAGCCTAGTTTCTCTTTCTGTATTTCTTTGAATATGGCTGTATCACTCGTTTTTATAGTGTACGCCTAATCTACCCTTCGCTGTACAGTCATCGGCGAAAGTCAACTTTAAGGTATTCCAGCTCAGCTGGGAGGCTGTCTTTGCCACAAATGGCCCGTCCCTGTGATCTAGAGGTATTAGAACAGTGTTCCGATGGTGCGGATGATGACCGTCGTTGGGCCTTCTTTCTATACACTGCACATCTGCTTTTCTTTCTGTTAGCATGTATGAAAGTGGAAGACATCCACTCTGTACTAGCTCTATTGAGCTGTATGTTTTGATCGATATCGTTCAGGTGGTCCGGGAACTCATTCATGGTCTCTGCGCCATGTGCTCATAAAACGAAAGCGTCATTCACGTAACGGAAGAAGTGTTCAGGTTTGAACTGTACAGCGCAAGCCTATAGTCGCTATCCGCATCTCCAGCGTCTTTTCTAGCCCGCCGTATTGCCCCCCATCCCTCGAGCCCCCACGCAACAGCCCCCACCCCCCTGCCCCCTTCCCTCCCCAAACGCACTAAAACTCAGTACTTGCGCCTTTCCACCTGTGTTCTAAATGCGTCATCCCCTCTCCATTAATTCTACCTGAGCAACCGCACGCTTCCCCGTTCTTGCCGTAAAGAGGGACTACACACCTTCAGTTTAACGACACAGTTTATCACGTATGACGTCATGGCTGAACGATAAACTGTATGCACACCGGAAAGAACTGCGCACTTCAGGTAGGCCTGCGCAAGCCGCTCGTCTTTCTTCGACGATAACTTGGCGAAGATCCCTCCAGCAATCGTACTAACGTACAGTCTTGCCGCTGCCAGTCACCTGAACCTCAACCTGTTGCTGTACTGACATGCATGAAAAGAAAGAAGCACTATTGCTTTTATTGAATGCTGTTGGGAATCTTCCTACACTTTGGCGTATACAATGCGCTTCATTCGCATAAAAGCAAAGCTATGGAGTAGATGATTTTTAACAGAAAAAGGACATTTCTAGATCCTGACACGGCCCCTGATAGTTTAATGAAGTAAATTAATCCGCATTTGAAAAGATTATAGACGGAACAAAGCTGCAACCACACAGAAAACTGTGTCTCTTGTTTTACTGGCAATCACTGTGACATCGCCAGTAACAGTACACTAAATGGAAGTACTGAGGACGGAACAGCGGAGAAAACTGTAAAATCATGCAAGTGATTACTAAATGTAATCTGCTAAATTTCGGTTCCACGATAAATCACAGAAACGTAAAGGCTGTAAATTCAACTAACTAGTTGGGGATTTCAGTTACGAATAACGTAAATTGGAACGATTACATAGATAATGTTGTGGGGAAAGCAAACAAAAGACTGCAGTTTATTGACATAAAGCTTGGAAAAAGCAACAGATCTCCTGAAGAGATTGCTTACACTACGTTTTCCAGCCCTCTTCTGGAGTATTACTGTGCGGTGTGGGATCAGCATCAGATAGGACTGACAGATGACGTCGAAAAGTTCAGAAGTCAGTTCATTTTGTATTAACGCGAAACAGGGTAGAGTGTACCACGCGAATTGGGGTGCCAATCATTAAAACAAAGGTATATTTCCTTATGGCACGATCTTCTCATGACATTTCTATCACCAACTTTTTCCTAAGTGTGAAAATAATTTTGTTGGCGCCCATTTAAAAAGAAAAGAATGATCATCATGAAAAATTAAGATAAATCAAAGCTCGCATGGAAAGATGTAAATCGTTTTTCTGTCGCGCTGTTCGATAATGGAACGATAGAGAAATAACTTGAAGGTGGTGTGATGAACCCTTTGTCAGGGATTTAACTGTAAACTGCTGAGTAATCATGTGGATGTAGATGCAGATGAATATAGTCTGGTCACCTTCAGTTCCGGAATCTATGAGTTTTCAGTTGAACGGATAAATGTGCAGAGGCTGCAGGCATTTGAGCTCCTGAAAACCATAACCCCACAGTTATATTATCACACGTTCCCGATCTCAGAGATATGTTCTAGAGCTTATTTTCGATACGAACTTGTTTCTATAACAAATGGTAGTGTCTCATTACTGTCTTGTACTCGTTTTCTTCTGTTGTAATCATCTTGAATGGATGACTGGTTAAGGAACTTTGATTACATAAATCCGAAGATTTACTTTATTCAGTTGTATTATGTAATTTATTATTTGTCTTCGTCTAATAGTTTTTTCACGTTCTTCAGCAAATATTCGTTGTTGGTCGTCTTAATACGATGACGCAATGGTTCGCCCGCCATTGTCGGAATCTAAAGTACTCACAGCACGTTCCAGAAAACGAATCTATCTTCATTTAATTACATGAGAACGAAGTCCGATGGCAATTTATGAGCATCATTTTCTTTGCCTAGTGAAATCTGGCACAAATAACTAATTAATCATCTTTCCACGGTCACGCATCATCGTGTTACAATAGGCCTACAACAAAGGCTGCGCCGATTTTCGTCGTTCATTTCATCATTATAATAGTCCTTTCTCTTTATTTTTATATTCTCTGCAACAAATATTAACAGCTTACTAAACGGGAAGAGCAACTATAAATGACGTGACCGCGAAAAGAGTAATAACCATCTAACGATTTTTGCTTTTCTGTTGTGCTTGTACCATGTCTCAACTAAAAATTTACATTTAAAAAGGGAAAAAGAAGTAAACAGCAAAAAGGAAAAACAATTACATTGGTTAAACCTAGATCATTCCAGTCATCAAATCCAGCAAACATTTTTAGCATGTCAACGCATATCTGAGGGAAGGGCAATCTGCAATGCGTAATTGTAGCTTTCCTGCTGCATACAACGTGTAATACTGAAATTTTCGTCCAACTCATTCAATAACCATTTTCATTGTTAAATTTTTGCTTTGTGAATGTCAGTCACTAAATGGCTAATACCAAATTCCATAGTGTTTTATAAGTAATGCTTTCTCTTTCTCTGTCTGCCTATGTCTGTGTCTGTGTGTGTGTGTGTGTGTGTGTGTGTGTGTGTGTTTGTGTGTGTGCGTGTGTGTGCGTCTTTACACTGTTGTACCGTTGTACCAGCATTCCTCAGTTGCATTTGTTACCTTGTAGATGTTTTTCCAGATCGTATTTATTCAAAATGTTTGCAAAAAATAATTTTATTTTTACGCTAATGTCATGGAGTAAACAAGCAAGATAGCAAGATTTCCAAATCACTACACAGGAACACTGAACAGAAAGAGTTTGCTAACGTGGAGGTTGAAAATGTACGAGTTTCAGAACCCGATCTGGAATAGTGCTCTTAAGCAGATATTATGATAGATCATTTGCTGTCTGAATATGATGTTCAATTAGGTGATCTTCCGCGTAGTGCTGTTTATCAATCTGACCACAATGCTTCACGTGAAGTAAATGGTCCGATGAGCGATATTTCACGTGAAATGAACATACAAGTGGGCAGTCAACCAACTGATATCATTGGTCAACTGTTGCAAAATTTTAAGACAACAGTCTAAAGACTTAAAACAATCTAGTAACATAGAAAAATTGACTGTTAATGTGTTGCAGTGGTTTCGGCGCAAAGATGTAGAAGTAAATGACAAACTAAATTCAGATCCAGAGCGCGTCATAGATGAAACTGTCACTTTCTCTATGTCTGAACGAGACGATTCCGGCGAATTGTTGAATTCTGAACTAGCTCGACTAAGAGTCACTGTGAGCAAATATTTGTCAGACTGGCGTGACCAAATAAAAGCTCAAGTTGCATATCATAAAACATACGGTAACGACACAAATTGTACACTGCTGGCCATTAAAATTGTTACACCACGAAGATGACGTGCTACAGACAGGAAGAAGATGCTGTGATATGCAAATGATTAGCTTTTCAGAGCATTCACACAAGGTTGGCGCCGGTGGCGATACCTACAACGTGCTGACATGAGGAAATTTCCAACCGATTTCTCATACACAAACAGCAGTTGACCGGCATTGCCTGGTGAAACGTTGTTGTGATGCGTCGTGTAAGGAGGAGAAATGCGTACCATAAAGTTTCCGACTTTGATAAAGGTCGGATTGCAGCCTATCGCGATTGCGGTTTATCGTATCGCAACATTGCTGCTCGCGTTGGTCGAGATCCAATGACTGTTAGCAGAATATGGTATCGGTGGGTTCAGGAGAGTAATACGGAACGCCGTGCTGGATCCCAACGGCCTCGTATCACTAGTAGTCGATATGACAGGCATATTATCCGCATGGCTGTAACGGATCGTGCAGCCACGTCTCGATCCCTGAGTCAACAGATGGGGATGTTTGCAAGAAAACAACCATCTGCACGTACAGTTCGACGACGTTTGCAGCAGCATGGACTATCAGCTTGGAGACCATGGCTGCGGTTGCCCTTGACGCTGCGTCACAGACAGGAACGCTTGCGATAGTGTACTCAACGACGAACCTGGGTGCACGAATGGCACAACGTCATTTCTTCCGATGAATCCAGGTTCTGTTTACAGCATCACGATGGTCGCATTCGTGTTTGGCGACATCGCGGTGAACGCACATTGGAAGCGTGTATTCGTCATCGCCATACTGGCGTATCAGCCGGCGTGATGGTATGGGGTGCCATTGGTTACACGTCTCGGTCACCTCTTGTTCGCATTGATGGCACTCTGAACAGTGGACGTTATATTTCAGATGTGTTACGACCCGTGGCTCTACCCTTCATTCGATCCCTGCGAAACCCTACATTTCAGCAGGATAATGCACGACCGCATGTTGCAGGTGCTGTACGGGCCTTTCTGGATACAGAAAATGTTCGACTGCTGCCCTGGACAGCACATTCTCCAGATCTCTCACCAATTGAAAACGTCTGGACAATGGTGGCTCGTCGAAATACGCCAGTCACTACTCTTGATGAACTGTGGTATCGTGTTGAAGCTGCATGGGCAGCTGTACCTGTACACGCCATCCAAGCTCTATTTGACTCAATGCCCAGGCGTATCAAGGCCGTTATAGCGGCCAGAGGTGGTTGCTCTGGGTACTGATTTCTCAGGATCTATGCACCCAAATTGCGTGAAAATGTAATCACATGTAAGTTCTAGTATAATGTATTTGTCCAATGAATACCCGTTTATCACCTGCATTTCTTCTTGGTATAGCAATTTTAATGGCCAGTAGTATAATAACCTATCGCTAGGTCGTGATCATATGAAGTAACCACTGCACAATCGCTTTCTCCAGTTTTACATGAAGAAAGTTTAATTCAGCACAAGCAATCCCAGGTCTGTATGCTGCAATGGCGCTGCCAAGTTACAGCCCCGAATTACCATTCTAGCCAGCCTCATAGCTGTCGCGCTTCTCGTGTGACGTCACGTCGCAAGTGATCCGAGTGTAATGCTGACTAGTACACCTAGGAAACAGAAAGTATACTAACTGGTACCACCCTGGCTACCAGGGATAGCGTGTTCCATAGAAATAAACACAATGGACGCTGGAATTCCAGTCAGAATGAGAATAAAGATTACTCACATAAAAAAATAAGCAGATGCCCCTTGGTCCGCTTGACACTAGCTGGCAGAATTGTGCCTTTTTCGTAAATATCCGCATTGTGCTACATAAACCACAGTCAGACACCCAAACTTAAGTTGTGGCAGATTACTGTAAACCTTATTAAGCCCTCCAATGACGGTCCTATCGAGGACTGGGCAATCAAAGGAATCACGTCAGTATCTTAAGGTATAACGACGCTTCTTATCTGAGTTGATCTGACTATGGACCAGCCTCTGCACACTAAACATACACAGGTTTCACTACAAGCCTCAATACATGTCATAGTAGGAAAAATTCCTACGAAAATAGTTTTAGTCACAAGTGCCACTATCAATGTTCTAAAGATTAAACAAGTAGACGAATTGCTGATCTCCTCGGTGCAAAACCTTTCAAGTAGCAGACACAAGTAAATATTGTCATTGGAAATGGAGTGACCTTATGCCCGTTCCTGATTCTAAAAAATCCTATCGTCTACTGCTTGCTGTGTATGGAGTTTTTCTAAGAAACGGACTTTTCTTTGGGCAAGTGATACATACACGTCGAGGGCGAAGGTATTGAAGTAGATTTAATACAAACCACCAGTGGAAATACTGTTAGTATAACCAGGGAATTAATGTAAAATTATTAAAGGCGAAGAGAACATCTTCAGATTTCTTCTCAACCCACTACGATGAAAATGATAATAACAAAGCAGATACAAAAGATAGCGTAATGCAATTTTCTCATTTGTATACACAATAGGAATGCTATTTCAGAAACACTCTTTTCAAGTTTTTATGTGGTTTTGAGGAGAAACCTGGTGCTAATAAATTCCTTGGTGTACCACATGGACGCGATGCCACACGACCCAATCTGTCGTAAATCTTACTCCATTCAGTGGACGAAACGAAACTGTTGATCGAGACACAAGACGGGTGCTTCGGTGGAAATTACGTAATGGCCAAATTCGCCTTTTTTCCGAATGCGTGTGCTATTAATAAAATAATACCAATCCGTATGCAAACAGAAAATCTAGAAGAGCAATAAAAAAATTTCCATGCAGTACGCTATTTGACTATCCAAGATCCCCGCTGTTCCTATTGGCAGGTCTTTTCGAACAATGAATCTAGGAAATATATAGTTTTTGTCCACACTAGCAGAAGTTATTAATTTCATGTTCTACCATTTTAACTTAACGTAAGTTCTGGTGTATATATTTTGCTACTGCATACAGTTCTCGGACCAGATCTCCTAGACAAAGTAACCCTGTGTTGATAAGCTGTTGTGGCTGACGTTTTGAGGCGTCTACCGATATTTCGAATTGGACAGAGGAAATAACTGATTACAGAATTTAGTTGATGAAAGAGACATTATAGACAATACCACGTAGATGTAACAACGTGGCTACATTGCAAGATGCAGATCCGAGATGGAATAAAATAAAAACTCAAGCCACCTGCGAAAATTTTACAGCATTACAAAACTCAAAACAACGTTTTATTCTACAGACGTAATGTTACAGATGACAACTGATATGTATGTGTGTGTGTGTGTGTGTGTGTGTGTGTGTGTGTGTGTGTGCGTTCCAAATACTTACAGAGAAACCTTAGTCTGGCGTAAGCTTCATGTTTAGGGTCATTATGCTGCCACAAAATGTTTAAGGAAAGTGAATTTATATTGCTACTTTCAAAATATGTGAAGGAATGTTGGACAGCTGTTAAAAAATTGCTTACTGTGTCAAAAAGCAAAGACTTTAAGTGACGCTACATGGAATTACATTTTCTTATCTACACGGCCACAAGAAATTGTCTCTCTTGCTGTCAGTGGGCCAGCGCCGGACGAGGTGGTTTTCAGTATTTAGGAGACCTGTATGACCTTTTTTCAAGATATGGCAAGCTGTATGCTACAAAATCGACGGCTTCGTATACTGTTATTAGTAGGATCCTCAAACATTACATAATGTGTCGAATTTTACTTGCAAGAGACGGAAAGACTTTTAAAAGGACAAAGTATTAAGCAGATTCGTTTATCGCTATACCACCCTCAATGTCCCGGCTGAAGGCATTATCAGGGAATTTAATCGCTATATAAGAACTTATGCTAGTACAAAACACACAATGGGTGGAATTTATTGACCCACCAGGAAATAGTGTAAATAATGTACCTATTTACACAACACCGTACACACCTGCGGAATTGCTTAATAGCCATAAGGAGACCAACGAAACGATAAGCCCATTACCACGTTTGCCTAAAAAAGAACCCGCTCTGAAAGAAGAGTGTAGGGAACACACTTGTTGCACTCATTGATGATTCCAGAATTAGGAAAAAGAACCAAACGAAAAAGGGTTAGGTCATGTTCATAAATATTTAGTTGGAGAAACAGTAAATCTCGTCAGAAATCTTCTGCTTTACATAAAAGAAATAGCAAATTTTAATTATTCTATACAGAATGCTATCGAAACGACAACATACCACACCTAGGCAGTTATCTTTTGGCCTTCCCTAGAGCTGGTAAGATTAAATGGCTTTACTGCCCTCAGTATCTGAAAAGATATGTAGATGTGTAACGGTAATGATCATGTTCCCTGATCTGAGAAGGCGTTAGATGTATTAACGTTCTTTACAAATGACATTTGTGAAACTTGAAGTAGGCAAAGAACGAAGCCTACCCTTTTACACTGTGAATCTTAAATTAATAAAATGTATGTATGAAAAGTAAAAAGGAACAGCTCACTACGTAAAGTAATTCTGCTGTAAAATGTACAGATTTTGTTGACTGTGAGAATACTGCTTTTATTTACTGTCTAAATTACTATAGCACAAAAGGTCTTGTGAAGCATTACATAAAACACTGCGTATGTAAAGAAATTACTTCGTGATTTGTCTTACTGTAGGTACAACGTGCTTAAATGTGTAATTAACGGAAACTGAGATGGAAAGTACTGAGGTGTCAAAGTGGAAAGTGTGTTTGAGAAAGGAGTCATGTTTTCTTCAGACAAAGTCTAATAAGTAATCTTCACTTTTCCCTCAATTGCTATTTATTCTGTAGTGGGCAGTTAAATTATTTTTTACCTTCATTTACGCAAAGAAATTGTCGCTTAACGAAGACCTTGAAGTAGTTGAAACTAGTATGAACTCAAGAAGGACACTCACCATGAAATATAAATATTTTCAATGGGTTCAGTATCTTAAGGTGTAGGTGCAGCATGTTCCGCCAATCCATATTTGAAAAATGAGATCCTTGAGCCTAGATTATGCACTGATTCATTAGCTTTAAGTAGATAGGTACTCGTAAGTAATGAGGAATGGACGATTATTTTACTATGAAGTTGTCTCTTTGCTAAGATGTAATGCTCCTTAGTTTGAGCTATTTTCGGATTGCTTTACATGTATTTTCGCACATACGCATGTCTTTTCACTGCTATGTGCAAATGTTTCCTACAGGGAATGCCTATTTCCCAAATCAGAAATAGTGATGAACGCGCTAGTAGAAAATTTTAAAGCAAAATCGGCATAATCTAAGCTGAACATTTGCTCATCATTTTGAAAGCCCAATGTAAATATCCTTGTACAGGACAAGAATATTGAGAGATAAATGTGAAATACTGAGTTCTTTATGTAAATGCGGTAAAATTCTGTCGGGTAGAATACCCACAAGCCCTCTTGCCCAACTTTCCTGCGAGTTTCTATGGACACTCTCACAACAGGATCTACTAACTTCAGTTCCACATCCTCCCAATTGTTTGATTCGGAATTCACTTGGTACCAATCGCTTCGTCTTCCATATACAGTAGTATAACTGACATCTCAAAAAGACGAGGGCTAGTAGAAATCCTTACGTAACACAAGAGATACTGAACTTAATTGAAGAAAGGCGAAAGTATAAAAATCAGTAAACGGAGCAAGCGAAAGAGAATACAAACTCTGAAAAATGAGATCGACAGGGAGTGCAAAATGTCTGAGCAGGAATGGCTAGAGGAAAAATGTAAGGGTTTAGAAGCATATATCATTAGGGGAAAGATAGATATCACCTACAGGAAAGTTAAAGAGACGTTTGGAGAAAAGAGAACCACCTGTATGAATATCAAGAGCGGAGTTGGAAAACCAGTCCTAAGCAAAGAAGGGAAGGCAGAAAGGTGAAACGATGTGGGGCTATACAAGGGAGTTGTACTTTAGAACAATATTATAGAAATGGAAGAAGACGTAGACGATCGGATGGGAGATATGATGATGTGTGAAAAATTTGACAGAACATTGAAAGATCTAAGTCGAAATAAGGCCCTGGGAGTACACAACGCTCCGTTGTAACTACCGCTAGCCTTCGGAGAGCCAGCCATGACAAAACTCTTCCATCTGACGAGAAAGATGTATGACACAGGAGAAATACCCTCAGATTTCAAGAAGAATATAATAATTCGAATCCCAAAGAAAGCAGGTGTTGACAGGTGTGAAAATTTCTGAACTATCAAATTAATAAGTCACGGCAGCAAAATACTGACACGAATTATTTACAGACGAATGGAAAAACTGCTAGAAGCCGACCTCGGAGAAGATTCCAAGAAATGGTGGAAAACGCGAGGCAATACTGGCCCTACGACTTACCTCAGAAGATAGTTTAAGGAAAGGCAAACCTACGTTTCTACCATTTGTAGACTTAGAAAAAGCTTTTGATAATGTTGATTGGAATACTCTCTTTGAAATTCTGAAGGTGGCAGGGTTAAAATACAGAGAAGGAAAGGCTAGTTACAATTTGTACAGAAATCAGATGGCAGTTATAAGAGTCGAAGGGGAACGAAAGGGAAACGGTGGTTGAGAAGGAAGTGAGACAGGGTTGTAATCTATCCCCGATGTTACTCGATTTGCATATTGAGCAAGCGGTGAAAGAAACAAAAGAAAAATAAGGAGTAGGAATTAAAGTACAGGGAAAAGAAATAAAAACTTTGAGGTTTGCCGATGACATTGTAATTCTGTCAGAGACAGCATAGGACGTGGAAGAACAATTGAACGGAATGGACAGTGTCTTGAAAGAAGGATATAAGACGAACATCGACAAAAACAAAACAAGGATAATGGAATGTAGTCGAATCTAATCAGACGATGCTAAGGGAAGTAGGTTAGAGAATGAGACACTTGAAGTAGTCGATGAGTTTTGCTATTTGGGCAGCAAAGTAACTAATGATGGTCGACGTAGGGAGGATATAAAACGTAGAAAGCAATGGCAAAAAAGCGTTTCTGAAGAAGAGAAATTTTACATCGAGTATATATTTGTCAGGTACTCTTTTCTGAAAGTATTTGTACGGAGCGTAGCCATGTATGTAAGTGAAACATGGGCGAGAAGCAGTTTAGACAAGAAGAGAATAGAAGCTTTTAATATGTGGCGCTACAAAAGTATCACGTAACTAATGAGGAGGTGCTAAATAGAATTGGGGAGAAAAGAACTTCGTGGGACAACCTAAGTAGAAAAAGGGACCGGTTGGTAGGAAGACATTCTGAGACACCAAAGGATCACCCATTTTAGTTCTGGTGGGAAGCGAGGTGGGGGTGCGAGTTAAAAATCGTAGAGGGAGACCAAGAGATGAAAGCAGTAAGCGGATTCAGAAGGATGTAGGTGGCAATAGTTACTCGGATATGAAGCGGCTTGCACAGGATAGAGTAACACTGAGAGCAGCGTCAAAGCAGTCTTTGGACTGAAGACCACAACAGCATCACCAAATCAGTAGAAAATAAATCAGAATAAAAAACTTCCTGGCAGATTAAAACTATATGCCCGACCGAGACTCGAACTCGGGACCTTTGCCTTTCGCGGGCAAGTGCTCTACCAACTGAGCTACCGAAGCACGACTCACGTCCGGTACTCACAGCTTTACTTCTGCCAGTACCTCGTCTCCTACCTTCCAAACTTTACAGAAGCTCTCCTGCGAAACTTGCAGAACTAGCACTCCTGAAAGAAAGGATATTGCGGAGACATGGCTTAGCCACAGCCTGGGGGATGTTTCCAGAATGAGATTTTCACTCTGCAGCGGAGTGTGCGCTGATATGAAACTTCGTGGCAGATTAAAACTGTGTGCCCGACCGAGACTCGAACTCCGGACCTTTGCCTTTCGCCGGCAAGTGCTCTACCAACTGAGCTACCGAAGCACGACTCACGTCCGGTACTCACAGCTTTACTTCTGCCAGTACCTCGTCTCCTACCTTACCTCTGCAGAGTGAAAATCTCATTCTGGAAACATCCCCCAGGCTGTGGCTAAGCCATGTCTCCGCAATATCCTTTCTTTCAGGAGTGCTAGTTCTGCAAGTTTCGCAGGAGAGCTTCTGTAAAGTTTGGAAGGTAGGAGACGAGGTACTGGCAGAAGTAAAGCTGTGAGTACCGGACGTGAGTCGTGCTTCGGTAGCTCAGTTGGTAGAGCACTTGCCCGCGAAAGGCAAAGGTCCCGAGTTCGAGTCTCGGTCGGGCACACAGTTTTAATCTGCCAGGAAGTTTCATATCAGCGCACACTCCGCTGCAGAGTGAAAATCTCATTCTAAATCAGAATAGTAAAACTAGGGTTGAAATCTGGTTCATCTTAAATAGGAAAGTAACCACTACACCACCTCACTTCGTAAGCGTAAAAAATCATAAAACAATGTGTTCTTTCAGTGCAGTTTTATTGATCCAATAAACATTAGTAAAATACATCAGAACTGTAAGACAATGAGTGTAATATTTCTCTTAGAGAAAATTTTTGCATACTTGCATTAAGACATGCAAATAATTATTTAGTTGCTTAATGTGCTCGAATAAATTAGTTGGTGAAGAGGCGAGACGTGGCTTCAAACGTGCGAGGAGAACTCCTTGTCCCGGGTGGATGCAGTGCCCCTTGTTGTGCCTAAGGCGGCGCGCAGAGGCAGTCCCCGGCGAGGCGCTGGTGCAGCCACGGCAGGTAGTTGGCCACCCGCGTGTAGATGCCCGGGTAGTTGGGACGCGCGCACCCGCGACCCCACGACACGATGCCTGCGGCACACACAACACGGCACATGGTCAGGCAGCTGGCCCAAAACGGAGTGGATCTCTGGGCAGGTGAGGGGTATGCGTGCTAAGTTAACCAATTGTTCTTGGCGTTCGTACAGGAAGCACAGGTCAAGTGAGCTAACTGAGACCAGTCGTCACCGTTGACTAATGAAGTACCAATATTAAGGCGTGTGGCGTCATACAGGCATAAACAGGAGCAGATTTGAAAACTGACAATATTTTCTTTGCATCTACATTTTCTTTTTGGAGTGTACCTCGTGATTATACACTCCTGGAAATGGAAAAAAGAACACATTGACACCGGTGTGTCAGACCCACCATACTTGCTCCGGACACTGCGAGAGGGCTGTACAAGCAATGATCACACGCACGGCACAGCGGACACACCAGGAACCGCGGTGTTGGCCGTCGAATGGCGCTAGCTGCGCAGCATTTGTGCACCGCCGCCGTCAGTGTCAGCCAGTTTGCGTGGTATACGGAGCTCCATCGCAGTCTTTAACACTGGTAGCATGCCGCGACAGCGTGGACGTGAACCGTATGTGCAGTTGACCGACTTTGAGCGAGGGCGTATAGTGGGCATGCGGGAGGCCGGGTGGACGTACCGCCGAATTGCTCAACACGTGGGGCGTGAGGTCTCCACAGTACATCGATGTTGTCGCCAGTGGTCGGCGGAAGGTGCACGTGCCCGTCGACCTGGGACCGGACCGCAGCGACGCACGGATGCACGCCAAGACCGTAGGATCCTACGCAGTGCCGTAGGGGACCGCACCGCCACTTCCCAGCAAATTAGGGACACTGTTGCTCCTGGGGTATCGGCGAGGACCATTCGCAACCGTCTCCATGAAGCTGGGCTACGGTCCCGCACACCGTTAGGCCGTCTTCCGCTCACGCCCCAACATCGTGCAGCCCGCCTCCAGTGGTGTCGCGACAGGCGTGAATGGAGGGACGAATGGAGACGTGTCGTCTTCAGCGATGAGAGTCGCTTCTGCCTTGGTGCCAATGATGGTCGTATGCGTGTTTGGCACCGTGCAGGTGAGCGCCACAATCAGGACTGCATACGACCGAGGCACACAGGGCCAACACCCGGCATCATGGTGTGGGGAGCGATCTCCTACACTGGCCGTACACCACTGGTGATCGTCGAGGGGGACACTGAATAGTGCACGGTACATCCAAACCGTCATCGAACCCATCGTTCTACCATTCCTAGACCGGCAAGGGAACTTGCTGTTCCAACAGGACAATGCACGTCCGCATGTATCCCGTGCCACCCAACGTGCTCTAGAAGGTGTAAGTCAACTACCCTGGCCAGCAAGATCTCCGGATCTGTCCCCCATTGAGCATGTTTGGGACTGGATGAAGCGTCGTCTCACGCGGTCTGCACGTCCAGCACGAACGCTGATCCAACTGAGGCGCCAGGTGGAAATGGCATGGCAAGCCGTTCCACAGGACTACATCCAGCATCTCTACGATCGTCTCCATGGGAGAATAGCAGCCTGCATTGCTGCGAAAGGTGGATATACACTGTACTAGTGCCGACATTGTGCATGCTCTCTTGCCTGTGTCTATGTGCCTGTGGTTCTGTCAGTGTGATCATGTGATGTATCTGACCCCAGTAATGTGTCAATAAAGTTTCCCCTTCCTGGGACAATGAATTCACGGTGTTCTTATTTCAATTTCCAGGAGTGTATTAAATAAGCAGGTACTCAGGAAGGTCCAGTGTGCGCTGTAATTATTGTATGGCAGCGGAGCTTGGTACATATACTAATGCGTTAATGTGGAACCGATTTATGCTGGAAAATAATCGTTTCCATTTTGGCCACCAGGTGCAAATATGACACTGTACACTGATTGAATGACGGTGTGACACACACGCTGGCATTTGACAAGCCATAATGTGAGTGAACGATATAGCTATCGAGAAAAGAGAATGTGCGCTGTTGGTGAAACTTTTATGTGAAGGCAGCAACTACAGTGCTACATTGAGAGAGTATTGCCGAGTGAAAGTTCTGAGGAGACCCCCAATGTCATTAAATTACTTAAAGAAGACAATGAAATTCGAAAAAACTCGTGAGCTTCGTGTGACGCCTGTAAGATAATCGCTGTGCGAAGAAGTCCGTAACTGCCTGCTGCATATCGTTTTCCCACAGGAATCGTTGATCCTTCAAGGCTGGTTTTAAGGGACCGAAGGCGCGGTAATCGCATGGGGAGAGATCAGGACTGCAGGACGGGTGATCGAGTGTCTCCCACATATGGGGACTGCGTTATGATGAAGCAGCGAACGCTTTGCTCACAACGGTGTTTTCGACAGAAATGCTGCCCCATACGCATTCTTCATTCTCCGTTGGATGTCTAGTGATGTTTATCCTTGGGAGCCAAGAAAAGATAGCAGCACGTTGGTCCTGTTTGGACGCATTTGGTAATAATGTCGTCGTAGTTCTCGTTTCTGTATTTACGGCACGTACATTAGACAAATGCCACACCAATCCCCTGCCTATGTCTTCGTGCTTAGATACCCGCATCGAAGACGTGCTACGTTGCACATAAGCTGCAGCAACGTTCTCAAATGGAAACTTTTTGATACAGCAAAAAAAATGGTTCAAATGGCTCTGAGCACTATGGGAATCAACTGCTGAGGTCATTAGTCCCCTAGAACTTAGAACTAGTTAAACCTAACTAACCTAAGGACATCACAAACATCCATGCCCGAGGCAGGATTCGAACCTGCGACCGTAGCGGTCTTGCGGTTCCAGACTGCAGCGCCTTTAACCGCACGGCCACTTCGGCCGGCTTTTGATACAGCACAGCTTACTGAGTCCCATAGGTTCTTACCACAAATTTCCGAAATTTCCGCAACTCACTGACCTGGTTCAACAGAAACTGACCGCATAGTACGTCAAATTCGGCTCACCAATAATATTCTAGCGCTCGAGATGAGGTTAACCTCTTCGCATCGTGGCGGCAGTAACCTTTTGATTGCTGACGCCGTGTACTAAACGCCAAATCATTTCGTAGTTACATACTGTTGTGGAACGTAATATTTTTGTGTTTTTCTTGAGCATTCGTACCTTGGATACGTAACTTATGCTCGCTGCTTTGTGCTTTTTCACGGTAGAGACGTAAGTTCGGAATGATAAAGTACCTTAGGGGCCGAGAAAAAGTCAAACTGCACGCGTGAGAGTTGGACTGCAGAACCTCTGTGGTCCATCATGATTCGATATTTGTTTCCTACAACACACCCATAATCAAAATAAGCAATTATTCCCATAGTATAACCATATTTCGTACATTTTATCTGAGGCTGAAAGTGTAAAGTAATTTGGAGAGCTTATTTCCATCTAAGGTTGTCATCTCCAATGAAACGAGTATGATTCTGGATTTGAAGTTTAATTGGAACAGGCCAGACAAAAGAAGTTAAAAATGGATTAAGCACACATGATCATGAAAAACCACTCTTATCCGATGACGAACTTCGTTTGCTATGTCTGTCAGTACCAGCATTTTGCTGGTGTCATCAGTTTCCTTACTCATTTGACGCGGCCTGCCTGCGATTTCTGTCCTGTGGCAACTTCTTCATCTCAGAGTAGCCCTTGACTTGCATCCATCGTTCACAGGTATTCATTGGATATTTTCCAACCTCAGTCTTCCCTTACTGTTTTCTCCCTCTATACCTCCCTCAAGTACCATGAAAGCTATTCCTTGATGTCTTAACACACGTCCTATCAACCTGCCCCAGTACTACTAGAGACGGCTTAAACTTTGCTTGGGCGAATTTCTTACATTCCAGGCAGCCCAGTAATTCTTTACCCCCAATGAAATACTAATAATGATGACTGAATCCCTGTTCAATGGATCATTTTCAATTTTATTAAAAGTACATGGAGATACGGATTGTAACAGGTTAATCTGTTTAAACTAATTTTGTATCTGACAACACTTACCGATTACTTCCATACTTCCATTTTTGTTGTCCACATGGAGCGGGCCGCCACTGTCACCCTGAAAAAAATTGTTGTAGTATTATCATTGCAGTCGCTCAGAATGCTACTAAAGATGTACATAATGAGAGTTTTTGATTACAAGTATATTATGATTTTAACATTCGAATGGTTCAAATGGCTCTGAGCACTATGGGACTTAATAGCTGTGGTCATCAGTCCTCTAGAACTTAAACCTAACTAACCTAAGGACATCACACACATCCATGCCCGAGGCAGGATTCGAACCTGCGACCGTAGCGGTCGTGCGGTTCCATACTGAAGCGCCTAGAACCGCTCGGCCACAACGGCGTCTTTTAACATCCGTTTAGAAACCCACCTGCTGTTAATTAAGACGAGTCCATATTATTCAGTGTTGAATTTATCTACTTGTGAGGACGACGACAACTGTCGTGTTTACATTTATAGACTGCAAGCACTATGCTCAAGGGCACTATCCTGTAACGAACCGCTGATTTTTTTGAAGCAGAAGGGAAGGATGTTACGTAAACAACTGAACGAGTGAGATACGTATATCTAGACTGAAAGGTTACTAATAACTTCCACCATGGATAAAGGATAAAACAGACTGTCAGTGTAAAATGTTCAACCATCAAACACAAAAAAGAATAGCACAAGAAAGCAGAATATCGCGTTGCTTCAAGGCCAGAGACAAATGTATTCTGCTGCACTTGGATAGATTTTGAAGATATATCTGCAGAACAAAGGACGCAGTTCCTTGCTTTAACTGATAGATGTGTGGCAGAAGGGACTATGGTTAGGTAACTAGGAATGTAGATACTATTTATGCTTTTATAGCACTAATATTACGTCTAATATTACCGGGAAAGATTAATTTTGAGACCTTAAAGCGAACATGAGACCTCTGAAGCTGAAGCGAGGTGTACGGTCGGGTGAAATGAAATACAAAACTGTACCCCAGAGCGCGGTGGTGTTTCGCTTCTTATCAGACAGTCAAAATAATTATTTTACTTCATGATGATTGAGTATCATGTACTCAAATACTGGAAATTCGTGCGCTGTGGGGCAGAAGAGGTAGTTTTAATTTATGAGGTATCTTGCGCAAGAAGCAACAGAAGTTCAGATGCAATGACTTGATGGACGGTTATTAGAACGAGAATTTTAAAACTATGCCCGATGAAGATACTAAAATTCGTAGTAACCTAGTCATAATGTTAAGAATAGGGAAAGATAACTGTTTCTCTATAATTTCTACAGTGACTACTGTATACATTTTCTGTAACCAGTAAAATCGTTAAAGTCTTTATTTACACTTGTTTATTCGAGCATCATCCCTGCTAGAAAAGTCTCGAAACCAGCCGTTGCTCCTACAATACGAATGAAAGGACAGTGATTTTGAAGATCTGAAGTCGTCGTTGAGTGACTGTAGGAGGATACAAGATGACTTGGACAGGATTGGTGTAAAGAATGGCAGCTAACTCTAAATATAGATAAATGTAAATTAATTCAGATGAATAGGAAAAAGAATCCTGTAATGTCTGAATACTCCATTAATAGTGTAGCGCTTGACACAGTCACGTCGATTAAATATTTGGGCGTAACATTGCAGAGCGATATGAAGTGGGACAAGCACGTAATGGCAGTTGTGGGGGAAACGGATAGTCGTCTTCGGTTCATTGGTAGAATTTTGGGTAGATGTGGTTCATCTGTAAAGGAGACCGCTTAAAAAACACTAATACGACCTATTCTTGAGTACTACTCGAGCGTTTGGGATCCCTATCAGGTCGGATTGAGGGAGAACATAGAAGCAATTCAGAGGCGGGCTGCTAGATTTGTTACTGGTAGGTTTGATCATCACGCGAGTGTTACGGAAATGCTTCAGGAACTCGGGTGGGAGCCTCTAGAGGAAAGGAGCCGTTCTTTTCGTGAATCGCTACTGAGGAAATTTAGAGAACCAGCATTTGAGCCTGATTGCAGTACAATTTTACTGCCGCCAACTTATATTTCGCGGAAAGACCACAAAGATAAGATAAGAGAGATTAGGGCTCGTACAGAGGCATACACGGTGTTACAAAAAGGTACGGCCAAACTTTCAGGAAACATTCCTCACACACAAATGAAGAAAAGATGTTATGTGGACATGTGTCCGGAAACGCTTAATTTCCATGTTAGAGCTCATTTTAGTTTCGTCACTATGTACTGTACTTCCTCGATTCACCGCCGTGATTTCATACGGGATACTGTACCTGTTCTGCTAGAACATGTGTCTTTACAAGTACGACACAACATGTGGTTCATGCACGATGGAGCTCCTGCACATTTCAGTCGAATTGTTCGTACGCTTCTCAACAACAGATTCGGTGACCGATGGGTTGGTAGAGGCGGACCAATTCCATGGCCTCCACGCTCTCCTGACCTCAACCCTCTTGAATTTCATTTATGGGGGCATTTGAAAGCTCTTGTCTACGCAACCCCGGTACCAAATGTAGAGACTCTTCGTGCTCGTATTGTGGACGGCTGTGATACAATACGCCATTCTCCAGGGCTGCATCAGCGCATCAGGGATTCCATGCGACGGAGGGTGGATGCTTGTATCCTCGCTAACGGAGGACATTTTGAACATTTCCTGTAACAAAGTGTTTGAAGTCACGCTGGTACGTTCTGTTGCTGTGTGTTTCCATTCCATGATTAATGTGATTTGAAGAGAAGTAATAAAATGAGCTCTAACATGGAAAGTAAGCGTTTCCGGACACATGTCCACATAACATATTTTCTTTCTTTGTGTGTGAGGAATGTTTCCTGAAAGTTTGGCCGTGCCTTTTTGTAACACCCTGTACTGCAGACATTTTTCCCTCGTTCTGTTTGGGAGTGGTACAGGGAGAGAAGATGCTAGTTGTGGTACGAGGCACCCTCCGCCACGCACCGTATGGTGGATTGCGGAGTATGTATGTAGATGTAAATGTAGATGCAATACCAGGGCTGGTGAGGACGATTACTCTTAGTGGTCGCAAAAAATTTTATTTTATCTGTTGGTGTTGTACATGAAATAAAAAATAAACATATCCCAAACTGTCTTAGCATGAGTGCAGTGATATTGACTCAGTGAAAAAGAAAAGTGAAATTATAACTTGAAATGCATACGATAATCGAACACAACTAACCTAATCTAACCTAGCCTAACCTAAAAGTGTCACGTGAAGTGTAAAGCCGTAGCGGACGATCCACGGGCAGTACCAGAGCGCCTGCCGGCGCTTACGTACCTGGCAGGCGTCGCGCTTGCCCTGCGGGTAGCCGGCGCAGATCATGTTGTCGGTGATGCGCTCGCTGGGGTAGCCGGCGCGCCGGCACTTCTCCATGGACATGATGGGCACCGCCACTTTGCGCAGCGTCGCCGACGTCGGCTTGCGCTCCTCCACGCGGCCCCAACCGGTCACTATGGCCACGCGGTCCGTGTAGTCCGCCGTGTCTGCAAAACGCGCCCTACTGCATTTCCCGTCCAGTAACACAATATTTTCATTCTTTCCTTTAAAACCATTCTAAACACGCTGCTGTAATTCTCAGCTGTATCACACATATCAGCACCTGTTGTTCGATAACTATATATGATTCACATAAATTGCAAATTCAGCTACTGTAGGAATCAAATACCCCTGATAAATACCGGCAGCGAGTCATCGACTACCAGTGATTCCACCTGCGCAACACAGCATCACTTGGAGCTCCATCACCCACAGAAACGTCCGCCCCGATAGCTGAGTGGTCAACGCGCCGGAATGTCATGCCAAGGGGCCCGGGTTCGATTCCCGGCTAGGTCGGAGATTTTCCTCCGCTCAAGGACTAGGTGTTGTGTTGTCCTAATCATCATCTCATGCTCGTCGCTACGCAAATCGTGGCGTCAACTCAAAAGACCTGGACCTGGCGAACGGTCTACCCGACGGGAGGCCCTACCCACACGACATTTCATTTCACCCGCAGAAACTCTCAAATCGGTGCCGGGATAATTGCGTGCGAAGAGTGAACAGTTGTGGTTTCTTGAAAAGGGCCTCTTGAGTCAATCACAAGATACATTGCATTATACTATGGATTTTTAAAAATGTATCCCCTCAGAAAACTGTCTTGTTCTTCTATATTGGCTTGAGTTGCGGTACTGAATGCGAAACTTCTTCCATTTAATACACTGAAGAAACAGTCAGCATGTACCTTGTCTCAAAATCTGATGATGCTGTAAACTTCGAAACCAGTTATGGAGAAGTAAGTTATTACAGCGGAGGTTAAGTGGATGTTTTTCTAACGTCATCACATATTCCATACGGCAGCATGACTTGAAAGATGCAGTAGTTTTCATCTTAAGTCACTGCATCACTGTAATGACGAATGTTCTAGAGATGTTATTTTTCAATATGTTCACATGCTCAAAATTTGCATACACTGTAAACCTGAAACACATTTTTCGTCAAACCATATACAATTGCTCAGTTCTAAAACTCTACTGTTAAATCAAACATAATTGCTCAATTCTAAAACTCTAAAACTCTACTGTTAAATCAAACATTTGCTCCCAGGACAATTATTTTTAAAATGAGTACTAAACATCACAAACTGCCGGCTTCGACTGACGTTCCTCTGTCTCTAACCTTTCTTTTAACGGTGAGCTCATCTCGTTTGTAGAAATTGCACCAGCACTTGTTGACACAAGAAATTTTCTCCCTATGCACCATGTGCAGTATTAAGTTTGTTGCGATCATCACATTAACAAATATAGTTCCCTGATGAAAAGCCCCCCCCCCCCCCCCCCCCCGTTGTCAAGCAGAAGGTTCATTCACTTCCTGAGCCTACAATAACTGCTTGGGGGAGGGCTACTTTAAAATACTGTGGTGCATCTACTCCTCAAGTACCAAAAACCACAGTACAGCCTTCTACAAGGTGATCAAATTAAATCAGGTTCTGAAATTTTTAATGCAACCCATCTTACACATCCATGCATGTGGCAGATGTTGCAAAGTGGGTTGCCTGTCTTAAGATGCGTGACATACTTTCTTGCCCTCTTTTGTGCACATCATGTAGAAACATCCAGTTCGTACACAGGGTGATTTAGATGCCCCTGCAAAAAAATCAAATGCCTCTGAGCACTATGGGTTGGTTCAAATGGCTCTGAGCACTATGGGACTTAACATCTATGTTCATCAGTCCCCTAGAAATTAGAACTACTTAAACGTAACTAACCTAAGGACATCACACACATCCATGCCCGAGGCAGGATTCGAACCTGCGACCAACGCTAGTGAGGGCGATTACTCTTAGTGGTCGCAAAAGTTCCAGACTGAAGCGCCTAGAACCGCTCGACCACACCTGCCGGCACTGCCCCTACCTATGCAACCCACAACGCCCTCATAAGCAACGCTTAAGATTTTCATATTGTCAGGCTCGCTACGTGCAAACTATTAGTCCTACATAAAAAAAAAACAGCGGGGCCTTCTTGTACAAAATTTAATGTAGTTAAATTTTCCACTGGGAGACGTTTTCGCTAGAGGTCGCAGCCTTTGACTTATTCAAGAAAAACATACAAAACAGACCTTTAACTGCTTTTCCCTCGAATAAATCGAAATCCAGCGAAAAAATATCCCAGTTGAAAATTTAGCTACATCAGATTTCCAATAAAAAGGTTCTGTTCGTTATTTTTCTGTAGAACTATTAATTTGGGTGTAACGGGTGAGAGAATATTGAAATCTCGTGCATGGTTTTTTGAAGACGTTGACGTTTGCATAAATCAAATAGGTAGGGGTAGCTGACTCACTCCGTGTAGCTCATTTCTTGTTTCATTATGAGTGTGTTGTGGCGGCTTCGAGTCAGCCTGTAAGTTTTCTTACACCTACGAGCAGTGTAAAACGCGATACTCACTGTCTACGGGGAGACAGGCGGGGCGCACGCTGGTGCCGAAGTCGACGGGCTTGTCGAGGCGGATGAGCGCGATGTCGTGGTTGAAGGTGAAGATGGAGAAGTTGTCGTGCCGCTGCCAGTCGGCCACGCCGCGCTCCAGGCTGGCGCTCTCGTTCTGCACGCCGCGGTCGTGCTCGCCCAGCGTCACCAGGATGTCCTGCGACCGCAGTCTGCGCACGCCGTCACGTCACATACAGTTAAGTACACACTGACAACAGGGTGCTTAGGCCATAGGGCACCCGGCTAGCTCATGGGGCCACGAATACCAAGAAAATCAGAGAAACAATTCCATTCTGGCACAGGCCTGACCACTAACAAGGGCCACAAAGTTGTAGAATAAAAATTTGTGGGTTGACATCATCGGAAGCAGAAATGCGAAGAAGGATCTCAACCCAAAACCGTTGCATGCTGGAAAGCGTTACAAGGATTCTCCAGACATTTCACGTTTCATACACTTTAACGTTAGAATGACGTATTAGCCAGGTAAGCAAATGGAGGAAGTTCTTGGTGTCTGCAATGAAACGTTGGTTGCGAACGAACATTTTGAATTTTACACCCCGTCGAAATCGAGATCATTACAGATGTAGAAATATCTCGGTTGCACGACAATGAGGGAAGAAAACAGTCATGGCTTTGCTGAAGAAAGCCAAAATCGTTTGAAGTGACTTAATTTAACAATGGAATGGAAAAGCTGCAGCCATCGGAGATCGTAAATGGGTGCTCCAACTACACGAACGCTGCCCTTATATAGACAGTTTAATTGCATTCTATTCTCTTTACACCATTTTCTGCTGTTGTTGATATTACCCTCTACTCGTCTGACGGTAAATCCTTGTCTTCTTTCCCTTTCGCTTCATTGACCCCAACTGTCTCTATGCTGAGCATTTGACGTTCCACGCTCCGACTCGTAGAATTTTACCCTATTGTTTATTCAGTCCTCTTCTCATGGTCACCTCCCTCTTGGCTTTCCCCTCCCGGAGATCCAAAAGGGGGTCTAGCCCATTATGCCAATGGAGAGACAGATCATCACGACACTTTTTCAGCTACAGGCCACATCTCCTGCGGATGCACATTATGTGTGTACAATATAGTGGTTTCCATTGCGTTCTGCATCCTTACGTCCTTGCTACGTCGATGCTGATTCTTCCACCTTTTAAGGACAGTAGGACAGTTTCCTACCCCTAGAGCAAAATAAGCCACTGAAACTCTATCCGCTACAAGGCTTCTTTTATTCTGATAAATCAAATTTTGTGACACAATAGTAACTGGTTTCGGCCTGCAGTGGCCAGTGTCAGATGCTGTGGGTAGCATTTGATGAACAAATATTCATGACTTGTTGATATTACACGTCAATCCCGTCTACGAAATGTCTATTTCCCCCCCCCCTCCCCCCTAAAAAAATCTATCTACTCCTTTGCCATTGCCACCATTCCTGACGATTTTTACTCAAAAGTTTAGGAGTAACTGGGTTCTAACCCCCTACTGAAGCTATTCAGGGTCTAGAGGTAGAATCTTAGACTAGTAATCGAAACGTCCTGGGTCCCGCGTTCTAGCCCAGCTTCTGCTAAGCTTCTGAACAAAAATCATCCCATAACTGCCGAAGACTTCCTATCCGAGCAGTTACCTTTCTTCTGCCAAAGACCTTTTCAAAAAGGGGGAAGGAGCCGGCAGAGTTTCACAGACCCCTGAATTTTCGATTAGCAGCCAAAGACGCTACCTATAGACCACAGGAATTTCAAAATATAACATAAAAGTGGAGTTTTGCGAAATAATACAAGAGTACACTCGCCCCAGCTTCGTTAGTATGAGCGAAGCTGGGCCACAACTGCAGCAATCAAAGCAGTCATTTGTCAGTGACAACGTCCGTAATGACTTTTGTTTTGGTTACGTTTTTACATACACAGGAGCCACGAACAATGCTCTCTACAGAACATACGTTACGTTTGTAGCCATATCTAGAATCTTGTAAAACTTCGGAAGTCTTCCAGCTATGATTTTCCTAGTGTACATCATCTCCATAAACTGCCTACAAGCGACAGAGAAGCGCTTCTCCGTGAGATTTTGGTCTCCAATATCCAAGATCTTACACTCACCTCTACAGGGCAGAATCACTATCGCATTATGTACACACCGTCTCACGTGGTACACCAAGAAAAGAACAGGCTAATGAACTGATTTAGGAACCAGTGATAGGTGAAATACTAGAAATAGAGGGTACAGGCCTTCTCATCGGCAACACCAGACTCAGCCACGAGCCCGTCCTGATGTACGTATGTATGATATCCCACAGATGGTAAACCATTTTCTCAAGGAGTATACTCCTCTTGCGAAAAGTAACACGAGAACTTGGAATGAGCAAATGTCCATTCACAGTCGTGGACGATGCGATAGCTGCTGAACAGGTAATATCTTTCGTGATAGATGACAAATATAATAACAAAATTTAATAGTCTTAACAGTTTCATGTCGACTTCGCGTGTAAACTTGTAAGGACGCAGGTTTCCTAGCCACAACGCCGGTGTGAGGACGCATCGCCCCGTACCACCACGTTCCATTACATTTACAACTTTTCAAGCTAATAAGCTTTTTAGTTCCATTGACCCTTACCTTTCATTCCTCAATGTAGATAATAAATATTTGTGCTGCGGATAGCCACCAAATAATATGGTTCAAATGGCTCAGAGTACTATGGGACTTAACTTCTATGGTCATCAGTCCCCTAGAACTTAGAACTACTTAAACCTAACTAACCTAAGGACATCACGCAACACCCAGTCATCACGAGGCAGAGAAAATCCCTGACCCCGCCGGGAATCGAACCAAATAATACCCTGCGTCGATGGCGCTGTGGGAGTGCACTGCTGCTACGTCTCTAGCTACTGTTGCTATAAAAGAAATAAGCATCTGACGTTTAAAGTCTAGTTGCAACGTTTTTGCCACAAACACTGTCTAGAAACAACCTCCGCAACCTCCACATTTCTCAATCCTCCACGGCGATACATCACTTTAAAGTCTCTAACGTCCAGATGTGGGGTATCTCTAAGCAAGTCAAAAATTTTTTGTTTAACTTTAATTACAGAAAGAGATACTTTTTTTCTTGAAACAAGAGAAATTTTACAGTCTGGAAAAATTTCCTACTTGAGGACGGGCATGGACACAGCTTTGCATAGCGTAAGTGACAGCACAGTGGAATGTCGACGGAACGTTAAACACTAATCTTCCATCCTTCGTTTGCTATATTGTTGACGGGAGCAGCTCAGCTCTCTGGCTGTCAAAGGGGAACTACTTATTATGTTCGAGAGTGGAACGGTAGAGAGACAGCTTGAAGGTGGTTCATTGAATCCTCTGCCAGGCACTTTATTGTGAGTAGCAGAGTAATCACGTAGATGTAGATGTAGACTGCTTTCACAATGGAACCTTGCCGCCATTCCTCCAATAAGTCAGTTAAAACTGCTACCGTTCTAGTTAATCCCTTTAAAATGCTTCATTTAGGTGAGGCACAGCAGATTTTAGCTACTACGACAAGGCCTGTAAACATGGAATACAAAAACATTATTATCTCCTTTCAAATCGGCGTATTAACTACATGTCCTGAGAAAGAAGGTGTTCGTCTAAATGCTGTTCAGCCCCTTTATAACAAGACTGTCTGTGATTTATGTGTATTTATCGAGAATGTAGTCAATATTGGACCCATTTCACTCTCTACTTGGAGCGTTCTCATCATTAACGACTGAAATGCAGGTACATATTGCACACGCACTCATCACAACGGTCTTAACTCAAAAGTCACGTGATTGATTCAACGTGCGAATGTAGCAAGGAAAGTGCAAACCACAACAGTACAGAAAGGACAGCATTCTAGGTCATTAACAACTCGGTAATGTAATTCACTCCTGTCTTTCCGTTCACATGACATCTGTAGATCGTAGCCCTCAGCATGATAGGTAGGAAGGTAAGTACGGCCTTTGCGCTCTAGACAGAGGACTACGGTATGTGCGGCGAGAGCTCGCGAAGTGTTCTTTTGTGGCTGACAAAGCGGAGAGGCCGCGCGCACGCCACGCGGGGCAACTGGCGTGCTGTGCGGTGTGGTGACCTTGGCAACGCGACCGCCACGGGGTCAGTGCCGCGCCGTGCGTAGCGAAACGGCACCTGCCGGGCGGACCCAACACTAGCGGTCGCCAAGTTGCCTCGCACAGTAGCAGGCGCCATCGACGTCACAGGGCGACACACACTGATGAGCCAAGACATCATGACCACCTGCTCAAAACGTTTTTTGTTCGTCTTTGGAAAGAAATAAATCAGTGATTGCGCGTATGACAGATCCGACAGCTGGTTCGTAGGTTTGTGGAGATGTGTTGCATTAGAAGTCTACGCACAGGTCATGTAATTCGCATAAATAACGGGACACTGATCTACGTACGCCGTAATGACGCTCGATGAACGAAGTAAGAGCATATGGACTATCAAACTAATTGTGTGATTGGATTGAAGAGTTCCTAGATAACAGAACGCAGCATGTCATTCTCAATGGAGAGAAGTCTTCCGAAGTAAGAGTGATTTCAGGTGTGCCGCAGGGGACTGCCGTAGGACCGTTGCTATTCACAATATACCTAAATGACCTTGTGGATGACATCGGAAGTTCACTGAGGCTTTTTGCGGATGATGCTGTGGTATATCGAGAGGTTGTAACAATGGAAAATTGTACTGAACTGCAGGAGGATCTGCAGCGAAATGACGCATGGTGCAGAGAAAGGCAATTGAACCTCAATGTAGACAAGTGTAATGTGCTGCGAATACATAGAAAGAAAGATCCCTTATCATTTAGCTACAATATAGCAGGTCAGCATTAGGAGTGATTTAAAATGGAATGATCATCGATTGATCGTCGATAAAGCAGATGCCAGACTGAGATTCATTGAAAGAATCCTAAGGAAATGCAATCCGGAAACAAAGGAAGTAGGTTACAGTACGCTTGTTCGCCCACTGCTTGAATACTGCTCAGCAGTGTGGGATCCGTACCAGATAGGGTTGACAGAAGAGATAGAGAAGTTCCAACGGAGAGCGTTACGGAGATGATAGACAAACACCAGTGGAAGACTCGGCAGGAGAGACGCTCAGTAGCTCGGTTCGGGCTTTTATTGAAGTTTCGAGATCATACCTTCACCGAGGAGTCAAGCAGTATATTGCTCCCTCCTAGCTATATCTCGCGAAGAGACCATGAGGATAAAATCAGAGAGATTAGAGCCCACACAGAGGCATACTGAAAATCCTTCTTTCCACGAACAATACGAGACTGGAATAGAAGGGAGAACCGATAGAGGTACTCAAGGTACCCTCCGCCACACACCGTCAGGTGACTTGCGGAGTATGGATGTAGATGTAAATGTAGATGTAAATAGCTCCATAGGATTTACATGAGGCGAATTTGGTCGCAGAGACATCGACGTGAGTTCACTGTAATGCTCCTAAAACCATTGTAGCACCCTTCTGGCTCCTAGACATGGACAGTTATACTGCTGAAGGATGACATTGCAGTCGGGGAAGACGTCAAGCATGAAGGGATGCGGGTGGTTCGCAGCAGTCAGCGTGTCTTAGATTACTACCAAAGGTCTCTTGCAACCGCAGGATAATGTCTCCCATAACATAATAGTGCTCCCACCAGCCAGCAACAGTGGCGCGCTGCACGTTTTGAGCCGCCGTTCACGTCGATGACGGCGTTTTTGTGGAGACGACCATCGACTTAATGTAGCAAAAATGTGATTCGCCCAAAGAGCCGACACGGTTCCATTGATCGACGGTCGAATCCCGATGGTCCCTTGCCCACTAAATCGTAATTGACGATGTCGTTGGGTCAACATGTGAACATGTAGTGGTCGTCTGCTGCTGAGCTCCATGTTCAACAATGTACGATGAACAATGTTCAAATGGTTCAAATGGCTCTGAGCACTATGGGACTTAACATCTGAGGTCATCAGTCCCCTAGAACTTAGAACTACTTAAACCTAACTAACCTAAGGACATCACACACATCCATGCCAGAGGCAGGATTCGAACCTGCGACCGTAGCGGTCGCGCGGTTCCAGACTGTAGCGCTTAGAACCGCTCGGCCACTACGGCCGGCCATGAACAATGTGCTCGAAAGATTTGTGAGTGGATCAGCATTGTTCTCTTTCCGTAGAGATGCCATAGATCTCCATGTGTCCTACTTTACAGAGCAATTAAGCCTCCGAACCCCACGTTCTGAAATTTTTTTCTTTGTTATTTGGCCTCAAACAGTATGCAATGTGGGCAAAATGAAACCTTTCCCGGAAAATATTTGATCTACCTCAAAATAGGCAGTTCAACTTACATCACCCATTCCCAGACCAGGTGATGTAAACTAGATTGCCTATTTCAAGATACAAGGGATATTATGTGGTCCATTTTTATTTTCCCTGCCCTGTATGACATCGTGAATCTGCAACTTCGGAAAAGTCTACAACCACAAGTTAAGTACCGGGTGATCAAGAAGTCAGTATAAATTTGAAAACTGAACCAATCACGGAATAATGTAGATAGAGATGTACAAATTGACACACATGCTTGGATTGACATGGGGTATTATTAGAAACAAAAAAATACAAAAATTCAAAAAATGACCGACAGATGGCGCTTCATCTGATCAGAGTAGCAATAATTAGCATAACAAAGTAAGACAAAGCAAAGATGATGTCCTTTACAGGAAATGCTCAATATGTCCACCATTATTCCTCAACAATAGCTGTAGTCGAGGAATAATGTTGTGAACAGCACTATAAAGCATGTCCGGAGTTATGGTGAGGCATTGGCGTCGGATGTTGTGTTTCAGCATCCCTAGAGATGTCGGTCGATCACGATACACTTGCGACGTCAGGTAACCCCAAAGCCAATAATCGCACGGACTGAGGTCTGGGGACGTGGGAGGCCAAGCATGACGAAAGTGGCGGCTGGGCATACGATCATCACCAAACGACGCGCGCAAGAGATCTTTCACGTGTCTAGCAATTTGAGATGGAGCGCCATCCTGCATAAACATCGTACGTTCCAGCAGGTGTTTATCAGCCAGGCTGGGGATGATGCGATTCTGTAACATATCGGCGTACCTCTCACCCGTCACGGTAGCAGTTTTGCTGTCCAGCGCTATCTGTCGGACATTTGTGAACTTTGTTTTTTTTCGGTTCTCATAAAACCCCATGTCATTCCAAGCACGTGTGTCAATTTTTACCTTTCTATCTACATTATTCCGTGGTTTATTAAGTTTTCAAATTTGTTATTGTGGTGTTCAGTCCTGAGACTGGTTTGATACAGCTCTCCATGTTACTCTATCCTGTGCAAGCTTCTTCATGTCCCAGTACCTACTGGAACCTACATCCTTCTGAATCTGCTTAGTGTATTCATCTCTTGGTCTCCCTCTACGATTTTTACCCTCCATGCTGCCCTCCAATACTAAATTGGTGATCCCTTGATGCGTCAGAATATGTCCTACCAACCGATCCCTTCTTCTAGTCGAGTTGTGCCACAAAGTCCTCTTCTACGCAATCCTATTGAATATCTCCTCATTAGTTATATGATCTACCCATCTAATCTTCAGCATTCTTCTGTAGCACCACATTTCGAAAGCTTCTATTCGCTTCCTGTCCAAACTAGTTATCGTGCATGTTTCACTTCCATACATTGCTACGCTCCATACTTTCAGAAAGGACTTCCTGACACTTAAATCTATACTCGATGTTAACAAATTTCTCCTCTTCAGAAACGCTTTCCTTGCCATTGCCAGTCTACATTTTGTATCCTTTCTACTTCGACAATCATCAGTTATTTTGCTCCCCAAATAGCAAAACTCCTTTACTACTTTAAGTGTCTCATTTCCTAATCTAATTCCCTCAGCATCACCCGACTTAATTCGACTACATTCCATTATCCTCGTTTTGCTTTTGTTGATGTTCATCTTATATTTTCCTTTCAAGACACTATCCATTCCGTTCAACTGCTCTTGCAACTCGTTTGCTGTCTCTGACAGAATAACGATGTCATCGGCAAACCTCAAAGTTTTTATTTCTTCTCCTTGGATTTTAATAGCTACTCCGAATTTTTCTTTTGTTTCCTTCACTGCTTGCTCAATACACAGATTGAATAACATCGGGGAGAGGGTACAACCCTGTCTCATTCCCTTCGCAACAACTGTTTCCCTTTCGTGCCCCTCGACTCTTATAATTGAATTTTCAAATTTTTACTGACTTTTTGATCACCCTGTATATCCAATGCGTGGATTTGAGACTCTATTGGCGGGTCTCGTCAATAACGTCAAAATAATAAATGTAGCTGGATCCCAAGCTGCATCAAATCAGTCTACCGACTGAAGACGACCACACTTTTGAGCGAGCAGAAGTGGGCGCAGCGGCACTCACCCGTCGACGCAGTGCGCGGCGGTGAGGACGTGGTGCCTGGAGATGAGCGTGCCGCCGCAGTAGAACTTGCCGCGCCGGCTCAGCGCCGCCACCCACGGGAACTCGTTGACGCGCGTCACGTTGCCGCCCACGATGCGCTGGCGCCGGTTCGGTACGCCGCACGCTGCAACCAAAGCGGCGCTAACTCGGTGCCCGCGGGCGTCATACTCACAAACTCAGCTCACCGCCGCCTGCTCTTGCGCCACCGTTGTTGTCTCGCGGAGGAAAGGCCGGTTTTCCCACCTCGCACATTGCTGCAAGTATGACTCTGTGTGTCCTACGTTCCTACTGAATTTAAAGTGTTGATGTGGAAAGCCATGCACAAGGTTATTCATAAGTACCTCCAGCGTTTCGTAAGACGTCTGCGAGAAAACCGCCTAACATACAAAACAGACATGTTTCACTGGACAGGACATAACTTCAAGTTTTAATTCATAATACCACACGGGAAATCAATATGCTCAAGAAGAGATACTCACTAAAGGTCTTAACTTTGTTACGTGTTATCGAGACCTTGCATACAGGGTGTTACAAAAAGGTACGGCCAAACTTTCAGGAAACATTCCTCACAGACAAAGAAAGAAAATATGTTACGTGGACATGTGTCCGGAAACGCTTACTTTCCATGTTAGAGCTCATTTTATTACTTCTCTTCAAATCACATTAATCATGGAATGGAAACACACAGCAACAGAACGTACCAGCGTGACTTCAAACACTTTGTTACAGGAAATGTTCAAAATGTCCTCCGTTAGCGAGGATACATGAATCCACCCTCCGTCGCATGGAATCTCTGATGCGCTGATGCAGCCCTGGAGAATGGCGTATTGTATCACAGCTGTCCACAATACGAGCACGAAGAGTCTCTACACTTGGTACCGGGGTTGCGTAGACAAGAGCTTTCAAAAGCCCCCATAAATGAAAGTCAAGAGGGTTGCGGTCAGGAGAGCGTGGAGGCCATGGAATTGGTCCGCCTCTACCAATCCATCGGTCACCGAATCTGTTGTTGAGAAGCGTACGAACACTTCGACTGAAATGTGCAGGAGCTCCATCGTGCATGAACCACATGTTGTGTCTTACTTGTAAAGGCACATGTTCTAGCAGCACAGGTAGAGTATCCCGTATGAAATCATGGCGGTGAATCGAGGAAGTACAGTACATAGTGACGAAACTAAAATGAGCTCTAACATGGAAATTAAGCGTTTCCGGACGCATGTCCAAATAACATCTTTTCTTTATTTGTGTGTGCGGAATGTTTCCTGAAAGTTTGGCCATACCTTTTTGTAGCACCCTGTATACGAGGGCAAATCAGAAAACTTTTCCCCGTTTAATCAAAATACGCCTATAAATGCGATGTCAAAAAAAAAAAAATTGCTCTGAGCACTATGGGAATCAACTGCTGTGGTCATAATTCCCCTAGAACTTAGAACTACTTAAACCTACCTAACCTAAGGACATCACACACATCCATGCCCAAGTCAGGATTCGAACCTGCGACCGTAGTGGTCGTGCGGTTCCAGACTGTAGCGCCTTTAACCGCTCGGCCACTCCGGCCGGCAATGCGATGTCAGCATATCCATTCCCAGCACTGGATCTCTCTTGTTTCGTGCCGGCCTTATCTGCTGGTAGCTCCCCCGCACAGCGCTACTGTCAGTTGTTAAAGATGGCTGTTGTGCTTCACATGTCCACGGTTTTGTAGCAACGAAGTGTGATAAGTTTTCTATGGAGGAAGGGACGAACGCCCATCGAGATATACAGGGAAATGCAGCCCACATATGGGGAAACACTGTCTCCCTTTGAGAACTGTGAGCCTGCCGGAGTGGCCGAGCGGTTCTAGGCGCTACAGTCTGGAACCGCGCGACGGCTATGGTGGCGGGTTCGAATCCTGGGTCGGGCATGGATGTGTGTGATGTCCTTAATTAGTTAGGTTTAAGTAGTTCTAAGTTCTAGGGGACTGATGACCTCAGAAGTTAAGTCCCATAGTGCTCAGAGCCATTTTAACCATTTGAGAACTGTGAGGTGGTGGTTTTGTGAGTTCGATAAAGGCCGTGAAGTCTTGGATGGCACTGAGTGGTCAGGCAGGCGTCGTTCGGCGGTGTCTGACGACAACATTTCCCGCGTGGATGCAGTAGTGAAAGGAGATCGGCATATGCACATCACGGCCGTTTCCCGGGACGTTGACATATATGGGAGTGCTTATGACATCGTTCACAGGTCCTTAGGTTACCGGAAGGTTTCATGTCGGTTGGAGCATAAGCAATTGGATGACATGATTAAAGGCAAGCGAATTATTTATTCTCTGAATCATCTGGAACGGTACTCCGAGGAGGGTGAAGGTTACCAGGACAGCATTGTTACTGGCGATGAAACGTAGATACTACATTTCACGCCCGAATCCAAGCAGCAAAGCATGGTGAGGAAACATCCGGGTTCGGCTGTAACCAAAATATTTCTTTCAGCACCATCTGTGGTGAAAGTGATGTTAACGGCCTTCTGGGATAGCAGTGGAGCAGTGCTGCTCGGTTTCATGCCACAAAGTGCAACAAACAATGCCAACATTGTTCCACAGTGTCACGTCTGAGGGCTGCCGTCAAGCGATGGTGCTGGGGATTCTCGGTGTGGACAACGTGATTCTACTCAACAACTATGCGATACCACGTGTGCAATCAGAACTGCCGAAAAGCCCCGAACTTTTCACTGGAAAATTCTGGACCACCCACTGCACGGTCCAGACCTCGCCGCTAGTGATTTCCACGTTTTTGGACCGCTGAAGAACTTCCTGGCAGAACAGCGATTCACAAGCAACAATGAAGCCAAGACAACAGTCTTCTACCACAGGGACATCTCAAATTTAGTGCTCCAACGGGACAAATGTGTGAACCCGTGTGGGGACTACGTGGAAAAACTGTACAAGGTGTGTAGAATAGGATGTATATTTGTCATTACCTATATGTACCCTACGTTGGCTAATAAAAATTTTCTGATTTGTCCTTGTATTTAAACGCACAGTTAAGACTTGTTAAACTCGTCTGAAATAGTGACTTGCTCCCCGCCGAAGACGGCTGCTGGCACTCGTAAGACCTGCAGTGTCACAAGCTGTGATGCCCGTATATCTCGTTGGCTCCGGTACTGTCGCATCGAACTATTTTGGACCTGCAGATATGCAGCCGAGGGAACAGATTTCAAACGTGGGCTACTGTCGTTGGGAACGCAAGTATTTGTGTTTGCTGCATACAAATGAGCCCGCATTTAGTGCATGTAATGGGAGTTAAAACTTGAAGAGATGCTCTATCCATTGACATGTGTCCATTTTCTGTATATATTGTATTTCGTGCAGTCGTCTTCTGGCTCCCCGTGTGAAAACTACTCAAAATAAGTTCTGTACCACAAGTGTATCTGCAAATACGTTTGTGTTTGAGTTCAAGAGGGTCAGGTACCAACATAAAGATAACTTTTTCGAAAGTACACGTTTTTGAAATCTGTGGAATCAAAATCTGGTGCTAGGTGACATCCCACTCCATGCCTGAATGCTGACCACATGGTGGCAGACACAGCCCTGCTCAAAACTCTCCCACTTGTGGACAGCATCCATTTGAGGTCATCGAATATTTGAAGAGGGTCCCTGCAACGTTACCCTGCAAGTTTCAAGTGGATCTAAGCACGATACTTCCGTCTCATGTTTTTAGGTACCGTAGGCGATTCCATTCATTGATACGTGGAACTTGGTTGAAGGCGTTAAAGAGTGGGTGCGGTGCGATTGTGCGTTATCAGCTATGAAGAAAAGTCCATCACTGAAATGCTGCCTCTAGGGATGGAGAATAAGTTGGTGGACCGTGACCGAACGCGCGAAGGCTTAAGTTGCTTCGATGGCGATGAAAAGTACCCTACATCCGTATATGGTACAGACCCAAAACATGACTGACCCACCTCCCTGTGGGAACTCTATAGGACTACATGCCTGGGAAAAGGACTCGTGCCGTGCTGCCTCCAAACAGTTCTACGTACACTCCTGGAAATTGAAATAAGAACACCGTGAATTCATTGTCCCAGGAAGGGGAAACTTTATTGACACATCCCTGGGGTCAGATACATCACATGATCACACTGACAGAACCACAGGCACATAGACACAGGCAACAGAGCATGCACAATGTCGGCACTAGTACAGTGTATATCCACCTTTCGCAGCAATGCAGGCTGCTATTCTCCCATGGAGACGATCCTAGAGATGCTGGATGTAGTCCTGTGGAACGGCTTGCCATGCCATTTCCACCTGGCGCCTCAGTTGGACCAGCGTTCGTGCTGGACGTGCAGACCGCGTGAGACGACGCTTCATCCAGTCCCAAACATGCTCAATGGGGGACAGATCCGGAGATCTTGCTGGCCAGGGTAGTTGACTTACACCTTCTAGAGCACGTTGGGTGGCACGGGATACATGCGGACGTGGATTGTCCTGTTGGAACAGCAAGTTCCCTTGCCGGTCTAGGAATGGTAGAACGATGGGTTCGATGACGGTTTGGATGTACCGTGCACTATTCAGTGTCCCCTCGACGATCACCAGTGGTGTACGGCCAGTGTAGGAGATCGCTCCCCACACCATGATGCCGGGTGTTGGCCCTGTGTGCCTCGGTCGTATGCAGTCCTGATTGTGGCGCTCACCTGCATGGCGCCAAACACGCATACGACCATCATTGGCACCAAGGCAGAAGCGACTCTCATCGCTGAAGACGACACGTCTCCATTCGTCCCTCCATTCACGCCTGTCGCGACACCACTGGAGGCGGGCTGCACGATGTTGGGGCGTGAGCGGAAGACGGCCTAACGGTGTGTGGGACCGTAGCCCAGCTTCATGGAGACGGTTGCGAATGGTCCTCGCCGATACCCCAGGAGCAACAGTGTCCCTAATTTGCTGGGAAGTGGCGGTGCGGTCCCCTACGGCACTGCGTAGGATCCTACGGTCTTGGCGTGCATCCGTGCGTCGCTGCGGTCCGGTCCCAGGTCGACGGGCACGTGCACCTTCCGCCGACCACTGGCGACAACATCGATGTACTGTGGAGACCTCACGCCCCACGTGTTGAGCAATTCGGCGGTACGTCCACCCGGCCTCCCGCATGCCCACTATACGCCCTCGCTCAAAGTCCGTCAACTGCACATACGGTTCACGTCCACGCTGTCGCGGCATGCTACCAGTGTTAAAGACTGCGATGGAGCTCCGTACGCCACGGCAAACTGGCTGACACTGACGGCGGCGGTGCACAAATGCTGCGCAGCTAGCGCCATTCGACGGCCAACACCGCGGTTCCTGGTGTGTCCGCTGTGCCGTGCGTGTGATCATTGCTTGTACAGCCGTCTCGCAGTGTCCGGAGCAAGTATGGTGAGTCTGACACACCGGTGTCAATGTGTTCTTTTTTCCATTTCCAGGAGTGTATATCAGCAGGCGCCAGACAGAGCCTGGATCGCCTCGGATCGCTGTTCCACTCAGTATTTAGGTATTACTTTGCGCACCGTGTTCCTGGGGGAAGGGGGAAAAGATCCTTACTCCTACAACTACAGGACCAATTGATCGTGTGGAGACGATTCGTTCTGTCAGACTCTACACAGTCTTCTCAATTGACTCGAAACAGGTAGCGCGCGGTCTAGGATCACCTGTGATCCATAATTTGTAAATATCGGACGTCTATTACAAGTCAGGTCGTTATTTTTTTTTGTCTCGTGTTTCTGGTTGAATGTTCTAATGGCGGCGCTATGTTGTACACCAATTCGGCGTGCAACATACAGTGCTTCCCTTCTTGCTGCAAAGTAACAATGCGGGAATGACCCTTCGAGACATATTGACTTAACAATCTGCGCAAGCCATTTTGTCCAGTTAACAGGGGAATGCGTATTGCATGATTGGCTGGGAGTCTCTCAAGAGGTGCTTGATGTGCCCTCGTTAGAAATGCCATCGCTAGAGAATGTATCAGAATTTCGTTTGCTAGGCAACTGTGGAACAGTGCCCACTCAGCCTCACGGAGCTAAATCAGAAACTGCTTCTGAAAATGGAACTGACCTGCACCTCGCCGAAGAGGGGAATACCAATAAAATACACAAACAAATAACACACACCGATGTAAGAAACACACAGATATTGAAAATGCGGTCGCTGACAATATAGGGTGATTCAAAAAGAATACCACAACTTTAGGAATTTAAAACTCTGCAACGACAAAAGGCAGAGCTAAGCACTATCTGTCGGCGAATTAAGGGAGCTATAAAGTTTCATTTAGTTGTACATTTGTTCGCTTGAGGCGCTGTTGACTAGGCGTCAGCGTCAGTTGATGCTAAGATGGCGACCGCTCAACAAAAAGCTTTTTGTGTTATTGAGTACGGCAGAAGTGAATCGACGACAGTTGTTCAGCGTGCATTTCGAACGACGTATGGTGTTAAACCTCCTGATAGGTGTTGTATTAAACGTTGGTATAAACAGTCAACTACCCGAGGCGATGGATCGGCCGCCAGGCAGCCCGTGACAGAGCACTTCATCACTGGCCTCCAAGAAGCCCTGATCTTACCCCCTGCGATTTTTTCTTATGGGGGTATGTTAAGGATATGGTGTTTCGGCCACCTCTCCCAGCCACCATTGATGATTTGAAACGAGAAATAACAGCAGCTATCCAAACTGTTACGCCTGATATGCTACAGAGAGTGTGGAACTAGTTGGAGTATCGGGTTGATATTGCTCGAGTGTCTGGAGGGGGCCATATTGAATAACTCTGAACTTGTTTTGGAGTGAAAAAAACCTTTTTAAATACTCTTTGTAATGATTTATAACAGAAGGTTATATTATGTTTCTTTCATTAAATACACATTTTTAAAGTTGTGGTATTCTTTTTGAATCACCCTGTATTTTAGGTAAATAAGAATTATTAGTTGCATAGCCGGTTCTGGATAAAATAAAATGTTTAGAAAGTTAGTTTTTTGTGCACTCAAGGCAGTGCTCATGCGTCTTTCACTTAAGAGAAAAAAGAAAATGGGAACATGCTTATAGCTTGTGAAGCAATTAGTAATGATTTTTATGTTGATTAAACCGCTATACAGAAAAGGTGGTCACGCATGTTTCGATAACAGCAGGTGTATCGTGCCGTAACGAATGCTTGCTGAGGGAACCGCCCTCGTAATTGGAGGCGCGCAGGGTGGTGTGTTATTACAGCCGCGCGATCTGCATGCAGCACAACTCTGTGGAGCGGTTTACAGTCGAGACGGGGTCTCGTGACCGAGATACCCATGAGATGTGATTCAAGTCATTTCGGTAAATTTAATACCCGTACATTAACAGATATTGTCTCACTGTTTCACATCGTGAAGTTTATTTCTGTGTGGTAATTAGAACCGTCTGTGCAAAATACTTTTCCACAGGTAAATAACAGGTGATTACCAGAAATCATTTAATTTTTCCAACTAAGTATCAAAATATCGAAGACTGTGCAACTAATTCAGCATTTTATAAAACATTAGTGAAAGTTATTAACGCAGGTGCCTAAATGTTGACGGCAGAGTCCTTCAAGTCCTTTTTTTTCAGGGATGCGTGAAATATAGCATATCCTTTCATCTCAGGGAATTCATATCGTCTACTACACCCACGTATCGTAAATACTCACAGCACTGGCAGTCCTGGCCCGAAGTCTGGTTGTAGTGCAACTGCACCGAAGACGCAGGCCGATTCGGTGGGATCTGCAAAAAATAGTAACAGGTCATCACTGGTATCTATCTGATACCTTACACACCACATTCTCATGCAGTGAAGGCTTTCACGACCGGATGTTTCAGCTGCCGAGAATTCTTCCGGGTTGTATGGCCGTGGTCCACGGAACTCATCTGTCCCTGACGTTTCGTCCAAAGCTACGTTGGACATTTTCGGAGGTGTTCCTGGTTGTGCTGAGTCTTGCTGACAGTCGGCAAGACTCATCACAACCGCGAACACGTCCGAAGGTGTCCAACGTAGCTTTGGATGATACGTCAGGGACAGAAGAGTTCCACGGAGCACGGCCATACAACCCGGAAGAATTCTCGGCAACTGACACCACATTCTAATTTTATCTACATTTTGTGCTATCGTAAGGGTTTCTATTGTTGTTTCTTGCCTTCTCGAGTAACTTTCTGAAAACAAATCGAAGTCTAGATTTGAGTATTTTTGAGATTTTAACATGTCTTTCTCAAGTGACAGTGCTTTGCATATGTGGAAAACACGAATTGGTTCAAATTTCATGAGAAATTGAGAGTCGCTTTATAACTTGCTGGATCATCCGTTTCTCTCAGTAGAGGAAGGCAAGGGAAAACTACTTCCGATAGGAGTCAATATTGTTTCCAAATATGATGTGTTTCGATAGCAATGTATAAAGTGCAACCTGAGTTCGGAGGCTAGGCGTAATTTCAGAATTTTTTTGAGACTTGTGTTTGTAGAAAAGTATGTAAGGGAATCCAAGTTCGCTTCAGGAGTATGTGGTGAAGTCGACTGCAATGTTATACTTAGTAAGACAAATCAAGGCTCCTCACAATAAAAACTTAATTATTCTCATACAAGTTAGTATCCTACACCCATAAGCCTTAAACTTCACATTTACATCTTTGTAATGAATAGTTATGTATATTATTCTATTAATATGCCATTTTCATGTCACTTGACCTCTTTGAGTAGAATGCCTACTTTGGTGCCTTTGTGACAAATGTAGAATGATAATTCAACGAATAAGGAATTTAGTGATAAGTACAATACGATATATGAGAGATGTGCTATAGCTTTCGGATTGTATCGGTACCAAAACTAGGGATGCGTCTATAATTTCATCTGCTCCTGTTTGTTATTTACCAAACACTTAAAAGAGAAGTACGCAAGGTAAATATGCCGAATATTTTTACTGTGTGCGTACGTGTTACCGCTGAACCGAAATGACTCTAGCAATAACAAGCATTGGTAAGTTGTGTCGCTCAGTGATCCTAACACCGCAATTAGCATCCTTGTGCCGACTGGTGTACGAGGTAACGTTACTGGGCCTTCGAAAAGTCTCTAACTTGGACAATATATTACAAATTTCTTATATAAGGTCCGTGAGTAGCCTACTTGCCTTAAGCACAACGTGCATGAAATTTTGAAGCTCATGGTGTTTGTAGGCTGTTTCGATAGGATCCCATATATTTCCTTAGGTAGGAAATGAAACAGTCCTGTGGATTATGGAGTATCGGAAATATTTTCGTAAGTACTGAACAAACTATTGAATCTTGAGCTCGAAATAAAGAGAGCAAGCGAACTGGCGTAGTGGGAAAACACGGGACTGGCGTTCCAAAGGATGACGGTTCGAATCCATGTTTGGTCATTTGGTCAAATGAAATTATTTCCACCATTGGATTTTAAGTTTTTATCACCTTTCTGTTCCTAGATCGCGATTTCAGCTGTAGATCCATTTACAAGTGTGGGAAAGGGGAATGTCAGTAAATATCCGACTTTTCTCAATGATATACCATCGTTGAAATATTACAGTGCATAATAGTTCGATGACGTTATGTCGTACGGACTTGTCTGACATTTGCTGGCATTTTTCACCTTTGCACCTCAAAATGGCTCTACAGATGTAATCACAACAGTGAAATCAAAAAATAATAAAAACGTACAGACAAGTAGTGGCGATGATTTCATTGAAAAGTGTATTATGAGTGCAGTCCACAACTAAGTAAAAGTCATAATTTTGATTCAAGTTTTTCCTGATTTTCCTAAGTCACTTAAAGAAAATGCCAGAATGATTCTTTTGAAAGGTCATGACTGATTTGCTTCTGCATCCTTCTCCAATCCGAACTTGTGATCTGTCTTCAATGACCCTATTGCTATTGGGATATTAAACTGTATTCTTCTTTCCATCTTCAAAGTAAACAAATGTAGGTGCTATATATCCAACATCTACAGAATATGTTACTCGTTTGCATGGTAGAAACATGTGTTATGGTACCCAAGTGAGTGTCAGATTGCCAATAAGAGGATTCTAGATACAATACCTGGACCTGTCTAAAATTGGATCTTTCTCTTATAGCTTTTTTTCACCTCAGGCACTGATATTCTGCTGTGAAAGATGTCAAGCTGGATGGTTGTTTGGACCCCACCTTATATGTCCCCTCTATAATCACCTGGTAAGTCGGGTCAAGTGTCATACGAGGACATGAGCATCTATTCCAATAGGACCATGCCTAGTTAAGCTCTATGGTGTACAATCCCTCAGGAGAGAGCTTTAGTTTTGCTGGACATTATGTGCAGCCATCTGACTCTGATGGAGGAAAGGTAGAAGTGTTATACTGAAGCAGAAATGGAGTTCCAGTGAGATCTAATCAGGGTATTACTGAAGTAGGTAAATACTGTAAGACTGCTTTCTGCAGAAGAGCTCGTCAGTCAGAACAGTTTTTTCACTAGGAACCAGCGTCTTGTTCAGTGCCCCCGCCCACTGGACTCACCTGAGCAGAGTGTGCAGCTGCCGCGAGGACGATGGCGGCCAGACACAACGGCGCTACGCTCGTCATCATGGTGCTGCTGGTGTTGCTGGCGCTGGTGCTGGGACGTTGTTGACAGCTGGCGGAGGGCCGGCGCTTCATTTATACGACTCCCACCAGCCAGAGGGTGCCGCGCGCCCTTGGCGGCATTGTCGCCGCAGCGCGGGAAACACGCGGTCCGCGCCGTGGTGTGGCGCGCGGTGCATCTGTGTCAGGAGTAGGTCACGGGCATGCAGGCGGCGCGCCGCCGCGTGGCTTTGGGCTCGCCTGTACGGCCGCTAGCAGAGCGAGGGACAGCCCTTGTTCTTCCACCTGGCGGCCCGGGCACCGCCGTTGACGCCGAAATCTGGCCGTGTAAGGCACAAAGACAGCCTCACCATTCCGAAGTCATAGATGTGTGGGCGAATACATTATCATCATCATCATCATCATCATCATCATCATTTAAGACTGATTATGCCTTTCAGCGTTCAGTCTGGAGCATAGCCCCCCTTATACAGTTCCTCCATGATCCCCTATTCAGTGCTAACATTGGTGCCTCTTCTGATGTTAAACCTGTTACTTCAAAATCATTCTTAACCGAATCCAGGTACCTTCTCCTCGGTCTGCCCCGACTCCTCCTACCCTCTACTGCTGAATCCATGAGTCTCTTGGGTAACCTTGCTTCTCCCATGCGTGTAACATGACGCCACCATCTAAGCCTGTTCGCCCTGACTGCTGCATCTATAGAGTTCATTCCCAGTTTTTCTTTGATTTCCTCATTGTGGACACCCTCCTGCCATTGTTCCCATCTACTAGTACCTGCAATCATCCTAGCTACTTTCATATCCGTAACCTCAACCTTGTTGATAAGGTAACCTGAATCTACCCAGCTTTCGCTCCCATACAACAAAGTTGGTCGAAAGATTGAACGGTGCACAGATAACTTAGTCTTGGTACTGACTTCCTTCTTGCAGAAGAGAGTAGATCGTAGCTGAGCGCTCACTGCATTAGCTTTGCTGCACCTCGCTTCCAGTTCTTTCACTATGTTGCCATCCTGTGAGAATATGCATCCTAAGTACTTGAAACCGTCCACCTGTTCTAACTTTGTTCCTCCTATTTGGCACTCAATCCGTTTATATTTCTTTCCCACTGACATTACTTTCGTTTTGGAGATGCTAATCTTCATACCATAGTCCTTACATTTCTGATCTAGCTCTGAAATATTACTTTGCAAACTTTCAATCAAATCTGCCATCACAACTAAGTCATCCGCATATGCAAGACTGCTTATTTTGTGTTCACATATCTTAATCTCACCCAGCCAGTCTATTGTTTTCAACATATGATCCATAAATAAGATGAACAACAGTGGAGACAGGTTGCAGCCCTGTCTTACCCCTGAAATTACTCTGAACCATGAACTCAATTTACCGTCAACTCTAACTGCTGCCTGACTATCCATGCAAAGACCTTTAATTGCTTGCAAAAGTTTGCCTCCTATTCCATAATCTTGTAGAACAGACAATAACTTCCTCCTAGGAACCCGGTCATATGCCTCTTCTAGATCTATAAACCATAGATACGACTTGGCGAATACATTACCTGATAAAAAATATCCGAACAGCGGTTATTGGACATTAATGTGGGTCGTCCTCATGACGACTTGAGCTCGGCTCTGGACACTTGTGTAAATCATGGAATACTTCTAGGTAAGCTCAAGTACTGTAGTATGAATGGGACAGTGCTCAAATGGTTTAAATCGTACCTAACTGGAAGAGTGCAGAAAATTGAAATAAGCAGTTCACATAATATGCAAAAACCGTGATTTCTCAAACTGGGGAACAATCAAGAATGGGGTGCCACAAGGTTCGGTCTTGGGTCCTCCGCTCTTCTTAATATATATTAATGACTTGCCATTCTATATTCACGAAGATGCAAAGCTGGTACTTTTTGCCGATGATACAAGTATAGCTGTCACACCCGACTGACAAGAATTAACTGGTGAAATTGTAAACGATGGTTTTCAGAAAATCATTAAGTGGTTCTCTGCAAATGAGCTCTCATTAAACTTTGACAAAACACAGTATATACAGTTCCACACGGTAAATGGAATGACACCATTGATAAATATAGACTTCGATCAGAAATCGGCAGCTAAGGTAGAATATTCAAAATTTCTAGGTGTATGCATTGATGAGGCGTTGAACTGGAAAAAACACACTGAGGAGCTGCTGAAACGTTTGAGTTCAGCTACTTATGCTATTAGGGTCATTGCATATTTTGGCGATATACAGCTCAGTAAATTAGCTTACCACGCCTATTTTCATTCTCTGCTTTCGTATGGCATCATATTCTGGGGTAACTCATTATTGAGTAAAAGAGTGTTCATTGCACAAACGCGTGTAATCAGAATAATTGCTGGAGCTCATCCAAGATCATCCTGCAGACACTTATTTAAAGAACTAGAGATCGTCACTGGAGCCTCACAACATATATATTCACTTATGAAATTTGTTATTAACAATCCGAACGAATTCAAAAGTAATAGCAGTGTACATGGCTACAACACTAGGAGAAAGGATGATCTTCACTACCCAAGGTTAAATCTAACTTTGGCTCAGAAGGGGATAAATTATGCTGCCACGAAAGTCTTTGGTCACTTACCTAATAGCATCAAAAGTCTGACAGATCTCCTCTACTCATTAGATGAATTCTTAGATATAATAAGTGGGTAATTTCCCCAACCCCCACAAAAAAAATTAAAAATATCAAGTGTCATGTAATATTTTGTGTGATGTAATATCTAGTATAGACACCTTTTATTAGCCTGACACGTTCCACATCATTACGAAGTGTCGTATTCATGATCTATGGAACAAGTACTAATCTAATCTACTTTCAATAAAGTGTCTGAATGTCTATGGACGATTGTCTGCCCATACTTCCTCAAGAACTTAAACCGGAGAAGGTCGTGATGGATGCAGGGATCTATGGTGAGTTAGACGTTCTAACTCGTCCCGAAAGTATTCCAATGGGTTCATATTGTGACTTGGTAGACCAGTCCATGACAAGAACGTTATTCTCCATAAACCATAGCCCCACAGAATATCGCTTATGGTAGAACGCATTGTCATGCTGATACAAACCATCTTCGTCTTAGAACTATTTTTCTAGTGTATGTAGTCCACAATACGGTGCGCATTTAGCGTCTTCTTACGCGCAATGAGGCGACCACACCCTTAACACTGAAAACGCTCCCATATAATAACACCACCGCCTCCATAAATTACTGCTGGGGATAGCAGGTACAATTCTCCAGGCGCTCACCACACCCAAACCTGTTCATCAGATTGCCACATGTTACAGCATGATTCATCACTCCGAATCACTTGTTTGCAGTCATCCATTGTCCTGGGACATAGCTCTTTTTTTTTTGAGTCATCAGTCTTCTAGGCCGGCCGCTGCGGCCGAGCGGTTCTAGGCGCATCAGTCCGCAACCGCGCTGGTGCTACAGTCGCAGGTTCGAATACCGCCTCGGGCATGGATGTGTGTGATGTCCTTAGGTTGGTTAGGTTTAAGTAGTTATAAGTCTAGGGGACTGATGACCTCAGATGTTAAGTCCCATAGTGCTTAGAGCCATCAGTCTTCTGACTGTTTTAATGCGGTCCGCCATGAATTTCTCTCCTGTGCCAACATATTCGTCTCAGAGTAGCACTTGAAACCTACGTCCTCAATTGTTTGCTGGATGCATTCCAGTCTGTCTTCCTTTACAGTTTTTACCCTCTACAGTTCCCTCTAGTACCTTGGAAGTCAGTCCCTGATGTCGTACAGATATCCTATCATCCTGTCCCTAACCCTTGTCAGTGTTTTCCACATATCCTTTCCTCTCCGATTATGCACAGAACCTCCTCATTCCTTAGCTTATCAGTCCACCTAATTTTCAGCATTCGTCTGCAGCACATCTCATATGCTTTGATTCTCTTTTGTTCCAGTTTACCCATAGTCCATGTTTCACTACTATACAATGCTGTGCTCCAAACGTATATTCTCAGAAATTTCTTCCTCAAATTAAGGCCTATGTCTGAGTAGACTTCTCTTGGCCAGGAATGCCCTTTTTGCCATTGCTAGTCTGCTTTTGATGTCCCCTTGCTGCGTACGACATTGATCTTCTGTTGCCTAGGCTGTAGAATTCCGTACATCTACTTCGAGATCATCAAAGCTGCTGTCAATTTTTCGCTGTTCTAATTTCTGCTGCTTCTCATTACTTTCACCTTTTTTCGATTTGCTCTCAGTCCATATTCTGTACTCTTTAGACTGTTCATCCCATTCAGCAGATCATGTAATTCTTCTTCACTTTCACTCAGGATAGCAACGTCGTCAGCGAATCGTATCATTGATATCCCCTCACCTTGAATTTTAATTCCACTCTTGAACCTTTTTTTTATTTCCATCATTGCTTCTTCGATTTACGCACTGAACAGTAGGGGTGAAACATTACACCCCTGTCTTACAGCCATTTTAATCCGAGCACTTCGTTCTTGTTCGTTCTCTCTTATTGTTCCCTCTCGGCTCTCGTTGATATTGTACTCGTATATTATTACCCTCTCTCCCTTATAGCTGACCGCTATTGTTCTCAGAACTGCGAACATCTTGCATCATATTACTTTGTCGAACGCTTTTCCCATGAACTTGTCTTGATTTTTCTTTAGTCTTGCTTCCGTTATCAACCACAACGTTAGAATTGTCTCTCTGGTACCTTCACCTTTCCCAGAGCCAAACTGATCGTCATCTCACAAACTCTCAATTTCCTTTTCCATTCTTCTGTGTATTATTTATGGCAGCAACTTGGATGCAAGAGCCGTTCAGTTGATTGTGCGATAATTCTCGCACTTGTCAGCTTTTGCAGTCTGTGGATTTGTGTGTATGATATTTTTCCGAAAGTCAGATGCTAAGTCGCTGGACTCATACATTGTACACACCAACGTGAATAGTCGTTTTGCTGCCACTTCCTTCCCCCCCACCCCCCACCCCCCAATGATTTTATAAATTCTGATGGAATGTTATCTATCTCTTCTGCCTTATTTGATCTTAAGTTCACCATTTATGAAATACGTGACTAATGAGGAGCTGCTAGACCATCGTACCTATTTCTTTTTAATTTACTAAGCACGGCTAATGTGCTATCTAGACTGCTGGAATTCACAAGACACTCCTTCCTCTGATTTCAAAGGATTTATTACAACTATCCTCCGCAGTGTTCGACGGTCGGTGACCGCCAGTACATGAGGTGTACCTGATCTTGTTTATCAGTGGTTACAATTCATAAAACAATCTATTGCCCTGGCCAATACATCCTTCGCTCACTGCATCACCTGTTGTTGTGTTGCAGCGAGACAAGCATGCACCCAGGAGCCAGCTACTGCGACTGATGAAATCCGGCACACAGTTACATCAGTAAGGAATAACATACCTCCATCTGACATCCAAGCTCAGGTAGACTCGATGCCCAGTCTGGTTAGAAATATTGTTGTTGGCAGCCGTGGTACCTCTGTACACTAAAATGATGCAAATGGCTCTGAGCACTATGGGACTGAGGTCATCAGTCCCCTGGACTTAGAACTACTTAAACCTAACTAACATAAGGACGGCACACACATCCATGCCCGAGGCAGAATTCGAACCTGCGACCGTAGCAGCAGCGCGGTTCCGGACTGAAGCGCCTAGAATCGCTCGGCCACAACGGGCGACTCTTGCACTAAGTTTAGCACCCTACATACCCTCAAGTTACGTAAAAATAAAAGGGAGTTCAGTAAGTAACGCAAAATATGTTTTTCTCTTTCAATTTGTTGTTGTTGTTGTGGTCTTCAGTCCTGAGACTGGTTTGATGCAGCTCTCCATGCTACTCTATCCTGTGCAAGCTTCTTCATCTCCCAGTACCTACTGCAACCTACATCCTTCCGAATCTGCTTAGTGTATTCATCTCTTGGTCTCCCCCTACGATTTTTACCCTCCACGCTGCCCTCCAATACTAAATTGGTGATCCCTTGATGCCTCAGAACATGTCCTACCAACCGATCCCTTCTTCTGGTCAAGTTGTGCCACAAACTTCTCTTCTCCCCAATCCTATTCAATACTTCCTCATTAGTTATGTGATCTACCCATCTAATCTTCAGCATTCTTCTGTAGCACCACATTTCAAAAGCTTCTATTCTCTTCTTGTCCAAACTATTTACCGTCCATGTTTCACTTCCATACATGGCTACACTCCATACAAATACTTTCAGAAATGACTTCCTGACACTTAAATCTATACTCGATGTTAACAAATTTCTCTTCTTCAGAAACACTTTCCTTGCCATTGCCAGTCTACATTTTATATCCTTTCTTCTTCGACCATCATCAGTTATTTTGCTCCCCAAATAGCAAAACTCCTTTACTACTTTAAGTGTCTCATTTCCTAATCTAATACCCTCAGCATCACCCGACTTAATTCGACTACATTCCATTATCCTCGTTTTGCTTTTGTTGATGTTCATTTTATATCCTCCCTTCAAGACACCATCCATTCCGTTCAACTGCTCTTCCAAGTCCTTTGCTGTCTCTGACAGAATTACAATGTCATCGGCGAACCTCAAAGTTTTTATTTCTTCTCCATGGATTTTAATACCTACTCCAAATTTTTCTTTTGTTTCCTTTACTGCTTGCTCAATATAGAGATTGAATAACATCGGGGAGAGGCTACAACCCTGTCTTACTCCCTTCCCAACCACTGCTTCCCTTTCATGTCCCTCAACTCTTATAACTGCCATCTGGTTTCTGTACAAACCAATTTATATTGCAAAAATACGGAATTTTCTGTGGGATATCGTGGAATATTTTCGCTACAACTCCTATAGTTTAGTGAAGTTCCGACAGGTGACGGAGCTATACGTAGCCTTTAAAATGGCGTCTACAACGGAGGTATGTTCCATGTAGAGAGCTGTCGTTCTTTTGGCGGAAAACCACAGCATCGCAGATATTCAAAGGCGCTTACAGAATGTCTACGGACACTTGGTACCCAACAAAAGCACGGAGAGTCGTTGAGGGAGCGCGTGTCATCATCGCAACAAGGTCGCGCATACCTGTCCAGCCTCCTGCACACCGGTCGGCCGCACACAGCTGTGATTCTTGGGGACACGCTCATTCAATATGACACCAAATTGCAGTGCCTGTAATGTTCCCAATTACGATGTAGTGTTTCTTTGGGCATGCATGTATCTATCCACCGACGCCGGGCAAGCGACTTTCACGTGATTGCGTCACCTGTACTGGAATATACATAACGGACGTACGAGTGCAGGACGTAGACGCTTGGTTAACGTCATATGTAAGTTTGGGTCTGGTCGCGCGTATTGTACGGATAGTCAAATGGTAAGGTAACCGCTCGCGATAAGAGGGAAATCCAGGTTCGAGTCCCTATCCGGCACAAATATTCACTGTCGTCGTTCCATTCTACAGCTGATGGATGTCCATATTCGTAATTGCGAATACATTGAACACTCATTCGAGGTGATCGATGGGTCACAATCAAACACCTCACTTCTCAACTGGACGTCTCCGTTGGTAGTGCTGAAACAATAGTTCACCAGTTGGGGTACTTAAAGGTGTGTGCCCAATGGGTTCCTCGTCACCTAACAGAAGAACATAGAGAGCAACGTAGGACCATCTGTTCGGAATTTCCAGCGCGTTGCGAGACTCATTGTGACAACTTTTTGCCGAACATCATCACGGGTGATGAAACATGGGTTCATCACTTCGAACCGGAAACAAAACGGCAATCCATGGCGTGGCGCCACACCACCTTTTCTACATCTGCATCTACATCCATACTACGCAAGCCACCCGACGATGCGTGGCGGAGGGTACCTTGAGTACCTCTATCGGTTCTCCCTTCTATTTCAGTCTCGTATTTTTCGTGGAAAGAAGGATTGTCGGTATGCCTCTGTGTGGGCTCTAATCTCTCTGATTTTATCCTCATGGTCTCTTCGCGAGATATACGTAGGAGGGAGCAATATCCTGCTTGACTCGTCGGTGAAGGTATGTTCTCGAAACTTCAACAAAAGCCCGTACCGAGCTACTGAGCGTCTCTCCTGCAGAGTCTTCCACTGGAGTTTATCTGTCATCTCCGTAACGCTTTCGCGATTACTAAATGATCCTGTAACGAAGCGCGCTGCTCTCCGTTGGATCTTCTCTATCTCTTCTATCATCCCTATCTGGTACGGATCCCACACTGCTGAGCAGTATTCAAGCAGTGGGCGAACATGCGTACTGTAACCTACTTCCTTTGTTTTCGGATTGCATTTCCTTAGGATTCTTCCAGTGAATCTCAGTCTGACATCTGCTTTACCGACGATCAACTTTATATGATCATTCCATTTTAAATCACTCCTAATGCGTACTGCCAGATAATTTATGGAATTAACTGCTTTCAGTTGCTGACCTGCTATATTGTAGCTAAATGATAAGGGATCTTTCTTTCCATGTATTCGCAGCACATTACACTTGTCTACATTGAGATTCAATTGTCATTCCCTGCACCATGCGTCAATTCGCTGCAGATCCTCCTGCATTTCAGTACAATTTTCCATTGTTACAACCTCTCGATAACCACAGCATCATCCGCAAAAAGCCTCAGTGAACTTCCGATGTCATCCACAAGGTCATTTATGTATATTGTGAATAGGAACGGTCCTACGACACTCCCCTGCGGCACACCTGAAATCACTCTTACTTCGTAAGACTTCTCTCCATTGAGAATGATATGCTGCGTTCTGTTATCTAAGAACTCTTCAATCCAATCACACAATTGGTCTGATAGTCCATATGCTCTTACTTTGTTCATTAAATGACTGTGGGGAACTGTATCGAACGCCTTGCTAAAGTCAAGAAACACGGCATCTACCTGGGAACCCGTGTCTATGGCCATCTGAGGAAAAAGTTCCAAGCTGCACCAATTGCCGTTAAAGTCACGGCGGCAGTCTTCTGGCACTATTAAGGGTTTATTCTGTTTCATGTCCTTCATAGTGCAACGATCAACTCGGAAGTGTACTATGCTACTTTTAGGACTTCAGCATGTTAATTGCCACAAAAATGCAAACGAAGTTTTGCTTTTCCATGAGACATAAGACTACAAGTCTGGGCACCCGAGAGGAATCCCAAAACTTCATTGGACTGTTCTTCCTTATCCACCCTACAGCCCGTATCTCGCACCTTCTGAATTCGAATGAAGGCTGCACTATGCGGGTAGCAGTACGTGGATGATGGGGAGGTTATTGATGCACCAAGACTTTGGTGTCGACGTCGACCAGTAGAATGGTACGTGCGGGCATATAGACCCTCCCTCTTAGCTGGTGTAAGGCGGTCGCATTGAACGGAGATAATGTTCAAAAATAGGGGTTTGTACTCAAAAGAGTGGGGAATAATATGGTGTATTGGAATCTTGAATAAAACTCAAGTGTTTTCAGAAAAAAAAATTGCGTTGTTTGTTGAATGCCCTCGTATAATCAGATGTACTTCCTATGATGCACACGCACAGTAAGTAAAATTCCGTTATTTTCCAACCTTCTTCCTACTACAATTTAAATAGCCAACAGTGTACTAACTAGATGAAGAGATAGGGCTATAGGACTTGAGTTAATAAGCCAGGGGGTGTCTTCAGTGATACTAGAGCCGAGGGCAAAAATTGGGTGGACAGATAAGAGACTGGAATATATACAGCAAATATATTTGCTGCTCTGAGGTGAAGAGATCACCACAGAATACGGAATCCTGGCGGCTCACATTAAACCAGTGAGACGATTAACGCCACAAAAAATATGTTCATGAAGTGTAGATCACTGTTTCGCCGATTTGATTTGCGAACGTTATTTTTGTTGTGGTATAATTCTGTGTAGCTATCAGGTTTGCGGGAGTGCCTTTCCCCACTGTTATGTGTAATTTGAACTCCAAAAGTGTTCTCCCGTGTGTGTGTGAGAGAGGAAGTACTCGTAACACCTTCGTAAACCTTTGCATTTGCATTACGATCTCCAAGCATTTTAAGTGAGAGTGGTCACACTGTAACATTTCCATCTGCAAACTTCACTACAGGCCACCTCTGAGTCGGAAAATGTTATTTAACAAGCAGTCTCTAAACCCACCGGCGTCCATAAGAACATAACATTAAATACATGACCAAAAAGAAGTCAAATATCGGTCATTAATTCTACGTTGGCCTTTACGTACATAACTAATACTTCATCTAGACTTTTTAGGATGACATGAGATCTATGAGTTACATAGGGTTTAATGACGACGACAAGATTACTAGGTACGAAGCACAAATTCGGATTTGGAAGAATGGGTAAGAAAATCAGCAATGTCATTTTGAAAGCAACCATCTCTACGTTTGTGTTAGGTGCCTTAGGGGTAGCTCGAAAAGCTTAAATCTAGATGGTAGGATGGGGATTTGAGCCATCATCTTTATGAATGCCTTACCACTTTGTCAAATCGCAAGGTGGGTTATCTGACATGGAAGTTAACGTGAGACATGCGTAAGAAAGGTTCATGTCTCACTGGGTTGCCAATATCTCAGGCCGACGTTTTCTAACTCTCAGGCATCCAAATATCTTCTAGGCTACGAACGGTCATTCACATTTGTTTCCACCTTAGACACCGAATGTTTAACTTCCATTATGTTACATAAAAGCTCGTTTTTCCAGCTAATAAGTGAGTTGGATAAAAATGCACTGTCATTACCTATTAGGATTGTTGAGCTGCCATTTTTATTGGTGATAATGATGACACTTGATATCTTAATGAAAATTTGTAACCCTGAGATTTCTTAGTTGAATGAAAAGCTCAGTTATCCTAATTACTTTTTACAAGTATCGTTTAGCATTATTATACCATTATATGGCTCTTACAGGACATTATTTTCATATATACATTTTGCTGCATTGACATGTTTTGTTAGTGTTTTCCTTTGCTGCACTCATGGAATACTGTTTGCTGACAGTAACTATATGGTGCCAACATTGAATTTAGTCTTGTTAACTAGTGTTCCCGCTGACTTCTCGAAGGATTGTATTTTAGATCTTTGTATGTTTTTACTCTTTGATATCAGAATCTTTGGTCTTCTGCAGTTACATATGCCTAAGATGGCAGTCGCGTGTTAACTGTAAGCAGTGCACGTGCAAAATACTTAAGCTTTTCAAGACATTGCCAAAATGCGGTTATGTTGCATTCCATTTTTGTCATTGCGACATTTGGTATCCGAAAGTGTCTTCTGTGAGCAATATGCATTATTTTTAAACCAAGAGATGCTACAATATTATAGGTGCTGTGTATGATGTTGATGTTCAGAGGTACAACCCTTATAAATCGATTTTTTTCGTCTGTGTATGTTACATATGGATTTTTTTCTATTTGTTGAGTCTTCCAGTTGATAATGGTTGCATAACCGAAACCAGTCAAGAGTAAATATAATATTCACAGCAGATGGCAAATAAAAATGCTTTTGTGTAGTAGCAAATACTGACACGGGAAGAAGTATACGAGACAAAAGGGGAGAGGGGGAAGCGTTAAACGATAAATCGCTTGTGTAGAGAAATATTCTCGAACCGACCCTAGTGGTTTGGTAAGTATCTGAGATTGCTTAGCGACTGTCTTCAGCACTACCAAAAAGCCCAATGTCGCATTTCCTTCATTGGCAACTTCAGTTTTTCTCAAACCAAACTGTAATTCGCTTGCTATTATTAAATTTGCAAATATGTACCCTCAAACTGGTCCTTCCGAAGTTTTAATGTTCATATTTTAGGTCTTTCTTCAGAATAAGATAGTAACTTTTTCCAGGAATTATCTATTTGTAAATTTTTGTGTTTTCTTTTTCAGTTACTAAATCATATAATAAATTCAGAAACTTTGAAAGCATATCACCAAGGTCTCATGACTTCGGCGATTTATGTGAGTGTAATACGCAACCAGTAACTTATTTGAATTTTGTTACGATTTATTTTCTGTACCAGCTTTAATGCCATTATTGGTTGATCATCAGATGAGGTGTCACAGGAACATTATTTTCTGGACCATACGAGTATGTAACTAGACACTTTGGTCATGGTGATTGCACTGCATCTTTGTACCCACGACAAATAAATCATCGTAATGTACATTTTGTAAGTTACGCACGCACACACACACACACACACACACACATACATACCTACATCGGCATCATAGTCCGCAGGCAACCTAACGGTTTGTGGGGGGAAAGGTGCTTCTGCTACCACTGATTCCCCCCTCCCTGTTCCATTCTTGAATTAAGCGTGAGAAGAATAATTATAGGTAAGCCGCTGTATTAGTTCTCATTTATCTAATTGCCTCGTTGTGATTTTTTCGAGGAATGTAAGTGGATGGAAGTAAAACGTTGTCCGGCTCTTGTCGGAAAGTGCTCTCTAGAAATTTCAGTAGTCAACTACTCCGTGATGCCCAATGCCTCTCTTGTAACGTTTGCCACTGGAGTTGGTTGAGCTTCTCTGTAAAACTCTCACGCCGACTGAATGACCCTGTGACGAAATGCGTCGCTCCTCGTTGGATGTTCTCTATCTCTTCTATCAGTCCTATATAGTAAGGATACCAGATTGATGAACAGTACTCAAAAGCCGGCCGAACAAATGCTTTGTAAGCAACTTCCTTTGTGGATGAGTTACATTTCCTTAAGATTCTTCCTATGAATCTGAGTCTGGCATGTCCTTTACCTACTATTAGCTTTATGTGCTCATTCCACTTAAGGTCGCTCTAGATAGTTACTCCTAGATATTAAGGTCGCTCTAGATAGTTACTCCTAGATATTTTACGGTAAATACCGTTTCCAGCAATTTTTTCATCAGTAGCGTAGCTGTAAAATAGTAGATTTCTTTTCCTACGTACACGCAAAAGCTCTCTTTTTGCGAAATCCATGTTGATTTTTATAAGGGAGATTTTCGTTCTCCAAAAATGCCATAATTCTTGAGCTTAAAATATGTCCCGCAATATATTGCTGCACTTGGCTTCATAGTATTCAACTGCACTTAGTTTCACAATCAGAGATGGAGTTCGCCATACCTAATGGATATGTTGAATCTTACGCCTTGTTTGAGCTTAAATATATCAGTTGTCTGCCCAACTCATACTGAATTGCTCCGTCTTTTGAACTTCTCAAAATTGATTTGCAACACCCCCTTGACTTTCTGACTTTGTGTTCCTTAACATGTGTGAGCAAGGCTTACCAAAATGGAAAATATTTCTAGTATCCCTGTCCGAAGTTCCATCATTTGTCAGAAATGAAATTGAATGACTGCATGTTTGTGGTACCTGAAGTTGAAATTGGAAACCCAATCCATAAAACTGTTTTGACCACAGAAAATCGCTACGTACTTGCGGCGGTATAACAGAGGTATAAATAAACGTATGTTACTTGGAGTCTGTTAGAGTGCAGTGTGTCTCCAATCTTAACCAGAACACTGTGCATTGTATATATCATTCAGTTTGCCAGCATGCTTCAAAAACTCATTTCAAGTTTAGACAGCTCTCGTTGTCCCATTACGGCAAGAAGGAGTGTCAGCACGGAAAAACGGATCTATTCACTTATAACCAGCACGGATCCAGAAAATATAGGTCTTGTGAAGCACAACTGGATGGCTATCAACACGAAAAATTAGTTGTATCGACGTGGAATCTAAAGTGATTTCCTATTTCTCGATCTCTTGGATCCGTTCATCACTATTCCTCATTAGTGGCCAATAATCAAATAATTGGTCTACGAAGCATCGTATGTGCTATGTTACGAGATTCATGTTTTCAGCAAGATCACATTTTGTAGTAATTCACAAAAAACCATCTAGTGAAACCCAAGTTATATCTCGAGTTCCCCACGGATGCGTTCTAGGCCCTCTGCTGTTCATAATATATGTAAACGAATAAAGAAAGAATCTAAGCAGGACTCTTAGACTCTTTGCAGATGATGCCGTCGTTTACAGTCTAGTACAGTCATCATAAGATCAAAACCAGTTACAAAATGATGTAGTCTGCATGCTGCGAAAAGTGGTAATTATAACAATAAAACATGAGGTACTCCACATGAATACCAAAAAAATATAGCATTACAATTAGGTTACACGATAAATCAAATTTAAATTTGTCGATTACTTACCTAGCGATTACAATAGCGAACAACTTAAAATGGCATCATTATACAGAAGACGCTGGTGCGAAGGCGAATCATAACGTGAATTTTATTGAGATTATACTTAAAATGCTTAAAAAATCTGCTAAAAATACTGCGTACATTTGCTTATCTGCCCTCTTTTGTGGTAGTGCTGTGCAGTTTGATAGCCTCACCAGATATGGTATGTAGAGGACATCCAAAAAGTTGAGAGAAAGACAGCTCTTTTTTTATTATCACGAAACAGAGGAGAATGTTCGTGGATATGATAATAGAGTTTGGTGGCAATCATTAAACTAAAGGCCTTTTCTTCGCAGCAAAGTATTTTCACGAAATTAGAAACACCAAAATTCTCCTCCGAATGCCATAATACTTTGTTGACTCCCATACACATGGAGAAACCACTGTCGTGATAAAATAAGAGCAGTCATAGCTGACACTGAAAGGTTAGGCGTTCGTTTTTACCACGTGCTATTCGAAAAGGAACGGTAGAGAAATGGTCTCAATGTGGATCTGTGAAACATCTATCAAAAACGTAATTGGTGAACTACAGTCATGTTGATGTAGACTTCGTGAGAAGGTTCAGTCGTCATCTTTAGAGGTAAAATAGGTGAAATTTAGAGTGCGTTGTCGTAGAAACGGCATCGAAAAATGAGACAGGCGTTAGTAGCAAGGTCTCTGTCAGCTTGTGTAGAACATGCCAAGAAGGATCAAAACATATTACAACGCAGGAGTGGAGCAACATGATATGAAATGGAACACAGCAGCGGATTTTGATTTCAGATGTCCACTTTCACCTAGAATTTGGTTATTGTTTTCAGGATGACCATTTTATTTTGTAGAAGAGTGTTTGCTGATTTCAAACTTCCTGGCAGATTAAAACTAATAATGGATCGGGACTCGAACCCAGGACCCTGCCATTCGTTGGCAATGTTCCTACCGATTGAACGGTACAGATACCAGAGTGGGTGAGAAATAATGGCGGATGTAGTACTCTGAAGAGGTTGGGGTTGGGTACGGGAGGGAGGAAGGGGGGGGGGGGTTAGTCGTGCCTGGATGGTGCAGTCAGCGGTTATTATTTTGTTTCTATTTTACAATGTAGTTATATAATTCAAGTGTCTTACTCTTTTTTATTCCATGCTCTAATTGACTGTAAGCTCACATACTTTTGACGATATGCTGATGGTGCAAAACTTTTACTGAACATTTTATTTCTTTCCCTCCTTTTCTAATGCCGCTAAACCTTCTTTCCCCTTCATGCTCATGGATTTTGCTTTTGGTTTCTTCAACCAATAAGTTGTTGTTTCGCTATCCGTGACGTTTTGTTAGTTCTTTAGTAAATCGAATTCTTCGCTCCACGGTCTCTGAGTCGTCGGTTGCAACACGATTCCGAGTACTTACAGCTTGTTCCTACATATTATGAGCATTCAGTTAAACTTATCAATGTGTTTCCGGTAGGTGAAGAGACCAATGCTGGCGTAAAAACATGCGTCCACGTACATCGCACTGAATGGTTGGAGGTCTGCGGGGTTGCTTGTCACTTGGCCTCTTTGTGACTGCGGCGTTCGCCTTCAGAAAAATTGACAGCAGTGGGTGTAGTGTTCCTCCACAGTAAGCTGCCCACAGCACATTCTTCCCATGTTTGTATGTTTATGCCAGTTGTCTTCGTGATGTGTTTTATTTTTCTTTGAAGCGTTTGAGAGGGGTTCCATGAGGTCTAATTCCAGAGCACAGTTCACCATTAAGAAGTATTGCCAAATTGAAGAGAGCTCCACGAAAACAAAATTTAATCTCCATGCCTTGGACGTTTGCAGATAATTCATACAGGATGGCAACCATTTTCAGAGCAAAGTGAGTTGGAGCCAGCACACAACCTTGTTTCAAACCTTGAGTGACTGGAAAGAAACTTGATGCGGCGTTACCGTGAAGAACCTGTCCAGAGATGCCATCATTTAGAGCTTGAACCAGACCCACACAGAGCTCAGAACATACAAAGGGTCTTAGTACCTCCCTCATGGCAGATCTAAGCATCGATTCATAGGCTTTTTCCAGGTCATAGAAACTAATATAGGGGGTTCCGTTGCTTTCTGCATTTTTCCTGGATTTTTCTAGTACAAAAGATCATTTCTGATGTGTCTCTGGAGGTTCCTAAACTGCATAGAGATTCTGGGAAAGTCTTCTCTGAAATAATCTGGGACCTATTTAACAAAATTCTTGCAAGAATTTTACCTGCAACTGACAACAGCAATATACCATGGTAGTGTCCACACACACCACGATCGCCTTTCTTGAAGATAGTGATGATGGTAGCATTGTTCCATCATCAGGTACATCTCGAGTTTCCCAAATTAGGAGGATCAGAGCAAAAAGTCTAGACTTCAAGAGTGTATCTCCATTTTGTATCGATTCTGGAGGAATGTTATCAGGACCAGGAGCCTTTCTTGGTCTTAACTGAATGAGTGCTTTGATAAAGTCTCTTTATGAAGGTTGAAGTGCCATCCATGGTTGTTATGATTGCTGAGGGACATTATATAGACAGTCCTCTGCAACATTGGAGACACGATTCAGAAGAACAGAGAAATGTTCCTTCCAAGCCTACAAGATTTTTTCATTCTCAGTTAAAGAGATGGAATTGTCAGTATCCTTAGTGTTCCTGATGAGGACCAAATTGGGCATCTATCTCTTTTATGCCTGCATAGAAATTTTGCCGGTCACGGGCATCAAAGAATCCTTTCAGTTCTTCGGCTATTTGTTGCCGCCAGTTATTCTCGATTTCCGTAATTTGTGCCTGACATTTCCCCCTAAGTTTCATGAAAAGTGACTCCTTCACATGGGAGGACAGATCTTGAAGAAAGCACATATGGGCTTCTCGTTTGGCATTGATCAAGCACATAACGTCCTTATTATTTTCATCTAACTAGGATTGTATTTTTTGTTCACAGAACCAATTATTATTTTAGCTGACTCACTAACGACCTTCTGAATTTTGATCCATTTATGATTTGCGCCATTAGTACTGACTGGATGGCTATTTCTGTCTGGGCAGGCTATGGACAAATCTTTTTGGTTTGTGACAGATTGAGGTCCTAAATCGACAGAAAAGGAGCTTATGATCTGTCTAGCAGTCATCGACATTGCTTGCGGTCCTGGTGACAAGAACACTCTTTTTATCACATTGCCTATTGATGATATAGTCAAGTGTGTGCAAGTGCTTTGAGCGAGGATGCATGCAGTGGTCTTGTAGCAATAACGCAGGTGGAACTGGGTGTTGGTAATAAAGAGTTCACGTTCAGCACAGGAATCAAAGAGCAGTAGACCATTAGCGTTGAAGTTGCCAAGTCCTTGTTTTCTCATCTCACTGCTCCATAGTCGAAGATCTTTATCAAATCTGGCACTGAAATCGCCAACTAATAAGAGCTTATCTCGAGGTGGTTCTTTCGTGATGGATCTACTCAGCAAGTTATAGAATTCGGAGGGATGTAGTTCTTTCACTGACAGCAGTTGGAGTTAGCTGGTAATCATTCATCAATGTGGTCTTTACAGCGAACCCTTATTGTGGACGCAGTGTTCTCTCTCATCCTTTCCCTCCTAGGAGATCGTGTAACATGAAACGAACTCTGTAAGTTTACCTTCGCTGTAAAATCTGGTTTCACTTAAGGCAGCAATATGAATGTTCATTCGACTAAGGTTTTCTTCTCTTGAGCCTCTTATTGTCTTTCAAATCAAGTAAGTTTCGAACATCCCAGGTTCCTATCATTAGAGTTGGTGATCTTCGCTTTTCGACTGCATGAGGAGTGACTTGCTGCGTGCGGCCTCCCAGCCAGCCAATTTTAAGCCCATATTTTCTAGGGCCTTCCCCAATCACGGTGGGCAGCGGCAATCCTAAAGAGGCGTGCCCAAACACAGGTGCAGAAGCGAATTCCTGAATAGTCATGGGGTCTCAGAAAAACGACCATGACAAACCTGCTGCCAATGTGCAGGTCTAACTACAAGCTCCCAGTTTCACCCGAAAACATGCATCCACTGTCCTTAACACATCGCTGTTGGACTTGAGTTGAAGGTGTGGCAGCAGGAAAAAGTACCACAAGCAGGATTTTGTTTAAGATAGATCTCAGCTTGCAAGGAAGTCATCCATACACTATGACGCCTGGACTGTACTCTGCAGCTCAGGTGAAATGAAATGTACAGGTTCTACTAGTGCAGCTGCAACGGACTGCCGCAGACTTGAAATGCCACTGAATTGCGCCTTTGCAGCCAGTCCATGTGCCATGGCCTCATCCGACTCTATGACCGTTGAGAACCGCCAAAATACAGGTTTGCTTCACCCAACAGTTCCTCCATCTTCGCTGTCGTTGATATCTACGCCTTATCCTGCAAGGAGACCTGATGAGGTACTATCACTCTGGCCAGGTGAATCAAGATTTTTGAACGAGGTGTTACGCTTTCCCCTCCTCCTTTCTCAACCGGGCTTGGGACCAGCTATGGCAGAGTTGTAGTCTTATCTGATATAGCCTCTGAGTATATCAGACGCAGATACAGGGTATCCCATGTATTGTGATGATAGCAGACAACTTTTGTACAGCAGAAAAATAAAAGATGTATCAAGCAAATATTGTTTACCTAACAGGATGGCATTAATCAGCATGGTTATCTTGTCTCTAACTTTGTTCGTTAAAAGATATAAACAGCAGTACATCTTTTTAAAATAACATCCTGTATCTTTTTGGAAGCCATTTTCTCTCCTCTAGAACTACTCAAGAACATATCACAGTATGCCATCCACATTATTATTAAAAATGTAACGCATAATTGACTTTGATTTCTGATACTACTATAAATTGCGATATCTGTTGCAACATAACATGTCAACTTCCTGGAGTTGACAGTAAACAAATTGAAATACAAGGAAAATTCACATGGGACACTCAATCAACAGTCTTCAGTTGAAGGTGAACAGTGGTTGGAATAATGTCTGTGGTGCATATTGTTTGTGTTTCCATCTTTTTTAATTTTACTGTCATCTCAAGCAAGTGGGCAAATCATGAGACTCAATAAACAGCCTAAGTCCTCGACTATTTGCAACATGTTTAATGCAATAGAAATATAAAGTGGGTCCTTGTTTGTTGCCTAAAAGCTTCTTCATAAAAAGAAAGTGTACCTCCTACTCATAGTTATTTGTTCTTCTAAATTAGAAACACTTTTTTTTCAACATCAGGAACTACAGTCATGCCGACTTCCAATTCCGCTTCTGACAGATGAAGAAATTTCCCTCAGAGATACATGAAACATTTTTCATCTTTGACAAACCTTACACAGACATAGTATTGAGTAAATATTGTATGAACTAAATATCTCCAAAGTTTACAATAAAAGAGAATATTAATTGTAAAATCTTAGGTTTTGTAGTTTTTTTTATCATTTTATAAACAAGAATAATTCACATTCACTGTGTAGAATTACAGTGATTGGCTTTTGAGACTGCTAAATTATACTTGGTTAAATATTGAGTGTTAGCTGCAAAAAAAGTTTGACAACATTGCTATTTTCATCCTATTAGAATTAGGCATATCACAAACTACAAACATACATAAACTGCACTTACTAAAAAAATTTTCATTGTTGTTGTTAACATAGTTAAGTAAAGTGGTGAACTATTAAGCTATTCTGTAATATTTGAATATTTATGGCCCAGAAAACAAATCAGAAGTATGATAGGCCTACAGTTCTGTAGCGAAATAGTCACAGACACACACACTTACTTGATGTAAGCTCAACAGAAATGAGTTTTAGTTAGATACTCAACATCAAATTGTAGGTAGCCGATCACCAAGAACATTTTCACAATTTGTATAATGTGAATGCATTCAGCTTACAGCCAAAAGACATACAATGAGGATAATCCATTGTATCTGTGATTGATGGATTTGGACTTGGAAACAATATTGACTCAAATACTTTATTAAGCTACATACATTATAACATAGTTTAAGAACAAAATCTGTATACAATACTGCAAACAGGGAGCCACTCACTATCATGTATTCCAGAGAACATGTCACTAAGACATCAGAACACTCTGTATTGCACTCAGAAATCATCAGTCTTTCTTCATCAATAACCTTAATCCACAGAAAAAACAAAATGTTTATTACCTATGGTTGGCAATGGTAACATATGTTTAATTCAGTTACCTGTTCATGTCATTTCTGAGCATAGTTGTGCTAGGACCTGCAGCAACAAGTGTGAACAAGATGGTGCCATGGCAGCAATTAGCTAGACCATGTAAGATAACAAATTAAATGACTTGGATTGAACAAAACAATTCAGAGAATATATATATATAATGGAAAAAAGAACACATTGACACCGGTGTGTCAGACCCACCATACTTGCTCCGGACACTGCGAGAGGGCTGTACAAGCAATGATCACACGCACGGCACAGCGGACACACCAGGAACCGCGGTGTTGGCCGTCGAATGGCGCTAGCTGCGCAGCATTTGTGCACCGCCGCCGTCAGTGTCAGCCAGTTTGCCGTGGCATACGGAGCTCCATCGCAGTCTTTAACACTGGTAGCATGCCGCGACGGCGTGGACGTGAACCGTATGTGCAGTTGACGGACTTTGAGCGAGGGCGTATAGTGGGCATGCGGGAGGCCGGGTGGACGTACTGCCCAATTGCTCAACACGTGGGGCGTGAGGTCTCCACAGTACATCGATGTTGTCGCCAGTGGTCGGCGGAAGGTGCACGTGCCCGTCGACCTGGGACCAGACCGCAGCGACGCACGGATGCACGCCAAGACCGTAGGATCCTACGCAGTGCCGTAGGGGACCGCACCGCCACTTCCCAGCAAATTAGGGACACTGTTGCTCCTGGGGTATCGGCGAGGACCATTCGCAACCGTCTCCATGAAGCTGGGCTACGGTCCCGCACACCGTTAGGCCGTCTTCCGCTCACGCCCCAACATCGTGCAGCCCGCCTCCGGTGGTGTCGCGACAGGCGTGAATGGAGTGACGAATGGAGACGTGTCGTCTTCAGCGATGAGAGTCGCTTCTGCCTTGGTGCCAATGATGGTCGTATGCGTGTTTGGCGCCGTGCAGGTGAGCGCCACAATCAGGACTGCATACGACCGAGGCACACAGGGCCAACACCCGGCATTATGGTGTGGGGAGCGATCTCCTACACTGGCCGTACACCACTGGTGATCGTCGAGGGGACACTGAATAGTGCACGGTACATCCAAACCGTCATCGAACCCATTGTTCTACCATTCCTAGACCGGCAAGGGAACTTGCTGTTCCAACAGGACAATGCACGTCCGCATGTATCCCGTGCCACCCAACGTGCTCTAGAAGGTGTAAGTCAACTACCCTGGCCAGCAAGATCTCCGGATCTGTCCCCCATTGAGCATGTTTGGGACTGGATGAAGCGTCGTCTCACGCGGTCTGCACGTCCAGCACGAACGCTGGTCCAACTGAGGCGCCAGGTGGAAATGGCAATGCAAGCCGTTCCACAGGACTACATCCAGCATCTCTACGATCGTCTCCATGGGAGAATAGCAGCCTGCATTGCTGCGAAAGGTGGATATACACTGTACTAGTGCCGACATTGTGCATGCTCTGTTGCCTGTGTCTATGTGCCTGTGGTTCTGTCAGTGTGATCATGTGATGTATCTGACCCCAGGAATGTGTCAATAAAGTTTCCCCTTCCTGGGACAATGAATTCACGGTGTTCTTATTTCAATTTCCAGGAGTGTATATATATATATATATATATATATATATATATATATATGTGTGTGTGTGTGTGTGTGTGTGTGTGTGTGTGTGTGTGTGTAGTCTCTAAGCAGTGCAGATGATTCACAAAGCCCACATGGGTTCTCAGTGTAGCTGACACAATATAACTTTTCTTGAACAGAGTAACAAAATTATAGCCACATATTCGCAATATATAACATCTAGCAAGACAATGAACGATTTATAATGCTGGACAGAATGGCAAGTTTGAATCTACAAAACGGTGTATTGAAAAGATGTTATTCAATCCTATAAACAGCTTCCATTTCACGAAAAGTAATCAAAATATGAACATTAGTTTCTCCATGTAGACAGGTACTATTGCAAGCACTATACCTGGAGTGAAACTTCCTGACATTAAAACTGTGTGCCAGACTGAGACTCGATCTCGGGGCCTTTGCCTTTCACAAGTAGGTGCTCTACCATCTGAGCTATCCAAGCACAACTCACGACCAGCCATCACAGTTTCAGTTCTGCCAGTACCTCGCCTCCTACCTTCCAAACTTCACAGAAGTTCTTCTGCAAACTTATCATAAAATATCAGCACACACTCTACTGCAGAGTGAAAATCTCGTTCTGGACTATACCTGGAGTGATTCCATGACAACTGTGCAAACATTTACAATCTACAACTGAAATAACCTGTCTGCCACCTATTAGACACCATTGCAAGTAACTGGAAAGCTCAACCCATAATTTTCACCTCAGCAAAAACTCCAAACCAGCTTGCAGCAACAGAAAGAAAGCAAAGAGGTGAATAGTACCATGCAATGTACTCCAAGGATAAACTAGTGACATAGGAAAAGCAAAAATACCTTGGGCAAAAGAATAAAATTGAAAATGAACAAGCAGCTTCGTTGTTTCAGACCTTGCAATCAAGGATTTGTTATGTGTGGTATTATTCTTTACTGTGACAGTAATTATGTGTCATAAATTGCATAGAATTTCTATAGTTTTATACTAATTTACAGCGAAATAAGCTCCTTTTAATATTTGGTCTTATGATTAAATAAATAAAGGTCTTTCTTTATAACAAATATAAGTTCCAAATTTTGTAATAACAGATTACAACACAGAAATATTGACATTAAAAACAAATGTATACAGTAAACACTGTGAAATGTAAAGGGTGTTCCAAAAAGTATAAAATCCTTTTTTTTTTTTAGTTAGTGGGATTTCTTCTTATTTATACTAACACCTGTGAACTCTAGAGTACCATAATCATGAATTAGGTAATTGACAATACCATGCCATTTTGTGTGATAATATGTTACAAATTGAATGAATGTGATACAGTGAAGTTTTCAAAAAATATTTCATAACTGGGTCAGTTATCAGTAGTAACTCTTGTGGTGATTCTTTGATTGTCAGTATATTGGATATTTATTTCTAGTAAGTGGAAACTTTTCTGTAGTTACCAAGACACTGAGATGATCATTCTGCTTGGTTTCAACTACATGGTGCAATTTGGCACACATCAAAGCATACTTTGTTGTGAGAGGCGTTTTTAGGAGTTCAGACCTGAATCAGTAAAAACAAAATGCTTATAGGATCGCTTTGTTTGAAGATGGTGCCCATGGTATGACTGGATTTTTAAACTTGTTTATTTCAGATTTTGAGTCTTTTTGATTTTAACCCTCGAGCGGACTCGCCGTTTTTCATAACACGAGGGGGCGTGCAGCGAACTTTGTACAAATATATAGAATAGCTTCATTTATGTTGCCAAGGTGAGTCATGTATGATCACAATCACAGTTTAATCATAGTTTATTTAAACAACAAGAAAATAAACTTACATAATATGAGCTACACCACTGTTTTATCAAACAATAATGAAATAAATTTTCAGTAATCACCTTGTTGCCAAGGACAGGTGTTACAAACACTAATGACCAACTGGAAGCATTAAGCAGTGCAGTGGCATCAGATCCCATCCAGCTACTTATTCGATCACTAATTATCTCGTAGACAACTGCCTCATTCTTGCATTAGGCTGCCAGCTCATAATCAGGGTTTTTTTTTTCTGGAAACAGATCGTAACTTTTTTCTGCCTAGCTCGTTTTTTATTTCATGTTACTGCTATTCACTTAGACATATGACAACACAAATTATCGTTGTGTTACCTGAAGCAATAATGAAGGAATAGATATGGGAGATATGGGTCTGCAGTTGTGAAACAAAAATGGAACTGTGCAAAATCTTTTTTTTTTTTTGGCGCACTTTATAAACAGGCACGCTCATTAGAGGGGATTGGTAAAATTGCCTGCATATCCAACTAACTGAATCATTCTTTTAGTGTAAGGCATAGCAATGAAACTGCAAATTAAATATTAGTAACTTCATAGCAAGATGTATACATTAAAATGATATAGAAATATACTGACTTGTGATTAAACTGTCATATTTTTATGAAATGAATTAGTTGCACTTTTTTTAAAACCATTTAAAATGGATCAAATCAGATGCTTTTTTTTATGCCACATAAAGCCTTCAGTGATTCATATTATGTTGTTAGCAATGAAAAATACTTATATGTGTCAAATAATGGGAGGATGTTAGAGTGCAAGGAATTGAATTTATGTTTCTTTTTTGTTGATGTGCTGCTGTATGAGAATCAAATCTTTATCTTTGAATATATGATTTCTTGGAATTATGTTAGCTTTAAAAAATATATATTTTATGATATTGTTTTAAATCACTTTATGTCTATAAATCAATTTAGAATACTCCTTCACATGTGTAACTTGATATCTTGCCATTTACATTGAGTTTTAAGTTTTAAAAGAGTCTTTGTAATAAGTGTATTAGATTTCTAAGAACTATGATCCATATGTGATGATTTGGTAAGGAAATTGAAGAAAAAATATAAGAAGCTTTTCTAAATGCAAGAGGTGATAAAACTTTTTATCTACTCTGTCAATAGTTAAAGTAAAGATAATAGTGGCATTATGAAACAACAAAAATCTGAATTATTATGACAAACAAATTAACAAAAAACACAGATTAATAATAAATCCAAACAAATTAATAGATGCTGATACATTGATTTCCTAATATCACAATCAAATTTTAATAAAAGTTCCATATACAGCTCTAGAGTGTATTACATATTAACATGAAGTTCAGTATTATTCCTACTATTTATAATATTAAATATTATTCATAGTACATTGCCACTTGTGGTCTTGTGGTAGCATTCTCACTTCCCAAGCACAGGGTTCCGGGTTCGATTCCCAGCAGGTTCATAGATTTTCACCTACCCCGAGATGACTGGGTGTTGTTGTGTTGTCTTCATTATCGTCATTCATTCCCATTATGGTCGGAGGAAGGCAACAGCAAACCACCTCCATTAGGACCTTGCCTAGTGCAGTGGTGCAGGTCTCCTGCATCATTCCCCTACAATCTGTCAAGATGCATGGGACTTCATTTCCATTTCCCTTCAAAGTACAAAAAATAACAACTCACAGGTTCATCGGAATTACAGTTAAATGTCTATAAGGTGAATTCTCTTAGAAGTTCCAAATACTTTGTTCTATCTGGTTGGTTTTCAGAGTACCTAAAACAAATAACATTTATGTCCTTTCAGAAGGAAGGTAACACTGCATGCATATGAAATTACAAACAACTTTCAAATGTTATTTAAAAATTATTGAAATAATTTTAAAGTTAGTGTAATGAATATATATCTAGTTTCATGTGTGCATTCAGTCTCAGTAGATCTTGTTAAATCATCCAACATGGTGACTGTCAGACTAGTTTACTACTTTGTCTGTCCAGTGTCTACATTAGGGGTGACTAACATTAACTGGTACCAATAAGGAAAGAGAAAAGTAGCTAGTGAGTAGCTGGCCTATACCTAAAGTAAATGTTAAACACACATGTGATAAAAGAAAAAAATTGTCATAGGAAGTTTTCTAATCTTTGTTTTCCAATCATCTGTAATTTTATTATTCACATTCATTTTTTAGAATATGTTAATGATTAAAATATATTTTTTCCACATTTTACAGCCTCCATATGTACAAGAACCAACATGAATCAATGAGACTGGAAGACCAAAAATGTAGTGCTCCAATTAAAATGGTGATAAAACAGGGATGCAGTCTTTTGCTCCTGTTGTTCACCCATACATCGAAGAAACAATTATGAAAATAAAATAAAAGTTCAAGAGTAGGATTAAAATTCAGAGTATAAAGATGTCAGTAATAAGATTCGCTACTGATATTGTTGTCTTCAGTTAAATTGAAGAGAAATTACTGGATGTCTTGAACAGAATGAACAATCTAACGAGTGTAGCAAACAGACTGGAAGTAAATAGAAGAAGACAAAAGTAGTGAGAAGTACCAGAAATGAGAATAGCGAGAAAATTAACATCAACAGACAACCTTGTAGATAGGACAATCACAGCTATAAGTAATCATCTTGGGTATTAATTAATCGCTTCAGTTGTATTTAGTCCTTGATTTTTAGATCACTATCAGTTTTATAGCACTAAGAGCCACATCTTCAGGTGAACATACTGTATAACTAAAACAGAGCTAAGAAGATCCGACCTTTTTAGCTCTAATGTTTCACTTATACAGCATGATTACCTGAAGATGTGGCTCTTATTGCCATAAAATCGGCAGTGATCTAAAAACAAAGGGCCAAATGCAACTGAAGCTGTGTACTAATACTCAAGGCGGTTAACATCAACACTTGATGGTTACAAAGTAGACATTGTCATGGAAATTCTGCTACGCTGGAAGCAAAATAGGATATGATGGACGTAGCAATGAGGACATAAAAGCATACTAGCAAATTCAAAGAGGTCATTTCTGGCCAAGAGAAGTCTGTTAGTATCAAACATAGGCCTTAATCTGATGAAGAAACTTCTGCGAACTTGCATTTGGAGCACATAGTAGTGAGTCATGGACAGTGAGAGAACCAGAATGGAAGAGAATCGAAACGTTTGCGATGTGGTGCTACGGTAGAATGTTGATAATTAGGTGGAGTGGTAGGGGATGGATTGAGGTGGTTCTCTGTAGAATAGATGATGAAAGGAACGGATAGGAAACACTTACTAGAAGTAGTGACAGAATGGTATGGCTTGAGTTAAAACCTCAATGATACCAGAGGGAGCTATAGAGGACAAAAACTGTTGAGGGACAGAAACTGGCATGCATCCTACAAATACCTGAGGACATAGAGTGCAAGTGCTACTCTGAGATGAGGAGGTTAGCGTGGCAGGGTAATAAGTTGTGGGCCGCATTAAGCTGTCAGATGACTTAGAAGAAAAAAACAGTCTTACAGCACTGTGTGGAAAATGTTATGTCTGCAATTGTAATTTAAGAAAACGCATATTGAAACCTAATTTTTAGAATAAGTAACTTGTTTAGGGTTTATTTATACTTAATGGGTGCAGTTGATTCGTTGAGCTGGGTGCCAAACTGATTATAACAAATAAATTAAAACGTACTACAGTGTTGATAGAGTCCAAAAAGAGAGATGGTGAGAGTGTGATACAGAAATATGGGACGTCAGGTAGTTAAATATTATTGCTTGTAAGTATAGGTATTTAAAAATTACAAAAAAGTACAGACAACATGAAAATCCTTTCATTCGAATGATTGAATGAGAAGAAAAAACATTCAATAGCTGCTCAAAGAATAAGTGTCTCCCGGGGCACTTTGCCTGGGAAATTGGACATACACATCATACATGATTAGAAGCTGGAATATGTAGGGCAAAATGGAAGTAAAGGGTTACTGACTCTTGAGCCGGTAATTGGAACACGGAGCAGAAGCAGGGTTTGGCAGACTCGCGGCTTGGGTGCGACGAACAACTAAACGGTGACAATGGAGGCAACCCTTTTGTTACTGTGCTCTCATATCTCGATCTTCAAGAGAGGAAGACTGGCGGCGATGTCAACTGAGACGCAAGTGGCAGACATTGGCGAGGCTACTGTTCTGGCGTAACCACAAGCGCCACAACGAAGAAGAAGAAAGCAAGATCAGAGAAGGCGGTGAGGCGATGTCGGCCAATGGCGCGCTGACCAGAACGTCACGACGATAGGAGCGGCATCTAGGCGAAGTGAATATAAGGGTCGCTGCTGCCAGCCTCCGCCGGACATTACTGGACGGTATTAGCACGGCCTAGCAGAGAGTGCTACGTTATCAGTTAGTAGTGATCCATGTAAATTGTTTGTTTGGACTTTGTAGTGAAGAACATTACTGTTTCTCTGTCGCCCATCGCTTGCGACTACTCCTTGTAATCTCCAAGTTCAGTATTGTCAGTCTGCTTTATTGAAAAATAACTACTAATGTTATTTGCTTGAATTGTTGTCTAGCAATCCGAGAACGCAGCATCCTCTAGGCACCCTATACGAGACGAGTGGGCAAGACCCCTACATTTGGCGACAAGGACTCAACAGATACTACCTTGAAGCAGAAGGGGCCAGTCTACCATCCTGCCTCCTTCAACAGAACAGAACTGCGTGTGCCAAATGTCCTCTCAGGCTCCAAACAGACTGAAACCTCCTGTAAAATGTTTTTCCCTTCTTAACCATAGCTTACATTTACTGATTCGTCCATTGTACATTCTCTAGCCCGTGAAGAGTAGCGTTATGAACTCTCGACTTGCAATGCATCTCCTTGTTGTCACTACCAACAGAAACATGACACGATCTGAATTTTCATTTTTGGATGCTATGTGCTTGTGGCCGCGGGAAAGTTGGTTCAACATACGGCCATGTTCTAATCGATTCATATCTATGGTGTAACTGTTCTGTCCTGCCACTGTCTTCCTATAAATGGGCGTTTTGTGTGGGAAAGTTCAGGATTTACGGATTAAGGGCTTTGAGAGGTGTCCCAAGTTACTTGGTGACTATCCGCTAATGGGAGCTTTCCTAGAAGACTTCTTCTTGATTTAGCTACATGCTTTCCATGTCCACAAACTACCGTGTTGAAACTGAATAGTATACCGTGCCTACACCAGTGACTGAAATACATGAAGGCACGTCACCTCTATATTTACCTCCACGAATACTCAAATCTCTCATATAAGCTCAGAATTGCAACATTACACTATTAAAGTTCTTCAATTACAGAAACCTGTAAGGGATATTTGTTAAAGTTGAATATAAAGATTGAATACAGAGGAAGGTAATAGCACGACATTTCAGAATATCGATTTGTTTTTCTTCTTTCTTATACATTCATGGTGTAAATAGACGAATTTACCGATCTCTAAACGTAACTTACGTTGTTGTTATCCATCTTGTTCAGTCAATAAAATCTCTTATATGTTCCTTGAATAGTTGTCAACAAAGTACAAAGAGGTCTTCCTCTGTCATCTTTTACATTTTGCATATGAGTTGCTTTTGTACACGATTTAGTCATTTGGCGTGCACAAGACGTGACCATGACATCTAAGTCTGGATGTAGTCAACTTTGCTGCAACTTATGTTACTTTTAAAAGTATTGAAAGAGTACTCAAAACCCCTAACGTTGACTCTGCTTGACAATGAGGATACGCCATTCGCACCTGCTAACCGGGTTTTGCCCGATCACCGAAGCTAAACAACGTTGTTGTTGTTGCTGTTGTCTTCAGTCCTGAGACTGGTTTGATGCAGCTCTCCATGCTACTCTATCCTGTGCAAGCTTCTTCATCTCCCAGTACTTACTGCAACCTACATCCTTCTGAATCAGCTTAGTGTATCCATCTCTTGGTCTCCCTCTACGATTTTTACCCTCCTCGCTGCCCTACAATGCTAAATTTGTGATCCCTTGATGCCTCAGAACATGTCCTACCAACCGGTCCCTTCTTCTTGTGAAGTTCCTTAGGGAAGATCACTTTGGATTCAAAAATGGCTCTGAGCACTATGGGACTCAACTGCTGTGGTCATCAGTCCCCTAGAACTTAGAACTACTTAAACCTAACTAACCTAAGGACATCACACACACCCATGCCCGAGGCAGGATTCGAACCTGCGACCGTAGCAGCAGCGCGGCTCCGGACTGGAGCGCCTAGAACCGCACGGCCACAACGACCGGCTCTTTGGATTCCGCAGAAATGTTGGAACACGTGAGGCAATACTGACCCTACGACTTATCTTAGAAAATAGATTAAGGAAAGGCAAATCTACGTTTCTAGCATTTGTAGACTTAGAGGAAGCTTTCGACAATGTTGACTGGCATACTCTCTTTCAAATTCTAAAGATGGCAGGGGTAAAATACAGGGAGCGAAAGGCTATTTACAATTTGTACAGAAACCAGACGGCAGTTATAAGTAGGCTCGGATAATATTTGGATGGATGAGTGTCTGGAAACACCGGCTGCCGTTGGATAAGGGACACGCAAGTCGGCGTAGTGACGTCCTATTGGAAGACATGCACCAGATGGTTGTGTCGTAAGGCATTATGTTTACATCTCGTTTTCTGGTACTTAGCATCACGACCTCTCGACCGCGGGATACAGGTTTCGATTCCCAGCCAAATCGGGAGCTGGGTGTTTGCATTGTTCTAAACATTTCATCTCAACTTCATTGATACGCAAGTCGCTGAAATGGCGCCAAACTGAAAGATTTGCAACAGGCGGCGGAACAACTCCAGTCAGGGTCTCTCGGCCAAAAATGCCATATGATCATTCATTCACTAGATATACGTTTTTATCAAACCAAGTGTCATCTTTTCCCACACTTCACTGTCGTACAACACTGTCAGTGTAACTGTCGATTTGTATATTTTATCTGCTCTTGTAATGAACGTTTTCCTTCCCAAAGGAATCCCACTGAAGGAACGCCATTTATTTCGCTAGTATGGCTGGATATTTGGTGGCACCTGCTTTATGATCCCGTTATCTTTTACCACGAGCCCAGGCATATGAATTTGCGAATTTTTTGGTAAATGTATTCAGTAAGATCTGACGCCTTTATCTAGTAGAAAAAGTCTTATGGAATCAAAGTGGTATATCATGAACTACACTTTAGTCCTACCAATACGCCAACTATCATTTTATAAGTAGTGCTTTCTTTACTGACCCCAATTCTTGAATTTCAGGTTTGTCTCCTGAACTAAAGTCTTGTCATTAGCGTACAAAAATTTGAAGAAGTGCGCTTCCAGGCCTTTTCTACCGAATATCTGAAAAATTTAGAACCGTACAAACTGTCAATTATCTTTAAGCCGTCAGACGCCGATTTAGGAGGGGTGGGTGCCTCATACAATAAATAGTGAAACCGTTGTTACGCTTCCTTACAAAGAAAAATGAAGCTCCCAAAAGAGGACGAAGAAATGAAATGAAACTTCAACGATTGAGTGGGTAGGAGATATTATTTCAGTGATTACAAAAGTTACTCGGAATTGCAAAGTACTTGCAGCATGAGCCCACTCATCAGTTTGATGTTGTATCACCTTTGGACAGAATGCATGCACTGATTCCATTGGAAAGAGTGCCTTAAATCCCTTGCATTCTTTTCTGAGGTAAGCTTGCACACATCTGTTATAACTAGTACTAGGTATCCTGCATGATGGTACAGGGATGAAGTCTGAACTGGTCCCACACATGACTGATATGGGGATCTTGCTGGCCACAGAAGTGCTTCGGCAACGTGCAGACTATTCATAGAGACACGTGCCATGTGTGAATCAGCCTTGTTCTTTTGAAAAATGACACAACAATGCTGTTGCATCAGAGGTAACACATGAGCAATCAGGATATCCGTGACGTACCGCTGGGTCGTCACAATTCCCTCAGTCACTACCAGCCATGAGCTGAAGTCATTCCCGACGGCTTCCCACACAATGACGCCAGGAGTAACACCGTTGTGCCTCTCCAAAACATTGGAAGAATGGGATCCAGGTCGCCACCATACTCACTGACAATAGTCATTCGGAAAAGTGCAAAATCACGATTCATTGCTGAGCACAATGTGACGTCATTCATCAGGAGTCGTCCGTCTCCTTAGCTGAGTGGTCAGCTCAGCAGAGTGCCGTGTGAGGGGCACGGTTTCGATTCTCGGGTCGGAGATTTCCTACACACGGTTACTGGGCGTGAAAGGTGGCTATATATAGATGGACTGGACATTTATTTGCACATTGCTTCAGAATAAGTGCAAATTTCATGTTACGAGAGCGAAGCACTGCCGTGTGACATCTGTGGAATAGTCGACTTACACCAGTGACAGTAGTATCTCTGGACTTGTGTATCTTTGGCTCAGTTGTAGAGCAGAGAGTAGTCGAGTGTAGGACATGGAGTAAGCTGGCAGAACTTTTTGCGTAGTGCATATTGAAAGACGATTTTGCTGAAGAAGTTTGTCAGGAATTATTAATCTAATGGAAGGACTTACAGACGCAGCATTTATGGAACAGAGAGAATGGATTTGCATTATGGATATGTTTTTAAGGTAATAAGTTTTGCTGGCGCATACAGATAGTGTTAGCGATTCTTGCAACGGATCAGTCCACCTCCGCAGCTCAGTATACGTAATTTCACTTTAATTCATTTCATTTTTCATAATCGTAAAAGCATTGCCTTGTAAGATATTTGTAAAGAAAGTAAAGTTTATGGTTTTTTGTGAGTTTTATGTTCTTGTGAAATAAGAGTTTAAAATACAGCATTGTCATTATAATGAACGGGTTAGTGTTTTCATTTCAAGTAAGAAGTATTTTTAGTATCAGAAAATCATCCCAATCTTTCATCCAGTAGTTTAGTTCTACTTCAGTGTGTTTTAGCTGGCGCGATTTCTTCACCCTGTGCCGTTGCTACTGGTCATGCTGCAATTTTTCATGTGGCATTTTTTTCATATTTTGTTGATTCTTGCATTTCTCATCTCACGTTTCCATTGCGCAAATTCTAATTATTTTCTTCATAATTCAGATGGTCCAGTTAAGTGTGTGTGTTTCACAGTGTTGCTACGTAATTTCGGTGTTTCATTTCTTTTTGGGCAATGCCTAGTTTAATTTTGGTAGTGGTTTTTGAGTAACAGTTTTGAATTAATTTCCTACACAGTGAACGCCAGTTAGTTTTGTCTTTATGTGAATATGTGCAATAAGACAAACTGTTCGCAATAGCAGATGCAGTTCAACCTTTTTATAATAGAGGGCAGTACATTCAGTTTCGAGTAAAAAGCAGGCAAACATTTTAATGCTCATGAACGAACGAACAATCGAGTCAGAGCTAATAACTTCAAGGTGTTATGTTGTCTTCGTCATCATATCATCCACATCGACACGCAAGTCGCCGAAATGACTCGCACCAGGCGACCGCTCTACCTAGCGGGAGGCCCTGGCCACACAACTTTTCATTTCATCAAGAGTCTAGGTTACCAAGTCACAACACTCCAAACGCAGCCATTTGAGTTTTGTTAAACGCAGCCTACATATGGGACGGTAGTTCCGTAGTCCGACCCCTCTGACCAGACCCTTAAAGAGAAAACTGTGCATTGGTTTGAGCAATAAAGTTGTGTGTGTTCTTGTATAACTAACAGTAATTGACCTTGGCCCCTTTCCACAACCTGATCCGCTCTGTCCTGCGAAACCAGATTTCAACTATCAACACAGATCTTAATCTGAGGAAGAAATTTCTGAGAATGCAAGTTTGGAGCACAGCATTGTCTGGCACTGAGACATGGACTTGAGAAAACCTGAAGTTAATAGATGCACCTGAGATGTGGTGCTACTAATGAGTGTTAAAAATTAGGTGGTCTGATAAGGTAAGGACTGAGGAATTCTCCGCAGAACGGGCGAGGAAGGGAATATATGGAAAACACTGACAAGAAGAAGGGACAGGTTGATAGGACATCTGTAAACACACCATGGAATAGATGATAAGGTACCAGAGGACCTACAGGCAGTAAAAACTTTAAGGAAAGACAGAAATTGGAATACATCCAACAAGTAATTGACATGGAGAGTGCAATTTCTACTCTGAGCTAAAGAGGTTAGCGCAACAGAGGAATTCGTGGTGACCCGCGTTAAATTAGTCATAAGACTGATGATGAGGAAGAAAAGACGTTGACAAAGACAGGAGAGATCGTTAGTACTGTAGTAACAATGATAACTGAACAAAAATTTCACAGGCCAGGATCGCTAAAAAGCATTTCTTTGGAATATCGCTTTCGACGGAGCAATGCTGTCATCATCGGATCTGCAAGAGGATGAACAGAAGCTGATAACAAAAAAAAAAAAAAAAAAAAAAAAGGCTCTGAGCACTATGGGACTTAACATCTGTGGTCATCAGTCCCCTAGAACTTAGAACTACTTAAACCTAACTAATCTAAGAACATCACACACATCCATGCCCGAAGCAGGATTCGAACCTGCGACCGTAGCGGTCACGCGGTTCCAGACTGAAGCGCCTAGAACCGCACGGCCACACCGGCCGGCAGCTGATAAGAAATCATTTTACAATCATGATATTACAAATTGTTAAACTGCCTTGTTACGTAGTCTATGGAATTATCGCAAACCTTATGCTTTAAAATTTTTACAACGAATTGTCAGTCAGGTCGCAAGCTGCCTTCACACTGGGTATGCACCACTCACTACCATGAAGTTCACTACATCTCGGCATGACAAATATAAAAGTATTATGTACAAACATAAACATTACTAGACTGCGCCGATTACAAGTGTTCATATTCAGCACCAACTGGCAACTGACAGAGAAGTGATGTAAACACCAACAGCCACCATGTACGTCCACAAAGTGGCACTGTGACATTTGACTGAGTTATCGTCTTGTTTGTAGAATAAAACATAGATACATAATTCTATATAACTGCTAATACACTACTGAGGACTATTCTTATTATAGTATTATACAATCTATCTCAGAGAAATATAGAAATTTTATGTACAACTAGTGTGTGTACCTTTGATAACCTGTAAGATAAAATGTGTATGACATACGTTAGGAAAGAAGAACTAGGATTGCAATATGCTAAATGTAGACAAGAATTTGAAAAAGAAGTCTTCAGGTAGGATGTCGGTATTTTGGTGTACTCAGTATCATGTTAACAATATAATCTGAATCAACGTAGCTACGTTCTGAATTATTCATCGTGGTGGCTAGAGACTACATTTTTGTTTTTTACTTTTTAAAAACAGTGTTGTATCTCAAAATTGTAAACACACCACTGTTAAAAAATAACAATCTGATATGATTTTAACCCCCGATTTACGAAATTCACCTACATCGCATACGCTGCCCGAAGTCTAGGTACTCAATGAGGATATAAGTGGAACAATGTTCATCATGATCTGTCTCACCAAATGGAATTAAAATGATGTTGACTTGTACTTAGAATTTTTACAAGAAATAATATGTCTAAGTAACACATCTATAAGGCTTTGTTATTGTTTAGTCTTTCAATTTGTCTAGCAATTTTCTTTTCATTTGTGCTTGTGAATTGCTTTTAAGGGAACTGTTTTTAAGGGAATTTGTGACCAAAATCTTTCTGTAGGCTCAGAACAGCTTATAAATTCTATAAAATATTTTGCAAAATTCTTTACGGTTTTCTTGGTTAAGTGCCACTTGTTCATTTTCCTTCTTGAAGCAGAGATTTTGGGACCGGTACCCATTCAGCTTCGTTTTAAATGTTTTATAAATGAATCGCTATACAATTATCACATATCCCATAATCACATACCATACCAGAGGACGTTCCTTTCTACAACTGGGCAGACTACACCCTTATTCTGATATACATTTCTTTTAAATCCTGATCCATCATGTTTTCTAATAACCTCGTCGTAGCCAACCTTCTCTCTTCAGTTTCTTTTCTTTCATTAAAATGCATCCTATCTGACCTCTTTCGTTTGCATAGCATTTCGGATGCTACCCTGTTTACTGTTCCCTTAATTTGAGACAAGTTGAGGTTGATAACACAGTCCCCTACATTTCCTCACATTTACTTAGGTTTTCTGCTAGTGGTGTCTCATATTCTCCTTTAATGTCTGCCTTTTTTAATCTCTTTATATCACAATATGTAGTGAGCTTAGCCATTTTACAACCTTCTTAAATTTACTATTCGTCTTACTTATCATCAGGAAGTGATCAGTGTCACAATCTGCTCATCTAGAGGTTCATGTATTTCTGATGCCATTTGCACACCACTTCTAAACACATGCGTGGTTTATCTAATTCCCATGTCCCTTTATGTATTTTTTTTATGTTGAAACTATACACTCATGGTACAGGTGTTATTGTCAATTGCAAAACTCATCAGATGGGTGCTACTATCACTGCTCTCTTGATGCAGACTTGCGTAACCGATCGCCGGCTTATTGATGTCTTCTAGACCCAGTTTGGCGCTGAAATCACCCAGCGTTATTTTAACATTCCGGTCTCGCAAAGAACACACAGAGTCCAGTTCAATGAAAAATTCATCCTTTGTGAATCCCTCCTCATTCTCGCATGGTGTGTGAGCATTCTTTGTAGAAATAATTCAACATCATTGAAGCTTGAAATTATATATATATATATATATATATATATATATATATATATATATATATATATATATATATATATATATATATATATATATGTGTGTGTGTGTGTGTGTGTGTGTGTGTATCTATATATTATTAGCGATGATGTGAAAAATTCTTTATCTTAAGATACTGCTCAATTTGTTGAAAAATTCATCTTTTATGAACTCCTCCTTATCCTTGCATGGTGCGTGAGCATTTCTTGCATAAATAATTCAATAGCAATGAAGCTTTAAATTATAAACCTCTGGTATTGTTGTCGATAATGAGAAAAATTCCTTATCTTAAGATACTGCTTAATTTTCTATTCCTGGCAAACTGTATTTCCAAGGGATGTTTTGCCGAGATGTTTAGAACTTTTTTCATTCCTGTGTCAGATAACTGTATCTAATAAAATGTTATATTTGGTCAAGAACCGTACCGTGGTAGTCAACTTTTTGGAGTCACTCACTGCTCGTTTTTAAAGTTTGTTCCACTGCTAGACAGCATGCTATGCCAGTTACTTCATGGCAGTTAGTCGCAGAGATACGATGGCAAGGCGAAGACAAGAGAGGGTGCAGTTTTCTCCTCATTAGTCTAAACGTTTTTCGTATTGTTAGAGAAGAGTTTAATGCCCCGTCGACGATGTCGTCATTAGATCTTCACCTTGCTAGTTTTTCAAGGAAAAATTGGCAGTTTTAGTTCATTCTTTGTTATTACTTCTTTCTCATCGAATATTATGGCACCCTTTCACTACTACTTTTCGTCTCACAGGACTGCTTTGAGGCGATTTTTCTTTCTTTCTTGAATCCCCTCACTTATTATTTCTGAGTAAATAAGGTCAGAATAGAACTTAGAAGTTGTCCAAATAGGTCGTCGTAGATACGAGGGCGTGCGACGGGTAATGCAACAATCCTTTTCTGAAAGCAAGTTGGTTTTATTCAGGATTCCAGTAAAACCATACTATTCCCAATTGTTTTGGCTACAAAACCCTATTTTTCAGCATAATCTTCTTTCGATGCTACGGCCTTACGCAATTTTTCTGGGAGGCCCTGTATCTCCACCTGGTACCACTCTACCAGCCGACGTCGGAGTCAATGTCTTGCTGCATCAATAACCACTTCATCTACCACGTACATCTTCTCAGTGAATCCTCCAAACCGAAGTCGAAAGGGGCGAAATCCCAGTGGGCATACACCTTCGAGATACCCCCACTGGTGGACTAGTGTGTCACCACTACCAACAGAGACGTCCAGTTGAACAGCGAGGTGTTTGATGGTTTTCCGTCGGTCACCTCGATAGAGAGTGTCCGCACGTTCCAACACTGCAGACTGTTTGTGGCCGTCCGACACGTGGCAGATCGCATAGGTTTGCACGTCTTTGATACGATGATCACAGTGCCGCGCCCATTGACTCACTGTGATTTTTTTCACTGGCATGTCTCTGTAGACGTTCTACAAGCGCCTATGAATATATCTGATACTTTCTGACAAAAGAAACTCTCAAATGTCTTCTTGGAACCCACTTCCATTATAGACGTCATTTTGAAAGCTGCATATAGCGCCGCTACCTATCAGAAATTCATGAAACTATAAGGGCTGAAGTGGGGATATTCCATGATGTCCCACAAAGAATTCCGCTTTTTTCCAACCGAAGTTGGCCGAGAAAAAACAGGTGTTGCGTTATTTATTGAACATCCGTCGTATTTCACTGGTTTTGAGGGAACGTTTCGGGAAAGTTATGACCACGCAGGGGTGATGCATGAAACAGAGCTGGCGAATTCTGTGAACAGCGCTTCTAGGGCTGACCTCGAGCCAATCAGCCTATCGCAATGGGGGTCGCGGGCGGAGCCGCAACGCTTCGATCTGCAGGTCGTGCATCGGCCAGAATCGGCGACAGCCCACATGCGCTTCGCCTAGCCTCGCATTTTGCAAGTGCGGCTGACAGATCGGTGTCAAGACCGGCGGGGGCGGCGGCTGACGGACGGCCCCGCTGCTCGCGGGCCTCGGTTCGCCCCCATCGCCGGGGCGAGTCATATCGGGGGGAGGAAGACTTCGAACGAGCACGTTCTCTCCTTCGTAGAATGTTAAACGCGAGCAAAATGTGTGATGAACGTTGTCTAGATTCCATGTCGACTGAAAGGTAATAACTAACACTAATAGTATTTTGCTACAACTCCATTCAATGCGCAGCACCATGTCGCACATACACACATAGATACATATTCAACGGCCACAAGCCCTGCAGACCACACGCTCTTTCCGCAAATCGCCTCCATTCCTCTCTGTTTTGTGTTCGGTTCCTTCAGATGTCCTCCATGTCTTCCTCTTTACTCTTCTTTCAAGTATTAATAGTTCTTTCTTTTCTCGTCTAGTCGTCCTCCAGGCTTCCAAACATCTTCACATATTGATTTTGAGCTGAGCGCCTCCGGGAGGGAATACACACATTTCATTCCCACTGGTGTTCCGTCGTTGACGTCCATTTCTATGCTGTTGATGCTGGTAAATCTTGGTTCTGTGGTATGATTCAGGGATCGTGGTGCCACGTCAAAGGGGCAACGCGAATCGATACCACAGACATTAAGAGGGCTCGCTGCCATCTGCAACGATGACAGGGAGACGCTCCTAAAGACCACGCGTCTTCTCCAGCACTGTAGTGCAATCGCACTGAGGTTAATATAGTGCTGAGCATGGAAGAGTTCAGTCCAAGTTCGAGGCCTCATCGGAAAAAGCCAGCATCATACTATTGGACCGACGTGGTACAAATAAAAATGGTTCAAATAGCTCTGAGCACTATGGGACTTAACATTGGAGGTCATCAGTCTCCTAGAACGTAGAACTACTTAAACCTAATTAACCTAAGGACATCACACACATCCATGCCCGAAGCAGGATTCGAACCTGCGACCGTAGCGGTCGCGCAGTTCCAGACTGAAGCGTCTAGAACCGCTCGACCACAGCGGCCGGCTAGGACCGACGTGGTAGTTAAACTTTCTGATGGACTTTTTCATTTAAGTGGGACATAGTCTTGCAAGGAAGAGTTTGTTCAAAAATGGTTCAAATGGCTCTGAGCACTATGGGACTTAACTTCTCAGGTCGTCAGTCCCCTAGAATTTAGAACTACTTAAACCTAACTAACCTAAGGACATCACACACATCCATGCCCGAGGCAGGATTCGAACCTGCGACCGTAGCGGTCGCGCGGTTCCAGACTGTAGGGCCTAGAACCGCTCAGCCACCACGGCTGGCAAAGAGTTTGTTAATCTATTCAGTAACAGTTGTTAGTTATCGACCAATGCTGTGGCAAAGATGCGTCATAGTTAAGTACATGTATTATTCATTTATGTAATAAACTGAACTAATATTTCATGTGTTCTGATTTAAAGTGTCACCTCACCGAGCAATTAAAGAAACCACAGCTGTGGCCAAGATAAAGTAATTTCGCCTGGTCACAACAGATCCCCAATACTAGAAGTGGTGAACTCTCTTGACGCTCCTACCACCTTTCTCAACAAATTCTTGCTCTTCTTGTCTTATTCCTAGTTGCATAAACTCCTTTTTGTCTTGATTCATCTTAAGCCCAACCTCCTGTGCTTGGTTGTCCATTTTATGGTACATTTCTTCGGACTCAGTTGTTCATTCGCTGAGTAGTACTATTTCATCTGCATTATGAGGCAACTGAAATTACCATCCATCTGTACTTCAGCGCACTCCTGTTGCCTACATACCCTTATTACTTTCTCTAAGATGACACGGAGCAGGACAAACGGCAGAACATCGCCTTTTCTGAGACCTGCCTCAGTCTCGAACATTTGTGACGTGATTTCGGAAACGCACTGCTGTCCTTGAGTGTCCATACAAGTTTGCACCATTCTCACTAACTTCTCAGGGATTCTGAAGTCATGCAGTGCACAGAGTCAGGTATTCCTGTAGATGATGTTGTATGCACATTAAAAACCAACGAAAAGACTATGAGAATATTTATCATATTCTCAGTGTTTTCAAGCAACTGTCTTAGGGTGAAAATGTGATTGTTGATTGGTCGAAAGCCAGCTTGATATTCCTGTATGTTGCCCTCTATGAATGGTTGTAATTTTCAGACGCTAATGATGACAGTATGTCGAGATTACATGCAGCAAGATGATGCCTCTGTAGTTACCACATTCCATTTTGATCCCTGCTTCTATTTCGGGCATATTATGGCCAATTTCCATTACTCTTGAATTCTTTCGTATCAATTAGACTAGCTTATACATCTCTAAGTACAAGTCTCGCCTCTCCCTTTGATTAATTCCCGTGCAACACCAAGCCAGCTACATTTTTGTTTTCAATTCAGATTTTTCATTTCTTAATAAATGACAGAAATCACATTGTCGAGATGCAGTGATGTTAAAACAATCCGAATCGGTTAATCGGTGAAATTACCGATTCCCCATTATGGTGGGGATAGTGAACAGCCGACCGGGGTGGCCGAGTGGTTCTAGGCGCTACAGTCTGGAACCGCGCGACCGCTACGGTCGCAGGTTCGAATCCTGCCTCGGGCATGGATGTGTGTGATGTCCTTAGGTTAGTTACGTTTAAGTAGTTCTAAGTTCTAGGGGACTGATGACCACAACAGTTAAGTCCCATAGTGCTCAGAGCCATTTGAACCATTTTTATTTTATTTATTTATTTTTTTTTTTTTTGAAAGTGAACACAAGGCAGTGTTTTCTTGATAGAATACTTATGCTTAACAGATATAGTAAAGAGACTGCTTACATTGCGCTTGTATGTCCTCTTCTGGAGTAGCCGTGCGAACTGGAATCGCTAACAGATAGGACTGACAGATGACATCAAGTAAGCGCTGCTTGTTTTTTATGATTACGAAGTGGTGGAGAGAGTGTCACGAATACGATAAGCGAGTTGGCAGTGGTAGTCATTAAAACAAAGGCATTTTCTGTTGTGGTGAGACCTTTTAAGGGAATAACAAAAAAATTGATTTTTCACACGGTAATATAAATGTTCACATATTTTTTTGACTTTCGCCTTCATAAACGAAAATGGTCATCGTGATAAAATAAGAGAAATCAGAGATTGCGCGAAGGAATTTTGATGTTCATTTTTCCCACACGCTATTCGAGAGCAGAAAGGTGGAACAATAGTGTGAAAGTAGTTTTACGAAGCTTTTGCTAAAGACTTATGGGTGAAATGCAGAATAATCATTAGATGTTGGTGTACATTATCAAGAGGCGAACGATGACTTGTAGACGACCTGTGTCCTGTCAATGGTTTGTCATTTTAAGGCTATATGTTGGACGGTAAAGAGGTGTGCATTCCAAGTTAGCCTCCTGTCGTTTGACACTCCTAAATGCTTGATTGTATTCGTGAGAGAAATTATTTGGTCGTTGATGACGAGGCAGAAATTGGAGTTGTGGAAACACCGAGTGGTGCGGCTAAAGATGTAGGATTCAATTTTCCTTGAATTCATTTGAAGTGTCAATTCGTTACACTTGCCGACCGAGAGATTCAGGTGACCCCTTCAAAGCATAAGAATCTTGCATGGTGATCCAGTGTTCCACGCTCCTTCTCTGCACGCTGACGTATTGAAATTCAGCAACCTGTTGAATTATTAGTCCTGCAACCGCTTCGTAATGCGAAGCAAGCGACTTGTGATATCTGTTTGATGCTCTTTCAGAAGTATTATTATTATTATTGCATAACCCATAAAATATTCGGTCTGATTTAATTAACATTTGTTAATCATTTCCTGCGTACTGAAAGTCAGTAGAAAAGTTGTAATTAAAATATTGATGGATGCTCTTTCCGCAAAAGTTCTGTTGCGGCTTTTTCACTTTCATACGGTTTCCATAAAAACCAAGAAAATAATGTTAATAATGGTAATTCACAAGCCTTCGAGTAACGTTTAACCTCAGTTAACTGTAAGTTCCAATTTCAATTATTTACGTATCGCCGAATTAAAGTATTAGCATACAAGGATGGCGTTGATGATGTTTCCGTCAAAACAGTTTTTTTCGTACTGCTTGTTATCTGTATGAGCCCTTTTCTTACTATCTCTGCCAATGTCTCTCAGTCTGTTAAGTTTAAAAATATACTTCACAAAAAAATTAAGTTTTCCCACGGTACTAAGCATTGTCACTTTTTTCTTGAATTCCAGTAGTTCGAATATTTATATATTATATTGTTTACTTTCAATAAATGAAGGTACAACTGTAATTGCATGAAGGTATTGTGTTATATTCCAATTGCAGCATCATGATGGTAAAATGGAAACTAGAATATCACATCAAGTTGTATCGATTTAAAAAGTCGACATAAAAACTGATCTTCATACGGACCAAATAAATCATTTTATTGTTTAACTCTGAAGAGCAATATACAACATTATCGCAGACCCCCGAAGTCGATCCTCTTGCGAGTACAGTCTCATACTACCCGTTTGTCTAAGAGCCAGCCCCGCGATCATTTGTGATTTGCATCGGATGGCTTGGCTCGGTTGCGCGCTCAATGAACCATCAAACATACAAATTATAGCGCGAGAAATCCATTCTTATACACTGAAAAGTAAGAGTTAGTTACATTCTTCGTTCTCATTACGTGCTGTAGAAGCGGTAAAAGTGCAAGTGTTGCAGTTGGCTTCTTTGACACTACAGTGATTAAGGCGCCATCATCAGCGTATTGACCTGAGGCTTAAGCACGTTTGCAATATATAATATATATTAGATGGAATACAGGGTGGAGTTTAGAAGACGTCAGCTCTATACTGAAAAATGGAGGAGCAAGTTTGGTTCACTGTGACATATGAAAAAGAAATGATGCGTTAAGGTTGTCATAGTCACGCGGGAGAGTGCTTTGAACAGCAAAGTCGAATGCCATATTCCGTCAAAGGCATTTTAGATGTCAAGGGAAGGCAAAGCTACGGAATTTCTTTCATTCAGTTGCGGTCAATGGGTGGGTAAGCTGAAGAAGTTGTTAATCCAAATGGTAGCTGTGACGAAAGGCACAATAAGGGAAATAGGTAGGTGTGATCGATCATAGGATGATGATGGTTTCAAGGATTTTATTGAAAACTAATATGACACACATGGGTCGGTAGGATGAGGTCTGAGAGCGCGCCTTATAAGCCCTTTTACGAAAACTAGAACTTTTGATGTGTTCCCCTACTCTTGTTGATAAGGCACTGAAGCTGCCTCACAGCTGGGAGTAGCATTTCATAGTGGTTGGGAAAGATAATTTGGATCGGACAGTTTTGTTCTTACCATGAATGACACACTACAATTGAAGGGGTCGGAGGAAGATACCGCTAATCGACAAGAGCGTATGTCAAGTTGTTGCGTATCATGTGTTTGGTTAAATTCAAAGACAAGAAGATCAACACAACAAGGCAGCTTAAAACTGAACGGAGACTATTAGCTCCTAATACAGACCTACTTTCAAATGACAGAAAACGGCCCGTCACAGCACTCAAAAGCAAAAATCTAGCAAAGCGCGCCTATGTCGACAGATTACCCGCTCCGACTGAAAAGAATAAACGTCGTAGATTTTTTTATAGTTCGCGACTCTCACATGAATCTCAACATTGTTAGAGTTGCAAGATGAAGTTGCAAATGCTTCCGCAATATAACAATGTTACACAACACAAGCTGTTTTACTAGCAACAAAATGAAGCAGTAACGGAAGTGACACACATGAAGTAATCAATCTATGTACTTCAGTTGAGTGGGGACTATGGGATACTCCAGAGCTTTGGAAGGAATGCAATGACTGCGTTATAGGCTCTGGGCAAGCTGGGATGTCTGTATGCAACTGCATCATGAATGGGGCTAGTGTTCCGCATTTAAAGAAGTATTTGTGTTAAGTTTTCAGGAGTTATTGCTGGGGTTATCCTTGTTTGTAGTGATGGAGTCTGTATGTCGTTAAATCGATAGTAACGGTACCTTTTTTTTAAATGACTGATAAGTATCCGGGTTTTTTAGGAATATTGGGTTACAATTTCTCAACAAAAAGGTTGAGGATGATCTGGTCCAAAGTGGGATGAAATTGTTCACTCTGCAGCGGAGTGTGCGCCGATATTCAGCTTAGGGGCAGAATAAAACTGTGTGCCGGATACAGGCTCGAACTCGGGAACTTCGTCTTTCGCGGTCAGGTAGAGCACTACTAGTTCTTCTCACGTTCATTCACTGCTCATTCATGATGCAGTTTTTATAACTCTTTGTTGCTAATTGGGGTGTAAGGGCAGCGGCTGAATGATTGGAAGAAGAGAATTTTTACTTAGGGTGGTAAAAGGTGCTGCAACTCCTGCTGTAGTTAGATATGGTGTTATTATTGTTGCTTTAATGGTGTATATATAGGAGGGCAGCTGGGGGTGGGGGATGGTTAGTGGAAGGCCAAAGTCTGCCACTCGATGCTCCAGCCAGTAGCATCATTCTGCCGTGTCTACCTTCTGCACGCGCATCGCAGTCCACATAAAATATTTAGCGTAAGTTTACATGTTTCAGTACGAGAAAGTTACTCAGCCACTGTAGAGTTTAATATGGGTGTCGTAGAACAGACACGTCAGGTGTAATGTCAAGAAGTGACAACGGTATTTTCCAAGTATACACTGTGGAAAAAATAGTACACCTGGAAACGCGACGTCGATTTTGATCCAATTGCGGAATGTGCCTCCTGAAGGATAGTAGGTGTACCGATAATGATTTCAACGTCGTCCACCAACAGATAGCGTAGCAGTGTAGCTACCAGAGCATCATCTATGTCTGCCATTTAACATGGAACGCTTACAGCCAGAAGACTCATTGTGATGCAAGCGTGTGAAGCGAGTAGGCAACCATGCCACCGAGACGCACTCATGCTTCTTGAAATCAACGAAGCGAGTTTGAATAGGGTCAAATTGAGCTCTTCAGAATGGCAGGATGGTCCTTTTGGAGGCCTCCCGCACAAGTTGGATGTGCTGTGTCAGTTGTGGACATTCTCACTAGAGATGGGCAAAACTGTTCTTTTCAGAGATCGGATCAGAACTGTTCACTCCCCGAAATGAACTAGTTCTTTTTCATGACTCACCACTCATTTGCAATAGAAAATAAATGGAAGGCACTTTGCCCTTTAAACTTGGTTTATTCCAGTACTATACCTGTATTTTGATCTTATTTGATCCTATTTTGAAGTAACACAGATAATGAGTAAGAATTTTGTATTGTTTATTGAAATTTCCACGATATGACGAAGTTTTTGATTATTGATTTATTTTGCACTATCGTGGTTTTTTGTGTGATCGGAAAATGTTGTAACTTGAGATTTACATTAACAATATATTTGGCTATAATGTATTCAAATTTCATTAACCTCGTACAAATACATCGCAAGCCATATATTTTTAAAGTGAACGTTTCCTTCCGAAGACGCCTAAAATCGCAATATCCGTACCAGAATAAGAAAAAAATATATAAATTTGACTGTAAGACTAAAGTGCTGCATATAGCCTTACACAGATTAAAACAAGGAAAATATTGGTGTATCACATTTTGCGATACGTTTATCGGTTCGCTCGTAATTAAAGCGTAAATTCGAGTGTCCATAATAAAAATCCTATAGTAAGAGGAGTTGTCAGGAACCTAATCTGATCAGTTTAAACAAATAAAAATAAAATAAAAACAAATGATGTATACATAACATAATAATGTAATATTACTATGAAGAACAATATCCAGTAGAGACGAACTCCGATGCAGAGGCGCTGAGTCGAGTAGGTCGAGCCGCTAGCTGTATTACTGCGTGAGCTAAGACCACAGAGACCAGAGTGACACCTGAGTTGCTTTGCTCAATGCTCTGGCTAGAGTCGAGAATGGTGGGGTGAGCGTTGAGCGGGCGAGTTCCGAGGGTGGGGGGAGCGGTGAACGGCCACCAGTCACCCGCTCCGTGACAAATCGTCCGTTCTCTTGCGAGCAGGTTGTTGCAAGTAGTTCTTATGTTCTCCGCTAGGAGGCTCTCTGTCCTGTTGCTCGCATCAACTGCCCAGAGGGCAGGACGTGCAACTGAAACGATCGCCGACAGAGTGCGATGCTAAGTTAAGCTGCGCCAGACACTGCACGTGGCAGAGGACGCGCAGAGACGGCACGGCATATGTGAAACACAAAATCCAATGGGGCACTGCACAATGTAGGCAGCCAAGGTAGAAGCAGGGCAGATGCTGGCGCCGGCTGTGTTGTGTGGCGTGCACTGTGCTCTGACCAGCAGAGGCGCCGCTGATATGCTCCATCTCTCTCTCTCTCTCTCTCTCTCTCTCTCTCTCTCTCTGCCGTGGGAAACGTTTGGAGCTACCGTTCTTTTTTTCTGAATCACTGATTGTTCACTCCTTTGAAAGATTCAACTCTATGAATCAGTTCAGGAGTGGATCCCCCATCTCTAATTCTCACACCTTCAAACGAGGGTCTTGACCTCCACTCAGAAAAGACACATGCCAGGATCATCGTATTGAAAGGGTAACAGTGGTACATCATACATCTATCACATCAGAGATAAGAGGGCTTCTGAACCCAACGAACTATTGCGAATTCGTTACTACCAGTGGGACTATGGACACAGACACCTCCAGCCGGTTATCCACTCACGCCACAGTATGGACGTGCACGGCTCGACTCGTGCTGCCAGAGGATCACTTGGAAGATGGAATGGCGCGCTCTGGTCTTCAGCAATGAAAGCAGATGGTGGTTGCACACAAGTGATTGTCGTTTGCATGTAAGATGTAGAGCTGGTGAGCACTGCCTTGTAGAGTGCGTTTGTACAAGAGACACTGGCTCCACCCTGTGCCTTATGGCCTAGGATGCAATAAGCCACAACTCTCTTTCACCTTTGGCAACAGGAGGAGACGCTAACGAGCGCTAGATACATGCAGAATGTTGTTAGGCTTGTTCTTTTGCCATTGTTGCAACAGGAGGATGTGTTGTTCCAGCAGGATAATGCTCTCCCCGACCGCTGCCTGTGAAACTCAACGTGCTCTGCAACAAGTGCAGCAACTTTCATGATCAACAGAACTTGCGGACTTGTCTCCAATCGAGCACGTGCGGGATATGATGGGATGAGAAATGACTCGTCAACTAACAACAACTGCGTTAACAAGTCGAGCAGCCGTGGCATAACGAATACCAGGACACTATTCACCACCTGTATGATTGACTGACTGCAGAGTCAGAGCCTGCACAGCCGTCTGTGGAGGCTGCAGGTGGGTTTATACCTGGTACCTTAGAACTGCTTGTGCTATAGATCCGTAAATGTAATCATTTCGGTTACGCCATGCGTACTGTTTCAACAATAAATATTGAGTGAATTTAAAATATCCAAAAGGGGGTACTGTTTTTATCGGCTGTGTATACGTTTATCTAGGGGGAGTCAGTAACAGAAACAAGGGTAGTTACTGAGTGTCGCCAGTTACTGGGGTAGGTAATGGCTGGGCCGTGGGGCGTGGGACAGAGGGAAAGAAATCACCGGCTGCACCACAAAGTATTGTCTTTCCCTCTCTGCCGTAGAACTCAATAGGCAGCCACCTTCTCACCAGGGAATCACTATAGCGATCGTGCTTTTACTGCTGCAATAGCTGGTGGCGGTGACGCTGTTGTCTGAGTGGTCGGTGGAGAAAAGTTGTAAGGTGATCTAATATTATCGTCCACATAGTTGGTGGTGTCACTGGATGTAACGTCATCGGTGAGAACAGCTACATTGATAGGACATGTTTGCATTCTAAAAAAAAAAAAAATAGCCTCTAGCTATTAGGTACTTGATAATTAAGGGACTTCAGCCCTAGAGTCGTGTACGGTACCACTTTGACTCACCTAGTCCATGTGGCACTTGCTGGCCACCATGTGCCACGGGATGGCCCACCTGGCCCACAGTACAGTACTGGCTACGGGCACACTACTGACAAACTACTGCACTACACACTACTGACAGCAGGCTACCACGCCAGCCCGTCAAGTCTGTCAGCTCATCAACACAATGCTCTGAGCATTCTATACTTGGCAGTTGAAAATGGTTCTCTTTGACATTGTGCAGTACGTAATTCTTACTGTAATTTCATGGGCTCTTATACTGAGAATATCAGCGACATCACCCTACAAGGATAAAATGTCTTCACTTCGATGAGTAGCCAGCAGTGGAAACGGGAAATGTTCTAAATATCACCTTTCCACTAAACGCGTTTTCAGTGCTGTCGTGTTCTTGGTACTCTGTTACATGACCCTACACTTTTCCAAGTGTCAAATCAAGGGGAAAATGTTTCAGACATTCATTAGGATGGCGCATGGTCTTTGTGCCAAGCAGTGCGTCCGTCTTGAGTTCAAAGGACCATGCGTTAAGGCCTCCTCCGTGTAGCCTGGGGTGGTTTGAAGAGAGCACACCTAGGTTTTTGGCGAGTGGGCCAAACAGAAGTCAATATGAGCTTTTTTTCCTTGAATTTAGGTTTGTTATTCTGTCGTAGAAAACTAAAATAAATGAGAAAAGGTTTTTAGAATGTGATTTTCACTCTGCAGCGTAGTGTGCGCTGATATGAAACTTCCTGGCAGATTAAAACTATGTGCCAGACCGCGACTCGAAGAGCACTTGCCCACGAAAGGCAAAAGTCCCGAGTTCGAGTCTCAGTCTGGCACGCAGTTTTAATCTGCCAGGAAGTTTCATATCAACGCACTCTTCGCTGCAGAGTGAAAATGACGTTCTGGAAACACCTCCAAGGCTGTGGCTAAGCCATGTCTCCGCAATGTCCTTTCTTTCAAGAGTGCTAGTTCTGCAAGTTTCGCAGGAGAGCTTCTGTAAAGTTTGGAAGGTAGGAGACGAGGTACTGGCAGAAATAAAGCTGTGAGGACGGGCCGTGAGTTGTGCTTGGGTAGCTCAGTTGGTAGAGCACTTGCCTCAGAAAGGCAAAGGTCCCGAGTTCGAGTCTCGGTCCGGCAAACAGTTTTAATCTGCCAGGAAGTTTCAGAAAAGATTTTTGTTTACTACAGTTCAACAAGTTAATATACTTCTGATGTACTTATGTACTTGTATTATCACAAATAAAACTGTAACGTTACGAGTACGTGTGCTAATTAACGTGCACCTAAGGCTGGTATTCAGGAGAGCTGTATTTGCTTACTTGGCTGGGTGTGAATCGGTGGGAAGAGAACGTCATACTTCCATTCCAGACGAGCACAGGTGCAGACACAAGCAACGCATCGCCAGAAAGGGGTAAATCCCAAAGCTGGAAATTTCGATGGTTGATGCTTGCATGGCCTTTGTGCAGAAGATGCACCAAAAATGGCTGAGTGTCAGACAAGGTGAAAGATTACAGCAGTGCACGATGTGATCTTACAAAATAAAAGTGATGTTGTTATTCAATGGAAAGTTGGAAATTGAGATTTAGCTTACTGTTTTATCAATCACAATTGGCGTAAGAATCATGGATTGACCATTGTCATAAAATATTGCACTATGAGATGTGAATAGTTTTTTACTTGCAGTTTCGCGTGGCTTGAGGCAGTCACAACTAGCGTGCTATTGATTAAGAAATTGCGATATCGTCTTTCTAATTACTTCATGATCGTAGATACGATCATACCCGGTTGTAAAGTTATTGTTATGACAAAACAATTTCCTAAGGGACCAGAAAGTTCTTAAGGGCGCAAAAACAACTGTAACATCACACAAAAGGGAAATTCAATATTAAAACTGATGCAAGAAGACGATAAAACAGTTTTCTTTTTATCAATGTAACACGCACATTGGACTGCTGATCTTGGTGTCTGTAATATTAGCAAAATGCATAATTAAAATGAAAATAATACTGAGGAGATAATAGGAATGAGCACTGCTAAATGATTCAGTATTCCCAGAACAAATATTTATTATAACTAAAACATATATCGTACCTTAAGCTTAGTACTACAATGACGGTAGATTTTTATGTCCGTATCATGTCCATTGAGCGCTCTTTTATATAGCCATTGTCTTCTTTGAGTCGCTCGTCCGTCGTCACGGTAAGTTATAACAGTTCTTTACACTTCACTCAAACTTAGACATAACACGTTTTTATACATTTAGTAAAAATTAGATCAGACTGCCACAAATCTGCGTCCGTCTTACTTGAGAAAAACAGTACAAGTCTTTAGCGCTCAAGGCTTCATTTGTTCTCCAGCGAACATAATAGTGAAGGATCGCATATCTATCCGTATTTTTCTGTTTATATTGCCCCCCAAAGACGACGAATTACATTATTTAGAAAATTCCACCGTCCCCATGCAACGCCTCATTACACATTAATCATTATTTATAAACAAGTATTTGCCTTCTGGCTGAAAGTATTAACTACTCGTATTTGCTGTTTTAATGAAGTCAAAAATAGCGAATATCACAACGACAGCTATCATCCCACAAAGCCACTCATCTGTGTGTACTTTATTTACTTCTGACGTCTTTAATATCTATTTATTATACAAATGTTTGTCACAGCATCATATTCTGCACAATTACACAGAAAATGAATGCTTTATAAATATCTCAAACACTGTTACACTTGTGTAGTTATTTAATGAACAGTTTACTATTTTGCTAGTATCTTTACTTAAATGATCATTAAAGGTGCTATTAAAAACCCGCGTTCATATAAAATGTGTCAGTCGCATATGTTAGCGGACACTACAACTGAGAAGAGAACCAAAAGAAGGCATAAATAATTTCTTAAATAATGTTTAACAACAGTTTGTTGTCATTAAACGTGAACACACTCGTGCAGGAATACTGACTGTAGTAGAACACTACGGAAGTCAAGTGGAGACTGGGACTTTCTCGAGTGAAGAGTTCAAGGAAGCGATTCTCCTCACTTTTAAAAATTGTTCAAATGGCTCTGAGCACTATGGGACTTGGCTGCTGAGGTCAGCAGCCCCCTAGAACTTCGAACTACTTAAATCTAACTAACCTATGGACATCACACATATCCACGCCCGAGGCACGATTCGAACCTGTGACCATAGCGGTCGCGCGGTTCCAGACTGTAGTGCCTAGAACCGCTCGGCACACCGTACGGCTCCTCAGTTTTACGTTGTTCTTGAAGAAGGCAGACTTGCCTCTGATATAGTACATTATTTGATAGTGTGACAGATAGATCCTGAGCGGTGAATGGCCATTATCATACGTTAACTCCGGAAGGGACTTTATATTTCGAGAGGTCTGAATGTGCTGTGAGTTGGACTCTAGCTTCTCCTTCTGTATTACGGAACTGAGGATAGACAGAGTTTCTATTCTTTGTATCGTGTGTGGTACTTTGTAAATCATTATGTTGAACTGCTTTAAGCTGGGGAATATTTTGCATATTCTGTCCGTACTTTAACTGAGTGTCGTAGGGCCACTTCCTGCTTATATGAGTTACCCTTTCTCGAACAAACACTATTCGACGTAATTCTCTGTCGTCTACATCAATTACAGACGTTAGAACAGAACCCTTATTATTAAATTATTCATTTAGCTTTCATTTTGTAGTTCTGTGTATTTTATTAACTCGCAATTCTAGTCGATGCATAGACTATTTGACTGAAGGATTACAGTTTCATTTTATTATTTGCATCGAATTAGCTGCGGGGCATGAAAGCAAACATGTGCTGTTCGATGCTATTACTACATCGAGCTATTCTTTTGGAACAGTGCTGTCCACAGCCCACGACGTAAAGTACTAGTAATCACAGTTAAAGAAGCAACTGTTTTGCTGTTTGGGATGCTATTTGGAAGAGCAGATACCCTTGCAGTAACCGTAAGGTACCGACGCATAATGCTCTGTCTCTATTTATGTGACTTCAAGTAAAGAGTTTCTTATCTGCTCTTACAACCAGTTTCCTGGTACGACAGTTAGAACGTTCTTAATAAATTATTCATTATTTTGTGGCACTGATGAGGTGAGCAGCAAAATTTTTTGGATACAAATAAGTAATATACACCAAGAGATACATTGTTTTTGATTCTCCTGGTAAATGTAAGATTAGGCACATGGAAAGTTTCTATTTCCACTCTTCATATGTCTCATTTGCGTTAATTGTAAATCAGGAAGTATAATTAGAATAATGTATCCCAAGGAAAAATTTTCTATAATTGTATAATTATAATTCCTAGTAGCTGCTAAGTTAGATTGCTTTTGTTTTTTCAGTAGGCGAATTTTGGCTGAATTGCTGTAATCAGGTTATGTGTAAGTAAATGGCACATAAACTTGGTACATAGTTTCTAATTTTATATGTAATTATTCAATGGATTTCATTATAATACATTTTTACATGCATCTGATGGCTTGACATTCACGCTACATCTGTGTTTCTGTCACTTCCTATTTACTTGATAATTACATTCTTTTGTTGTTATTAGAGTAATGATGGTTATTTATCACCTTATATGTCTTATTACTTTATGTAGTTGGCAGATTTATTCTTTATATGAGTATTTTCGTGTCATATTATTCGACAGACAATTGTATGGTGACAGGCAGTTCTTTTATCACTGCTGTTATTTAGATATTTGTCTTTTCCACTGCTGTGTGTTATAACTATATCTACAAATTTTCTCTCTTATAAATGTACATTTTTAAAATTTTTGGTATTATTTCCAAATTTCAGAGGTCCTATTTTCTTAGTTATTAGTTATTTTACTTATTATTTGCATGTCCATATGAGATTACTGGATACTGTCATTTTAATCTATTTTAGTAGACGAATTTCGGTGTAGGCTGTGTTTAGTCCTACGTCTTCGTTTGTATTCAATTATAAACGGAATTAAACATTTCTTTCTTGTTATTTTTGTGATAAACTTTTTTAAAATATTTGTAGGTGCAACTTTCTATTTGCTTGTTGACAGGTTTTCCGGCAACGGTGCATGGTTACAGAATTGTTCATCTGAAACATACCTTTTTGTGAATTTAGCTATAATATGGCTATAATATTATTTTTGTTTGCCTCGTATTATAACTGAATACAAATGAAGACAGCTCATACTGAAATTCCTATACGAAAATTGAATACAATGACAATATGCAGCTAAGTCACATGGTCATATAAATAATACGTAAAATAAATAACTAAGAAGGCATGACTACTAAAATTTGTAAATAATCAAAAGTTAAAAAAATACGTGCGTTGTAAGAAAGAAAATATTTAGATGTTGACGTAATACACAGAAAAAGATAAAGTTTTTATAGTATCAGAGATCAATATTTACATAACAAATATGATAAACATAGCTGCCTGTAACCGTACAATATCGCTGGATTATCTGCCAAACGAACTGTCACGAAAATAGTGATATAAAGAACATAGTCCGCAACTACATAAAGTAATAAGTCAGGCAAGGTGATAACCAACCATTATTATTCTAATAACAACAAAGGAACATAATTAACAAGCAAATAGACAGTGACAGAAACACAGACATCTCATGGATGTCAAACCATCAGACGTAGGTAAAAATGTATAATAATAAAGTCAATTAAATAATGAAATCCATTAAATCCATATTTATGAAATTAGAAACAAAATACGAAATTTATTTTTTATTAGTTACAGATAACCTGATGATGACAATTTAGTCCAAATAGGCCTATTGTAAAAATAAAAACAATCAAACTGAGCAGCGTTGTTATAATTATGATTATACAATGTACGTAGAAGACGTACAGTACCCAGGGGCCCCAGAAAAATATAGTTTGCTCTGTAATTGGTGTTGGCGTCGCATACACTGTTATAACGAAGAAAAATTCCTGTATGGATTCTGTAACCGGACAGAGCTAAGAAGTGCATGAAGTAAATCTACAGTGCAGCCTTCAAGTAGGGACATTAACTGAAACTGCTTGCAAATTACTCCTGCATAGCTCATCGTAAAGGCAGTGGATCATAAAACAGTGAAACGCCAAAGAAAGTTGTATAGGCATGCGTATTCAAATACAGAGATATGTAACCAGGCAGAACACGGCGCTGCGGTCGGCAACACCTATGTAAGACAAGTGTCTGGCGCAGTTGTTAGATGGGTTACTGTTGCTACAATGGCAGGTTGTCAAGATTTTAGTGAGTTTGAATGTGGCATTATTGTCGGCTCACGACCGATGGGACACAGCATCTCTGAGGTAACGATGAAGTGGGGATTTTCCCATTCCACCATTTCATACGTGTATATCAGGAAACTAGTAAAACATCAAAGCTCCAGCACCATGCTCTTGGAGTAATATGGGTCACCTGATCTGTCTAGATATCACTCCGACAGGTGACACGTACGTAAGCGTCCTGTCTGATCACCTGCATCTGTTCATGTCCATTGTCCATTACGACGGACTTGGACAATTCCAGCAGGACAATGCGACAACCCACACCTCCAGAATTGCTACAAAGTGGCTGCAGGAACTACTGAGCTTAAACACTTCCGATGACCATCAACTCCCCAAACATGAACAGTATTGAGCATATCTGGGATGCCCTGCAACGTACTGTTCAGAAGAGATCTCCACCGCCCTTGTACTCTTACGGATTTATGGACGGCCCTGCAGGATTCATGGTGTCGGTTCCCTCCGGCACTACTTCAGACATTCGTTGAGTCCATGTCACGTCGTGTTGCGGCACTTCTGCGCGCTCGTGGGAGCTCTACACGATATAAGGGTGTATCAGTTTCTTTGGCTCTTCAGTGTAAATAACGGGCGTTACAGACGCAGACAGAACGACATAGTGGCGTGGCGCGTATCCATAGCGCGCTGCGCGGCATGGCGAGAAAGCGATGGGCAGTGACGAGCGACGGTCAACATGGCTGACCTGGCCCTGCGCGTTAGGAGGATGCTAAGTTCACCGGACTTGGATACGATGTGACGTCATTATGACGTATACACCCTACATCGAAAATGATAGAAACCGTATATCGACTTTTGTGAACTTTCGAGAGGTTGTTACAGGGTAGCGCTGTGCTCTGCGCCATTCGTTTAAATGTGTTTTGCGTTCCTTGCGTTTAAATCGTGTATTGTACTGTGTGTGTGTCCTGTGCGTTGTTTTTCGTTGCTCGTCTCTAATTATGTGTTCAGCATTCGAGAGACTAATGAGAGAAAAGCTGAAAAGAGTTCAGCATCGATGACGACGGGCAATTGCGTGGTTATTGTGAATCTCAAGCAGAAATTGATGTACTTCTGACCCAGCTGAAGTGCGTCGGTTATTCGTACTCGGTGAGAAGAAGTACTCAGCAGCCAAAATCTTTAGATGCGTCAAGACACTAACCTTTCGTTAAGATTACATCCACTTCCCCTCGTATTTCATCTCCGGTCGACGATTTTTCTTCAACAATGCCTCATATTTTTCTTTTTAAGTTCGAAATGCAATCATTCTACGGACCAGTCATTACTGGACACTAAGGTACCTGTCTCTGCGGTCCGAGTGTAAAATTACTTGGAATTATGGCTGATAAAAGACTATCTTGGGATGGACATATAAATTACTTAGCTAACAAACTTGCACGAGTTCTCTTTCAGCTATATAAATTAAGAAAAAAAAGTCAGCAAGAGTATGTTGCTACAATCTAATATGTACTGACAAGACTAATTCGATGAAACCATACTAAAATATTGATAATAAATAAATATTATTTTCGGCATAAGCATTCAATACAACAATCACACAATTTAATCTGGTCGGGACATAAGAAGACTTCACTTTTTTACGAAACGTGTTGTCCGTGGTGTTTTCAAGGCCACGGTCAGGAATATTTCTATTAATATCCAGCTCTTTTATTTTGGCGAAATACATATACGCTGCCACACTGAGCTGTTATCAGAATCGAACGTGTCAAAACAAACCACTAGCTGATGACAGTTTAGAATCTCGAACGTTCGTAAAAGTCGATAGGTGTGTTAATCGACTAAAGCGTATATACGTCATAATGACGTCACATCATATCCAGGTTGGGTGAACTTAGCATCCTCCTGCGCGTTGCGGTCAGCTGCGAAGTCCGGCTGTCCAGCTAGGCTAGCCCGTGGCCCGTACCGGCCGTGCAGTGAGCCACGCTAGACAGACTGAAACCGGCACCGTGCATGACTTTATTCAACACTTTCAGTTTTATATTTATTACATTTTAAAGAGATGCTGTACACACGTTTTCCAAATTAAACTTCCTGGCAGACTAAAACTGTCTGTCGAACCTAGACGCTCGAGACCTTTGCCGGACAAGTGCTTTACGGACTGAGCTACCCAAGCACGACTCACGACCCTTCATTACAGCTTTACTTCCGTCAGTATCTACCTTCCCAACTTACAGAAGTTCTCTTGCGAACCTTGCAAGCCTAGCACTCCTGGAAGAAAGGATATTGCGGAGACGTGGCTTACTCACAGCCCGGGGGATGTTTGCAGAATGAGAGAGTTACTGGCGGAAGTAAAGCTGTGGGGACACGTGGTGAGGCGTGCTAGGGTGCCTCAGCTGCCGGCGTGATAGCTGTGCAAGTTAGCTGTCCCTTGTAATAAAAAATAAAATAAAAATTAAAAATTAAAAAAATTAACTGAGGGAACGGATCAACGATCAACTTAAATGGGTGTCATGGGACGGCTGCCGTAGACAGCGTAGATAGCGTAGACACACAGCGTAGATAGAAAAAAAATGCACCGACTAAAACGAGATTAAAAAAAGAAAAAGTCGGTAGAGCACTTGCCTGCAAGGAGCAAAGGTCCCGAGTTCATATCTCAGCCCGTCGCGCAGTTTTAATCTGCCACGAAGTTTCATATCAGCACTGCAGAGTGAAAATTTCATTCTGGATTTTCCAGATAATTTCACATAAACATTGCATCACTTTTAAAAAAGTAAATGTCTCAGAAGAAGGAGACAATTTTTCCTCCGCTTTCTATCAAGCTATGAGATGCTGACATTTCCGTTAAAGCATACAACATTAAATTTAAACAACAATACACACAGCAGATAACTACTTTCTTAAACAGGTTTCAAAATGTAACTCTAGTTGCCCACAGAAAGCGTGCCTGCTCCCTGCTCTATGCCCTACCACTCCTTAAATGGGACTGGCAAACATTTACTCTTATGATCGTACCAAAGTTCAAAGTTAAAAAAAGTCCGTAAACGTTTAGTCCACAACACTATTATCTGGAGACAATTCTCAAGTTGTTGCATGCCCCCCCACACCGAATAACTGCAACTGTATCTCATGGTAAAAGTTGGACTGTTTTCACGGTTTTGCACACTCTCTCACCCAGAATTTCATCTAGAGACATCAGTTAGAGTCGTGTTCCATGTTTTTGGCTGCCCATGTTTCGCAGTCATAAAAAAAATTCGAAGTGCAAGACCTCTCAAACATGATATTTCGTGGCTATTTCAGTCGTTGTATTTTCCTTAGTTGTTACGTTTTTATATGTACTATTGCAGGTCGCTGTTTTACTGTCACTCATTCGTACAATTCTTAAAGCTCATATTCAGCTATAGTTGGAATTATTAGGAGGGGATTAATTATTAATTAAGTGTGTGTGGGTGATCTCCATAGAAGTAATATAATATTTTATAGTGGTCATAAAGCTTTGTAGATTGTCTTGTGTTATGGAGAGCATACAAAAAGTTGCGGATTATCCACATATTGTGCAGGCTTACTGCGTTACAAGTCTGACGTCTGACTTCACAACCAAAAGGACATAATTTTATTTAAAGCTTACGCGTGGTACGGTTTTCAATAACGACAGTACCATCCAAAAGTAAGAGTTATCGAGAAAACAAGAGACTGAAAAGGGAAAAGATAAAGAATTATTGTGAATTTCTGATAAGTTTCTCTCACGTTCCTTACACCTGTTAAGTCATCATATCACTGTTACAGATATTTAAAACTCAGTATCTCTCGGTTTACACACTAATGCGTAAGTCAGGACATACACTTTACATCGTCTTCTAAATCCGTCCGCCGTCGTCAACTCGCGCCCTATACCACTTCATCCATTATCCACGACTTCTGTTTTTGGAACATCTTCGAATCCAGTACATTAACGAGAAAGTACAGTCAATATTACATACACTAATACACCGAATCCAAACAGTCTGCTGTTCTTCTTCAACCACGCCTCAGTTTTCATACACTTCCTTGTCTTACCCACCCTCTGCAGCCGGAGCGTCGACTAACTGGCACATCCTGACAACAGAATCTTTCCTGACACACAGAGTGAGTCAAGAGGAAAGGTACATGTTTTGAGGAGTGATAGTATTGGTGATCATGAATAAGGAAGTTCCGCTGGACGTGTGCCCTTTTCTTAACCGTATCCGAGAGACAGCTGTCTGAAAACAGTGGGTGTTAGTCGCGTGTCCTTCCTCACCAGTATGTTGTATATTAACCGGGGACATAGAAACGATGGAGAGGCTCCATCCCCGTGGCAGCCGCAGTGGTCCACAACCCCACGACAACTACAGCAGTCCACTCGACCCCACCGCCGCCCCACACCGAACCCAGGTTTACTGTGCCGTTCGCCCCGGTGGGCTACCCCGCCCCCTTCCCCCAGGGAACGTCTCACACCAGACGAGTGTAACCCCTATGTTTGCGTGGTAGAGTAATGGTGGTGTACGCGTACGTGGAGAACTCGTTTGCGGAGCAATCGCCGACGTAGTGTAGCTGAGGCGAAAACCATCCACAGACTGACCGGCTCACCGGACCTCGACACGAGTCCGCCTGGCGGATTCGTGCCGGGGACCAGGCGCTCCTTCCCACTCCGGAAAGCTGTGCGTTAGATCGCTCGGCTAACCGGGCGGGTTCCTCACCAGTAATCGCAAGGGAAAACAACCAAAGCCGCATAGTGTCGTCTTTACTGACCTTTCCAATACGCAATTCCCTAGCGCATGGCGGATGGACGAGACCTGCAAACGTACACATCGTTTACTTGACGTCTCTCTACAGCAGTCGTTACACCGTTGTTACTCCATTAGATTATTTTTTGTGGGCTTAATTTAAGAGCATAGTCTACAAACGCAGAATGGACACTAAGGAGGAATTTCTCGGTCGAATTTTGCACACGTTTGCTCAAGCGAAGAAGAGCTCAGAGAAGAATGAGCTCACATCAACAACACAGCAGCTGTCTTCAAGAGCTGCAAGATGCATTGCAGTTGATGGTGGTATTTGTGAACATATTTTGTGAGGAAATGTACACAATTAAACAATAAATTAGATCACAGTATTTTATTTACAACCACCTGTTTTTCTCCTGTTTTCCATAGTTTTCATTAGTTTCCTCATAAACTGTTAAGAACAAGACATATGTTCATATGGCATTTTTTGTTCACAATCACTGATACTATCACCCCTGAAATCATGTAATTTTCCTCCTGATTCGCCCTGTACACCCAGTTGCAGCTAACAACGCTTATCATCCGACCTGTTTTTCCTTCTATCTTCCTATCCCTGATCCACAGTCTGCTGCGTCTTTCGGTTTTCCAGTGCCTCATTCCAATATACATCTTCTCATCTGTATTGAGAACATGATTATTAACTCGAGGAATGTAACGTGAATGTTGCCACATGCTGAAAATGATGAAATAAAAAAAAGCTAGCGTACTTCGCTTACTTTAATTCCACAATGTCATATGACATAATATTTCGGGGTGAGTCATAAAGGCAATGAGGTTTTCCTAAACAAAAATCTTGTATTACGTATCATTTGTATCGTGAATTCAGGAACGTCTTACATTTCCTCTCAACACTCGATGCTGTGCTAACTTCGGTTCTGTCATTAATTAAAAAACAAATGGAGCTAATAAATAATCAGTATGGAAGCGTATTTACATAAAAATTGATTTTAATATAATATGAATCGTTCCACACTACGATTTATCGTGCAAGTCATAAACAGAACACGAAACTAACTAACTGTCTATTATTACATCAACTATCTATTGTTATATATATCTTGAAAAGCTCAAAATGAAATTCAAAAGTAAAATCACGCAGATGATCAAAGCAGCTATACATTCCACTTGTGATATAATCTACTTGGCTATTCCTGAAAAACTGACGGAGCTATTGGCGATGAACATTCCGGGAAAGAAGCAAGTAGGCCACTGTTGGAAAGGTAGGCCTACACATTACACAGGTGTGGGCATCAATTCCAAAAGAATGACTTACACACATGTTAAAGTAAAATATTCATTTTATGGGGTCTAAGCGTTTGAGACCATTCTCTTAATCACATTTATAGCATTGCAAAATGATGGAACATGTTCGAAAAATTAGATCCTTTTTACATTATAGATTGCTTTTATTGACCACAAACTGAATGAGGCAGATAGGTCAGATTTCAGGGCGAGAAGATGTGTAAACTACAGTGAGACTAATGCACTGACTATCTAATAAAGCAGGAACTCTAACCTGGATGGAGGTATACCTGTATGCAGTTCTGTTTGTTTGACATTTCAACAATTGTTCACATCGTTAACATGCACAAGACACTATAACATGCCCTACTTCTTTCCTCATTGCACACGTTTAGGGGCTAACAACGAACACGCAGGTAATTGTTTTTGCAAAAGTGAACATTAAAAATGTTGTGCGTATGAATTGAAAGCTGAAAATGTGACAAACAGGAAGCAGTACCAGCAATCAGACAAGCACTGGTTTTGGAGTTCCAGCTTCATTTGCTATCGATACAACTGCAGTAAAAGTGGAATTACAAGGGTTACGAAATCTTCCTTTACACATCACATCTTTCTCTTCGTGGTTATTCGAAATATGTCCACAAAAACAAATATGTTAACGAGGCCAAATGAGTCGTATTACTAGAATAAATACGTATTCAAAAATAGACAAATATTATAAATTAACATCCTGACACTAAGTCATTAACGTAAGTACTATAATCTGTAGTACTGAAAAGAGCTGTTGCGTGCACACGACAGAAATTATGAACAAGAAACAATCGGAAACAGTAGTGTGCTAATGTTTTTAGCTACTTAAGATGGCGAGTGGCTATTTAAGATGGCGACAGACCTCGTCCACTCTGGCTTCGAAACAACGTAGAGCGCCATCTCCCTCCATTTTTTTACCTTCATTACTGAGATACACAGAACTCAATTTTTGTCAACATACATTACCTATCAGGTCATGTGTCTCAAGAATTCTGCAAGCGTTTTGCACATTTTGAGTGTAATTACTTTGCTAAAATATATACAGGGTTAACACAAATGATTGAAGCGATTTCATAGCTCTACAATAACTTTATTATTTGAGATATTTTCACAATGCTTTGCACACACATACAAAGACTCAAAAAGTTTTTTTAGGCATTCACAAATGTTCGATATGTGCCCCTTTAGTGATTCGGCAGACATCAAGCCGATAATCAAGTTCCTCCCACACTCGGCGCAGCATGTCCCCATCAATGAGTTCGAAAGCATCGTTGATGCGAGCTCGCAGTTCTGGCACGTTTCTTGGTAGAGGAGGTTCAAACACTGAATCTTTCACATAACCCCACAGAAAGAAATCACATGGGGTTAAGTCGGGAGAGCGTGGAGGCCATGACATGAATTGCTGATCATGATCTCCACCACGACCGATCCATCGGTTTTCCAATCTCCTGTTTAAGAAATGCCGAACATCATGATGGAAGTGCGGTGGAGCACCATCCTGTTGAAAGATGAAGTCGGCGCTGTCGGTCTCCAGTTGTGGCATGAGCCAATTTTCCAGCATATCCAGATACACGTGTCCTGTAACGTTTTTTTCACAGAAGAAAAAGGGGCCGTAAACATTAAACCGTGAGATTGCACAAAACACGTTAACTTTTGGTGAATTGCGAATTTGCTGCACGAATGCGTGAGGATTCTCTACCGCCCAGATTCGCACATTGTGTCTGTTCACTTCACCATTAAGAAAAAAAGTTGCTTCATCACTGAAAAAAAGTTTCGCACTGAACGCATCCTCTTCCATGAGCTGTTGCAACCGCGCCGAAAATTCAAATCGTTTGACTTTGTCATCAGGCGTCAGGGCTTGTAGCAATTGTAAACGGTAAGGCTTTTGCTTTATTCGTCGACTTCCGCGGGCTACACGTGAAACTTGCCCTCACGCGTTCAACCGTTTCTTCGCTCACTGCAGGCCGACCCGTTGATTTCCCCTTACAGAGGCATCCAGAAGCTGTAAACTGCGCATACCATCGCCGAATGGAGTTAGCAGTTGGTGGATCTTTGTTGAACTTCGTCCTGAAGTGTCGTTGCACTGTTATGACTGACTGATGTGACTGCATTTCAAGCACGACATACGCTTTCTCGGCTCCTGTCGCCATTTTGTCTCACTGCGCTTTCGAGCGCTCTGGCGGCAGAAAGCTGAAGTGCGGCTTCAGCCAAACAAAACTATATGAGTTTTTCTACGTATCTGTAGTGTGTCGTGACCATATGTCAATGAATGGAGCTACAGTGAATTAATGAAATCGCTTCAATCATTTGTAATAGCCCTGTAGATACCATTTCACTCGCTTTTACTTTATTCAATTTTATCTTCCTTACAGTAGAGCGCAGAAGATTTATATGGTTCACTTTATCCACAAGTCTCCACTAAATTATACAATACATGTCACATCAAAATATTCAAAGAGTTACAGTAATGTGTAACAAAGGTAATTAAACCCGCCCGGCTAACCGCGCTGACTAACGCGCTGCCTCCAGTACGACAATGCGTGCCGGTCCTCGGCACGAATCCACCCGACGCATTAGTGTCGAGGTCCGGTGGGCCGGCCAGCCTGTGGATGGTTTTTAAGGTGGTTTTCCATCTACCTCGGTGAATGGTGGCTGGTTCCCCTTCTTCTGCCTGCCTCAGTTACACAACGTCGACGATTGCCACACAAACACTATCTCCACATACGTGTACACCATTTTACTCTACCACGCAAACATTTGGGGGTTACACTCGCCTGGTATGAGCCGTTCCCTCGGGAGGGGGGGGGGGTCCACTGGGGACCGAACTGCACAATAACCTTAGGTTCGGTGTGGGGCGGTGGTGGGATTGGTGGACTGCTGTGGGCTGTTGTGGGTTGTGAACCACTGAGGGCTAGGGTGGGACGAAGCCTCTCCATCGTTTCTAGGTCCCTGGTTTAATACGCAATCACACAAGGTAATTAACATTGAAAAAATAAATTCCTTTAGAAAAACATTCGTACATGGAAATAAAGTTAGTACCAACTTCTTACAGTAAAGCTGAACCTTTCAGACTCTATTTCAGTCTTTCAGTGTTATCAGTTAAGTGAAGTCTCAGTGTGACAGCAACAGAGGAGAAAGTTCCACAGCATCGTGAATTTTGTACATGCAGTTTTTCTTTATTCATTTTTATTTCCCTAACAGTCGAGTGCACAAAATCTGTATGGTTCATTTTATCCACAAGTGTCCACTACAGTACAGAATAAATATCACCTGAAAATATGCGAAGAGTTAAATAAATGTACAACAAAGCTAACTAACGTTAAAAATACATTTAGTTTTCCTGGAAAAATAATCTTGCATGGAAATAAAGTTAGTAAAAATTTCTTACAGTAAAGCTAAACCTTTCAAAATCTATTTCTGTCTTTCAGTCTCATCAGTTACCTGAAATGTCCATGTGAAAACAAGAAAGGAGAAAGAAGAGAATAATGTTCATGAACGAGATGGATAGCATCTTGTATATTAACATTTTATGCTTGTTAACCTACAGACAAAGACAATAATTGTAGGAAAAATCCACTCAAGTTCCGAAGATGATTTCAAAATACGTATGTTGTATGTTTTCTGTTTCTCGTTATTACGATTCTCAGTCGCTTCGTTGATGTTTTATTGGCTATCTCACTATTATTTCATGGAGGTATCTTTCTTTAATCAAATACCTACAATATATTTTTCTATTTTCAGTAAGCACTGAAATATTTCAGTATGAAACGCTTCCATTTTTATTTTCTGGGGTTATTTTTAATCTTAGGTCATCCTTAGGGAAACTAAAGTACGAATCGTACATAATCATTTTGCACATCTCAGGTACTAGTAGAACAGCTTTCTATTTCCATCATTTGATAATAAACATATTAACAAATCTGCGTACAGTGGGAAAATTACTCTAAATTATGTAATGTTGAAAAACATTGGGACACAGAGCATCGACGGCTACAACAATGTATTTGTGAAACAAGAGACAGATTAGTGCAGTAGTGTCGGAATATCCTGCTAGTCAATCCACCGAGGGTATACAAATTTCGAGTAATGCTAATCTGCGCTACTGAACTAATCTGTCTCTTGTTTCAGAAATACAATGTCGTAGCCGTCTTTGCTCTGTGTCCCAATGTTTTTCAACATTTAAAGTATTTCTTACTGGTTGGATAACTACCGTATCATAATCCCTACAGTAGTTCCTGAGATCAACCTTCAAATACAGACAAAAAAGGTGGCGGGCGACTATAATTTATAACATGTATAGATAAACGATTCTTTGGGAAATTAAAACCTGTTTCACACCTGTAACTGTAACTGTATGAACGATGAACAAGTATTTTAATTCTGACCACTTAAATTGATATGAGTATCTTAGTGCAGTTACACTCACTAACGGTTTCTCTGATTCACTCATCATAATTCCATTGTTCAGGAGCTTAACCTTTCTAAAATATTCTGCTGAAGAGAGATAACAATGTGTTCGTCCCCGTCTTAATATGAACAAGCTGCAGTTGCCATGCATCCACTTCACATCTCAATTGTCAAAGTTTTATACGGTGAACACAGTTGAGGTTCAAAATTATCTATTTTGAAAATTGAATTATGACAATTTCAGCTACGTTTTTGCCCTACCTAGTACTGTTATCGAGTTTACTTACTTCAAAATCGTTTTATTGTAGGATCAGTCTTCGAAACTGATTTTTCTTTTGACATAATTGCTCCATAGCTCATACGGCTGGACGGCGATGAAACTGATGCTTGCGTTATCTCTAAGATGTCTGATTTCCTGGTATGAAGACAATCCATAGCCTGTCCAAGTACAGCGTTTTAAAACAAAATATGTACGTTTATAAAGCTTAGAAAAGTAGCTTAGTCAAACCAGCACACGTGAGACCTTGCACGTAATGGCGCGTGCTGTGGCGTACAAAATAGTGAACAACCTGCTTGGCTGGTTTGAACACTGAAGTACGGTCGCAAGTATACATTCACGAAATTAAAGCGGTCTGTTCTTATATGTCATTGACGTCGGTTTACAGTAGGGTTTTGGAGCATATACTGTATTCAAACATTATGAATCACTTCGAAGGGAACGATCTATTGATACGTAATCAGCATGGTTTCAGAAAACATCGTTCTTGTGCAACGCTCTTTATTCGCACGAAGTAATGGACGCTATCGACAGGGGATCTCAAGTTGATTCCGTATTTCTAGATTTCCGGAAAGCTTTTGACACCGTTCCTCACAAACGACTCCTAATCAAGCTGCGGGCCTATGGGGTATCGTCTCAGTTGTGTGACTGGATTCGTGGTTTCCTGTCAGCAAGGTCGCAGTTCGTAGTAATAGACGGCAAATCATCGAGTAAAACTGAAGTGATATCAGGTGTTCCCCAGGGAAGCGTCCTGGGACCTCTGCTGTTCCTGATCTATATAAATGACCTGGGTGACAATCTGAGCAGTTCTCTTAGGTTGTTCGCAGATGATGCTGTAATTTACCGTCTAGTAAGGTCATCTGAAGACCAGTATCAGTTGCAAAGCGATTTAGAAAAGATTACTGTATGGTGTGGCAGGTGGCAGTTGACGCTAAATAACGAAAAGTGTGAGGTGATCCGCATGAGTTCCAAATGAAATCCGTTGGAATTCGATTACTCGATAAATAGTACAATTCTCAAGGCTGTCAATTCAATTAAGTACCTGGGTGTTAAAATTTCGAACAACTTCAGTTGGAAAGACCACATAGATAATATTGTGGGGAAGGCGAGCCAAAGGCTGCGTTTCATTGGCACTACACTTAGAAGATGCAACAAGTCCACTAAAGAGACAGCTTACACTACACTCGTTCGTCCTCTGTTAGAATATTGCTGCGCGGTGTGGGATCCTTACCAGGTGGGATTGACGGAGGACATCGAAAGGGTGCAAAAAAGGGCAGCTCGTTTTGTATTATCACGTAATACGGGAGAGAGTGTGGCAGATATGATACGCGAGTTGGGATGGAAGTCATTAAAGCAAAGACGTTTTTCGTCGCGGCGAGATCTATTTACGAAATTTCAGTCACCAACTTTCTCTTCCGAATGCGAAAATATTTTGTTGAGCCCAACCTACATAGGTAGGAATGATCATCAAAATAAAATAAGAGAAATCAGAGCTCGAACAGAAAGGTTTAGGTGTTCGTTTTTCCCGAGCGTTGTTCGGGAGTGGAATGGTAGGGAGACAGTATGATTGTGGTTCGATGAACCCTCTGCCAAGCACTTAAATGTGAATTGCAGAGTAATCAAGTATATGTAGATGTAGATATGTATAAATAATGGCGTATACCAATGACATCAGTTCGAAATTCTGGTTTCATTCTCTTATCGTAATTCACAGTACCTATAAAGTTTTTCAGTAACTGAGGCAAATATTTTAGAAGGCAGTAATAATGACAATTTGGAACTATAAAGTCCGTAACAAACATTTGTCTCATCGTCAGGGAACTTCAGATAAATCTCAAAAATGAGATCTAAAGCAAACAAATTATTTTAAACAATTAATTCATGTGAAATAACGCGAATGATATACAACAATTCCAGTTTAATATTAAAAAATTTCACTAATGACTATGAAATTGTCTACATTCTGTTGCTCTTCATAGAATGTCTTGGTGTATTTTCATGATGTTCCTAATGCAAGCCACTAATTTGTCTCTTGTGTTTAATTGTACTTTTAATGTGTTGTTTCATATTTGAGTGCATGCGCATATTATATTTATCAATCCCTCTACACACAAGCTTTGTTTTAAGATGTAGCTCCCAAAAAATTATTTGCACGTGCTGAGGTTCAAATGGTTCAAATGGCTCTGGAGCACTATGGGACTTAACTGCTGTGGCCATCAGTCCCCTAGAACTTAGAACTACTTAAACCTAACTAACCCAAGGACATCACACACATCCATGCCCGAGGCAGGATTGGAACCTGCGACCACAGCGGTTGCGTGGTTCCAGACCGTAGCGCCTAGAACCGCTCGGTCACTCTGGCCGGCTACTTGTTGAGGAATGGACATTTGTAATCCTTGTCTTGTGGAAGACTTATTCGGAAGAAAAGATCTTAATATAAAGACTCGTTGTCAATTGGGTTTGATTACTGGTCGTAGCGACAGTTTTCACAAACTGTGAATAGGAATAACAACAAAATTTTTGCACTCAGGTTATTCTGGGAAACTATAAGGAAAATGTTATTCAGTTTAGAGCTGTGAATTATTTTGTCCTTATCATCTGACATTTCTGTAATTACCTGTATGAGACACGTTGGCACTAGAGCGACATTCGTCTCAGACAACGTCAGATCTAAAATGCCTGTATGCCAAATATAACTCCTGCCTAGCTTTGAGTAAATTTTAATACTTTATTACCTGTTGATGCAGCGAAGTATTCAAATACAACAGAATTCTTTAAAAATCATTCTCTCGGTGGTATTTTAAACACTTGACATAAGTATCTTGTCAGCTGGGGATCTTCACCACAAACAAAGTTAGTTCTAGAAGCTCAACATCATCACTTCTTATTTCTTATGTAGCACAAAGTTCAATTACAATAGAATTCTGGAAGAATATTCTGTCGGCATGATTTTAACGTTACCATACTCACACTGTGTCAGCCGCCAATTTTTACACTTACATCCACAATTTTGAAATAACTGACTGAAAATGAGTCCCAAGCTTAGACTTTTAAGTAGTTTCCGAAAATTTTCATTTGTGATTTTGCAATAAAAAGCTGTATGCTATTAGTCACGTCATACAATTGTGTCAGCTGAAGACTGAAATCTGATCCTGTTCTCCATTTCTGTGCTTTCTGAAAATTTTAACAGAAAAGATCCGTCAAAATTAAATCAATTATCACTTATTTCGCCATGAATTAGGCCGAATTAACTTTCGTTACTCAAAGACTCACTCAATATAAATTTATTCGCAACTTCAATTTTTTTCAATTTGTTTGAGAAATCTCAAAAAGAGACTATTTTGACTCAACATTATAAAAAAGTTCTTTGAACGGTGAAAAGGTCTTAAAATGACTTCCTTCGCCAGACATGGCGCTCAAACAGTGAAGTTGTTAAAACAATATTTGAGGGAGAATTATGAAATTCCACTCACTGTAAGTTTCGCTGAATACAGATATTTATTGAAAACGGTTTCAAGCTTAATTTATTGTTTATAAATACGTGAAATCTCCAGATGTTTGCAGATCTTCAGCAATTCAACTTAATTGAAATTGTAAGTGAGACTTGACCACTTTCACTTCATGAAGCAAATCTCACGATGATCATGCAAATTTTGCAACATATTCAGCTAATACTATAGTAATTATTGTTACAGAAAATTTATACTCTACTTGTAGAATTTCGTGGAGAGATAGGTCCTCATTAATATTCTTTACGAAGATTTTTAACAGTAGTGCTTAATCTTAAAGTAGACCAAAATTAACTTTTCCTTAACAAACCCTCGATCGGGAGAAGGCCCAAAATCGAATGGTTAACTTATGTTTACAGGGTTTTACGGAGTACATTTCACTTGCTGTTTCGATTTAGACCTAGGCACAATCAAAGACATCAGTGACAACGACTGTGTAGTATTTCATTATAATTACGGTTCCAAAAGCATGTAGAATTGATGGACCCTTGTATCTTCAGTACTTTTTTTTATTTTGGGCCAGTTTTTCAATAATCTTATACTGAAAATCGTCACCGTAGCAGTTACCGTCTGACAGTTCTAGCCTAAAGTATAAAGTTTAGGAGCTCTTTACTAGATGGCGCAGTAGATCCTTACGTGTCAACAGCACATGCCAACTATGTACTCAACGAAAATTATATAAGAACAAAAGTATATTTAAATAGATGTTGTTATAAGTAAGTATAGCAATAATAAAAATGGAATATGATTTTAATAAATTGCATATTTTTATGGGCACGCTTGAATGTGACGATCAGCAATACCAAATGGTACATAACTAACGTAGAAACACGCGAACAGCAAAAACTTGCGAACTAGAAGTCATTTCCAGTATATGTAAAAATACAAAGAAACTGCACTGTAGTACTTCTGTATTAAATATGACATTACCGACCTCGAGTTACATCCATCATCACAGCGACAATATATTGGATTGTGGTCTGGTGATGAATGAAATTTTACAGCTGATGCATAAGCCGCATACTGTTTCTGTTAGATGCAGAGCTACCTGACGGACAGACATTACATAATGTCAAGTTATGATAACATGTACAGTCTTGCAATCAATACTGATGCCAATTAATTTGCAGGAGGTGCCTTGCAAAATGATTCAACGGACCTATATAACCAATTGTCACATTAAGCACCATATTTATACAGCATTGATGTTAAAAATGTTTCTCCAAAATAATTCTTATGATTTTCGATGTAATTACGGGTACTGAACCGAATACGTGGAGTAAATTAGTCATTGAGAAACAATAGTAGAAGGAGTTTCTGAACTCGTTGCTGTTGCTGAACATAAGGTATAAACATTTCACATTCACGAAACGTTTGGAATACGTCCGTATGTGTAACAGTGGCTTCTATTTCCTGGAAATAATTTTCAACAGTAAGTTTTAAAACTGTGTTTTCTTGCAACAGAGATAGTCCCATGAAGTATGTAAAAACGCGGGAAGTGGACTTGAACTTCATACTTTTTGGTTAGGAAACAGTCCACTGCGTTCATCACAAGCAGTAAAAACCTTTGCTTTACACAACCCATTAATAGAACACCATTTGGTATAATAACCACGGGTAAAAGTGTGTAGTATTATGTTAAACATTTAGATTAACAAAGAAAGTTAGCTTGAAGTTTCAATTTCTATTAACTGTCTGTAATGAATTTTAGTGACATACTGGACTCAAAACCTTACTTTCCTACACTTGACTAATGCATAACACTAGCAAATGCTAGCAGCAGCTATGTGCTAACTAATAAAACGGTGTTCCAAAATTTAAGAAATGAAACATATCTACATCATGGTGACATAATCTTATACAAGTGTTGATGCGACTCAGGTATGATAAACTTCCTTTCTCGCAAGCAAGTGCGCTATGTTTGTAGCCATATGAGCAGCTCGGACGCCAGCCTTTCACTTTCTTTGACAACTATACGACGGAGGCATTGTTTTCTTGTGTTGACACTTATACATTTTACAAGTGGCATTTCTGTCATCTACACTACTGTATAAAGACAAGTCGTTGTTTAACGTTTAAAATTCTTGATGGATTTACTTCAGAGTTTTACACGATACTCTAATAAATGTTCGGACGTATACAACCGTTATACAAATATGTAAATAAAATATGTACTACTTTATGAAGACAATTCGCTGCTAAACGTTGTTACCAAAAATCTCAGCCGATTTAATTCAAAATTTTACACGATACTCTAATAAACATTCAGAAGAACATAGGCTACACACGCACGCACACACACACACACACACACACACGCACACACACGCACACACACACACACACACACACACACACGAGAAGAAAAAGGAGGAGATGAGAGAGAGTGTGGTGGATGAGGAAGAGGTGAAGAGACTAGAAAGAGGAGGGGTAGAGGGACAGAGAGAGAGAGAGGGGGGAGGGGGGGGGAACGACGTGATGAAGTGAGAGATTAGGACGTTTATCCAAAGACGTGTATCCATACATATTTAGCAATTGCGAGGCATTGTCGAGTTCGCCATTATAGTAGACAGACAAGAGTTAAGTCAGCAGTCATATCGAATCACCTAACCTCTAATCAGAAGCAGCTAATTATTTAGTTTAATTTAACGTCGACGGCGAAGTCATTAGAGATGGGGCACAGACTCGGGTAGGACAAGGACGAGGAAGGCAGTCGGAAATATCCTCTTCAGAGGAATCATCCGTATATTCGCCTGAATCGATTTCCGAATGCCAGTAAGAATCTAAATCTGAATGCCAGTTGTAGGTAAGACGGATTCTAGACTGGGAGAATCGTGAAGAAATTTAATTTATCAGTGAGAAAATCAGTTAAGAGTGATTGAATAGATGTTATCAAGGATTTTGGTTTTGGTCCTGGATACGGTTACTCGTCATGGATACGCTTATTGTTACCTAACTGCAACGGCAGTCGCTACGAGAAAGGCATTGTGCATCTCTGTGAGAGTTATTGTTGGAATTCGTACAATCCACCTTTCCGAAGAGTCAAGCGCGCTATCACTTCCATATAAAAACTTACGAAACGACCAATATGATAAAATCAAGTCCGAGCTTATGAAGTAGCATGTTCGTATTTGTTCTTGTCTTTAAAGAGTGTGAATTTACACAGATCAGTCAGAACATTATGACCAACGACCTACAATCACTGTAAACCGATCCAGCCGATAGCAGCGTCACCTGGCGAGGAATCATTGCTAGTCAGACACACGCAAGGCGCATATACAGGGTGTTTCAAAAATGACCGGTATATTTGAAACGGCAATAAAAGCTAAACGAGCAGCGATAGAAATACACCGTTTGTTGCAATATGCTTGGGACAACAGTACATTTTCAGGCAGACAAACTTTCGAAATTACAGTAGTTACAATTTTCAACAACAGATGGCGCTGCGGTTGGGAAACTCTATAGTACGATATTTTCCACATATCCACCATGCGTAGCAATAATATGGCGTAATCTCTGAATGAAATTACCCGAAACCTTTGACAACGTGTCTGGCGGAATGGCTTCACATGCAGATGAGATGTACTGCTTCAGCTGTTCAATTGTTTCTGGATTCTGGCGGTACACCTGCTCTTTCAAGTGTCCCCACAGAAAGAAGTCACAGGGGTTCATGTCTGGCGAATAGGGAGGCCAATCCACGCCGCCTTCTGTATGTTTCGGATAGCCCAAAGCAATCACACGATCATCGAAATATTCATTCAGGAAATTAAAGACGTCGGCCGTGCGATGTGGCCGGGCACCATCTTGCATAAACCACGAGGTGTTCGCAGTGTCGTCTAAGGCAGTTTGTACCGCCACAAATTCACGAAGAATGTCCAGATAGCGTGATGCAGTAATCGTTTCGGATCTGAAAAATGGGCCAATGATTCCTTTGGAAGAAATGGCGGCCGAGACCAGTACTTTTTGAGGATGCAGGGACGATGGGACTGCAACATGGGGCTTTTCGGTTCCCCATATGCGCCAGTTCTGTTTATTGACGAAGCCGTCCAGGTAAAAATAAGCTTCGTCAGTAAACCAAATGCTGCCCACATGCATATCGCCGTCATCAATCCTGTGCACTATATCGTTAGCGAATGTCTCTCGTGCAGCAATGGTAGCGGCTATTTTCGTAGGAATATACCGAACAAATACACTCATTTGCTGTGCGTAGCCTTGTTAGAATCCGTGGCTCGGTTTTGGTACCGAAAAACCATGCTCTAGGGGTATTTCTCGATAACGGATAAAGAGTTTTGAAAACGAGAAGGTTGCACTTTCAGATAATTGCCTAGATATAGCGAAAATAACGTTAGAATTTTAGCATTGTGCTGTGGTTATTTATTATTTGCATTTAGGCCGTACATGTAAGGTAACTTTGAACGTCTGTATCTCGAAAGCTGATAAAAATTTTGTAATCTTTCCACAATACTTTGTTTCTCTATGGAATGTAGCCCAACTTTCCCACTCTATAAAAACTATGTACAAGGTGTTTATAATTAACAAATCTTTAACATATTGCAGCGTGTCAGCAACTGTGAAATGTACAGCAAATAAACAATGTTTTCAGCCTTCAGTTGCAAGGTAATTTTATTCGTTTACCTAGGTTTCGATTCCAGTAATGGAATCTTCTTCAGAACAACAATGAAATTATTTTGTGAGCCAAACACTGGCCATGTCACAGATTAAAAATTAAAACATTAAAGACGCATAATCATAAGATTATGTCAGTCAAAATTAAAACCATTAGGGCGAACAAAATAATTTCATTGTTGTTCTGAAGAAGACTCCATTACTGGAATCGAAACCTAGGTAAACGAATAAAATTACCTTGCAACTGAAGGCTGAAAACATTGTTTATTTGCTGTTTATAATTAAACTTTCAAACCGCTGTAGAAATAACACCACTGGTCAGAATGACGTCAAATTGCAATGGAATATTATCGGAGAAGCGGGAAAACGTATGGCAGAAGAAAAACGGTCACAAAATGTAGCAATAGATGGCGCTGTGAGCATCATAATTTAATAGTAGTCGACTACAAATGACAAAAAAAATGGCACTGAGCACAACTGCTGTCGTCATCAGTCCCCTAGAACTTAAAACTACTTCAACCTAACTAACCTAAGGACATCACACACATCCATGCCCGAGGCAGGATTCGAACCTGCGACCGTAGCGGTCGCGCTGTTCCAGACTGTAGCGCCTAGAACCGCTCGGGCGGCTACAAATGACAAATGAATCATACAAAAATGGCTAAGATGTACGTTTGACGCTAAACAAATTGTGCTACTCAGTGTGCATGGGTGTACAAATGTGACACTGTTAGTTACGTAAACCAATCCACCACGGCAAGGTCATATCACATCCAATGGGAAAAAAATTGTTTTTAATTGTGCTGAGGCCAAAATCCACATAAAAAGCATCAATCACATTGGTTTTTAATTGCCCAGTGGCCAAAAACGGCTTAAAAAGAATCAATAAAAATCAAAGCGGAATATTAATTTCCGTGTGACTGGGGCAAAACATGTTCAATATGCTGTCCACCGTTTTATGTAACAGATTGAAATCGAGATACAGCATGTTCCACAACTGATGGAAGTGTTTCCTGGGCCACGTCCAAAATGTTTTGCGCAATGCGTGCCTTCAATGCAGCTAAGTTTGCAATCGGAACACTGAACACATCTTTCAGGTAGCCCCTACAGCCGGAAGTCACACGGATTAAGATAAGGTAATCGGGACGGCCAGGTTGTAGGGAAGTGGCGGCTGATATTCTAGCATTTCCGAAATGGCGCTTCATCAGCTGCTTAATTGGATTTGCAATGTGCAATGTTGCATAAAATGATCCCATCCACACATCCACGCTGTTGGAGAGCTGGAATGACGTGGGTGCGCAAAAGAGACTCATAGCCTTTACCAGTGACGGTACAGGTAACAGGACCGGAAGCACCTGTCTCTTCGAAAAAATATAGTCCTATGATAAATGATTCCGTAAACCCGCACCACACAGTGACCTTTTCAGGATGAAGTGGTACTGGTTTATTTGCGTGTGGATTTTCCGTTGCCCATATTCGACAATTCTGTGTTTTGACATATCATGTCGGTTGGAAGTAGGGTTCGCCTGTCCACAAAATCTTCCATGGCCATTCATTGTCCACTTACATGCGAGCAAGAAAATATAAAGCAGTGGTCTCTCTTGCTGGCAGGTCAACAGGAAGCAATTCGTTCACATATATAATTTTGAATGGATAGCAAAGAAGGATGTTTCGTAGGATTTTACGCACTGTGCTCACGGTTATGTCCAATGTTCGGGCAATTCTCCGTGCACTACACGTTTGCACACCACCACTCGTCTCCTCTGCATTGCTGCGGCCACTGCTTCCATTGACGTCGAATCAATTCGTTTTCTCCCTCTAACAGACTGCAACCAAAAGAACCTGTCTTTTGAAATTTCCGAATCATTTTCTCCAGACACACGACAGTCATCGGGCCACCACCTTTTTTCAAACTCTTCGGAATTTCTGCAGAGCGACGCGGACACAGTCATCATTCTTGTAATACAGCTTTACAAGCAGAGCACGATCCAGCGTTGAGACAGTCATAGCGAACGTCGCAGACGCGAAAGGAGGAAAATCCGTGTACGCGGCGTGTTTATACCAACTTCAATGGGTCGTACGCATGACAGATGTTTTCATTAACGTATTTTGACACATACCGCGCCATCCACTGACCAGTTTTCACACTACTTTTTCCTCTCCCATACGTTTCCCCCCTTCTCCGATAATATTCCATTGCAATTTGACGACATGCTGACCAGTCATTTTATTTCTACAGAATTTTGAAAGCTTAACTTTAATTATAATCACCCTGTATTTCCAAAAACGATGTCCCCACAAATTGTTACCCAGCTTAAACTCGAATGTTAAATTTGACTAAACAGAACCTAATATGAACTGAACTGTAACTGATCTAAATGCAACTTGTCTTTATGTTAAATGCGCAAGTGAAGTAAAACAATTATCTGGCACTAACAAATATTTCCAGTTACCTTGCGTCTTGGCGACATTGTTGCAAATATCTCGAAACAACAGCAACAAACAGCAAGCAAGCAGCGGGTATGCTAGATTTCTATTTCTAAATACATATCGAACTGTTGCATGTGGTAATGCGTAACCACAAACAGTGGGATGGGGAGAACAATTATTCCTATGAAATGAGACGATAAGGTAACGATTTTAGAATGATGTATATATTCAAAAAGACAGAGTAATACTCCGCGTGATATTTACACGTAACGTAAGTCTGAACAATACTATGCTTAACAAAGTGAACAATGATTTAAAGAGGGTATAGTGTTAACAGAAAATTTCTATAAAAATCAAACAGCTTAATCGATTAATTTGTTAATGCATGACCCAGGGAAGTGGGGTGGTCTTTCTCTCAGGTCTGAGCGAGTTAAAAGCTGACAATAATGATTCCTAGCTGCACAGTGCTGCAGTCTTACCTCAAACTTCTCCTCTTGTAAAATAATACGATTATTCAAAATTTATATTCTCTTCACTTTCTAGTATATCCGTCTTATTCATCCTTGCTGCTATTTACAATATTCTTCATCTAACAGACACAATCACGAGTGAACACAGCTCTACAGAATACATCCGTCACCTACCACACGTCAATTAAGAATGTATCAGACTGCACAGAGGCAAAGACTGTGCTACGACAAGACCAAAGACTGTGTAACAGTAATGTAACTTGCTCTCTCTAATACAAAAACCAAATGACATGATCACCTTACAATATCAGTAAAATGTTCCAGGTTGCTCGAGATCGAGATCTTAGGAATACAGGTTGAATTTTAATAAAACTGACAAAGTTCAGGGACGGATTCCTGACTTGAGACGGGCGAAAAAATCCTATGAACATGTGTTCGAAAATGGACTGGGTGTTTGCAACGACAACAAATAGCCCCGGACACAGTAGAGAGCTGCATCGCATCCGCATCACAACAAATGTCCAAAGCGGCCTCCATGGGGTTGCAGTTGATAGGGATAGTAGCGTACTTTGGCTCAACCATGTTGGCGAACCACTAGCCTGGAACTTGTACTTGAGGTCACCTCAATATTATGTAGAATTTCGTCCACCAAATCTGGTATACGCACAGTTCACCACCTCTCTGAAAGTTCGTCTGTCTGAAAGGGCCCATGATCACACAAACGTTCAAAAGTGGCTTAAAAGTTTGTGTTATGTGGGTGGTGTCTGCGAGGGTACTTGTTTTGTTGTAGTTGTGCCGCCTCTTGAACATTTCCACCTGCTTCGCCATAGACAAACACCATCTCGATTTGTTCCCAACATGAATACCGGACCATTGTGCAGCTTAGAGTACAGTGCTTCAATCACAAGGCCAGCAATATAATGGTCAGAGGAACTGTCATTCGTCAGTGCCATCTAAAGTGGTAACGATGCATTTCCGGACACATGTTCGCAGGACCTTTGCTCCTCCATTTATAGTCAGGAATCCTTCCCTGCAGTTTGTCGGTTTTATTAATTTTCACCCTGTATATGATAAAAATGGGAGCCACTTTTTGTACATGGCCGTCTTGGAATCCGTGGACCAGTTTTCGTACGAAAAAAATGGTAAACAGAAACCTTTGTTGGGGGTTTGCTACGGAAGAGCGCTTGAACTAATACTGTCTCTTTAAACCCCTTAAGGCCCACCGCAGACGATATCAAATGCAAAAAGGAGGAAGTGTGTAATATTGATACTTTGAACCTGTACTGTAGGATTGTGACACTAAGATAATCCTTATGTTGTGTATACAAATGGTTTCTAGTCCGAAGGCTATCCAAAACACTTGACCGTACCTTTCTATCACCAATGGAACCCGAGGTATAAGCTACATAAGGACCAAGTCTTATGTGCGTCGTTTTGGAATATTTTAGGTAGTGCATTCTACAGCATACATACTGATAAAAGCTTTGGAAATGTGGTGCTACAGAAGAATGTTGGCGATTAGATTGGCAGATCGAGCAACTAATAAGGAGATACTGAAAATAACTGGGGAAAAAGAAATGTATGGCACCTAACTAAAAGAAGACATCGGTTAGTAGGTCATCTCCTGAGGTATCAAGGAATCGTAAATTTGGCAATGGATGGAAGTGTGTGTGTGTGTGTGTGTGTGTGTGTGTGTGTGTATGTGTGTGTTACGTGAGGGGGGTGAGTAAAACTTGTAGAGATAGATCAAGGCTGGAATATTGGAGGAAGGTTCAAATGGATATAAATATGCAGAGATGAAGAGGTTTGCACGAACAGACTATTCAGAACCACTATGTTGTTGAAACAGTCGTTACGCAATCTACAGTCGTTGCTTCTGCCACACCTATTTACCTACATTCAAACAGGGTCGCATTTCGGAATTTCAAAGAATGTTCGTGGACGTGAGAGATAGCGGAGGCTAGGCGGGGCTTTTTCCGCGGATTGATCGCTAACATGTGGGCGATGGCGATACGGCCTGCCGGCCACTCCGCCAAAGTGCGCAGTGCCCCACATAGGATACGCAGCAAGGACTCGGAACTTTCCTGACGCGGAGCTGCGCCTCTGTCGTCACTCGCCTACAACGCCCATGGACAGATGATATCACGGAACAAACATGACGCGACAGTGAGCGACCGAACTAATCACGCTGGAAAGTTACAATGAACGGGCGGCCCGAGTGTCGAGTTATTATTTACTGAGACAGAGTGCAGCCGGCAAGTTAAACTGGGAATGTTTTTGTTTTCTACATCTACATCTACATTTATACTCCGCAAGCCACCCAAGGGTGTGTGGCGGTGGGCACTTTACGTGCCACTGTCATTACCTCCCTTTCCTGTTCCAGTCGCGTATGGTTCGCGGGAAGAACGACTGCCTGAAAGCCTCTGTGCGCGCTCTAATCTCTCTAATTTTACATTCGTGATCTCCTCGGGAGGTATAAGTAGGGGGAAGCAATATATTCGATACCTCATCCAGAAACGCACCCTCTCGAAACCTGGCGAGCAAGCTACACCGCGATGCAGAGCGCCTCTCTTGCAGAGTCTGCCCCTGGAGTTTGTTAAACATCTCCGTAACGCTATCACGGTTACCAAATAACCCTGTGACGAAACGCGCCGCTCTTCTTTGGATCTTCTCTATCTCTTCCGTCAACCCGATCTGGTACGGATCCCACACTGATGAGCAATACTCAAGTATAGTGTTTTGTAAGCCACCTCCTTTGTTGATGGACTACATTTTCTAAGGACTCTCCCAATGAATCTCAACCTGGTACCCGCCTTACCAACAATTAATTTTATATGATCATTCCACTTCAAATCGTTCCGCACGCATACTCCCAGATATTTTACAGAAGTAACTGCTACCAGTGTTTGTTCCGCTATCATATAATCATACAATAAAGGATCCTTCTTTCTATGTATTCTCAATACATTACATTTGTCTATGTTAAGGGTCAGTTGCCACTCCCTGCACCAAGTGCCTATCCGCTGCAGATCTTCCTGCATTTCGCTACAATTTTCTAATGCTGCAACTTCTCTGTATACTACAGCATCATCCGCGAAAAGCCGCATGGAACTTCCGACACTATCTACTAGGTCATTTATATACACTCCTGGAAATGGAAAAAAGAACACATTGACACCGGTGTGTCAGACCCACCATACTTGCTCCGGACACTGCGAGAGGGCTGTACAAGCAATGATCACACGCACGGCACAGCGGACACACCAGGAACCGCGGTGTTCGCCGTCGAATGGCGCTAGCTGCGCAGCATTTGTGCACCGCCGCCGTCAGTATCAGCCAGTTTACCGTGGCATACGGAGCTCCATTGCAGTCTTTAACACTGGTAGCATGCCGCGACAGCGTGGACGTGAACCGTATGTGCAGTTGACGGACTTTGAGCGAGGGCGTATAGTGGGCATGCGGGAGGCCGGGTGGACGTACCGCCGAATTGCTCAACACGTGGGGCGTGAGGTCTCCACAGTACATCGATGTTGTCGCCAGTGGTCGGCGGAAGGTGCACGTGCCCGTCGACCTGGGACCGGACCGCAGCGACGCACGGATGCACGCCAAGACCGTAGGATCCTACGCAGTGCCGTAGGGGACCGCACCGCCACTTCCCAGCAAATTAGGGACACTGTTGCTCCTGGGGTATCGGCGAGGACCATTCGCAACCGTCTCCATGAAGCTGGGCTACGGTCCCGCACACCGTTAGGCCGTCTTCCGCTCACGCCCCAACGTCGTGCAGCCCGCCTCCAGTGGTGTCGCGACAGGCGTGAACGGAGGGACGAATGGAGACGTGTCGTCTTCAGCGATGAGAGTCGCTTCTGCCTTGGTGCCAATAATGGTCGTATGCGTGTTTGGCGCCGTGCAGGTGAGCGCCACAATCAGGACTGCATACGACCGAGGCACACAGGGCCAACACCCGGCATCATGGTGTGGGGAGCGATCTCCTACACTGGCCGTACACCACTGGTGATCGTCGAGGGGACACTGAATAGTGCACGGTACATCCAAACCGTCATCGAACCCATCGTTCTACCATTCCTAGACCGGCAAGGGAACTTGCTGTTCCAACAGGACAATGCACGTCCGCATGTATCCCGTGCCACCCAACGTGCTCTAGAAGGTGTAAGTCAACTACCCTGGCCAGCAAGATCTCCGGATCTGTCCCCCATTGAGCATGTTTGGGACTGGATGAAGCGTCGTCTCACGCGGTCTGCACGTCCAGCACGAACGCTGGTCCAACTGAGGCGCCAGGTGGAAATGGCATGGCAAGCCGTTCCACAGGACTACATCCAGCATCTCTACGATCGTCTCCATGGGAGAATAGCAGCCTGCATTGCTGCGAAAGGTGGATATACACTGTACTAGTGCTGACATTGTGCATGCTCTGTTGCCTGTGTCTATGTGCATGTGGTTCTGTCAGTGTGATCATGTGATGTATCTGACCCCAGGAATGTGTCAATAAAGTTTCCCCTTCCTGGGACAATGAATTCACGGTGTTCTTATTTCAATTTCCAGGAGTGTATATTGTGAAAAGCAATGGTCCCATAACACTCCCCTGTGGCACGCCAGAGGTTACTTTAACGTCTGTAGACGTCTCTCCGTTGAGAACAACATGCTGTGTTCTGTTTGCTAAAAACTCTTCAATCCAGCCACACAGCTGGTCTGATATTCCGTAGGCTCTTACTTTGTTTATCAGGCGACAGTGCGGAACTGTATCGAACGCCTTCCGGAAGTCAAGAAAAATAGCATCTACCTGGGAGCCTGTATCTAATATTTTCTGGGTCTCATGAACAAATAGAGCGAGTTGGGTCTCACACGATCGCTGTTTCCGGAATCCATGTTGATTCCTACATAGTAGATTCTGAGTTTCCAAAAACGACATGATACTCGAGCAAAAAACATGTTCTAAAATTCTACAACAGATCGACGTCAGAGATATAGGTCTATAGTTTTGCGCATCTGCTCGACGACCCTTCTTGAAGACTGGGACTACCTGTGCTCTTTTCCAATCATTTGGAACCTTCCGTTCCTCTAGAGACTTGCGGTACACGGCTGTTAGAAGGGGGGCAAGTTCTTTCGCGTACTCTGTGTAGAATCGAATTGGTATCCCGTCAGGTCCAGTGGACTTTCCTCTGTTGAGTGATTTCAGTTGCTTTTCTATTCCTTGGACACTTATTTCGATGTCAGCCATTTTTTCGATTGTGCGAGGATTTAGAGAAGGAACTGCAGTGCGGTCTTCCTCTGTGAAACAGCTTTGGAAAAAGGTGTTTAGTATTTCAGCTTTACGCTTGTCATCCTCTGTTTCAATGCCATCATCATCCCGGAGTGTCTGGACATGCTGTTTCGAGCCACTTACTGATTTAACGTAAGACCAGAACTTCCTAGGATTTTCTGTCAAGTCGGTACCTAGTATTTTACTTTCGAATTCACTAAACGCTTCACGCATAGCCCTCCTTACGCTAACTTTGACATCGTTTAGCTTCTGTTTGTCTGAGAGGTTTTGGCTGCGTTTAAATTTAGAGTGAAGCTCTCTTTGCTTTCGCAGTAATTTCCTAACTTTGTTGTTGTACCACGGTGGGTTTTTCCCGTCCCTCACAGTTTTACTCGGGACGTACCTGTCTAAAACGCATTTTACGATTGCCTTGAACTTTTTCCATAAACACTCAACATTGTCAGTGTCGGAACAGAAATTTTCGTTTTGATCTGTTAGGTAGCCTGAAATCTGCCTTCTATTACTCTTGCTAAACAGATAAACCTTCCTCCCTTTTTTTATATTCCTATTAACTTCCATATTCAGGGATGCTGCAACGGCCTTATGATCACTGATTCCCTGTTCTGCACTTACAGAGTCGAAAAGTTCGGGTCTGTTTGTTATCAGTAGGTCCAAGATGTTATCTCCACGAGTCGGTTCTCTGTTTAATTGCTCGAGGTAATTTTCAGATAGTGCACTCAGTATAATGTCACTCGATGCTCTGTCCCTACCACCCGTCCTAAACATCTGAGTGTCCCAGTCTATATCTGGTAAATTGAAATCTCCACCTAAGACCATAACATGCTGAGAAAATTTATGTGAAATGTATTCCAAATTTTCTCTCAGTTGTTCTGCCACTAATGCTGCTGAGTCGGGGGGTCGGTAAAAGGAGCCAATTATTAACCTAGCTCGGTTGTTGAGTGTAACCTCCACCCATAATAATTCACAGGAACTATCCACTTCTACTTCACTACAGGATAAACTACTACTAACAGCGACGAACACTCCACCACCGGTTGCATGCAATCTATCCTTTCTAAACACCGTCTGTGCCTTTGTAAAAATTTCGGCAGAATTTATCTCTGGCTTCAGCCAGCTTTCTGTACCTATAACGATTTCAGCTTCGGTGCTTTCTATCAGCGCTTGAAGTTCCGGTACTTTACCAACGCAGCTTCGACAGTTTACAATTACAATACCGATTGCTGCTTGGTCCCCGCATGTCCTGACTTTGCCCCGCACCCGTTGAGGCTGTTGCCCTTTCTGCACTTGCCCGAGGCCATCTAACCTAAAAAACCGCCCAGCCCACGCCACACAACCCCTGCTACCCGTGTAGCCGCTTGTTGCGTGTAGTGGACTCCTGACCTTTTTCAGTATGCTGCTTTTTGGGCCAGCCCATACAGCTATCTCTACAGTAATGTCAATTATGACGATACGAATGCAAGGACAACACAACATCCAATCCTCGTGCGGAGTAAATATCTGAGCCGACCGGAGATCGAACCCGGGCTCCTTCGCTTATCAACCTGCCGCGCTGACCTAACACCTACCCAGGCGGACGTTAACCGAGGAGAACAACGGGTTACATTCCATTATAATGAATTACACATTGAGGTGACGAAAGTCATGGAAATTTGGAAATTTGTGGGAAGTTACTACGGGACCAAACTGCTGAGGTCGTCGGCCCCTAGGCTTACATACTACTTAATTTAACTGAAACTAACTTAAGCTAAGGACAACACACACATCCTTGCCCGAGGGAGGACTCGAACCTACGACGGCGGGAGGCAAGTCGTCTCCAACCGCACGGCTACCCGGCTCGACACAAAAGTCATCGGATAATCATGTGCACATATATAGATGGTGGTGGTACTGCGTACACAAGGAACGAAAGGACAGTGCGTTGACTAAACTCTCATTTGTACTCAGGTGATTGATGTGAAAGAAATTCCGACGAGATTATAGACGCACGACTGGTATCAACAGATTTTGATCGCCGAGTGAGTTGGAGGTAGACGCATCAGACATTCCATTTCGGGAATCGTTAGGCAATTCATTATTCCGAGATACACAGTGTCAAGAGTGTGCTGAGAATACCAAATTTCAGGCATTATCTCTCACCACGGCCTTCGCTTCACAACCGAGAGCAGCCGCGTTTGTGTAGAATTGTCAGTGCTAACAGACATGCAACACCGTTGAAATAACAGCAGAAACCAATTTGGGACGTACGAAGAACATATGAGTTATGACAGTGCGATGAAATTTGGCGTTAATGGACTACGGCAGGAGATGACCGACACGAATGCCTTTGCTAACAACACGATATCACCTGTAATGCCACTCCTGGCCTCGTGACCAAATCAGTTGGATCCTAGACGTCTGGAAAATCGAGGCTTGGTTGGATGAGCCCCGATTTCGTTGATAAGAGCTGATAGTAGCGTTAACGTGTGTCACAGACCCCCACGAAGCCATGGACCTAAGTTGTTAAGAAGGCAAGCTGATTGTGGCTCCATTGTAGTTCGGGCTGTGTTTATATGGAATGAAGTGGGTCCTCTGCTCAAACTGAAACGATCATTGACGGTAAATGTGTATGTTTGGCTACTTGGAGACTATTTGCAGCCGTTCATGGACTTCATGTTCCCAAACAACAACGAAATTTTTATGGATGACGATGTGCCATGTCACCGGACCACAGTTGTTCGCGGTTGGTCCAAATAACGTTGTGGACAATTCAAGCTAATGGTTTGTCCAACCAGATCGCCCGACGTGAATCCAATCGAACATTTATGAGACACAGCCGAGCGATCAGTTTGTGCACCGGCAACACTTTCGCAGTGATGGACTGCTATGGATACAGCTTGGCTCAGTATTTCTGCAGGAGACTTCCAACGACTTTTTGAGTCCACGCCACGTAGAGCTGCTGCACTACGCCGGCCGGTGTGGCCGTGCGGTTAAAGGCGCTTCAATCTGGAACCGCGTGACCGCTACGGTCGCAGGTTCGAATCCTGCCTCGGGCATGGACGTGTGTGATGTCCTTAGGTTAGTTATGTTTCATTAGTTCTAAGTTCTAGGCGACTGATGACCTCAGAAGTTAAGTCGCATAGTGCTCAGAGCCATTTGAACCATTTTTTTGCTGCACTACACCGAGAAAAAGGAGGTCCGAGCGATATTAGAAGGTGTCCCATGACTTTTGTTACCTCAGTGTATTAATAAATATGAGTTTTTTTGTGTGAAGATAAATGACATCATAATCAGTTAATAATAGAAATCGCAGGGAAATATTAGTACCGCAAAAACACGGCCCATGAGACTGTTTCCATTTCATAAGCTTTGCTTTCCCTTGTACATTGGTTTATACTCGAAACCTGCTCCCTAAATCGCTCCAGGCAGATACCGGGGAGGCTTCGTCTCTAATGACCTCGTTGGTCAACATAATGTTAAACACTAATCTTACTTCCTTTCTATACAAACGTGCTAGAATCATAAAGCATTGTTAATATCTTCATGGAGAGGGACTGTATCGCTCATTGTTTCACAAACGTGTAGAGTACGAAGAATTTAGACGCACTATGCCGAAGTGGACACAGTGATGCCTAAGGGCAGAGTCCATACTACGCATGCTAATGGAGGGCTGTATCAGAGACAATTACCAACTGTGAGTAATGCGTCCCTCCCTTCTGCCACTTGTCCCTCAATGAAATCGCTGAATATATGGTTCACGTCCCTCAGCAGATTTAATCCCTGTTCTCAATGTATACAAGCAAAAACTCTGTTTGTGACAACGGAATGTGGAAAATTTCTACTCCGATGTTGCTTAAGGTTGCTACAAGGCTTAATAGGGTATATGACTTTTTTCTGGAAACCGTATTAAATGATTCATGTCACTTTGTGCTCGAAACACGCTTTGTCCCTCATGAATTTCAGTGTTTAAAAAATAGAAATGAAATTCAAGTAATATGAAAGCCCACTAAAACTCTCAATATGAGTCATGTGATGCCTGTGACGTCAATGGCTAGAATGGTGCCTCTGTCGTGAAGTTCATTAACATTTATATCTTGATTTAGAATTCCCGTTTCGCATATGGGTTACATATTGTACAAATACATATATAAAAATTCCTGAAAACTTGTTTTGACGTGTTCTAAAGAATGAGACGATTCCTTAAACATGGTTGTACCCTCTTAGAGATCCAAATGAGATAATGGTCACTACGTGCAGTTGTTTCTGTGAGGATCAATTTGACGTAACGTAGCGCTTCATATTGTCGTTCGTAGCGTAACACGTAGCGTACTGGGCCAGTACATTATTCTTCCAACTGTCTCTATTGACCCTGTTGTAAATTGTTATGATTTTCCCAAAGAGAAAAACTGAACTCTGCTTAGAACCTACGACGAACTGTAATAAGATCAAGACATGACGATAAAATGAAAGTTGGCTCTGCATAAGCATTTTATATCATGGTATCTCAGCAGCGCTTAAGTATGCAGTAGAACAACGGATACTTGTGGTGCATGAACTGCATATTTCGTAGACATAATTTTCTGATAGCTTAAATTAATGACCTGAAGGAGCTGAAAAACTGAAGTGTGTAAAACTGATGAAGGGAAACACGATGATGATCTACAGTTCCCCACGAGCATAATTACGCTGTCTCAGAATTTGAATATTGAGAAAAGAAGTACCTGGAAAAAAGTAGCAGTTCTGGCAACAACCACAGCAATTAACAATAAGAATTATATTCTGAATGAAACGTTTCCACTACATTTTATTACACAAGGTTTCACGAGTTGCTCTGGAACATCTTTTCAGCATCGTCTGAGAAACTAATCTAGCTCCACATTCCCTCTGTTTTAAGACAATTTTGTGACTTATCGCTGCGTCACGATACTTCTGACCTTATCGCCATGCAATGCGGTTTTCAGGTTTCTTCTACCTGGATCATAAAAATGTGATTTGTTTCTGAAGAACGAAGAGACCACAAACGCATCGACTTTCGTACGGTTCCCACTGTCAGCCTTCATAAAATTACTTTCCGTTATTGCTTAGAAGTTGTAAATGCGTTCTCCACTCCCAAGTAACTAAACTATTTACGGAAAATGCACGGAAAAACAGTAGTAACTTCTGATAACTCTTCTGTAATACACGTATAGCTTCGTTTTACTTGTAGCCTGTGACGTCACCTGAACTTCCGTCAGTAACAGAGCGTTTTCGATCATGTGACGAAATCTTGGAACTTTATGCTTTTTAATTCTTAATTAAATAAAAATAAGACATATTCTGTGAGAATATTGACCAAAAATGTTATTTGAATAACCATTCACAAGAACAGCAATCCGAACAGTATTTTAGCATAGGAAAATAGCTAATTGTATAGAGAATTTAACCTAATGAATTTAAAGCAAAAACCAATAAGTACACTACCTCTCACCGTTCTTATTAAACTGTTTTCTAAGACTTAATTTCTTTGTCTCAAATTTCTCTCTTCCGTTCGAAGAAGATATCTAACAAAATACATCTGCTTCAGAAGCAAAACAGATGTAAGTCGCTTGTGACAAATGTTTTAGCATCGGGAGAATTTATTGTTAGTGAAATGAGGCGGTGGCACAGATAAAAGTCGATGGAGGAAGCTAATTAATAGCAAGCTGGAAAACCAGTAAGGCAAAATATCTAGGACGTTAATAAAGACAATACGAAACGGATTGCATTACTTCGGGCCCAGCGGAAATGAGACCGCGCATTGATCGCCGAATGGTCGTCTATGTGACTGTAAGGAGTCTTCTGTGCGGGAACAAGGATTTGAACACAGTTCATCGCTTTATTTCTTATCGTATCCGTTGTTGGTTGGTTGGTTGGTTGGGGAAGGAGACCAGACTGCGTGGTCATCGGTCTCATCGGATTAGGGAAGGAAGTCGGCCGTGCCCTTTCAGAGGAACCATCCCGGCATTTGCCTGGAATGATTTAGGGAAATCACGGAAAACCTAAATCAGGATGGCCGGACGCGGGATTGAACCGTCGTCCTCCCGAATGCGAGTCCAGTGTCTAACCACTGCGCCACCTCGCTCGGTATATCCGTTGTTCTTCACACATCAATAGTAAGGGGATCTGCTGTCAATTAATGTGAACTGGTTAGCTCTCCTCTTTTACGGTGATGGGACCAAACCGCAGGTGTAAAAGTAATTTTATTATTACATTTTTTCCTTGAATTGATTCAAGCTCGCTTAGCAAACACAATGCCTGATATGTGCAACGGATAATGCTACCAAGTTCCGTGAACCACGCACTCTAGTGAACCATCAGTGCTTACTAATGTTCAATGTACTTAGCCACGTGTTTCAGAAGTTCTAAATGAAAGGGACAAGAGCTGCTAAAAACCTTCAATCCAAGCATTTATTCTATAGATTAACACATCATATTTACTAAAAGCAGAGGTTTGGTGGACGGAAAGAGGCCATGGGAACGACATACTAAACCCTTCAGAGCCCACGCAACAAGCGAGTGTGCCCTTACTTGAGTAAATTTTGCCCATTAGTGCCCTTGTGAGAATGGGGAGGGAACCTTGCTTTTAAGATTAGGAGGGTCAAACTCAGACTGTTCTGACTACCAGCAGTGGGGAAACACGTGCAACCTAAGGTGAACAAAAGAATACAATGATTGCAAAAATAAATGATAAGACACACAAATAATAACCAAATGAAAAGCATACAACAGCTACATTACGAACAATCCTGAGAAATCATTTGCACGCAAGAGAAACCAAAGAATGCTTATGAGAATTGCAATGCAACCAGTATATTTCTGATCGGATCGAGAGACAGTGGCGAAGTGCCCAGTCACTCGACGCCAGGGCAAGTCCGTCACAGCTGACGAATCTTTCGGGACGAGAGTTGTTCGTTAGTACTGTCAGTCCCTAAGTCGGAGTTCATCTGCTTCTTAGAGAAAATATACAGGGTGTTTCAGTAAGAGCGTGCAAAAATTTAGTAGGAATAGAGGATGCACCACAGAACAATTTGAGGTAGGGAAACTGGGGTAGGAGAAGCCAGCTTAAGGAGATAACAGGAATACAATCACCTTACTTTGTACTTTTTATTTACATTAGTTAACTGCAAATATAATCATTCACGCAATGAAAGTATCATTTGTACTGTGCTCAAAGTGAGGGCCATCAGCCTCAATGCAAGCATGACATCGGAGAACAAGATTCTGATGCAACCTGAGAAGTATCCCTGGTGTGTTTCGAATCACATCACAGGCAGGTACAATTCTGCCAACTAACTCCATCTCCGTATCCACGAGGATCTCATACACACGTGACTTAGATACCCCCATGGATAATAATCAAGTGTATTCAGGTCAGGTGACCTCGCAGGCCATGGAATAGGACCTCCCCTTCCAATACACCAACCAAGAAATATTTCCTAGTAATCGGGCTTCTCCTCCTCGTCTCCTGGCAGGAAATAATGAATGTACATGTAAATAAACGGCACAGTACGTATAAACTTGTACGCTGGAATACAGTAATGCTAGACCAAGCAGCTGACAAATTTACTCTCATATCTCCTTAAGCTGGCCTCTCCGACCCCAGATTCCCTACCTCAAATTGTTCGGTGGAACATCCTTTATGTAATGTTACATTTTTGCACGCTCTTACGGAAACACGTTGCTTATCACAGGCTAGATGCACCAGGTAATAAAATACTGTGGCTCACACACCGTGAGTGCTACTGAGGATCTAAATTCATTCAGTTTAGTTTATGAAATCTCTCGAAACAAATATGAGCAGACTGCTGTCTGACTTATGAGGATAGGACGGTATTCTCAACCATTTTTCATCATAATAAAACGCTTCATTGTGAGAGGAAATGATAGGAGAAATAATGCATGAAAGACAACATTCTCTCAGGTTATTATTTAGATTTAAGTGTCAGGAAGTCGTTTCTGAAAGTATTTGTATGTAGTGTAGCCATGTATGGAAGTGAAACATGGTCGATAAATAGTTTGGACAAGAAAAGAATAGAAGCTTTCGAAATGTGGTGCCACAGAAGAATGCTGAAGATTAGATGGGTAGATCACATAACTAACGAGGAGGTATTGGAGAGGATTGGGGAGAGGAGACGTTTGTGGCACAACTTGACTATAAGAAGGGTAGGGCATGTTCTGAGGCATCAACGGATCACCAGTTTAGTATTGGAGGGCAGCGTGGAGGATGAAAATTGTAGAGGGAGACCAAGAGATGCATACACTAAGCAGATTCAGAGGGACGTAGGTTGCAGTAGGTACTGGGAGATGAAGAAGCTTGGACAGGGTAGAGCAGCATGGAGAGCTGCATCAAACCAGTCTCAGGACTGAAGAGCACAACAACAACATTATTTGTAGAGTACAATGAGTGATTCGACAATCACACAAACGCAGTCACACATACAGCTCTCTTCTCTCTTATTTGCTTGTGTGCTATACGTTAAAAAATGTCAAATAGGGGCAGTAATGATTGGTCAGTTAGCATGGCTTTGTACTCAATGATCTGCAAGAAGTTGATACAAAAAGTTAAGGGTAAGTGTAACATGATAGCAACACAATCCACAACGAAAAAATTTTAACAGAAAATTTATTTAACAGTTGGACACCTTAAGGAATTTTTTTTATCAGATTCCTCTCAGCTTGAACAATCTGAGAGATATTTAAAATAATGATCTCTTAAAAAAGATTATTTTAAAGAAACACTATGCCTACTACTAGCTTTAAAATATTCCAAGGAAATTCAGAATAGTGGTATTTTACGTAAGATGTTTGCTTTGCATATTTAGAAATTATTAAGGCAATCAACATCCTGAACTACTAGCAAGTTCCTGAATTCGTGCCAAAACTTAAGACTAAAATATTGACGTTGAGAAAATGAGTAATTAAATTTATAATATCAAGAATACCAACGCAAATAAGACCGTTAGTCACTTCATTTAGGAAAATATCATTTCTCAAGACACGCAACCGGCTGCAACCGTAAAACCAACATTCAATAACTGGCTAGTAATAATTTACAGAGATTAAAACGTGATTAAATGAATTTCACGCACTCGCACAGAATGTAAGAAAATACTGCTGACTACACACTAAAATGCCGTTCACTTGGCAGGTAGCAAGCAGACTAACCAAGGCACTTTAAAAAAACCTTTAAACATTATAATTTTAACACAACTTTTATGTACAGAACTTAGTCCATAAGCCAAGGCCAAGGCACCAACGAACTCCCTTGTCACAGAAATATTACATATACTGTTACTGCATTGGGCAGTTTCCTTCCTACAACTACTGATCAGCCCAGACCATTTGGATCGCCATAAACAACTTGAATTGCTTGCCCAACAGGGTCGAGGGAAAGGCGACCAATTACAGGAACCGAGGAGTAGAGCACTGAAGCAGACTAAGTTTATAAGATCGCTAAGGAGCAATAGTTGGCGACACCGAAAGGTTATATTGCTTACAGGAGCATGTGGCATATGGGCACCGACACAAAGTTACTCCGTTATCCGAAAAGAACAAAACCTGAATGTACCAAGTTACTGCCAGTCTGCACCAATAATGTTATATGTATGTAACTACAGCAAGCATGACAGGGCAAGGGAGCGTTTGCAGTTGTGAATACTAACAGACTAGCTCAAGTAATTCAGCTGACCAAGCTACACCACAAAGTCACATGCAAGGGTACGATTGAGGCTACTACACTTGTGACACCTTTAACCAGCGTAAACAGTTCCAGAAAAGTTCACAATCAGCTTGTGATCAAACTGGCCACTTCACGAACTTTCGCTACACTCAGATTTGTCAGAAGTGCGGCAGGGCTCGCCGTTTTCAGTCGCCAGAATTGGTCCCAGCAGGCAGCATACACAGTGCTATCAACAGACTCGACACCATCACCTCACGGCTCCACGGACCACCTCAGCGAAAGACAATCGTAGCCGACCAAGGCAGCAGCAGCCGACTGACTACGTGCTGATCTCCACACCCCCTCCGGGCCCACCGCACTCCTCCAAACTCCTTCTCGCCACCGCCGTCCGCAAGAGTCTCTCCCCAGCTCGCGCAGCAACCCCGATCTCTCGCGGCTCGTTTCCCTCCTCGACCTCTTGAAATTCTCGCAAAGATCATTCTTGCAGAGTGAAAGCGTCCCCTCGCATTGAACGCCGTGGGTCAGTAATGGTTATTCACGTATTTGCTTCATTTCATTTTGCACAATTGACCAATTTAGGCCGTACAGGCAACTCTCAAGTGCTATAGGTACCAATACGTCGAAGTATATCCGATTATGTCCAAATCCGCGGCTACATGATCAGCTACATACGACATGTTGGCACCTATGGCATTTGACAATGGCCTGTAAGGCTAAAATTTGCCAGTCGTGCAAAATTAAGGAAAGTAATACGTGTAAACAACAGTGGAGGTGGAACAACTATAACGTTGTTAAACCAAAGGGAGGATCCCCTTATTTTGCACAAAGCTCATAGTAACCCCTGGCGTCTGCCCCTGGCAACCAAGAACAAGTAACGGACTCCCTACAGTTTTATGTGCCAGTCCACACCATTAGTCGGAGGCTAAGCAGCAGCCGGAGTAGGAAATTACCGTCCCACACGTAGACTGCCTCATAAAAATAAACTTTTGGCCATTGCAGAATTTCCAAAACCAAAGACAAAGAAAGAACTTAGATCATTCTACAGTTTATGCAATTTTTACAGGAAGTACATCAGAGCTGAAACACTTAATACACCATGTCTTCATGAGCTGTTGAAGAAAAATAGTATCTGGGGATGGACTAAAGAATGTAAGGAAGCGTTCTAAGACATTAAGAAACAGCATGCAATAGTGAAATACTACACTAACCCGATTTTTAATTGTCATTTTGTTTAATGATTGGTGAAAATGATTATGGCTTAGGTGTACACTTGTTTCAAGAGAGAAAATTAATGGAAAGATAGAACACTATTCAATTAGTTTTTGAAGTAGGGGTTTACAAAAACATGAGAAGAACTACACTGTTACTGAAAAGGAACTATTAGTCATTGTTTGCGGTTCTAAAAAATTCAAGGATTACCTAGTAGGACCCAAAGTAATACTTTACACCGACCACAAAGCTTTATGTGATATACAAGAGTGCAAATTGTACCACTGCAGAATTACCATATGGACAGTTTATTTGCAATGTTTGATTACACAATGCAGTACATAAAAGGTGAACAAAACCTCATAACTGATGTGATCTAGATTTCCAGTGCTGGACGAACATGCAAATAAGAACATTCAGGACAAAAAAATTTCAGAATAATATATATTCATGGAATTAAGGGAGAAAGAGAAATTGTAAAAATTTGTGAAGAGTTAAGACGAAATCAGAACCAAGATGATGAGTGGGAATTGGTAAAAAGTTATTTGGCAAAGAGAGGCCGTGACGAAGTAAAATAATATTAGCAACTTCGCAAAGGAATTTTATTTCGGAGACACAGTTTGCATTGAGACAGCAGGAAAGTCTGTTGGCCTGAGCAACATGTTGACACGTTGATTAAATAAATAGACCAAAGTTTTGAACATTCTGGTAGAATAAATTCCACAACATTGATAGGAGAGATATAAAATGTTTAGTAACATACGACAGGTGCCAGAAAGCGATGGTTACTAATTAAAAACGCAAAGGTTTTGTGCAGTAACTAAGAATTAGTAGCCATACATTTATTTGGACAACTATCCCACACTAAAGAAGGTTACACCTAGTTGTTTGTTGCTGCAGATTTATTTTCATAACATGTCAAACTATATCCTCTGAAGAAACCAACAAGTGAAAAGTTAATACACTGTTTCAAAAATATTGTTTTCAGAAACTATGCAAAGCATAGTCTTATCTTATCTAATGGAAGTCAATTTATATCATACGTATGAAAAGAGTTTGAAATCATAAAACACATTCTTATATCTGGTTATTTGCCATCCAATAATCCAAGCAATAGATATGTAAGAGACATTGGCAGACTTTTTTGAACATATTGTGCAAAATATAATGCTAATTGGTACTGTTACATCAATCAGTTTCAAGACATATTAAGTAGCCTACAGCACACAACCACAGGTTTTACACCATATGAGGTACATTGTAACAAGAAACCAGCCAATATATTTTATGAATTAATTTGTTATCCAACATGTACAGAATTATCTACAGATGAAAGAGAAGAGATTGTTAGGAAAAACAAGACATTGTATCATAGTAAAAGAAAACAAAAATATGATAGGAAAATGCAGGTCGCTTAATTCAAAGTAGCAGATCTTTTCTTAACTGAAGGCTTTGAAAAATCTAAAGCCATCACCAAAGAAATAAATAAATTTTTCGAGATCTGCTTTGGACTGTTCGAGGTCATGGAGATTCCACATGTACAGAATTATCTACAGATGAAAGAGAAGAGATTGTTAGGAAAAACAAGACATTGTATCATAGTAAAAGAAAACAAAAATATGATAGGAAAATGCAGGTCGCTTAATTCAAAGTAGCAGATCTTTTCTTAACTGAAGGCTTTGAAAAATCTAAAGCCATCACCAAAGAAATAAATAAATTTTTCGAGATCTGCTTTGGACTGTTCAAGGTCATGGAGATTCCACATGTACAGAATTATCTACAGATGAAAGAGAAGAGATTGTTAGGAAAACAAGACATTGTATCATAGTAAAAGAAAACAAAAATATGATAGGAAAATGCAGGTCGCTTAATTCAAAGTAGCAGATCTTTTCTTAACTGAAGGCTTTGAAAAATCTAAAGCCATCACCAAAGAAATAAATAAATTTTTCGAGATCTGCTTTGGACTGTTCGAGGTCATGGAGATTCCACATGTACAGAATTATCTACAGATGAAAGAGAAGAGATTGTTAGGAAAAACAAGACATTGTATCATAGTATAAGAAAACAAAAATATGATAGGAAAATGCAGGTCGCTTAATTCAAAGTAGCAGATCTTTTCTTAACTGAAGGCTTTGAAAAATCTAAAGCCATCACCAAAGAAATAAATAAATTTTTCGAGATCTGCTTTGGACTGTTCGAGGTCATGGAGATTCCACATGTACAGAATTATCTACAGATGAAAGAGAAGAGATTGTTAGGAAAAACAAGACATTGTATCATAGTAAAAGAAAACAAAAATATGATAGGAAAATGCAGGTCGCTTAATTCAAAGTAGCAGATCTTTTCTTAACTGAAGGCTTTGAAAAATCTAAAGCCATCACCAAAGAAATAAATAAATTTTTCGAGATCTGCTTTGGACTGTTCGAGGTCATGGAGATTCCACATGTACAGAATTATCTACAGATGAAAGAGAAGAGATTGTTAGGAAAAACAAGACATTGTATCATAGTAAAAGAAAACAAAAATATGATAGGAAAATGCAGGTCGCTTAATTCAAAGTAGCAGATCTTTTCTTAACTGAAGGCTTTGAAAAATCTAAAGCCATCACCAAAGAAATAAATAAATTTTTCGAGATCTGCTTTGGACTGTTCGAGGTCATGGAGATTCCACATCCAAATGCATAGAGATTGATGTACCCTAAATCACACAAATTATTTGGACTAAGAAATATCACTCAATTGAAGCCTTATTATCAATAACTACAAACCCTCAGGGTAGTACACATTCTTAACGCAAGGTTTCCCACCCAGCATGACATAATCTTCACAGAAACTCTACCTATGTCATATTCTTTGTTCACTGCTTACTTACACACCTATCAATTCATGACAGCTTCAACCTACATCTTTTAATTAACATGTTTCATCACACTTATCTATCTGACTGAAATTTGAGATACAGTTGACATTTATCTACATTTTATCAGTTTCCTTGTGAGAACTTTACCAATTGAATGTTATAGCTATATATGTTTCATACGATTTTCAATATCATAACGTTAGGGTGGATACACACTCTGAGTACCATGTTAGGGGCGAATGCACAGTCTCCTAACTAATGTAGTCTTTGTTTCACAAAAACATTACACCAATGCCACGGTATTGAACACCTTTCTTTACACACTCGTCCATCTGATTCATGTTTGAGAAGAAATAGTTGAGAACTTTCTACATTTATCAGCTTGCTTATGAAGATTTTACTAACTGAATACCAATTGCTACTTAACGTTAATTAGATGAAACACTTATTCTAACACACATGATGTTACTAATAAGTTGAGTGAGATGCTCACTACATCTGAATATACTACTTTTGCGGTCTAATGCTTTACGATGATATGATTTTCTACTCTAAAACATGTTATAATTACACTATTCTTACACACATTCTATACTTATCTATAAATCAATGAAGAAGAATTTGGCTGTGAGACACTGGGTCACAGTTCTAAGAAGAGACTTCTCCTGGTGTGGTTCTGATATATTTATCCACACTGAATTCTATGCTATGCATATTATTTGCTTATGATGCTAATGTATATTGAATACCTTTCTACAACAGTACAATACATACATACATACACACACACACACACACACACACACACACACACATATATATATATATATATATATATATATATTTATATTTATATATTTATTTATTTATTTATTTGAGGTTTTCTGATGTTACAATCATTTTGCTTAAGTTTCTGAAAAAAATACTGATGTTGAATCTGAAGTAGAAAGAAATAGGAGGTGAAGTAGATTCATTCTGTCGCGTGTCGATAATGTCATCCAATGACATGTTTACTTCACCTTGTTGAATATAGGATTTAGTGAATAGAAGTTTAAATTTTGCTTATGTTTGAGTGGCTGTTGCCAAAACATACTTATTTTCATGAATTATTTGATGAGGATGATGATCTATTTTCCTTGTAATATAATGACTGTTTTATTTTTTGATACTTATCCTTTTATATACATATACACTATGATGCATAATACTATGATAATCTATTGGTTATTATCTTGCATGCAACTTGATGATACGAAGTATGCTATTTTCAAATTGATGATTATCAAATTGATGATTATAGATCCTTTAGTTGAATTTGATTGAATGAAACGAGTTTGCTTGAAGGAGTTAGAATGGGATACTGTAAGGAGCAAAGAGAAAATGACACTCTTATATTGGACATTAAGGGCTGATATTACACTGTCATAAAATAATTATGATACTTTATTGATTTGATACATACAAGTTACACAGAGTTTTGTTGATTGAAGAAGAGGTTGTATAAAAAATTAACTTCACAATACTACTGCTTTCCGTTGACCTTATGGTTGTATAAGAGTTAGGGGAGAGTTAAAGATATTCTAACGAATGATTACTTTGAGGTTGACTGTTTCATGCCAAGGATATTGCTTGTTTGCGTTAATCAAGTAGTTTTCGAGTTTTCGCAAATTTGTGGTTGGCAGTGATCTAACAAACTTAAACTAGGTGTCTGGCACACTGTCCAGTGCATATCCTCACACTGTCTCATATATATGTATGAGAGCCATGGGTGATGGAGTGATGTGTATGGGGATAGGGGAGGGGGGGAGGGGGTGGCCTGCACAGGGCAGGGACAAGACGATATCATGTCCCTGGTGTAACTGTCCTGATCTGATAATATGAGGATTCCAGGAATGCCTATGCTGATGTCAGTGAAATAACAAATGTGACTGCCTAAGTACCGGATGCTGGTGTTGGTGATTTCGAGAATGCTGATGCTGATGTCATTGGTTCCAGAAATGCCGATTTTCCAGTTGGTGTATCCACTGAATACCTACTCACAGTGTCTCATGGAGGCAGGACAGTGGATTGGGCGATTCTGAAATTCCGTGGTAGATTAAAACTTTGCCAGCATGGGGCTGAAGTCCAAAACAGAGCTGAAACGAGGAAATGTACTATCGTGCTCATAAGAATCCCAATGACCTGAATTGTTTTTTTATGAAATCCACTTTACATAACTGCCTTGCAGTTCCTCTAATCTCTTTTTGTTACAGTCGTTTGACTATAATTCAAAATGATCTTTACAAGAGACCACTAGAGACCACCGCTCTGTATGGCTATCTACCCAGATGACAATTTATACCACCATAATGCAAATAACTGCAAGTGCCTTAACATAGCTGATACGGCCTATAGCGCATGTAAACTAAAATTTATCAAAATACTTAAAATTTCAAAAAGCAAGTGTCAGCTTGGTAATTTCATGATGATATTTTTTGTACTGGACCGGTACCCATAAATTCTATCCAGCAAGTACTGTTCCTGTCATTTAATCACGAAAGCTCTTAAACGTGGTTGCAATCAAAAGTTCAAAGTGTGCGCACGTTTAAACTTGAAATAACGAGATTTATTGTTTGTTCTGACTGTGGATTTCTACCCAGCACCTGATCTGATTGCTGACTGAGCATAATCGAATTTTAGATATCGAATTTATTCACCAGTAGTTAGAGAACTGAAACTGAAAGGACGAGACGAAAAACTTTCGCGGTACCGGGATTCGAACCCGGCATCTATAGCAATTGTTTTGTAGCCGCTAATAGACATTAAATACCGGTTTATTTCACCATTAGCAAGATGTGATCATATCTCAAGTGGAAGTGAAGCGACGAAAGATTCCCTGTCTGTCTGGCAGTCAAAACCGGCACCAGTCATTATTGTTGACTACCCACCAAGCGAGATTAAAATCATAATTATTTTTGCGTCTTGTTTGGTGTGCCCTTGCAGGATCTAACAACCCTACCACAACAAAGGTCAAAATTTAATAATGATTGTGGTGTTGCTCACGCTGCTAAATACTGCATTTTCGGGCAACAACAAGGTTATTATGTGGCAGGTGTCATTAGAGCACAGTTAATAAAGTCATTTCATGTAATAATAAATAAACTAGGCACTCATCGTTTCGTGTTTCCCACGCTGGTCTCGTTGTAAAATCATGGCTCAATCGTCGAAAGTCTAGGTGGTGATGATTCCAAGCTCGGATGCTAAGAGGCCTAGGTTTTATTCAGCTATATTCAAAAGTTTTATAGATGTGTTTCACAAACCATTCTTGAAGATTAAACCTTTGAAAGTTAGCACAATGGTGATGTAAAAAAATAATCAGCACTCCAAATTTAAGTTACACTTCCTTCTTATTGTTTTTGTTGCAATATCACTTACCACACAAAACATCACTTCTCAATACAAAACATACTTGAAAACATCTTCCTCACTGTTGAAGTTCACATTTTATAAACTGGCTACAATATGCGTCTTTCCAACATGACGTCCAAGACTTGACCTTTTCAAGGTCCGACCCTCTAACTAACTATCGCTCAAGCGCCCAAAAATCAGTTACAAGTACGTCAAAGATCATAGTGACAAAAGAAAGAATACACATACGAATAATATCATTGCAATATAAACACATCGATTTATCAAAGTACTTCGACATTAATGAAATCAAATCTGAATGTTGAAACATGATAACTACTTTACAGAAACACAGTAGAATATTGCTGGTATCGAGAGGTTCAGGTGAGGTGCCGTAATGGTTGCGTAATTCAAGTACCATTACAAGCAGCATAAAATTACCGGATCGAAATTCTTGTGCCGGAGCAGGAGTCTATCCCAGATAGGCATCTTTCATGGAGACATTCATGACTTTGGCCTCTTGGGGAAACAGCGGAACCCAGTGCTCCCTGCCACCGTTGGATAAGCAGCTGCAGCAGCACGTCGTATACCCCTAGCTTACTTATTCGTTACATAGTTTAATTCTTAATTTCTTTGCGTGTTTTTGGGTACTTGCATTGTTTAATTCATAAATTTCGGGCGTCTTATAGTATTTGAGAGTTGTAGCATCGCGCTTTAGTACCTGAATATTGTAAATTCGCGTAGTCGTCTGTCTTCTGTTTTTGTTTTGAACGGCCAGTGTCGGTTGGTCACAGCCAGTGTGCTCCCTGCCGCCGTTGGATAAGCAGCTGCAGCAGCAAGTCGTATACCCCTAGCTTACTTATTCGTTACATAGTTTATTTAATTTCTTTGCGTGTTTTTGGGTACTTGCATTGTTTAATTCATAAATTTCGGGCGTATTATAGTATTTGAGAGTTGTAGCATCGCGCTTTAGTGTTCACTTCGTAGATTCTTACTTAAATTGCGTGTGAGTTTCGTATAGGAGGTGTAATTTCGAGTTTTAGTTACTGTAATCGTAAATTCAGGCAGATTGCAGCGCAGTTGTTAGTCATTTGTACAGATTAGTTAATACATTCTTTGCGTGTTTCCCTTGCGTCATCTAGGCACGGACTCGTGTTTCAGTAACTGTTGTTCAACATCGATTAGAATGGACGGGGACTGTGATTGCTGTGTTCGGATGAGGGCTGAGTAGGCATCCCTTCGCTCACAGCTGCAAGCGGCGCTGACTTCGGTCGCGCAGCTTGAGGCTGTTGCCAATGGGCACCACTGTGGGGGGCCGGACTTGGGTATCACGGGGATTTCAACCTCGTCCCGTCTGTCCCCAGATCGGTCTGCCGCTGTGGTTGCCCCGGTTGCTGCCCGCAGTGGGGCTGAGCCCTCGCCTGTGGTTGATTGGGAGGTCGTTCCAAGGCGTGGCAGGCAGCGAAAGATGTCCCCAGAGGCTGATCAGAAAGCCTCCCCGGTGCGTCTGACAAACAGGTTTCAGGCACTGTCTCTGGCTGAGCCAGATGCAGCTGCCTGCCCTGTTTCAGAGGATGATTCCCAGCCTTCAATGTCTGGGCAATCACAGAGGGTGGGCTTATTGGTAGTTGGGAGCTCCAATGTTAGGTGCGTTATGGGGTCCCTTAGGGATATGGCGGCTAAGGAGGGGCAGAAATCCAGTGTGCACTCCATGTGCATTCCGGGTGGAGTCATTCCTGATGTGGAAAGGGTCCTTCCGGATGCCATGAAGAGCACAGGGTGCAGCCAGCTGCAGGTGGTGGCACATGTCGGCACTAATGACGTGTGTCGCTTTGGATCTGAGGAAATTCTCTCTGGATTCCAGCGGCTATCTGATTTGGTGAAAGCTGCCGGTCTTGCTTATGAGATGAAGGCAGAGCTCACCATCTGCAGCATCGTTGACAGAACCGACTGCGTTCCTTTGGTGCAGAGCCGGGTGGAGGGTCTGAATCAGAGGCTCAGACGGTTTTGCGACCATGTTGGCTGCAGATTCCTTGACTTGCGCCATAGGGTGCTGGGGTTTCGGGTTCCGCTGAATAGGTCAGGAGTTCACTACACTCAGCTGGCGGCTACACGGGTAGCGGAGGCTGTGTGGCGTGGGCTGGGCGGTTTTTTAGGTTAGAAGGCCTCGGGAAAGTACGGGGTGGGCTGCAATCTCAAAGGGTGCATGGCAAATACAAGACGTGCTTGGATCAAGGAACAGTTGGAATTGTAGTTGTAAATTGTTGTAGTTGTGCTGGGAAAGTCCCTGAGCTTCAAGCGCTAATAGAAAGCACAGAAGCTGAATTCTTTATAGGTACAGAAAGCTGGCTGAAACCTGAAATAAGTTCTGCAGAAATTTTTACGAAGTCTCAGACGGTGTTCAGGAAAGATAGATTAGGCAGAATTGGTGGTGGAATGTTTGTGTCTGTCAGTAGTGGTTTATCTTGTAGTGAAGTCGAAGTAGATACTCCGTGCGAATTGGTATGGGTGGAGGTTATACTTAACAGCCGAACTAAGTTAATAATTGGCTCCTTCTACCGATCCCCAGACTCCGATGATATAGTTGCTGAACAGTTCAGAGAAAATTTGAGTCTCGTAACAAATAAATACCCCACTCATACGGTTACAGTTGGTGGGGACTTCAACCTTCCCTCGATATATTGGCAAAAATACTTGTTCAAAACCGGTGGTAGGCAGGAAACATCTTCCGACATTGTCTTAAATGCTTTCTCCGAAAATTATTTCGAGCAGTTAGTCCACGAACCCACGCGAATTGTAAATGGATGCGAAAACACACTTGACCTCTTCGCCACAAACAATCCAGAGCTGATAGAGAGCATCATGACTGATACAGGGATTAGTGATCACAAGGTCGTTGTAGCTAGGCTCAATACCGTTTCTTCCAAATCCACCAGAAACAAACGCAAAATAATTTTATTTAAAAAAGCGGATAAAGTGTCACTAGAAGCCTTCCTAAGAGACAATCTCCATTCCTTCCGATCTGACTATGCAAATGTAGACGAGATGTGGCTCAAATTCAAAGATATAGTAGCAACGGCAATTGAAAGATTCATACCTCATAAATTGGTAAGAGATGGAATTGATCCCCCGTGGTACACAAAACAGGTACGAACGCTGTTGCAGAGGCAACGGAAAAAGCATGCGAAGTTCAGAAGAGCGCGAAATCCCGAAGACTGGCTAAAATTTACAGACGCGCGAAATTTGGCACGGACTTCAATGCGAGATGCCTTTAATAGGTTCCACAACGAAACATTGTCCCGAAATTTGGTAGAAAATCCGAAGAAATTCTGGTCGTATGTAAAGTGCACAAGCGGCAAGACGCAGTCAATACCTTCGCTGCGCAGTGCCGATGGTACTGTTACCGACGACTGTGCCGCTAAAGCGGAGTTATTGAACGCAGTTTTCCGAAATTCCTTCACTAGGGAAGACGAATGGAATATTCCAGAATTTGGAACACGAACAGCTGCTAGCATGAGTTTCTTAGAAGTAGATACCTTAGGGGTTGCGAAACAACTCAAATCGCTTGATACGGGCAAGTCTTCAGGTCCAGATTGTATACCGATTAGGTTCCTTTCAGATTACGCTGATACAATAGCTCCCTACTTAGCAATCATATACATCCGCTCCCTCACCGATAGATCTGTACCTACAGATTGTAAAATTGCGCAAGTCGCACGAGTATTTAAGAAGGGTATTAGGAGCCATACATCGAACTACAGACCTATATCATTGACGTCGATTTGCAGTAGGGTTTTGCAGCATATACTGTATTCAAACATTATGAATCACCTCGAAGGGAACGATCTATTGATAAGTAACCAGTATGGATTCAGAAAACATCGTTCTTGTGCAACGCAGCTAGCTCTTTATTCGCACGAAGTAATGGCCGCTATCGACAGGGGATCTCAAGTTAATTCCGTATTTCTAGATTTCCGGAAAGCTTTTGACACCGTTCCTCACAAGCGACTTCTAATCAAGCTGCGGGCCTATGGGGTATCGTCTCAGTTGTGTGACTGGATTCGTGATTTCCTGTCAGCAAGGTCGCAGTTCGTAGTAATAGACGGCAAATCATCGAGTAAAACTGAAGTGATATCAGATGTGCCCCAGGGAAGCGTCCTGGGACCTCTGCTGTTCCTGATCTATATAAATGACCTGGGTGACGATCTGAGCAGTTCTCTTAGGTTGTTCGCAGATGATGCTGTAATTTACCGTCTAGTAAGGTCATCCGAAGACCAGTATCAGTTGCAAAGCGATTTAGAAAAGATTGCTGTATGGTGTGGCAGGTGGCAGTTGACGCTAAATAACGAAAAGTGTGAGGTGATCCACATGAGTTCCAATAGAAATCCGTTGGAATTCGATTACTCGATAAATAGTACAATTCTCAAGGCTGTCAATTCAGCTAAGTACCTGGATGTTAAAATTACGAACAACTTCAGTTGGAAAGACCACATAGATAATATTGTGGGGAAGGCGAGCCAAAGGCTGCGTTTCATTGCCAGGACCCTTAGAAGATGCAACAAGTCCACTAAAGAGACAGCTTACACTACACTCGTTCGTCCTCTGTTAGAATATTGCTACGCGGTGTGGGATCCTTACCAGGTGGGATTGACGGAGGACATCGAAATGGTGCAAAAAAGGGCAGCTCGTTTTGTATTATCACGTAATAGGGGAGAGAGTGTGGCAGATATGATACGCGAGTTGGGATGGAAGTCATTAAAGCAAAGACGTTTTTCGTCGCGGCGAGATCTATTTACGAAATTTCAGTCACCAACTTTCTCTTCCGAATGCGAAAATATTTTGTTGAGCCCAACCTACATAGGTAGGAATGATCATCAAAATAAAATAAGAGAAATCAGAGCTCGAACAGAAAGGTTTAGGTGTTCGATTTTCCCGCGCGCTGTTCGGGAGTGGAATGGTAGAGATATAGTATGATTGGGTTCGATGCACCCTCTGCCAAGCACTTAAATGTGAACTGCAGAGTACTCATGTAGATGTAGATGTAGAAAAGGGTTCAATCCCACGAAAGGGGGGATCTGATTACAAATTCCAGTCCAGCAGCAATATTTTCAACATCTCGAGTACAATATAATAAGAAATAAATGCCCCATGACACAAATAACTATTGGTTAATTGATAAAATAAAATTTTTGGTGTCAGAGTGGTTACTGATGACAGAGTTCCTACTTGTCACGCCTTTCGCCTTCGCCTTTCGCCTTGAAGCGACGAAAGATTCCCTGTCTGTCTGGCAGTCAAAATCGGCACCAGTCATTGTTGTTGACTACCCACCAAGCGAGATTAAAATCATAACTATTTTTGCGTCTTGTTTGGTGTGCCCTTGCAGGATCTAACAACCCTACCACAACAAAGGTCAAAATTGAATAATGATTGTGGTGTTGCTCACGCTGCTAAATACTGCATTTTCGGGCAACAACAAAGTTATTATGTGGCAGGTGTCATTAGAGCACAGTTAATAAAGTCATTTCATGTAATAATAAATAAACTAGGCACACATCTTTTCGTGTTTCCCACGCTGGTCTCGTTGTAAAATCATGGCTCTATATAAATGACCTGGGTGACAATCTGAGCAGTTCTCTTAGGTTGTTTCGCCTTCGACCCTCCTTCATCCATTCAGTAATAAAGGGACATCATGTTTCATGTGTAAGAATATTTGGAACCATTTTGTAATCCTACGTTGTCCAGTTGGCGTTTCCAAAGCTGAAGAGGCTTTTTTGCAGGTTAAAAATGGTTATCTGAAGTGTAACTCGAACCCAGAACTTAGATCTAAGCAAACAAAGAAACAACCATTCCAACAAACCTACAAACTGCACATATAGCATACATGTGATTACATCATACTAAAAGAAGGTCCACATTCGATGAGAATTCAGACTCTCGTGGAGATGGACCACAGCCAGTTCAAAACATTCATCACCTTGATTATCCACATGGCCTTCACCAGTTGTCTCGTCTGCCCAATATGTAATTTTGATTTTATTTTTTGATTACTAAAATAAAATCATATAACGGCTATCTGCAGAAACTGAGAACCAGGTAAGAAGTGGAAATTTCTACAGGAACTATTGCTTTCCACTTGCACTGCTGTGCTGCAGCATGTGTTAGTGGCCTAGTGGTAGACGTGGCACAGTGTAAAACAGATTCCGAAATCTGAAGAATATTCAACCCATACACTGTAAACTGCATTACGTCTAAATAATTGCGTAGGTAACAGCGTTGTGACTATTACAAGTGCTAAATATTACGTGAAGAATACTGAAGAATGTATTTCATCATTATAACCAAAATATTCCTGAAAAAACTAGATTGCCGCGTAAGTTAGTGAAGATTTCGTTTTCAGCAGGTTGTCATGCAGGTTGCTAGAAGTACATTTATAAATCACCAATTTCTATTTGAAGTTCTAGAATCGTTCTTGCGGTGGCTTATTTTATGTTGCACATTTGAAGGTTACGAGGGTCACTGTTTAAGAGATAGAAACGGAAAATAAAAGTCCAGCGTTTGTGACATTTTGCTTTCTTTGGACTTAATAGAGGTTTGCAGGCAGCAGAGGCAGCTCGAAACGTTTGTGCTGTGTGTGGGGTAAGTACATCAGAGCAATAACGCCAGAAAATAGTTTTCTCGTTGCAAATAGGATCATACCGACGTGAATTATTCGCCGTATCTTAGAAGACCAACGAGCTATGATGAATGATTTTTTTGCGGCTTACCACAATGGTCCACATCGCCCATGGCTCCCACGCTCGTCGCGGGAGCGCTTATCGACGCTACTGTGATGTCTGCAAATGGCTTGCAATGTCACAGCCCCACACTTCGAGCGAGAAGTGAGATCGGATAGGTTTGTGCGATCTTGTTGGGATGATGACAGAAGCCTCGCCCAACGACTCATCGTCCTTAAGTTCACTGCCAGGTCCCTAAAGACATTCTGCATGCGCCTATGAATATTTGCATTGCTCTGGTTATCCGCCAAAAGAAACTGAATTACAGCTCTCTGCTTGTAACACATCTCCATTACAGACGCCATTTTGGAGGCTACATATAGCGGAACTCCACGAAACTGTAGGGGCTGAAGCAGGAATGTTCCGCGATGTCCAACCGAAACTTGGTGAGAAAAAAATGTGTTGCGTTACTTGTCGAATGCCCCTAGTAAATTATTTACCACCTGCATAACACATTTGGAATTTTCTTGGTGTGTTATGTATATAATATAGGATTTGATCATCAGCCTGGGACACATGCGAGGTTGGAGAATTAGATGAGGTCAACTCACACCAGCAAGAAGAGCATATACAGAGTGGTCCATTGATAGTGACCGGGCCAAATATCTCACGAAATAAGCATCAAACGAAAAAACTACAAAGAACGAAACTAGTATAGCTTGAACGGGGAAACCAAATAGCGCTATGGTTGGCCCGCTAGATGGCGCTGCCATAGGTCAAACGGATATCAACTGCGTTTTTTTTAGTAACTCCCATTTTTTATTACATATTCGTGTAATACGTAAAGAAATATGAATGTTTCAGTTGGACCACATTTTTCGCTTTGTGATGGATAGCCTAGCACTTCTCCTTCTTCTTTAAGTGATCAATGAAACTAACTACCTTTTTAAAATTATGATGTAATGGCATGCGCAGTGAACAGTAACAACAAAATATAAAGGGCACTGAATAGCTAGAACGCGCCATTAGACCCAGAAGAAGTTTGTTTTTCCCCGGCAGCAGTAGTTTTTGCATTATGACGCGGTACCACCCCCAGAAAACTTTTATGTCGAAGTTGTAATATCCACTAAAATGTTTTTGGATACTTGTAGGCAGACAATGTATAGTATCAAGCACAGCAAGGAGACATTCTATGAAGATGTCTTGTTGCTTGCGAGGGACAAAATAAAACTAGAACTGTACTCTTTTTTACATAACTCTACCGGAATAGGACTCGAAGACCCGACGTCCCCGACCGACCACCGTCTCATACTAAGCAAATACGCGTCTCTGGATACGGATATGGAGGGGCATGGGATTAGCACACCGCTCTCCCAGTCGTTATCAGTTTTCGTGACCGGAGCCGCTACTTCTCAAAAAGAAGCTCCTTATTTGGCCTCACAAGGACTGGGGCACCTCGCTTGCCAACAGCGCTCAGCAGACCCGGGCAATCACTCATCCGAGTGCTACCCAAGCCCGACAGTCCTGAACTTCGGTGATATGACTGGAACTAACAAGGTCGTTGGCCTTTGTACATAAAGACACCTGAATTTCGGGCACTGCTGCTTAAACAGTCTTGCTGGCTTTGATTTATTGTTGTGTCGTGATTTCTGTGGCGTCTAAAATATATCCGCACAAGAGTGAAACAAAGAAACGTGTTTACATTTATAAATGAAGGAGAAAGCCAAAGATTTACGAACTGTTGGTCTTATCTGGTTGCCATGATCTGAAGCCACTACTGAAAATTTGTTCCAGGACCAGAACTCTCTGCTTTTTTTTTTCGCTATTTCGTGAGTAGTTTAATAGGTTCTGTTTCTTCGAAAACGATAACTTAATTTTAATACCCTAGACGAGTGTATGCATTGGAAACAACAGAATGCTACGAAATGATCAGTTACACTGTTATTTATGTGTGAGCGATTGTGGCCTCTTTTTATGAATGAAAACATAAGCAAACTCTTTGGTTTCTTTCGTCACGTGCTGCTACGCCGTTTATAGCCGCAGTTCATAACAAGCTGATAAACGCTCTTCCACAAATGTGTCAAGTGCAGCGTTATTAGGGAGCTCAACCGAAAACGCTGTAGGGGCAGATAACAACTCGAAACGCTACGTCAGCAACTGCGTCGCGCGTGTTACTACGAGATGAGGTCAGCTGAAAACAACGAGAGTTGACTGTACGGAGGAATTTTGTTGTTGTTATGTATAGTTCTCCTTCGCTAACGACATAAAGCAGAGATGCGTACGCAAAACAGAAAACAGTGACACATACAGTAGATTGTCTAACATAACGTAACAATTGTTCCAAAAGGGGATACCTTGAGTAAAGTATTGTTATAAGTGAAGTATTGTTATAAGTATTCACAGATGTCCCTACCACATTTCTCTCTTATTTCTTCCTGCTTACATTGCAAGCCATTGCTTAAATTTTGATTAATAATCAGCATTGGCGGCCCAAGACTTCCGGCATAAGAAATCATCCCTCATTCCGCCAACGGCCTTGTTAAAGAGGGCGGAGGAGCGGACAGAGGTTCAGGGCACTTTCTTGTTTTAGAAGTGGGAAACTGCCCCTAAAGGCGGAAGAATCAACAATGATCAATGGCATGAGGATGCAGACGTTAAGCTGGCCGTTGTAGCCGAGCGGTTCTAGGCGCTTCAGTCTGGAACCGTGCGACCGCTACGGTCGCAGGTTCGAATCCTGCCTCGGGGATGGATGTGTGAGATGTCCTTAGGTTAGTTAGGTTTATGTAGTTCTGAGATCTAGGGGACTGATGACCTCAGATGTTTAGTCCCATAGTGCTCAGACCCATTTTTTTTTTTTTTTTTTTTTTTTGCAGACGTTAATGGAAACAACTGCATTAAAGAAACGTAACGTGTATCCACAGGACATGTGACCTGTAATTGAGGAAGTGTCATGATGATCTCTCCATTGGCAAAAGATTCCGGAATAGTCCCCCATTCCGATCTCTGGGAGGGGACTGCCAAGGAGGAGGTTACCATGAGAAAAAGATTGAATTAGCAACGGAAGAATAACGTTCTGCGAGTCGGGGCGTGGACTGTCAGAAGCTTCAACGTCGTAGGGAAACTAGAAAATCTGAAAAGGGAAATGCAAAGGCTCAAACTAGATATAGTAGGGATTAATGAAGTGAAATAGAAAGAAGACAAGGATTTCTGGTCAGACGAGTATAGCGTAGTATCAACAACAGAAGAAAATGGTATAAAGTGAATAGGATTCGCTATGAATAGCAAGGTAGGGCAGAGAGTGTGTTACTGTGAATAGTTGAGTGGTAGGGTTGTTCTTATCAGAATCAACATCAAACCAACACCGACTACGATAGTTCAGCTATACATGCCGATGTCACAAGCTGAAGATGAAGAGATAGTGAAAGTGAGAAAGTGTGTGAGGATATTGAAAGGGCAATACAGTATGTAAAGGGATATAAAACTCTAGTAGTAATGGGAGATTGGAATGCAGTTGTAGGGGAAGGAGTAGAAGAAAAAGTTCCAGGAGAATATGGGCTTGGGAAAAGGAATGAGAGAGGAGAAAGACTAACTGAGTTCTGTAACAAGTTTCAGCTAGTAGTAGCGAATACTCTGTTCAAGAATCACAAGAGGAGGTATACTTGGAAAAGAGCGAGTGATACGGGAAGATTTCAGTTAGATTACATCATGGTCACACAGAGATTCCGAAATCAGATATTGAATTGTAAGGCTTACCCAGGAGCAGTCATAGACTCAGATCACAATAAAGTAGTAATGAACAGTAGGCTGAAGTTTAATACATTAGTCAGGTAGAATCAATATGCAAAAAAGTGGGATACGGAAGATACGGTTGAAGTTCTCTATGGCTATAGATGCAGCAATAAGGAATAGCTCAGTAGGCAGTACAGTTGAAGAGGAATGGACATCTCTAAAAAGGGATATCACAGGAGTTGGGGAGGCAAACATAGGTACAAAGAAGGTTACTGCGAAGAAACCATGGGTAACAGAAGAAGTATCTCTGCTGATCGACGAAAGGAAGAAGTACAAAAATGTTCCAGGAAACTCAGGAATACAGAAATACAAGTCGCTGAGGAATGAAATAAATAGGAAGTGCAGGGAAGTTATGACGAAATAGCTGCAGGAAAAATTTGAAAACATCGAAAACGAAATTACTGTCGGAGGGACAGACTCAGAATACAACAAAACAATCTTCATTACATGAAAAGCAAGGGCGATAACATTAAGAGTGCAACGGAAATTCCACTGTTAAATGCAGAGGAGAGAGCGGATAGGTGGAAAGAACACATTGAAAGTCTCTACAAGGGGGAAGATTTGTCTGATGTGATATAAGAAGAAACAGGAGCCGATTTAGAAGAGATAGGGGGTTAGAATTAGAATCAGAATTTAAAAGAGCTTTGGAGGACCTAAGATCAAATAAGGCAGAAAGGATAGATAACATTCCATCAGAATCCCTTAAATCATTGTGGGAAGTGGCAACAAAACGTTGGTGTATAGAATGTGAGTTGGTCGACATACCATCTGGCTTTCAGAAAAGGATCATCCACACAATTCCGAAGATGGCAAGAGCTGGCAAGTGTGAGAATTACCGTACAATCAACTTAACAGCTCACGCATCCAAGTTGCTTACAAGAATAATATACAGAAGAATGGAAAAGAAAACTGAGAATGTGTTAGATGACGATCAGTTTGGCTTGAGGAAAGGTAAAGGCAAAGAGAAGCAATTCCGACGTTGCTTTTAATAATGGAAACAAGACTAAAGAAAAATCAAGACACGTTCATAGGATTTATCGACCTGGAAAAAGCGTTCGGCAATGTAAAATGGAGTAAGATGTTCGAAATTTTGAGAAAAGTAGGGGTAACCTATAGGGAGAGACGGGTCATATACAATACGTACAACAGCCAAGAGGGAATAATAATAGTGGACGACCATGAACGAAGTGCCCGCATTAAAAATCAGGCGCTTGTATTGACTATACGGGAACTGGTGATGTAAAATTAAATTTGTGATTGAGTCTCACTTGTACTGTGACAATTTAGAGGCGAAAGCTGTGGTGCTTTCCTCAGGTCTGGTTCTTTGCTGTGCAACTAAGGGAGTCAGTTATTTGGGGTAACTGAGGGAGCACCATTATGTTGGTCTAAGTGATACGTTCTCCACGTTTTGTCTATGGCTTTGCGAATCGAAATCGTGGGGGAGTACACGTGTGAGTAATTTGCTATTGTATTGATGGTTATGTTGTAAAGACTGTTCTCTGGTGTGTTAAAATCACGCGCTGATTTGTAGCCAATCTAAGCAGAAGTTACCATTGCTATTTGCTTATGTGCTACTGTCCTTTTGATTGGCGTTGTTTGTCGTTTGATTGTGGGTGTGCTCACGTTAAAAAAAATTACGGCTACTATTCATACTATTCATAAAGGTTATCTAGTAAGGAAATTGCTTAAGCTTTTATCATATGCTGTTCTGTTTGCCCATCACATTGGCTTTCTATGCAGTAACTGAAGGAATGTGTATGGTGGTTCAGGATTGTAGGCTGACTAATATTTGAACTGGTGTTGAGGTTAAGGGCGAGATCAGCATCCCGCAAAGCCGCACGCTGCGCGTGGTTAAATGTTCCGCTATTGGGGAGCCGGCTCTCTGTTCTTGGATTTTGTAAGGATATTTGATGAGTGCATCGCTCTAGCTAAATTGCGGGGTGTCGGTGCCGTCCTAGGAATAGACTTGTGATGTATGTTATGTTGAAAGGGAATTGACTGTACCAAACGTAAGAGAGCTTTTAGTTTGTTTTAGGTCTGTGCATGGAGTGATGTTGAAATTTTGTCGATTGCGGCAATAACTACCTGTGTGGGGAGATCCTCTGAAGGACTTGTATTGTACTGTTGCAGTGCAGTCCATCTGAAACGTGCTGCTTAAAACTTAAGAATGCAGCTTTTTGATGTTATATATTACTGTTTAATCTTAAATGTCTCGGATGTAATATGGTTGTTGAGGATTATGTAATTAATTTTGATCGCTGGTTCCTTAAAGGAAGTATTTAGTTTTAAAATACGTGCTCGGTCAGAGCCTATTTAAATATGATTTTAACTCATCATTCAAATTTTCTAGTCTTCCTTTCTTAAAAGGCTTTCAGTTAAATTATTGCTATTTGCCTGTTTAATAGTTTTTGTGACTTAAAGGAAAAAAATATTATTTTGTAATTTGTACTGATTGTTCCTTTTGGGTAATACCTGACTTATGTGTTCAATAAATGAGTGTCTAGTCAATGGTGATGCACTGTTCTATTGTTAGCGTACCCCTTCCACTCCACAGCCTATTGAGCTGCTTTGTGTCGAAACTGTGTTCAGAACACCCCTCTGATCTGACACCTCAGGGACTATTCCGGAATCTTTTGCCAATGGAGAGACCATCATGACACTTCTTCAATTACAGGTCACACGTCCTGTGGATACACGTTACGTGTCTTTAATGCAGTGGTTTCCATTGCCTTCCGCATCCTCATGCCGTTGATCATTGCTGATTCTTGCGCCTTTAGGGGCAGTTTCCCACTTCTAGGACACGAGATTGCCCTGAATCTCTGTCCGCTGCTCCGCCCTCTTTGACAAGGTCGTTGGCAGAATGAGGGATGACTTCTTATGCCGGAAGTCACGGGCCGCCAATGCTGATTATTAATCAAAATTTAAGCAGTTGTGGGATTCGAACCCGGGACTATGTACGTTTTGATTACTAATCAAAGACACTACTTGTAGACCACAAGTGTAGCAAAAATGCGATTTTTCCGAAGAGCCGACACGTTACCATTGATAGATGGTCGAATCCCGATGGTCCTGTGGCCACTACAATCGTAACTGATGATGTCGTTGGGTTACCACGTGAACACGTAGTGGTGGTCTGCTGCGGAGCTCCATGTTCTACAGTGTACAATGAACGGTGTGTTCAGAAATACTTGTGTGTGCACCACTGTTGTACTCTTTCGGCAGAGGTGCCACAGATCACATTCTAGTGAACAGACAAATGTCCGAACTTCCGTTCTGTGAAATTCGTGGACGTCCAACAATTTTGTGCCTAGTGGTAGTTTCACTGTCCTTCTGTCTCTTTCCGTAGATGCTCACGACAGTAGCACGTGAATATTCGACCAGCTTCGTCGTTTTCGAGACACTCGTTCATAGACTTTGCTTAATAATAATTTGCCCTTTGTCAAAGTCACTTATCTCAAGGGTTTTCCCCATTTGCAGCCCATATCTTCTCTGTGGTGATAACCCATCCACGTCTGCTCCGTTCACATACTTTTGTTACCGTGCCGCCTGCGGGAGTGGCCGTGCGGTTCTAGGCGCTACAGTCTGGAACCGATCAACCGCTGCGGTCGCAGGTTCGAATCCTGCCTCGGGCATGGATGTGTGTGATGTCCTTAGGTTAGTTAGGTTTAATTAGTTTTAAGTTCTAGGCGACTGATGACCTCAGAAGTTAAGTCGTATTGTGACCACAACGCCACCAGGCGGCATTCAACGTTGCGCTGTGGAGTGGTCATTATGTTTAGCCTCATCAGTGTACATGGGTGTGTCTTTCTTGGGGCCTCTGTCCCGCGTCACGCGGGGTCGGCCGTGTTACTATTGATTTGGCAGTGTTAGTTGCAAAGGGTGGCCAGGTGTCCTTCCTGCCGCCACCCTGAACTCCCCAGGACGGAATTAGTGTATCCCAGCTGTCTGCGTGTAGTGTAAGCCATAGAGTAATGCGAACGTTTTCAAATGTCTGTGAGCCGTGATATGAGGCGGAACGTGGGGACCAGCCTGGTATTCACCTAGTGGGATGTGGAAAACCGCCTAAAAACCACATCCAGGCTGGCGGATTAGATCTGGGGCCAGGGCATCTACCCGAGTCCAGGAAGCAGCACATTAGCGCTCTCGGAACGTTTCATCAGTGTATATGGATACAGTCTGCAAAATGTGTTGTGAGCAGAATTAGCGGTAAAGAAGTAATAAATTAGAACGTTATGGTTGATGCGTACTCGTATGTGTTACTCCTTGAACAGCCAAAATGTTGTAAGTGATGAACTTTTTTCCTTTCCTAATTCGTGGGAGTGTCAGCGGAGGAATGTTTAGAAAAGGTTTGAAATTATGTACAAAGTTTGTTGGAATTCGTTAAGCACTCTCATTTCAAATACTGGATAAATGTAATGTGCGTAATTTGTGAGTTACGCTACCACAAAACTATTTATACAGTTTCTAGCTCTAATACCTGATTCGTAAAGTATACTTCTTAATTTGTAGAACATGGCGTCATTTTATACTTTTAAATTTGCTCAATAATTAAATGAAATAAAGAAAATCAAATATTTATTGCACCTAGAGACCAGGTGAATGACGCCCGTTAAGCAATATACACTGGTATGCAAAACTTAAGGACGAAAGTAACTTTCGCATGTGTGCCACTGACAAATAACATCGCTCGACGAAACTTGGACCGTACATAGTAAGAACTGCTGCAGTACAGTGCAGAAGATAACAGAACGAAATACGCAATTAGACGAACAGTAATCAACTTTTATTCAGTTGCAATAATTACACTGATATCGCCCCGATTTATGATGGTGCACTGCAAATTACAAAAGGCGTGGCATGGTTCTTAATAAGGTATGTCATATTCACGGATAGCAATCCACGCTCTGCAACGAGCTCCCATACTGGGCTCAACGTCGGTAAGTGGTTACTGTGTGGTATGGCGCCCCATGCCTCCATCACAGCAGTTAACAACTGCTGGATGATCATCGGTGCATGTGGACGTTCTAAAATACGTCTCGGTGGGTTTTAAGTCGGGGAACGGGCAGTCTAGTCCATTCGCCGGTTATAGTCTCGTTCCAGGAGCTCTTCCACCTGTGCTTTTCGATGCAGTCGCAAATTGTCACCATAAAAATGAAGTCATTACCGAATCCACCGATGAAAGGCGCGCAACGGGACAGAGTACAATGTCAGAATAATGTTGATCGGTGAGTGTACCGTGTTCAAAGATTTGAGGTCAGCAAGCCCAAGGAACATTATGCGTCCCCACTCTATAACACCTGGATCACCAAAATGACCATATTCGGCAATGTTCCTCAATTCATTACGTGTTTCCACCTGTCTCCATATGAGCGTAAGTATGCAACCCGAAACATTGCCGAACACGATCGTTTTGCTCGTCCAGGCGTTCGTGATATAATCTTGCACGGGCGTACTGACCTCCAAATCTTTGAACACGATAAATTCACCAGCCGACGTTATTGTGACACTGTGCTCCTCCAAGTGCGTCTTCTCAGAAGTGGACATTTCTACAGATATACAATACGTGACCGCATAGAACAGCGCATGTGGAGGAATTCCTGGAACGAGGAGATATTCGGCGAATGGACTGGGCTGCAGATCCGCGCAACTTAAGTCCCATCGAGCACATGTGGTATGCGTTCGGAAGAGAAATTTCAGCACGTCCACGTGAACCAACGACCATTCATAACAACAGCAACAAATAGAAAAGCGTGTATAGTCTAAGCCCCAAGAGAATATATACACATATAGTTTAAGTCGTCTTATGGTGTAGCAGAGGGTAAGTCACATATCACTATCATTATTCCCTTACTCTCTTGAATTTTCCGTTAGTTGGAAGGAAAAACTGTCGGCAGCCTCTTTATTAGAGCAAAACAGCAACACTAGGGAGTGGAAGAACCTCTGGTTGTTGTGTTTGGAAGTAGCAGAAATGAGATGATTAACAATTAAAATTTGTGTGAGGCTTGGTGGTGTACTCCGGCAGCTTATTCAAAGCAAAATAATCATTTTATAGCGAGAAATCAGCTTATAGTAACAAAGTTTTTTCATTGTTCAAAAATGGTTCAAATGGCTCTAAGCACTATGGGACTTAACATCTGAGGTCATCAGTCCCTTGGACTTAGAACTACTTAAACCTAACTAACCTAACGACATCACACTTATCCATGCCCGAGGCAGGATTCGAACCTGCGCGGTTCCGGACTGAAGCGCCTAGAACCGCTTGGCCACAGCGGCCGGCTTTTCATTTCGTCCATTCATTACTAGGTAGAGAACTATTCACATGGTCCTCGCATTGACAACCTACTGGACCAAGATGTTTGCCTGAGAACTGAATGGCATGGGCATCTTCCAGTTTTCCAAAGTAGGCAATAGCCTATAGTAGTGGCATATCTTTCGCTCAACTGGGTACACAGGTATGGTTTCATTACATGTGGAGAACTTTGATATTAAATTATCGGATTTTACAACATTAGACTTCCACTACCTACAGAAGTCACAGTGTACAGAAATTATGCCTTTCCTTATTTTCTGTTATTCTTCTTTTGTCAAGATTCAATTTCCTTCGGAGGTTGGATCATTACAAATGTGTGACACTAGTTGTAACCTCCCTCTCTTCTTCTCTGCGCCCCCCCCCCCCCTCACCCCCTCCGTCATGTCCAAACGCTGGACGGCAGGTTGCTTACTGAAAACCTTAATCGTAGATATGTTACTAATTGAAATTTAATTATAACAAATTGAGCAAGAACAATGCGTTTTGGGTGGATCTTCAGTGTTTCGCTGCCTCCAAATAGCCTACTTTCATAATACGGAAGTTACAGTAATTCTTTGGCCACGAATATGATGTTTCTCACTATTTTATTGCTACGAATCACACAGTTAACAACGGGTTTTCCAGTGATTCTCAATTTGCTGGTGCTCAGAAACGGTGTATATACATATAGGCTTGAAATGAATGCCAATATGGCGCCTTACAACTCTGTACTGAAGGGAGACGACGTGCGTGTGACGTAGGTGGCGTTGTGCCATCTCATTGGTCAACGCTCAGACGCACGTTCAGAATATCTAACATGCCAGGTATTGCTCTGCACGTTCGGAAAGACTCCCGAACGTGCTATTCCACGCTGTGACGTCAGAAACTCGGCACGCTCAACGCTCAACGTTCGGATGCACGGTCCGTGTGCCGACGGCTTAAGGGACACAGTGGACGAAGAGATTATTGACTTGCTGAATTTGTGACGCTCTTTCTCTTGAATAAATCACCCCATGTCTCTGAATATTTAATAATTTCGTTGCCTGTACATGCATATCATATCTACAGATTTCCGTCCCATTCGGATAATTCCTTCTTGGTGCCACTTTCTTTGCCTTAGAGTGTACATATTTGTTAAATCGTTGTTGGTGGACCATTCTGGCATCTATTTTTCGGCATAGGAAAACTACAAAACAATCTAAAATGAGTGAACTTAGCGAATTGCAGTTTGTGCCGAGTCAGGTATTACGCGATTTACCGTGTTGTAGAACGCTGCGGGCTGCTCGGACATTGTCAGCGTGCGTTGTAATTTGTTTTGTTTGGCCTGCAGCCGTGAGAGCGTGAGTAATGAGAGGAAGCAGGCGGCCGGGTGCCGGTGCAGAAATGCAAGTCACGAGCAGAGCGGCGGCGGCAGCGGCGCTCCGCGTGTTTACGGGACGCACGGCCGTGCCATGCGGGCCCCACCCGGTAGCCGGCCGGCCACTGGGTCAAGGCCCGGGCTTCCGGCTTCCCGGCGAGAACTAAGGAGCTGCGCCCCTCCGAGGGGTCGCCCAGAGACAGAAGTCGCACCGGCCGAGCATGGAGGTAAAAATAAGAGGAGCTGTCATGACGTCACAAACTTGAAGGCGACCCAAGTGAAGATCGGCCATGTTAGCTACCCCAAAACATTCGCTTCTGGTAATTTGATTCCATGGAGTCATGAAGTGTTTTGATAAAAAATGCCGGCTTGTGTCGCTTACTGGCGTACTAATCGTTCTGATTGTAGTATAAAGTTTAAACAAATCACATTTCATTCGTAAGTGGACTTATTTAAGCGCTATTCCCTAATATGTACTTGAAATTCTGTTGCACTGTAATGTTTTACAGTATGGTTTTATTTCTGTGATTTGACTTTAGATTTCCTATCAATCCAATGCGAAGAGCTTTCTGGAGGTCAGCAATACACTTGGTTTTCATTGTTTGGTTATTCCCAAGTAACTGAAAAGTCCTGGCAAGAAATATCCTGGAAATGGGGACTGCTGTTGTTGTTTTGGTCTTCAGTCCTGAGACTGGTTTGATGCAGCTCTCCATGTTACTCTACCCTGTGCAAGCTTCTTCACCTCCCAGTACCTACTGCAGCCTACATCCTTCTGAATCTGCTTAGTGTATTCATCTCTTGGTCTCCCTCTACGATTTTTACCCTCCACGCTGCCCTCCAGTACTAAAATGGTTATCCCTTGATGCCTCAGAACATGTCGTACCAACCGATCCCTTCTTCTAGTCAAGTTGTGCCACAAGCTCCTCTTCTCCCCAATTCTGTTCAACACCTTCTCATTAGTTATGTGATCTACCCATCCAATCTTCAGCATTCTTCTGTAGCACCACATTTCGAAAGCTTCTATTCTCTTTTTGTCTAAACTATTTATCGTCCATGTTTCACTTCCATACATGGCTACACTCCATACGAATACTTTCAGAAACGAGTTCCTGACATTTAAATCTATACTCGATGTTAACAAATTTTTCTTCTTCAGAAACGCTTTCCTTGCCAATGCTAGTCTACATTTTATACCCTCTCTACTTCGACCATCATCAGTTATTTTGCTCCTCAAATAACAAAACTTCTTTACTGCTTTAAGTGTCTCATTTCCTAATCTAATTCCCTCAGCATCACCCGACTTAATTCGACTACATTCCATTATCCTTGTTTTGCTTTTGTTGATGTTCATCTTATACCCTAATGTTGTAAAATCCGATAATTTAATATCAAAGTTATGTAACTACATTTAGTTAATTAAATCTTCAGTAACCTGTTACAGTGGTTAAGTTGTAAGTACTTTAAGGGTTACATATTTGTTAAAGCAAAGTTCCCGATCTATGTCCAGGCTATTTAGATAATTACATTAATCACTGTATTGTCGTGTTACCCTGTAAATTGCTGTTATTTGCCACACTGAATGTCACTTGGTAGGTACAATTTAAAAGCAAAGCAGTTGTGTAAACTACAGTGGGCCTGACAATCTTAAATTCCGTTCTTTTCCTTCGTAATTTAACGAATCTTTCACTTTGTTGACATGACAGCTGGCTTGCTTACATCATCCCTGCACACATCTATGGGACACCAAAGGAAATAAGGCTAGTTTCTTGCAAACTTGGACATTTAAAATTTGCATTTCACTTGAAAATGCAACGAATACAAATCGGTGGCTCTAAACTATCAATCATTGCTTTTGGAGTTCTGGCTTTATCAATTATCGACACAAAAACAGCGAAAGTGAATAGAAATTGATTACGAAAGCACGCTTTTCATAGCACTCTTCTCTGATATTCGAAGTGTATAAACAAAAAGCAGTTACAGTACTGAGGCCAGAAGCGTCATATTTCCGTGTCGTATTACTGTATCGAATACCCATTTAAGACTAGAAAAAGTTTGAAGTTGGGTTCCTTATGCTGTGTTGTTCACTAAAACAGTGTAACATTTACTACAGAAAATAAATATCGCGTGCACACGACAGAAATAACGAACAAGAAGGAATTGGAAACACTCGTCTGCTAATGTTTTGGAGGATCCAAGATGGTGGTAAGCCACGGCCACTGGCTTCACAACAACGTAAACAACGTACAGCGTGTAAGTCTGTAGCGCCATCTCCCCTTATTCTACCTCCATGGGGCCGAGTCTAGCGCAGTAGCAACCGCACGGTTCGTGGCACACCCGCCACCCTGTCCTCAGACGGCATTCGAAGGGGTAGACGCGCACACGTGACTACCGCAGCACTGTGATTATAAAAATAATGTTTCCCGCAACTGCGAGGTCAATCCATATCTGCCACAACTACGGGTAGCTATAATTAAAGTACAGCTACTCACCGAGGTCCAGTGTGAGCTATAATTATCTAATGACAGCGAAACATGGTGGATATGCTAATGTGAAACCGATTTACGCTCGGAAAAAAGTTAGTTCCAGTTTTAGCCACCAGGTGCAGATCTCGCACTGTACACTGTTTTTGTGACTGTATGACATCCACGCTGTCATTTGACAAGCCGTAGGGTGAGTGAACAGTATGGCTATCGGGAAGAGAGACTGTGTGCTGTAAGTGAAACAGTTTTATGTGAACAGCAGCAATTACTGTGTTCGATTGAGAAAGTATCTCCTACAGAAAAGTCTGAGGAGAAGCCCCATGTCTTTAAATGGATTAAGGAAGATGATAATTAAATTCTAAAATACTTGGTGTGGCCCCTGAAAGAGGAAGGCATCCTATCCCGGTGGATAATTCAAATGGCTCTGAGCACTATGGGACTTAACATCTGAGGTCATCAGAACTTAGAACTACTTAAACCTAACTAACCTAAGGACACCACACACATCCATGCCCGAGGCAGGATTAAAACCTGCGACCGTAGAGGTCTCGCGGTTCCAGACTGAAACGCCTAGAACCGCTCGGCCACAACGGCCGGCTATCCCAGTGGAGATCAATGACGAGGTTGCTGTTGCTGTAACTGACCATGTAGCACGTATTCCGCGTAGTTCTAACGCTCGGGCTGTGTCACGAGAATTGTCCGTCCCGTGGTCAACATAATATTCCCCGAGCGGAGAAAATCTCCGGCCTAGCCTGGAATCTTACCCGAACCCCTTCGGTTACCAATCCGCCACGCTTACCCCGGAGATACCGAGGCAGACCTACACTCTGTGTTCCATAATGAGACAACTGCCTGGCACACCGATGATGGTGGCGTTGCACTGAAATGCAATACTCAGTAGTTTATGGTGTGTCCACATTGGAATTTACCACAGTTTACACTTCACTATTGGTTCTCGAAGATGGAGTATTACTCACTACAGAAACTTGCTGAAATGCATATAGTGAGTAGTGCATCTGGACTTAATGCCAAGAATGATTGACGAATGTACATGGAAAAGGTACGCTACAGCCTCTATTCCAAATGGAAGAAATTTTTCTGCGTGCATAGACGCTTTCGAGAAATCGCGTCGTCAAGCCACGGAGTGGTGGACAAGTTTCTCGAAAACTAACTTTGCTCAGAGCACAATTTTATAAGACGGAGTTGGATCGGGTGAGATAAGCTTCATCGATAATAACCCTTCGAGTTGCCCTCGAAATGCACGCGTAGAAGAATACAGTGTCTATAGTAGTGGTACCCACAGTTGAGTTCTGTCTGTGGATAAGACAGATGGTCTTTACCTTGAACTGTTGCTATGATCTTATTTTGTTGCTATAAGACATAACTAGCTTGTGCCAAATAATAAAAAAACTGAATATTCAGTTCCTTATCTCATATTACAGCTTAGAATCACCTACGATCTTCATAGCTTTGACACTAAAGATTCAGAAGACACTATAGCTGTATCTCTACTCGTCTGAAAACAAATTACGATGTGAATCCAGAATTCACACGTCCTGGCCGGCCGCTGTGTCCGAGTGGTTCTAGGCGCTTCAGTCTGGAATCACGCTGCTGCTACGGTCGCAGGTTCGAATCCTGCCTCGGGCATGGATGTGTGTGATGTCTTTAGGTTAGTTAGGTTTAAGTAGTTCTAAGTCTCGGGGACTGATGACCTCAGATGTTAAGTCTCATAGTTATTAGAGCCATTTGAACCATTTTTTCACACATCCTGGCAGATTAAAACTCTGTGCCGAACTCAGACTCAAATCTCTGACCCTCACCTATAAAGTTTGGAAGGTAAGAGACTGACGGAAGAGAAGCTTTGAGTATAGGTTGTGAGATGTGCTTCGAAGGCTTAGTCGGCTGAGCACTTGGCCGTGAAAGGCAAAGGTATTAGTTTTAATCTGTCAGGAAGTTTCATATATGATGAATTTTGTATGCTCACACCAGATAATCTCTCACCAATTTGTCCATTATATTTCGACTGTTGAGCTCCGTGGCCGTGGATAATGATATTTCACTGTAAAAATACAGCAACCAGCCACTTTTTAATGCGTTTTATTTATGCCAATATGCATTTCGGGTTTGCACCCATCTTCAGCTGGCAAATTACATGGATCTTCAGTTACTACAGTAGTACAATCTCGACAGCAGTTTGGATGCTGCAGCAGGCCTGTGCAAAAGCAACGATTCCAATCATTTACTTCAATTTCACGAGTTTAAAGTTACGCACTATCAGTTGTTCATTTTACTTACATTCTCCTCTCCTTGTTTTTTCTTGGCTTTTCTTCTTTTTTGCAACAACACAAACACTTTTTATCACGTATTTTACACAGGCGCACTGCGTTATCCGCCATGTTGTCGACTGACAGTTTTTGTTCACATACAAACGGTTTATCTATGGACAGAGTTATATTTTTCGAAAGTTTTGAGGTTATAAGATAAGCTACTGTTTTCTAAACATTGACTTGGGTGACAGAAGTATTCTAAGTACGATGTATACAATTTTTCTTTTTTTGGCAGTATTGAAGATAATAAACTAACATAACACATTTATACAAAGCAGTTATTCATACATTTACAATATAACAAAGATAGAATTAAGATTTTTATGTTTTATACTATTACATGCATTTGTTGGGTTTATATTAGATTATGTTATTTCTTGATTGTGCTTAGTAAGTGGTTTGATAAGTAGAGTGTGGAAGTTTTTCAGAAATATTCGGTTTGGTAGCTCTGTTTGGTCGTTAAGTATGTCAGAAGGGGATGCATGTTTATGTGAATAAATTTCGATTTCTTCTAGGAGGTTCATTCTTTTTCCTTTGTTGGCTAGGTGGAGAACTTGTAGGTTATGGGATATGTCTGTTACTTGATGTTCTTCTTCTGCTACATGTTGGGCGAATGTGGATTTATTTAAGTTTTTTAAACGAAGAGTATCCATGTGTTCTCGAAACCGTATGCTGAAGTTTCTCCCTGTTTGGCCTATGTATGTTTTTGGACATGAGTTGCAGTTAAGTTTGTATATTCCTGATTGATTGTACGGTTTGGTATTATTTTTAATGTTATGGATAGCTTTGTCCTTTATTTTGTCATTTGTATAGTAGCTGATTTTGATATCTGTTCCTCGGAACAGCTTTGCTATTTTATATGACAGCTTTCCTACAAATGGCAAGCTTACATATTTTTCTTTTGGCTGTGTTGTGGTATTCTTTAATGTTGTTTTGTTATTGTCCCCACATAAACAAATACAATAACAAAACAACATTAAAGAATACCACAACACAGCCAAAAGAAAAATATGTAAGCTTGCCATTTGTAGGAAAGCTGTCATATAAAATAGCAAAGCTGTTCCGAGGAACAGATATCAAAATCAGCTACTATACAAATGACAAAATAAAGGACAAAGCTATCCATAACATTAAAAATAATACCAAACCGTACAATCAATCAGGAATATACAAACTTAACTGCAACTCATGTCCAAAAACATACATAGGCCAAACAGGGAGAAACTTCAGCATACGGTTTCGAGAACACATGGATACTCTTCGTTTAAAAAACTTAAATAAATCCACATTCGCCCAACATGTAGCAGAAGAAGAACATCAAGTAACAGACATATCCCATAACCTACAAGTTCTCCACCTAGCCAACAAAGGAAAAAGAATGAACCTCCTAGAAGAAATCGAAATTTATTCACATAAACATGCATCCCCTTCTGACATACTTAACGACCAAACAGAGCTACCAAACCGAATATTTCTGAAAAACTTCCACACTCTACTTATCAAACCACTTACTAAGCACAATCAAGAAATAACATAATCTAATATAAACCCAACAAATGCATGTAATAGTATAAAACATAAAAATCTTAATTCTATCTTTGTTATATTGTAAATGTATGAATAACTGCTTTGTATAAATGTGTTATGTTAGTTTATTATCTTCAATACTGCCAAAAAAAGAAAAATTGTATACATCGTACTTAGAATACTTCTGTCACCCAAGTCAATGTTTAGAAAACAGTAGCTTATCTTATAACCTCAAAACTTTCGAAAAATATAACTCTGTCCATAGATAAACCGTTTGTATGTGAACAAAAACTGTCAGTCGACAACATGGCGGATAACGCAGTGCGCCTGTGTAAAATACGTGATAAAAAGTGTTTGTGTTGTTGCAAAAAAGAAGAAAAGCCAAGAAAAAACAAGGAGAGGAGAATGTAAGTAAAATGAACAACTGATAGTGCGTAACTTTAAACTCGTGAAATTGAAGTAAATGATTGGAATCGTTGCTTTTGCACAGGCCTGCTGCAGCATCCAAACTGCTGTCGAGATTGTACTACTGTAGTAACTGAAGATCCATGTAATTTGCCAGCTGAAGATGGGTGCAAACCCGAAATGCATATTGGCATAAATAAAACGCATTAAAAAGTGGCTGGTTGCTGTATTTTTACAGTGAAATATCAGATAATCTCTTGATAAGCAGCAATTCTACAACCTCGAAACTGGAACTGGTCTCTTTCCAAGGAATACCTGGGATTTTACCAGTTACCATTTGCCTTTCAGAGGCATCTGCGACAACAATCATCTTGTGGCAGTGCGCTCTATTGTATCGCAGACTCAAAACAGCTTTGTGAAAATTGTTGAGACAGGTGGAGCAAGCTCTATGGGCCACAATTCTACCGCTGTCGAATTCCGACATGTGCTGGTTTTCTTTTTACACGAGACATGACAGAAACCTCTCAGAAACATACAAAGTTAATGGCAATATCTGAGTGAGAAACCGACAGTGTAACCTTTACTTACAAGCAGAGTGTAGACGCCGTTATTCCTACTTACTTTATGGGATTGCACTGAAATGCTAATCATTTGCGTATGCAAGCATGTAGGAGACTTCATGCCGACTTGACCGTTATTCGATATCACCTTCATGGTAGGCAATTTTATTGCTTAGAAATGTACAGTAAAACGTTCAAATATTACTTGATTACTGCAGTCTCCGACACAGAATTAACCCGGATGGTGAGGGGGGAGGGGCGAGGGAATAATTTGTTGAGCACAAGACGGCATTGTCAGGATAAGCGTTAATTTCAAGTTTGCTGTTGCCAGTCATACCATCTTGTTGTTACAGCAATTATTTTACATTAAGAATGCGTATTAGCAGTGGCAAAATTATCGGATAACAAAATCTGCAGCAAGACACAGAATTACCGGTCATTCGTCATTGGACGCAGGTATCACACATACTATTCCACATGCCTGGCCACTCGTGTGTTGCTATAGTTTTTATTCATTCTCCTTGAACTATAATTCCTTCTCTAAATTTTTCTTTGGTTTCCTTTACTTCTTGCTCAATGTACAGATTGAATAGTATCGGGAACACGCTATAACCCTGCCTCACTCCTTTCTCGATCACTGCTCCCCTTCACGTCCCTCGATTCTTGTAACTGCCGTCTGGTTTCTGTAAAAGTTGTAAATAGCCTTTCGCTTTCTGTAATTTGCCCCCGATACCTCCAGAATTTCGAAGAGTGTATTCGAGTGAACATAGTCAAAAGCTTTCTCTAAGTCTAAAAATGCAATAAACGTATGTTTGCCTCTCCTTAACCTATCTTCTAAGAGAAATTTCGGGGTTTGTATTGCCATACGTTTACCTACATTTCACCGGAGTCCAAACTGTTCTTCCCCGAGGTCGGCTTCTGCCAGTTTTTTCCATTCTTCTGTAAATATTTCGTGTCGGTATTTTGCACCATGGCTTAGTGAACCGACATTTCGTAATATTCACACCTGTGAGCACGCGTTTACTTTGTAATTGGAATTATCACATTATCCTTGAAGTCTGAGGGTATTTCGCCTGTCTCATAAATCTTGCACACCATGTGGAACAGTTTTATCATGTTTAGCTCTCCCAAGAGTATCGGTAGTTCTGACAATTGTCGTCTTCTCCAGGGGCCTTATTTGGGCCTTGGGTCTATCCAGTCTCTGCCAAATTCTTCTAGCAGTATCACATCTCACTTCTCCTGTTCATTTATGTTCTCTTCTCTTTCGGTATTATTACTTTCACGTTTATTTCTCTTTTCTAGACTCTCTATATACACTTTCCACCTTTCACCTTTTCCTTCTTTGCTTAGTACTGGATTTCTGTCTGAGATCTTGATATTCATACAACTCCTTCTCTTTTCTTTTTCCAAAGGTAACTTTAATTTTTTGTAGATATCTTCCCCCTGGTGGTACATACTTTTATATTGTTACATTTGTCCTCTAGTCATTCCTGCTTAGCCATTTTGCACTTCCTATCAGTCTCATTTTTTAGATTTTTATATTCCCTTTCGCCTGCTTCATATGGTGCATTTTTATAGTTTCTCCTTTCATCAATTAAATTCAGTATATGCTGTGATATGCAAGGATTGTCACTCTACCTGTTTGACCACTGCTGCCTTCACTATTTCATCAAACTACCTATTCGTCTTCTACTGCATTACGAGTACTTTCCATGTTGTAGTCATTCGTTGCCTAATACTCCATCTGAAACTCCCTGGTTCTTTCAACTTCTCCAGGTTCCACCCATTTATTGATCTACCTTTCTGAAATTTCTTCAGTTTTAATCTACACGTTATAACCACACATCAGTCCACATCACCCCCTAAAAATGTCTTACAGTTTAAGATCTGGTTCCGAAATCTCTGTCTTACAATTATATAAATAATCTGAAACCTTCCAATGTCTCCAGGTCTTTTCCATGATCATTTTATGATTCTTAATTAAATGTTACCTTGATTAAATTACACTTAGTGCAAAATTCTACCAGGCAGGTTCCTCTTATATTTCTTCCCCACTGGCCGTATTCACATACTATTTTTCCTTCTCTTCCTTTTTCTACTATCGAATTCCAGTCCCCAATCACAATTAAATTTTTATCTCTCTTAGCTATCCATATATATTTTTTTTACTTCACCATACACTTCTTCAATCCCTTACTCATCTGCGGAACTAGTTGGCATATAAACTTGTACTGCTGTGACGGCTATTGGCTTTGTGTTTGTTTTGCCTAAGATAATGCCTTCACTATGCTGTTCATAGTAGCTTACCTTACCAGCATTCCTGTTTCCTTATTTATTATTAGACGTAAACCTGTATTACCGCCATTTGATGTCGTATTTATAACTCTGTACTCACCTGACCAGAATTCCTGTTCCTCCTGCCATCGACCTTCACTAATTCTCACCATATCTAACTTCAAACTATACATTTTCCTTTTTAAATTTCTAACCTAGAAACCTGATCAAGGGAACTAACATTCTACGCTCCGATCCGCTGAAAGCCAATTTTGTTTCTCCTAGTGACGAACTCCTTCTGAGCAGTGCCCGTCCGGAGATCCGAATGGCTAACTATTTATCTCTGGAATATTTTACGCAAGAGAATGACATCATCACTTAACCATACAGTAGAGCTGCATGGCCTTCGTAAAAATCACTACTGCAGTTTTTTCTTGCTTTCGGCCTTTCGCAGCAGCAGGACAACAAGGCCGTTTTGCTTGACATTACAAGACCAGATCAGTGAATCATCTAGACTGTTGCCGCTGCAGCTACTGAAAAGGCTGCTGCATCTTTTCAGGAACCACATGTTTGTCTGGTCTTTCATCAGACACGCCTTCATTGTGGTTGCACCTACGACCAAATCCACGGTTCATATTATTTCTACTGAGAACCTCCAAAAATATTCTTCATTTGTGATGGATCTGTATTTTATTACTTTAAACTTTATTTCATTTTCCAGTATTGGTTTGGTTGTTGACATTGTGTCCATACAATGTGTGGTCGTGGTACTGCTTTAGTTGATTTCATTAGGTTGTAAAGTAGAAAAATCAGAGGTTCTGGAGATGAAAGTAAACCATAGTGGTTCAGAAATGTAAACAATAATCTCCTTACTGACAGCAATTCTAGTCGTAATGAGTTTTTTTTTTATTATTTCCTGTAGTGGGAAGAGGCTGTGTAATTTATAGCGCGGCAGATAGGAACTGTTTCTCATAATCGACAGCACGATTCTGGGTGGAACTGTTAAAGGCAGGACGTTACAAAGGTCGCAGTCGGTAACCAGAAGAGTGTAAACCAACCTTGAGCAATAGGAATCGAATTTAGGAGGGTTGTTCTTGTGGCAAGAAGTCGTCCACTTAAAGCTAATCGTTGGCGTACCGAACACAAAAATGTTGATGGCCATAATATTGTACACAGTTCTGTGCCAGTGCATCTGTGTACTATCTGGGAGGAGCAGGGCTTAAAATCCCACGCACCCATAATAGTTTGCGCTTTTTTATACTTTATCTAAATTACATAGTTCATTTGAATTACGGAAAGCACATGCTGGCTTAGTGAGACAAGAGAGCAGTAGGTTCCTTCCTCATCCTTGTCCGATAGAACTTGTGCTTCATCTCTAACGACTTAGTAGTCTATTCTGTAAGTGACTTCATCATAAAAAGGACGTTGAACGCAAACCTTTCCTCACGTTTCATCTTTTATAGTGCCAAGTAAATCTAAAATATGAGTCGTTAAGTTTAAACACACAGGTAGGCATTATAAGACACTAGTGGCATTACTCGCGACATCACGAGTGTCACCGATAATTGCCAGAGGTTTTATGTACCACGCAACTTGTAACGTCACTTTTTATTAGTCAGTCGATAGAATGACGTCATATGAGGAACTACTTCTCCTTACTGTTCTATTAAACAAAAGTCGAAAGGGTAGGAAACTGAGAAAACATTCAATGTATATTACTTGATTGACCAAAGGATAGTATTTTACACTGCATTGCTGTCTAAGTGCGGGCGACAGAAATTTTTTTAGTTATAGGTATCTCTGAATGTCGAAATCGTTTTACAAAAGTCTTAGCTACATTAGCCCATGTTTGCATTTACACATTAATAATGCTCGTGATATATCAGGCCCATTCATTGTTAACTGTGTTGTAAATTTGTATTAAAGAGTCAACTGAAAGTAATGAAAATAACATCAAATCAAACATCGAGATGAAAGATATTTCCACACTGAGGTAGTGAAATTAGTATAAAATAGACCAACAACATTCTTTTCGTTCACAGGTTTCTCCTCGAATTCTGGAATGAGATTCTTTATAATATTGTACCAAGAACTCAGTATGTCCGTTTTGTCAAAGTATGTTTCTATCGTGACATCCAAGATTGTAGGTTTTCTATCAATCTGAGAAATTTAGGTTCTATGGATCTGTTCTGTTTTCGAAGAGTTTATTCATTTCCCTCATTTCTCGGTCTAACTTGTTTGGTGTTTCCATGTTTATTTACTTATTAAAAAGTAACAATGTTGTTACGCACTACAACAGACACGATGTTGAAAGTATGGTAGCAAACGAGTTATTGAAGAACTGTGGGGATGAGAGCACATGTTCGAGCGACGTATAATACACTCCTGGAAATTGAAATAAGAACACCGTGAATTCATTGTCCCAGGAAGGGGAAACTTTATTGCCACATTCCTGGGGTCAGATACATCACATGATCACACTGACAGAACCACAGGCACATAGACACAGGCAACAGAGCATGCACAATGTCGGCACTAGTACAGTGTATATCCACCTTTCGCAGCAATGCAGGCTGCTATTCTCCCATGGAGACGATCGTAGAGATGCTGGATGTAGTCCTGTGGAACGGCTTGCCATGCCATTTCCACCTGGCGCCTCAGTTGGACCAGCGTTCGTGCTGGACGTGCAGACCGTGTGAGACGACGCTTCATCCAGTCCCAAACATGCTCAATGGGGGACAGATCCGGAGATCTTGCTGGCCAGGGTAGTTGACTTACACCTTCTAGAGCACGTTGGGTGGCACGGGATACATGAGGACGTGCATTGTCCTGTTGGAACAGCAAGTTCCCTTGCCGGTCTAGGAATGGTAGAACGATGGGTTCGATGACGGTTTGGATGTACCGTGCACTATTCAGTGTCCCCTCGACGATCACCAGTGGTGTACGGCCAGTGTAGGAGATCGCTCCCCACACCATGATGCCGGGTGTTGGCCCTGTGTGCCTCGGTCGTATGCAGTCCTGATTGTGGCGCTCACCTGCACGGCGCCAAACACGCATACGACCATCATTGGCACCAAGGCAGAAGCGACTCTCATCGCTGAAGACGACACGTCTCCATTCGTCCCTCCATTCACGCCTGTCGCGACACCACTGGAGGCGGGCTGCACGATGTTGGGGCGTGAGCGGAAGACGGCCTAACGGTGTGCGGGACCGTAGCCCAGCTTCATGGAGACGGTTGCGAATGGTCCTCGCCGATACCCCAGGAGCAACAGTGTCCCTAATTTGCTGGGAAGTGGCGGTGCGGTCCCCTACGGCACTGCGTAGGATCCTACGGTCTTGGCGTGCATCCGTGCGTCGCTGCGGTCCGGTCCCAGGTCGACGGGCACGTGCACCTTCCGCCGACCACTGGTGACAACATCGATGTACGGTGGAGACCTCACGCCCCACGTGTTGAGCAATTTGGCGGTACGTCCACCCGGCCTCCCGCATGCCCACTATACGCCCTCGCTCAAAGTCCGTCAACTGCACATACGGTTCACGTCCACGCTGTCGCGGCATGCTACCAGTGTTAAAGACTGCGATGGAGCTCCGTATGCCACGGCAAACTGGCTGACACTGACGGCGGCGGTGCACAAATGCTGCGCAGCTAGCGCCATTCAACGGCCAACACCGCGGTTCCTGGTGTGTCCGCTGTGCCGTGCGTGTGATCATTGCTTGTACAGCCCTCTCGCAGTGTCCGGAGCAAGTATGGTGGGTCTGACACACCGGTGTCAATGTGTTCTTTTTTCCATTTCCAGGAGTGTATATGGATGCAGCTCTATTGGGACAGAAGTCGCACTTGTAGAGGCCCACGCCTATTAGTCTTCGTATTCTCCTGAGACCTGATGTCCATGTAAGGCACATAAAGTTTGTGGCCAGACGGTGTGGGTGAGCGGTTCTAGGCACTTCGGTCTGGAACCACGCGACCGCTTCGCTAGCAGGCACGAATCGTGCCTCGGGCATGGATGTGTGTGATGTCCTTAGGTTAGTAAGGTTTAAGTAGTTCTAAGTCTAGGGGACTGACGACCTCAGACGTTAAGTCCCATACTGCTCAGAGCCATTTGAACCATAAAGTTTGTGTCCTGCCATCGAAGATTCTGCATTTTCCCCCAAGACCTATGATCCATTTGAGTGGATAGTTTTGTGCAGATATCTGGTGGGAGAAACGGTCGCTACGATCACTGGGCACCACGTAGCAACTTTGTTTATGACGAATAACAATGGAAGCTGAGAACACCTTCGTTATTGTGTGTTTCTAGAATCTTGTTTCACGAAAATATGTACCTGTTGTAGACAATATCTATAACTGTTTGTACAAATTTGCTGGGTAATAAGTTTTGGTAGTACTGCATGTTTCATTAATAATGGTTACAAAATTCTAACGACCACTATAATGTATGCTGTGACTTAGTGCTACAGCAGTGGTTCCTAGGCATCAGTGGTGGTTATCTTCGCTAATTTCGAATACATTTCTTGTGGTGACTGTTACTAAGTGACTTAATCTGACAAATTATTATTATTTTTTTACTTAAACTAGATAATATGTTAATACAATCATTTTTGGAACAATAATGAAGTCATGAATATCCAGATCAGTCCATCTGACGGCAAACAAGATTCTTGCAAATCAAGGACATTTGTCTGTTGACCAGACAGTAAGAGAATGCTGTTTTCTATTGTAAAATGATATGACCGAAGTCCAGGAATAGCCGCGTCGACCAATATTGGGAAGCAGTCAATGGACCAATGCAAAAGACAGTCAAAGAAAGAAGGGATGTTGTTGAGGTTCCCCGTGTACCAGTAATCTGTTGCTGCAATAAAAATATGAGTGGTATTAACGTGATTGACAGAATCAAGAGTTTTTTCGACATCTGAACCACAGCCGGAAAGTGGGCCGTAAAAACTGTTTTTCACTTTATAGGTCTGGGATGAGCCAAAGAAGAGTACCATGCAGTATCTTGATTTCAAAGTAAGAATTACAGAGGATTTTTTAAGTGGCAAAGAGTAACAGCATTCTGAAGAAGGAGACGAAGACTCAACATATGAAAGGCGAAGACTGTTGCTCTCATAATCACGCTACCTAAGGTTGTCCACTTACCAGAAATGACAGAGCTGAAAAATAACATGAGTTGGAAGAAAACTGGCAGCACGAAGAAAAGCAAAGTAGAGTGCCCAGACTGTTCAGCTGCCCTGTGCCTAACATCAAAGAACAAATGTTTCTCTGAGAACCATCGAAATAAAATTGTCACAATACATATCTTTTTTTACTTTATGATCGGTGTAGCATACAAGTGATATCTGCCTAGTAAGCCTGTATTTTGTCAAGTAAACTTCCAATAAAGTTTTTTTTTACATTTTTTTAATTTCCTTTCTGTTGATTACTTATATGTCACCATGACCTAGCGCCCACTGTAATCGAAGCTCCTGAAAACCATGATTTTTGTTAAAAAATCCTAAGATTTTTGTGAATTCCCTTTCACTGCCTTCTAATGCCCTTTGACGATCTGGGGCAACTCCAGGTGGATACAGCTGTTGTGGGACCCGGCTAACGGGCTCCTGCCACTGCCCACAAGACGCAATGCATCAAACCCTCTGGCAGCTAGGATCGCCGCTCGTGACGTCACTAGTGTCTCTCGGTTACTAGAGGCCTAATAGCGGCCGAACTGCAACAACAGGAAGAGCAGGAAACAAAGAAATTTTACTCGTGGTGCGTATACAGTATAGCAAGATTGAATTTTCAGGTGGTTTTGGGGTGTAAAGGGTTCAAAATTCGGTACAAAGAAGTGGCACCTCTGAGAGCAACAATAAATTGCTCTCACCCAGTTGGGCATCGAGCTTTTGGGCAGATACGGCTAAGTGATCCATGCTGCTTCAGTTAAGAGCAAGGTTTTACCTGTAATAGTGGCCAGCGAGCGGTGGTATGACAGTCTCTCTGCATCCCTTGATCAGATGTTTTTCTGTGATTGAGTGATGTGTAGTACGTGTTGGTACGGCCAATAGTTGTATCAAGTTAGGTCAGAACAGCAAAGGATAACATAAGATATTCTGTTATCTTGTTGGAAGATAACATGCGATATTGCATTATCTTGTTGGAAGATAGCGCTACAAAGACCTATTGCAATGGCAGCAGTGGTAGCAGCAACGGTCACTATGTGTTGACTGTCAGTGATGGTCCAAACGGCGTCGCGCCCTCAGTATGAATACTTGTCATTCGGCAAAGAGTCCCATTTCTTGTTTCAAAATACGTACGTGCATGTCAGAGTGAACATTTTCTATGGCACTGGTTGCGAGAGAGCGCTGCTATCCAGCATGTCATTGAGTATGGCACTCGTAAACCCATAAATTCCATATCTGCATGGCACTAGTTGGATCCTGACTGACACAAGCCGCAATATTGTGGAACGATAAACTTCAATTTCGATCGGGAATGACAAAGAAATTTGTAAAAAGGGTGACTTGAGTGCACCTACCTTTGGTTTTTATGCAACCTGCAACGCCCTCAAAAACCACAAACGACATTTTCACATTATCTCTCTTGCTATGCACAAACTATTAGTCCTACATAACATATGTAGAAAATTTAATGTAATCAAATTCTGTACTGGAATGTAGTTTCGGTAGTGGCTACCGTTTTCGAGCTATTCAAGAAAAACGCTTTTGAACGTCACTGTTGTACTTTTTCTTGGATAATTCGAAAACTATGGTCTCTAGCGAAAACGGAACATAGTAAAAAAAATTAACTACATTAAATTTCCTACAAAAAGGTCCTGTTCATTTTTTCTGGAGGACTAATTGTTTGCCGGCCGTTGTAGCCGAGCGGTTCTAGGCGCTTCAGTCCGGAGCCGTGCTGCTGCTATGGTCGCAGGTTCGAATCCTGCCTCGGGCATGGATGTGTGTGATGTCCTTAGGTTAGTAAGGTTTAAGTAGTTCTAAGTCTAGGAGACCGATGACCTCAGATGTTAAGTCCCATAGTGCTCAGAGCCATGTGAACCATTTTGACTAATCGTTTGCATGCAGCGAGCGAAAATTATTAAAATTTGCTCATGGTATTTGAAGGCGTTGTAGATTGCGTAAGACCAACATTTAAGGCAGCTGAATCAGCTTGTGTATAGTACAACTCATCCCTATTTTTTTTCATAAAATAGACACAATGTCATCGTTTTGTATCTAGACTCTTTGACATTATCAAATCCAAAATTTTAAATTTCACATAGAATAAATCAATAGTGACTGTGAGTGACGTACGCTTCTATTGCTTCAAACCTGAATATTACTGTTGTCAAACGTAGGGCCCCTCTACTACAGTTTAATTAGAAATAATGACAAATACACTACGAGCCAAAACTTATGACCACCTCCTTAATAGCTTGTCTTGCATCTCTGGAAAGAAATACATCACTGATTCTGCTTATCAGGTATCCGACAGTTAGCTGGTAGGTTTGTGGAGGTATTTGTGGAGGTATGTGGCATAAGATATCTACGCACAGGTCATGTAATTCGCGTAAATAACGGGCCACAGATTTGCATACACGGTGATGGCGCCCGATAGCGACCCAGATGGGTTCAATAGGATTTATAGCAGGCGAATTTGGTCTTCGAGACATCTACGTGAGTTCACTATAATACTCCTCAAACCACTGTAGCACAGTTTGGGCTCCAAGACAGGGATAATTATTCCGCTGAAAGATGATATCGCCTTCGGAGAAGACATCAAGCTTGACGGGATGCAGGTAGTTCGCAGCAGTCAGCGTGTCTTTGTTTACCGCCAGGGATCCCATGCAAGTGCAGAAGAATGTCTCCCACTGCTCCTACGAGCCTCTGTCCATGGCGCGCTGCCTGCTTCGAGCCGCCGTTCACCTCCACGGCAGAGATTATGGAGACGACTGTAAGTAGGCTGTTTAGGTTTTCTTACTGGCAACGTTGCGTAGCGCTCTGTGTGAAAATCACTGGCTGTGCTGTGTGCAGCCTGTGGCTAGTTAGCATTGTTGTCTGCCATTGTAGTGTCGGGCAGCTGGATGTTAACAGCGCGTAGCGTTGCGCAGTTAAAGGTGAGCCGCCAGCAGTGGTGGATGTGAGGAGAGACATGGCGGAGTTTTGAAATTACATATACAGGGTGATTCAAAAAGAATACCACAACTTTAAAAATGTGTATTTAATGAAAGAAACATAATATAACCTTCTGTTATACATCATTACAAAGAGTATTTAAAAAGGTTTTTTTTCACTCAAAAACAAGTTCAGAGATGTTCAATATGGCCCCCTCCAGACACTCGAGCAATATCAACCCAATACTCCAACTCGTTCCACACTCTCTGTAGCATATCAGGCGTAACAGTTTGGATAGCTGCTGTTATTTCTCGTTTTAAATCATCAATGGTGGCTGGGAGAGGTGGCCGAAACACCATATCCTTAACATACCCCCATAAGAAAAAATCGCAGGGGGTAAGATCAGGGCTTCTTGGAGGCCAGTGATGAAGTGCTCTGTCACGGGCTGCCTGGCGGCCGATTCTCTGTAAACTGTTTATACCAACGTTTAATACACCACCTATCAGGAGGTTTAACACCATACTTCGTTCGAAATTCACGCTGAACAACTGTCGTCGATTCACTTCTGCCGTACTCAATAACACAAAAAGCTTTCTGTTGAGCGGTCGCCATCTTAGCATCAACTGACGCTGACGCCTAGTCAACAGCGCCTCAAGCGAACAAATGTACAACTCAATGAAACTTTATAGCTCCCTTAATTCGCCGACAGATAGTGCTTAGCTCTGCCTTTTGTCGTTGCAGAGTTTTAAATTCCTAAAGTTGTGGTATTCTTTTTGAATCACCCTGTATTATGACTTTTGATGATATTAAGGTAAATACATTGTTTGTTCTCTATCAAAATCTTTCATTTGCTATCCCTATCAGTAGTTAGTGCCTTCCGTAGTTTGAATGTTTTATTTAGCTGGCAGTAGTGGAGCTCGCTGTATTGCAGTAGTTCGAGTAACCAAGATTTTTGTGAGGTAAGCGATTTGTGAAACGTATAGGTTAATGTTAGTCAGGGCCGTTTTTTGTAGGGATTTTTGAAAGTCAGATTGCGTTGCGCTAAAAAATATTGTGTGTCAGTTTAAGCACAGTTGTATATAAATTGTTCAAAGGGGGCGTTTCACGACCATCGACCTAGTGTACCAAAAATGTGATTCACCCGAAAAGCCGACACGTTTCTAATGATCGACGGTTGAATCCCGATGGTCCCGTGCCCACTGCAATCGCAACTGACGATGTCGTGTCAACATGTGAGCACGCAGGGGTGGTCTGCAGCGGAGCTCCATGTTCAACAATGTACGATGAACGGTGCGCTCCGAAACACTTGTGCGTGCACCAGCATTGCGCTCTTTGGGCAGAGATGCCACAGATCACCATCTATCCTGCTTTACAGAGCAGACAAGTCTCCGAACGCTACGTTCTGTGAAGAGTCGTGGCCGTCCAACTACTTAGTGCCTAGTGGTAGTTTCACTGTCCTTCTACATCTTTCCTCAGATGCTCGCGGTAGTAGCATGTGAACACTGAACCACATTCGCCATTTTCGAGATACTGGTTCACAAGGTTCTGCGTAATAATAATCTGCCCTTTGCCAAAGTCACTTATCTCAATGGATTTCCCCAATTGCAGCCTGTATCATGTAGCACAAAGCCGTAATTATATCAAAATGTTAGAAGTAGTCACAATCAAGCTACAGTAGCCCATTACAAACAGTAATGTAAGGTGTTTTAAAATGTTATTAGGAAGGCAAAGAGTATGTGGTGCGCAAATACACTCCTGGAAATGGAAAAAAGAACACATTGACACCGGTGTGTCAGACCCACCATACTTGCTCCGGACACTGCGAGAGGGCTGTACAAGCAATGATCACACGCACGGCACAGCGGACACACCAGGAACCGCGGTGTTGGCCGTCGAATGGCGCTAGCTGCGCAGCATTTGTGCACCGCCGCCGTCAGTGTCAGCCAGTTTGCCGTGGCATACGGAGCTCCATCGCAGTCTTTAACACTGGTAGCATGCCGCGACAGCGTGGACGTGAACCGTATGTGCAGTTGACGAACTTTGAGCGAGGGCGTACAGTGGGCATGCGGGAGGCCGGGTGGACGTACCGCCGAATTGCTCAACACGTGGGGCGTGAGGTCTCCACAGTACATCGATGTTGTCGCCAGTGGTCGGCGGAAGGTGCACGTGCCCGTCGACCTGGGACCGGACCGCAGCGACGCACGGATGCACGCCAAGACCGTAGGATCCTACGCAGTGCCGTAGGGGACCGCACCGCCACTTCCCAGCAAATTAGGGACACTGTTGCTCCTGGGGTATCGGCGAGGACCATTCGCAACCGTCTCCATGAAGCTGGGCTACGGTCCCGCACACCGTTAGGCCGTCTTCCGCTCACGCCCCAACATCGTGCAGCCCGCCTCCAGTGGTGTTGCGACAGGCGTGAATGGAGGGACGAATGGAGACGTGTCGTCTTCAGCGATGAGAGTCGCTTCTGCCTTGGTGCCAATGATGGTCGTATGCGTGTTTGGCGCCGTGCAGGTGAGCGCCACAATCAGGACTGCATACGACCGAGGCACACACGGCCAACACCCGGCATCATGGTGTGGGGAGCGATCTCCTACACTGGCCGTACATCACTGGTGATCGTCGAGGGGTCACTGAATAGTGCACGATACATCCAAACCGTCATCGAACCCATCGTTCTACCATTCCTAGACCGGCAAGGGAACTTGCTGTTCCAACAGGACAATGCACGTCCGCATGTATCCCGTGCCACCCAACGTGCTCTAGAAGGTGTAAGTCAACTACCCTGGCCAGCAAGATCTCCGGATCTGTCCCCCATTGAGCATGTTTGGGACTGGATGAAGCGTCGTCTCACGCGGTCTGCACGTCCAGCACGAACGCTGGTCCAACTGAGGCGCCAGGTGGAAATGGCATGGCAAGCCGTTCCACAGGACTACATCCAGCATCTCTACGATCGTCTCCATGGGAGAATAGCAGCCTGCATTGCTGCGAAAGGTGGATATACACTGTACTAGTGCCGACATTGTGCATGCTCTGTTGCCTGTGTCTATGTGCCTGTGGTTCTGTCAGTGTGATCATGTGATGTATCTGACCCCAGGAATGTGTCAATAAAGTTTCCCCTTCCTGGGACAATGAATTCACGGTGTTCTTATTTCAATTTCCAGGAGTGTAGAATAGCTAAATCACAGGATAAAATTAAAACCGTATGATGGGTTGTGAAGGAAGTATCTGGTCAGCAGCACAAGGTCATCGATATAAAGTCAGTTCGACAGTAAAAATATTTCTGTTACTGATAAGTCAGATATATGTACAGTATGTAACAATCATTTTCCGAACATTTCTGGTGAATTAAACAAAAACTTAGTTTCTACAGAGAATCACATAACTCTCTTCGAAAATGCCTTTCCGTGATTGATGTCTGAAATACTCCTCTGTGATACTGACAGGGGGGAAATTCAGTCAATAATTAAATCACTGAAGACTAAGGAGTCTCTTGGATATGAAGGAGTGCCTAGCAGAATATTTAAGTATTGTGCTGACATGTTTCCCCTGTACTTAGCCATATCTGTCAAGTCTTCCTTTAAGAATGGTCCTGAGCGATTAAAGTACTAGTAAAGCCACTTTACAAAAAGGGAGAAAGGAATAATGTAGACAATTTTAGACCTATTTCTAAGCCATCAGTGTTTGCTAAAGTAATTGAAAAGGCTATGTATGGAAGGATAATTGATCACTTTATATCACATAATTTGCTGTCACATGTGTAGTTGGGTTTTAGAAGTGCTCTAGCAACAAAAAATGCTATATTCTCTTCTCTCTGTGAGATGCTGGATGGATTAACTAAGGCGTTTGATTGTGTTGATCACAAACTATTGCTCCAGAAGTTGGACCATTATGGAATACGGGCAGCAGCACGCAATTGGTTCACCACTTAATTTAACAACAGACGGTAAAAGGTCATTATTCACAGTGTTGAGAATGACTGTGATGTAGGGTCTGAGTTGAGCACTGTCAAGTGGGGGGTGCCCCAGTAATCAATGTTGGGGCCACTCCTGTTCCTTACTTATATAAATGGTTCAAATGGCTCTGAGCAATATGGGACTTAACACCTGAGGTCATCAGTCCCCTAGAATTTAGAACTACTTAAACCTAACTAACCTAGGGACATCACACACATCCATGCCCGATGCAGGATTCGAACCTGCGACCGCAGCAGTCGCGCGGTTCCGGATTGAAGCGCCTAGAACCGCTCGGCCACAGCGGCCCGCTTAGTTATATAAATGATATTAAAGGTAATTCTAATATACTTGTGTTTGCTGATGACACTAGCTTGCAAACTAACGTTTATGCAGTTTCTGACACACTATTCAACAAAACCTGATGTTTTAATTTCACAGAATAAGCATATGATACCTGAAACTGAACATTTCAAATTTTTAGGTTTTCAGATAGATAGTAAACTTTCATGGAAAGCCCACCTTCAGGATCATGTTCAAAGACTTAACGCTGCCATTTTTAATATTCAAATGGTATCTGAAGTAAGTGATCGTTCGACACGAAAAGCAGTCTACTCTGCTTACTTTCATTTGCTTATGTTACATGGTATTATATTTTGGGGTAACTCTTCCTATTCTCAAAGGATATTTTTGGCTCAGAAACGGGCAGTTCGGGCAATAAGTGGTGTAAGTTCGCGAACCTCTTGTCGACATCTGTTCACTAGGTTGGGTATTCTGACATTGGCCTCTGTAGTGTCCCTTTTGCAATATTCACCATTATCGAGGTGAAACGTAAATAAAAATGACTGTATGTGACCCAAAATGAACTGCAAACATCGATTTATCTCCGAAAGGTAATAACACTAACTGAAAAAAATACAATATAGATCGATAGATGCAGAAAAGACATTATTTTTACTGTATGAGATTATAATGTGTAAGTAATTAGAAGAAGTATTTTTATCTTTGTAAGAGTATAAAACACAATGCAATGCTCGTTCATGTGTCTAGTTTGTTTTGTTCTGTTCGTTCTGGTGCATTTGTTTCTGTCGTAACGTAATTGCAAATATTTAATGGTGTAAACTGTGTCCTAGTAAGAATATATTAGTATAAAGTGATCTCCGTGTGTTATTTCAAGAACCTACGCCACATTTATCTTATGAAAAGAATATTTAGTGAAAATTATTTAGCATTTTTCCAGCTGCTGCGGAGCGAGTAACAGTGATCTCTGACTGTTAGCAATTAGCCGCCATTACGCGGTACATTTAAAAATATTTTTTCACAGCACAATGTCTGATAGCCGGAGCGGAAGAAATTATGTAAATATATTCAGTGAGATTAATTGAAGGAATCCAGTGAAATAATTTTATTAAAACTTGTCTAATTTCAGATCAGTGAACTGGAGCTGAGGAATACTACGCTATTGCATTTACAGTAATTTGTAGTGAGCCTGGCGCTCGATAAAACCAGATATAATACGTAATTGGCAACCTACGAAATTCATTATTTTGCTTATTATATCTCTTTTGCATTTTTTTGAAAGCTAAATGTAAAAACTAACTTCACTAAAAATCAGTAACATATCACGATAAATCAAAGGACTAACAAATTTACTAGGAGAGTGTTTCCTCTAAATAAATAGTTACATTATTTTTTTAAGAGATATAATACCTCTCAATATATATATTCTTTACTGTCGTTTATTGTTAACAATAGCAGCTTATTCCCAAGAATTAACAGCTTCCACTCAGTTAATACTAGGCAGAATTCCATTTAGATAGCACTTCTTTAACTCTTGTGCAGAAAGGTGTGCAGTATACTGCTGTTTCCATTTTCAATAGGCTGCCACAAGAATTCAGAAATCTTAGTAGTAATCCACACGGTTTAAAATCGAAACCAAAGATTCTCCTCATGGGTGACTCCTATTCTGTCGAGGAATTCCTTGAAAAATTAAGTTGATTCCTAACTTATATAGTTGATTGCGTTTCGTTAAACTTATGACTTGACTTTTTTTGAGTTCATAAACATTTTTTTCTGTTATTACTTTTCTGTTCTAATTACATGTACTGACGTGTTCCACGACCTTGGAGATTTGTTCGTCAATTTGGTCCTACGGAACTAGACGTGTAAATAAATAAATAAATATCTTCGCTAGGGTGATCCCAGTCCGTGTCTGCTCCGCTTACATACTTCTGTTACCGTGTCACGTGCCCGCAACGCCACCAGGTGGCATCCAACATCGGGTTGGGCAGTGGTCATAATGGTTTGGCTTGTCAGTGTATGTAGAATAGCACATTTGAAACGTAGTACTTGATTATGATTTGTTTTCTGATTTTATTTTTTAAGTAATCGAAAATTGTTTCCTTTACACTCCTTATACTTCAGCGTTGGAAGATCAATAAAAATTTGACATCATCAGTCTGAAAACCAGCGCAATTATTGCTCTTGAACACATCGTAGTGGAGTTTCTCGACTAATACGTCTTTCATGAAGTAAATGTTGGTATAACATTATTTGAACAACCTGCTTCAGCGATGCGAAAATTCTGAATTTTCTAATATCACAGTGTGCTCTTACTTCTGCGGATGTCAAAGACTGATGAATATAAATTTTTCGGTTTTTCATCATTTCATAAGAGAGGCTCATGTCAGTGAAGAAACCATATTTTTGCCTCACAAGTGCAACGTTGAAAAGTTAACTAGGTGTCGTTCTGCGCATCAACAAAATATTCATACGACTAACAGATTACTGAAGTCATACACTTATAAAGTATTAATTTATCAGCGGAAAAATGCCCCTGCCGGAGCACAAGCCCTTGAAAAGACTCTGAGAGAAAAGCGGATAAGTAGCTGCCTCAATGTTCCCATCTTCTTCACCAAAAATTTTTGCACGTGAGTATATTCGCTTTTAGCACAGAGAATTCATAAACTTTTTATCTCTGCCACTGTGTCCTTTTTCTCCCACTGATTTGCAATATATCCCCTGCCACTGTATCCTCTTCACTTACGTTGTCTCCTTTTGGCTTTCTTTCGCATTACCACTGTCTCCACAGCACACAAATTCTGGGGGTCCAACTTACTATTCCCCCAAAAGCATGTGTTAACATTTCGTCCGGAATGCGCTATCCCTATACCTATCTCTTAAAATTCGCCGGTCTGTGAGAGCCCAGACGCCCTAAGTCTATATATATTTCCACTCATCGGTATTTTTCACTTCCATAGTCTCCTCTCTCTTTCACTCTCACTGCTATAATCCACATCAGTCTTTCTCATTTACTGCCGCTGTCTCTCACAGACCATCAATATCTTCTCTCTCTTTCCCTACCACTGGCACTGTCTCCTCTCTCTTCCACCGTCGCTATCTCTCTGCTACTTTCTTTCAGCACAGAAAAGCGCGAAGATTTTTCGCATGTCAAATTTTTTGGGGAAGACGGTGAAATGAGAACTAATACAGCTGATTACCCACTTTTTTGTCAGTGTTTTTTTTTAAAGAGGAACGTTTTCACCTATTTTATGCTCCGACGGAAACATATTCCAGCTGGTTCTTTCTTTCCCCTGCTATAGCCCGGTGAGTTTCATGTATAAAACGAATTCTATGGGTCGGTAAAGTTGTGACAGTTTACTTGTGCACTTCATCACATTTATATACTTTGATACATATGAATAACAAAAAGTACGTGTAATTTAAAGTTAACACAAAACAGTTTGCTTTGCATTTTTAGAGATATTTTGCTCATCGATCGCAACTCACTGAAAGCGCTCGGCTTATGATAGGTATCTTAAACGAGTAAAAATGTTATTAGAAATCGTTACTGAATTTTTAGTCCTTCCAATTTACACAATTTTTGGCGGACATTTAAAGTTCCTTTCAGATATACAAAGACTCCGTTTAGCCCATTTTTTTGCCACTGAAGTACTGGTTTGGGTATATTTGTACATATAAAGAGACAGCACGTCAGAAGTTTTATTGGCGAAAAAATTATGATTAAAAACTTAGTTTGGTAACCTCAGATCAGTTGCGGTGGCCCTACAACAATTTCTACGTGTTCACTAAGTCTGCCAAAACTATGTTTATGCTACAGACGGAAAATTAAGTGCGTATTTTACGTGCATAAATACGTGAACATTGAATCTCTGGATCTAGGTATGGATAACGGTAAAAAAAGCTTCAAATTTCCCCATGAACATCACCTCAAGGATTTATGGTAAAAATTTCGAGCATTTGTCATGAGTAGAAATACACTCCTGGAAATGGAAAAAAGAACACATTGACACCGGTGTGTCAGACCCACCATACTTGCTCCGGACACTGCGAGAGGGCTGTACAAGCAATGATCACACGCACGGCACAGCGGACACACCAGGAACCGCGGTGTTGGCCGTCGAATGGCGCTAGCTGCGCAGCATTTGTGCACCGCCGCCGTCAGTGTCAGCCAGTTTGCCGTGGCATACGGAGCTCCATCGCAGTCTTTAACACTGGTAGCATGCCGCGACAGCGTGGACGTGAACCGTATGTGCAGTTGACGAACTTTGAGCGAGGGCGTACAGTGGGCATGCGGGAGGCCGGGTGGACGTACCGCCGAATTGCTCAACACGTGGGGCGTGAGGTCTCCACAGTACATCGATGTTGTCGCCAGTGGTCGGCGGAAGGTGCACGTGCCCGTCGACCTGGGACCGGACCGCAGCGACGCACGGATGCACGCCAAGACCGTAGGATCCTACGCAGTGCCGTAGGGGACCGCACCGCCACTTCCCAGCAAATTAGGGACACTGTTGCTCCTGGGGTATCGGCGAGGACCATTCGCAACCGTCTCCATGAAGCTGGGCTACGGTCCCGCACACCGTTAGGCCGTCTTCCGCTCACGCCCCAACATCGTGCAGCCCGCCTCCAGTGGTGTTGCGACAGGCGTGAATGGAGGGACGAATGGAGACGTGTCGTCTTCAGCGATGAGAGTCGCTTCTGCCTTGGTGCCAATGATGGTCGTATGCGTGTTTGGCGCCGTGCAGGTGAGCGCCACAATCAGGACTGCATACGACCGAGGCACACAGGGCCAACACCCGGCATCATGGTGTGGGGAGCGATCTCCTACACTGGCCGTACACCACTGGTGATCGTCGAGGGGACACTGAATAGTGCACGGTACATCCAAACCGTCATCGAACCCATCGTTCTACCATTCCTAGACCGGCAAGGGAACTTGCTGTTCCAACAGGACAATGCACGTCCGCATGTATCCCGTGCCACCCAACGTGCTCTAGAAGGTGTAAGTCAACTACCCTGGCCAGCAAGATCTCCGGATCTGTCCCCCATTGAGCATGTTTGGGACTGGATGAAGCGTCGTCTCACGCGGTCTGCACGTCCAGCACGAACGCTGGTCCAACTGAGGCACCAGGTGGAAATGGCATGGCAAGCCGTTCCACAGGACTACATCCTGCATCTCTACGATCGTCTTCATGGGAGAATAGCAGCCTGCATTGCTGCGAAAGGTGGATATACACTGTACTAGTGCCGACATTGTGCATGCTCTGTTGCCTGTGTCTATGTGCCTGTGGTTCTGTCAGTGTGATCATGTGATGTATCTGACCCCAGGAATGTGTCAATAAAGTTTCCCCTTCCTGGGACAATGAATTCACGGTGTTCTTATTTCAATTTCCAGGAGTGTATATAAGTGGCCATCCCCTCTTCTGGTAACCAAAAATTATGGTTTTTGTGATGTATGTTGCCAACGGATACTGAGTTTCGAAACCGGGGATATTTCGTCTATAGATGAATTTCTAAAGAACGTACAGCTAAAATATGCGCCATTTGTTATGATTATATAAATAATTGTCGGTCACCGTACAAAAGCTGCTGAAAACCGGTTTTTTCTGTTTTCTGCATAAGTACGTTAACTTTGACACACCAGATCCCGGTAACGGATAATGATATCGGAAAACGTTTCAAAGTTGGTCGATAATATCAAAGAACTTACGGTAAAAATTTCGACGATCTGCCAGGAATAGAAATTATAGGAGTGGCCATCGCCACAACCTGTGCTTTTAGTAAAAAAATAAATAAATAGACAAATAATGTATTTCTGGTGTATTTTGACAATGTAGTTTATAGACGAAAGTCTAAAGAATGTAGAGTTAAAATTTGAGCCATTTGCTACTGTTAGTTGTGCCCATGGTGCAAAAATGGCTAAGAAGCAGTTTTCGCGATTTTCTGTATCAGTACGGAAACCCTGGATACCAAAAACGGATAATGATATCGAAAAAAGTATCAATTTTCCCCAAGAATATCATCTTCAGAACATATGGTAAATATTTCGACGATCTACCTTGAAGATAAATTATAGGTATAGCCATCCCCATAGTATTTTCCGTACCCAAAAATCATTGCTTTTCAGGGTTTCCTCGGGTACCACCCATAAAGAAACGATGCTTTTATAAGCCGCCTAATGCCCATTCTAGACAATACTTGAAGCAAAATAACCATCAGATTTGTTCAGTTTATATGGGTTGGAAGAAGTGTGATGTTTAACAATTTGACCCTGTATTGTAGGGTGGTTACAGTATGCTCGTTCTTCCGATTGGTACGAGGGTTGGAACTTAAATAGTGGCAACTATTTATTCACAACCGATACAAAAGAGTTACACGTTTGTACCTGTTACTGTCCTTCAAAGCAGTCACCAGCGTTGTGTAGAACCCGTTGCCAGCAATGTGTACGACGTAGCATACCGTTAGCAGAGCCTGTTCTGTTGATGGTGCGAATGAAGCGCTCTAAAGTTATGGTGATTCTCGTGGACAACGGTGATGGTGTTATCCTAACGCATTACGTTCCTCCACGGCAGACCGTCAATGCACAATATTACTGTTTGTTTTTGGAGCATCACCTGCAACCAGCTTTGCGAAAGAAGCGGCGACACTTTCTGCGCAACCCACCCATCATTTTGCACGACAATGCGCGGGCACATACAGTGCAAGCTGTGAGTGTTCTGTTCGGTCGATGGGACTGGGAAGTATTGTATCATCCACCATATTCCCCGGATTTAAGTCCTTGTGACTTTGATTTCATTCCGAAGATGAAGGAACCACTTCGTGGCATTCGCTTCAGAACTGTTCCAGAGATTCGACAGGTAGCAGACCGCTCCATTCGCACCATCAACAGAACAGGCTCTGCTAACGGTATACTACGCCTTCCACATCGCTGGCAACGGGTTCTACACAACGCTAGTGACTACTTTGAAGGACAGTAACAGGTGCAAACATGTGAATCTTCTGTATCGGTTGTGAATAAAAGTTGCCACTATTTAAGCTCCAACCCTCGTATAAAAATGGTCGCTAGGCCAAAGGCATCCAAAACACTTGATTTCTGTGACCAGTAGGACCCTAGATATGACCCCCTATAAATTACATTTTTGCGTACACTTATTTGGAACATACTGATACCACGCACTGTCGTGCACGGACCGTTTTGCCCATAAACCTATCACTACGCCTCACAGCTTGTTCATCATCAGTTTTTTTTCTCCATATGTCCCTTTTTGTCTTCTAAAAATCTATCTCTAAATTTTGGATGTGAGCAGCATATTTTAACTGACCCTTACCAGCCTTCCTGGTATTCAGAGGTCGTGAGCAACAGCTCATTGCAGATAATTACATACTTCTGTGAGATTTTTTGACTGCTTAATTGTTTTATTTTCAGGAGCTGGGATCATCAGTAGATACAGACAGGGATCACGCAGTTGAGTAAACTTGATGGAAGAATGTCTGCGAACAGCTGTGAACTGCGATGGTAATGGTTGATAGCTTGTTATGGCCACTCCAAATTATGTCTGTTGAGTAGTAGGGCGGTCTACTGTACAGAAAAAGCATTCCAGAGTTTTCCAGTTTCTCCTGTGACCGACGCCGTCCGCAGGAAAATCCGATCTGGCACCAAGTGGTCTATTCACAGTGGGCGATGGATCGTGCCCATATCAGGAGCTGTTTCTTGAGAAAATATAATTATTGGCAGAAAATCAAATCACTTAATTCTACCGAATTTGTGTGAGGCATTGCCTCCCACGTAAACGAGTCGGCAGGCCTTACCTTCTCTGCTCCAGCAGCGTTCTCTGCTTGATCAAGATTAGGGCAGCCATAGGAGGAAAGAAGAAACTACTAGCTGAAGGCAGCTGAAACGTTAACTACGCAATGGCTCCTCTTAAGGGAACTGGAGCTGAGGGAGGGGAACGAATCAAATCTACATCCTATGTATATGTCGGGAAGTCAGTCCGCTAGGTACAAGTGCCCATTCGAGGAGCACTGGAGAGTACAGGCAGCGGTCAGCTGCAGATCGTCACACACATCGGCAGGGACGCCACCTGTCGCCTGCGTTAAGAGAGTTGGTGTTTAACATATTGCGAATAATTACATTATGCTGCGCTTTAGTTAACGTTGGACGACTGTTCTCTGAAGGTTGGTATTTCAGTAAAGTGTTCGGAGATGGGAGGGAATGGAGAGACTCCTCTTTCACTGAATTGCTTGTTTTATTTGAAATGGCTTCTACAGACCTTGGTTATCACACTTTTATTCGAGTAATCTACACTCCTGGAAATGGAAAAAAGAACACATTGACACCGGTGTGTCAGACCCACCATACTTGCTCCGGACACTGCGAGAGGGCTGTACAAGCAATGATCACACGCACGGCACAGCGGACACACCAGGAACCGCGGTGTTGGCCGTCGAATGGCGCTAGCTGCGCAGCATTTGTGCACCGCTGCCGTCAGTGTCAGCCAGTTTGCCGTGGCATACGGAGCTCCATCGCAGTCTTTAACACTGGTAGCATGCCGCGACAGCGTGGACGTGAACCGTATGTGCAGTTGACGGACTTTGAGCGAGGGCGTATAGTGGGCATGCGGGAGGCCGGGTGGACGTACCGCCGAATTGCTCAACACGTGGGGCGTGAGGTCTCCACAGTACATCGATGTTGTCGCCAGTGGTCGGCGGAAGGTGCTCGTGCCCGTCGACCTGGGACCGGACCGCAGCGACGCACGGATGCACGCCAAGACCGTAGGATCCTACGCAGTGCCGTAGGGGACCGCACCGCCACTTCCCAGCAAATTAGGGACACTGTTGCTCCTGGGGTGTCGGCGAGGACCATTCGCAACCGTCTCCATGAAGCTGCGCTACGGTCCCGCACACCGTTAGGCCGTCTTCCGCTCACGCCCCAACATCGTGCAGCCCGCCTCCAGTGGTGTCGCGACAGGCGTGAATGGAGGGACGAATGGAGACGTGTCGTCTTCAGCGATGAGAGTCGCTTCTGCCTTGGTGCCAATGATGGTCGTATGCGTGTTTGGCGCCGTGCAGGTGAGCGCCACAATCAGGACTGCATACGACCGAGGCACACAGGGCCAACACCCGGCATCATGGTGTGGGGAGCGATCTCCTACACTGGCCGTACACCACTGGTGATCGTCGAGGGGACACTGAATAGTGCACGGTACATGCAAACCGTCATCGAACCCATCGTCCTACCATTCGTAGACCGGCAAGGGAACTTGCTGTTCCAACAGGACAATGCACGTCCGCATGTACCCCGTGCCACCCAACGTGCTCTAGAAGGTGTAAGTCAACTACCCTGGCCAACAACATCTCCGGATCTGTCCCCCATTGAGCATGTTTGGGACTGGATGAAGCGTCGTCTCACGCGGTCTGCACGTCCAGCACGAACGCTGGTCCAACTGAGGCGCCAGGTGGAAATGGCATGGCAAGCCGTCCCACAGGACTACATCCAGCATCTCTACGATCGTCTCCATGGGAGAATAGCAGCCTGCATTGCTGCGAAAGGTGGATATACACTGTACTAGTGCCGACATTGTGCATGCTCTGTTGCCTGTGTCTATGTGCCTGTGGTTCTGTCAGTGTGATCATGTGATGTATCTGACCCCAGGAATGTGTCAATAAAGTTTCCCCTTCCTGGGACAATGAATTCACGGTGTTCTTATTTCAATTTCCAGGAGTGTATTTACACGGACAGATAGTTCTTTTAGCTTCAGACGGAATGCGGTATACAGAACAGTTATCATTAAACTTTCGCTGTATCAGGCACTCTAGACAGAAAATTATTTACTGTATGGCTACGAAATTTTACAGGAATGATGTTCAGACTGTGAACTGTAGGATTCGAGTTGTTAGTAGTGCTAGTGTCATGACTTGCCGTTACTGGTACTGGTACGTAGGGTTGAAATCAGATATCTCTATAGTACCTGGATGTACATCTCTGATTTCAGAGCACGAAACTTCTGCGTGACTGCGGAGTCTTGTCATCAGCATAGTCCGCCATGTTGAAGTTAGGCAAAAAAATTTACCGGTTTATAAGCGACGAAGAGCTTTTACGTACTTCTATCTTTGAACTTTATATCAATATGCGATGTAATAGGTTGCTGGGGAGCAAAAAACTAGTTTTTTTTTTAAATTTTGCTTTCTCGTGATATTTCATGGCAACGAAATTGTAATTAGTCAAGAAAAATTCAGTAGCTGGAGTTCGACTTTCAGATAGTGTAGAGATCACTGGTCGAAACAAGCATCAATGCGCGTTACAGATGAAGACAGTGAACATGGGCCTGGATAAGGTGAGGACAGCTTTACTCGTAAAGCAATTCTATCAAAACAAAATCAACATTACTACTGCTCTTCTCGAGTATCGACGCACTAAAGGAATGCAAAGAGAGACTTTCTACGCACCAGACATGACTCGGCAATTCGATTTAACTGGCGATTTGGGAATTGCTCTTGGGAGTGGCCGACGGTCACTGGTGTCACAAATTGTTGAAGAAGTTACTGTTGCCATATCTGAGAATACTGGTGGCAATTTGCGATCTTCAAGCAGAGTAAAAGCTATGTCTCGACAGCCGACATCCCACCTGAGATGTTTCGAGCAGCAGTAGAGCAATCTTAGAATGCGGTGCTAAGCCATCTTGGATGCAGATAGTCGTCACATTGAGCTATGATTGGTATGACAACTGAGGAATATGTCTTTGATCGAAAAATTGTTTTTTGACTCTTTACGGGCATTACATGGTATATGAGATCACTCTTGGTTCTTTCTAGAAATTGACGGAAGACAGCTAGCATCGTTCGCGACCTCTCAGCACAGCTGTTAATTTGCAGAATCGTTACGAGATTGATCGGAATCCTTTGGTCTGAAACCGAGAGGAGGATGTAAATCAGACACTTCGCCGATTCATTGCCGATCTCAACTGTAGATTCTTCCACCTGCGATACGAGATAGAGGCTAACAGAATCGTACTGGTTAGATCAGGCGTGCAGCATTCACCGTAAACAGCCTCTTCGTTTGCAAAGCAAGTGCAGAACACATTTGGTTCACTTAATTACTATTTTAAGTTAGGCCATATTCCTTGATCCCCAGACAAAGAAATCGCCTTCAGAGAAACGAATGATTAAAAACCACCGAATTACCAATATTCCAACGTTCAGACAGAAAAAATATTAGTCGTTAACTTCCGAAGCGTTTTCCTATAGAAAGATTTCATGTGCACATGTATGTAAAACGATAATTAGAAAAAAGAAAAGTTCTCTGTATCATGTGGTACCGATATAAGAAAACTTATCAGTCTCCTTAGAAGTTGGACAGTTCGTTTGTAGCTGCAAACTGAAACACTGGGTCCAACAATGCTCAAAACGAATCCAACTGTGAATTCATATAGGTAACAATAATCAGTGTCAACGGATTTTTAGTATTTTGAGAATGGAAACGTCGTCCAAGAAGGATGTAATCTGTTTGTTATTCGTGGAGCTGGTCAACTTCAACCGTATCATTTTCAAGAACGCATTTTAAGCTTCACACTTCATTCCACATTCTAGCACATAACTGGTACCTGTGGACAGGTATACATCGTATTTCTGTGCGTATGAGGCACAAAAAGAATCTAATGACCCACAGTTGAAATTGGCCAATTTCAAGGATAGTAAACAGATTACAGCTTACTTGGACCATCTTTTCATTCTCAAAACACGTTGAGGTTGTGGGCCCCCACCAAAATAAAATATTCAGAAGGAGTTTTAGCGACCGGATCATTTTCCGGGTCACCAGATTCAGACATTTCGGTTGTAGAAAGATAGACGACATTCAGTAGCACAGAATTATTCCGACTGTATAGTAGTAGGGGTGGTGACTTTAGTTTGCCTAATATCAACTGCGAAAATTATGTCACCTTAGGTAAGGCAAAGGTCTTGTGAATTAATGATGAAAAGGCTACCACACAACTACCACGAACAACTAGCGGACCCATCCGCGAAAAAAAATATTTAAAATATTCTGGCTAAGAAAACAGACCCCGTGTCTTATAGACAGTCGACATAGAGAAGCCTAGCTACCATAATTGTACTACAGCCAAGATGGTCAGGGAAGTTAAATGCTGATCAAGGAAGTTAGAAAGTGCTTGTGATTGCCTTTCTGAGCCACTGACACTTTCAAAATGGGATTAGTTTTTCCTCTAGTATTGTAGGTATGACATTACTGTTGCTGTAAAACTGTGATGGATTTTTTACAGCGAATTTCAGTAGCTAATTTTATGTTGTGACGGTAAAGTTAAGGTGACTAACTCCTTGAAAACGTATCTACATGACTACTGTGGGTGAACACCACATATTATTCTTACTGTTCGATTTTGTGCAGTCAGTACTTTCTTTATAAATGGTAAGTTGCCTCAGAAAATTTGCTAAATATGTCAGGAGATTGATTCGTTTGTTTCCAAGACTAGCGGTTACACAAAGAACAAATATAGCTGAACTTAATTTTTTTAGAACCACCTAATAAGCTACTTCCAGTTCAAGTGTTCATAAAAATGTACACCAGAAATTCTACCCAATTTATCGACACGTATTCATTTGCTGCATCAATTGTTGGTATGTCTCTATTTGCCATACTGAAATGAATACACTGTGTTACCTAAAAATTTAATATTTCTTCAAAGAACGTCATTAACAATCTCTCACGTGATTTTCTCTCTCATGGATTTATTATAAAACTAGAATCGTCTACAAAAGTACCAGTTCTGCTTGTTGAATGTTACATGAAAGGTCATTCACTTATACACAAAAGAAAAAAAAGAAGGAAAGAAGCGACACACCACGGAGGAATTACCCCACTGGGACGGAAATGGGTAGCTTTGCCGTACATGTACAGACAAACAGATGATAACAATTTGAGAAAAAGTTGGATGATTTATTCTAGAGAACAGCGGTTCACAGATTGAGCAAGCCAATAATGTTTTGGTCCATCTCTGGCCCTTGTGCAAGCAGTTATTCAATTTGGCATTGATTGATAGAGGTATTTGATATCCTCCTGTCGGATATGGTGCCAAATTCTGCCCAATTGACGTTAGATCGTCAAACTCACGAACTGGTTGGAAGGCTCCAGACTTTCCCAGTTGGGGACATTGCTGGCCAAGGTATTGTTTGTAAGCACGAAGACAAGGGGTAGAAACTTTCGACGCGTGCGGGTGCGCTGAGATGTAAGCCCGTGATGGCAACAAAAGGGGCATAGCATATCGTCGACGCATCGCTGTGCTGTAAGGGAGCTGCGGATGGCAACTACAGGGGTCCTACTATTAAAAGAGCTGGCATCTCAGACCATCATTCCTGGTTGTCGAGCGGTAAGTCCGATAGAAAATGATACAAATAAGGTCTTTGGAAAAGTTATTAATTGGTTTTCTGCGAATGGGCTTGCTCTGAACTCTGAAAAAACACAGTACATCCAATTTTCTGCTGCAAAAAGTATAATTCCTTCAATAAACATAACACATCAAAAGAAGTCAGTAACCGGGGTAGGGCATACTAAATTTTTGGGTGTACTTATAGATGAGAATGTTAATTGGAAAATTCATGTTTTGGATCTCCTAAAGCGACTAGGTTCAGCAACTTTTGTAATCAGAATAATTGCCAATTTTGAGGATGTAGAAATAGTAAGCTGACATACTTTGCATCCTTCCACTCTCTGATGTCATACGGACTAATATTCTGGGGCAACTCAGCACTTAGGCAAAAGGTATTCACTGCTCAAAAGAAAGTAGTTAGAATAATGTGTGGGGTCCATAGTCGCACATCTTGTAGGCATCTGTTTAAAAGGTTAGGAATTCTTACAACTGCTTCACAGTACATTTACTCAGTAATGAAATTTTTTCTCAACAACATGGTCCAGTTTAAAATCAACAGCGACATTCATTATTACAATAGCAGAAAAATGAAAGACGTACTATCCTTTACTTAACCTATCTTTGACAGAGAAAGGGGTAACATATGCTGCTATAAAACTTTCTGATAAATTACCAGATGAAATAGAATGTCTGACATACAGTAGTAATAGTTTCAAAAACAAATTGAAACCATACCTCTTGGAAACTCCTTCTATACCACATATGAATTCTTGAATATGAGTAAATAAATCTGGAGATATAATATATGCATTTTGTACCATTTAAGGAAATGGTATAGATACTAGAAATATTTAGGTATAACACTATAATGTAAACAAAAAAACTTGTTTCCTGTGCGCATTTCTTGTGCATTTGACACGTTCCGCGTCATAACGGTCTTTCGTACTATTGATCAATGGAACACGTAACTAACTAACTAACAAACTAACTATGGAACTAATTATGGCGTGATGGGTTATCCCATCGCTATCTGGGGCGTCTCCAGAGACGTCTCCGTTTGTCATCGGGGCTCAGTCCGAAGCGAGACTCATTGTTGAAGGCAATTCTACTCCAGTCACAGAGATCCCAGGGCCGAAGTGTCAAAGACAAACTTACAACCATTTTACGTTGTCAAAACTAACGTACATGATGTAAGAAAGTTGTAGACAATGTGTCAGTTAGCTATAAAATTGCATCCAGCTATTGATTTAGATTCAGAAATGAAATTAATCGTCATTAAATCTGCATTTACATTCAGAAATGAAAGTAAGTGTGATTATATCAAATGGTTCAAATGGCTCTGAGCACTATGGGACTTAACTTCTGAGGTCATCAGTCCCCTAGAACGTAGAACTACTTAAAGCTAACTAACCTAAGGACATCACGCACATCCATGCCCGAGGCAGGATTCGAACCTGGACCGTAGCAGTCGCGCAGTTCCAGACTGTAGCGCCTAGAGCCGCTCGGCCATTCCGGCCGGCGTGATTACATCGGTCAGCAGCGACTAACGTGTACATACCAATACTGTACTCCCAGACGATCAGCTGCGTGATATCGACACTGAAAAGACATGGTCTGAATCGCCTATTGGCTTCTGTCTCGGGTTCTTCGGCCGACGTTCATCTAATGATTTTTCTGACGTTTCGCCAGCACGAGTGGCGGTCATTTCCGGTGCGGTTCTCCTCTTGCTACCTGCGACGCTCGTTCGCTGCAGTACGGGAAGCCAGGATCCGTTTACCTTAAGGCTTTCCTCTTTCTTGTTGAAACTGTTCGCGTGTTTTTGGATTTCTACAGCTTCTCTGAACAAGCGCGTGTGATAGTGCTTCTCTACAGCCAGAACTTCCGTGTCGGCGAATTTTATTACGTGGTCTGTCTCATTCAGTGCGTGCTCTGCCACGGCCGATTTCTCCACCTGCCCCAACCTGCAATGTCGCTTATGCTCTTTGATCCTGGTGTTAATGGATCGTCCAGTCATTCCGACATAAACTTTTCCGCATGTGCAAGGTATACGGTATATTCCCGACATTGCAAGTGGGTCTCTTTTCTCCTTCGCCGATCTAAGACACTCTTTGATCTTCCTTGTCGGTTTGAAAATCGTCTTTACGTCGTGTTTGCGCAATATACGGCCGATTCTGTCCGTCACTCTGGGAATGTATGGCAGAAAGGCCGTACCCAACATTTCTTTTTCTGGTTCCTTACTTCGCCGAGTGTTTGGCTCTGTTACACTTCTAATGTAATTTGTGGAGTACCCATTGCTCCTCAGAACAGTTTCCAAGTGTTGCATTTCTCGTTTGAGGTGTTGAGGCTCACATATTCGTCCTGCTCTCGTTACGAGCGTACTAATCATGCCTCTTTTCTGGCTCAGGTGGTGGTTTGACAGTTTGTGCAGGTATCGGTCCGTGTGTGTCGGTTTTCGATACACGCTGTGTCCCAGGTTTTCGCCGTCCCTTGTGACAAGCACATCTAGAAATGGCAGTTTCTTGTCCTTTTCTACTTCCATGGTAAATGTTATGTTGGCATGGAGGTTGTTCAAGTGTCTCAGGAATTCACCGAGCTGTTCTTCACCATGGCTCCACACCACGAATGAGACCGACCACGTAATAAAATTCGCCGACACGGAAGTTCTGGCTGTAGAGAAGCACTATCACACGCGCTTGTTCAGAGAAGCTGTAGAAATCCAAAAACACGCGAACAGTTTCAACAAGAAAGAGGAAAGCCTTAAGGTAAACGGATCCTGGCTTCCCGTACTGCAGCGAACGACCGTCGCAGGTAGCAAGAGGAGAACCGCACCGGAAATGACCGCGGAGAAGCCCTCGGACGTTGGCGCGCCAGGTACATATAGTCTGCGGCCGCGAGCTCGACTCCAGTTCACCACCGGCAATGGAGGGTGAAGCTTTGACAATGCCAGCCACTCGTGCTGGCGAAACGTCAGAAAAATCATTAGATGAACGTCGGCCGAAGAACCCGAGACAGAAGCCAATAGGCAGTTTGTCAACAAGTGGCCACGAAAGCCTTAACAATTTTGTATGGTCTGAATCGTTTGATCAGTCTTTGTGGTTTAATACACCTTTTACTACACATAAGATATATTCAATACAGAGAAATTTCTAACTTATTTAGGAAATATGTGTAACCCACAAGTTGGGAAGAACAGAGATCTCAAAGAGAAACGCTGGCTTTACTTAAATTCTATACAAATGTGGCTAAATTTATATTCGGATTAAACTGTGCATTAAACGGGTCAAATACAGAAACTCTGACTCACGGGTGAGGTACAATTCGACCTAACCCAGTCATTCGAATAGCAACTAAATTTTTGGCTGATAGTGGCTTTATGAAATTAATGCTTAATCAGTTTGTCGTCTGCTCATCGTGTAAATCCAAATTTTGGAAAATGACTGCTCGTGTACAAAGGGCTCCCACCATAGTTTAAAGTTATAATACAAAGCTGGTGTCTATCTACCTCTTTGAAATTACAAGTCTTTCTGTCTATAGTCCATATTTTTTAAAGGGAAAGCATTATAAATTAACAATTATTGGAGTAATGCACTCTGGGCTGTCAAAAACTGTATCAGTTGCTTTATAATATTTATATGCCAGGGACGTAGTTCAACATACATTTCATCAAGCAACTATTTTTTTAGTCACAACAGAACTTACGACCTTATACTACCGAAGTTTCGTTATGTTACAAAATATACTGCAAGCCATTGCCAAGTTTCTCCACCATCATAAAATTCGTGGGAATACAATATGACTGGAGGTCAATGTCAAGGAGAACGTGGATGCAACAAGCTTTATTACAGAAGTAAACAAATACATTAATGAACACAAAATACAGTTCAGTTAACAGAATATAAGGAAAAATACGAAAACAGATGTTCAACCTTTTTCCAGATATATACCCTAAGACGAAACGACAACGCCCCATGAAGGAGGTATCCGAATGGGACGGATATAAGTAGATGTGACATAGATGTACAAACAAACAAATGATTACAATTTCTGAAAAATTGGATGATTTATTCAAGAGAAAGAGCTTTACAAATTGAGCAAGTCAATAACGGGTTGGTCCTCCTCTGGCCCTCATGCAAGCAATTATTCGCCGTGGCGTTGATTGATCAAGTTTTTGGATGTCCTGAGGGGAATCGTGCCAAATTATGTCCAATGGCGGGTTAGAGTGTCAAAATCCCGAGCTGGTTGGAAGGCCCTGCCCATAATGCTCGAGACGTTCTCAGTTACGGAGTGACCCGACGTTACCGGCCAAGGTAGGGTTTGGCAAGCACGAAGACAAGCAGTAGAAATTTTCGCCGTGTGCGGGCAAGCATTATCTTGCTGAAATGTAAGCCTAGGATGGCTTGCCACAAAGGTTAATAAAACGGGGCGTAGAATATCGTCGACGTACTGCTGTGCTATAAGAGTGCCGCGATTGAGAACTAATGGGGCGATTGGCTTACCATGAAGAGCAACAAATCGGAGTGCAGAATATCGTCGACTTGCCACTGTGGTGTAAGGATACCACTGATGGCAACCAAAGGGGTCCTGCTGTGAAAAGAAACGGCGCCCTAGACCATCATTCCTAGTTGTTGGTCCGTATGGCGGGTGAGAATCACGTGTATATCCGAGCACTGGCCACGGTCCTAGTTGTTGGTCCGTAAGTCGGGTGAGATTCAGATGGGTATCCGACCACTAGCCAGAGCGTCTACAGACACGTCTTCACTGGTCGTTGGGATCTAGAATCTCATTGATTGGAGTAGAATTGTCTTGACGAGTCCCGCTTCGAAATGAGCCCCGATGAAAACTGAAAACGTGGCTTTAGACGCCTCGGACCGACAACCAGGAGTTACGGAGTGCGATGCCATTTCTTTTCATAGCAGGACCCCTTTGGCTGTCGCCCGGTGCACCCGTACAGCGCAGCGATACGACGACGGTATTCTACATCCCGTTTTGTTGCCTTTCATGATAAGCCATCCTGGGCTTTTATTTCAGCAAGTTAATGCCCGCCCGCACAGGGCGGCAGATTCCACTGTTGTCTTCGTGCTTGGCAAACGCTATCCCGGTCAGCAAGGTCGACAGATCTCTCTCCAATTGGGAATGTTTGGAGCATTGTGGGCAGAGATTTTGTCGATCTAACACGCCAATTGGACACAATTTGGGACAATATCCCTCAGGAGGACACCCAAAAACTCTGTCAATCAATTCCAAGCCGAATAACCGCTTACGTAGCAGCCAGACCTGCACCATCGCAAGTACTGGAGGAGGAGATTAGTGTTTAAGTTCCTGTGAGGTCATAAGAGACGAACAAAAGCTTGAATAAATAAAGGAGAGGAAGGTAATCGGTTGTGCCCTGTGCAGGAATCATCCTGGCATTTGCCTGAAGCGATTTAGGTAAATGATGGAAAATCTAAATCAGAATGGCCGGACGCGGGTTAGAAGTGTTGTCCTCTCGAATGCGAGTCAATTGTGCTGCTAACCACTGCACCACCTCCTTCGCTCAAACGCGTTAATGACATAGCAGATTTGTGAAGCTCTTTCTCTTGAATAAATCATACAAATTCTTCTGAAACTGTAAGCATTTGTTTGTCTGTACATGTGCGTCACATCTACCGATTTCCGTCCTAGTCGGATAATTCCTTCGCGGTGCATCGTTTTATCAAATGTTTCAAATGGCTCTGAGCACTATGGGACTTAACATCTGAGGTCATCAGTCCCCTAGAACTTAGAACTACTTAAACCTAACTAACCTAAGGACATCACACACATCCATGCCCGAGGCAGGATTCGAACCTGCGACCGTTGCAACAGCGCGGTTCCGGACTGAAGCGCCTAGAACCGCTCGGCCACAACGGCCGGCGTCTTTTTATCGCTTGGAGTGTATGTTTGTATTTATACCCAGAGCACAGGGTAGACACGATTCCGAAAAGAAATTCAGGAGCTGTGTAGCTTAAAAGACCATGCTGCAACTTTCTCACTTTCAGAACAACTGCAGACTGACCGCATAAATTATGCAGCTAATAGTACGGCGTGGCACAGCAGGGAGAGCTAAATAACATGCCGTAGCTTGGTCGCAGTCTCTTCGATTGCCGTGATCTGTGTCTGAAAAATAAATAATAATATTTTAAATTTCTGGGATAACACAACGAATCTCTGTAAACTAGGATTAATACGTAACATCAGAAGTTTGAAAGACGAACGAAAATCTAAATTCACTGAAATGAAATGTCGTGTGGCTAGGGTATCCTGTAGGGTAGACCAGTCGCCTGGTGCAAGTCTTTTTAGTTGACGCCACTTCGGCGAGTTGCGCGTCGATGGGGATGAGATGATGATGAGCGGAGAAAATACGTGACGCAGTCGGGAATCGAACCCGGACCCCTAAGCACGGGATTCCGTCGCGCTGACCAGTCAGCTATGGAGGCGAACGCTGCGAGGATATTAGAAAAGTGTGATGCATTTGTAAATAGATCCTCATAGAAGACACTTGCGCTGCCATTTCTACATTACTACTCCAGCTTTTGGTATCATCATCAAATCTGAAAGACAGCAGACATCGAAGAATTCAGATACAAGCTGCAATGATCATAGCAGGTCATAATAGTTCATTAAAAGCGTAGTAGACGTGCTCAGTGAACCTAAACGGAAAGAAGGTGAAGTTCATAGCGATAACCAAGATTGGTAAATTTAGGAAATTGGTATCCAGGTTGACTGTGGGACAATTCCGCTATCAACGTCGCGTAAGGGTATTTTTATATTTGGCTGGTTGCGATTCGATAGTTAGTACGCTACGGGCAAGAATGAACCTATTGTTCATAGATTAATTTCTCTGTAGCACACTTAGAAATCTTCCAATGTCCAAACGCATTGCCGTAAATAGAACTGAAGAATATTCTCCAAGTGAGGTGATGTAGATGGGCGAAGCGCTCAAAGGAACAACGACAACACAAAACTGGGAGAAAATGGGAATTCTCGAACCTCACTTGGAAACAGAATTAAGAACAGTAACAGACAGTAGCTAGTGGATTTATTTGTGAAACATTACAACTTTGTTACTTTATTATTCATGAAAACTGTTCCATTCCTTGACATCGCACGATTGGATAAGTAGGGCTCTTGGAAACTAACACGGCTAATGCTGAAATGTAACTATATGGATGAACCTTCCTAAGAGACTGAAATTGTTTGAAATATCACATGTCGAATGTGGGATCTCTGTCTCTTCTTCCGGTGGCTGTGTCACCAAGACACCCCTCGGTGATTCACACTGAAATATATTTCTCAAATAATTAATTTCAATGTCTTCTTAAGCTGCCGCCAGATTTTCCCCTTCTTCTTTTTCCGTTGTTGCCATCTGTGGACCACATTAGTTCGCTTCATTTTCGTTTCTTGTGGTCTTTTTCCTTATCCATTATTTTTTCAGTTTCCATAGTTTGCAACCTTCTTCTTATTTCCTCCTCGGTCCATTTCTATCCTTGAAACTTGTGAAAGTTTAAATTTTTTATGTAAAAGTCAAGCTATTGTACGTCTCTTAGTGTATTCCCATTTCTTCCCTTTCCCTTTGTACCAATGGATCCAGCCTACATTGATTTTCTTGTACACCATAAATTGTATTATTTGCTGTATTAACGTCCGCTCGTACATTGTCCTTTTCCTGATGATGTCCGAAATTCTCTATTTGTCTTAGTCCACAGTTCTCGGTAGGCTCGTCTTCTACACTGACCATCTTCTGTTCTTCGAGGCCCCGATATCCTCTAGAGAATCTATCGTTCAACTGGTTCTAGTGTTTTAAGTACTCTTGTTCTTCCTAGATTAAGAGTATCTGATACGTACAATGGCGCTTACACCTGTAAGCAAGGGGGGGGGGGGGGCAGGGCTCCCTACCGCCCCCTACTGCCATGTTCTTAGGGAAAGGAAAAAATACAATGTAGTCAAGTGTTTTTCTTTCAAGAAAATGATTTAAAGGTCGGTATTATGCCAGTCTCTAACAGGGTGGAAAATGGAACTTTTTAATGGCTAGTTTAAAGTCTCTAGTCGTCTTCCAAAATATTAAAATTACGCTATACCCCCATGAGTAAACCGCCCGTTCCTACAAACTATCGTATGGCCAACCATGGCTGTGTATCTGTGTATAAGGCTTCATGGTGGTAATATCTGTCTGCTAATGTCTCAGTTTTGCATTGATGAAAATGTTCTTATTGCAGATGTTAACAGTTGCCGTGTATGATAAATTCATTTTGTTTATACGTGCTCCTATTCCTTCCTTTTCTGTCAGCCCAGTTTCTATTCACTCTCCAAGGTATTTAAATCTCTCCACTTATGAATTTTCCCTTCTACTATTGTTATTTTGCTTTTCTTCTTACTAAAAACAAAAAAAAACTTATGCCGTAAATCAACAAGGAAAAAGTTTAAAGACGCTAAATAATGACGAGGAGTTTTATGAAATTTGCCTTTTGTGAACAGTTGTCTTCCTGAATTCGTGAGTTTAATTCAGTGGAACAACTGGCTGCCCTAACAACGTCGGATCTTCACACCATGGAACGATTGAGTTGCTCAGTTCGCCAGTAGAGGGCAGAGCGGTCCACTAGCGTTACAAGTAGTTCACAAGGGTGCCACGAGGTTGCTCTTGGTCGCCAACGGTAGTTGACTCACGCCTGTCCAGCAATTTTGGATGTTACATACTGCCAGTCGGAGTCGTTGATATTTTTCTGGCCCTAACTCAGCTTGTTACGGCTCTCATGTGTGCAACCGGCCAATTTTTAAGATTTTCACATTTTATAGTCAAATCACGTCGTTTTAAATTGGCCTGGTACAATTCCTTCTATGTGGTAGTCGCATTGAATACTTCGCTTTAATATAGATAGTTTTGCTACATCGACAGTACACAGAATGAAGAAAGCTGCAGTGCAACTTTATTGTAATCAATTCTTCCTGTGTACGCCTACTGCATTTGCAGGCAATAGATTTGAAGCAATACGTAAAAACGCAAAAACAGAGGAATACATAAACGTATTTATTTATAACAAAAGAGGCAACAGATATATGCCTGTATTGAATTACATATTGACACTGTAACTTCTTTAACTATTATTATAGCAAGTATCATTAAGATAGATCATACTTATTGCTAAAATGCTAACTTACAGTACACAAAAAATTATGTCACTTACAGGATTTAAGATGCTTTCTAAGATCTCGTGTTATTTTCATTGTTCAGTTACGATTAAGACATTTACATAACAGTCCCTAAGGAAGAAGCCATTGCCACATATAGCCTACATAGAAATATAATATCATGCATAGCAGTACTTGTTATTTACACAGGGCTATGAGAGCTCTTTTTATGTTTTTCCTACATAATCCAGAGGCAACAGAAAAGAAAGAAAAAATAATGACGTAATATAAATAGTCTTTACAGGATCTCGTTTATATTCACTAAATCGTTTACAATAATCTAATTGTGAATACAGCAGTAGAAATTATAAAATGTAGACCATTTTCTTTGATTATGTGTAAATTTATTTTTTTCCTAAATTCAAAATGTAGTCCATTAATCTCAATACACAAGCCAAATAAAGATGTGTAACTTTCCACAGAGCTCATCATTCATCTATTATTACTGAGGACAACACTGAACATAAAAAGAGAAGCAACCGAGAAACTACATAAATTTTTAAAAAACAAGAACATTGTATTAATAATTGTCTTGACATACGCTAAAACAACTATTGATATTCAATCCGTTTTGTGAATTTTACAATGATTACAACGATGTTCACAGATTGTAATGCTATGTTAACTTCACCATACATAAACAATAAACCAAAGGATACGACAAATCTGTTGGGTGATGTTAGTGGATAAGTGACGTTCAATGAGCATAATGTAAGAGCCAATTAATGACTTATGGGAGATGGAAGTATTCAAAATCAAATATAATGATAGATGTGTAACAAATTAAAGGGATCTATGTTATATACCGTACAGATTCCATTTTCGGACTTCGAACTGTTGCTGAAAATTAAAACAAATATTTAAAATAAATAAAACAAAACGCATGAAGGATTTTGCAGTTTGAAAATATTTTGTAAAAGTGCATGAACTTTTTCTCTTTTCACTTAAGAGATTTAGGACGTAGCTACTACTAAAACTTTTATGCACCATCAATCAAAGGTAAGAAGCTGTCGTTATTTTACGCAAAGCCTAATTGGGAAACAGAAGCGCCTCTAAAAGAATCTTCTGTATCGCGATTTTTTTGTAATTGCAACTAAAGTTTAAAGATTCAGTAAAGCAAATCACAGTTTTAAGACCCGAGAACTTCCATTACAAATTAAGTCATCTACGTTATGTCATGATGCTCACGGACCTAGTTCCGTATTAACTTTAAGTGCATAAGCTACAAATAGATGCAGAAGATAGTGATGAAATTGAATCAACAAGACAGCCATTGGCCAGCCATCTACGGATATCAGCTACCATATCTTGGGCTGTATACAAACAGTCGTTTTACCATCACTCCATTTGCAAGTGGAACAGAAAAGGAAATGATTCGTGATGGTACAATGTATTCTCCGCCATGCACCGTACGGCGCCTTATGGAATATTTATGCAGTCATAGGTAAAAGGTTCTGAAATCACTGTGAATTTTTTAAAAAAACCTAATTAGTTGAAAAGCTATATACAAAGTTTCCTTCCTCAGAATTAAAAGAAACTGGTCTAAATGGTAATCTGAAGGGATACATGTATACTCTCCTCGCAAGTTCCAGAGGAATAAATAGACAGAATATAAGAACATATTGTAGAATTAATGAAACATGTCACAGGAGAAATTGGGCAAGACTGGAGAACGAAAATAGAGGATGTATGAGACTGAAAACTTTTTAGTATACATGACTTGTAGAAAAAAACAATGATATGGCTGATAGAGAAAAAGTTACACTTAGAAGAAGTCAGGGCAAATGTTGAGGAAGTTGAGTTGGAAAATGATGATGAAAGTAGTTAAGGTTAGATAACCAAAAATAATGAAGGGTATAACCAATTTTGACTTTGTAAATAGATAAACACTAGAGTTTATGGGTGTAAATATAAATATAAGCACACGAAAGAAAGTCAGCTGATCAGGTCACTGAAATTGAGTTCATTAATTAGTTCAAGTGAGGAAAAGCACAATGTTGGTGAGAAAAATTTAGCGACATTTACAGTGAGACCTAGCAGATACACATATATGGGAAGTGCTGTGTCCGCTGTCAGATACGGCCATATACACAGAGGCATCACAGAGCACAGCGCCACCAGTTTGCCACATAGTTATAGTTAGTCGCCACAGATAGCACACCTAATACGGACCATATTATGCCTCCGCCGTAAGTCATATCCATTCGCCACATAGTTATTCTCTGTAGCAGCAGAGGGTGTTACTAAATAACAGGGATCACATCCTCTGTGTCCTGACGTCAGACAAATAGTTCATAAGTCAATGTTCATCTGCCAATCATGGATAAAAGCAGACGCACAGGTCACTCGGTAGGTTGTCGCAGTTGCCAGCACTGGCCATCAGCTCTAAGCAGTTACCACAATCATTGCACAATGTCGCAGTGACCGCGGTGTGTTTTATTATCAGATGCAGAAATTAGACACCATTACCGACAGAGAGCCAGACTGGAAGTACTATTAGATCAGTTAGTCGTCGTTTACTGAATTTTATATATATAGTTACAAGTATGTTACATACGGGTAAGTATATGGTGTCCCAGTAGGTATTGTCAACATTCTAGGATATGATGGGATGGTACTTCGAAGAAGGGCTCCAAAATGTACGCCTTACGAGCTATGAGCACTTGGTCATTCTCACTAAGTGAAACACATCTCGCTTTCTTCGTTTTCCGTCGTTTCTTAGTTGCTTCAAAATTCATGGATATATATTCCATCTTTGCAACTAAATGAAAGGTACTCTTCTTTGCCGTGTGCGTTTCGCTTCTTTTATTTGTGAAGCATCTTCAGTATACATATGCATTATACAAGTACGTTACTTTGTTAAGTTTTCTGATGTTATTCTCTTGTTTTTCAGATTAGAAACAACTTCTGTAGAACAGGTTTCGCGAGGCTAAATTGTCGTTTGCTGTCATTGCGATTCCCAGTAGTGCTTGTTTATGTCTGTACTACTAGAGATGTGTTTACTCGGTCTCCATACTCCAGATGACCGATTTACCGCGTTTTTTCACCCATGTTTATTACAACACTTCACTTGCACGTTTCACTGTCTGTTGAACGAGTGTGTGCGTGTGTGTGTGTGTGTGTATGTGTGTGTGTGTGTGTGTGTGTGTGTGTGTGTATGTGTGTTTTGTTAGATATGTGTGTCTTATTCTTTCTGTTAGTGGTACACTTTAACAAACACAAATCAACACACAGAATGGCAAATATACTAAAGAAACAAGGATTACACCTTGCTTACAGAACAAGAAACGCACTCCAATCACACTGACAAACAACGGTAGACAAACCAGACAAATACCAAGGAGCAGACATACACAAGTTAGAATGGCAAGGACGTGAATTAGTATATCTGGTAATGACAGAGAGCAATTTCAAAACTAGGTACAAGGAGCATAAGAAGCAGTAGGTATGAAAATATCCATTATACCTTTGCTGAACATCTGATAAAACATGGACATGTACCATTCAACATGGAACAGAACCTGAAAACTATTATAGTGAAGAATTACAACAAAAAGGTCTTGACTATACAGGAAAATTTTCATACACCAAGAGGCTTTGGAACGAAAAAGAAAATAATTAATGACTAAATTAATATCAGCAATAACTCAGTGATCATGTTAGCCACCAAAACAAAAACAAAGAGAAGTATGAAACATAAGCAGAATAAATAATTAATTAATCCTTCTCCCCCCTTCCTTCCTCGCCGCCTCCTCTCTCTCTCTCTCTCTCTCTCTCTCTCTCACACACACACACACACACACAAACACACAATGCACATGAACATATATCAAACCGCATACTTATGACGGACAGAAGATGACAGCTGGCAACAGTACACGCTGTAAACACAGACACGCTCAACACACAAAGAAAAGTGCAAATGAAACGTTTTAGTAAATATGGGTGAAAAACGCGGTAAATCGGCCATCTGGAGCATGGAGACCGAGTAAACACATCTCTAGGACCACACGTATGAACGAGCATCACTGGGAATCGTAAATAACAGCAAATGATAATTTAACCTCAAGAAACTTGTGATGAAAAAATTGTTTCTAAGCTGAAAAACAAGATAGCAATATGAAAAAACGTAACATATTAACAGTCTTATAACTACTGCAAAATACAGTTATTATAGATATATATTTATTTAAAGGCGACTGAAGATGCATCGTAAATAGAAGAAGCCAAGCGCGAATGGCAGAAACAAACTACCTTTCATTTAGTTGCAACGCCTCCACGGACATCTACTGAACAAGTGCGCATAGCTCGTAAGGCAAGTATCTTAGAGCCCATGTTTATAGGCCGTTTTTTCTTGTTTTTGTACATAATCAAAATATGGAAAGCAAACAGTTTGCAGTAGGAGATATTTTACATAGTATCGAAGATGAAGAACTGCTCATAGCTCTTATGGTATGCATTTTAGAGCCCATGCTACGAACGATCGTTCCTGTCAGACCCCTGAACATTGGCCGTTCTCCTAGGACTCCCTTATATGTTTTTAAGAAAATGACTGTCAGTGCTCACTCACTGTGTTGCTAACATTATTTTTGTTATAGTCTAACTTTGCCCAGGTGACAAGACAGTTGCTGCGTGCAAGCACGCCAACTCAATACAGTACTACTTTCCGAGGCAGGGGTGTCTCTTCCTGCTACCTCCATATTATGCGCCAAATGTATTTGGTGAATACAGCAGGAAGTGAGAAAAGCTAGTGTTAATACAGAGGAATGAAAGAACACGACAATGTACTGATAGACGTTTGCAGCATATTAGGGTGACAAGGAACTAGTTGGCAACCTCTTGTTACAAAAGGATATGTTACAGTTTAAAGGAAGAAGAAACATTAAGTTATAACGTGCCGTCGATGTTTATGTAATTAGGAACAGAGCTTTGGAGAACGAAATCGGCTGTGTTCTACCCAAAGAAGCAATCTCTGCATATACTGTCAGCCATTTAAGAAAACCATGAAAAACCTGTATCTGAATGGTCGAACGGAGATTTGAACCGCCGTCCTCCAAGTTGTGAATACAATGCTTTCCATGGTGTTATCTCGCTCAGTTGAGTTTAAAGTCCCAACTTTTTGTAGATGTAGATGACAAGAAACATAAACTATCTCATTGTCAGTTGGAAAAATGAGTGACAGAAAACGGACAGTCAGGGTGATCCAAAGAAATAACTCAAAACCTATATCTGAGAGGCGAGACGGATGTTTCAACCTCGTTTCTGCAAAATGTGGTTAGAGCGTCTTAATAACTGCACCAGAGCGCTGAATCCTTTAACGGCACTTTTAGTTCATTTCTGAGTCCAAGGAAAAGGTCAAGGGCTACAGAGTTAATGCAACAGGTGGCGAGGAGGGGAGGGGGTAGCATAGAATTAAAGGTCATCCCATTTTATCCCCGCAATCAGTGATGAAATGCTATCGTTACTCTGACGAAAAGCAGCATTAAAAAATACGAAAGGAAACTATCATACAATCACATAAAAATCGTAAGTCTCGTGAGCAAGAATGGTATGGCCAAGAACATAAATCATGGTGAACTATGAATGATAATCAGTTCGGCCTCAATGAGGTAATCGTTTGAAGCTGTTCAATTGTACGCTTACTAATTTAATAAATATAGCAAACCGACGCATTTTTATGGCTTTTTATGATATGATTTATTTTTATTTCATAGACATTTATTTCACTCACTTCACTTTCAATAGTTATATTAAAAATGGAAACCAAATATCTTCATATTAATTGTAATCCGAGACTTCGTCTTGAACACTTTAAATTGGAAGAAACTCTCGAATGCTTAATTTGAACAATAATGAGATATGGAGACAAAGGAAAACTTTAAGTTGTTACAACGCACTAATGGAGCCAATTAACAAGGAAAGGAAAAAATTGCTACTATTACAAAGATGCGAGAACAGCTGCAGTGTATCAGCCCGTCTCCATATTTTATTTAAAATATAAAATAAAGAGCCAAGTGACATTAGATTTATTAATGAACGTTCAGGAATGGAGAGGATCAAAGCCGAGAATCGTTGATAAACTTTTCCTCGTGTGTGAAAGTAAATGAATTACGAATTATTAGATGATTAGTTTCACATTATTTGTGTCATTAATGGACAGAACTATGCGGAAAACAATGAGAAGGTGCTCGAATGGGAAATACCATCGAAACATGGAATTTCAAAGAAGTAGTGGACGAAAAGAAACGTTGTAAGGATGTACCGTGCAAATCCGCACAAAATGATCAGACCAAGAAATACAAAAGGTAAGGGTATCACACAAATGAAAAAAGTACTCTTCAATTAAAATATTTCAGGGTTTTCAAAATTAACTGATACAACATTTCTGAGTAAAATCAGCGTATAGGGATGAAATGTGGGCGTCCTAGACAATGTACCGAGATAAAGGGGCTTTATAAAGAATAGGCGAAGAAATACTTCTATCACAAACTTTCAGTAGAGGTAGGGACAGACACAGAAACACACAGACGCCTGTCAAGGAAAGTGTGTTTAAGCGAAGTATCAATGCGACATTTTATTTCAAACAATAACTTTCTGCACTCCGAAAAGGATGGAGCATTATTATGAATCGATTCGTCAGAGATAAACACGGACAGACTCTGTGGCACATGCATCAGGAAGGATAATGCGGTAGTCACAGAATCATTTGATTCACTGAGGAGTATAACTAAAATGGTGAAACATCTTAGTTTGTAAAGACTGCAAGAAAGGTGCGATATAAAGTTACTTTACGAGTGTTATAAACTGCATGATGCTTTATTACGCATCATCCTACTGTAGGTGAAAGGCCTACGTTTTCATTAGGCATAAAAACGGCTTAGCTAGCCATTTCCGCATCTACAACATGAAATACGAAATACATGCGATATTATCTTATTCAATAAAGGAGCTGCCAGAGTTGAAAACAAAGCAAAAAATTCAATGCCTATGTAAGGGTTAAAATACTGGAGCTGTCATCTGCTCTCACAGCTCTTTCAGTGAGGAATCTGTGATAACTCTGCACTGTCCCGCTTACTGTTCCCGTATGCAGCTCGTGGTCTCGCGGTCGCGTTCTCGCATCCCGAGCTCTGGGTCTCGAGTTCGATTCCCAGCGGGGTTAGAAATTTTCCCCTGCTTCGAGATGACTGGGTCCCCGTATTGTCCCCATCGTTTCATCATCATTCATGAAAGTGGCGAGATTTTACTGAGCAAAGGTTGGGAACTTGTACGGGCGCTGATAACCAAACATCATCATCATCATCATCATACTGTTCCCGAAGGCATTGTAGTAGTAAGATTTGACGAATTACAGGCATCACGTTCCATTCGAGAGTGGAAATGCGTCTGCTACTTACCTTTAAATACTTCGTGGATTTTAGATATTGTTCTATCTACGACCACCAAATACCGCATCTACGAGCGCTTATCACACTGCGATCTACGATCGAAAGCTGCAGAACAGAAACCTACAGCGGCGATTCTAAAAGCATTTCCATACTGAAGTGATATCTTCGGTTATCTCCTAACATCATGTCGGACCTCCTTTTGCCCGGCGTATTCCAGCAACTCGACATGGCATGGACGCAGCAAGTCGTTGGAAGCCCCTGCAGAAATACTGAGCCACGCTCACTCTACAGCTGTCCGTAACTGTGAAAGTGCTGCCGGTGCAGGATTTAGCGCACGAACTGAGCTTTCGACAAATTCTCATAAACCGTCGATGGAATTCATGGCAGTCAATCTGGATGGCCAGACCATTCTCTCGAATTGTCCAGAATGTTCTTCGTACCGATCTTGAACAATTGTGGCCCGTTGACATGGCGCATTGTCGTCTGTAAAAATTCCATCGTTGTTTGATAATCTGAAGTCCATGAATGACTGAAAATGGTCTCCAAGTAGCCGCACATAACCATTTCCAGTAAACGATAGGTTCAGCTGGGCCAGCTTGCACTGCGCCTTGTTGACCACTTCGGTCCGTGGCTTTGCTGGATCTGCACATGACTCGAACCCTACCATAAGCTCTTACCAAGTGAAATCCAGTCGTGTAGGGTCCAATCGATATGGTCACGAGCTCAGAAATGGCACTGCGGGATAAGTCTTACTGTTAGCAAAGGCATTCGCGTCAGTCGTCTGATTCCATAGCCTTTTAACGCCACATTTTGCGACACTGTCCTAAGAATACGTTCGTCCTATGTCCTACATTGTCTTCTGCGTTTACTTGACGGAATGTTGCTCATCTTTTAGCACTGACAACTCTACGTAAACGTCGCTGCTCTCGGTCGTTAAGTGAAGTTTGTCGGCCACTGCGTAGTCTGTGGTAGAGGTCATGCCTGAAATCTCGTATTCTCGGCACACTCTTGAAACTGTGTATCTCGTAATATTGAATTCCATAACGATTTCTGAAATGGAATGTCCCATGTGTCTAGTTCCAACTAACACTCCGTGTTCAAATTCTGTTAATTCCTGTCGTGCGGCCATAATCACGTCAGACATCTTCTCCCATCACAGGCATCACTTGAGTACAAATGACAAGTCCGCTAATGCACTACCCTTTTATATCTTGCGTACGCGATAATATGTACAAATGTATACTTGCATTCGCTATCCTAAGACTCATGTGACTTTAATGTATACCCTTAAGAGCCAACATGTGTTGTTTTGGATGTTTACAGATTGTAAAATTTCAAATTATATTTTCACAGAAGTTCCACACACATAATTTTTTATTTGGTGGACACTGCGGCAAATTCGGTTATATGCTTTGTAAATAACGGAGATCACCTACTTAAAGGCTACCTGTAATTACTTTTTTAGATTCATATAAATACACTAATTACTACGCTTAGAGGCCAAATGTAGGTGAGCAAGACTATAAAATAATTTGGGTTTCTAAACTCCGGCGCATTTGCAGAACTCAATGTATTTCGCTTTTTTATATAACTAAATGTGTTTCAACATCTATATGCCAACTCCTGTTGGTCTTGACTTGCATTTGAAATTAAGCAAAAGGTAGAGTTTGAAAACCCAAATTTAATTCGCGAACACGGGAGCATCCAAGCCCCAGAAAGATGATTAACTATAAATAATAAAGATGTCACCACAGGAGATAGCAATTATACTGGCAATAAACTGCGATGTTATCGTGAAATAATGACTATATTTCAACCTTTTGGATCGTTTCACATTATTTTTCTCCAGGTGGGTTTACCGGCAATAGTACTGTGCGTACATCGTTAGGAGGAGAAATTGCCTTTTTTTCTGCAAGTAAACTTATCAGTTTAGAAAACCCATAATATTGTCTTACTGTGGCCAGCCACGTAATCTCACAATTGGCTAAACGAGCCATTTAATGGAGCTATGAAAAATCACTTCTAAAAGTGTGAGAATTAAGTACTGAATAAAAAATGGAGGGGCCAGATGTCCCCTTTTACCACCTCCTCCCACCCTCCCCCTTGCACACGCCTTTGGTACTTTTTTTAAAAATCAGATTGGACATTATTAGGTTACATGAAACTTGTAGGACGAAGTTACAATCAGCCAGAACATCCCTCTCTTTAATGTGAATTTCACAGAGCGTGTTCTTGTTCTTGATGGAGTGGCATCGATCGAGACAAAAACACAGTATGTTAAAGCACAGCTGTGACAGTGTGAGAGATTTCCTCGTGATGGAAATTTTTGTTTCTGATCGAATTACTTGGACATCCTTTCGTAAAAATTTGTATGCATATGTGCCATAATTTTGTGCGTTTAGAAATAGCTGCAACATATACAGGGTGGTCCATTGCTTGTGACCGGGCCAAATATCTCAGGAAATCAGCGTCAAACGAAAAAACTACAACGAACGAAACTTGTCTAGCTCGAAGGGGGAAACCAGATGGCACTATGGTTGGCCCGCTAGATGGCGCTGCCATAGGTCAAACGGATATCAACTGCGATTTTTAAATAGGAACCCCATTTTTATTACATATTCGTGTAGTACGTAAAGAAATATGAATGTTTTAGTTGGACCACTTTTTTCGCTTTGCGATAGATGGCGCTGTAATAGTCACAAACATATGGCTCACAATTTTAGACGAACAGTTGGTAGCAGGTAGGTTTTTTAAATTAAAATACAGAACGTATGTACGTTTGAACATTTTATTTCGGGTGTTCCAATGTGATACATGTACCTTTGTGAACTTATCACTTCTGAGAACGCATACTGTTACAGCGTCATTACCTGGAAATACCACATTAATGCAATAAATGCTCAAAATGAGATCCGTCAACCTCAATGCATTTGGCAATACGTGTAACGACATTCCTCTCATCAGCGAGTACTTCGCCTTCCGTAATGGTCGCACATGTATTGAAAATGCGCTGACGCTTGTTGTCAGGCGTTGTCGGTGGATCACGATAGCAAATATCATTCAACTTTCTCCACAGAAAGAAATCCGGGGACGTCAGATTAGGTGAACGTGCGGGCCATCCACCTGTCATGAAATATGCTATTCAATACAGGTTCAACCGCACGCGAGCTATGTGCCGGACATTCATCATGTTGGAAGTACATCGCCATTATGTCATGCAGTGAAACATCTTGTAGTAACATCGATAGAACATTACTTAGGAAATCAGCATACATTGTACCATTTAGATTGCCATCGATAAAATGGGGGCCAATTATCCTTCCTCCCATAATGCCGCACCATACATTAACTCGCCAAGGTCGCTGATGTTCCACTTGTCGCAGCCATCGTGGATTTTCCGTTGCCCAATAGTGCATATTATGCAGTTCACGTTACCGCTGTTGGTGAATGACGCTTCGTCGCTAAATAGAACGCGCGCAAAAAATCTGTCATCGTCCCGCAATTTCTCTTATACCCAGTGGCAGAACTGTACACGACATTCAGAGTCATCGCCATGCAATACCTGGTGCATAGAAATATGGTACGGGTGCAATCGATGTTGATGTAGCATTCTCAACACCGACGTTTTTGAGATTCCCGATTCTCGAGCAACTTTTCTGCTACTGATGTGCGGATTAGCCGCAACAGCAGCTAAACATCTACTTGGGCGTCATCATTTGTTGCAGGTCGTGGTTGACGTTTCATATGTGGGTGAACACTTCCTGTTTCCTTAAATAACGTAATTATCCGGCGAACGGTCCGGACACTTGGATGATGTAGTTCAGGATACCGAGCAGCATACATAGCACACGCCCGTTGGGCATTTTGATCACAATAGCCATACATCAACACGATATCGACCTTTTCCGCAATTGGTAAACGGTCCATTTTAACACGGGTAATGTATCACGAAGCAAATACCATCCGCACTGGCGGAATGTTATGTGATACCACGTTTTTATACGTTTGTGACTATTACAGCACCATCTATCACATAGCGAAAAAAGTGGTCCAACTAAAACATTCATATTTCTTTACGTACTAAACGAATATGTAATAAAAAATGGGGATTACTATTAAAAAAAAACGCAGTTGATATCCATTTGACCTATGGCAGCGCCATCTAGCGGGCCAACCATAGCACCATCTCGTTTCCCCCTTCAAGCTAGACGAATTTCGTTCTTTGTAGTTTTTTCGTTTGATGCATATTTCGTGAGATATTTGGCCGGTCACTATCAATGGACCACCCTGTATAGATTAGTGACGTTGCTGATTGCACCATCTGCACCGGAATAACTGTGTAATATTATGAAATAACTCATAAAACGTAATATATGAACGGCCAGTTGTTCATATGAGAACTTGCGAGCATAGCACGCGCTAACATCTGGTTAAGTCACTATAAAGTAGTCATAGCAAATAAAGTCAGCTAATGAACAATGTTCTGTCTCTAAATAATATTCACGGAAATCGCGCATGCGCAAATGATTTGCAGATAGATGGTGCTATATATGATCTCAGGAAAGATCAGGTTGGTAATGGAAAAATATACAAAACCGTGGGGCAATATTGACACTACGTTTTATCTTATAAGACTGGCTGAAGAAGGGAAAAATCTATATTTGAAGCATTTGAAGATTTAGGGGTGTACCCTTTGAAATTCTGCAGTTACGAAGAATAAATTATCTTATCTATAACTTCATCTACATCTACATATATATGATTACTCTGAAATTCATATTTAAGTGCTTGGCAGAGGGTTCATCGAACCACAATCATGCTATCTCTCTATACATTCCACTCCCGAATAGCGCGCGGGAAAAACGAACACCTAAACCTTTCTGTTCCAGCTCTGGTTTCTCTTATTTTATTTTGATGATCATTCCTACCTATGTAAGTTGGGCTCAACAAAATATTTTCGCATTCGGAAGAGAAAGTTGGTGACTGAAATTTCGTAAATAGATCTCGCCGCGACGAAAAACGTCTTTGCTTTATTGACTTCCATCCCAACTCGCGTATCATAACTGCCACACTCTGTCCCCTATTACGTGATAATACAATACGAGCTGCCCTTTTTTGCACCCTTTCGATGTCCTCCGTCAATCCCACCTGGTAAGGATCCCACACTGCGCAGCATTATTCTAACAGAGGACGAACGCGTGTAGTGTAAGCTGTCTCTTGTGTAGAAATCAGCTAGAATGTTTTATCACTGCGGAGTCGAAGGACATACAAGAGAGGCGATAGTTGAGAAGGTAGTGTGAGAGAATTGCAACCTGTCCCTCACGTTATTCAGTCCTTACAAACAGCAAGCACTAAAAGAAACGAAGCTGGAATCTGAAAAGGCGATTAATGTTCAGGGAGAAGAAGTGCAGGGTGACCCAGGAAGAATGGTCAGTTTCGGGACATGACAGGAACGACCATTTGGACTAAAAAAGTAGGTAAACATGGGTATATCTTAAGAGTTATGAACATTCCTTTATCTCCGATACTGTGAAACACATCTCTTTTACGGAACAACTACTCACACCTCTTAGGGTATGCACTTTCCAGGCCCATATTTACCAGACAATTTTTTCTTGTTTTGGTTCGTACTACCTCCTCGCAAAATGTGGAAAGAAAAGAGCTTGCAATAGAGGAGAATCGTTGCAGAGTAGCAAAGATGAAGAAGTGCTTCCGGCCCTTAAGTTATGCATTTTAGAGCCCATGTTTACTACACTTTTTTTGCTTAGAACAATCATTCTTGTCATATCACTAAATGTTGACCTTTCCTCGTGGGACACCCTGTAGATACTTCAAAGTTTTCCGCCTGTCAGACCTGTGTATGGATTTAGATCAGTTGAATGGAATGGATTGTGCCTTAAAAAAGACTATATGGAATAAACACAAATAATAGAAAAACAATGAAATATAGTAGAAATAAATCGGGGATTAATATAACGAAATGAGGCACTGAAAGTTGCAGACGAGTCTTGCTACCTGAGCAGAAAATAATTGAAGGCAGTGAAAATAAAGACTATAGAAAACGTAGACTGGCAGAAGCAAAAAAGAGCTTCCTTGAAAAAAATAAATATGCCAACATGGAGTATAAATGTGTTAGTCAGTCTTTAAAAGTATTTACTCATCATTTAATAAAAATTTGGTAAGCACAGCTGCTGTAATCCATTTCAAGTAATAAAACCGCAACAGCTGCCAGAAATGGATTTATTAATCGTTCAATCACAGCTAGTTTAGTGACCATGAAGTCTCATCTTCAGGTAAAAACGCAGGTAAACCATAAACAGTAATTAGATCTCAATGAGTGTAAATAATACACGCCCCCTATCTTCCTGCTTGAAATTGGCGTAAAAATACGCACACGACATCCATAAATTAACAGAAGACGCAGTAAGTGGAGTGAACAAAACACAGGTGAAGTGACAAGGACATGGTTTAAGGTTCACCTGTTTGCCACCTGAAGATGTGACTTTATGATCACAAAACTAGTTGTGACTGAGTGATTAATATATCGATTTCTGGCGGCTGTTATTGTTTTATTAGTTGAAGTAAAAGAATTCGTCCATAGTGTAGGTTTGTAGGAAAGTGAAACGTTGACGATATGCTGTACAGATGAGAAAGGAATAGAAGCTTTTAAAATGGAGTTAGGAAAGAGTGTTGAAGAATGGATAAGTATATCAGATAACTACTGAAGAGGCGTTGAATCGAATCGGACAGAAAAGACATTTATTACACAAATCGACCAAAAGAAGGCATAACTTGATAAAACATTTTCAGAGGCATCAAGGAATTGTCAATTTAGAATGCAGGAAAGTGTGGTAGGTGAGAAGTTTGATAGGAGATAGGTTTGGTTGTGGGAAGCAAGTTAAAGTGGCTACGGCTCCTATGCAGAGTCGAAGAGACTTGCAAAGAATAGATGAATGTGGAGAGCTGCATCAAACCAGACCTCAACAAAAACGGAGCCGTGTGTTTCTTCTTCTTCATCTTCTTCTTCTTCTCCCTTCGGGTGTTCGACATTTGCTTGCTGCATTCTCTTGTTCACTGCCTCTATTGTCTGTTGTTGGTTTCTATTTGATCTCTTTCTTCAGGTATAGGGCATTTGCATGTTACATCCTCTTTTTCAGTGTCTCTATTGTCTGTTGTTAGTTGTATTTGATCTCCCACCTCTTTCTTGGTTTATGTATTGACCTTTTACCTATTGGTCGATAATTCTTTATTAATTTGGGTATGCCATTTTCATTCATTCTTGTGACATGATCTGTACATTTATTTCTCTACTCTTCGATCTGTTCATTTATGCTTTCAAGCCATAGCTCTTGTTTGATTGACGTATTCCTTATCAAATTAGTCTATAGCCAGATACTCATATTAGAAACATCATTTCCACAGCCTGTACTCTTTGTTCATTTCCAGCTGTCATTATCTAAATCTCACTGCCATAAAGTGGAGACTGTATTGCCGTTGTTTTGTAGAACTGTGTTAGACTTTCTTTCTTCACATTTTTATTTGGTGTTCTGTGTACAGTTCCATTAACATAATTATATCTGGGATTTTTTTGTATATCTTCTTGTTTTTTATGGATATGACGTTTCCCAAGACGCTGAATTCTGTGACTCCCTCTATTTTGTAGTCGTGTATTACAATTTTGTTTAGGACAGGGTCTTGACCTTTAAAGCCATGAATTTTGTGTTTGAGTCAATATTGTTGTCTTAGAAGTCTTGGCAGCTACATTTACTTTATAAATGACTTTTTGAAGAGTATCCACACTGTCAACCATAAGAAGTTTCTCATTAGGAAAGGATATTGTCACTAGGGAATTTCGTTGGTTGATCTTATAGTTGCAGAACTGTTTCTTTTAGTCATTATCTCAACATATCAGCAACAGAGATATTAAAAAGTATCACTAACTGCTTTCTTGTTGTAAACGTAGAACTGCGGTTATTTTAACTTTTTGTTACGCAGCAATTGCGGTTTTGCAGCTTTGATACATTTGCTGGATTACCATTAGGAACTGGTGCGGAATCGCTTCCTGTGTGGTATTTCCCACAATATTCTCCTATCTATATCGTTAGGGGCTTTCACGTAGTCAGGAAACAGTTGGTGTGTTTCTCTATTTAATTGTACATGTTTTTCAGTTATTTATCCGATGATAATTGTGTTTTCCGAGCAGGTCTTACCGTTCCTGAACCCAGTTTGCTCTTCCAACAAGCTATTTTCCAATATTAGTGGGAGTATTTGTGTTACCATATTAAAATTATTTTAAATTTTTTTGCAAATGGAACACTGCCGTTATAACTCCACATTATTTCCTATCTCTTCTCTGAAATATAGGCGTTACTACGGCTAATTTCCACTGCTCGAGATTTCTTTCGTTGCCAGCATTTGTTGATGAAGAGAAAAAAATTAGTTTTCATGAAAGCAGACGTATACTTAACCTACTCGATGTTTATTTTGTTGCTTTCTGGTGTGTTCCTGTTTTTCATAGAACATCTTCTTTCTGTCATTCATATTTCGTCTACATCTTCCTCTTCAGACGTTAGACATTGTTCGTCTAAGTTTCCATCTGCTTTGTATTTTTTGTCCAAAGCTACTTACAGTAATCCAGCCATTGTATTTCTACCTTTATTCAAGTGCTTCCTTTCTTCCATGAATATTGTTTTCTACTTCTGAAATGAATCTGTCCCAGCGCTACCGTTTCAATTATCTGCAGAACAGCTTCACTTCTGTCTTTAGTCTCTTGCATTCATCTTTACTTTCTGGTATCTTGTTTTTTAGCCACATAAGATATACAACTTTGTTTCTCTTTGATGACTAACTCCCTGTCATCATTTGAGTATCTTAATTCGTTTTTCTTTCTTCCAGTTGCGCATCCAGTACATTTTGCCGTGGCTTTTCATAATATCAATGGGACAAGTTGAAAATTTGTGCCAGATCGGGATGTGAGCTGGGGACTCCTGATTTCTAGGCAGATGTGCAGACCACTACGTCATCTGCACACAATGGTCACATAACCGTACGGACTACCACAGCACGCCTCACGCTGCACACCAATTCTCAAGTTATACCTCACACAACTGATATATTGCCCCTGCACATTAGCCTCCTTACCCGTGGCATCTCATCGATTCCTGTAAGAGTTCGAGCTTGGTGCGAATCTGCATATTTACATATGTGCGGTATCTGCTTTTTCAGACATACCCAAAAAGAACTGGCACCACATGTAACCAACCCGCCAGGTTAGCCGAGACCGCTAATGCGCTGCTTCCTGGACTCAGGTAGGCACGCTGGCTCCGGATCGAATCCGCCCAGCGGATTAACGACGAGGGCTGGTGTGCCAGACAGCCTGGATGTGGTGTTTAGGCGGTTTTCCACATCCCACTAGGTGAATACCTGGCTGGTCCCCACCTCCCACCTCAGTTACACGACTAGCAGACATTTGAAAACGTTCGCACTATTTCATAATTTGCACTAGATGCAGACAACGGGTGTACACTAATTCCGTTCTGGGGAGTACAGGGTGGCGACAGGAAGGGAATCGCCAAATGCGTAGTAACAAGGCCGACCCCGCATTGAAGTGGGACAAAGGGCAAAGAAAATGATGATGAATTACTTTTTAACTGTGTCCTTCAGAAAGTAATACAAGAATAGCACAATTAGAAATCAATCCTCCAAATGGACCAACCAGTTACATTAGGTAGAAACAAGTTATCTATAGACTGCTTAGCATTTGTAGATGATTCAGCGTCCTTAACCCGCGACATTTTATCAGCCCGAAATCAGACTGAATTTTTGAAAGAAATTGCAGTCGGCTACCAGATACTTTTGGAAAGATGGAATACATGACCTGCAACAAACAAGCAGCAACGTTCATGAGGATGAAGTATTGCAAAATTAAATGAGTTCCAATATTTAAATATCACAGTTAAGTCATCAGGAAATAGAATCAAAACAAAAATAAACGAAAGATGGAAAATGCGTACCACCTTTCCCAAAATATCTAGAATAAAAAATGTATCTCTAGCCACAGAAAATTAGGACATTACACTGCAGTAATTAAACCAGTATGCATCTATGCATCAGAATACTAATAAGGGACAGGAAAACAGGTTGAAAACGTTGAGAAATAGGGACGCAGAATGGTAAGAAAAATTCTAAGACCACAAGTTGTAAGTGAAGAATACCGACTCAGAGGCAAAAGGAAAATTAAATAACACACAGGTAACCATAGTGACATTAGTAAACGCAGGTTAACATTCTATGGATACATAAAAAGGACTAACTCTGAATTACAAAAGAAATAGTTTAATTCTTTAACAAAAGTGTTAGAGCCAAAAGGATGCGAAAAAATTGTTAAACGAGATAAAAACTGATCGGAAATTGGCAGAAATTGCTCCAGATGATGTGAAAAGGGCGAAATCTTTACGTCTACAATTCACAAAATGGCGAGTTGACCACGAGAGAGGAAAAAAAAAACGGAGAAGAAGACTGGTACAACATGGTCTGAAGAGACAAAGGAAGTCCACAGGAAGATAATGATAGCAATATGGGCTAAAGGAAGGCAGATGCCCACGTCTCAGTACTTTCTGTAGTCCTTATGGGCTTATTCGCAAATAACAACAACAATAACAATGTTGTTGTTGTTGTTATGGTCTTCAGTCCTGAGACTGGTTTGATGCAGCTCTCCATGCTACTCTATCCTGTGCAAGCTTCTTCATCTCCCAGTACCTACTGCAACCTACATCCTTCTGAATCTGCTTAGTGTATTCATCTCTTGGTCTCCCCCTACGATTTTTACCCTCCACGCTGCCCTCCAATACTAAATTGGTGATCCCTTGATGCCTCAGAACATGTCCTACCAACCGATCCCTTCTTCTGGTCAAGTTGTGCCACAAACCTCTCTTCTCCCCAATCCTATTCAATACTTCCTCATTAGTTATGTGATCTACCCATCTAATCTTCAGCATTCTTCTGTAGCACCACATTTCGAAAGCTTCTATTCTCTTCTTATCCAAACTATTTACCGTCCATGTTTCACTTCCATACATGGCTACACTCCATACAAATACTTTCAGAAATGACTTCCTGACACTTAAAACTATACTCGATGTTAACAAAATTCTCTTCTTCAGAAACGCTTTCCTTGCCATTGCCAGTCTACATTTTATATCCTCTCTACTTCGACCATCATCAGTTATTTTGCTCCCCAAATAGCAAAACTCCTTTACTACTTTAAGTGTCTCATTTCCTAATCTAATACCCTCAACATCACCCGACTTAATTCGACTACATTCCATTATCCTCGTTTTGTTTTTGTTGATGTTCATCTTATATCCTCCCTTCAAGACACCATCCATTCCGTTCAACTGCTCTTCCAAGTCCTTTGTTGTCTCTGACAGAATTACAATGTCATCGGCGAACCTCAAAGTTTTTATTTCTTCTCCATGGATTTTAATACCTACTCCGAATTTTTCTTTTGTTTCCTTTACTGCTTGCTCAATATACAGATTGATTACATCGGGGAGAGGCTACAACCTTGTTTTACTCCCTTCCCAACCACTGCTTCCCTTTCATATCCCTCGACTCTTATAACTGCCATCTGGTTTCTGTACAAATTGTAAATAGCCTTTCGCTCCCTGTATTTTACCCCTGCCACCTTTAGAATTTGAAAGAGAGTATTCCAGTCAACATTGTCAAAAGCTTTCTCTAAGTCTACAAATGCTAGAAAAGTAGGTTTGCCTTTCCTTAATCTTTCTTCTACGATAAGTCGTAAGGTCAGTATTGCCTCACGTGTTCCAGTATTTCTACGGAATCCAAACTGATCTTCCCCGAGGTCGGCTTCTACTAGTTTTTCCATTCGTCTGTAAAGAATTCGTGTTAGTATTTTGCAGCTGTGGCTTATTAAACTGATTGTTCGGTAATTTTCACATCTGTCAACACCTGCTTTCTTTGGGATTGGAATTATTATATTCTTCTTGAAGTCTGAGGGTATTTCGCCTGTCTCATACATCTTGCTCACCAGATGGTAGAGTTTTGTCAGGACTGGCTCTCCCAAGGCCGTCAGTAGTTCCAATGGAATGTTGTCTACTCCGGGGGCCTTGTTTCGACTCAGGTCTTTCAGTGCTCTGTCAAACTCTTCACGCAGTATCGTATCTCCCATTTCATCTTCATCTACATCCTCTTCCATTTCCATAATATTGTCCTCAAGTGCATCGCCCTTGTATAGACCCTCTATATACTCCTTCCACCTCTCTGCTTTCCCTTCTTTGCTTAGAACTGGGTTTCCATCTGAGCTCTTGATGTTCATACAAGTGGTTCTCTTATCTCCAAAGGTCTCTTTAATTTTCCTGTAGGCAGTATCTATCTTACCCCTAGTGAGATAAGCCTCTACATCCTTACATTTGTCCTCTAGCCATCCCTGCTTAGCCATTTTGCACTTCCTGTCGATCTCATTTTTGAGACGTTTGTATTCCTTTTTGCCTGCTTCTTTCTTTCTTCTTTCGTTTCACCCTCTTTGGGGTACGCTGGATCAATCATTTCTTCGTGCGTTGTTCCTTTCTTAGGGCCCAGTATTTCTTCATTCTTTCTGATCTTCTTCTCCTCTCTTCTTTCGAGATGAAGGATTTGGACTTTTGTGTGGATTTATCTTGGAACCTTATGTTTTCATCTTTAGTAATTAATTTAGCAGTTCGACCAATAAGTGAAATTTCTGAAATATTTAATTCCACTAGGTCTTTCTCAGTTTCCTTAAACCAGTTGGGCTTCGTTTTTCGGTTACGGAAGAAGTCAAAGATTTGTTTAGTTAATCTGTTGGAATTCATTCTGAGAAGATGACCATAAAAATTTATTCTCCTTTTTCGCATAGAATCTGAAAGTTTTTCAATTTTCTTGTAGAGAGTTTAATTTTTGATGTATATAATCTTATTGTCTTGAAATTTTGGCCCAATGATTTTTCTTAAAATTTTTCTTTCCTTTACCTCAAGTTTCTCCATTTGGCCTTTGAAATTCATGTTAAGTGTTTCTGCTGCATACAGTGCTTCTGGCTTAATCACTGTCTTGTAATGTGTAATTTTGGACCCCCATGAAAGGGATTTTTTGTTCTATGTATTTTTTGTTAGTTGGAAGGCCAATTCAAGTTTATTTTTTCTGGATTCCATTGCTTTGCTTTCCCCAGCATTCCAAGTAATCCATTCTCCGAGATATTTGAATTCTTTTACTATTTCAATCTTCTGTTCTTGAACTTTGAGGTATTTACATGAGTGCTTGATGTTTGTCAATATCTTAGTTTTTTCAGAGGAGATGTGAAGACCAATTTTAGCTGCTTGTTTCTTTAGCTCAAGGATTTGCTCCCGTGCTTCTTCCATTGTTTCAGCAAATAGGGCCATATCATCTGCAAAAGCAATGCAATTTACTTTAAGGTTCTTCTTTTTGCAACCCAGTCTTATACCACTCTTAATATTTGTGTTCCATTCCCTGGCTACTTTCTCAAGCGCACAATTGAACAGCAACGGTGAGAGCCCATCGCCCTGTCGCACTCCCGTTTTTACTTCAAAGGGTTCCGATAGTTCGCCCGTAAATTTAACTTTCGAAAATGTATTTGTAAGGGTCGCTTTTATAATATTAGTTGTTTTCTTCATTTACTGCATTTTTATATTTTCTCCTTTCATCAATTAAATTCAATATTTCTTCTGTTACCCAAGGATTTCTACTAGCCCTCGTCTTTTTACCTACTTCATCCTCTGCTGCCTTCACTACTTCATCCCTCAAAGCTACCCATTCTTCTTCTACTGTATTTCTTTCCCCCATTCCTGTCAATTGTTCCCTTATGCTCTCCCTGAAACTCTGTACAACCTCTGGTTCTTTCAGTTTATCCAGGTCCCATCTCCTTAAATTCCCACCTTTTTGCAGTTTCTTCAGTTTTAATCTACAGGTCATAACCAATAGATAGTGGTCAGAGTCCACATCTGCCCCTGGAAATGTCTTACAATTTAAAACCTGGTTCCTAAATCTCTGTCTTACCATTATATAATCTATCTGATACCTTTTAGTATCTCCAGGGTTCTTCCATGTATACAACCTTCTATCATGATTCTTAAACCAAGTGTTAGCTATGATTAAGTTGTGCTCTGTGCAAAATTCTACCAGACAGCTCCCTCTTTCATTTCTTAGCCCCAATCCATATTCACCTACTACGTTTCCTTCTCTCCCTTTTCCTACACTCGAATTCCAGTCACCCATGACTATTAAAGTTTCGTCTCCCTTCACTATCTGAATAATTTCTTTTATTTCATCATACATTTCTTCAATTTCTTCGTAATCTGCAGAGCTAGTTGGCATATAAACTTGTACTACTGTAGTAGGTGTGGGCTTCGTATCTATCTTGGCCACAATAATGCGTTCACTATGCTGTTTGTAGTAGCTTACCCGCACTCCTATTTTCCTATTCATTATTAAACCTACTCCTGCATTACCCCTATTTGACTTTGTGTTTATAACCCTGTAGTCACCTGACCAGAAGTCTTGTTCTTCCTGCCACCGAACTTCACTAATTCCCACTATATCTAACTTTAACCTATCCATTTCCCTTTTTAAATTTTCTAACCTACCTGCCCGATTAAGGGATCTGTCATTCCACGCTCCGATCCGTAGAACGCCAGTTTTCTTTCTCCTGATAACGACATCCTCTTGAGTAGTCCCCGCCCGGAGTTCCGAATGGGGGACTATTTTTCCTCCGGAATATTTTACCCAAGAGGACGCCATCATCATTTAATCATACAGTAAAGCTGCATGCCCTCGGGAAAAATTACGGCCGTAGTTTCCCCTTGCTTTCAGCCGTTCGCAGTACCAGCACAGCAAGGCCGTTTTGGTTATTGTTACAAGGCCAGATCAGTCAATCATCCAGACTGTTGCCCTTGCAACTACTGAAAAGGCTGACAACAAAGTAGTAGAAGCAATTACATAGTTATTGCTGCGTTGTGATTTCTGGTCTTCTGCAGAAACTACTTACAACTCGAATAGAACCTTTTCATGATACATTTAAGTATATGTGATATATTTACGTTTCAGTTGCACTGTTGTAGATACAATGTACAAAACACATAGTACGTGGACTATGTGAGGAAAATGACGTTCATACTCTACATATATTTCACAAGCTGTAACCTCCACCATATTATCTCACGAAATTGTTTTAATACATTAACCGAAAAAAAATCGCAACACCAAGAAGCAGCTGTGCGACATAAACTGAAGTTGGTAGGCGTGTTTCTACATCTGAAAGATGATGTCTATTCAAATATCGCACCAGCCGCATAAGAGTTGCGCTGGTAGCTTTTTATCCTGCGAGGAGAGCTTCTGTAAAGTTTGGAAGGTAGGAGACGAGAGGCTGGCAGAAGTAAAGCTGTGAGACCGGGCGTGAGTCGTGCTTTGGGTGCTCAGATGGTAGAGCACTTGCCCGCGAAAGGCAAAGGCCCCGAGTTCGAGTCTCGGTCGGGCACACAGTTTTAATCTGCCAGGAAGTTTCATACCGATTAACCGTTCCTGACACATGAGAGGTCGCCTCTTCTGAGAATGAATATCTCTCCGGGAAGCTGGCATTCATGTCAGTAGACTGCAGCATTGTTATCGGTAAGGTTTGTCGCACGGCACCTGATGTTGCATAATTTACATCTTGTAAGCATTAAAAAGAAAAATCTGTTGTACTACACAACGGAGTATTGCTCGGTGTACAGAAGGTTGCCCAGATTCCTGCTGAAACGTCTTACATCCGCTTCTGAGAAACGCTTGTCTGATGTCCTCCACTGTCTCTCCCAAAACACTACGACGTACATTGCCAGAATGTTTCAGAACATTTCCAGTTGCTAGAAATTTATGGTACCTTTTCTTCATTGCGTTCATCAGGTGAGTCGCATCCATATCATCTATATAAATTCCTTTGCACAGTAATTGGCGGTTTTGTGTCTGCAAACCACACTACTGCTTGCATGCACTGGTGTGGAGTCGCTATTTTCACTTCATGCGATCATACTGCACTCTGCCGATAATAGTTGGCACGACTAGTGGGGGAATACAAATTCCTTGAGATTTCCTAGCATATTGTGTAATTTCATTGTCATATCTACTGTAGCTTCTTTCCCCGGGCTTTTGAAATACACGAAATTTGAAAGGGACACTATATAATCTTCAGCGCTCACCAGATCTCTATGACGCTCAAAAAACCACTTCATGGCGTGTATTAAACAACACTATTATCATAATAAACTCATTAGGTTAATTCAGTACAGTACCATACCTCTAATAGACGGCAGAGTTCTCTCTGGTACTGAATGACTCTCCTATCATTACAATTTAGGCGGAGACGCGCCAAAACCAGGTGTCTCGTAGCGTCGACAGTCACACTTGGCACAAATTAACGCAGCACTACTTTGAAAGAACCACCATTATATCATATTCATCAAAAGTAATAACTTTTCTCATATGAGCCTAATTAACACCTGAACGTTGTTTCCCATAGCTAAATTTTGTTTCATGGTAACCGGAGTGGCATAAACCTGCTCCAAGGACAATGGAGACGTCTCCTCGAGTCAGATGCAATGCTATTGCACTGACGGAAAAAATTGCAACTCCAAGAAGGAAATTCAAATTTCGCGCCAGACGCATGAGAGTGACACTAGCAGAGCCACTACGAGGATGAAAATCAGACTTGTTTTTTACATTTCTTTATGTACACACTGTGACGGTCGTGAGAGTTAGTTTCCTTTGAGATTCGACGTGATGAGTTGATGTCAGTCACGAATGCCTTCAAAATGACAGAGACGCCATTATCAACACCTCACTGAGTTAGAAGGAGGTCCCGTAATAGGGCTACGACAAGCTGGATGTTCCTTCTGTGATACTCCAGAAAGTCATGACAGGAATGTAGTCGCTGTACATCATTGCTCACAGCGGTGGTCACTAAACTGTACAGTCGCAATAACACTGGGCTCTGATGGCCACGTGGAACTACCGATAGGACAGACCATCGCGTTCGGCGCCTGGCTCTGGCGCATGGTACTACACTACTCGCCATTAAAATTGCTACACCAAGAAGAAATGCAGATGATAAACGGGTATTCATTGGACATATATATTATACTAGAACTGACATGCCGGCCGAAGTGGCCGTGCGGTTAAAGGCGCTGCAGTCTGGAACCGCAAGACCGCTATGGTCGCAGGTTCGAGTCCTGCCTCGGGCATGGATATTTGTGATGTCCTTAGGTTAGTTAGGTTTAACTATTTCTAAGTTCTAGGGGACTAATGACCTCAGAAGTTGAGTCCCATAGTGCTCAGAGCCATTTGAACCATTTTTTAGAACTGACATGTGATTACAGTTTCACGCAATTTGGGTTCATAGATCCTGAGAAATCAGTACCCAGAACAACCACCTGTGGCCTTAATACGCCTGGCCATTGTGTCAAACAGAGCTTTGATGACGTGTACAGTTACAGCTGCCCATGCAGCTTCAACACGATACCACAGTTCATTAAAGAGTAGTGACTGGCGTATTGTGACGAGCCAGTTGCTCGGCCACCATTGACCAGACGATTTCAATTGGTGAGAGATCTGGAGAATGTGCTGGCCAGGGCATCAGTCGAACATTTTCTGTATCCAGAAAGGCCCGTACAGGACCTGCAACATGCGGTCGCCCATTATCCTGCTGAAATGAAGGGTTTCGCAGGGATCGAATGAAGGAAAGAGCCATGGGTCGTAACACATCTGAAATGTAACGTCCACTGTTCAAAGTGCCGTCAATGCGAACAGGGGGTGTTCGAGACGTGTAACCAATGGCACCCCATACCACCACACCGGGTGATAAGCCAGTATGGCGATAACGAATACACGCTTCCAATGTGCGTTCACCGCGATGTCGCTAAGCATGAATGCGACCATCATGATGCTGAAACAGAACCTGGATTCATCCAACAAAATGACGTTTTGCCATTCGTGCACCCTGGTTCGTCGTAGAGTACACCATCGCATGTCTGTCATGTAGCGTCAAGGGTAACCGCAGCCATGGTCTCCGAGCTGATAGTCCATGTTGCTGCAAACGTCGTCGAACTGTTCGTGCAGATGGTTGTTGTCTTGAAAACGTCTCCATCTGTTGACTCAGGGATCGAGACGTGGCTGCACGATGCGTTACAGCCATGCGGATAAGATGCCTGTTATCTCGACTGTTAGTGATACGAGGCCGTTGGAATCCAGCAAGGCGTTCCATATTACACTCCTGAACCCACCGTTTCATATTCTGCTAACAGTCATTAGATCTCGACCAACGCGAGCTGCAATGTCGCGATACGATAAACCGCAATCGCGATAGGCTACAATCCGACCTTTATCAAAGTCGGAAACGTGATGGTACGCATTTCTCCTCCTCACACGAGGCATCACAACAACGTTTCACCAGGCAGCGCCGGTCAACTGCTGTTTGTGTATGAGAAATCGGTTGGAAACTTTCTTCATGTGATCACGTTGTAGGTGTCGTCACCGGTGCCAACCTTGTGTGAATGCTCTGAAAAGCAAATCATATGCATATCACAGCATCTTCTTCCTGTCGGTTAAATTTCGCGTCTGTAGCACGTCATCTTCATGGTGCAGCAATTTTAATGGCCAGTAGTGTATATCTGCAGTAGCAGTCTGGGCAGCAGTTGGTAACACAGTGACACAACGAAATGTTTGAAAATGGTTGGTTACGTGAAGGACAGCTACGAGCCAGGCGCCCTGTAGTGTGCATTCCGCTGACCTCAAATCATCGCTGTTTGCGAGAGCTTATTGTAAAAACAGGTTCTGCCTCGGTGCCACTGATTGCCGTATGTTGGTTAGAAAGAGGCCAGTTGAGGGCCTGCAGCCAGCCTGCCTGCTTGCCAGACTTCGTTCTGGACCTACACGTGGAGCTATGGTCTGGGATGAGAATCCGTATGACAGCAGGAACACGCTCGCGGTTATCCCACGCACCCTGACTACCAAACTGAACGTCAGTCTGAGGATTTGGACTGTTATGCTGCCATTCATGAACAGCACTCCGGGGGTGTTTTCCAACAGGATAACACTCGCCAACATTGTCTACCGAGTGTAGACGTGTTGGTTTGACCTACTCGGTCACCAGATCTGTCTCCAGTCGAGCACATAGGGGACGTCATCGGACGACAATTTCAGCCTCATCGACCAACAGCATTAACCAACCCTGTATTGACCGACCGAGTGCAACAGGAATGGAACTCCATCGCACAAACTGACATCTGATACCTGTGTAACGCAATGCATTCTGGCGGTTACACCGGTTATTAAAGTACATTCACATTTGCCGTGGCTTATCTCGCGCTTACATTACCCTGTAATGTTGCAATGTCAATCACTTAAATATGCTACCTAGACAAAAGTATTCCAGAAATTTCATTATTTTGCATTAATCATTTTTTGGTGTCTCGATTTTTTTCGTCAGTTTATCTCAATTCTTGCATACAAATTCTGTACAGTTGGTATTTCCTAACAACCTAAGGCAAAGAAAATTTTGATAGACGATATTTCTGCTAACAACTTGCACTCATCCTGGCGCAGCTGGCCAAGCGTTAGATCTGCCATATTCTACGTCAGCGTAGTTAGAGATGTCATTCTGCCTCTCGGGTGCGTTGCGAAACACAGTGGTCGTCTAGATATGGGCAGGTGCGGGATGCCCTTGACAGCTGGCCGGCATTTCCCGGGAAATTACTCGGTCCGTCCGAATGAGGGCTCGGCAAGTGTGTCGTGGGTCGGATTTCCCTGCCGCGGCGTCGCCAAACGGGTTGGCGCAATTCCGCACTCCTAGCGGTTCGCGGGCTGTGTTCGGCGTTATAGCGCAGAACAGACGGCGCGGAAGGTCGAGTGGACAGGGGGGGCCTGCCGCGTCCTGAGACCCCATCCTCTCTGACAACATCGCCAGTGTTCATGCTGATAACAATGGCCTTGGCCGTCGATCTGAGCTTCATAGTTGAAGACAGAGAAAGTGTACATTATCACACTGTGCGTCACATGTCCTAGTCGTGCCTATCTGACTCACATCGTTCTCCCACTATACATCGTTTACTTGTCTCCCTCTCCTTTCTTCACTTGCGTTGCTACTCTTTCTCACGGAATCCCGGGCTCGATTCCTGGGCGGGTCGGGGATTTTCTCCAGCCTGGGACACGGTGTTTGTGTTGCCCTCATCATCATTCGGGAAAGTGGAGAGCCTGAACAGTGAAACGACTGGGAATTTGTATGGGCGGTTATCACCACGCACCTGACCGCCCCAAAAAACCAATATCATCATCATAGCTATTCTTTCCAGCAACTTTTCTCGTCAAATGGCGAAACAGAACAGCGTGATACACCTGATTTGTGAAATGAATTCGCAAATTGCGAATACGATTGTACAACGGCAATACGATTTACGAGTAACATACGAAAATTTGTACTTTCAACATTGTAGCCCAGTTAGCAATCGTGATAATCTAATATACAGGATGGTCCATTGATCGTGACCGGGCCAAATATCTCACGAAATAAGCATCAAACGAAAAAACTACAAAGAACGAAACTCGTCTAGCTTGAAGGGGGAAACCAGATGGCGCTATGGTTGACCCGCTAGATGGCGCTGCCATAGGTCAAACGGATATCAACTGCGTTTTTTTAAAATGGTTCAAATGGCTCTGAGCACTATGGGACTCAACATCTACACTCATCAGTCCCCTAGAACTTAGAACTACTTAAACCTAACTAACCTAAGGACAGCACACAACACCCAGCCATCACGAGGCAGAGAAAATCCCTGACCCCGCCGGGAACCGAACCCGGGAACCCGGGAGTGGGAAGCGAGAACGCTACCGCACGACCACGAGATGCGGGCATTTTAAATAGGAACCCCCATTTTTATTACATATTCGAGTAGTACCTAAACAAATATGAATGTTTTAGTTGGACCACTTTTTTCGCTTTGTGATAGATGGCACTGTAATAGTCACAAACGTGTAGGTACGTGGTATCACGTAACATTCCGCTAGTGCGGACGGTATTTGCTTCGTGACACAGTACCCGTGTTAAAATGGACCGTTTGCTAATTGCGGAAAAGGTCGATACCGTGTTGATGTATGACTACTGTGATCAAAATGCCCAACGGGCGTGTGCTATTATGCTGCTCGGTATCCTGGACGACATCATCCAAGTGTCCGGACCGTTCGCCGGATAGTTACGTTATTTAAGGAAACAAGAAGTGTTCAGCCACATGTGAAACGTCAACCACAACCTGCAACAAATGACGATGCCCAAGTAGGTGTTGTAGCTGCTGCCGCGGCTAATCCGCACATCAGTAGCAGACAAATTGCGCGAGAATCGGGAATCTCAAAAACGTCGGTGTTGAGAACGCTGCATCAACATCGATTGCACCCGTACCACATTTCTATGCACCAGGACTGCATGGCGACGACTTTGAATGTCGTGTACAGTTCTGCCACCGGGCACAAGAGAAATTACGGGACGATGACAGATTTTTTGCACACGTTCTATTTAGCGACGAAGCTTCATTCACAAACAGCGATAACGTAAACCTGCATCATACGCACTATTGGGCAACGGAAAATCCACGATGGGTGCGACAAGTGGAACATCAGCGACCTTGGCGGGTTAATGTATGGCGCGGCATTATGGGAGGAAGGATAATTGGCCCCCATTTTATCGATGGCAATCTAAATGGTACAATGTATGCTGATTTCCTACGTAATGTTCTACCGACGTTACTACAAGATGTTTCACTACATGATAGAATGGCGATGTACTTCCAACGTGATGGATGTCCGGCACATAACTTGCGTGCAGTTGAAGCGGTATTGAATAGCATATTTCATGACAGGTGGATTGGTCGTCGAAGCACCATACCATGGCCCGCACGTTCACCGGATCTGACGTCCCCGGATTTCTTTCTGTGGAGAAAGTTGAAGGATATTTGCTATCGTGATCCACCGACAACGCCTGACAACACGCGTCAGCGCATTGTCAATGCATGTGCGAACAATACGGAAGGCGAACTACTCGCTGTTGAGATGAATGTCGTTACACGTATTGCCAAATGCATTGAGGTTGACGGACATCATATTGAGCATTTATTGCATTAATGTGGTATTTATAGGTAATCACGCCGTAACAGCATGCGTTCTCAGAAATGATAAGTTCACAAAGGTACATGTATCACATTGGAACAACCAAAATAAAGTGTTCAAACGTACATACGTTCTGTATTTTAATTTAAAAAACCTACCTGTTACCAACTGTTCGTCTAACATTTGAACCATATGTTTGTGACTATTACAGCGCCATCTATCACAAAGCGAAAAAAGTGGTCCAACTAAAACATTAATATTTCTTTACGTACTACACGAATATGTAATAAAAATAGGGGGTTCCTATTTAAAAAAAACACATTTGTTATCCGTTTGACCTATGGCAGCGCCATCTAGCGGGCCAACCATAGTACCATCTGGTTTCCCCCTTCAAGCTAGACGTGTTTCGTTCTTTGTAGTTTTTTCATTTGATGCTTATTTCGTGAGATATCACTATCAATGGACCACCCTCTATAAGAAACTATCAACCTCGATTGCGATAATGAAACCAGCCTTTACCTAGGTTTCAGCCCAAGTAAATGAGCAATCTTCAGAAGACATACCTGATTCTACTAACTGTTTAGTTTCACGTGAGCTCCAGAAGCCCACCGCACGGCTTCCCTGGAGACGAGGCGCTCGCCGGAGCTTAAGTCAAGTCTTGGTGTTGACTTAGTACCTATGAACCACATGTTTAAAATGTGACTACGCCTATTCAAGCTGTTTTTGGTTTATTCCTAGACCATGTTCTCGTAGACATATTATAGAATCAGGTATATTGTAAGACGTGTATATTTCTATTGTCTATTGTCAAACCACAATTTATGAAAGATGTTTATATTTTATTAAAAGGATTAAGTAGGAATAATTAATATTTGTCATGTTGGAAATAATTGTGGTAGCAGGGAATGTCTGCACCAAAGTATTGTTGGCAAGAGAGACCGCACATTGATATAATTTTAAAAAGTGCTGGAGAGAGAGCGTATGGATACATTTTAAGAAAAGAGCGGGAAAGACCGCGCATTGATACATTTTGTAATGGTAGCAGGGATTGTCTGCACAGAAAGCATTGTTGGCAGGAGAGAACGCACTTTAGCGTTCGTAGGAAGTCAGTAGTAAGCGAGATGTGAAGCGTGTCGATAGCAGGTCTGAAGCGAGAGGTTAGAGGAGCAGTGTGCCTGCCAGCCACCAGCTATAATTTACAAGAGATTATAAACGGATGTACAGAGACATCAGCTAACTATTATGATAAGAGGAACTAATATTATTGAATTATTTTTTTTGAGAAACTCAAGACCACTGAAGGTATGTTTGTGCAAAACTAGTTGTAAGATTATTGTAAAAAGTCCCATTTGGACGTTTGTAAAATCAATTCATTCGGAACATAATTAATTTTTGCCAGCAATATTGCATTACTGATTATAATCCATCTCAAAAACCATCAACGTAAAACTTCGCAAAATTTTATTGTTGTCAAGAAAAAGTTTAACTATGAATTACGTTAACTTCAGTCAAATTAATTAAAGAATAACGTCAGCTTTGCTATTAAAGAATGTCAGCTTTGGTAATAAATACAGCCACTTATTATGACAGCCCACCAGCAGCTAATAGAGTATAGTAAATAGAGTCCGGCCGTAGTGACCGAGCGGTTCTAGGCGCTACAGTCTGGAACCGCACGACCGCTACGGTCGCAGTTTCGAATCCTGCCTCGGGCATGGATGTGTGTGATGTCCTTAGGTTAGTTAGGTTTAAGTAGTTCTAAGTTCTAGGGGACTGATAACCACAGCAGTTATGTCCCATAGTACTCACAGCCATTTGAACCATTTTTAAAACATGAGTTAAGTATATTCATGTCGCAGTTCGATGTAGCAGTCAGATGGCGATCCAGTAACAGTAAAAAAGGTAAGGAACAGTTTTGGGTTATTGCAGATAACGACTGAGAGCCACGACGACGACACATTCTATGTTTCGTCGAAATAATCAGAAAATAACTTTTTATAAGCAGCATTTCAATTTGTATGCGAAGATTGAGAAAGAGAATGAATTTCAAAGGGAAGATTTCATTTGTTATTACTAAGCAAGGGATAGAAATCCTAAGGGAAGGTTTCATAGGTTATTGTAGAAGGGAAGGTTATCATTAACAAAAGAGATATAGAGGAGACGGGAAGGTTTCACTAGGACGGAAACACCACGTAACAAAAGAGATACAGAGGAGACGGGAAGGTTTCACTTAACAAAAGAGATATAGAGGAGACGGGATGATTTCAATATCTTGTGAAGAAGCCTGAGTTACTTGGGCTGAAACCTAGGTAAAGGTTGGTTTCATTACCGCAATGGAGGCTGATAGTTTCTTATATATTATAAAAATTTGTGCCGGATAGGGACTCGAACCCGGATTTCTCGCTTTACGCGAGCAGTCGCCTTAAACGCTTTGGCTACCGGTGCACGACTCACGTCAGACCCAAACTTCGTATATCCTAGTGTCTATGTCTCATAGTGCTCGCACACAAATCTGGTAATTCCCGCACAGGGAGAGACATTGTTTTGCTCGTCAGATTGCCATGTTTAGTCATGAAACACAGTAGGGCAGTGCGTATTTTAAAATGACTGAAGAGACTGACGCAATGCTCCTTCATACCTGCATGCCATTCCGAAGGAGCAGCCACTGCTTACGGTTGACAACTGTACGCAGTTGTGAAATGCATTCGTAAATTTCGGATACGATTGTATAGCGAGTATACGATTTGTTAGTAACATATGAAAATTTGTACCGGACCGGGACTCGAACCCAGATTTAACAGCAGGTCACAGAAGGTTTAACAGCAGATAATGGATCACGGGGTCCCGGGTTCGATTCCCGGCTGGGTTGGGTATTTTCTCTGCCCGGGGACTGGATGTTCGTGTTGTTCTCATCATTTCATCATCATCATTCGTGACAGTGGTTAGATTGGAAAGTGAAAAAATTGGACAGTGTGAAAATTGGGACTTTGAACGGGCGCAGATGATCGCGCAGTTCAGCGGAAGGGAGGCCTCTGTTAAATGCAGAAAAAAGGGCATATAGATGGTAGGAGTACCTTGATGACATTTGTGACGGGGAACAACTATACCAAAGTATGGGGCAGAGGAGGAAGTTTATGTGAAAGACAGGTTATCCATTTATGTGGTGAGAATTTGGCAGACGACTGAGTGATCTGAGATCAAACTAATAAGCAGGAGTCGATGGTGTACCTCTAGCCATTGAAATGCGTGGGATATTCTAGGTGATTCAAAAAGAAAAAACAGATTTCAGTTGTTTATTACAGACAAACTAAGGAAGATAGGAACACACCGCGCATGTCACTGGATAGAGAGAGAGAGAGTTTCGAAGTTTACCTCCAATAATAAACTACCAACAGCCGTTATTTTGGTTTCATTTGTTAGGCAACCGGTTTCGGCATTACATTATGCATGCCATCTTCAGCCCTATACAGTAAAGGTTACAAAATAGCAATAATAACATAGTAAAAAGCCAGAAAGTATTATCTAAATGAAGCAAGTGTTATACATTAATTTACACATGTAAAAGAAAACAGTCTTAATTACAATCTACATGCTATAATGTAATATGTACTATCAGAAACTAACCAATTATTCATGCATAATGTGAAAACATCAATAACCTAATGGGAGTAATCATAAAACAGAAGTGTCAAAGTAATGCAACCATGAGTCCTGTATAACTATTGTCTGCAAATGTGTATGGGTGTTCGTGACGAGACTCTACTGGTTTCGGTCAAAAAGTAAAAGAAGCGGGTAAAGGGACCGACACATCATATGTGAAGTAAGAAACTGGATCATTATATCATGTACTGTAAAGGGGTTCACTATAAGTAGTGGTAATCTGTATAGTAAGAATACAAAATAGACGACAAATTAAACAGAGGAGTTACAGCTATTGAAAAATCATAGCTGTACTCAATGGTTATTAGGCAATACTCTATAAGAAGAAACCAAAAGAACACTCTAGGATGACTGTAAAACGTAAAACAAGATCCCATACAAAAATCAATGGCCTGTAGACATCCTATTGTAAGTATGTGAAAATATAAAAAACCTCGGGACGTGCTGTATTTTAGTAACAAAAGACCAGGGACGTAGTACGAAGTTGATGTAAAACTTACCTAAGGATGAAAATGCAAAAACCAAACCAGCACAATATACGACTACAGATATGTGGTATAACTACACCATTCATCTGGCTTACTATAACAGACCAACAAATTATACGTCCAAAAATAACTTATAAGCAAAGTAGATACAAGATGTAGCAACCAAGGTCTAGGTAATAAAGTGTATAGTAATATGCGTCCAGCAAGAAATATGACCATCACAGTACCAGACATCGACCAGAATACTCCCAAACGGTTGTGTGTCTTGCAACATAATACTTACATGTGCCCGCTTTATGATGAGACACACATTAGATCAAACATAAAGTACACTGTGCAGGTATCACTATCAAAATACAACTACTGTGCGGATATCAAAGAGTGCAACCATGCTGAACACCCACAGGGAATTATCGGTCGAAAACGAAACCAAATTATAACAGCAATACATTACAGGATAATAATCAATGGATGTAGACAGTTCACAGGCTAACCGAATGAACGCCATATTAATTAATAAACATCAGTTACCTGTCAGAAGTAACATCACGAAGTTGGTAAAATATATAAATTATAACGAAGAGACCTATGTCCAACCAAGAGAACAAGATCATAAAAGTCTAGGTCTGTTCATTTACGTAAGAATATTGGAAACCAACAAACAAAAAACGGATAAGGGAGTTGAAAGAACTGGAACTGTATGCGTTTCCTCCTAATATCGGCTTCAGAACAAGAAATGCTATCATCTTTATGTTACAGTACCATATAAAGGATGGGGAACCACGCCGATTTTAAACAAGACAGTCTTATGAATAAGAACCTGGTGAGTACCTTACGTAAAAATTTCTTCCATTAGACCCACGACACAGAATAGTTCTTGAAAACCAGGGATGTACATACAACAAAATTACGTACGTCCCACATAGGGCAGTAGCGTCCAAAAGCCCAGTCGAGATACAAAATACTACCGCAGTCACAAAACAACATAAATTTTGTCATCCAAAATCCATGTGCACAGTTCCACTATTAACTAAGACAGACAAAATCGACAGAGGCCTAACTTCACCTACCAGACACTCATACCATATAACACAGATGAGATACGATATAAATGTAATTGTTCATATCTAGACACCACTGTAATATGAAAGCAGTATCATTGAAATACTTACGAAGACAAATTGAAAAGAAAAGAAACAATGGAGATTTTTCCTGTTGCAATTATTTTCAAAGAGAATATCTAGAAGTTGTAAAAACCAGTATAAGACGCCATCCATTACTGGATGCCTAAAAATGAACTCATAAAGGAGCCGGACGTGAAAAGTGATTGCGTCTAGCCCATAAAACAAAACAATTTTAATTATAACCACAGTGAGCTATTACGCATGTCCAGCATGTCATTCTAAAACTGAAGAATAATGAAATAAATAAGTTAAAATTAAATAAATGCCCACTACCCACAACATGATCCTCTTGAAATAGTTGTGATTCAACACATTATCATCGTTATAACCACGCATAAACAGCAAAGGGTAAGTGGCGAATCACAAAGCACCAGCGGACAAAACCCGATTATAGAAACCATTTTAATCTTCTCAGGGAAAGTAAGTGATGGAGAGTAGTAAAGTTAATGTGGTCGCCAAAAGAATTCGTATTAAGTCCGTACCAATCTGTACTGTACTTAGAATCACCTCCCAGCAATCACCAAACAGACGACAGGTGCATGCCCCGTAGTATCATATGACTGCTGAAATGAATGTATCCAAGTACCAAAACATGTGTTCTAACAACAGAACGAGGCCATAAAAATGTGTCTACCTACGTAATAAGACGAAGGAAACCACAAACGAATAGTGCATATGGTGAACGTTAACTTTCTAAAAACACACCTTTTACAACAGTGCCAGCAAGGTTATTATGTCTCTATTATAAAAACACTATTTAAAAGATGGGAAACCAACATCAATTATTGGGTAAAAAATTCCTAAAATCATACCTCTGGGGAGTAGCTATGGAAAAAACATGATTAGCCGTAGTCTCGTTATAGAAAGTCGTAAAAATAATAAATATACTACTTAACTATGTCACGATGGATTTTATACGCGGAATAATGTTCAACCATGCCAGACATAAACTGTTCCATATAAATCACAGTGGAAACGTGAAAACTATTCCGCATTTATCTGTTGGGTGTATCCAAATCTCTATCTTCCCTTACAGTTTTTATCCTCTACAGCCCTCTCTGTTACCATGGTTTGTTATATTTTCTGCGGACCGCCGTGAGTAATAGATAGGAGAATAACGACTTGTTTAAGATCAAAATTGGTAACGACACCGAAGAAAAAGTAATGAAGAAATTATCATCTATAGGGAGCAAGAACACACAGGGTTGCCGAAGCAAAGAAGTATCAGCAGGCGGATAAACCTTTCTACAAAACAGAACTGTATTAGTATCGAATGTTGATATGACACGAAACTGATGAAGCAGTTCCTGAACGTGTACGTACGAAGCACTGTCTCGAAGTGAAACGTGGACCGTTGTAAATATGGTAAAGAAGGAACTGGGGATTTTTAAACGTGGCGTTTGAGAAGACTCAAAATTTTAGTGAACAAATTAGGTACGACCTGAAGACGCACTGAAAAGAATAGGTTCGTAGAAAAGTCTATGGAGAGCCCTTACAAAAAGAAAGGACACACACATTTGCGGGCCATCTGCTATGGCACATGGGAATGCGTAACTCACCACTTGTGTGGGCTATAAAGATGAAAAATTACGGAGACAAAGAATAAAATAAAAAAAACTGAGTATACAAAGGATTGTGTGAAGTAATTACACTATGTGATCAAAAGTATCAGGAAACCCCAAAAACATAAGTTTTTCATATTAGGTGCATTGTGCTGCCACCTACTGCCAGGTACTCCATATCAATGACCTCAGTAGTCGTTAGACATCGTGAGAGAGCAGAATGGGGCGCTCTGCGGAACTCACGGACTTCGAACGTGGTCATGTGATTGGGTGTCACTTGTGTCATACGTCTGTACGTGAGATTTCCACACTCCTAAACATCCCTAGGTCCACTATGTGTGATGTGACAGCGAAGTGGAAACGTGAAGGGACACGTACAGCACAAAAGCGTACAGGCCGACCTCGTCTGTTGACTGGCAGAGACGGCCGACAGCTGAAGAGAGTCGTAATGTATAATAGGCAGTTATCTATCCAGACCATCACACAGAATTTCTAAACTGCATCAGGATCCACTGCAAGCACTACGTCAGGAGGGAGGTTAGATAACTTGGATTTCATGGTCGATCGGCTGCTCGTAAGCCACACATCACGGTGGTAAATGCCAAACGATGCCTCACTTGGGGTAAGGAGCGTAAACATTGGACGATTGAACCCTGGAAAAACGTAGTATGTAGTGAAAAATCACTGTACACAATGTGGCGATCCGATGGCAGTTTGTGGGTTTGGCGAAATCCCAGTGAACGTCTTCTGCCAGCGTGTGTAGTGCCAACAGTAAAATTCGTAGGCGGTGGTGTTATGGTGTGGTCGTGTTTTGCATGGAGGGGACTTGCACCCCTTGTTCTTTAGCGTGGCACTATCACAGCACAGGTCTACATAGACGTTTTAAGCACATTCATGTTTCCCACTGTTGAAGAGCAATTCGGGGATGGCGATTGCATCTTTCATCACGATCGAGCACCTGTTCATAATGCACGACCTGTAGCGGAGTGTTTACACGACAATAACATCCCTGTAATGGACTGGCCTGCACAGAGTCCTGACCTGAATCCTATAGAATACCTCTGGGATGTTTTGGAACGTTTACTTCGCGCCAGGCGTCACTGGCCGACGTTTACACGTCTCCTCAGTGCAGCACTCCGAGAAGAATGGACTGCCATTCCCCAAGACACCTTCCAGCACCTGATTGAACGTATGCCTGCGAGAGTGGAAGCTGTCATCAAGGCTATGGATGGGCCAACACCATATTGAATTGCAGCATTACCGATGGCGGGCGCCACAAACTTGAAAGTAAATTTCATCTAGGTGTCTAGATACTTTTGGTCACATAGTGTACGAGGCGCGACAATAAAGTAATGAGACTGATGTGAAAAAAAATGTGCCTTTCCGTTTTAGTCAAGTTCAGTGTTGTCTCCTCCAAAGTAGTTCCCTTCTGATTGCATACACTTTTTCCAGCGCTTCTGTCATTGATGGTAACATTTCTGGAATTCGTCTTCCGTAATATCCTCCAAGACCCTCGTCACAGCGTTTTGGACATCTTGTGTTGTTTGAAAATTGTGTCCCTTGACCGCCGTTTTGACTAAGTCTTTTACGAAGTCTTTCTAAAATTTCTTTGTAGTAATCTTGGTTAACTGTTTGTCCAGGAGTCACTCACTCTTTATGAACAATTCCCTTGGAATCAAAGAAGCACACAAGCATGAATTTCACTTTTGACTTTGACATGCGAGATTTTCTTGGTCTGGGTGTTCCCTTTGAGCACCAATGCGAACTTTTTCGTTTTGTCTCTGGATCGTACTGAAAAAAAACAACTTTCGTCACCAGTGATAACACGGCTCAACAATTCTGGATTGATTTCAGTTTGCTCTAACAGATCGGCTGCCACATTTTTCAGTGTTTCTCGCTGTTGTGGTGTGAGATTTTTGGGGACCATTATTGCACAAGTCTTTCTCATACCAAGATTTCAGTTATTATTAGACGAATCGCTTCTCGATTGATGTTCAGCTCTTCTGCAATCATTTTCACAGATAATCTTCGATCAGATCGTACGAGTTCACGCACCCTGGCCAAGTTGACGTCCGTCCGTGAGGTTGATGGTTGTCCACTGCGGTCTTCATCTTCAACATTCGTTCTGCCTTCACTAAACATTTTATGCCAACGAAAAACTTTTAGCTCTTGACATAACCTCCTCTCAAAGTCTTCTGGAGCTTACCGTAAGTTGTCGTCGCGTTTTCACCCAATTTAACACAAAAAGAAATGGCATACCATTGCGTAATACACTCCTGGAAATGGAAAAAAGAACACATTGACACCGGTGTGTCAGACCCACCATGCTTGCTCCGGACACTGCGAGAGGGCTGTACAAGCAATGATCACACGCACGGCACAGCGGACACACCAGGAACCGCGGTGTTGGCCGTCGAATGGCGCTAGCTGCGCAGCATTTGTGCACCGCCGCCGTCAGTGTCAGCCAGTTTGCCGTGGCATACGGAGCTCCATCGCAGTCTTTAACACTGGTAGCATGCCACGACAGCGTGGACGTGAACCGTATGTGCAGTTGACGGACTTTGAGCGAGGGCGTATAGTGGGCATGCGGGAGGCCGGGTGGACGTACCGCCGAATTGCTCAACACGTGGGGCGTGAGGTCTCCACAGTACATCGATGTTGTCGCCAGTGGTCGGCGGAAGGTGCACGTGCCCGTCGACCTGGGACCGGACCGCAGCGACGCACGGATGCACGCCAAGACCGTAGGATCCTACGCAGTGCCGTAGGGGACCGCACCGCCACTTTCCAGCAAATTAGGGACACTGTTGCTCCTGGGGTATCGGCGAGGACCATTCGCAACCGTCTCCATGAAGCTGGGCTACGGTCCCGCACACCGTTAGGCCGTCTTCCGCTCACGCCCCAACATCGTGCAGCCCGCCTCCAGTGGTGTCGCGACAGGCGTGAATGGAGGGACGAATGGAGACGTGTCGTCTTCAGCGATGAGAGTCGCTTCTGCCTTGGTGCCAATGATGGTCGTATGCGTGTTTGGCGCCGTGCAGGTGAGTGCCACAATCAGGACTGCATACGACCGAGGCACACAGGGCCAACACCCGGCATCATGGTGTGGGGAGCGATCTCCTACACTGGCCGTACACCACTGGTGATCGTCGAGGGGACACTGAATAGTGCACGGTACATCGAAACCGTCATCGAACCCATCGTTCTACCATTCCTAGACCGGCAAGGGAACTTGCTGTTCCAACAAGACAATGCACGTCCGCAAGTATCCCGTGCCACCCAACGTGCTCTAGAAGGTGTAAGTCAACTACCCTGGCCAGCAAGATCTCCGGATCTGTCCCCCATTGAGCATGTTTGGGACTGGATGAAGCGTCGTCTCACGCGGTCTGCACGTCCAGCACGAGCGCTGGTCCAACTGAGGCGCCAGGTGGAAATGGCATGGCAAGCCGTTCCACAGGACTACATCCAGCATCTCTACGATCGTCTCCATGGGAGAATAGCAGTCTGCATTGCTGCGAAAGGTGGATATACACTGTACTAGTGCCGACATTGTGCATGCTCTGTTGCCTGTGTCTATGTGGCTGTGGTTCTGTCAGTGTGATCATGTGATGTATCTGACCCCAGGAATGTGTCAATAAAGTTTCCCCTTCCTGGGACAATGAATTCACGGTGTTCTTATTTCAATTTCCAGGAGTGTATTATGCGGCTCCATTTTTGTGACGAGAGACACAAACACGTGTTAACTTATTATAGCACAACTCACGACTGAACAGTTGCATAGATGCGCCACTTGGACTAGAAGCAGCTTATAGACCAAGGTCAAAGACATTTTGCCTACGCAAGCCTGCAGGGTTGCCATATCTTGCAAAGAAAATAGTCTCATTACTTTATTGTCGCACCTCGTATGTAGAGTTGAAAATAAGAGCATGAGGCACCAAAAACAAACCAGTCTAACGTTCCTACCAGTGAGCAACACTAGCAACTCATCAGACTTCACATCCTCCTATCAATACAAAGCACAACCTTCTACCATCAGATTTGAATTAAAAGTTCCTAGCAGCCATATCGGCTCATCATTTCACCCAAACAATTCCCTACATACCCAACGCCCTTACCCACACTGAAATTAATTTAGTAGCAACATGTTTGAAAAATGTCCCCTACAATGAAAATATTGGAAAACAGTGAAAAATAAAAAGTAGAATGGAAGAAAATTTTTAGATTGCCGAAATTTTCATTCAAAAATCGTTTTTCTTTGAAGCTGACCTGGCCTGATGGTGAAATCAGCTAGTGGAATGCTCTTTCAAGAAACTATCCACTTTCAGATTTTCAACAAGAAATACACTCATGTTCAGAAAGAACAGAACGCCTTGAAAAACGAGAGATAGGATTAGTGTGTCCTGCAGAAATGATTACCGTTTGAACCATGTCAGCCCGTGGGTTCAAGGTCAACATCGATATCTCGACAGAACACCACCTATTGGTGCCTGTGGCTCTCATTGTCGCTATAAACCGAAGGCACTGGACCAGTGTGACTTGAGCAGACGTGCAGGTTGCCTCGCAGACATATGCGCGAACTGTACAGTCAAATCAGTGAGTCTACATTATTGGCTTGAGAGAATGTGATGCATCCATCAGGGAAAGTGCTGCTCATGTGGGGATGAAGTGAATTGACAATGCAACGGGTGTGTGCAGAATGGTTCGCGGAAGACTATAGAACACGACAAGATGGGTCAGGTCGCACTACCCAGACCACCCCAGAGAAGATCGATACCTCACCCGAATGGCATCGCAGGACAGATCCTCGTCCACCTCGGCTCTGGCGCAACAGTGGAGCAGTGTAACACATCGTACACCATCAGGGGTGACAGCCTGTCGCCGTTGATTGCGGTATGGGTTACGTGCGCGTCGTCCACTTCTCCAGGTACCTTTAACAAATGTGTAGAAACATGTTAGATGTCAATGATGTATGTAACGACATCACTGGGGACGGGAATGGCATCAGACAGTGCTTTCGGACAAATCCAGGTTCTGTTTGTTTGAAAATGTTGGCTGCATTTTGGTTCGCAGCAGACGGTTGGGGGGGGGGGGGGGGGGGAGGGGAGGGCATCTCAGTGACTGCATTCGCAGAAGACATCCAGCGTCAACTCAAGGCATTATGGTGTGAGGCGCTGTTGGGTACAACTACAAATTGCAGTTGGTGCATGTCCAGGGCAGAGTGACCAGTGTGACCTACGTGAATGACGTCCTGCGACCGGTAGATATATCCCTTTTGCATAACACCCCAGACCCCATTTCTCAGCAAGACATGTTGTTACACGAACAGGTGGTTTCTTGGTGTCAGCTTTTATTAGTCCTGGCCCGCTAGATCAGTAGACTTGTCGTCAACCCAAACTTGTGGGATATGGTGAAACGACGGATGCAGCGCTATGACTCATCTGGAACCAGATGAATGTATGGACCATATGCGCGAACTGTACAGTCAAATCAGTGAGTCTACATTATTGGCTTGAGAGAATGTGATGCATGCATCAGGGACAGTGCTGCTCATGTGGGGATGAAGTGGACAACGCAACGGGCACCACAGGACGCCTTTCGTGCATTATACACGTCGATGCCATCAAACATGGAACAACTTATCAGGGCCCTTGGCGGACACTGTGCATACTAGGCAACAGGACACATGCTGAACCGAGGTGACAGTGTGGATGCTGATCTTTTATGCAGAACACACTAATGTACATGACCTGTGAATATGAACGTCCTGTCTCTAGTCTTTCAAGGCGTTCTGTTTTTTTTCTGGACGTAAGTGTGCGTCGCAAGAGTATAATCTACACATGCGACAAGCCAGATCTTATTTTAACACGGAACGTTTCTCATTTTACGTGCCGTTGTACAAAACTTCAAATCATAAAGTGATCTAGTGTCTACCACAGAAACGAATACTTCTTTTTCCTTATGGAAATATTCCCTACAGCTAAGCGAACATTTCAAATTTCTAGGCGATATTTACAAAGTAGTGAAGAGTCATGTTATAGGTTAAGCGACACAAATGACGAGAGATACGTGTTTCATAGCAGCCCACTGCTAGTCACAGACGCTATTTGCAGAACACTGCGCAATCGGGGAAAAGGACTTCCCTTGAGGCGTCCAACCTTGAGCATTACGCTAGACTCAGAAAATTCCGTGATAACGCGTCGGAACTTCGTGAACAAGTAATGCGTCCAGCATAGTAACAACCTGCAATGAGGGAGAGTGTGACCTCAACCAGCGTTAGCCAAAGAGGAAAGTGACCCACTGCGGACCACGAGGAAAGAACTTTCTGTAGCCGTGACCGGAAACAACGGAGAGTAACACCAGCGGGCGACGGCGCAGCTGGCAGACGCGTGTGCAACTACGCGGTATGACCGGACAGTTACTGGAACTACAGGAAAGTGGTCGGCGTCTGATGAACGAGCGCCTCGTTAGGGTCAAGGGGATCTTCACTACACGTCGGAGCTCGAGAGTTTGTTACACGTTGCAGAGGGGCGCAGTTAGTCTGGGCAGCTGGATTCTCTCAGTAGTGCTGTAATGAAAGAAAATAACACGTAAAAATGTACGCTACACACGCAAATTAGCGCAAGCGGATTGGGAGTTGAGGATTTACCGTGGCTCATGCCAGTTATAAAAAAATCTCGTAAGAAAAGAGAAGGCGTTATCTACTTTCCACACATTCTCAACACCTGTCGAAAATTAATGACTGTAACGTGAAATTTGGTCTCTTACACTTTGAATGCCTTCCATTTTTAACACGTCTTTTTCTTTCGACAAAATGTAAGCATATTAGTTATTTTACTTGTAACTTGGAATGCCACTTTATGGCTTTTCTGTGCATTCCTATGAAAATTTCACGGCTGCTTCCTTCTGCTATTCCCCAGCAGCTCAGTGTCCTCGCTCTGTAATGACCTGTACATCATTAAATTGTGGTCTTAGCCTTTCCTTTTCTACCGTGAATGTCAACCATAGCATCTAATGTATATTGAAAACATTACAGGAGCTATATTTGATGTGTTCTATCATCGGTACTATAGCAAAGTACGTTTTAAGTTTAGACATCTGCTTCTGTTAAAAACTGTTTTTGTTGTGGTCCTCAGTACTAAGACTGGTTAGATGCAGTTCTCTTCTTGAACTTGCTTACATCAAGCCTTGCTCTCCCTCTGCAATTCTTACCCCTCCTCACCACCCGCCCCCTCCCCGCTTGCTTCTCTCTATTAGCAAATGGTTCAAATGGCTCTGAGCACTATGGGACTTAACATCTGACGTCATCAGTCCCCTAGAACTTAGAATTACTTAAACCTGACTAGCCTAAGCACATCACTCTCATCCATGCCCGAGGCAGGATTCTAACCTGCGACCGTAGCGGTCGTGCGGTTCAAGACTGAAGCGCCTAGAACTGTCTCTATTACCAAATTAAATTTTCCTTGGTCCCTCTGCATGTATCCTATCAACCCAATCCAGTTTTTCGACAAGTGTTCCATAAATGTCGTCTCTTTCCAAGATGATTCAGTAACCCTATATTAGTTACCAAGTATAATCTAAAGGTATTCAGTCTGTCCCAGAGTGTTCATTAAAGACTTAAATTGCGTTCATAAATCAATTGAATACCGAGTTCTACGAAGGTACCTTCCTCACGAAAGACTACCCTCATGTTACTAATGAATTTGCCTGTACCTTAACTCTTAGAGTACACTGAGAATGTTCGTTGCATATCATTTCTCGTCGTCAACGGTCGAAGTTTTTGATTCATCTGATGAGATATGTCTCATTCAGACAACTTACGCACACTCCCGAACTACCCAAAGAACTCATTTATTAGAACGGACTCTAACTTCTACTTGATGTTTTTTTCTTTGATTGTAGAGAATGAAAACTGATCCTGAATATGCAACCAGTTCTCTCTTGTCGTCCCACTGTATTCTTTGAGTGAAATAAGCCATGAAGATACAAGGATTGTTTTAGAAACCATGTCAAGTACTGTCTCTGAAAATTTTGTCACAAGCCATTACAGAGAAAAATGTCTCCCCCTCTTTCCCTATTTGCGATTTGTGGAAGATTGTGTGAACTGCCACAACAGGAAAATTTCATCTAGACTTGCGAGATTTTTTTTATATCATCTCTCCCCGCAGTTTGTCGCTGCGTTTGAACAGCACTCACAAAACATTCGCTAAAGCTCTCCTGAAGATCTTCGCTGAATTGACTGTACCCATACGTAATCCGAGCAACGTATCGAAATCTACCGTTCATTTTTCCCTTACGTTACTTCTAAGTGCTGAATCCACTTTATGTAATTTTTTATGAGTGAACTAGTATCTAACAGATTAACTTCAGGTTACTGACAATTTTTTTTTCCATGAAGAGTAGATGCTGGGTGTTGTTTCTGTACATATGCTCCATTTACTTTTCTCCACTTGCTCATCCGTATTTTCGGCAATCTGCCATTTAGCGCTGTCCATTTGCTCGTCGTACTTTCTCGTGCACAAAGTGCGCTACGGTGCTTTAATTACAGACTGTCACGGAATTAATAATTGAAAGGCTGAATTATATTAATCCCCTACTGCATATGTGATGGTATGAAGCTATAGCTAGAAATTCTACAGGACATTGGAGGTGATCACCACACAAAAAAGTGTTCAGTAAGAGTGCGTGACACAAATATTCAGTCGGTATAGTAAGTGCTCAGAATTCGAATAATCATTCGAAACATCAACGGACTTTCTTGAATACAGCCGAAGTCTTTTTATTCACCTGACGAGATGTACGTCTCATTTGGACAACTTACCTATACCCTCGAACTGCCCGGCGAACTATTTCGGTAAACACACATTAAATTTTGGTGATCTTCAACTAAGCATGTCACTTCTGTTTTTTAGACGCAGACTCATTAAATCCGATGTGGCCTGCTGGTCTAACGATAACAGAGACCAAAAAGCAATCCATGTGAAAGCAGTTAACATCAGTCGATGTCATTTATTATCTACAGGTTCGACAATTTCCATCAATCACTTCGCTAAGGATTCTCTTAGAGATCTCTAATCACTACTTTTGTGCTGTAGATCTGTCTATTCCTTCTAATTCATCTGCTGACATTCACAGTTGTAGAAACATTTTAACTTCCAAGCGCCCTCCGTAACTCACGAAACTTCAGTTACAATGTATTGATGCACATATTTCTCAGAGGCAAGGATAATTGTGTTGAGACTGGTAGATATGTTCGGGTAAAAGCTGGTGATCGCAAAAACCAAAGTCACATGAAATAATCATTGATGTCGAATAGCACCCATCCAGCTGGAATCATTCCCGACTTCGTCACATCGGAATGGCGATGCGGTGAAGTGTCATCTTGTTGACGTCCCTCCAATTCACTGAGCTAAAATGCTCAACATCCCGTAATTTTGAAGAATATGTTTGGACAAATTATCAAAGAGAAGCAGTCACCTATCCAATACCGTATAACAAGAACTCTGTGTGTTGAGCATTGTACACCACTTGCGTACAGCAAAGTATGGAAAAAAATTTAAAAAAGTGGTTTAGTTGGGGCGTCCTTGGATAGCAGTCCGAAACATCTCGCAACTGCTTAAATTTTGGATTAAACGCATTAGCTATGGCATGACCTTCTTTCTCCCAACCGCTGTGGTAAAAGAACATAGAAGAGCGGACAGAGGTTCGTGTGGAAAACTACCTCTATACGCATAAGAATCAGCAAATTTCACACCACGAGGGTGCAAAAGGCTATGGAAACCACTGCATTACGACACATAATGTGTATCAATAGGATGTTGTGGCCTTTTATGCCCCATTTTATTTGATATCATTATACAGAGCAGAAGTGCTTACGCTGCTGTACACCAGCAATGAAGTTAAGATTGGTAGCAGCTCCCATCCCATAAAACAACAGATGGTCATGGAGTGTGAGAACGGAGATGTGGGTCGGTGACGTGTCATACTGGAGAGAACAGAGAATGCGGCGATCGACAGTGTGAGACTTCGTTGCAAACGCATAACTTTGGTTATTAACTGTCTAAAGAAAAGACTTATCAGCCAACTATAGGATGACATAGCCTCCATGAAATATCAAATGACAATGGAATTAGAGTTTTAAATTTTGCTACAAGTAAAAACATGACTGTCAGCAGTAAATGTTTTCCGCACAAAAAGATACGCAAAGAAACATAGATGTCACCAGACGGACAAACTAGAAATAAGATAGACCACATTTTCATTGACCAGAGACACGGATCAGACATAATGGATGGTAGGAGCCAACGTGGAGCTGACTGCAGTTCAGACCAGTTCAGTCCTAGTGAGAATTAAGTACTGGCAAAGACTCTCACTATTGAGTAAACAAAAAGGCCACAAATGGAAGAGTTTTGACATTAAAAACTAAAGTCAGAAGAAATATAAATTGTACAGAAAAGCAGACAAAGACTTTGACCACAATTTAGTACTGATGAAGAGCAAGTAAAAGTTTAAGAGAATCGTCGAGAGGAATCATCACGCAATAATGTGGGAGACTTAAGTACTGAGGAATGATTGTGTGCATTCAAATTTCTTTGAGGCTATAGATACCGGAATTCTGAATACCATCGAAAGAAGTTCAATTGAACAGGAATGGCCATCTCTAAAAAGGGAAATCACAGATGTTAGTTAGACCAATATAGGTATAACGAAGGTAACTTGTGAGGTTATGCGGATTTCCTGAGTAGTTCAGACAGGAATTTCCTCCCCTGTGTGTGAATGCCTTTATTACCTTAGCACATCTGCTTCATTTCCACATCCCGTATTTAGTGCATGTTAATGTTTGACTAAGATACCATCACAAGAGAAAGGGCACCTCTGAAATATGTTAAAAATGAATTAAGTATTGAATAAGAGTGTTGCTACCGGGCTTAAATACCTAGAAAAGAAGAATGTCTTGCTGCTCTTCATGCCTATGTCAGAGCAATGAATCGGTTTCCCTAAATGCATATTATCAACTGGTTGTACTTAGAAGATATGATGACACTATAGTACCAACAAGCACAATGAACATTTAATTTAATTTAAACGAATTTATCTTCGTGATTTGACACTGAACAAAAGTGTTAGAAGTAATCCAGCAGCAACAGTCGGCATGCACATTTCACCACTTACACAACTGCAGCCACAGAAGCAGTGCCTGTGAACTGCATTCTGCATAAGAAATGAAAAACTTTTATTTATCAATGATCTCAAATATTATAGATTTTATGTGTAATCATGATCTGGGAGTTCTTTCTATATGTTACAGTTCATGACAACAGTTGTTCCCACTCCTGGAAGTTATTTTGAATGACTGAGCTCTGGAACAAGCACACAGCAGCTCACCTTTGGGTTGGGGGCCTGTAACCAGACCATCTTGAACTCCAGAACTGACACTCAGCAGCTCATCGTAAACCCAGTCAATCTTCGGCTTCAGATTCAGGACCCAGTTTGGTCCCTTACCACAAATTTCAAATTTTTAACCCATCACCTGTTTCCCAGAAAGAAGCCTTTATTTGATCCACTGAATCAGTGGATCCTGGCTCTGTTTGTCCTTCATGTTCGCAAAAGGCTCAGATACCTCAGTCAACACGACTGAAACCCACTTAGACTAAAATAAATCCAGACAAATGTAGTTCCATTTTGTGTACCTGCAAAATACTGCTGGGAGCGTCTGCTACCTGGTTATGCGCATCTTGGATCTGGGTGACAGAGAAGCGAAAGGCAGAAATATGCATAACCTACCTCGCGATGCGCCCTGTCTTCCAAAATCTGGCGAGCACCAAACTCAAAGTCTAATCTTTAGTTTCTAGGGCAAATGCCAAGTAAAACTTTAATTTCTCCAAGCAAAACATGAGCTCCAGGGTCTCCCGGTCACACACAAAGTATTTCAGTTTTCAGTTCCACGGGTGATAAGGCTCTGGATGCATATGCCACAGGACGACGCTCGCCGTAGTGTTCTTGTAAAAGGACAGCAGTGAGTCCGTTTGCACAACAAAAGGTTGTTCTAAATCCGGAATTTTCAAAACCGGTGGATTACTCAGAGCTACTTTAATTGCGACTAAGGCTACCTTTTGCGTTTCCTACCACTGGAAACTCAGCTCTTTCAACCTTAAGTTGCCACTTGGTATAAATTCGGATTAATTTGCTAAAAAAAATTGCCATGCCAATAAAGTAGGCTATTTCCTTCTTCTATTTAGGGGGAGAAAATTTCCGGAAATCCTGAGTCATTTCCTGATCTATTTTAACATCATCGGCTGGGACCAAATGTACTAAATAGTCAGATTTACTTTAGTTGGTTTAAGCTGAAACCCACTTCCCACAGGCGAACAAGGACCTGTTCAATACGATGAAGGTGTTCATAGAAAGTGGCACTCATATACGACCACAACGTAGACTGATCTGAATTTCAGGTCACTCGAAACAGAGTTCAAAACACGTGACAGTACTTCCACTCCAGTGGATAAGTCGAAAGGAACATGGTTGAATTTGTATAGGCTGCAATAGGCGCAAAATGCTGTGACATTTTTAGAGTCGTCGGTGAGAGGAATCTGGCGGCAGAATAAAATAGCGAGCCTACGCAAACCAGGTAAAACAGTTATGCAAGTCTGGTAGTGATACAGATTCTAAGATGAGTTTCTGGTTAATAACCCTATAATCCACCACCGGCCGATAACCACCTACTGGCCCCTTCCGCACCAGAAACGTGGCGACGCATATCGAGAAAGAGAAGCTCGTATCACGCCATTGCGAAGCATCTTATTGGTCAGCTGTCGCAAATTTTGCATTTTGTGTGGCGACGACGGATATGGAGGTTGGCATCCGGAGTATCATCCATCGACCTGAACTTATACCGAATCTTGTTCATGACTCTGAGTGTATTACTCATCAAATCAGGGGCCGGCCGTAGTGGCCGTGCGGTTCTAGGCGCTACAGTCTGGAACCGAGCGACCGCTACGGTCGCAGATTCGAATCCTGCCTCGGGCATGGATGTGTGTGATGTCCTTAGGTTAGTTAGGTTTAAGTAGTTCTAAGTTCTAGGCGACTGATGACCTCAGAAGTTAAGTCGCATAGTGCTCAGAGCCATTTAATCAAATCAGGAAACTTTCTGAGAACTTCTAACAGGGCCTACGCTTCACACTCCTCCAAATGATCCGCCTGAAAATGAGTATCATCCCCCGCGACGCTATTGACACCTTGTACAGGCTGTCAAGCACACAGCTTAAAATCCCTACCAGAACATAATTTGAATGAAAACCTCTCATCACCATAATTAAAAATTAATCCTGTTCGCTGCATGAAATTACACCCCAACAACGAATTAACTGGCAATCCTTTGACGACTATCAATTCCACCGCCCAAGAACATCCCTGTATAGCAACGCTTCCCCGCAAACAACTCTCTAGGTGCAACACCTGCCTGTTGGCAGTTCGACATCTCTATAAGGTATCCTACAAGAGGGCGAACAGCCAGATGCCACGCCTTTCCAAGTACCAACCATGATCGATAAGACGAATACTACTCCCAGAGTCTATTAAAGCACAGACAGATTCATGACTGACACACGTGTAAGTAAGAGTAGGTACTGACTAGTTACCGCCCTAATGCGGTTATACCGCTCGGGTCGCGAAGGACCACCAGAACGCCCGAGCCAGTGCCGTCAACGGATTGGACTCTCACTACGCTGTATGGGAGGCAGACACACAAAATGACTGGTATCGCCACATCGAAAACAATCTTTAGCCCTTGATGGAATCGGCTGCCTGTCTCTTTCACTCTGAACGTTTCCAGTATGTTCCCCTTTTACTAGTTTTTTTTTTTTAATTGCACCTGGCTTCGGCTTCTGCAAAACATCAGTCGTGACGTGTCTTCAGGTGTAATGCCGTTCAAAATATTCCCAACGGCTACCCCCTAGTTACCGGCAAATCAAACGTAGCGATTGCAATACGAATCTTCTCAATATATCTTTTTTGATCAATTATGGACTGTGGGACAACGGCTGGCATGTATCGTATTTCTTGATGCAATAATTTACCATCAGCTGTATGTATTGTAGAAATTTATTTTGTGAACTTCTTATGTGCTACCAGTTTCCGCATTACATTGATGCCATTTTCAGGCCACTGTACAATGAGTAGAACAAATATACTATTATAAAAATATAAAACATATGTTAAGAACTGACAGGTATCATGTTAACTGTGTAAGTGACTCAAAAGGACATATTGTATATCATTAAAAATATATGTAACATTAGGGCAAAAATGCTTCTGCCTATGTCATGCTGTTGTTAATAGTTCTCACTGTTTTACTAGAATATAGCATAATAGATGAACATATGTTTATTCATTCGATTCCACTTTGTATAATCCTACATAATTGTATAGAACTTATGTGTAGGGAGGTAGACATTTTTTGATACAGAGATCGAGAATCTTCTTTGTCACTATGACTATATGAGGCATTAATCCACTCAGCACAGTACGAGGTGGTCTTACATAGGGATTCTAATAGTGCCTACGGGACCAGGTGTTTGATGATTTTTATAGTACGATTGCGTTGGTTTACTTCGTAAATGCAGTTGGGTTTTAAGACTAAGTTTTTTATGCTTCTTATCGTTAATATTGCGGCAGCTATTTATCATATCACACATAACACGACCTACACTACACATACGTAACTTATGCGTTCTGACACGATTATGTCACATTTTTTTGTATTTTAATTTATTTTATTATTTATTTATGATAGTTAATTATTTTTAAAAATATTCTTCCACTGGACAAATGATTGTATGCAGGACATATGATTGCATGCAGTACATTTGATTGTTGTGTTGCATGGCCTATTACAACTGTGTGGTACACATTTAAGAATAATAGCGTATGGTATACATTGTGAGCGTGTGGGGTTGCTATTCTGTCATTCTGCGCAACGGATTAATCTGAGATGTACCCAATACCCTGTGGCTCCTGCAATATGCAATTTCCACCCCCCCCCCACCCCCCCACTACTACAGAAGTCATACAGACGCTCCTAACGTTTTAAAGAGAAATACCTGAAAAACTTTCAGCAATAAATATCTTCTGGAGTCGTCCGCTGTAAGGAAATGACACGAAAATTCACAAAATTTCTTACGTAACTAGTGGGATACTTGGGTACTGGAGTAGTGCTAGTTAGTGTAAGAAAAACATGAAACTAACGAAAATTATTATTTATTTTACAAAAATTCTGAGAAATCACAATGACACTTTTAGTTATGAACTGAACACGTTATTTCCTGGTTCTTTTCAGAATGTGAAGTTACCTCTCAAGGATAGGATTCGCTAATGAAATTTCTATACAAAGATTGTCATTGACTTGGCAGAATGGCTGAGAGCCGCACCTACTCAACTTGAATAATTATCTGTTAGAATGTTGCTAGATATGGTCGAGGCTGTCGTGTGTGAAATGCAGTGAAGTGTACAAGTGTCGCAAGAGCTGTAGCTCACAATACCGAAAGCTGTGATGACTGCTGTCTGCATCGCTCGCTGGTGACAAATACGATAACTCTCGATCTATCTGGATTGACCTTCGCCAATCAAACTCTCCCTACGCTTTGATGAAGTCAAGGACTCCTATTCGCCCATAGTCTAACTATTGGCGTGGTACACTGGTCAGATAACCAATCCACTGCGATGCCACTCAAAAATTCGCTCGCAGGCGTTTAACTATAACTCTGTCCGTTCACGCCATGGCGCCCAACACAGTGAACAATGCGTAATCGCAAGGGCTCAATATAGAGTTGCACTTCGATTCGCTCTCAACAGAGAGGTGCTCTCCCAGTGAAGTACTGAGGGGAGACTTGTTCCTCACTCTTTGAGTACATGTACGAGCGCGCACGCTCTCGTTACGTGTTCTCGCTCCAAGAGCGACAACAGAACGGCCCCTCTCCATGCCAGACGTAAAGGGGTATATCTTTCAGTCTCTTCCATTACTCCTTCAGCTCAAGGCGTCAGAAATATCGCCTGCCAATCAGCATTGCTCTTCTAAAACGGGAGAATGACGTTTCGTTTAAGGTGACCAATCCGGAAATTTGTAGCATCGGCGTTTGGCGTTTGCTGTTTCCCTCTGAAAATCTCTGAAACAGCGTGCTATGTGTAGAGAATGTGTAGGCTGGCCACTCCCACACAATGTAGTTGAATTTGCTTTTAAGCCAAACACCGGGTCGTCCTTTCACGCGGGCAAACGCTGTCTGCTCTACGGGCGGTCACCGGCCGACGTAGATGGGTAGGGACCGGCCTACTGGTGTGCGGTTGCCTCTCTCAAACTAAAAGCCCCTGCGACCGTCGTGTCTGGAATGTATGTGTGTACGGCAGCCTCGAGTATTTCAACCACGGTGCGCTTACTTGTTATTTGCATATCGTTTACATGAATTCATACAACATTGACTTTATCTTATCGAGTTTGGGTTCGAATAAAGCGTCTTGATGCGCGGAATATGATTATGAGGGCGGAATATGTAAGCAATGACGGCTAGGAGACCACGACGTCTTACACCATATGTTCATCTATTATGCTATATTCTAGTAAAACAGTGAGAACTATTAACAACAGCATGACATAGGCAGAAGCATATTTGCCCTAATGTTACATATAGCTTTAATGATATACAATACGTCCTTTTGAGCCACTTACATAGTTAACATGACACCTGTCAATTGTTAACGTATGTTATATATTTTTATAATAGTACGTTTGTTCTACTCACTGTACAGGGGCCTGAAGATGGCATCAATGTAATGCGGAAACTGGTAGCACATAAGAAGTTCATAAAATAAATTTCTACAGTACATGCGGCTGTTGGTAAATTATTGCATCAAGGAATATCTCAATATATTCTTGGAGAGCTTCGCCATGGGTCTGGATGCGAAGAAAATATTTTTTCAACAATTCGCTCCTAATTCACCCCAATATTGTGTCTAGTAGAACCTTTCTCCTAACATATCCCGAATCTCCCGTACCTCAGCCACCCTTATTTAATGGACCTCTCGTCAGCAGATACGTCAACTGAAGGATCAGCTGATGTGGAACTCTAAGCGTATCCGCTTGTTTCTCAGAATGTACTAACAACCATAAAACTTCTACCATCTGTTTTAATTTATCTGTGGACAGAAATGGCATTCTGAAACAGGTAGGGAATGAGATTTGGCAGCCTTGCAAAAGATTCAAACGCAAAGCGAGAAGGTGCTTCACTTACAATACTTCGGCTTGATTCATTAAGGTTACTGTGCGTAGGACTGCCCTCTTCTTCAGTAGCCTCTGTATTACCTCAGCCCAATCTAGTTTGCAATTGCGTAGCTTTAGTGATCAATTACTAACTGTTAGCTCTTTGTTCAGATGTGCATTCAAGTTTTCAGCGGTCAAGCACGCGGCCAGTTCAGCGACGCTCCCATCTCCCGATTCCCCACGAATACGGAGTTCGTAGATAAGCCAGTCCTTTTTGAGGCAGGTTAAACCCAGGTAACATTTGGACCCCATTAGACCAGTGCTGTTACCCTGAAGTACAAATCAATGTTAAATTCTCCACCCTGACTAACGCACATAAGAAACACAAACTAATTAAAAATTCAACTGTGGTTGGTGCTACAAAATTTAAGTAATGGGCCACTCTGCCCATACAAAACAACACTCTTAGCCACCAACCTAATACGCTGTTGATTGATAGGAGTGGGCCACACGACAATGAACAGCATTCACAGTTGACAACAGGAATGCTATTTTATTCTATAGAACATTAGCACAAATTCTTTTGTCCCTTTTTTTTTACAAAACTCCTGACAAGAAAAATTGCTCAAATTACCAAAACCTGCCTTTCAGTTATAGAACTTTACCAATGACAGAAAAGTCCGTTTTTCTTGTAGACTCAAAAATTCCTTGAATTGACTTTTGATACAATATCCAAACAATCCCAGTTAAATTCACCACAAACTGATAGTAAATACACAACAAATGCGTTACATCCCTTAATGACATAAGTTAAGAATAAAGGGAAGTTATATGAATACAGTCAAGCCCTGCTACAGGCGGTGATAGTCCAACGGGGTTGGATGGGCGGTGCAGACTCGCAACCCTTGGCCATACTGGTAGACGGGCGGGTCCTGTACAAGATCAACTATAACATACTAAAAACTAATCTTGAAAAGCAAAAACGACGCACTGTTTTTACAACAAAGAAAAAACACGTAACAAATTGCAACCACAAAATACACAGGTAGACACATTTGCCCAATTAATACATATGGTGATAAGCAACCTATTAGAACATGCAACTGTGAAATACAATGGATATACAACCCTTGACAGCTGGGTAACTCCAGGATTACAGTAAAAGGCAACAAAACAAGCCTTTGATACCCCAAAATTATTTTACCAAATGATTGCCCCTAATAACTGCACTGGAAAGAATAACTCCTATTAAAATAAACTTCGGTCTTTCGACTAGCAGACCAGACAAACTTTCAATGCCCAGAAATGTTAAACAAATGCTTGCCTTTAGTAATTGCAGTGAAAAGGGCAGCTCTTATTAAAATAAACTTCACTGTTTTTAAATGGCAGGCTAGACAAAACAGTCCCCAAAATTGTTTTACAATTACTTAACCGGAATAAGTGCAATGAAAAGATCAGATCGTATTAAAATAATCTTCATTATTTAAAATACCGGACGATACAAAATTTCAATTACCATACGTGCTTTACAAACCGTTATCCATAATAATCACAGTGAAAAGGGCAGTTTTTATTAAAGTAAGCTTCACCACTGCGATAAGCTTACTTCTTTCAGAATGAACCCCGCCAGACAAAAAATGCAGCAATACGGTTGAGAGGAAACTGGTCGGAGTACCACGACGTTAACGCAGCGAGCACGCAGTTCACAGGCAAAGACTCGCCAAAATATTCCATGAATTCATAGGGAAGGGGCACTCATGGTCGCCACAAGCTCTGCTCAGGCAGATTTCCACAGTGTATCATTCCCCCGCAATTGGCCAAAACATCGTCCTCATACAGGTCAGTCACCAACCGCAGAGATAGTTCAACATATCACGGCTGACAGCTTAGACGCGCCCCCAGGTGCTCTTTCCGCCTTTGCTAACAATCTCAACTGCCTACGCACGTGCCACTCAAAGCGCCTGGCGCGGCGAACCGCCAAAGATTCCACACGGCTATCGCGATCGATCGATCGATCCGAGCCGGCACGGCTCACCGAGCATCTAACAATGTGCTTCCTGGATTTCTTACGATTTATGCAGGCAGCGCTTCACGAATTTTCTGATTCTCTATGTCAGGAGAATATGCATCTTTCACGAACTGCACATCGTGATGGTGCTATGTTCCAGCTCGTTGCGAAGAAACTGATCTTACTGGTATCAGGATTTAAATGGCTCTGAGCACTATGCGACTTAACTTCTGAGGTCATCAGTCGCCTAGAACTTAGAACTAATTAAACCTCACTAATCTAAGGACATCACACACATCCATGCCCGAAGCAGGATTCGAATCTGTGACCGTAGCGGTTGCTCGGTTCCAGACTGCAGCGCCTAGAACCGCACGACCACTCCGGCCGGCTATATCTGGATTTAGTGCAGAGACTCTATGAACCACGCTATTCGATATATCTGCATTCTACAGTTAACTTACACGCGGCGCCTTTACGGTTACAGAATATATGCAAGTGATTTGCATTTGGCAGGAATGTAATATCTCTAGCTTAGCAGAATATTCTAGGCATCCCGTGCACACAGGCATACGCTTCGTTGTAGATGTATTCAAACTGTTCTGGATTGTATGTTGAGAGCATGCAACCTGTATCCTGCGCATTACTATACGTGTCTGCGCTATCACGGTATGCAATGCTAAGGATCACACATATGAAATTCGAGCTGTTAAACCGATGTCTACATGTTGTTGCCCTTTTTGTGCATGGCATGTATTCATAGACATTCCAAGGCAAGTAACCCAGGAATCGATGAACCTGTACTTCGATACTAACAGTATATAGAGTTCACAATGAAACTATTTCTATCTGTTGCAGGGTCTGTTGCTGACTGCTGGTGAAATCGATGAAATGAATTTTTCAACTCCGCAAGATGATTCAGGTGTAGATTGTATCTTGGACGTAGACTTTGCATATCTTAGTAGAATGCATGACGAGAGCAACAATTTGTCGCTGTGTTCAGTGCACCAAGTTCCACAACGTTGTGCTTTCCCACGCTGATGAAAGCATTAGGGGACAAAAATAGATATCCTATCTGCAAGGCCGCCTGCTTAACTGACTGGTAACGCGCTTGCCTCCCATGCAGTGGGCCCGGGTTCAATTCGTGGATGGGCTGGAGATTTTCTCCGCTAGTGGACTGGCTGTTGTGTTGTCCTTATCATCCTTTCATCCTCATCACAGACATACGAACGCCCAATGTGGCGTCGACTGCAAGAAGGCTCGCACTCGGCGGCCAAACTTCCCCAGCTGGGGCCTCACGGTCAGCAATGCCGTACGATCATTTCATTTTTCATTATACATAATATAAATATCAGGAAATGTTTCAATTGGATATAGTCAGCCAAGTTCACTAATTTAAGGAATATATACACTGGTAAAATATCTTTTCCACCGTGTGCATCTGAGAAAGATTTTAATTAATGAAGAACGCGATGGTTGGTAAGACAATGGAGAAAGTTCGAAAATACCACAACTGCTTGCAAAGATTCATTTTGAAGACCCCAAGTTGCTTGATATCGATAAAGACAGCCTCATTTACCGAGTGAAGATCTGCAACTCATACAGTGTAATTAGGTTGCATCCCAATGCATTCAACACGTCTAAAAACGCCGACACTGAGGTTATCAGTTTGGTGAAATACAGGGCAAGTTGGTCATGGATTTTGGAATTTGTGAGTCTGCAATACGGAAGGTATGCATACCGCATGGAATCAGGTGCCACTATAAGATGGGCTAAAGGTGTGCCTGTGCTGCGGTACTTATGATGCCCCACACAAGCTATGTCAGGTTGATTTTCAATTCACGGGACATTTGGTTCATAGCCCAACCGAAAATTTGTCTACCTCGTCATCACAATAAAAAGGTCACTTGAGAAGGCGGAATTGAAGACAGAGTAAATGCGTGCATCATAAAATGTGTGTGTTTGTAATACATGTGAAATAGTACGACTTCTTTTGACCTGTTATCGTGGTCTAAAAGTATATAAAAGGTGTTCCGAAGCTATACGTTCAAATTAATTCAGGAAGCAGAACACATCAAAACAAATATATTTCGGTAGGAAACATTTTCTTAGTGGTGCTGACGTAAGCTATTGTGTCGGTGTTGCTGAATAGATGTGTACTGACATTCGAAGCTACTCTTTGTACGAGTGGTTGGCTGTACTGGTTGGATGTACCGCTGAAAGTCAGGTAAAGGATGTACTTCCAGGATGTTAGTTTGTGGGCTGGAATTCCATGCCTGTTGCACGACGACATGGAGTTGTCGTCGGACGATATTCCATACCTATTAGATTGGAGACAGATCTGGTGATCGAGCAGGCCAAGTCAACATGTCTGTAGGGCATGTTGGGTTACAACAGCGATATGTGGGCAAGCGTTTTCCTGTTGGAAAACAGCCCCTGGAATGCTGTACATGAGTGGCAGCACAACAGTTCGAATCACCAGACTGACGTACAAAATACACTCCTGGAAATGGAAAAAAGAACACATTGACACCGGTGTGTCAGACCAACCATACTTGCTCCGGACACTGCGAGAGGGCTGTACAAGCAATGATCACACGCACGGCACAGCGGACACACCAGGAACCGCGGTGTTGGCCGTCGAATGGCGCTAGCTGCGCAGCATTTGTGCACCGCCGCCGTCAGTGTCAGCCAGTTTGCCGTGGCATACGGAGCTCCATCGCAGTCTTTAACACTGGTAGCATGCCGCGACAGCGTGGACGTGAACCGTATGTGCAGTTGACGGACTTTGAGCGAGGGCGTATAGTGGGCATGCGGGAGGCCGGGTGGACGTACCGCCGAATTGCTCAACACGTGGGGCGTGAGGTCTCCACAGTACATCGATGTTGTCGCCAGTGGTCGGCGGAAGGTGCACGTGCCCGTCGACCTGGGACCGGACCGCAGCGACGCACGGATGCACGCCAAGACCGTAGGATCCTACGCAGTGCCGTAGGGGACCGCACCGCCACTTCCCAGCAAATTAGGGACACTGTTGCTCCTGGGGTATCGGCGAGGACCATTCGCAACCGTCTCCATGAAGCTGGGCTACGGTCCCGCACACCGTTAGACCGTCTTCCGCTCACGCCCCAAAATCGTGCAGCCCGCCTCCAGTGGTGTCGCGACAGGCGTGAATGGAGGGACGAATGGAGACGTGTCGTCTTCAGCGATGAGAGTCGCTTCTGCCTTGGTGCCAATGATGGTCGTATGCGTGTTTGGCGCCGTGCAGGTGAGCGCCACAACCAGGACTGCATACGACCGAGGCACACAGGGCCAACACCCGACATCATGGTGTGGGGAGCGATCTCCAACGCTGGCCGTACACCACTGGTGATCGTCGAGGGGACACTGAATAGTGCACGGTACATCCAAACCGTCATCGAACCCATCGTTCTACCATTCCTAGACCGGCAAGGGAACTTGCTGTTCCAACAGGACAATGCACGTCCGCATGTATCCCGTGCCACCCAACGTGCTCTAGAAGGTGTAAGTCAACTACCATGGCCAGCAAGATCTCCGGATCTGTCCCCCATTGAGCATGTTTGGGACTGGATGAAGCGTCGTCTCACGCGGTCTGCACGTCCAGCACGAACGCTGGTCCAACTGAGGCGCCAGGTGGAAATGGCATGGCAAGCCGTTCCACAGGACTACATCCAGCATCTCTACGATCGTCTCCATGGGAGAATAGCAGCCTGCATTGCTGCGAAAGGTGGATATACACTGTACTAGTGCCGACATTGTGCATGCTCTGTTGCCTGTGTCTATGTGCCTGTGGTTCTGTCAGTGTGATCATGTGATGTATCTGACCCCAGGAATGTGTCAATAAAGTTTCCCCTTCCTGGGACAATGAATTCACGGTGTTCTTATTTCAATTTCCAGGAGTGTAGTTCAAATTGCTCTGAGCGCTATGGGAATTAACATCTGAGGTCATCAGTCCCCTAGAACTTAGAACTACTTAAACCTAACTAACCTAAAGGACATCACACACATTCGTGCCCTAGGCAGGTTTCGGACCTGCTACCATAGCAGTCGCGCAGTTCCAGACTAAAGCGCCTAGAACCGCTCGGCCACCGCGGCCGGCAGACTGACGTACATATTTGCTGTCAGGATGCTTGGGCTAACCACGAGAGTGCTCCTGCTGTCATACGAATTTGCACCCCAGGCCATAGCTGCAGGTGCAGGTCCAGTGTGCCTAGCACGCAGACAGGTTGGTTGCAGGCCCTCATTTGGCCTCCTTGCAACCAACACACTGCCGTCGTTGGCACGGGGCAGAACCAACTTTCATCCGAAAAAAACAGACCTCCACGCTGCCCGCCAATGATCTCTCGCTTGACGTCACTGAAGACGAAATGACTTTGGTTTCGGATGAGTGGAATGCACGCTATAGGGCGTCTGGCTCGGCGCTGTCCTTGAAGTAGCCTATTTGTAACAGTGTGTCACTGTGCTGCCAACTGCTGCTTAGACTGCTGCTGCAGATGCAATAGGATGCATGAGAGCCATTCATCGAACACGATAGTCTTCCCTCTCGGCAGTGCAACGTGGCCGTCCGGACCCCTCGTCTTCTAGCGACCGTACCTTCTCGTGATAATCGCTGCCAGCAATCATGTACACTGGCTACCTTCCTGCCAAGTCTTTCTGCAGTACCGCAGAAGGAACATCCATCTTCTCGTAGCCCTTTTACTCGACGTGGTTCAAACTCACTGAGGTGAGGATAATGGCGTCTTTGCCGTCTTAAAAGGAACCTTGACTAACACCAACTCACCATGTCCAATCCAAAGGGTAAATAACGCTCACGACCGTTACAGCGCGTATTTAAAACAAACGTAATTGCTGTTGATATACTTTCCGGGATGTGAGCTCGTGGTCCAAGAACTTTTCTGCTCCTTACGTTTCGTCCAGGACTGCGCTGGACTTCCTCAGAGGCGCTTCTCCGTTGAATCTTGAGTCGGCAAGATTCAGCGGAGAAGCGCCTCTGAGGAAGTCCAGCGCAGTCCTGGACGAAACGTAAGGAGCAGAAAAGTTCTTGGACCACGACCTCACATCCCGAAAAGTATATCAACAGAGTCGGCAAGATTCAGCGGAGAAGCGCCTCTGAGGAAGTCCAGCGCAGTCCTGGACGAAACGTAAGGAGCAGAAAATTTCTTGGACCACGACCTCACATCCCGAAAAGTATATCAACAGAGTCGGCAAGATTCAGCGGACAAGCGCCTCTGAGGAAGTCCACCGCAGTCCTGGACGAAACGTAAGGAGCAGAAAAGTTCTTGGACCACGACCTCACATCCCGGAAAATATATCAACAGCCATGTCAACCGATCGTGAAAGCCTTCATTCTACAAACGTAATTGCATCCTCATAGCGTCGCTATTACCGCCATTCTTATGCGACTGGCGTGAAATTAAAATAGACATTATCTCTCAGATGTAGAAACATGCCTGCCAAATTTCGTTTATGTCGCACAACTGCTTCTTGGTGCTGCATTTCTTTTTCTGTCGGTGTAGAAATGACATAAGGACTAGCGCACTGCATCTAGTTGGTGAAATAGCGTGATCGGCTTTCGTCCCCCATAACTCGCTTGGCACGGAACTCTGAAACACGCGGCCAATAGTTTCCTCACTCGCCATCATGCCAGCGAGCCCGCGCCGAGTGCGGGGTAACACGCCACTGGCCCTTTCACACAGCTAAGGGAACGTGAGCACTGTAGAAAGAAAAAAAATGGCGCTGAGCACTATGGGACTTAACGTCTTAGGTCATCAGCGCCCTAGAACTTAGAAATACTTATACCTAACTAACCTAAGGACATCACACACATCCATGCCCGAGGCAGGATTCGAACCTGCGACCGTAGCGGTCGCGCGGTTTCAGACTGAAGCACCTAGAACCGGGAACTGTAGAGCTTCGTCACAACTTAAAGGCGAAGGCCTGAGACACGGCCATCCGATTTGACTGATTTTTCTCAGGTCACTTACGTACAACCTAAAATGAAACTCTTAAGACAATAAAAGCACCCCAAATTTCATGACGCTCAGTCTAGTCAATTATGCGTTTTTCAGCGTGGTATATAGAGTCCGACAACACATATTTTCATATAAATCGGAGAAAGAAACTGTTACGACTACCACATATGTACGAATAAGTTAAACGCTGTTCTACGAAAGCACCGCTGGTTCAGCGGCCAAGACGTCTATCTGCGGATCGGAGGACCTGTGTTCGATTCCTCAGTGCATTCTGTAGTTTTCCGTTTTCTTTTTTCATTTGTATTTTTTCCGTATCGAAACAGGTACTAATAAGAAGTTTAAAAAGGTATAAATCAATAAACATTAATAACAAGGCGGGCAAATAAATTTCTCAAGTAGCTCGTATTAGAAAAGAATTAAAATGTTAATCCTGGGCACCTTATAAATGCTCATCCCGTCTCCCTTTTACTTGTTCTCTCTTTCCTTCGAACAACTGCATGGATGGTACTTCTCATATAAATATTCGAAGCAGTTATACTCTCAGCGCAATGAACATCTAATGACCGCAATCTTCGCCAGAGCATATCGTTCGTTTGGTTAATATTTAAAAATTCTCTTTTTCGGGAATAAATTTTGATGCTTTCCACGCATACAGTAACATCGCCTGAAAAATCGGTGCTGAAATTTGATCATGGATTGTGGTGTAAATCGCAATTACGTCCTCGAGTTGGTGCAGTTCCCACTGGATTTTCAGACACACACTGGAATTTTAATTCATTAATAATCCATATCGTTTCATAAATTTGCTTGCCTGCCTTGGTAATATTCCTTACTGAGTTATTTCCTATATCTACCATTTTCGATATGGAAAAATATACGAATGGAAATAAATGCAGAATGCATGTGGCAGTCGAACACAAGTTCTTCTCCCCAGCCAGGTGCCTAAGTCGCTAAGCCAAAGGCACTTTCGCTGCAAACGTTTAGTTACATGTAAATAAGCGGCAGTCGTGTTTCTTTCCTCAATTTCCAGGAACAAATGCTTTTTAGGAGCCCATATATGACTATGAAAACTGTTCAGTTTTCAACTATCTATCGATCCCTTCACTCTTGAGAATATAGTGCATTTATGAGCTGTAGGAGTTATTTTATAAGAAAACGGCTGGGTATGTACCGGGTGATCAAAAAGTCAGTATAAATTTGAAAACTGAATAAATCACGGAATAATGTCGATAGAGAGGTACAAATTGACACACATGCTTGGAATGACATGGGGTTTTATTAGAACAAAACAAATACATAAGTTCAAAAAATGTCCGACAGATGGCGCTTCATCTGATCAGAATAGCAATAATTAGCATAACAAAGTAAGACAAAGCGAAGATGATGTTCGCCGGCCGGAGTTGCCGTGCGGTTCTAAGCGCTACAGTCTGGAACCGAGCGACCGCTACGGTCGCAGGTTCGAATCCTGCCTCGGGCAAGGATGTGTGTGATGTCCTTAGGTTAGTTCGGTTTAATTAGTTCTAAGTTCTAGGCGACTGATGACCTCAGAAGTTAAGTCGCATAGTGCTCAGAGACAGCCAAAGATGATGTTCTTTACAGGAAATGCTCAATATGTCCACCATCATTCCTCAAAAATAGCTGTAGTCGAGGAATAATGTTGTGAACAGCACTGTAAAGCATGTCCGGAGTTATGGTGAGGCATTGGCGTCGGATGTTGTCTTTCAGCATCCCTAGAGATGTCGGTCGATCACGATACACTTGCGACTTCAGGTAACCCCAAAGCCAATAATCGCACAGACTAAGGTCTGGGGACCTGGGAGGCCAAGCATGACGAGAGTGGCGGCTGAGCACACGATCATCACCAAATGGTTCAAATGGCTCTGAGCACTATGGGACTTAACATCTGAGGTCATCAGTCCCCTAGAACTTAGAACTACTTAAACCTAAATAACTTAAGGACATCACACACATCCATACCCGAGGCAGGATTCGAACCTGCGACCGTAGCAGATCATCACCAAACGACGCGCTCAAGAGATCTTTCACGCCTCCAGCAATATGGGGTGGAGCGCCATCCTGCATAAACATCGTACGTTCCAGCAGGTGTTTATCAGCCAGGCTGGGGATGATGCAATTCTGTAACATATCGGCGTACCTCTCACTCGTCTCGGTATCAGTTACAAAACCAGAATCTCGCATTTCCTCGAAGAAAAAAGGCCCGATAACGGTAGATGTGCTAAATCCAACCCATACCATGACTTTCTCGTCGTGCAATCGAGTTTCCACGACAGTTCTAGGATTTTTGGCAGCCTAAATTCTGCAGTTGTGGGCGTTGACAGACCCTCGGAGCTTCAAATGGGCTTCGTCAGTCCGCAACACGTTACTCAACCAATCGTCATCTTCCGCCATCTTTGGAAACGCCCACAGCGCAAATGCGCTCCGCTTCACTAAATCGCCAGGTAACAGTTCATGATGCCGATGGATTTTGTGCGGATAGCATCGGAGGGTACGCCTCAGTGCGAACCAAACAGTAGTGTATGGAATGCCGGTGCGACGTGCGACTGCAAGAGCGCTGACTTCCCCATGCATAGACGAACCCGCTACAGTCTCCATTTCTTCCTGAACTGTCTCAGCAGCATTACGCCTTGTGCTCGGTCGGCCACTACGGGGTCTATCATCTAAACAACCCGTGGCTTCGAACTTCGAAATCATTCTCGCCACAGCTGCATGTGTCAACGGACCTTTACCCGTTCGAATCCCCTTCCTATCGCGATAGGATCGTAACGCTGAAATAGCACATTCCCCATTGTGATAATACAGCTTCACTAAAAGCTCTAGGCGCTACAGTCTGGAACCGAGCGACCGCTACGGTCGCAGGTTCGAATCCTGCTTCGGGCCTGGATGTGTGTGATGTCCTTAGGTTAGTTCGGTTTAATTAGTTCTAAGTTCTAGGCGACTGATGTCCTCAGAAGCTAAGTCGCATAGTGCTCAGAGCCATTTGAACTAAAAGCTCCTTTTTCAGGTAACGTCAACATGCTGCGACTGCTGGCGCATCTGATTCTCTCTCTCATTACAGCTCCTTTTATATACGATTGTCATGCGCAGTCACTGACGTTTTGCTGTCCAGCGCCATCTGTCGGACATTTTGTGAACTTTGTTTTTTTTTTATTCTAATAAAACCCCATGTCATTCCAAGCATGTTTGCCAATTTTTACCTCTCTGTCTACACTATTCCGTGGTTTATTAGAGTTTTCAAATTTATACAGACTTTTTGATCACCCGGAATCTCAAAAGTTTCGTCCTGAAAAATGGGTGGGTATTGAGCCAAGATATCTTTTAAAGTGTTTCACTTTAGAATGTACTTAAGCGACGTGCAAAATATGAGTGGAATTAGTTGTCCGCGTCTGAGGCCTTCCCTTTACTAGCGAATCCAATGGGCCCAGCAAGCAGCAAGCGATGAAATGTATTTAGTATCCGACTTCCTTTTTATATGTCGATTTTCCATGTTTTGTATTCAGACACAGTATGCTGTATATGACAGATTCACCAAATCTTACCATAGCGAATGAGTATGGTTGTGCATAACGAAAATTAAAGCGATAATCGATTATTAACTGTTATTGAAAGTCATTGATATAGCTGTGGAACTGGTAATTTGCGTGAATCAATGGCTGATTAAATAATGCTGATATTCAGTCTGCAGCTAAAATCGCACTGATAATTGAGGGGTTTCGCGCAAGAAGGAGGCAGCTCCACTTTTTGGCTCTTTTGAGTTGAAAATTCTATCACATACAAAAAAAAGCCCCTTCGTTTGGTGCAAGAAAGAGGTAGTTCACCCACTAGTTTCAGAAAAATCCAACAGTTGGAGCTGCCTGTACTCCGAGTTTGCATGAAAACAGAGGCAGCTCCGGGAGCTGCCTCCTTCTTCCCCCAAACAATATCAGGAAGGAGGTCGTGTTACGTATTGTTCAGCAGACCGGTGAAAACATCGCCCATTTCATGTCACTGAAGTGGACCAGAGATTTATTTTCCACTTTGTTGACACGTTGAAGACATTTTTTGTAAAGAACCCTTACGTATCATTATCGAGTAAGAAAAGAGGAAAATATTTAATCACTAAGTACAAAATATCCCTCTGTGAACAGCCATACATCGGTAAAGAGGTTATTCAATGCATTGCTACCGTAGGGATGACTGTCTTCGATAATGCGCAAATTTGCAACCAAGGACCTGCGAGTCTCATAACAATGGACCACCTTCATCAAGCTTATGATTGTCTCCTCCCGCTTAAAGGCCAAAAGTTTAAAGATGTCAAAGAGCTGGCCAGAAAGTATGTTGGGAAAAACGAAATGTGGTGTTACGACCAGTTGACGTCAGATGCTTCAAACGATCCTGAGGTGACTGAAGGGGAGCTAGGAAATTGAAGAAGAACTGTAGAATTAACGTATTATGCCAATAATGTTGTACTTTCTATATTAATATGTGTTTTTTAAACTGAAATATGGTTAATTGTGAAGAAAATGGTCCTACAAAGAGTTTTTCATTCACTTTGGAGCAAAACGGAGGCTGCTCCAAAATTTAAAACTCTATTGCACGTACCTGAGTGCATGCATTTGTGTGTATTCTCGTCAGCAGTATTAGATGCCCCATAGCCTAAATCAAGGCTGACACCTTTTTCGTTTTGGTGAAAACTGAATTTTTAAAACTTTTTTTTTAGTTTACCACAAACTGGAAAAAGTGGAACTTCCTCCTTCTCTCTAGTAAGGACTGCCACTGTTGTTTGCTCATCAGTATTTATGTTGATTTGATTTACTTCTCCATTCCTGTTCCCATGCCAACTATTCCCTTCATCTGAGCGTGGCTGCTGCACCCCATGTAACTATATACTCACCACTAGACCTGCCCCTGTCATTTGTTTCTTCCACTATCCCTTCAGCAGCAGTTTGCAGACACGAGCCATGTTATAATATGTGAACAAACATACTATTGCTTCATGTCATTACGTTCTATAATAGATATTTTATCTCGTTGATTCGTTACAGAACATCATTCCTATCAACCCATCTCTTCCTCTCCCTGTCTCTGTCCATCTCCTCCTGCCCCCTCATCCTGTACATCTCCTGCTCGCCGCTCCCCGTCCACCTTCTCCTCTCCCCTGTCTCCGCCCATCACGTCCTCTTTCCCTTCTCTGTACATGTCGTCTCCTTCTCCCCTTCCTCGTCCACGTCCACACTTTCTCTGTTCATTCGTTGCTCCCCCTCCACTGCGCATCCCCTCTTCCCGCTTCTCTCTCCACAGCATCACCACACCTTAATAGGAAGCTAGTGGTTCTTACTCCCACAGTACTTGTTTCCAGATAGTAAGTAATATGTGTACCAATTGGAATAAGGCAGGGGTTTACGAGGAGATTTTTACGCACAGCTTTGTCCGCGTGCGCACCTGTCACATATATTTCACATATTTCAAGCATATTCGTACACATGTTACATCCGTATCTCTACTGAATTTCGCCGTGTAGTTTAGTTTTCACGCAGTTCAATGTTTTCGACATCACATCTCCTGAACTGTATATTGTAGAATGATATAATGTTGCAGTTACAAACAGTGATAAGCATGTCTACTATCTATCAAATGTGTTGCGAACAGAGTTACCAGTAAAGAAGTAACAAATTTAAACGTCATGCATGATGCAGCAGTTTTCCGCGTATAACTGTCATTATTATTTATTTATTTATTTTGCGTATGGCAATACAGCGACAATATTTTATGTAAGTACAACAATATGTAAACGAAATGTATAACACAAAACAATGTGTAAATAGTAAATGTGTAAAAAAACAAGCAATAGCACAAAAGGATAATGTACAAACACTCAAGACAAAATAACTACACGTTAAAAGCTTGGCAAGCCTGACTAGAAGCTCATTGATATATTTAAAGCTCAATATCTAGATTGTACAGCCAATACAAAGCAGAGGGTTTCACATATATAACCTCAGAGACGGGTCCGGCGTATCTTCTTAAGGGGCATTCCTCAATAATATGGCGGACGTTCTGTACTGGTGCTCCACAGTCACAGGCTGGTGAGTCGCATAGACCCCACTTGTACTTATATGCATTGCATCTTGCATGGCCAGTTCTGATACGGTTTAATTTAGTTCAGATACATCACTTCAGGTCAAAGCCCGGTAATTCCAGAGTAGGATCTTGGATACCGTGTTTATTAATTCCAGAATCATTCCAAAAGTGCCGCCATTGCTCCTTGATTTCAGGTTGATGTTCTTGTATATTAACTCATATAGGCCTCCGTGACTTCAAGCGGGTCGATGGTATTTCATTCAAAACATCATGGATTGGTAGATTCTGTGGGTAATCTGAGTCATGAATTTTTGACCACTCTCTTGCTGCTGCTTCTTGCATTCTCAGTTGTGGAGGTGGGATATTGCTTAGAGTATGCAGGGACTGGGACTGGGGTGGATTTAATAGTACCTGTTATTATCCTCATACATTCGTTCAACTGGACGTCGATTTTCTTAGTATGAGTGCTCGAATGCCAGACAGCTGAGCAATATTCGGCAACAGGATATACCAGGGCTATTGCGGCGGTGCGTAAGGTGGATGCTTGAGCTCCCCAAGTCGAGCCAGCCTTCACAGGATGTTGTTGCGTCTCTTTAGATTTTGGCTTACGTTTTCTAGATACTTTTTGTAAGTCAGGGAGCTGTCTAGTGTTATGCAAAGGTTTTTGGGGTTGAAGTTGTGACTGACTCTTTGTTCACAGAAGTTCACATTCAGTTCCTGGTGGGCCATTTTATTGTTCAAGTGGAAAGCACACACCTCAGTCTTGGTTGGATTTGGGCAGAGTCGCCATTTTTTATAATAGGAATTCAAGGACTCCAGATCTTCTGTGAGTACATTCGCTTCTTCCCCAAGTGTTTTAGTTTGTGCAACTAGTGCCAAATCATCGGCGTAGCAAAATTTCCTGCTGACTGTATTTGGCAAGTCGCTAATATACAAATTAAAAACGGTTGGAGCCAACTCAGATCCTTGAGGAAGGCCATTTTTTATTTTATACGATCTGCTGGTGTTGTGGCCGATGCTCGCTTTGAAAGACCTGTTCGCCAGCATGTTGTTCATTAAGGTTGCCAGTGTTAAACTAGGCATGTGTCTCTCGAACTTAAGCATAAGACCCTGGAGCCACACAGTGTCGTATGCCAACGACAGATCAGCAAAAGCTACACTTGACTTCATCCTGTTCTGGAATCCGCTTTCTGTATATGATGTTAGGGCTAAAACTTGTTCGCAACAGCTGCGCTTGTTTCTGAAACCTGCCTGATGTGGAGGGGTTATTCCATCCACGATGTCCTGAATTCTGTTAAGTATTAGGCGTTCCATCAATTTAAAGCATACACTCAAGAGGGCGATGGGGCGGTAGCTAGTTGGATCTTCTGGTATTTTTCCAGGTTTAAGGATTTCTAGCGTGTGGGCTATTTTAAATTGTGGTGGGACTATTCCAGTGTTTAAAATGTTCGTGTAAAATTTTCTTAGCCACGCTTTTCCATTAGGTCTGAGGTGTTTTATAAATTCTGGGAATATACCGTCCAATCCCGCCGCTCTGCGTATTTTTAAGGTCTTAATCGCACCCTTGATTTCCTCTTCGCTAAATGGTGACGAAAGCGATGTATCGTCATTCAGAGTTTTATCATGTTCTTGTAGTTCTTCTTTAGTTTCTGCTTCAGTTGTTGGATCAACAGGGGTTTTCTCAGCACGCGCCTTTATGTGCAATGCCAACTCCGACGCTTTTATTTTAGGTTCGTGGTGGCGTGCTGAAGAGGAGTTACCAAGTGTTGTGGGTCGGCAGGAGAGCCAACACCGTGATATTAGAGGAAGCCGAAGGGCACGCGTTTTAGCTCACGCAGGCTGGCGTGAGGTCTGGAACAGGTCAAGGAAATTAGACTTTAGCAAAAAACGGACGTAGCTGGTGGAATACTTAACTTTAATCCATAAATGGTGAACGTCGCTCTTGACGGTACATGTTTTACAGTATCAACAGTAACTGGTAATGGCGCCTTGCTAGGTCGTAGCAAATCACGTAGCTCAAGGCTATGCTAACTATCGTCTCGGCAGTTGAGAGCGTATTTTGTCAGTGAACCATCGCTAGCAAAGTCGGTTGTACAACTGGGTCGAGTGCTAGGAAGTCTCTCTAGGCCTGCCCTGTGGCGGCGCTCGGTCTGCAATCACTGATGGTGGTGACACGCGGGTCAGACGTATACTAACAGACCGCGGCCGATTTAAAGGCTACCACCTAGCAAGTGTGGTGTCTGGCGGTGACACCACACCAAGTTTCCTGAATAATGACCAGGCTTTTCTGCTGGAATGTGTAAAATTCAGCGGGGACATGAGTTCCTGCCACTTGTGTTTTGTGTGTGTGTTTAGTCCCTTTAATATTTGTCCACCGGTTTCAGGGTTTCCAGTTTCTTGGTATTTATCATAAAGTTTGTTAATATTATTGTCCCAGCAAGGGATATACGGTACTGTTGTCTAACTCCGCGTGGTATATTCCTTTTGGCTGCAGCGATGACGACTCCAGTAAATCGTTTATAGTTTTCTTGCTTTGGAGTAATCCAGCGCAAATTTTGATCAACTTCTTGAGCATATTTTGCCCAATTAGCTTTCTTAAAGTTCCATCGCAGTTTATTGATAGATTTTACTACTGGGATTTGGAGGCCTATGTTAAGTATGGTGGGACGATGTTGGCCCTTTGGAAAGTGTTTCAGGACTCTTTTTGTATGGTATAGTGGGTCTCTATTCTGATCAGTGGACACAATGCAGAGTTCAGGATTGGTATCTGTTTGCCATCTGGCCGATTGGAATGTCTTAGGGTCCTTTGCATCATATATCACGTACATGTCTTGTGCTTCAATCCACTCAGACAGAGTTTCTCCGTTATCGGTGACGTTGCCATACCCCAAGAGAGTGTGACGGCTATTAAAATCCCCCACATACACGCAGGGGTTGGGCAGTACTGGTAAAGCTGGTGTTGGCCATTTACTTTGTGGGGGCTTATAAACGGCTGCTATGGTCATTCCATTAAGTTGAATAGCAATTATTTCTATGTCATTAATTTCTTGGCATATCACTTCTTTGTACCCAGCAATGTTGTTGCCAAGATACAGAGCGGATCCATGAATGTCATTACGACATTATGACATTATGTCATTATGACATCACATCACTCGAAGCACGTGTCGTACAATGATGTAATTTTTCAGATACATTTGCGATAAACTTTCTTCCATTGATCATTTTGTGGGTGTTGTCAGCAAGAAAAAGTTTAGTAAAAGTTGAAAATTATGTGTAAAATTTGTTGCAAATCACTCATTGCAAGTGCCCTCATTCTCAAACATTGGTCGAATTAAATCTGGGTATTCGCGCGTCATGGACTACACTTCTTTTTCACAGCTGCACACCACCCCTTTGACAGGTTGGTGGCTGATACGCCCACAGCGATTCTTTCCAGACAGTAAGTGGTACGTGTACGAAGTTTGGTTGAAATGGGTCCATTGGTTTAGGAGGATATGTGGAACATATACGTCATACGTGTGCGAAGTTTGGTTGAAATGGCTCGACTGGCTTAGGAGGATATGTGGAACATACATACACACATACGGGGTGTCCATAATTAAAGTTCCAGTTTTAAAACACCGTAGGAAGAGAACCACCGTTCAGAATAACGACAAATTTGAATGTAAAAAAGAACGAAAATTTTATCAATACACGACGCTATAAGCACCTTTTCATAATTGGGATCGGCTACAAATGAGAGATGAATTGCAATATGATGGCTAAGGTCTGAGTTCCAATTTACACCATCCGCACTGTTCATTGTGCATGACTGCACAAGTTCGGCAATCAACAGTTAAGTAAGTCCGTCCACCACGACAAGTCGTGCCACATAGGATGGGAAAAATCGGTTTTAACTCTCCTGAGGGCAAAATCCGCATAAAAACAAAATTATACATGAAACTTCCTGGCAGATTAAAACTGTGTGCCCGACCGAGACTCGAACTCGGGACCTTTGCCTTTCGCGGGCAAGTGCTCTACCAACTGAGCTACCGAAGCACGACTCACGCCCGGTACTCACAGCTTTACTTCTGCCAGTATCTCGTCTCCTACCTTCCAAACTTTACAGAAGCTCTCCTGCGAACCTTGCAGAACTAGCACTCCTGAAAGGGCAAAGGTCCCGAGTTCGAGTCTCGGTCGGGCACACAGTTTTAATCTGCCAGGAAGTTTCATATCAGCGCACACTCCGCTGCAGAGTGAAAATCTCATTCTGGAAACATCCCACAGGCTGTGGCTAAGCCATGTCTCCGCTATATCCTTTCTTTCAGGAGTGCTAGTTCTGCAAGGTTCGCAGGAGAGCTTCTGTAAAGTTTGGAAGGTAGGAGACGAGATACTGGCAGAAGTAAAGCTGTGAGTACCGGGCGTGAGTCGTGCTTCGGTAGCTCAGTTTGTAGAGCACTTGCCCGCGAAAGGGAAAGGTCCCGAGTTCGAGTCTCGGTCGGGCACACAGTTTTAATCTGCCAGGAAGTTTCATATCAGCGCACACTCCGCTGCAGAGTGAAAATCTCATTCTGGAAACATCCCCCAGGCTGTGGCTAAGCCATGTCTCCGCTATATCCTTTCTTTCAGGAGTGCTAGTTCTGCAAGGTTCGCAGGAGAGCTTCTGTAAAGTTTAGAAGGTAGGAGACGAGATACTGGCAGAAGTAAAGCTGTGAGTACCGGGCGTGAGTCGTGCTTCGGTAGCTCAGTTGGTAGAGTACTTGCCCGCGAAAGGGAAAGGTCCCGAGTTCGAGTCTCGGTCGGGCACACAGTTTTAATGTGCCAGGAAGTTTCATATCAGCGCACACTCCGCTGCAGAGTGAAAATCTCATTCTGAAAATTATACATGTTGTTAATTGTCCTTTGGCCAAAAACCGAGTAATGCAAAATCGCTCAGTTTCTAATTGTCATGATACTTATGCAGGACATGTTCAATAAGCTGTCCACTATTTTCTGTTATAATTTGAAATCGAGAAACAGTATGTTCCACAACAGATCGGAGTGTCTCAGGCAATGCGTGCCTCCATTTCACCTACGTTCGTAACTGAAGTACTGAACACAACATCTTTGAGATAACCCCTAAGCCAGAAGTGATGTGGATTCAGAGCAGCTGATCTGCGCGGTCAGGCTGTAGGGAAATGACAGCTGATAGTTCTAGGATTTCCGAAATGCCTCTGTAGCAAGCGCTTCACTGGCCGCGAAGTGTGCGGAGGAGCCCCATCTAGCACAAGATTTATCCTACCCACACATCCATGCTGTTTGAGGGTTGGAATGATGTTGGTGCGCAAAAGACTCTCATAGCACTTATTAGTGGCGGTACAGGTAACAGGACCCGCAGGACACTTCTCTTCGAAAACATACGGCCCTACGATAAAAGACGCCGTCAACCCACACAACACAGTGACGTCTGCAGAATTAAGTGTTACCGGCTGATGTGCGTGCGGAGTTTTCGTTGCTCATATTCTACAATTCTGTGTACATAGATGTTCTTCGAGATGGGCTTCGTCTGTCCACAGGATGTTCCATGGGAATTCATTTTCCTCTTCCATGTGAGTAAGAAATTGCAGAGCACACGTTTGTCTTCATGGCAGGATACCTGGAAGCAATTCCTGAACATGACTGACTTTGTATGGATAGCAACGCAGGATGTTTCGTAGGACTTTATACACCGAGTTCGCAGACATGTCCAGCGCTCGGGCAATTCCCTGCACTTTATTTTTGCAGGCCACCGCTCGACCCTTCCTGCCATACTGTGGCCACATTTTCGACAGAAGTCGGATTAACTGCTTTCCTCACATTGCCACGTTTCAGTTAAAAAAACCTGTCTTTTCGAATTTTGTAATCATTTTCTCCAGACCCTTAGAACACCTCGGAAGAATGCCTTTTCTTCATACCTTTGAGTATCCGGAACCCCTGTAACCCTGAGATTTACTAGCAGCGTGCGGTCCTTCACGGAGATGGTCATGTTGGCATTTCGGACGCAGAGGAACAAGAGTTTGCTTGAAACTTCCTGGCAGATAAAAACTTTGTGCCGGACCGAGACTCGAACTCGGGACCTTTGTCTTTCGCGGGAAAGTGCTCTACCATCTGAGCTACCCAAGCACGACTCACGCCCCGTCCTCACAGTTTTACTTTTGCTAGTATCTCGTCTCCTACCATCCAAACTTTACAGAAGCTCTCCTGCGACCTCCTTTCTTTCAGGGGTGCTAGTTCTGCTAGGTCGCAGGAGAGCGTCTGTAAAGTTTGGATGGTAGGAGACGAGTTCTGCCAAAAGTAAAACTGTGGGGACGGGGCGTGAGTCGTGCTTGGGTAGCTCAGATAGTAGAGCACTTGCCCGCGAAAGACAAAGGTCCCGAGTTCGAGTCTCGGTCCGGCACACAGTTTAATCTGCCAGGACTTTTCATATGAGCGCAGACTCCGCTACAGAGTAAAATCTCGTTCTGGAAACAGTCTGCTTATTCTGACGCTTACAGTGCCATGTATTGGTCAAAGTTCTGTTATAGTTTTTTACTCCATGGCGTTACCCCCTGCTTCAATAATATGCTGTTCAAATTTAACATGATTCTGAACAGTGGTTCCCTTTCTACAGCGTTTAACTGGAACTTTAATTATGGACACCCTGTACATACATTTTTATGATAGCCGGCCGGGGTGGCCGAGCGGTTCTAGGCGCTTCAGTCTGGAACCGCGCGACCGCTACGGTCGCAGGTTCGAATCCTGCCTCGGGCATGGATGTGTGTAATGTCCTTAGGTTAGTTAGGTTTAAGTAGTTCTAAGTACTAGGGGACTGATGACCTCAGATGTTAAGTCCCATAGTGCTCAGAGCCATTTGAAAAATTTTTATGATATGTATGGGTTTGATCAATCCAGTCTCGTATGTAGATACACGGATGCTGTGTGTGGGTATATTGCCATATATTAATATGTATAAATTCTTCTCTCTCTTTTTCTTTGCCTTTTCTTGCTTATGTACGAGGTCAACACTGTCATACGGGCTTGGCAATGGGAGGACAGTTGGTGGCCAGATACCTTCTTTTCTGACGCCACCACTTCCGTCGCTGTCCCTCCGGAATATACTTTTTATATCCCCTTTGTCTGCATCTAGAGTAAATCTCACATTCAAGAGTGAGAACATTATTCTAAATGTTTACATAGTGTTATCTGAGGTGGGGCATAGGTACCAGACCAGTATTTACGTAGTTGGGAAACCACCTAAAAACCTCATCCATCCTGGCTAACTCACTAGCCCCCAATGACAATCCACGAGGCAGATTCGATCCGGGATTGGCTTTCCTGCCCAAACCTCGGAAGTGGCATGTTAACACATTCAGATATCGAGACAAGTCTGTTGTATAGAATATTAACACTTGGGGCTTTATTGTAATTCATGCAGGTCGTTACTTTGTAAGGCAGCAAGATCTTGCCATCATGTATTTAACATTCCTGTAGATTTACATTTATATCAGATCACTGTCTATAATGAGCAGTTGCATTATTAATCATTTTATTGGCTAATACTCTCAAGCATCACATTCTAAATTTCTGTAGTACTGCATGTCTGGGAATTAATCAGGGCTGAGCACTGACAGAAAAGGCGTGGTAGGACACACATTCCTCAAAAGCTGCTTTGGGCTAAAGACGGGCTGGGAAGAGACTTTTCATGTTCTGCAGGGGCAGACATTTACTGCCCGGAGAGAGAACAGAGTATGGCAGCGGCGGTCTATAGTACTGGAGATGGCAGAACCCCAACAGCATGGACAGAGCGGGTAGGAGGTTGCTCTCTGGTGCAATGGAAAAAAATTTAGAATAGCACACGAAGAGAAAGACCGTCAGGGACAGAAGAGCGTGAAGGGAATATCTTTTTAACATGAGGAAATGCACGATCGTGAGCTAACCAAAGAATATTCTCACAGGAAGCGCCAGGGAGTGCTTAAAACCAGAGACGCCTTTTTTATTGGTGGAGTGCTAAGGCTGTAGGAGCGGAAATGGAAATTTCCAGAAAATCTGGAAAGGTGGTTGGATGGCAGATTCATGACTCATGTTATGGGAGATAACGTTTTTGTAATGGCCACTGGGATTGGTCGCCTGAGTGCAAAGGTAGGTGCTGCGTGTCCAGGAGGGAGCAGAGAACAACATGAGCAAGGACTTCCGTCAGGGGATCGACTGAGATAACATCCTTGCCAGGATCTATCAGACAGTTTCCTCGAGGGATAGAACTAGGGAGTTTGGTGACAAGAGCCACAGTGGAAAATCTGGCGGTTAGATTTGGAGAAGTATTGCTTTAGACACAGGAAGCGCGTGAAGTCGTTTCTCTGAGACCGAGTTGTCATTCTGATTACTCGAGTGACGATTCTTTAGCTCTCTGTGAAGTTTGACACACGCGGAAGTACTTCTTTATGGGAGAATACTTGAGCTCAAATGCTGTTCCTAACAAGCTACCAAAGAGAAATCTTGACTCGCGTTCTGTCTTGTAGTGAAGTAATTTCTGCCCTTGGACTTTGTGGATGGCATTTCGGAACCACTTGCGTAGACAGAGAATAGTAGGTATGTCATGTACGTCATCTGCACAGCAGCCAACGTCCCAGAGAGCAGATCATAGGTGCAGCTACTGTCCTTACTTAATTAGGTGATATGTGCATTCTGGTTTGGCGGATAGGGAAATACAGTGTGTAGAGTTCCATTTGCTTGTCCTCTGAGCGTTGCCGGCCGGAGTGGCCGAGCGGTTTAGGCGCTACAGTCTGGAACCACGCGACCGCTACGGTCGCAGGTTCGAATCCTGCCTCGGGCATGGATGTGTGTGATGTCCTTAGGTTAGTTAGGTTTAAGTAGTTCTAAGTTCTAGGGGACTGATGACCACAACAGTTAAGTCCCATAGTGCTCAGAGCCATGTGAACCATTTTTCCTCTGAGCGTTTTCCGAAACTGCCAGTCGTGGTGAAGGTCTGTTTCTCACAGCTAAGCAGTACCAGCCAACTTTGTGTCCATCTATAGAAGGGGGCTGGGTCCAAAGAAAGTCATACATATGTTCTGCCGATCTCGAAATTAATAAAATCCGATATTGTGCACTTCATATTTGTACCATGTTTTGGAATCTGCATGTTTTTAGAGAATAAATAATTTACGATAGCCACGTTGTGTTTCATGATACTAGGATGAAACACAACGTGGCCACCGTATCATTCCGATGTGAAGTGCTAAATTGAATTCCCCTTTTATGGGAATAGAAGCTATCCTATGAACTGAGGCCAATTATGAAACTTGTACAGATATCACTCTATTCTGTACACATCCAAAACAGTTGCAGGAAACTATAGTCCATCGACGGGCATCAACAGAAGCGGCGAGACATTGAGGTATGATGATGAGACACTGGCTGAGTTTTATGTGAAGTGCTGTAGGGTTTTATGCTGATAACAGAGAGTCCTGTCTTATTTAATATGGTAACTGGAACAAACTGTAACTCAGTGCGTTTGTCTCCGATGATTAGAATGGTTGGTAAAGGCTAGACGCCTCGCCAGCTCGATTCGATATTGTATTCAATAAATATTATGTATTGTACACACATACTGTAATATCCTCTCCGGACTCGGACATAGAGATCGGGATCGCGATGGACGCACAAAAGTTGTTTGATTTCGCATGGCCATAGTCTGCTGGCAAGAACCTCTGTCGGCGTAAGCTAGGAAGAAAGTGGTGCGCTTCGCTCGTACAATTGCGTTGATGTTTCCGAAATTTCCTATTCGCTGACGTTATTTTTTAATCCAGTTACGCGCTTGCTCTTCGTTTTTCTCTTGGTTTTCTGTTGTGGCTTTGTTTATGCTTTGTTGATAATTCTTCGCTTTCACGTTTTGGATTACTCTCGGTTTGTCTTTTCGGATACGTGTACTATTTTCATCGTCCACGTCGCTGCACTCCCACACCTGGGTATTTGTGTTTTTCCCTTTCATCTTCACTTAATACCCAACAGCAAGGCATGAACCACCTGCCTTCATCTCCTTGATGTTAACAGTAAGGCTTATGAAAGTACGTCCACTATGCTAGCTAGGGACCAAGGCAGGTAAAACCCTCTGCGTATTCAGATGATTATGATAGTAACGTGTCCGGGGTACGACACTGTCTGATCTTCGATAGTCTCTTGTTTCAAATGACATCGAAATTCGTTCACCTCTCAAGAACATCATCTATAGATTTAAGATTTAACTATCTAAAATGTCTATCTGTTATGCTATCAATTACTTTCGTTTTCATTTTGTTTTTTAACTTACCGTAGAAGTTACTCTCGTCTTCCTTTTGTTTTTTAATTTATTATGGAGACAAGGCAGTACTTCATTTCATTAAGCAACCGACTTACTGTTATGTTGTCAGTGTATCGTATCACGCTGATTTTAAGTCCGTGACAAACCACTTCCGCAACGAAATAGTCGTTTGCTTTCCTCATTGCCTCTTTTGTACAGAAACTAAATATCATTGGCAACAATACAATGGGTAATCCCGTCTTAACCTCTCCTGATTTAGGCCTCTAATATCATCCTTTCAGTGTTGGCTTCTCCTGTCTGCTTCGAATGAAACCAATGTATTACGTTTCTATGCCCGTAGCTATTACCACGCTACGAGTAATTAAGAATAAAGACATAAAAACATTCTTATACCATTCCACATTATCAACAGCGTTCTTCAAATCTACGAATACAGTGTATGTTTGAAGGTAAAAATCTTATGTGTTGTGTGTAACGGAACATATTAAAGGCTTTACTTTACCGAAGTATGCGATACCCTCCAAATTCAACCAGTTTAACGAGTATTTATGATTATAGAAAAGTTATTGTGTATGTTAACAATGATTGCATAACATGTCTGCATAAACAGTCAACCCATTAAATTATACTGAATAACTGACCCACACAAAAGTTTATATCACTTGATCACTGATACAGCAAATGTCATCATGTAAAAACACTGAGTTCATCTTAAATAATTAATATGAAGTACGAAAAATAGTGGACAACTTAGGTATTTTGGATCTCCTTAAATAAAAGTCACCCAGTGAAACCTATTTGTTCACTAGGAGCGGTTTCACTCAGTATTCACGAAATCAATCCTATTTTAGACGAAAACCAATGTAATTCTTAATAATTCATGTTATTTACTTATTTATACAAATTAGAGAAGTCAATTGATAAACTTCTAAAAAACGGCCTTTTTGTAACAAAGAATTATTCTGTCAAGTCAACAAATCTGTCTGTCATTTTAATAACATGTTAACTTATGTCACTCGATGCAAATTAATAACTTTTCTGCACAAATTATGATAACAGATGTACATGTGACTTATAAACTATATCTCTTTTTAGTAGTTCTTTGACAATGTTATAAATACAAGCAGCAAGGAGGGTCAAAAAGGCAGTCGGAATGTCACTTTGGTAAAGTGTGTTTGTGTGTTATTGTTTGAGGTGGATAAACACTGCAAAGAACATGTAACGGAAGTACTACTTTGTGTTGAGTCATGGTCTTTGGTGGACAGTGGAATTAAGATGGCCACCAGAGTAATAAATATTTGAAGTTTACATATTTGTTGGTTTCACTCGTTCTTTATCATCAAAAGCACATAAAAAACACGGGACCTCATGTTTTTAACCCTAGACAACCAGATGTAGAGCCAGCATCAGCATCGAGAGACAGCAGCGATCCAGCAAGAAGCAGCGATTACTACAACACAATGCATTTTAATGGCGTCAACCTAACATCAGGTGCTAACAAGCTCCGTAAATGGGAGTGAAATAGTGCGATTATAGCAATTAGCAATATCTACGACTAGGCGACCATTACATGTATCAACAAAATTTTAAAATATTCGATATTTCAATCCCTCTGCCGCAATTTTCTTAAGGATTGTCCTCATGTCCTTAGGTGGTTGAATTCTGTCGGAAAACTTATGAAAGGCTGTCTTCCCGCTTTTTTTCAAAGAAGCGAAGTTACTGAGTAAAATTTTAAAGTCAGATGTTGGTGGGTCGCCGTTATTGAGTAAATACTGGTGATGGAGAGGACGAATGCAGTCCAAATGTTAGTTACCACACAATCGAGGCAACTTCCTGATACTTGTTTATGTACCTTGTACGCAATGACTGTATTTTCTTCCTTGATGTCTGGTAGCCACAAAGCAGAAAGCCTGTAGCCGTCATTTCTATTGAAATTTCGATCATTTATCGAGATTCCAACTCTTCCCGGACTTCCTTCCTGTAAATATTACTTTCTTTGGCTAGCATTCCTATGTTATTAAAATCTATAGCTTGGTCACATTCTTCTTGCTGTTCCGCTAAAGACTATGTTACACTGTCTTAAAAGGGTGTGGCGTTCGTGTCCAAGAACGTGTTCTTTCATTGTCCGCCCAGTTTCGCCTATAACTTGTATACTTTGTCATGACCGCATATCACATAATAGCCTGACATGATGTGGAAGTGATCAATGACGCCCTCCGTAGGTTTGGGGTTAAGTAAAAAATACACGCCTTATATCATTTTTCTGAAGACTTTTTTCTGTGCAATAGGTTATTCTAGCAACAAACGGCAATGAGAGGGAGTTTTCTGGTCCTCCTTATTTGCATTGTTATTCCGCAGCAGTAATTCGCTCGCTGACGCGACAGTGTTTAGATGTTCTCTGAGGTCACTCTTCCGTGTGACGCCTGAGTTTCCCTTCTAGTGTGCGTATTCTGGTTTCACGATTGGTATGGTTATCTGTAACAAACTACATCATCTGCATCTCCGCATGATGAAGGCAAGCCCCGACAGGTATGGTGTGGTATGCGGCGAAAGGGGTGATGATTTCGACGTCCCTGTTGGCCAACATCGACAATGACCGGCTGCTCAGTGGCTACATCAAGATACAGTCCCCTTCTATACTTTTTCCAGGAGCTACAATGAACTCCACGATTGACGTTAACAGTCACTCGTTAGCTGTCGTTAGAGGTGAAGCTAGAATACTCCTTGAAGAGAAAAAGCCGCCCTCCAGGTTCCCCAGCACGAGAAATAAGTGGCAAAGTGAAGATTAGTCTGGAATTAAGAAATTAAAAAACCTTCATTGCAGACTCGAGCGAAGTATCACCTGCTCCTGATGTTTCTAACGCAATTTATCCCCCATCCCCTCCCCTAAATTCGACCCAAACCAACTAAATGTTATAAACAGTTCTCCGTGGAAACTAATTACTCAGTGATCTACTAACTTCTACAAAAGTACAGGCAGATAGTGGTCCGTATGTAGTTTATTTGGAAAGTACGGAGAAAAACAGAGACCTTCAACATGCTATGATAGGTAAAATTTTTCATCTTTTCTTATCCAAACTCAAGAATGACCGTGGAAAAACCAAAGTGAAGGCTGAATCAAACTCTCTGGAAAAGGCCAGTTTACTATTGAACAGCGAAGTATTAATATCTGAGAATATAGAAGCTTACAATCCTTCTTCCGTTGTCCACAAATAGGGAGTATCAAGAAAAGTCTATACAGAACATGAAGAAGTACAGATTTTGGAAATTGTATAATCCGTTCCCCATTATAGATGTTAGGAGTTTTCCTAAGAAATGTGTGTGGAAATGCAAAGAACACATTGCCAAACTGTAGGTACTTGTTAACCTTCGACCCTCAAACTTTGCTAGACACTGTGTCTGTTCTTGGAACTAGATGTCCTGTAGATCCCTATGTGCAACTGTCAGGCCGTGCTTCAATTGCCTTTGGTACAGGCACATCAGCAAACGATGTCGCCCTTAGATGAGCTGTATCAAATGTAGTGGGCCTGATTCTATCGAGTCCTCCACTTCAATCATTGCCGTTTGTGATCACTGTGGGGGATTTCACACTACTGATAATCGGTACTGATTAATATAGAAGGCGAAGAGATCAAGAACTAGGTATGTTTAATAACATTTACTTGAGGGATGTGCTGAGCATTCCTCGTTTGCCAAGCTATGCACCCGTCGTCGGGGAAGCCAACACTTCCTACCGATCCCGATGGATACCGCCGAAACACACCACAGCGCTCTAGATTTCCAAAACACACTGCTCTTCCAGCCGCTGCCTGCCAAAACAATGCAGGGTCAACAGGGCGGAAATAGGGACAGAACTCAGTATGTGAACGCCCCTCTGCAGAGAAACATCGCTCATCGACGTTCCCGGCGCCGGGCGGAAGTAGGCAACCACCGTAACGTACACTCGACAGCACAAAAAGTGGCCCATTTCAGAGTGTCAATGTGTAGGATACATCTGGCTGTATGCAACCAACTTAGCGCACCTGTGTCGCAGGTCCTCTAAATCCTCTTCAGTAAGGTCGTTTGACTATACACGATGGGAGCCACAAGAGATTACTAGAGAACACTACTCGTTATGGCAGACATGGCAGATATGTAAACCAATACAGTCATACCACAAATATTATAAAATCCATTAATAGAGATGAGACAGTCCTTAATGCTTGTAAACGCTTGTAAATGACACTGTAGAAGTCTTATCATACTCGCCGGCCGAAGTGGCCGTGCGGTTAAAGGCGCTGCAGTCTGGAACCGCAAGACCGCTACGGTCGCGGGTTCGAATCCTGCCTCGGGCATGGATGTTTGTGATGTCCTTAGGTTAGTTAGGTTTAACTAGTTCTAAGTTCTAGGGGACTAATGACCTCAGCAGTTGAGTCCCATAGTGCTCAGAGCCATTTTTTTCTTATCATACTCGTTAAATGACATGACGAGTTGTTGTTCGTGATCCGAATTTGAGCCCACTGTTAACCAACCGAAGCTTTTGTGTCTGATCGAGACTTGAATTGGCATAAAGAAACGTATAGTATCGAAATGTTCACCAGCATCAGTTTACAAGGCCGAATGTCCGAACCTGGAAACGAATGACGATACATTTAGCACTACACCAGAAACCCCATGAACCTTATATTGCCCCTGAGAAGTAACCACGAAAGGTATGTAATAAAATTTAAGTGCAAGTAAAGCTGTGGTGATGGAAAGGGAGTAGAACCCATTACCTATATGAATTATCAACAAAGCACAGTCACTTATCAGATGTTAAACATGTTCACCAGTAGTGTGGTATTGGAACCTCAAACGATAATACAAATAATTTTTGCCTGGAAGGGCTTCGAACCCAGCACCTTTCGCTATTGTCTTACAACTATGAATAGATATAAATATTTATTATTTCTTTACCAGTAGCGAGATGTGCACATATTCTGCTACAGGTGCTGCCTGAGACTCCAACCCACGCATATCATCGTTGGTGATTCCCCACGCAAAGTAGTCAACTATCAAATTCTCTTTAATAGCTAGTCTCGCATCGTTCGTAGAGACCAGGAGGAGTTTCGCATCGTGAGGGAAGAACGAAATGATGGGACAGTATCATCTCGAAGGCTTCAAATCCAGACAAAAATTGGAATCGGAGCACGAATCCCAGTCCAGTGCCAATATTTTCAAAATCTCTAGTTCACTTAAATAAGAAATTAAAGTAATATGACCTTACATGACGATTGGTTCGTGAACTAAAATAACATTACTAGTGTAAGAAAGCTTGGTAGACACTGAGTTTTGCAAGCAGTGACTTCCGCCTCTGGCAGCCAAAACTAATCCAACTCTGTTCTAGTCAGTAGTGAATGGACATGTTTAATGTTGATGTGGAACTATACGTTCTTGTTTAATTTCTGCTTTCCTTACTGTCTTCTATCATTCCTCTCAAAATCTATGAAACCGTATTGTTTTATATTCCCTTACTTATAATCCAGCCTTCGTTCTGAAGACATTCCTACCTTTACTCTCTGTCCTAAGATAAAACTAACTGTGGCACACATCTAAATAAGGAATACTTTGCAAGCTTTTCACTCTTTTATTTTGCACTTCTGCACTCCTATCAATTCCTAGAGCCCCCGCCCCCCTTCTTGCTACCCCTCCCTAGACATCTGCAACTACATCTACATGAACACTCTGCAGTTCAAAATTAAGTGCTTGGCAGGGGTTTCTATGAACCACTGTCACATTATTTCTCTACCGTTCCACTCTCAAAAAACTCGTTGAAGTATTGAACAACTAAACCTCACCGTGCCAGCACTAATGTCTCTTATCACAATGGCAATTTCTCCTACGTTCGTAGGAGTAAACAAAATATCGTGGCATTCAGCAGGGAAGGTTGGCGATTGGAATTTAGTGAAAACACCTTGCCGCAATGTAAAACGCCACGTTTCAATGATTACCGTTCTAACTCGTTTACCATATCCGTGACACAGTCTCCCCTACTTCGTGATAATACAAAACGAGCTCCCCTTCTTTGAACTTTTTCGATGTCATCCGTCAGTCCTGACGGAAAACATCGAAAAAGTTCAAAGAAGGGATCCCAAACGGCGCAGGGATACTCACAAAGAGGACGGAAAAGTGTGTTGTAGGTGGTCGCTTTAATTGATTTATTGCATCTTCTACATATCCTACCAATGAAACGAGGTCTTTGGGTTTCCTTCCCCACAACATTTTCCATGTGAGGGTTCCGGTTTAAGTTGTACGTGATAGTAGCTACTAGATATTTAGTTGAATCGACAAAATTTAAATGTGACTCTTTTATCGTGTAAGCGAACTTTAATGGAATTGTTTTGGTATTCATGTGGAGAACCTCACACATTTTATTGCTTAGGGTCAATTTTCACGTTTTGCACTGTGATGATACGTTTTCAACATTATTTTGCAATTCTGCTGAATAGCTTATTAGGCAGCAGCGTTAGCTGGTACATACCTAAGAGAAATGTTCATATTGTCTGCTAAATAGTTTATAAACATTAGAAATAGCAGAATGTGTACATAAGTTTACGGAATCACACTCATCACTTCAGTTTCACTGGGTGACATCCTGTCAGTTACTGCGACCTGTGATCTTTCAGACGGGAAACCACGAATCCAGTCGCACAACTGAGACGATAGCCCATAGGAAAGCAATGTGATTGGAAACCGTTAATGAGGAATGATGACAAAACCCTTTTTTGAACTCTATAAAGACGAAATAAATTTGAGAGCTCCTGTACGCAGTACGTCGTGCGAATAAAGTTCCAGCCGTGTCTCACAAAAGTGATCCTTTCCAAATCCATGCTGGTCCGATGTCAAGAGGAAATTTATTTCGTGGTATTTCATAGCGTTGGAACAATGTATTTGTTCACACGTCCTGCTACATGGCGATGTCGACGAAATGGATCTGTAACGCAATGGATTCGTTTATTTTCTTTCGAATATATTGCTGCGGTCTGTGCTACTTTCCATTCTTCTCCCTCATCGTAAATACTAGAATATTTTTCATTACGTCGTAGGAAAAGTAATTAAGCCGAAGATGCACTTCTAAATTATTAGCCTACTCTATGAGACCGTAATGACAACATCGTTGAACATGTCTAGTGACGCTGTGATAGTCTTGTTACTTCCTGCAATAACAGAGAATTATCTTACAAGATTCACTTAATACACTACTGGCCATTAAAATAGCTACACCAAGAAGAAATGCAGATGATAAACGGGTGTTCATTGGACAAATATATTATACTAGAACTGACATGTGATTACAGTTTGGGTGCATAGATCCTGAGAAATCAGTACACAGAACAACCACCTCTGGCCGTAATAACGCCCTTGATACGCCTGGGCATTGAGTCAAACAGAGCTTGGATGACATGTACAGGTACAGCTGCCATGCAGCTTCAACACGATACCACAGTTCATCAAGAGTAGTAACTAGCGTATTGTGACGAGACACTTGCTCGGCCACCTTGACCAGACGTTTTCAATTGGTGAGAGATCTGGAGAATGTGCTGGCCTGGATAGCAATCGAACATTTTCTGTATCCAGACAGGCCCGTACAGGACCTGCAACATGCGGTCGTCCATTATCCTGCTGAAATGTAGGGTTTCGCAGGGATCGAATGAAGGGTAGAGCCACGGGTCGTAACACATCTGAAATGTAACGTTCACTGTTCAAAGTGCCGTCAGTGCAAACAACAGGTGACCGAGACGTGTAACCAATGGCACCCCATACCATCACGCCGGGTGATACGCCAGAATGGCGATGACGAATACACTCTTCCAAAGTGCGTTCACCGCGATGTCGCCAAACACGGATGCGACCATCATGATGCTGTAAACATAACTTGGATTCATTCGAAAAAATGACGTTTTGCCATTCGTGCACCCAGGATCGTCTTTGAGTACACCATCGCAGGCGCTCCTGTCTGTGATGCAGCGTCAAGGATAACCGCAGCCATGGTCTCCGAGCTGATAGTCCATGCTGCTGCAAACGTCGTCCAACTGTTCGCACAAATGGCTGTTGTCTTGCAAACGTCCCCAACTGTTAACTCAGGGATCGAGACGTGGCTGCACGATCCGTTACAGCCATACGGATAAGATGCCTGTCATCTGGACTGCTAGTTATACGAGGCCGTTGGGATCCAGCACGGCGTTCCGTATTACCCTCTTGAACCCACCAATTCCATATTCTGCTAACAGTCATTGGATCTCGACCAACGCAAGCAGCAATGTCGCGATACGATAAACCGCAATCGCGATAGGCTACAATCCGACGTTTTCAGAGTCGGAAACGTGATGGTACGCATTTCTCCTCCTTGCACGAGGCATCACAACGACATTTCACTAGGCAATGCCGGTCAATTGCTTTTTGTGTATGAGAAATCGGTTGGAAACTTTCCTCATGTCAGCACGTTGTAGGTGTTGGCACCGGCGCCAACCTTGTGTGAATGCTCTGAAAAGCTAATCATTTGCATATCACAGCATCTTCTTCCTGTCGGTTGAATTTCGCGTCTGTAGCACGTCATTTTCGTGGTGTAGCAATTTTAATGCTCAGTAGTGTATATTTGTGGTATACCAATAAAAGATTCTGAATGAATTCCACTTTGGTCTGTCATCAACTTATCAAATATATGTTAACAGACAGGGGAGATTACTTTTACGCAGCAACTGCAACTAATCTCGTTGTCTACATTGTGAATTACCTGTATCAGTCATCTCAAGGGCAATGAGGAGGAGGAGAACGCTGCAGTTGGGCGCTTACTCGATGAAAATGTCGACGCATTGTAAAGAGTAAGAGGTAGTAGCTCTCAGTCCAAAGTGGCTCGAGAGTAACATTTTACCTCCTCTGCGACAGAACTACAAACAACCGTATCAAACTCATAAATACATCTGTATAAATTTGTTCATCATAAGATGTCTCGCTACGTTCAGTAGTCAGTAGACCTAGAGGTAAGAATCATAAAATACTGAGGAACTGCTACTGAAAATATACAAATCTGTTCATGACATCGTATCACTGAATACTCTGTGAACTGTGTTTCATTCAGTAACTACTCTCACAGCCACAGTGTCGAATTTACGTTATAGTGCAGCAAAGCTACTTGAGTATGACAAAAGACTTCACGTTTAATTAACGTAGCCATTCGTTGTGTGTTATTATGGTGAGACATCAGTTGTATTAGTGTAGTGCATATTAATAGCGTTTCATGTTAGGTTATTGAACAAAATACATTCAAATATCATAGAAATTGTCAACAATATATTCCACATCTTTATCGAAAACTGTCTGATGATATGCAGGTAGTTTTTCGATCCCACACATGTAGCGACTTGCTGATTCTAAGTTAAGCCACGTTTTAAGTGCAATCGCTAAAACAAAACAAACAAAAACACACAAGTAACTTTGTTGGTGGTTGATCTGTAAGGGGTAAAAAATGTAAACACATGTGGTTGCCAGATTAGAAGACGTACGATATGCGTGTTTGCCAGCCAAGCTCCTTGGTGCTGTTATCCAGGTCGTATTTATTACTCTGCGACTTCAAGGCATCTCATTTGTTGGCAGCAAATGTCAGCTGCGAAGGACACATTCCTGTGAAGCAGTTTGTAACGCAAAACACCTTCTTTATGCCGCAAGATGAATATCGATAAAAATACATTTTGTGGACGTATACACGCCATCGCTTAATATTTAGTATAGCTTACCTCTCTTTTCTCCTTGTGAAGTTACCATACAGTACTTCAAAACGCCATCAGGCCGCACTGATTTAGCAAATGCCAGGATCAGTCCTTTGAAAGGGCACAGACGACTTCCTTCCCAGTCCGAGATTCTGCTTCACGATTAATTTCGTTTTCGACAAGATGTTGTACCGTAATCCTCCTTCCTTTCTTCTAACTTTAACATGACTACTGAAGGTAAGTGTTGCACAAAAACTAATTGGTCGTCAGACTTGCCAGTTATTGCATACACTGTCATTGATCGTAGTAATAAATCGCATAAACGTTCTTCATCAACACCTGTTTGTCTTCCTGAATGTGGTGATTAATTTTTTTCGAAACGATCGAACTTCAAATGATACAATTTGACTTTCTCGATAGCACTCATTCCATAAAGGGCACAGGTGTTTCGAAATGCCTCCGCTGCTTTCTCCCTTATTGAACATAAACAGAACACTGTGTCACAAATGTTATACTTTACTCCGTTTTAGACTCAGTTTTCTAACGTATAAGCGACGCTCCTCACAACGTCAAAAATGGGAAATATTTAAGTTGTCATGGCACGAGCTATACTGCAAACGTGAACAAATTAAGACCGTAGTTAAACACATTTACAGTAACATGCCACACAAAATCGCGACAGACCATGCTGAAACATAGTATTATCTCACAAGTAAAATTAGCCGGTCGATGTGACCGAGCGGTTCTAGGCGCTTCAGGCCGGAACCACGCTGCGGCTACGGTCGCACATTCGAATTCTGCCTCGGGCATGGATGTGTTTGACGTCTTTTGGTTAGTTAGGTTTAAGTGGTTCTAAGTCTAGGGGACCGATGACGTCCGAAGTTAAGTCCCATAGTGCTTAGAGCCATTTGAACCATTTGAAGTAATGTTATACTTTCTAATAGGAGCACAGAAAAGTCCGCTGGAGATCAAAGGCTCCATGCTCGAACCATAGCGATCACTTAGGTGGCCGTCGGTCTGTATCAATTGGCCGCTGGCTGATGGCGCTGTAATTGGTCTTATCATGATAGACACCCGCGATTCCTTTCACAAACGAAGATTCTTTTTATTGCTGCCTGGTTAGAAAATGAACGAAATGTCTCTGACCTTCTGTCAGACTGATACTCTTAGTAGACAGACGGAATACAGCTTAAAAAATTGAGGAAAAGGATGGGTTTGATATCACAGCTTTGTATTCGCACTGCATGGCGTTGACTACTAGACCACGAACAGGTTATTCACAACAACAGTTCAAGTGGAAGTCAACACTTCTTGTACCGTACGCTCCTTACCCCATTATGACAAAAACGTGATTCTAACACACGCAAAATTCGATAGTTGGTTGGACTGAGGCTAACCTGTAATGGTTCAGGTGTGGGTTCCCGCTGGGGCTACCAGTTTTTAACAGCCACAAACATGCCCTCTTCACCTCCAGTAACGCCAAGAAAAGAACGCAGGACTATGCTATGGGTCCAGATCAACATTAAACATGTCTGAGTCCAATTTTTCTCTGGATTTGAACCTTTCGAGATGATACTGTCGCATCATTTCGTTGTTTGCTCACGATGCCAAACTCCTCCAAGTCTCTATGAACGACGCAGTCCAGATTACTACTAGTGAAAGAGAATTTGAAAGCTGACACCACTTCGTCGGGGGTCAACAATGACGATATGCGTAGGCAGTCCAGAACTGTTCGTTGCACATCTCGCTACTGGTGAAGAAACAACAAAGTTTTATGTCTGTTCGTAGTTATAAAACATAGCAGAAGGCGCCGGGAGTAAATCCTGACAGGCAAAAATCATTTCTGTCGTCGTTTCAGGTTCCAGTATCACACTATTGGTGAACATAGTTATTATCTGATATATGATTGTGCTCAACTAACAATTCATATAGGTACTGGGTTCTACTCCCCATCCATCACCACAACTTTTCATCATGACTTTTCACACTTGTATGTTGCAATTTATTACGTACCTTTCGTGGTTACTTCTCAGTGGCAATGTAAGCTTTATGGGGTTCCCGGTGCGGTGCTAAATGTATCGTCATTTATTTCCAGGTTCGGAGATTTGGCCATGTAAACTGATACTGGTGAGCATTTCGATATTTTACGTCTCTTTAGGCCTATTTGAGTCTCAATCACACACACTCAAGCTTTGTTTTGTTAACGGCTCATGGACAACTTGTCATGTCATTTGATGAGTGTGATAAGACTTCTGCGGTGTCACTTACTGTAATGAAGTTTAATGTACAAGCGTTAGGGACTGTCTCATCTCTAATAATGTGTTTTTTAATATTTGTTGTATTGTGGTATTAGTTGACGTCTGGCAGTCGTAGCCGACCGAGACAGACGCAGCAACAAGGAAGTAACCGCTTTTGTGACATTTACGAGTTTCTAACCAGAAGCGAATTTTATTATATCATCTGTGTGCTTTAATAGTTTAGTTTCTAGAGTTTCTGCGTGTAAATTTAATATCTAATAGACACAGTTCTCGCACTTTCGTTTGCGTAGAAAGTAGACCGATTTTGTGACATACTACAAGTTCCTAATCAGGGGATCCAACGTACGTCCAGCACGTCCGAGAACTCTGATCGGTCCTCACCGGTGGCCAACCCAGTTACTGCTCGCACAGAGGCTGACCCCTCACCTGTGGTCGAGTGGGAGGTCGCCCCTGTGCGAAGCAGGCGGCGAACGACTTCCCAGGCGGCCGCACGTAAGGCCCCCCGGGTTTGTCTGACAAACAGGTTCCAGGTGCTGTCTGTGGCTGACACTGTCACTGAGCCAGATGCTGTGGCATGTCCTGTTTCAGAGGAAACCACTCAGCCTGCAAGATCCGGGCAATCACAGAGGGTTGGATTATTGGTAATTGGGAGCTCCAAAGTTAGGCGCGTTATATTGTAATCTAAAATGGTTCAAATGGCTCTGGGCACTATGGGCCTTAGCATCTATGGTCATCAGTCCCCTAGAAACGGTTCAAACGGCTCTGAGCACTATCGGACTTAACATCTGAGGTCATCAGTCCCCTGCAACTTAGAACTACTGAAACCTAACTAACCTAAGGACATCACACACATCCATGCCCGAGGCAGGATTCGAATCTGCGACCGTAGCGGTCGCGCGGTTCCAGACTGTAGCGCCTAGAACCGCTCGACAACACCGGCCGGCAGTCCCCTAGAACTTAGAACTACTTAAACCTAACTAACCTAAGGACATCACACAATACCCAGTCACCACGAGGCAGAGAAAATCCCTGACCCCGCCGGGAATCGAACCCGGGAACCCAGGCGCGGGAAGCGAGAACGCTACCGCACGACCACGAGCTGCGGACTATTGTAATCTCCAATTCCTCCAAAAATAAGTGAAAAATATACCTATTCAAAAAATCAGATAAAAATTCACTTATCGCCTTCCTGAGAGACAATCTCCACTCATCCAAAATTAATAATATAAGTTTAGACGCCGGCCGGGATGGCCGAGCGGTTCTAGGCGCTACAGTCTTCAACCACGCGACCGCTATGGTCGCACGTTCGAATCCTGCCTCGGGCATGGATGTGTGTGATGTCCTTAGGTCAGTTAGGTTTAAGTAGCTCTAAGTTCTAGGGGACTGCTGACCTCAGAAGTTAAGTCCCATAGTGCTCAGAGCCATTTTTTTAAGTTTAGACCACATGTGGCTTGAATTCAAAGAAATAGTATTGACAGCAATTGAGAGATTTATACCAAATAAATTAACAAACGACGGAGCTGATCCTCCTTGGTGCACAAAACGGGTTAGAACACTGTTGCAGAAACAACGAAACAAACATGCCAGATTTAAACAGACGTAAAATCCCCAAGATTGGCGATCTTTTACAAAAGCTCGAAATTTAGAGCGGATTTCAATGTGAGATGCTTATAACAGTTTCCACAACGAAACTTTGTCTCGAAACCTGGCAGAAAATCCAAAGAGACTCTGGTCGTATGTGAAGTATGTTAGCGGCAAGAAACAATCAATGCCTTCTCTGCGCGGTAGCAATGGAGATACTACCGAAGACAGTGCTGCCAAAGCAGAGGTACAAAACACAGCCTTCCGAAATGCCTTCACAAAAGAAGACGAAGTAAATATTCCAGAATTCGAATCGAGAACAGCTGCCAACATGAGAAACGTAGAAGTAAATATCCTCGGAGTAGTGAAGCAACTTAAATCACTTAATAAAAGCAAGTCTTCTGGTCCAGACTGTATACCAGTTCGGTCCCTTTCGGAGTATGCTGATGCATTAGCTCCGTACTTAAGAATCATATACAACTGTTCGCTTTCGCTCGACGAAAGATCCGTACCCAAAGACTGGAAAGCTGCACAGGTCACACCAATATTCAAGAAAGGTAGTAGGAGCAATCCACTAAATTACAGGCCCATATCCTAACGTCGATATTCAGCAGGATTTTTGAACAATATATTGTGTTCAAACATTATGAATTACCTAGAAAAAAACTGTCTATTGACACTCAGTCAACATGGGTTTAGAAAACATCGTTCTTGTGAAACACAACTAGCTCTTTATTCATATGAAGTGTTGAGTGCTATTGACAAGGGATTTCAGATCGATTCCGTATTTCTGGATTTCCGGAAGGCTTTCGACACTGTACCACACAAGCAGCTTGTAGTGAAATATCGTTTCAGTTATGTGACTGGATTTGTGATTTCCTGTAGAGAGGTAATTGACGGAAAGTCATCGAGTAAAACAGAGGTGATTTCTGGCGTTCACCAAGGTAATGTTGTAGGCCCTTTGCTGTTCCTTATCCATATAAACGATTTGGGAGACAATCTGAGCAGCCGTTTTAGGTTGTTTGGAGATGGAGCTGTTGTTTATCGACTAATAAAGTCATCAGAAGATCAAAAAAAAATTGCAAAACGATTTAGAAAGGATATCTGAATGGTGCGAAAATTGGCAGTTGGCCCTAAATAACGAAAAGTGTGAGGTCATCCACATGAGTGCTAAAAGTAATTCGTTAAACTTCGGTTACATTATACATTAGTCTAATCTAAAAGCCGTAAATTCAACAAAATACCTAGGTATTACAATTACGAACAACTTGAATTGTAAGGAACACACAGAAAATGTTGTGGGGAAGGCTAACCAAAGACTGCGTTTTATTGGCAGGACACTTTAACAGATCTACTAAGGAGACTGCCTACACTACGCTTGTCCGTCCTCTTTTAGAATACTGCTGCACGGTGTGGGATCCTTACCAGATAGGATTGACGGAGTACGTCGAAAAAGTTCAAAGAAGGGCACCAAGTTTTGTATTATCGCGAAATATGGGAGAGAGTGTCATTGAAATGATACAGGATTTGGGCTGGACATCATTAAAAGAAAGGCGTTTTCGTTGCGACGAAATCTTCTCACGAAATGCCAATCACCAACTTTCTCCTCAGAATGCGAAAATATTTTGTTGACACTGACCTACATAGGCAGAAACGATCACCACGATAAAATAAGGGATATCAGAGCTCGTACGGAAAGATATAGGTGTTCGTTCTTTCCACGCGCTGTACGAGATTGGAATAATAGCGAATTGTGAAGGTGGTTCGATGCACCCTCTGCCAGGCACTTAAATGTTATTTGCAGAGTATCCATGTAGATGTAGATGTAGATGTAGACTAGGTACCATAATGAGCAGTATTCTCTTGTGGCCTCATGTGGTAACCATTGTGTATAGAAAAACGACTGTATACCACAGGCTTTCGGAGTTTACAGGACCTGCAACACAGCTCTGTTATTTTGGTTGCATTCAGCAGTGGCCCACTTTTTCTGTCTTGTGTACATGAGTTGGGTCAGTCCGGAAACTTGCTACACAACAGGCGTCATTAATTCCCTTCCAGCCTAAATCATGAAACTTATAAAAGTATTGCAACAGAATGCAAAGTCAGTTACCTTCATCAGAGAAAGATTGTGAAGGTAAATATTCAGAAGTCAGTCTCATATAGGCCTGTTGTGCTAAATATGGTCCAAGTGGCAGCAGAAGGTTTGCTTTAAAAACTATGTCATATTAAGGAATGACTATTTCTATAGGAAAGATGGCTTTGCTATATTTGTAAATAATTCGCCACCGCATAAAAAAATCCCTGTTCAACATAAGAAACAACTAAATCGGAAAGAAGCTGACAGAATCTGGAATTTCTTCAAGAATGATATATCTCATCAGCACCCTGGTCGCTCAAACAATATTCTATGTCAGATTCAAAGGACAGGGCTTTCCCCAGGGTGCACCTTTCAGATTCGTGTCATGATTTAGAGCGGAATATCACTGTCCACACAAAAATATTACAGTATGCTGACGAAGTCCGAATAACTCACTACCACAGAATACATTGGTGAATGGCTAGAGATTTCTGCAAACTGACTATTTTATTGAAGTGATGGTTAAACCTTGAACACCTCCGTTGCTGGGTGATAAGCATGTCTGACTTCCATGTGAAGGACCAGGATTTGATTTCCTTTACTCTCACGGACTTTTCCTTCTCTAGAGGACTGGTCAGTGTGTACTCAACCTCGTGATGCCAATTGAGGCGCTTATTGACCGAGTACGAGCGGCTCCAGATCACGAAAAAAACGGCTGGGAGAGCAGTGTGCTGACCCCACGACCCTCCCTACCGTATCCAATGATACCATTGGCGGAGAATGACACAGTACTTAGTCGGTAATGATGGAAGCCCTTACACTCAAAGAGCGAGTCACATATCCGCTGAGATACTTGTTTGTACTCCATATGATCATACATTGGTTAGCAGTCTCGAATGCTTTTCGGAAATCGAGGAAGGTGGAATCTATTGAATTTACTGCTGAAAGCTCTCCTCAGATGCCTCTGCTTCTCCTAAAACCAAACTAGTCTCCTCTCAATCAAAGTTCAGTTTCTCTTTCGGATCCTCGATTAGATAAACTCGCGCCTATTCCGACGGGTAGTTGCAATCTTCTTCGCGGCACCAGCTGTGAATGGAACATGAAGTTGAAAATGATTCAGGTGCACCATGCACTTATCGCCACACTCTGTTACAGTTGCGGATCTACATCTTACTGTGCTCAGGTACGTCGGCTGCTGATTCCTCGCTTAGGAAAAGTGTCAGCGTTATTCAGACAGTTGACTCCAACGACGTTCCGCAGGTCTGTATTCCATCGGTGTGGCTGTCTTCCTCGTGGACGGTCTTTGACCCTTAGACTCCATTTCGACATCGTCTTTGTATAAGATCAGCACTCTCTACAAATTTTAAGTTTCTACCCGGAGTGGTGTCGGCTCGGCGATGATGAGTCAATGAGTGAGACAGTCAGTCGGCGGAACATTGCCTTATGCACACATCAAAAAAATTTTGCATCACCTCGGTTCCCAGAACTCCTGAAGACAGACGTTGACTGTGATTATTGCATCACAGACACAGTCCTTATGACTGTTCAGAGATGTCACTAAGCCCACCCAAAGATGTAAACAACCATGCATGATCAGCACCTATCAGACGGAGAAGGTCCGATAGCCGATCAGTTCCAGTCATTCCACACAGCTCGTGTTGTCTGTAGTTCAACCACGCCTAAACGGTCATTACCGCGGTTTGGCCGCGACCGCATTGTGCCAGGAAGGGCTCTCAACAAAGGAAGTGTCCAGTCGTCTCGGAGTGAACCAAAGCGATGTTGTTCGAACATGGAGAAGATACAGAGAGACAGGAACTGTCGATGACATGCCTCGCTCAGGCCACCCAAGGGCTACTACTGCAATGAATGACCGCTACCTACGGATTATGGCTCGGAGGAACCCTGACAGCAACGCCACCATGTTGAACAATGCTTTTCATGCAGTAACAGAACGTCGTGTTACGACTCAAACTGTGGCAAGAGGCTGTATGATGCGGAAATTCACTCCCGACGTCCATGGCGAGGTCATCTTAGCAACCACGACTCCAAGCAGCATGTTTGTGATGTCCTTAGGTTAGTTAGGTTTAACTAGTTCTAAGTTCTAGGGAACTAATGACCTCAGCAGTTGAGTCCCATAGTGCTCAGAGCCATTTGAACTATTTGAACACCAAGCAGCGCGGTACAGATGGGCCCAACAACATGCCAAATGGACCACTCAGGATTGGCATTATGTTCCCTTCACCGATGGGTGTCGCATATGCCTTCAACCATACCATCGTCGGAGTCGTGTTTGGAGACAACCTGGCCAGGCTGAACGCCTTAGACACACTGTCCAGCGAGTTCAGCAAGGTGGAGATTCCTTGCTGTTTTGGGGTGGCACTATGTGGGGCCGACGTACGCCGCTAGTGGTAATGGAAGGCGCCGTAACGGCTGTGCCACATGTGAATGCCATCCTCCGACCGACAGTGCAACCATATCGGCAGCATATTGGCGAGCATTCGTCTTCATGGACGACAATTTTCGCGCCCACCGTGCACATCTTGCCAATGACTTCCTTCAGCCTAACGACAGCGCTCGACTAGAGTGGCCAGCATGTTCTCCAACATAAACCCTGTTGAACATGCCTGACAGAGATTGAAAAGGGCTGTTTATGGACGACGTGACCCACCAACCCACTCTGAGGGATCTACGCCGAATCGCCGTTGAGGAGTGGGGCAATGCCTTGATGAACTTTTGGATAGTGTGCCACGATGAATACAGGCATGGATCAATGCAAGAGGACGTGCTTCTGGGTATTAGATGACGGTGATGATGTTTGGTTTGTGGGGCGCTCAACTGCGGGGTTATTAGCGCCAGTACAAATTCCCAACCTTTCCTCAGTCCAATCTCCCTCCTTTCGTGAATGATGCTGAAATGATGAGGACAACACAAACACCCAGTCATCTCGAGGCAGGTGAAAATCCCTTACCCCGCCGAGAATCTAACTAGGGACCCTGTGCTCGGGAAGCGAGAACGCGCCCGCGAGACCACGAGCTGCGGACTGGGTATTAGAGGTACCGGTGTGTACAGCAAACTGGACCACTACCTCTGAAGTTCTCGCTGTATGGTGGTACAACATGCAATATGTGGTTTTCATGAGCAATAAGAAGGGCGGAAATGATGTTTATACTGATTTCTATTCCAGTTTTCTGTACAGATTCCGGAACTCTCGGAACCGATGTGAAGCACATCTTTTTTTCCTTGTGAATCCCGACTTAAACCTTCCAATACCTGGTTCTGTGCAGTTGTAAGTTTCTATCGTATATTTCATGAAATGTCCAGCTATCATAGCCGAAAGTCAAAATGAGAGGTGAGAAATATCAAAGCCCTGTAGTCAAAATGGGGCGATGTGCAAGAGCTTGCCCCCTTCTAACAGCCGTGTACCGCAAGTCTCTAGAGGAACGGAAGGTTCCAAATGATTGGAAAAGAGCACAGGTAGTCCCAGTCTTGAAGAAGGGTCGTCGAGAAGAAGCGCAAAACTATAGACCTATATCTCTGACGTCGATCTGTTGTAGAATTTTAGAACATGTTTTTTGCTCGCGTATCATGTCGTTTCTGGAAACCCAGAATCTACTCTGTAGGAATCAACATGGATTCCGGAAACAGCGCTCGTGTGAGACCCAACTCTCTTTATTTGTTCATGAGACCCAGAAAATATTAGATACAGGCTCCCAGGTAGATGCTATTTTCCTTGACTTCCGGAAGGTGTTCGATACAGTTCCACACTGTCGCCTGATAAACAAAGTAAGAGCCTACGGAATATCACACCAACTGTGTGGCTGGATTGAAGAGTTTTTAGCAAACAGAACACAGCATGTTGTTCTCAATGGAGAGACGTCTACAGACGTTAAGGTAACCTCTGGTGTGTCACAGGGGAGTGTTATGGGACCATTGCTTTTCACAATATATATAAATGACCTAGTAGATGGTGTCGGAAGTTCCATCGGCTTGTCGCGGATGATGCGGTAGCTGTAGTATACAGAGAAGTTGCAGCATTAGAAAATTGTAGCGAAATGCAGGAAGATCTGCAGCGGATAGGCACTTGGTGCAGGGAGTGGCAACTGACCCTTAACATAGACAAATGTAATGTATTGCGAATACATAGAAAGAAGGATCCTTTATTGTATGATTATATGATAGCGGAACAAACACTGGTAGCAGTTACTTCTGTAAAATATCCGGGAGTATGCGTGCGGAACGATTTGAAGTGGAATGATCATATAAAATTAATTGTTGGTAAGGCGGGTTCCAGATTGAGATTCATTGGAAAAATGTAGTCCATCAACAAAGGAGGTGCCTTACAAAACACTCGTTCGACCTATACTTGAGTATTGCTCATCAGTGTGGGATCGTTACCAGGTCGGGTTGACGGAGGAGATAGAGAAGAGCCAAAGAAGAGCGGCGCGTTTCGTCACAGGGTTATTTGGTAAGCGTGATAGCGTTACGGAGATGTTTAGCAAACTCAAGTGGCAGACTCTGCAAGAGAGGCGCTCTGCATCGCGGTGTAGCTTGCTCGCCAGGTTTCGAGAGGGTGCGTTTCTGGATGAGGTATCGAATATACAGGGTGATTCAAAAAGAATACCACAACTTTAGGAATTTAAAACTCTGCAACGACAAAAGGCAGAGCTAAGCACTATCTGTCGGCGAATTAAGGGAGCTATAAAGTTTCATTTAGTTGTACATTTGTTCGCTTGAGGCGCTGTTGACTAGGCGTCAGCGTCAGTTGATGCTAAGATGGCGACCGCTCAACAGAAAGCTTTTTGTGTTATTGAGTACGGCAGAAGTGAATCGACGACAGTTGTTCAGCGTGCATTTAGAACGAAGTATGGTGTTAAACCTCCTGATAGGTGGTGTATTAAACGTTGGTATAAACAGTTTACAGAGAATGGGTGTTTGTGCAAAGGGAAAAGTTCTGGACGGCCGAGAACGAGTGATGAAAATGTAGCACGCATCCAGCAAGCATTTGTTCGCAGCCCGGGAAAATCGACTCGCAGAGCTAGCAGAGAGCTTCAAATTCCACAATCAACTGTATGGAGAGTCCTACGAAAAAGGTTAGTTATGAAACCTTATCGTCTGAAATTGGTTCAAGCACTGTCTGCAGCTGATAAGATTAAAAGAATCGATTTCTGTGATTTTATCCTTGCTCAAATGGAAACAGATGAATCTTTCGTTTCAAAGATTGTGTTTAGTGATGAAGCAACTTTCCACACTAACGGGAAAGTCAACCGTCACAATGTCTGTATATGGGGCACTGAGAATCCGCGGGAAACAACTCAGTATGAACGTGACTCGCCTAAGGTGAACGTTTTCTGTGCCATTTCAGCCAATAAAGTTTTTGGTCCCTTTTTCTTCGAAGGTGCTACTGTAACTGGACTACAGTATCTGGAGATGTTAGAGAATTGGCTGTTCCCTCAGCTCGAACAAGAAGCACAACAATTCATATTTCAGCAGGATGGAGCGCCACCACATTGGCACTTATCTGTCCGTAACTACCTGAACGTCAACTACCCGAGGCGATTGATCGGCCGCCAGGCAGCCCGTGACAGAGCACTTCATCACTGGCCTCCAAGAAGCCCTGATCTTACCCCCTGCGATTTTTTCTTATGGGGGTATGTTAAGGATATGGTGTTTCGGCCACCTCTCCCAGCCACCATTGATGATTTGAAACGAGAAATAACAGCAGCTATCCAAACTGTTACGCCTGATATGCTACAGAGAGTGTGGAACGAGTTGGAGTATCGGTTTGATATTGCTCGAGTGTCTGGAGGGGGCCATATTGAACATCTCTGAACTTGTTTTTGAGTGAAAAAAAACTTTTTAAATACTCTTTGTAATGATGTATAACAGAAGGTTATATTATGTTTCTTTCATTAAATGCACATTTTTAAAGTTGTGGTATTCTTTTTGAATCACTCTGTATATTGCTTCCCCCTACTTATACCTCCCGAGGAGATAATGAATGTAAAATTAGAGAGATTCGAGCGTGCACAGAGGCTTTCCGGCAGTCGTTCTTCCCGCGAACCATACGCGACTGGAACAGGAAAGGGAGGTAATGACAGTGGCACGTAAAGTGCCACACACCGTTGGGTGGCTTGCGGAGTGTAAATGTAGATGTAGATGAACCCAGTGAACGTGGTGAAGTGACGTAAGAAAGGCGCGACATCTCGTCGCGGGCAGGCTCATTAGTTTGCGAGCGGATCGCGCTCCCGCGCTCCCCCGCGCCCAGGGCCGCAGTTTGTCAGAGAAGCCCCTATGGCGCGGCGCGCACACGGGCCTCGGCCGTGACACAGTTGCGCCGCCGGCCGCTATATAGCGCCACGCACGCTCCGCCGCCTCTGTCTGCAGACATGAGCCGCGGCGCCAACTTCCTCCTGCTGCTCTCGCTGGCCGCCTCCGCCGCGGGCACAGCCAACGCCGCCGCCGCCACCGCTGCCTTCCCACCTGTTGGCGACCTCCCACGCTACCAGGTGCGACATCTCTTGTCCAGTTTCTTACGACCTTAAAATCATCTCAGAAAGGTTAGGAAATAGGCGTTCTATAGTGTTCTTTCACTTATTATCGTACTCCTTCTCTCGTGATAATTAAAGTACCAATATTCCTGCAGTTAATCATATGTATAACTGGTATTTATGAGACACATGGATTCTAATCTTTATATCTGATGATGATGTAGACCAGGGGTCTTCAAACTTATTAGTCCGTGGGCCACATTGACTCCGCCACGAAGTCATAAGGGCCAGGATCTACCTAGTGGGATTAAAGCACCCTAGCACTCCACGATCACTATAATGTAAGGCTAAAGGAAAGATGAAATCGCAAAAATCTAATGTTGTGGGACTAGCTAGCACTGAAACGAACTACGATTTTTATTTAATTACATAATTTTGATTGGTGGACGTACCTGTTGGAAATTCTGGCGTATTTTATTCTGGCGAATTTCACCGACAAAAAAGTATGTCTCTGCACATTCTTCACGAAAGCGTCCTGCAAAGTTAACGAAATCTCAAAATCATTGTTAGCAACACTATTACTGCAAGACGTAACAGAGGTAGAGTGTGTCAACCCATTGTTATTTCAAGCGGCGCAACAATTAGTTATGTAGTCTTGTAGCAAGTAGCAGAGCCAATGTCGCGCTGTATTGGTCGCGATAGGCTTACTATGAAAATGCGGTCAAGCATTCTGACATAAAATTAATATAATTTGCAGAATTAAAAACTGTCAGCCGGCCGGGGTGCCCGAGCCGTTCTAGGCCCTACAGTCAGAACCGCTACGGTCACAGGTTCGAATCCTGCCTCGGGCATGGATGTGTGTGATGTCCTTAGATTAGTTAGGATTTAAGTAGTTCTAAGTTCTAGGGGACTGATGACCTTAGAAGTTAAGTCCCATAGTGCTCAGAGCCATTTGAACCATTTTGAAAACAGTCTTTGATCACAAAAAATTTTTCTATTGTTTTATGATCAGTTCGCCCAATATGATGGTCATTATGTATGCTCATCTCGCTAAACTAGTACGTAAAACATAAAAAAATCTTATTCTTATTCTTCTTGGTTCTCTCTACAGTCCTTGAAGAACCTTGGCCATCTGTATCCCGTGCCTCATTCTTCTCTGTTCATCGCCTTCCTTCTCCAATTTCTTATTCCCATCGCCTTTAGTTCTTCTTCCATATCGTCCAGCCACCTTTTCCTGGGTCTACTTCTTCTCCTTCTCCTGTCAGGTTTTCCCATGAAAACTTTCGTGACACTTCGAGTTTTTGATATTCTCTGTATATGTCCTGCCCATCTTATTCTTCCGTGCTTAATTTTAACAACAATATCCATCTGTCCAAAAAGTGTTTGTAGTTTTACATTTGTCCTTACTCTCCAGCCATCTTCCTCTCTCACTGCTCCAAAAATCCTTCTCAGTATCTTTCTTTCCCATCTCAATAATCAGTTCTCCTCCTTTAATGTCAATACCCAACCTTCTGATACATATATTACTATAGGTCTTAATACGGTCGTGCATATTTTAATTTTTGTATCCCTACTAACATTCTTGGAATTAAATACACTCTGCAAGACAAAATAGCAACGCTTTCCACTCACTATCCTTTCTTAAATTACTACTACTACTTTATTGTCCTCTGTTATTACAGACCCTAAATATTTAAATGTTTTCACTCTTTCACATTCTTTCCCATTCATTACTATTGAATTCTTTTATCCGTTTATATTGGGCTCCCCCATCACCATATACTTTGTTTTGTTTATGTTTACTTCTAAACCTACTTCTCTTGCTGCTTCCTCTAATGTATGGTAGTTCCCCTTTAGTGCCCTTGCATTCGTTGCCATTAATGGTACGTCAACCGCATATGCAACCACTTGAACTTGCCGATTAAGTATTGTTCCTTCTTCTAGTCAACTTTTATTCAGAGTGTAAACGATAACTGGGCAACGGCCTTGCCGCAGCGGTGACACAGGTTACCATCAGATCACCGAAATTAAGCGCTGTCGGGCTTGTCTATCACTTGGATTGGTGACCATCCAGGACTGCCAAGTGCTGCTGGCAAGCAGGATGTACTCAGCCCTTGTGAGGCCAATTGAGGAGCTACTTCACTGAGAAGTGCGGCTCCGAGCACGAAATCTGATTAAGACCAACGGAGCGACGTGCTGACCACATGTTCTTTCATATTCGCATCCAGTGACGCCTATCTGTTGAGGATGACACGGCGGTCGGGCGGTACCGTTAGGCCTTCCGGGGCCAGTTGGGACGGAGTTAATTTTAGTTTAGTAAACGGCAGCTACTTACACTGTACCACAATGTGTAGGGGAAATCGAAACGGACAAGATAGGAAATGACCTTAAATTGGCCTGCAAAAGGCACCTAAGCTACAGAGCAGGTGCACGGATTTGCAGCATGCTCTCGCTCTCTTAGGCCGTCGGTTAGGCGGCTGTTTCGTTGATATTATTAGTCTAAAGTTTGCCGTGAGTGTAATGAAAAGAAAAAGACTTTCGTAAACGTAGCGCAGAAAATAATTACTTTTACAATTACATGCAAACTTAACCATTACAGACAAAGTAGTTTCTTAGTAATAGTTCCGTTGTTAATTTTATGCTGTTAAAATTCACAACATTTTGAGGTAAAACTTTCACAAAAATCACTTTTACATTTTGTAAGTGCAAGAACAACGGTTTTTTTCCCCTAAGGATCTGTTGTACACCCTCTGCAATTCTTAATCTATGTAAACAATGTTTGCTCATGATTCTGTCGTTTACCGTTTAGTAAAGTAATCAGATCAAAACGAACACCAAAAGGATTTGATCGAAATGGTGCGAAAAGTGCCAGTTGATCCTAAACAAAAAAAGTACGAGGGCCTCCATATAAGTACTAAGAAAGTTGCGTAGAATTTCGATTAAATGATAAATCATAAAAAAAACTTTAGAGATAGAAGATTCAACAAAATATTTAGCGATTACAGTTCTGAACAACTTAAATTGGAACCATTACACAGTTACTGTGGTTGGGAAGGCGAACCAAACATTACGTTTATTGACGGAATACTTAAAAGATGCGCCAGACCTACTGAAGCGAGTGCCCACACTACACTTGTTCGTTCTCGTCTGGAGTATTGCAGCATGGTGCGGAATTCTTACCATATAGGATTGACGGAGCATATCGAAAAAGTTCAGTGAAGGGCAGCTCGTCTTGTATTATTGGGAAATAGGAGTAAGTCATGCATTGATAAGCGAGTTGAAACAATTTCTTATTTGCTGCGAGACCTTTTCGCGAAATGGCAATCGTCAACTTCTTCTTCCGAGCGACAAAATATTTTTTGACATCCAGCTCTACAGGCAGAAATGTCCATTGTAATAAAGTAAGAGAAATCAACGTTCGCACGGTAAGATTCAAGTACCCATTTCTTTCACGTGTTTTTCGAGAGTGGAATCATGTAGATGTATATATAGATAAAGTCAGGAGTTAGTGATCCACAATGATCAACACAGCTATTGTTTCAATATGTAAAACTTAAGTAAATCCACAGTTTGTGATTTAATTGCGTTGTTGTGGAGTACTGGTCAACATCTCCTGTTTTTGTGGACTTGTAAAGTGTATTAATGTGTGTGCAAGTGATTGGAACGCAGAGTCCTCGGATGGGATTGTGGAGCGGTTAGCTAGCTGAAGGGGGTCTAATGAAATAGAAGGGCGTGGGGGACAGGGGGGTTTACTGAAAGTAAATAAAAAGTATTTTCTACTGTGTAAATTTGAAGTGTTTTGATTTTGAAACGCTATGCAGTTTTGAAATGTTACTCCAGTTTCCCTTAGTGAAGGCTTTAGCGGAAGTTCCAAGGAACTAATTGGAGATGATGTACTTGCTGTCAGTGGTGTACGTTTGTTAGTCTAAAGACCCACTAGGGGGATATTTTTGAATGTATCTAAACTGATACACGAATAGTGAATATGTAAGCCATGTCTTGGGGGTCAGAGTGCGAATGGTGACCTTCGCTGAAACTGTTTCAGAAAATTAATACTTCAGAGAATTGTTCAGAGTCCATCGATAAACGTTTCTTTGTTGATCAGTGCTTTAATATGGCACATGCATGCCACATATCGCTAGGAGCGCGCGGATCCAGCTCAGGCGTGAGTAATGCTTCGCGCTTCGTCGCACCACAGAGCACAAAGTGAAGAGATGTTTGACTGGCTCATAATCACTGCCCTCTGTCTTTATACATTACTGTGGAGATAAAATCAATATTCGAGTTGAAACTACTTTACTTAACTTCTGGACAGGATGATGAGCACTTGATGAGAAGGACATAAAGCCCCTGCACCTTCCACATAGTCTTTATTTTCATACACTTTCATCATTCTCATAACCACCATTAATAGAAACCGTATACTGCGCAAGGTTCCCAGTTCAGTCTGTTCAATTTTTATGGCCAATGAACCTATCTTCCAACATTCGCTATACTCGCCACCTCTTTTTTCTTGTCCCTCCTCAACGCATATTCTCAAACTGGCTACTTTTCATATGCCAACTGTTAAGAGAACCTGATCGAGACGTGTCTCTTGTCGTACATCACTGTAATTTAACCGATACATATGACTCATTCGCCGCATTTGTATGGTATTCGTTCGAAGAAAATAGTGAATCACGAGTAAACAGAAACAATCTTTGCTGCGAAGCATTTTTAGGCTTGTCTGTAGACAGAACAAAATGCTTCAAATGGCTCTGAGCACTATGGGACTTAACTTCTAAGGTTATAAGTCCCCTAGAACTTAGAACTACTTAAACCTAACTAACCTAAGGACATCACACACATCCACGCCCGAGGCAGGATTCGAACCTGCGGCCGTAGCGGCCGCGCGGTTCCAGACTGTAGCGCCTTTAACCGCTTGGCCACCACGGCCGGCGTAGACAGAACAACGTGTTCGGTTACGAAGGTGCAGGGTTCGCGATATCCCGATATCGCTAAGCCCAATAAGTGAGAGTTACAGCTTCAAGATGAACATGGGCTTTGCTGTGATGTTGCCTTCATCTTTTTGCATCTCAATGGAGCACGAAAGGCAATCTTCTGCAAGCTTCTGCCTTTTAGTGAAAGTGTCCATTTCGCTACAATTATAATGTGAAAGTTTTATCAGAACAAGAGGTATTTAGTGTCTGTCATTAGCATTTGCTTCAGGCTGCTGGCAGTGTCGTTGGGTTTTATCCGTCAGATATAAAAAAAAAACAGTCTTTTCTGACTAGTTTTACTATTCTTCATTTCTAAGAAGTTCTTTCCACCTATAAAAATGATAAATCCCCTTGCATCGTCTTTATCCTCTTTGATCATCATTCAGAGTTTGTGGAACCCACAAAAATGTTCTCTCCTGAATGGAAAGAAATTTTCACTTGTATGACTTTCGTAGGTTGAAGGAACAGCTACAATACGTTCTGACAAGTAAAAACAGGAAAACCCCAAGTGATTCATTCTAACACAAATTTTAGGTACATTCGTATTTCAACTGACACTTGACGCAAATTACAGTTCACATTCTTTCTTCATGCTGTCAAATAGACGTTCAGTCGTCATTTTCAGAACCGTACAATCGCGACGCTCATGCGCAGTCGGAAACGCACTTGTTCGTTGCAGGTTCAAAAAAATGGTTCAAATGGCTCTGAGCACTATGGGACTTAACATCTATGGTCATCAGTCCCCTAGAACTTAGAACTACTTAAACCTAACTAACCTAAGGACATCACACAACACCCAGCCATCAAGAGGCAGAGAAAATCCCTGACCCCGCCGGGAATCGAACCCGGGAACCCGGGTGTGGGAAGTCGTTGCAGGTCTTTGTGCTGGTGGAGGAGGAGGAGGTTAGTCTTTAAGAAGCCCGTTGAGATGTGCTTGTATCCTGTAACGGAGTAACATGTAATTAAGTTACTTATCGTCTTGCAAAACTTACTTGTAAGACGAAGTCACATACATGCTGCCCTCAAATGCAGTTCATCCGTCCAACAGACTGGTATAGCAGGGTAAATTTTAAATTCAGGAATCCAGCAGACCAGTAAGCACGAAATATGAGAAGAGAACCATTGTGAATGTTATAATGCAGCCTGGCAAAAGGGAATAGTAGAAGTTATGTAAAGTATTTCTTCTGTATGTTGAAATTTCTGTTACTGTTACTTGCAGTTATCGCTTTTGGAAATTAAAACCTGTAAACCTTGTATTTCTGTTACAGCCTGCTGAGAATTCGTCGATCGACGAGATTTATGACGACGTATCGCAAGGTCAGGACAACGACGATGATGACATACCATTCCCGGAAATACAGGTTAGTACTGAAGCAAATTCTGCTGTTCCGTGCACGCTGAACGTAAATATCACAAGGCAACACCGGAAACACTATGACTACTTCCATTCTTAAATATTCCGTAGTATCTACCACTTTTTATCCTAATTTAATATAGGAATCTGGCGTCGCTTCAAGTGTTTTTCATTTAACTCTTGGCAATAAAGCTCATGTGATGAGCGGAATTTCCCCTCAGGAAACTAGGCTGCTGATAAATCTCTCCTTCTCGGTTGTCTTCCCATTCCAGTGACAGATATTTAGAATTGGATGCTACTTTACATCAACATTGCCACCTGCTTCTTTCCACAACACTTCCGCCTTTAATTTTATAATATCGAGAAAGACATACTTCTTTTCCATCTTCTGCTTTCTATCCTTCATTTCCGCGAATCGTGGGTAAATTAATGCGCGTTCGTCAATAAATACAAGCAAGGTGGAAAATAAACATCTTTCTTAAGAGGTTTTAGGTGTGGAACCCAAAACGCAATGTGTTATTACTACTTATATATAGTAGTATTAGAGAGTGTTGTACTTTCTTTTCTGAAAAGTGTCATCTAAGAAACGTTTTCGGACTTTCATGCCACTACTCAAACTTTATTTTCCATGTCAGTTTTTACACTGGGGTTGGACTGAGTCGCGCCTGTAAGAGTTCTTCGAATACAAAAAACAGCCTTCCTCTTAAACGAGCCCTCATGAGTGGAAACAAGTAGTCGCCTGGGGCATCTGTAAATATACACTCCTGGAAATTGAAATAAGAAGACCCTGAATTCATTGTTCCAGGAAGGGGAAACTTTATTGACACATTCCTGGGGTCAGATACATCACATGATCACACTGACAGAACCACAGGCACATAGACACAGGCAACAGAGCATGCACAATGTCGGCACTAGTACAGTGTATATCCACCTTTCGCAGCAATGCAGGCTGCTATTCTCCCATGGAGACGATCGTAGAGATGCTGGATGTAGTCCTGTGGAACGGCTTGCCATGCCATTTCCACCTGGCGCCTCAGTTGGACCAGCGTTCGTGCTGGACGTGCAGACCGCGTGAGACGACGCTTCATCCAGTCCCAAACATGCTCAATGGGGGACAGATCCGGAGATCTTGCAGGCCAGGGTAGTTGACTTACACCTTCTAGAGCACGTTGGGTGGCACGGGATACATGCGGACGTGCATTGTCCTGTTGGAACAGCAAGTTCCCTTGCCGGTCTAGGAATGGTAGAACGATGGGTTCGATGACGGTTTGGATGTACCGTGCACTATTCAGTGTCCCCTCGACGATCACCAGTGGTGTACGGCCAGTGTAGGAGATCGCTCCCCACACCATGATGCCGGGTGTTGGCCCTGTGTGCCTCGGTCGTATGCAGTCCTGATTGTGGCGCTCACCTGCACGGCGCCAAACACGCATACGACCATCATTGGCACCAAGGCAGAAGCGAATCTCATCGCTGAAGACGACACGTCTCCATTCGTCCCTCCATTCACGCCTGTCGCGACACCACTGGAGGCGGGCTGCACGATGTTGGGGCGTGAGCGGAAGACGGCCTAACGGTGTGCGGGACCGTAGCCCAGCTTCATGGAGACGGTTGCGAATGGTCCTCGCCGATACCCCAGGAGCAACAGTGTCCCTAATTTGCTGGGAAGCGGCGGTGCGGTCCCCTACGGCACTGCGTAGGATCCTACGGTCTTGGCGTGCATCCGTGCGTCGCTGCGGTCCGGTCCCAGGTCGACGGGCACGTGCACCTTCCGCCGACCACTGGCGACAACATCGATGTACTGTGGAGACCTCACGCCCCACGTGTTGAGCAATTCGGCGGTACGTCCACCCGGCCTCCCGCATGCCCACTATACGCCCTCGCTCAAAGTCCGTCAACTGCACATACGGTTCACGTCCACGCTGTCGCGGCATGCTACCAGTGTTAAAGACTGCGATGGAGCTCCGTATGCCACGGCAAACTGGCTGACACTGACGGAGGCGGTGCACAAATGCTGCGCAGCTAGCGCCATTCGACGGCCAACACCGCGGTTCCTGGTGTGTCCGCTGTGCCGTGCGTGTGATCATTGCTTGTACAGCCCTCTCGCAGTGTCCGAAGCAAGTATGGTGGGTCTGACACACCGGTGTCAATGTGTTCTTTTTTCCATTTCCAGGAGTGTAGAATCATAGGAATAATGTTTAAGAATTTAACTGCTTGTGATAGGTAAATGGTTAATCCAGATGTCAATTATTGCACAGGTATGTTGTCGTGATGAAGGAATGTACTGTTTGCCTAGATATTTTGCGACAGTATTATATGCATAAGGAAATGAGGTGGATATTATTTGTCGTAGGGCTTCTCAATGAGTTGTTTATGTGTCGACCACCACTCGATTCAACGTTTCCATCACGACAAGAAAATAGAAAATAAAAGGAAAGAGAGAAAAAGAAATAACAAAATTTTCTCGAAACGCTAGAAGTTTCTGACCGCGACATATTTACACTCGCCGTCAGACACCTAATTTCTGTCTTGCAACTTGGTTGGAACAGGATTTGCCACAGGTCTGCACTTTTCATCGTCGTACGATACAACTTGCTGCATCCTGCTCTGCCGTCTTCTGGTACCCACAACCAAAATAAAAGCTAACTAAACTCCGTCCGAACAGGCCTTGGAAGTCCCAATGGCACCGACCGGCCGCCGTTTCATCCTCAAGGCGTCACTGGATGCGGATATGTAGGGGCATGTGGCCAGCACACTGCTCTCTCGGCCGGAAACCGGAGCCGCTACTTTTCAATCAAGTAGCTCCTCAGTTTGCCTCAAAAGGGCTGAGTGCACACTCCTTGCCAACAGCGCTCGGCAGACCGGATGGTCGCCCATCCAAGTGCTAGCCCAGCCCGACAGCGCTTGACTTCGGTGATCTGACGGGAACCGGTGTTATCACTGCGGCAAGGCTGTTGGCACTACCTAAAGAAGGTTCCCTTTAAATTTGCTGTTGTGCAACGGCATGAATTTAAGTTGCAAAACGAGGCGAATATTCCTCTCATAACGACACACGAAATTCGAGACCCTCTTTTCCCCTCTAAATCTCTCTTAACCATCTGCAAACGATAGGGCGATATTCTCCTAGCACTGTAGACATTATATCGAAGCACTGATTTACTGTCAATACTTGTCAACATTTGCAACGTGAACTATCCGTCACTATTGTTCTTTCATTGCGGCGTTTGTTAGAGCTAATCAGGAAAACTGTAAGAAGAAACTGATCTCAAATACGCTGCCTGACAAAAAAGTGAAGCACCTAGAAGACATGGTAGGACGTAAGTGTGACGTCGTACACGTACACACCTGCGGCAGGTATGTAAAGAATTGGAGTTGCATTTCTCTGTGACAGGTAGAACGACCAACAGAATGCATTAGTGGTGTTCGTGTTTATTGTTGTTATCAAGCCCCGTAGGGCACCTGACGGGGCTTGAAAAGCGCTCATTGTGGGTCTCCAGTAGGCCGGATGTTCGAATCGTGCAATATCCAGATTTGTGGGGCATCCGGATGTGACAGTGGCCCGATGCTGGAGTACACGAGAACGTAAATGCAGGAATACTCGTCGTCAACGTTTCGGTCGACCTCGTCTGACTCCCACGAGGGAGGACCGCCGTGTTGTGCGCCAAACACATCGGAGCCCCTTCACATCTGCGCCTACCATAGAGAACAAACGATGGACTTCCTGTAACGTTTGGTCGGAGACTAGCAGCAGCGGGACTAACGAATTACCGTCCCGTGCGTAGCCTGCCGTTAACACAACACAAACGGCTGCGTTTGGAGTGCTGATGTGCCTGGAGGCATGGACGAATAGCGTCGCATTGTGTTCAGCGATGAATCGCGGTTCTGCACTGTGTATTTCGGATAACCATGGTCGGCGAGTACGACGGCGACCTGGAGAGAGATCCCGTTCTTCCGATGTTTTTTGAGAGCCACAGCAGTGTCACTCCCGGCCTCACGATGTGGGGAACCATCGGGTATGACTTCAAGTCACGGCTGTTAGTAATTGGCAGAACTCCGATGGTATGTCACCGAAATCCTGCGTCCTCGTGTATTACCTCTCATGCGACAGTATAGTGATACCCTTTTTCAACAAGACAACGCTCGTCCACACATGGCACGTATCTCTACGAACAGTCTGCATGATGTTGCGGTACTTGCGAGGCCAGCTAGATCCCCAAATCTGTCCCCTATTCAACACGCGCGGGACCAGCTCGGACATCAACTCCGTCCCACTGTCAGTATCTAGAATATCAAGAACCAGTTACTACAGTTGTGGACCAGACGAGGAGAGGATACGACAGCTTTACGACCTCCTTTCCAGTCAAATCAGTGCGTGCTTCCAGGCCAAAGGGGGTGCAACATCGTACTGACAAATGGGCTCACAGCGTCAAGTTATTTGAAAATATGACTCGATTTTGCAATCAATCAAATAGCATCACATGCCGTCTCAACCCGTCAAGTTTCATTTCGTTTCCTCCTCCTGGACTCTTAGCTTCTTTTGTCAGACATTGTATTTTCTGTGACAAGCACCGCGCAGTTTCGAACTATCTAGATAAAGGCATCAAGAAAACCACGAAAATTTCGGGTAACGTGTATTTATTTATTCAACAGTTTTGAACGTGACTATTACTCAGCTACCGTATACTACAGACAGTTTCAACATAGGATTATACAGCCAACCGGTTGCTCAGGTACAGTGTCTTCTTCAGAGTGACATTGTGCCACATCGTAAATTTACGTTGCTAAAAAGCACTGATCAGAATTTAGAGCAGCTGTTCTCAAGTCAGCAGTGAAGTAAAACGTTCTACCCTTTGCCCCGTGTGCTCAACTGGAAACATCATACATTAGCAAACTTTCATTCTGATGAAGGCACCCGTAGCAGGCGTCAAAACCTAGGTCAGTGTACCTATCACTTATGTTCAACCGGTTGGCTGTCTAACACTATGCTGCCACGGCTTAACTTTACATCAGTTTAAGGGAATAATACGTCCGCGGCTCGTGGTCTCGCTCCCCGCGCCCAGGGTTCGATTCCCAGTGGGGACGGGAATTTTCTCTGCCTCGAGATGACTGGCAAGTCGCCGTAGTGGTGTTAAAGAACTTGCGGAGCGGCGGCCGAACCGCCCCGCGAGGGGTCTCCCGGCCACCAATGCCACACGCTCATTATTATTAAGGAATAATATTATACACACATCGAAAAAAGTTTTGCATCACATCAGAACTCCTGAAGACAGACGTTGACTGTGGATATTGTATCACAGACACAGTCCCTTTGACTGTTCAGAGCTGTCACTAAACCCGCCCAAAAATGTAAACAATCATGCATGAGCAGCGCCTATTAGACGGAGTGGGACCGACAGCCGATCATCAGTTCCAGTCATTCCACCAGGAACGAGGTACACAGCTCTTGTTGTCTGCAGTTCAACCATGCCTAGACGATCAATACCGCGGTTTGATTGCGTCCGCATTGTTACTTTGTGCCAGGAAGGGCTTTCAACAAGGGAAGTGTCCAGTCGTCTCGGAGTGAACCAAAGCGATATTGTTCGGACATGGAGGAGATACAGAGAGACAGGAACTGTCGATGACATGCATCGCTCAGGACGCCCCAGGGGCTACTACGCCAGTGGATGACCGCTACCTACGGATTATGGTTCGGAGGAACCCTGACAGCAACGCCACCATGTTGAATAATGCTTCTCGTGTAGCCATAGGACGTTGTGTTACGACTCAAACTATGCGCAATAGGCTCTATCATGCACAACCTCACTCCCGACGTCCATCTTCGCAACCACGACACCAAGCAGTACGTTACAGATGGGCCCAACAACATGCCGAATGGACCGCTCAGGATTGGCATCACGTTCTCTTCACCGTTGAGTGTCGCATATTCCTTCAACCAGACAACTGTCGGAGACGTATTTGGAGTCAACCCGGTCAGGGTGAACGCCTTAGACACACTGTCCAGCGAGTTCAGCAAGGTGGAGGTTCCCTGCTGTTTTGGGGTGGCATTATGTGGGGTCGACGTACGCCGCTAGTGGTCATGGAAGGCGCCGTAACGGCTGTACGATACGTGAATGCCATCCTTTGACCGATAGTGCAACCATATCGGCAGCATATTGGTGAGGCATTCGTCTCCATGGACGACAATTCGCGCCCCAATCGTGCACATCTTGTGAATGACTTCTTTCAGGATAACATCTCTCGGCTAGAGTGGCCAGCATGTTCTCCAGACATGAACCCTATCGAACATGCCTGGCATAGATTGAAAAGGACTGTTTGCGGCCTACGTGACACAGCAACTACTCTGAGGGATCTACGCCGAATCGCCTTTGAGGAGTGGGGCAATCTGGACCAACAGTGGCTTGATGAAGTTGTGAATAGTATGCTACGACGAATACAGGCATGCATCAAAGCAAGAGGACGTGTTACTGGGTATTAGAGGTACCGGTGTGTACAGCAATCTGGAACACCACCTCTGAAGGTCTCGCTGTATGGTGTTACAACATGCAATATGTGGTTTTCGTGAGCAATAAAAAGAGCGGAAATGATGTTTATGTTGATCTCTATTCCAATTTTCTGTACAGGTTCCGGAACTCTCGGAAGCGAGGTGATGCAAAACTGTTTTTGATGTATGTATATTTGACCGCTAGGGACCTTCTTAAAATTGTTCTAATGTTAAGCCTTGACTAGAAGACGGTCACTTAACCGAAACTTAGCTTCTGGTGATCTATGACGTCATTCTTTAAAGGATTTTATTTCTTGTACACAATTGACGGGTGAACGGATATAATCATCCACAGAATTTGAAAACGGCCGAAAGCCATCGAAAAACTTTACGTTTCTAAGCTGTAATTGATATTTAAGAACAAAGCCCTATAACTTAAACTGTCCTTAAAAATTTGAAATTTCTCCAGAAAGTCGGATCTAAAGCCCTTGTCTTCCCTAAGAAAAATAACTGTGTCTTCCAATTTAATAGGAGTGTGTGCACATTGTATGAGATGCTCAAATTGACACAGCAGCTGTGTTGGGTTTCCCGCGCTACTTCGAGGTGTTATTTTTCTAAAAGACGAAATTTGACATTATCCCACTTTAATGTGCATCGTAGTTATGTTTACCTTTTGCAAAGGTAAATATGTTTTTTTTATTTTATTTTTGTTATATTGCTATTTCTGTTATGTTATTTTAATGTAATTTTATTAGCATGTCAAGTGTCTTTTGGATGGTTGGCGCGGATTCTTATGTGAGTTCCACCTGGGCGTTAAGTTTGGAGCTGTCTTGTCCCTTCTGTCCTATTTGTTGTCCGTGTGTATGATGCACGTCTACTGTAGATTTTACATGGACGATTATTACTGTTTACTAGGCCACATTGGCTATGCCATGGCATTTATATAGAACATTTTATTGTTGTCTAAGTCTTATGACTTCCTTTCTCTTTTCACACAATAAGTAACACGTAAGTTTATTTTATATTTCCACTGGATTAAATTTTGATGTTTCTTTTTGCTGCACTTATGAATTCCATGTAACGGTTGAATTATATCCATTTTTAGGTGCTATTACTTCTTCTGAGGAAGACAGGTTTATATCTCTCGAAATCTAGGCAAAGGTCAGAATAAACGTTTGATGTGCAACTGGTTTGCTGTATGATTCCCTTTGTATCCATTGTCTTTGTTGGTATGTGTTCAGGAAGAATTGTCTTTCTTGATACAAAACGGACCGTGTGTTGTGTTCTTCTGTTACTTTCCTAATAGTGCAGAACAACTTTTTCATACGTCGTTGAACGCAACTGAAACATGTATCAGGTGCTACATATAATGTGATCAAAGGCATGGACGTTCGTATAACAATTGGAGAGCGTCCAAGTAAAATAACAATTGACAATTGTTCCACCCAAAAGGGATAGTAACATTCCAGCACGATTACTGAAATCATTGGGAAAAGTGGCAACCAAACGAGTATTCAAGTTAGTGAGTGGCATCTATGACACTGGAAACATACCACCGGACATCCGAAAGAAACTGTTAACACAATCCCGAAGATATCAGGTAAATGCGAGAACTATCGCACAATCAGCTTAGCGTCTCCTACACACAAACTAGTGACCAGAATAATATACAAAAGAACTGAGTGAAAAACAGAATCTGCTTAGGTGACTATCAGTTTGGCTTTAGGAAAGATGAAGATACCAGAGAGGCATTTCTGGCGCTACGCTTGTTAATGACAGCAAGATACAATAACGGAAAAAAATGGAACACCTCAAGGATAGGGACATTTTACTGACAAGTCAATTGACAGGTACTTCATCATCGTAGGAGTATCTGATAACCAAATGATAATTCATACCAAATGAAGCATGCATGTGGCAGTAAAGGGTAGCCAAACAGTCGCATTGATACACAACGTATCCCCTCTGGCGGCAACTCAGACGTGTATCCCCGCATGCAAACTATCTCATAAAAGTGACGAATGGCATCCCGCGACAGTTTGTCCCATGCATCTCGCGCATTTTGTTATGATTCGGCATTACTTCTTGCAGGCCCTCGAGACGGAATAAGTTCCCATAGGGGTAGAATTGGCGAAAAATCTAGTGAGGCCAGAACAACTGTTGTACACCGCAAACAGCATGTCGCGTCGCAGCAACTGTATGTGTGGACGTATATTGTCGTGCTGAGAGCCACATCATCTTCCTGTCGAAGAAATAGCAGTAGCACGTGGATAGCAACCTGTGAAATGTAACAGGCACTGGTTACTTTGCCCTGCAGAAGCACAATATGTGACCGCGAGTTGTAAGTGATTGTCCTCTCACACAATGAGAGACCTAAGAGTCGCAGGCGAATGCACTCTTTGAACAGGCCGCTCATCAAGTCTACGCCGTACATGTGTGCATCCATCACTCGCCCACGGGCAGAACGTACTGTCATCTCTGAAAACAACAAAGTGTCATTCCAATCTTTCACGACACCATGCTAGCCATGCTTGGCCGTGTCATGGTATTTCAGTATTTCACAATACTGATTAATGCAAAATTAGTGTTGAACATTGTAAAGTGAAGCAAGATATTTGAAATCCTCAGAAAAAGAGCTGTAACCTGTAGGGAATGACGAGCAACGTGGTCTACAACATGTGCAAGAACCAAACGTGAACACTGAGAATAGAATACCAAGAACGAAGAACTCGGATTAAAAAAAGACGTAAGAAAGGGATGCAGAGACTGTTCAACCTATATACTGAGAAACAGTGAAGAAAATAAAATAAAGTATGATTAAATTAAAAGCGGAAGGATACCAATGATAAAATTAGCTAATTACTGTACATTCCTGTACTCTGTGAAAGTGAAGAAGAATACCAGAGCAAATTGATTCAAGTGAATGAATGACTCAACGTAGAACATAGATTGATAGCAAATTAAAAAAAAAAAAAAAAAAAGACGGAACTACTGAGGACAAGCTTAAATAAGATTAACGACAAACTTAATATCACTGTTGAGGATTATATAGTACACGAGGTGAAGGGATTAACGCACCTCGTAAGCAGAATAACACATGGTGGACTACGCATGGAGGACATAAGAAGTAGACTAGCACAAGAAAAAGACAGCATTTCTCGCAAAAGAAGCCTACTAGTGTCGAACAAAGGCCTTCATTTGTGATAGAAACTTCCGCAGATGTACGTATAGAGCGTAGTATTTTATGGAAGTGGATCATGGACTGTTGGAAAACAGTAAACGGTGACAATAGAAGTGTTTGAGGGACAGTGTTACTGAAAGACAATGGAAATAGAATGGACTGATAAGAAATAAAGATGTTCTCCGTAGATTCGATGAGGAAAAGAATACATGGAGAACACTCATTAGGACAAGAGATAGAACAAGAGAGAGGATGATCCTACATTTCTTAAGACATCGGGGAATAATTTGCATGGTAGTAGAGGGGGCTGTAAAGTGCAGTAATTGTAGAGGACGTCAGAGAGTGGAATATACACAAGACATAATTGAGTATGTTGTAAGTAAGAGCTGCTGTAAGACGAGATTAAAGATTATCATAACAGAGGAAATCATGGCGCAAATGTCAGAAGGATTCAGACCCGACGGCCGCGGTGGTCTAGCGGTTCTAGGCGCTCAGTCCGGAGCCGCGCGACTGCTGCGGTCGCAGGTTCGAATCCTGCCTCGGGCATGGATGTGTGTGATGTCCTTAGGTTAGTTAGGTTTAAGTAGTTCTAAGTTCTAGGGGACTGATGACCATAGATGTTAAGTCCCATAGTGCTCAGAGCCATTTGAACCATTTGATTCAGACCCCTCCCCCTTCCCTGCCTTGCCACCTTCCCCAAAAAGCAGTATTCCTGGACGACCCATACTCACACCTGTTTTTTGTGTTGCAGAACGGTTATTCCGAAAACAAGTGGTCATTTACGCAGTGGCTATTGTACTTACACTTGTTTTTTTGTGTTGCAGACCGATTACTCCGAAAACAAGCTGTCATTTACGCAAAGGTTCTTGTACTCACACCTGTTTTTTGTATTGCAGAACGATTATTCCGAAAATAAGTGGTCATTTACGCAATGGTTCTTGAGCATCGTGGGGCCATTTGGATTCTGGACCTCACCTGGGGGTACGGACGATGTTGACCTCAAGCCGCCAGAACGCTGCGAACCGTGCTGTAAGTTATTTTCACACACGCAATAGTTACACTTTCAGTTCCAGGTCTAGGTGCCGCATTTGCTGTTACAAGCTCTGCATCGTCAAAGAAGAGCATCTAAACTCTGACTCCGAAATTATTCTGGTGCATTCGCTTACTTTAGAAATATACTCGGTCAGAGATAGCCATGGTATCGAAATAGCACAATCTTTTTCCTCTTGCACGTAGCAATGTAGCATCTATTAACGACACACCACTCACAATACACCACTCAAATTACTCGTGGTCAATTTATTGTAGCCTCTCTTCACGACTTACTTCCAATAAAATCGACAAAAGCTCTAAATAACGAATTTACTGCAGTAATGCTCAGTGCAAGTGAAAGTAATCCCTACATACACAATTTCTAAAATATATACTCGCCAAGGTAAATTAAAGTCTCGCCTCTCACGTGTACCCACAGAAGATACTGTCGTCGACACTGGTTTCCACACCTGGGAAATAACAAAAGTAAGAAATTTATGTTCCGTTGGTCATTATGAGTAGCCAAAGTGACACAACACTGAATGAAGGAAATACACACACACATAGTTCCAAATAATGAATTTATTTTCGATCCACGTTGATTTCCAAAATGGATATGTCGGATGTAGTGCAGATAACTTCTGTTTAAAGTCTGATTACCCCAAGAACAAACAAGTCCCTCCTCCCAGCGGTGTTTGATGCTTTAACAATTTTGCTCTGTAGAAAGAGAATGGCACTATCACTGCAAAGTTTCTCTTGATACGAAAAGTGTGAGAAGGAGACTGCGAGAAGTGAAATGCTTCCCGAAGTTATCACAGAGATACTATATTATTTTCAGGTCAGAAGACCAAGCTGGTCAGTTCATTCATAGAAATGTTCGTTGTTACAAATATTTATGATCAACACAAATCTGTCATTTTGCAGATCAAAGTCATTGTGAGTGGAATGACATGTTATAGATAAAATGAGTAGTTTGTAAGGAATGTTGAACGGCACTGTTGTAACAGACTGGGAGACTATACCAAAGGCGATTGAAGATTTCTTAGCTAAGAAATGAACACTCTGGTAATAAACTACGAGAAAATGTGCAGTTCGGAAGTACTGCCAGAGAATAAGAGAAAACATTTCGGCTCAAGGAAAGAGGAGAAAGCCCTGGGAACGGCGAGACAACAAGAGAAACAAAAACAAGAGCAGAGATGGTGGAAGCAAAAGTTGCAGTTATTCAAGGAACGTTAGCTGAAGAGAACGATGCCTAGTAGTTATCACACTGTACAAATTGTTATTGTCCGCAAGAAATGGAATATGGGAAGTGTTAAGAACTACAAGACAGTTAGTCTTTTGTCGGTGGCATACGAGATTTCTACAAAAATACATACTAATCGTCTTGAAAAAAAATTAGACTTCAGTTAGCGAAAAATGGGTATATAGCAATTGACTGTCTACATTCACGAGAAAACTTGTGATGGCAGCACTTGAGAGCCAATCGATAGATTACATCTTCATCTTTTTCTTAACAAGAAGGATGAAGCTTCTATTTAATTACATCAAGAGAGAAAAGTTCAGAACTGTGGAAAAAGTCAGGCAAGGTGCATCCATTTCACCAAAACTATTTTCTGCAGTTAAAAGACGTCCTCAGATCATTAAACTTGGGTGAAACAGGAATACACGTAAATGAACCTTATATGGACCCACTATTATCTGCTGATGACATTGTTTTGCTTGCTTCGGATTCAGAAGAACTTCAGCAAAGGATGGAGAAACTGTAAAGCGCAAGTATAATGGTAGGCCCGAATGTTGAATACAGTAACAACAGAAATATGTATAATAAGTATGCTCATAGGAAAACTGGAAGATCTGATGATGAAATTAAGCAGTTGCCAATTTTTATACTGAGGTCAACTAAAAACAATGGAGTGTAAATGGCGTTGTCTTCATTTGGGAAACTAAATGCTGTATTCAGAAGTAAATTTCTATTGAGCGATGAAAGGAAGGTCTATAAACAGTGCATATTGTCCTTACTAACTTACGGATGTGAATCATGAACATTGAAAACACAAACAGTTTAGAACTGAAGGTCGCGCAACGAGCAATGGAAAGATGCATGTGAAGCATAACAAGAAGGAATATAAAAGCAAACAAACGGGTAAGATAAAAGACAGAAGTGAAGTACATGTTAGTGACTGCTAAGAAGCTGAAATGTGTTGGGCATGTACCGAGACGATATATGGCTGATGGCCGGAGGATATTCAGAGTTACATTCCTCATGATAAGACCTAGAGGGCAACATAATGGAAAGATGGATCGATGAGATAGAGAACAGAATGGGAGTGCGAGTAACACGCAGGCGCGGATCCAGGGTTCGGTCCTGTGGAGGGGTGAAGAGAAGGGGCACAGTTTGCTACCGCCTCCCCACCTCTACCCAACACTCCGAAATACAAATTAACGTCATCCTCACTTTTAACGTACCACGGATGAATTCATATTTAATAATAATACTAACAATAAATGTAAAATCTACTAATAACAATAATAATAATAATTTATAACACAATAATAATAAGTCAGACAACACATAAATATCTATAGCGACATTAGAAAACGGAGGTTAAGATTCTATGGCCACATTAAAAGAATAAACAATGACAGGTTTATAAAACAAATAGTCGAATCTTTGGCAACAGGAGTAAAGCCTAAACGGAGACGATGAGATTTGGCGAAATCAAAACTGAGCTGAAATTGAAAGGAATTACACCAAAAGATGTCCAAAACCGCGAAATCCACAGATCCAAAATCCACAAACGGCAAGCTGACCAAGAGGAAGTGGGATCATGGCAGAGGACAAATGAGAGGTAGCGTGACTTTTCTGTAATACTCATTCCACGGTGTCTGTGTACACCATCGTTTTCATAACAGGGAATGATTCTCCTCCATGTACGATGTGGAATTGTCCTCAACGTAAAGTAAATGCACATTGAACGGCATCCTTATGTTCGTGAACCGTCGTGTGACTTGTGGCAGCAACCTTCTGTTTAAAGAATCCCTCATAATACATTGTCACGAGATGACAGATAAGGACTTCGGGGCGGCCACTCCAAAGGTGCAGGCAAATGGACAGAACCACAGTCAATCCATTTATCAGGAAATACCTCATCGAGATATTCTCTAACGGCAATAGCATAACGGGCAGGTGCTCCATCCTGCTGGAGCCACAAACGGCTGAGCAGTCTCTGATCTTGCAGATGTAGAATAAACACCACTTTCAAAGAAATATTGACTTTTAAAATGGGTTGCAAACATTGCAGTCCAGGTCATGACATGTGGTGGATGGTGTTAAAGTTATTCAAAAAATATGGGTCTTCCTTTACTCCAGATGTAAATGTTTCTCGCTTTTGCAATGCGATGTACTCGTATTGCACACTAGTCCCAGACAAACATTTTCACCCTTGAAAGAAGAGTTCTAAAGACACTGAGCATTTGCTCGCAAGTCTGATGACGTTTTTCTCTATCACTATGTCCGCCCCGATAGCTGAGTGGTCAGCGTGACGGATTGCCGTCCTACGGGCCTTGGTCGATTCCCGGCTGGGTCGGGGATTTTCTCCGTTCAGGGACTGGGTGTTGTGTTGTCTTCATCATCATTTCATCCCCAACCGGCACGCAGGTCGCCCAATGTGGCGTCGAATGTAATAAGACCTGCACCAAGGCGGCCGGACCTGCCCCGCATGGAGCCTCCCGGCCAATGACGCCAAACGCTCCTTTCCATTTGTATTACCATCATTCCATTCGTTTAGAAACGCCTTTAACTTCAAATTATTCTTCATATGTTTTTCTTAATGTCTATTATGGAACTCCCAGCTCCTGTGACGTTTGCAAATGAACTTTTTTGGCGAACGTTCGACAGATGCTGCAGCCTCCACACATATTTTAAGTCGTATTGGTGGTCGTCCTGAGCAGGGCTAGTCTCTCATGGAACCAGTTATAAAGAGCTATTCCTCCCACCGTAAAATAGTTGGTTTTGGTGGATAGGTTCCTGAAACCGTACAATGAAATCATGCTAAATATCTCTGAATTTCTGTTTGGGGTCGTCCGTGAGCCAACGTGCTCATTACGAACCCCTTCTCCATGGTGTAAGTAGACTCATCAGCCATGATTTAGAAATAAATCAGCACCTGAAACATTACGAAACAACAATTCATCAACATAGGGGGTAATGGGGTACTTTGTGTAATCCTAACGGGCTTATTCCCAAACAATAAATAAAATAAATTGTTTAGACTAGTGCTAGTAGATCGTTTTAGAATATTTTCTAAGAAATTGCAAAAAGCATACGTCTGAAAATTCCCGAAGTATATCATATGTGATGTAATTTATTTAAGAACTACAATGCAACAAAGTGTGATCATATCATTCTCAGTACTTAGCACTACGATTGTGAACCCAGCTCTGTAGACTACGACTACACGAGCTTGTTAATGAGTAGAATGCTGTTTTCTTCAGTCGATTCCGCCTCCGTTTGAAAGGTCAGTCTCTTTGTTTTTCTTTCTTAACGGAAAGTATTTCGCTTTCCACCTTCCTTACTCAACTGGCAGTAGTTTGTCGCTTATATAATATCTGTTAACTCACGAACCGTGTTTGATTTGCTGTTGACGGCGGGTACGGTTAGCCTTTGAATGGGAGTCTTTTCCGAACTGTAATTTTACCCGCATGTGGTCACGTCTTAAGCCCATCCCACGTGGACAGCAAGCAACTGGAAGGTATCTTGTGTTAAACAAATGATGTAACTTCCAGACTTCATTGCCATTTTCGAAGCCCTTAGTGGTCATGCTACTTTATTCTCTGAAAGTTTGCTGAGAAATTTTGGAACTGGTACATGGAAGAATACGAATAGTTTTACTAAAACGTTTGGATCTGCGCCTTCTAAGAAGTCGCGAAAGGCGCAACTGCTTAAGTCTTAATGAAGGGATGATCATGACAGAGAAGGAGAAGCAGCGCAATCATGGTTCCAGTAGTGGGTTCGTTAAGACCTTAATTTAGGTTTAGCACTAACTTTACATTAGGATAATAGGTATTTAACAATAAGAAGAAAGCAGTCTATGCTTTCTCTAAATCTATGTCTTTTGTATGGCAGAAATTATCAGCCATAAACCGATACTATCCATCATAGCACTAATGAATGCTGATTTTTCGAGCTCATCACAATAAATGAATCTTCTTTTTCACGTGATTTCGTCTTGTCTGCTTACACGCTGCACTGGTTTGTCATCTTCCGGCAGCTTGCGGTATGGCAAACGAGCGCAGGCGCATCGTGGGCGGCACGGTGACCAAGGTGAAGCAGTATCCGTGGATGGCGATGCTCATGTACGGCCGCACCTTCTACTGCGGCGGGTCGCTCATCAGCGACAAGTACGTGCTCACCGCCGCACACTGCCTCTACGGGTGAGTGCTCCTCGCTTTCTTCCCACTTCACCAGCCTCTGTAGCCGAGAACAGGATAGACACGAAGCATCCACTGTAACGTGGAGAATAAACAGGGTGTAACGAAAATGTACGTCACAAATTGCGGACACATTCCTCACACGTAGAAATTATACAGGGTGATTCAAAAAGAATACCACAACTTTAAAAATGTGTATTTAATGAAAGAAACATAATATAACCTTCTGTTATACATCATTACAAAGAGTATTTAAAAAGGTTTTTTTTTTCACTCAAAAACAAGTTCAGAGATGTTCAATATGGCCCCCTCCAGACACTCGAGCAATATCAAACCGATACTCCAACTCGTTCCACACTCTCTGTAGCATATCAGGCGTAACAGTTTGGATAGCTGCTGTTATTTCTCGTTTCAAATCATCAATGGTGGCTGGGAGAGGTGGCCGAAACACCATATCCTTAACATACCCCCATAAGAAAAAATCGCAGGGGGTAAGATCAGGGCTTCTTGGAGGCCAGTGATGAAGTGCTCTGTCACGGGCTGCCTGGCGGCCGATCCATCGCCTCGGGTAGTTGACGTTCAGACGATAAGGTTTCATAACTAACCTTTTTCGTAGGACTCTCCATACAGTTGATTGTGGAATTTGCAGCTCTCTGCTAGCTCTGCGAGTCGATTTTCCTGGGCTGCGAACAAATGCTTGCTGGATGCGTGCTACATTTTCATCACTCGTTCTCGGCTGTCCAGAACTTTTCCCTTTGCACAAACACCCATTCTCTGTAAACTGTTTATACCAACGTTTAATACACCACCTATCAGGAGGTTTAACACCATACTTCGTTCGAAAGGCACGCTGAACAACTGTCGTCGATTCACTTCTGCCGTACTCAATAACACAAAAAGCTTTCTGTTGAGCGGTCGCCATCTTAGCATCAACTGACGCTGACGTCTAGTCAACAGCGCCTCAAGCGAACAAATGTACAACTAAATGAAACTTTATAGCTCACTTAATTCGCCGACAGATAGTGCTTAGCTCTGCCTTTTGTCGTTGCAGAGTTTTAAATTCCTAAAGTTGTGGTATTCTTTTTGAATCACCCTGTATTATATGAACAGGGTCTGTTTCCATGTTACAACTCATTTCCTCCAACTCATTAATTATGCAAAAGACAGACGAACAGTACGTACCAGCATATCATATGCAACTCTTTCTCACAAGAGGTGTTCAGTATGCCCTCCTTGGGCACTGATACCAGTCGTCACAGTGAATCTCGGACGCGCTGATGTATCCTGGAGTATTGTTTATGGTTTGGCGGTCTTCCCAATACGGGCACGGAGTCTCTGAACATCTGAGACTGGGGTTCCACACACAGCAGCTTTGAAATGCCCCACAAATAAGTCCATTGGGTTTAGGTTCGGAGAGCATGGAGGCAAAGCAATTGGTTCATCTCTACCTATTCATCTGTCACCGAATCAGTTACTTATAAGCCGACGGAACTTAACATTAAAACGAGGAGGTGCTCCATCTTGCATGAAGCACATGTTTGATCGCTTAGCTGAAGGCCCATCTACTAACAGATCAGGTAGAATATTCTTACTAAATTATGATAACGTCCATTGAGCCTGAATGGAAGGAAGAATCTTTGTTTATGACTTGCTTCAACAGTTGCGTGAGGACTGACGTCTTCTCATACATACCGACTGTGAAAATTTACAATCTGATCTCGTCGAAACTCGTTGAAGAAAATGAGTTTCAACTTGGAAACAAAGCGTTTCCGAATCCAGTTCATATAACGAAATTTCTTCGTCTACGTGTGAAGAATGTGTCGTGCAATTTATGGTGTACGATTTTGATACACCCGATATGGAAAAGTAAACAAGAAGTCTGATTGGTACTGGGATTGACGTCCTCCCATACGTACCGACTGTGAAAATTTACAATCTGATCTTGTTGGAACTCGTTGAAGAAAATGAGTTTCAACTCGGTAACAAAGCGTTTCCAGATCCAGTTCATATAAGGAAATTTCTTCGTCTACGTGTGAAAAATGTGTCGTGCAATTTATGGCGTACATTTTTGATACGCCCTATAGCGAAAAGTAAACACAAACTCTGATTAATACCGGGTTATCACTGGTGTTATACCAACAATTGGACAAAGCGACACCAAATTTTCTCTAAAATGTGGACTAGTGGACACACGCAGGGGTTACAGCTGTCTATAGAACGATATAAAGGCAAAGGCATCATTTCTATGAAGAAGTGACGGGCGATACGTCGCTACGGTGGATCTGGTTTCAGCAAATGTGGGGTTAAGGGCAGTTCAAAATGAATATAGCGAATACAAACGTCAATAATTACTTAATGCATAGCGACACACTGATAAGAATTTCGGGGAATGTAAAAGAAAGTATGTGGACTCACTGACACGAGCGCATTAGATATATGCGGTTTCAGTTCAGGAATTGTTCTCTTAACACTATAAAAAGACATCCATAAGTGTCTGGCCAAAAGCAGAACACACTGTCGTCATGTCAGGTACGACTCATAGAACGATTCATGCCACTTTACAAAATTTCACACTATTGCATAGAAATTCAGTAGACATGAAAATACATCTAGATACTGTTGTAACCTGCAGCTTTAATCGATACGATGATGTCGGTGATGCCTGGAGAATTTAATGTGCCCGGGTCTACATCGTTACATTATTTCGCAGAATTTTTTTCTGTAAAATTGAAGAATTTGTGTTAAACAGGAGATGTAGAATAAGTATTGCCCTTACTTCTACATCTGTTGTACTGTTGTAACCTGCAGCTTTAATCGATACGATGATGTAGGTGATGCCTGGAGAATTTAATGTGCATGGGTCTATATCGTTACATTATTTCGCAGAATTTTTTTCTGTAAAACTGAAGAATTTGTGTTAAACAGGAGATGTAGAACAAGTATTACCCTTACTTCTACATCTTCGTGAAGAGGACGCGGTGGACACGCTTTGTCTTCCAAGTTGACAACAGTCGTATTCACAGGACTGCACGCATAGATTCCTGGTTTGAAGAACAGTCTAGCACCTCATCCTAGCTCGTTTCACGCGCTAAGTAAGCCGATCTCAATCCAACAGAAGACGTCCCGTACAATGTTTTGGAACAGCCGGTGAAACATAGCAATCAACATTCACACAACTCTCTTCTCGCCGGACTGAGGCCGTTAGCAATGCAAGAGGCGGTGTTGCGCGGTACTAGTGGAAGGTCTGACGGGACGACTAATGTTTGGTCCGATATGTTTACTTAGAGGACTCGGCATATGAAGTCCGAATTGGTAAAATTCCGTGCTCTGTATTGTAAAGGATTTCGAAAACTACACTCAAAGATTTATTTAAAAGTACTAAACGATCAAACAGTTATGCGTTTAGTTTCAGGCTAAGTAAGAGCAATTAGTAGAGTCTTTTTGTAGCAGGGAAAATCTCAGTATGTTTATCAGTAATATCAGTGATTGATATTTTTGTAAGTATTTGTGCTCTCGTAGATCAAAAATCGTACCTCACTGTTGCTTCCGATAAGAAGTTATCAATGTTATAATATATTTGAGCCGCTTTGGCTCAGGCAACACGTAGCTTTGTTGAGTTGTATATATGTCACGGCTTACTAAATTTCTTGTGAGCTTTTCAATAAGCCATTCAGTGCACATGCAGATTGTGGTGTCACCGCCAGACACCACACTTGCTAGGTGGTAGCCTTTAAATCGGCCGCGGTCCGTTAGTATACGTCGGTCCCGCGTGTCGCCACTATCAGTGGATTGCAGACCGAGCGCCGCCACACGGCAGGTCTAGAGAGACTTTCTAGCACTTAGCTCAGTTGTACAATCGACTTTGCTAGCGATGGTTCACTGACAAAATACGCTCTCATTTGCCGAGACGATAGTTAGCATAGCCTTCAGCTACGTCATTTGCTACGACTAGCAAGGCGCCATTACCAGTTACTATTGATACTGTGAATAATGTACCGTCAAGAGCGACGTTCACCATTAATGGATTAAAGTTAAGTATTCCACCAGCTACATCCGTTTTTTCTAATTTCTAATTTCCTTGTCCTGTTCCAAACCTCAGGCCAGCCTGCGTGAGCTAAAACGCGTGCCTTTCGGCTTCCTCTAGTAACACGGTGTTGGCTCTCCTGCCAACCACAACACAGATGTCAGGTACTTGTATAAAACTGCAGAGTGAACTAATCAGTATTGTGAGTTGATAAAATCTGTAAAAGGCAACTAAAAATATTGGTAGCAACTTACAAAGACTTCGTCACCCAAAACCAAACCGAGAATATCTGAAGACGTGTGTCACATGTAGATGTTTTTACAAAAGAGGAAGGACTACTAGAAAACTCTTCAGAGAGTGAAAAGGAGACTGCTTTGCAGCACAACTTTTTACTATCTAACACAACAGTCACTTACTCCTGCCGGGCCACACCAGCCTTGAAAAATATGATCATCTTTTCTGGCTTTAGCCTACAGAGATCCACAGGATTGGCCTCATTTGGTGTCTGAATGTATGGACTTTGCACAAGCGTTCATTTGTTGTTAAGTAAACATAATACACTAAACTAACTCAACGAGCTTTTTCAAGCAGGCGACATTTCCTTCTAGCACTGTGAAGTGGTGTAACGTACTCTTAGATGTCAGACAATGGAAACTCCAGGCGAGAATATCAACAATGTAGGAAAAGACAGATTGCTACTTACTGTAAAGAAGACACATCAAGTTGCAGACAAGCACATTTAAAAGACACTTACATAATGGCTTCATTAGTAAAAGAGAGATACACACCATTCACACACCCAAGCAAGCACACCTCACACACACATGACTGCCAACTCCAGCATCAGATGCAACTATCACCTGGGATGCAAGCAGCAACCTTGAGGGGGTGGGGGAAGCGGTAGTAATGTATCGGTGGGGAGAGAGACAAACGCTGTCTGGTGAGCGTGCAGGGGCTAGATTGCCAACAGGCACAGCATCAGGAGGTTGCAGGGCAGGGGGGAGGGATCTCACCAAGGCCTTCACAGACAGGCACTATTCCCGATCTAGGCCTCAAAATCTACACGATCCTCCCACCACCCCCAAGAGCCAGTACTACCCTCAGCTGGAACAAGAGAACTACATCCATTGTCGAGGCTCTGATTACCTATCATCATGCCCTGAATGGAGGGATATCCTACCTGAGATACTTCCTACCCCTCCTAAAGTGGTGTTCCATCGTCCATCCAACCTTCACAACGTCCTAGTCCATCCCTATGCCACTCCCAGTCCCAAACTCTTGCCATAAGACTCAGATGCAAAATCTGCCCAATCCATCCACCCACTTCCTATTCCAGTCCTGTCACAGGCTTATCCTACGCCATCAGGTGGTGGGTCACCTGTGAAAGCAGCCATGTCATTTACCAGCTCTTCTGCAATCATTGCACTGCTTTTTACATTGGTATGACTACCAACCAGCTGTCCGCCAGGATGAAAGGCCACCACTATATTGTGTCCAAGAACAAAGTAGACCATCCTATGGTACTACATGTACCTGAACATAACACACTTGATTTCAATGGCTGCTTCACTACCCAAAGCATCTGGATCCTTCCTTCCACCACCCAGTTTTTCTGAATTGCACAGATGGGAGTTACCCTTACAACACATTCTCCGCTCCCATAATTATCCCTGCCTCAACCTACAGTAACATACTGTCCCCACACCTTCACCCAACAGTTTCTACCCCTCTGTCCTATCGTCTTCTCCCATTCTCATCTCCCACCTTTTTTATTTGCAGCCCTCTGTCAACGCACCCACCCATCTTTCTCCGCTCCTCTCAGTTTTTGCTCCTTTTTCCCCACCTTCCTGCTCCCCAACATCCTGACACTGCGCCTCCACCAGAAATCATTCGTGTCTCTCTCTTTGCCCGTACACTACTATCACTTCCCCATCCCCACCCCCTCCAGGTTGCTGCATGCATCCCATGTGATAGTTGCATTCCGGGCCAAGATGCTGGAGTTGGCGGTCGTGTGTGAGAGAGGTGTGATTGCTTGTGTTTGTGAACGGTGTGTGTGTGTGTCTCTTTTACTGATGAAGGCTGTGGCCGAAAGCTTCATGTAAGTGTCTTTTAGCTGTGCCTGTCTGCAACTTGACGTATCTTGTTTACGGTAAGTAGCAACCTCTCTTTTCCTGCGTTGTTGGTACTCTTAGAAGTCTTCCGCATAGTGATAACGTGCTAGTATGAAGAAGAAACTGCTGTGAAAGCGATCTAAATGCACTTGGTTCCGCATATGTCCTTCTTGAAACAGGACAATGCTCAGGAAGCGCTGCGTCTAGCTGTTGTTGATTATGGGGTAAGAAGACTACGACAGGATACACCCCGTTGCCGATTTGACAACGATACTTCGACGAATGCAATAAATACAGTCCGCATGTGGCACAAGAGCTGCTTTTCTTCCACCTTCGTAGTAAAGCAGCGGGCTCATGACTACGGAAGGGAGAAGGATTTACAAACGAATGAAGTCTGCACTCTATGGCTGGTGTTATACTTTCTAAAGAGAAGATGGTAACTGCTATAGCATTTTCTCAGGGCAATCAGACACATAATGCTACTCGTACAATTGGCTCTTGCGGAATCACAGGAAACCACTACTAGAAGTGTATGGGAACTCTGTCATGAATAAGAACTCTGTACTCCAGATTCCATGGGGGGAGGGGCAAGTACTCCCCCCTGCTCCACTGCCCCCCCCCCCTCTTGCTAACGCCTGTGAATACAACGCATTAGTCTGAGCGGGCTGCCTCTAAGGTTACTTGAGCCATGCGGACTGAGCGCCAAGTTTAACCATTTATAGGGCAAAACTTCCTTTCTAAAATAGAGCACTGAAATGTAATTTGTTCTATTACTTATCATACCCAGTTGGATAAAAATATTTAAGACCGGAAAAACTTGTAGTTGTCGTTGTTGTTGTTGTGGTCTTCAGTCCAGAGACTGGTTTGATGCAGCTCTCCATGCTACTCTATCCTGTGCAAGCTTCTTCATCTCCCAGTACCTACTGGAACCTAAGTCCTTCTGAATCTGCTTAATGTATTCATCTCTTGGTCTCCCCCTATGATTTTTACCCTCCACGCTGCCCTCCAATACTAAACTGGTGATCCCCTGACGCCTCAGAACATGTCCTACCAACCGATCCCTTCTTCTAGTCAAGTTGCGCCACAAGTTTCTCTTCTCCCCAATAACATTCAATACCTCCTCATTAGTTATGCGGTATACCCATCTAATCTTCAACATTCTTATAGACTAATTATTACAAATTTTTAAATTCGGCAAAATATCGACCAAAATCCATTCTGTGGCTGTGCTATTTTGTGTTCGATAGTTTAACCACTTTACAAAAATGGGCTCTTTTATTAAAAAAGGACTAAGCAGAAGAAATCAAAATTTTGTTTGTTATGTTCTGTTAGTTCATATAGATACATAAAACAGCGTACAAAATGTATACTCATAAATCATAAACCAGATTTATTCTCTTGCTTAGTTCTGTTGGTGGATGAGTCCAATGCATTGCATACACAAAGCTACATAGCAAGAAGTGCATGCAAATTTACTACATTTAGGTTTGCTTCGTTTGCTGCAAAATGAACACCTCCTTCATGTACCAACTGTAGGCACAATGTTCAGTCACATTTCTGAATAGCATCCCTTGATTTCTTGTAGCCTTTTCCTGAATTTTTTACCTTTAATTGCTATTTTAGTGCTGGGTGTTGGTCGCATTTTTGTTTTTGAACAGAAATTTCCAATTAGCTCATTGGCCAGAATATTTCTAAATTTTAAATGTGACAGAGTTTTAGTATTCTCAGCAAGAAAGCTAGTCTCCTCATAAATTTTATAAGCATTTAATGTGCTTCATCAATGAAGTAACAGAAAATTTTCATCAAGCACACATAGAAGGGAATGCAGATTCACTGGAATTCTAGACCAAAATGGTAGGAAAAATATTTGAGTGTTATATAGACATGGGTTCATTCACTGTTTAGAAAACTTCGGCTGATCTGGAGTAACTGCAGACGTATTAGATTCCAAATTCTGATTCTGAACTAGAAATGCATTCTAAATTCCTTCGTTGTTTGAACTTCATCAAACCTCAGTTGCATTTGGTGGTCACTGCTGCCTCTGAAAGTTCCTACTGGAACATCCTCTGCATCTGAGCCTCATCCATACACAGAATTGGAATCGATGTCATCAAACACATATTCCAAGAGAAGCTGTTCTATTTCGGAAGGGTTCAAGCCCGATTTCCCCCACGGCATTATCACATAAACTGTAAAAAGTGTTATTTATATTACGACTCTGTTGAAAAACTATGTAAACGTGCGGTATTGAAGCAAGAATGCAGATAAAAAGTATTTACTGAATGCAGTGCTATAATTTCGAAACTATCCGCTAAATATATCCCTATAATTAGGTATCGTAGTAACATATAGAAATTTATGCAAATGCATTTGCATGCAACTGCAATATTACGATAAATTCATTGGGAATTAAGATTATGTAGGAATTTCTGCTGACACGAGACAAAATTCACGACACAGTGATTTGCACTAGGTACAGTGAACCTGGAGGCACGTTATTGTAAACGTAGCGATGTTACACCACAGTATCATAATAAATCGATTTAATTTTGTAAATATAAAGACCTACGAGCAAAATTCGTGGAGCCCATGCACTGTAAACATCTCCTTCTGCTTCCCATGCCCTATGCTACTCCCTGTTTACAAAAAGCTGACCTTGCTATACTAACGTGGAAGTCAGCTTCGTAGAACTGCCTATTACATCTGCTGTATTTTAGAAACTACTTGGTAGAAGTGTAAAGTAAAGACTGAAGTACCACATTAATATTATACAATCTGCGTCGAAATATTTGTTTACAGCCGAAATATTACTTAAACTCGTGGGAAGATGAGTTGTGTACGTACTGTCTCTCTCTCTCTCTCTCTCTCTCTCACACACACACACAAAATCATATGACAGCGATTTGCACTTGATTCAGCGAAGCTGGATGCAGAATACTGTCAACATATCTACATTACTCTTTAAAATCCTAATAAACCGACTTAATTATGTAAATGTAAGGACTTACTATCAAAATTACTGCGCAGTCCGTGCCCTGAAAACTATGACTGCTTTGTAGTTACTTTATCGACCACAAAGTACGAGTACCATCATTTGTTGACAAAACATTGAAAGCTCAGTGTAGTTGCTTTGTTGGTTCCCAATCAGTAACTGAATGTGATAGGGTCGTTTACAGGCATCAAATTACAGAGATATTGAACCTTCAGTGGGTTGAGTAAAATATCGACCACAAATCTATACACGGTTAAATCTATACATCAGTTTCTTTTAAGTACTCCGCTATCTGACTGTACTAGTTTACGTCTATCGAGTAATGAAACAACGCTCGTAAGAAGGGGAAAACCTATTGCAACCAGTTTCCTGTACAGTACTTCTTGTGCTTCTTTGACCTAGCGTATATCAATATTACAGAGTTCAGATCGGTCACGTTAATTTGATTCTGATCGTAAAATCCAGAAACTAGAATTTCTACTCAGTGTAAATGTGTGGATTAACACCCGTGTCCCAGCTTCATATGAATGTGGATGTCACATGACGTTTACTTAGCTTCACACGATCGAGGAGAGATGCCCGGTTGTATGACCACTAAGTGTCTGCCCTTATGTTATTGAATTACATGCCATTCACGGTCCAGTCATGGTAAACAACTTTCTTATTGAAGGTTTGAAATCAGTGTGAGGGAACAATGTTAGACGGAATTTTTGCTACTAATTTAACTACTGAACATTTCATAATGTCCTTTTCTTTGTAGCAACTGCACGTCTATGTCATTTCTTCTTGCTTCTATGAAGGTTTCCATATACGATTGTGGACTGATGTGTCGTAAATTTCCGTGAAAGAATAGAATATTTTTGCTGCGCCTTCGTGGTTGATAAGCTTAGTTATTCCAAGGACAGTATAATCAATTTCAACAATGTGCAGCGTACATTTCATCTTCGACAGGCGTCTGAATTGGTCAGTGTGTCGACTGCGATTTAAAATGGAGGAAACCGAGTTTCGTGCTGTTACTTAACATTTCCATTTTGAAGCGTTAGACTGTCGCACAAATCGAAACAGAATTGGATGAAGTCCACACGGACTCTTCATCATCATATGAAGACCATTAACTTTTCGATTAAAGAATTTAAACGTGACAAGACAAGCACCGAGGACGAAGCAAGCTCTGGCTGTCAAACTGAGGTTACCACCAAAGGAAACCGTTGACAAGATCCATGATATTGTAATGCAAGACCGCCGAATAAAACTGCGTGAGATTGCTGAGACTGTAAGAATCTCAACTGAGCGAGTGCATAATTTCCTGCACGGAGAATTGGCTATGAAAAAGCTGTGTGCGAGGTGGCTGCCGCGATTGCCCACAGTCGACCAAAAGTACATCCACAACAACATTTTAGCACAATGTTCGGCGATGTTTAATCACAGTCCGCAACACTTTTTGGGCCGATTTCTGACTGTTGATGAAACCTGGGTCCATCATTACACACCAGAGTGAAAAAGACAGCTAAAACTATGGACAAAGGCTAGTAAAAGTGCACTGAAGGAGGCAAAGACCATTTTGTCAGCCGGTAAGGTGTCTTGGAGTTCTTAACGAATAATCCTCGTAGATTACTTGGAAAAAGGCAGAACCATAACTGGACCCTATTATGCTTCATTGTCGGATTGACTGAAACTTGTGTTGACTAGAAGAAGACCAAGGCTGATAGGCAAGAAGTGCTCTTTCACCTTGGATAATGCATCATCCCCTACATCAATGGTGAAATTGATTTGGCTTTGAATTGGTTCCTCACCCACCCTTTTCACCATACAGCCCCAAGTGACTTCTTCCTGTTCCCTAACTTGAAACTTTGGTTTGCTGGGAATAAATGATAGGTACACTCAACGAGTACTTTCCAGAGTTTGACAGAAACTACTTTTCGTATGGGATGAAAAAGCTGGGGAATTTCTGGACCAAGCGTATTCCCCTCAAAGAAGACTAATTCGAGAAGTAAGGTGAGTTGTTTTACGAAACAAACATTTTTTCTTAACTTTTTACCAGACTTCTCAAACCACTCTCGTATATTCAAAATATGTTAGTCTGCTTCTCGAATTTTGGATTTGTAATCTCCATATAACACTTTGGGAGTCCGTAAGTATCAACATGAGTTTAAATGTCTGTATTTCATTATAAATGGTCTCCAATACGGCTAACATCTCCGCTGTACAGACAGAAATTTCAGATCGAGGTCCAATCATTTGACATGTGTTATTACAGAGGCTAGAGCCGTGCTTGTACACAAGTATTGTAAGTGCATTTCCATAGATGCAGAAATGAGAAATAGAAATGATCTCGAAACTTCTTGGCAGATTAAAACTGTGTGCCCGACCGAGACTCGAACTCGGGAGTTCGAGTTCGAGTCTCGGTCGGGCACACAGTTTTAATCTGCCAGGAAGTTTCATATCAGCGCACACTCCGCTGCAGAGTGAAAATCTCATTCTGGAAACATCCCCCAAGCTGTGGCTAAGCCATGTCTCCGCAGTATCCTTTCTTTCAGGAGTGCTAGTTCTGCAAGGTCGCAGGAGAGCTTCTGTAAAGTTTGGAAGGTAGGAGACGAGGTACTGGCAGAAGTAAAGCTGTGAGGACCGGGCGTGAGTCGTGCTTCGGTAGCTCAGATGGTAGAGCACTTGCCCGCGAAAGGCAAAGGTCCCGAGTTCGAGTCTCGGTCGGGCACACAGTTTTAATCTGCCAGGAAGTTTCATATCAGCGCACACTCCGCTGCAGAGTGAAAATCTCATTCTGAGAACTGATCTCAAATACACCACAAGTGCGGAAACTGTGTATAATATTTCTCCTGCAATCATTGTTGGAAGTTTCGACCACCGACGCATCCGCGTGCGGCTGTTGGAGCATGACAGGGACAAGCCGTCGGAGACGGAGGTGATCGAGCGTCGCGTCATGAGGGTCCGCTTGCACCGGCGCTACGACTCGAGCAACTACAACAACGACATCGCGCTCATCCGGCTCAGCGAACCCGTCAAGATAGAGGGAGACCTGAGGACCGTCTGCATGCCCACCAAAGGTGAGTTACCCGAAGAGACGTTTGTTGCGAGAATCACTATTGGTATTTTCAGAATGATACATTATGACGTTTTTTCTCCCTGATGGCTTCAGAACTCTGCCTCTGGGTCGTTATCAACGTACAGCTTCAGTCAGGGTTAGATATTAACATCTTAGAAAAACAAGCTGAAAATCTTAAAATTTATGAACAGACGATTGAAAAAAAGTCCATCCATTACATTTCGCATAGTTTTGACAGTATGTCTTGTCTTCGTCTACAGAGGATCATCTAAGCTGACAGTCACTTCCAGTGAAAATCTGTTTTATTTAAATAAAACGTAGAAAGGGATGAAGCAAGAATAGGCCTAAATCATTACTCGTAGAAGACGTTTTTCTGCTTCAACTCTTGAGCCAAATGGACTGATGAGATGTGTTATATGATACAGTTGTGCCCTTTGTCACAAGTGATGATATGATAATGCGTGAATCTCAGGGATCTCATTTTCTGCTGGCTAAACGGAATGGTACGTATTTGTATCTTCGACAATACATTTTCTCGTCCAGAGAGTATTTAAGCCAGAGTAAATGGAAATAGAATAAACAAGTTTCTTCGTTACTAAATTATCTGTAACAGTAATCATTTTACCAGTATGGGGGATGTGCTAGTGGGTTAGTATAGTTAATTACTAGCTTCGTCCCACGATGTTACCGATTGTTAAACAGTTATTTGTGAATAAATGTTACCTCTTGGAACTGTGTATTATACAGGGTGTTACAAAAAGGTACGGCCAAACTTTCAGGAAACATTCCTCACACACAAAGAAAGAAAATATGTTATGTGGACATGTGTCCGGAAATGCTTACTTTCCATGTTAAAGCTCATTTTATTACTTCTCTTCAAATCACATTAATCATGGAATGGAAACACACAGCAGCAGAACGTACCAGCGTGACTTCAAACCTTTGTTACAGGAAATGTTCAACATGTCCTCCGTTAGCGATGATGCATGCATCCACCCTCCGTCGCATGGAATCCCTGATGCTCTGATGCAGTCCTGGAGAGTAGCGTATTGTATCACAGCCGTCCACAATACGAGCACGAAGAGTCTCTACATTTGCTACCGGGGTTGCGTAGACAAGAGCTTTCAAATGCCCCCATAAACGAAAGTCAAGAGGGTTGAGGTCAGGAGTGCGTGGAGGCCATGGAATTGGTCCGCCTCTACCAATCCATCGGTCACCGAATCTGTTGCTGAGAAGCGTACGAACACTTCGACTGAAATGTGCAGGAGCTCTCCATCGTGTATGAACCACATGTTGTGTCGTACTTGTAAAGGCACATGTTCTAGCAACACAGGTAGAGTATCACGTATGAAATCATGATAACGTGCTCCAATGAGCGTAGGTGGAAGAACATGGGGCCCAATCAAGACATTACCAACAATTCCTGCCCAAACGTTCACAGGAAATCTGTGTTGATGACGTGACTGCACAATTGCGTGAGGATTCTCGTCAGCCCACACATGTTGATTGTGAAAATTTACAATTTGATCACGTTGGAATGAAGCCTCATCCGTAATGAGAACATTTGCACAGAAATGAGGATTGACACATTGTTGGATGAACCATTCGCAGAAGTGTACCCGTGGAGGCCAATCAGCTGCTGATAGTGCCTGCACACGCTGTACATGGTACGGAAACAACTGGTTCTCCCGTAGCACTGTCCATACAGTGACGTGGTCAACGTTACCTTGTACAGCAGCAACTTCTCTGACGCTGACATTAGGGTTATCGTCAACTGCACGAAGAATTGCCTCGTCTATTGCAGGTGTCCTCGTCGTTCTAGGTCTTCCCCAGTCGCGAGTCATAGGCTGGAATGTTGTGTGCTCCCTAAGACGCCGATCAATTGCTTCGAACGTCTTCCTGTCGGGACACCTTCGTTCTGGAAATCTGTCTCTATACAAACGTACCCCGCCACGGCTATTGCCCCGTGCTAATCCATACATCAAATGGGCATCTGGCAACTCCGCATTTGTAAACATTGCACTGACTGCAAAACCACGTTCGTGATGAACACTAACCTGTTGATGCTACGTACTGATGTGCTTGATGCTAGTACTGTAGAGCAATGAGTCGCATGTCAACAGAAGCACCGAAGTCAACATTAACTTCCTTCAATTGGGCCAACTGGCGGTGAATCGAGGAAGTACAGTACATACTGACTAAACTAAAATGAGCTCTAACATGGAAATTAAGTGCTTCCGGACACATGTCCACATAACATCTTTTCTTTATTTGTATGTGAGGAATTTCTCCTGAAAGTTTGGCCGTACCTTTTTGTAACACCCTGTACACATCATAAAATCATATAGCTTATGTCGTTGTTAACACCCAACTCTCTCTCTCTCTCTCTCTGTGTGTGTGTGTGTGTGTGTGTGTGTACATCACCTCTTCCCCTATCTCACTGTAATCAGATTCTCATATATATTACAAAGAAATATTGCCTATGTTCATCCGAACGTTCATTAGAGTATCGTATAAAAATTTGAAATAATCAGTCAATAATTTTTTCGAAATATATGGTATCAATGTTTCCACTTTATGTATATTACATATACATGTACCGGTATATAGTATATACATTAAAATATAACGCATATATGTTAATTCAGGGTATAACCTTTCTGCATTCCAAATCCATTCAGTTGTGTCAGCGTGAAGGAGTCAAGATGTCTCTTTTCTCAGGCGCAATCGCAGAAGCACGGGAACAAAAGCGCATGCACAAAAAGTTAGTAGAAAAAACGCACATACAATGCGCATTCTCGTGTCCACATGTTGCCTCTTCGCTGCAGCTATCTGCTATGGAACCGTTTATTAGCTCCGCAATTTGCGCTGCATTTATTATGAAAAAAGAAGGCTACAGAAAAGAAGACTATGGGTAAAAAGAAATATCTAAACAACAGATATGTTTTAATGTGAGAGATGCAAAATGACGATGATATTTTGTTTGAAAATTTGGCAAGAATTTCTCAGTAAGATTTTGATTCTTTGGTTATGAAAGCGAAACACGTTTCTCTAGGCAAGATACAGTTATGCAAAATACAATTTCTGTACAGATGCGGCTGGCAATTACACTCCTTTATCTGCAACTTGTGATTCATTATACTAGTTTGAGCTATTAGTTTCACGTATCAAAATAAAGCATTTCAGTTATTATTCCTGAAATTGCGAAGCTCTTATGGGGTGTTCTTAGTGATCATGTAAAGGTTAGTTAACTTTTATTAATTTTTTTGTTCTATAAAGATATTACCTGCACAGTAAACACACACATTTACAGAGTTTAGTACAGACGAGATGAATGAGACTGCTGTTGAAGATTCGAGGGTTTTACAGTTGGTTTCTGAACTGCGCAATGATATTGAGACTTGATATGTCACAGTAACATGTTCATAATCATATGAAGGGCATGTTTCTGAATTTAATGCGGCTGCATCTGAAACTAAATACAAGTCTTCAAACCGGTCTTTTCTATTCTCCACCAAAGACTGAGAAAAGTTCTTCCGAAACGTCTGAAATTTGTTACATTCATTACCAGATGGTTCTTTAATTAGCATTCCTTCAAAGGTGCGCTTCTCCTCTAACTCTTGTACCATCCTCCTCATTTGCGGGGAGTCATTTGTTTTCAGTGTTTCAACAGTTTTTATAGCCAAGTCCATTTCTTGTTTCGCTTTAAGGACTGAAGAATTTCTGTTTTGCGTAAAGAATGATAATTCTTGCAGAACTTCTTGGGCCTCATAAAGTACAACTAATTCCATTATAAGCAACCACTTTGTGAGATGTTTTAGCAAACCTTCAAACTTAGATTTCTCATGAGTTGATCGGGAACCATCATCACTTAGTTTTCCAAAAAGACTGACAAGAGAAATATGACTTTCAATAAGAGATCAAATGGCATTATATGAGGAAACAACCAACGCACATGAAAAACACAGTTCAGTTTTAATAGCTGCAAGGACAATTCTTGTGAAACATCCTGTAGTAGTCTCTGGTTTTTGGGAATGCGAGAAGACACAATATAAAAGGAATCTAAAAAACCCTGTGTGTGGCATACATCTGCTACATCATTCATAACATCGTGGACAACTAGTTCCATTTTGTGGTTCATACTGTGCACGATAGTTAAACCCTTATGTACGTAAATTTTTACCCAGTAGAGCTGCTACTGCTTCGTAAGGTGCTAGCATTGTTGATGCACCATCTACAGCAATACCTACAACATGGTTTTTTTTAGTACATCGTATTTAGGTTCATACTTTTCAAGACCTGCTAACAGTGCTCTGAAAATGCATTCTTCTGTCCCCCTTTCCACTTCAACAATATCGAAAAAATAATTACAAGCAAATCCATCAAAGGACAAACGTACATTTATTATTAAACAGGTTTTATTATAAATGTATGTACTTCCATCCATTATGATACTAAAGCTTATACCAGATTCTATAAGGAAGTGAGCAAGATTTCTGTTTACCTTTTCTTCTCCTATAAACATAATGATTCACCGTACGTGGTCAGAATGAAGCAATTATCGACTGACAAACCATTTCACTTTTGTACTTCGATTACTGCAGATATGATTTGAATGATAATTTCTGTTTAGCTATTACACAGCTGAACAACGAAGCAGTTATTGTCGCTTTTTATTGCTGGTGCTTTCCTCACAACTTTTAACTTTCACTCACGGATTTTTCTAAACGTTTTTTTTCTTTGTTATGTATGATTTCTAGGCATCTCGTCTGTTATCTGTGCGTTTCATCATCAACGACCTCCCCCCCTCCCTTTTTTTTTTTTTTTTTTTTTTTTTTCGACAGCACTAGCTAAAAATGCGTTATTGGTAGCTTACAGACAGGTTTACCAATTTTGAGAACGTGAGAATGCAACATAATTTCCTACTATAACTTGAAGCCTGCTGTTACTCTCATTCGTACCTTGAGACTTCTCACAGTTTTCAGTCACCGAAGATTCACTCTTTTTCTCTTTGTTAACACCATTATTACAGTTTTGTTTTTTAGAGATTCACCATCTATTTTAATTCTTTTAGCACCTCTGTTAGTACCCTGGCTGTCAACGGTTGCACACAACGCACTGCTCTTATGGAACTTCGAAATTTTGCTTTGTTTGAAAACCAGTTGAAATTCCGTAGTTCTTACAGGTCCACACATAACTCACTAACAATCTTACCAAAGCGGTAACGTATGGTGATCGCCGTATCTTTTGCGGACGCGAGTGAACAAACCAAACGACACAAATTAATTTTCACATACGCAATACTGGAAAGGCGGTGTAAAGCTCGACCCACATGGTCTGCTGCTAGCAAAGTCAAGACTGTCGAATCCCGCCCACCAGGTACCTTTTCTCAGTTTTCAATCGCCACTCATCAAGTCTGTGCTACGGCTGCCACCACTACCTGCTTCGCAAGCTGGGAAGTTAAGGATGGTGGAGCTCAGATAAAAGCAACAATGACAGCATGAGACCGACGGGTCAGTTTGAAATGCTTCAATGCACAATGCTTTTTCCACAATTAATGAGCAAATATGTTAATAATAACAGTTTATTGATACTTTCTGTGTATGGATCTACAAATTTAAATTAAATGTTAAGTTTTATATATCCAGTGTTCGGGAAATAAACATCCCTGTCCGGCACGGGTAACTTATAATCATAAGGGTTGGTTTGATACAGATCAAACACCCGTCCCCACCCCCCCCTCGCCCCCTCCACCAATCGGTCACTGGTAAAAACTCATACCGGTACTGCGATTGAAACTGAGCCAAAGAACAGTATTAATTCCAAGCAATTTTTAATTAAAGTTCTGATTTATCTGTAGTGTCGAAAACATAATAGTTTCTACTTCTAGTTTTTCATTTTTCATTAGTCCGTATTTACAGTTTGTGGGGTTCTATGAGTAACACTGACTTATATGTACTAAGTAATTCCAAAAGCTAAAGGTAATATGCTTGTCTTGAACCATCTGTCAATATTTCAAGTATTTTGTTATCTTCCACTGCAGTGATGGAACTGGTACATATTTTTATCGTCTGCAAAAAGGACAAATTATGAGTCTTGTGACGACGCAAGTGGAAGAACATTCACATAACCACAAAGAGTAAAAATTAATCACTGCAATCAGACTTCACACTAATCTCCATCTACATCCATATTCTGCAAACCACTGTGAAGTGCATGGCAGAGGGTATATCCCACTGCACCAGTTATTTGACCTTCTTCCCATTTCACTCAAGTATGGAAAGTATGGAGTGTGGGAAGAATGCTTGTTTAAATGCCTCTGTGCCTCTGTAATTCATTTAATCCTGTTCTTATGATCGTTACTAGAGTGGTACTTAGGAGGTTGTATATTCTTAGAGTCATTATTTAAAGCCAATTCCTGAATCTTTGTATGTAGGCTTTCTCGAGATAGTTTCCATCTACCCTCAAATGTTTGCCAGTTCAGTTTCTTCAGGATCTCTAATACTCTCCTATGGATCAAACAAAACTGTGACAATTCATGCTGCCCCTCTCTGTATATGTTCAATATTCTATGTTAGTCCTATTTGGCATGAATCCTACACACTTGGACAATATTCTAGGATAGATCACATGAGTGATTTTTAAGCAATGCCCTTTGTAGATTGATTGCATTCCCTAGTATTCTGCCAATAAACTGAAGTCTGCTCCTGCTTTACCTATGACTGAACCTATGTGATCATTCTATTTCATATCTTCACAATGTGTTAAATTCAAATATTTTTGTGAGTTGACCGATTCCAACTGTGAATCGTTGTTACTGTCAAATTGTTTTGTGGATTGATTCATTCCAACTGTGATTCGTTGTTACTGTGGTCATAGGATATTAGATTTTTTTCATTGTGGAGTGCACAATTTTACATTTTCGAACATTAAAGAAAGAAAGTTTCCAGTCACTGCATCACTTTGAAATCTCATTAAGGTCTAACTGAATAATTGTGCAGCTTTTCTCAGATAGTACATCATGATAGATAACTGCATCATCCACAAAACAAGGATCCTAAGACAATTCCCTTGAGCACACCCAAAGTTACTTCTACATCTGTTGATTACTCTCCGTCCAAGATAACATGCTGCACCCTCTTTACCAAAAAATCCTCAGTTCAGTCACGAATTATGCTTGCTATCCCTTTGACAATACTTTTGATAATAAGTGAAGATGTGGTGCTGAGTCAAAAACTTTTTGGAAATCAAGAAATAGCACATCTACTTGACTGCCTTGATCCATGACTTTTAGGATGTCATGTGAGAAAAGTATGAGTAGCGTTTCACATGATCAACATTTTTGAAATCTGTGCTGACTGGCATGCCTCTAGCTCTGATAATATCCTTAGTTTGATGAAAAGTGAATCCGAATGTTTCTTCAGGTACGGCATATCCAACTGAAGCCATCCATTAATGATTAGATCTTACAGAGAATGCTGTGATTCACTCACTGCTCCAAATAATCACAGAAATTTTATGTGGGATTAAGACAGGTGATTTTGTGGGCCACTTAAAGTGCAATAGGGCACTTGAGTGTGGGCAAACCAGGAACTTATGCGTAGAGCCTTGTGAACACAGCTATTGTCATCTAGAAAGACATGAATGTCCACAGCATACTCATAATGAAGATGTGGAAGAAAGAGCAACACACATCCAAGAATATGGAAACAAACAACCTGTTTCATATTCATTGCAACCTGAATGAGTTGGCCCGAGTCATGGTATGAAAAACAGCCCCAAACGTCCAAAGAACCACCTACAGCCTGAAATACAACCTCCACACACTGCGGGTTAAATACTTCACTGCACTGCCAGAGCTTTGAACACCTTCCATTATTTCCACCTACACACCTCCAGTCAACTACTGTCTTGCTTGGTCTAATGAAAACATGCAGCTTTAGATGCCCTTTGAGCAATGACCTATTACAATAGACCTGACTCAGAATATCTGTTGCGTGCAGTTCCCTTTGCAAAGTACACATGAAAACTGGTTGAGATGGGCTTGTTTTCACTGGTGGCACAAATTCTTGTGAAGTCTGAAACTAGTTTTCATTGACAAGGCATGAACACTCATCATTAGAATCTTTGTATGACTACTGTTTGTAAAAAGTGTTACATGGCTGCAAATGAAACACCATTCTCTGTTCATACATTGGACAGTCTGCATTGATACACCAAAAAATCAGGCAACTATACTCATGGTGGAGTAATAAACAGTTCCAAACACAATAGCTCCTTTCTGCCATTCTGTTACATATCCACATTGAACCATCTTAGTGTGTTGATTCTGTGCAACCTTCTGGCTCAAGTACAACACTTCACTGCCATGACTTTTGCCAGTGGTTGAAGGTAACATGAGTGCTTTGTACCGGTCTGCAACCTCTACAGTGCTCCAAGGCAACTAGTGTGCTCCTTTAAAGAGGTGGAAAATATTTTATTATAAATAAATATGTTAAAAGAAACAGAGCACACAAAATATAATCTAATGTTACAACATCACTGATTGTTTTTAAAATATTCCCAAAGACAATAGTTTCTGATTAACTGATTCTAGTTCATCATCTGTCAGGATATATATAGCTTGTTCAGTTGAAAGCCTTTCTGAAATCCAAGCTGTTTTTTACTGAGTGCACTATGTTTTTTTAATCAAGCCTATTGTACATAGCTTTTCAATATTTCTTTTAGAATACTGACAACAATGAGATGAGTTGGTAGCTCTTCACTGATATTTTGTCTTTTTTTGTGGAGTGACTTGACAACATGTTTGCATCAATGTGGGAAAGTAATACCATGAAATGATTAATTTCATAAGTAACTTGCTGCATTGCAAACTTCTGAACATTTCATTATTTTCTACTGTTTTCATCATGACCATGTGAATATTTATTTTTCAGATACTCGCAGTTGATAACATTGGAAACTTTTTGAGGAGATTTAGAATGAAGTTTAATTTTATGAAACTAATTTTGGAATGGTTTTTGAGAAAACACTGCCATCAGCCATACTTATTTTTTAGATGTATATTATCTCCAGCATATTAAATAGGAAAAAAATTTCATGGAAGAATTCCAGAGAGGCAGGTTGCTATTTTTCATGTTTAATCATTTACATCCTCCATCTTGGTCAGAGGAAAATGATAACTTTTGATGTTTCATAGTTATCCTACTTTTTGGCCCAAGACAATGGATATACCTAAGGCAGCCATTAGTGTAGCTATATCTTTGTTTTCCATTTCTTGAAGCACAATGGTATAGCTGTACTAATGACTGCCTTGAAGTGTACAGTTTTAGAGGATATGATGCACCATTAAAAATTCTAAAAATCCACATTGTGAATACAAATATGTACTTGAATAATTTGTATAATTAAATGGAAATTTTTGAGACTTGCACCCCCTTCCCCTTACTGGAAAAGTTTCTGTACACACTCAAGGATCAATAACTTCCACTTGAAAAATTTAAGTGCACTTGCAGTTTGTATATTATCTGTATAAAGCTAACTGATCTAGCAACGATAGTGATAAAAAAATTTAACCAGGACACTTTTTTTAAAATATGTGTTTTAATAGTCTCAGTTGTGAATTACCACAAATGTTCACTAGTTTTGACGCTATGCAGAATACTACTGAGTGGTGTTAAAAGTCTGGTATAATAGTGCTATGCCTTTTATTTTACAGTTTATGCCATAGATCTTTAATAGACTTTTTTTTCAAAACTCGTGATTAATTGGATATAATATTAAGGATTATAAATTTTAAATATTACTTAAAATAGATGCTTTTTAATATTTATTTTTATTTCTATACATTTGAAGATGATCATTAATTGAATGAAACTAGTAATCATTTATGACACATTGCAACTGAGATAGAGGAAATAAATACTTTAAGAAAATACAATTGCAGGATGTCTCATGACAAAATGTTGTCTGTTATCAAGGACACTTTCATCAATAGTGGTGTGTATGTTGTTGGAGGTACAATCAGTGGTATTCTGTGGTGTCTGTGCAGGCCACAGTTTCACTGGGGAGCAGGGTCTGGTAACAGGCTGGGGCGTAACAAAACCGTTGGGCCAGCCATCATCGCAGCTGCGTGAAGTGACAGTGCCCATCATGGCCAACTCAGAGTGCCGGAAGACTGCATATGGCCAGCAGCGCATCACTGAAAACATGATGTGTGCTGGATACCCAGAGGGCAAGAAGGATTCCTGCCAGGTATGGGTCTGTCTCAGTGTGTTCTTAGTTCCAGAAATAACTTCATAACTATAAAGCAAAATATCGACATGTTAATTGTGTTCATCAAAATCATATGTTGAGGAACAGATGTTGTGCAGTAAGGTAGCTAAATGACACATATTATTTGCGTTTTCCTAGTGTGTGTGTGTGTGTGTGTGTGTGTGTGTGTGTGTGTGTGTGTGTGTGTGTGTGTGTGACCGATACTTCTATAATTTTTGATAAATAATGTGTATTTTTCTTATAATCATTTTTAGCATCATTTAAAGTTGTTGAAAATAAATACAGTAACACACTCTCTCTCAGTACACTCACTAAAAACGAGTAGTATAAAATGGAACTAAAAGTGCAGAAGATGAGTTAACATTGTATGGATGTGTTGCTCACCGCAGACTTGTTTGGTATGTGTGAATGTAGGCTTTCCCAGTGTATACTGCTGATGAAATCTTCTTGGGCTTCCATCTGGGTAGCTGTGTTGAAGATCCTTGATGTTTCGATGAGTGTCATTCTCATCATCTTCTGGCACCAGTAGATGATGAGAATGACACTCATCAAAACATCATGGATTTTCGACGCAGCTACCCGGATGGAAGCCTGAGAAGATTTCATTAGTTTGGTATAGTTGATCCTTGCATGTGAATGACCAAAGTAGGCTAATTATGGAAGGATCTTTACACAAGTTGTATGCATGTAATAGATCAGCACACAAGACAGTGGATCTCAGTGAATATGTACCTGAAGAAGTCAGCCTAACATTGATTTTTTGTGGGTTCCACATGGTTCATACTGTCACAAAGTATCTGTTAACCATTATGCAAAACTTTAAGTAAATGTGGGAAATTTAGGATGGATTATATTTGTTTGTGTGAAAGCTGCTCACCAAAAGGAAGACATGCTGTGCATTGTGTGGATGTCAGCATAAATTTTCTGCCTGTTTTACTTGCCTACAAGTAAGCTTTTGATAGAAGTAACAGTACATGCAAAAAACAAAAAATGAGACTGGGCACCTGCTGTTCACATTACAGTAAAATTATTTGGAGTTCAGTCTTAGTGGTAAGACTTCTACTAAATTTGCCTTAATTCAAGAGGTGTGATGAACAACTGCAAACCAGACTGAGTCCATAACCTAGTGAGCTAGCATTGCTTTACAGTTTCTCTCAGCACTTTCAATTCCTCAGCATATGATACATTAATAGGCCCATGGGTTCACTCAAAACTGCATTGAGAAGTGGCATAGTGGAAAGCTCATGAAATCCCATTGTTTTAAAAGGATAATTTTAAATTCAATCTCATTTTTAGCCAAATATAATAACTATACTCATTTTTATTTCATTGTAGCTCATCAGTCTACATTTTATTTCCAAAAATTACAAAGTTTTTAGTACATAAAAAGACATTTTGCACTTCCCAAAAACTAATATGCTACAAAAATCGTTCATCAATATTAGGAAACACTATAATTAGTGGTTATGTTTACAGGGAGACAGTGGTGGTCCTCTACATATCAAGAATGATACACTGCATCACCTCGTTGGTGAGTTGTTAGACTATTACTTTTCAATTACAATAAGCTGTTGCATACTGCTACTGCTCTTCTAGCACCTCCAATCACAGTTAACTGACTAAAATAGTATTAACAGTTACTGACTTTGCTGCATCTCTGTTTCAGGAGTGGTGTCTTGGGGTGAAGGCTGTGCACAGCCAAATTATCCAGGAGTGTATACTCGCGTCAATAGATACATCACTTGGATTACCAGGAACACAGTGGATAGCTGTTTCTGCAGTTAATAAGAAAAAGCTGCTACAAGAATATTTAACATTACTACAAACAATTAATAACTGTATCAAGCAAAATATGGTGCATCCAAATTGGAAAGACACATGCAGCTTTATGGTTATGATTTATTTCCTTGTTATTTTCAACAAATATTTTGCTTTCCATAGAAAATGATGGCGAATAAATGAAATATCACAGTTACATGTTTCAGTCTGCTGTATGTTGCATAATAACATAACTGTTGGAGATATGTATTCACACTATCCTTCATGTTAAAGTGAAATGTTAGCTTTGTAAAGTTCTGAATCACATTTCTGACAGTATGTACAACAGATAAAAATGTTGGTATTAGCAAAGCCTCAGCTGATTCCTTCATTTTATTTAGAGTGAACTTGTGCTACCTGAATATTTAATTATACTCTCACTGATGGGATGATTACCTTTGTTCTAGTCCACTTCATCACACTATAATCACTTTGAAACTGCCTTTTCAGCAGATGGTGAAAGCAGGCCTTAACCCTAGTAATACCAATGTATTTTCCATAATGCACTGTACTGAGAAGGGCTGGAGGGGAGGGGCATTACTTTATACCTACCCCAAAAAAATTAGGTGTTTGTAATTGATTTATATTAACAATATACTTTCTAAATAGATACTGATGTATAAGTAGGATCCAGAACCATAAAAAATCATTTAGTGCACCCTTGTAATATGGTCATCATTGTGAAAAGTGACATCTACTACTACAACTTAAATTTTTGGGTTAAGTTTAACCAAAAAATTTAAATATTTATGAAATCTGGTAGAAGAACTCATTAACATTAATATTTTTTTTCAAAATTTTAAACTATAAAGTAATGAATTAGATTACACTACTTTCAAAATATGAGCATAATGTATCCTCCTCCCCCCCCCCCCCCCCCCCCCCGCCTTCTTGTATTATGAGGGGTAATCATAAGTGACCAGAAATAGTCATGATAATGTATATGGTCCTCAAATGGATAAACTATTGTATGGAGCATATCTTTAAAAATGCGAGTAAAAAAGATTGTTTCTTTATCATTTATTGTGATGTATGTGCTGCCTCTGAGAGGAAGATAGGCATTTGTTGTGCATATTAGTAAATAAAGGTATATTTTATTCAGTACAGTGTTACATTTACATATCAATTTTTTGTGTAAAAAATTTATATCTTTACCACTAGTGTTAACTTTTAAGTTTCTAAGTTGAGCCACTCTTAAGTGATACAAAATTATGTTGAATACAGTGCTCTTTTTAAAGTACAACAAGAAACTGGAATTTATTTTCATAACGCAACTACTAATCTTCTCAAAATACTATAGCAAGAGAGTATATCATTCATTATAGGGAGGTACACAATCAAATCATATCACTTCAGTGCAAAATATAAAGCTGCGAGAGCAGTAAAATGAAAGTAGTGCCTAGAGTTTTAAGTGCATAACAGATGGCAATCCTCCAAAATAGGTCTCAAACAGAAATTTAACTGATCAGATTGTTTCAAGATACATTCACTAACACGACTGTTTCAGTAAATTTAATCTTAATTGGGTATCTGCTGATCCATGGAATGAGTCAAAATGTACATTACTGTTGTAAGATTACTGACCTTAATGCCTAATATGATGTCTTCTCTGTAGATCAGTTGGTGAGTAGATACTGGTAATTTTTTTTTTTAATTTCTAAGGCATCATCGTTGATATGTACATTTCGTCAGTGTACATTAATTTTCATGAACACATACATGATGATCAGATTGTAGCTCACATTGTTCATTGCTGTTCATAGAATTAAGTTAGTAGCCTACATAGTCTTCAAGAAGTTTAACTTACTTATAAAAGTAGCTGTATGGATCAGAGTTTTTTAGCCACAATTAATGAGATATGACAGCTGTAACTAGCCCGAAATTAACTTTGATAATAGCTTAGAAGTGTCTTCTAATGGCTCAGCACATTGTGCCTGATTAAAAGCTTGTAAAGGAAATTTTATACAAATTATCTACAAAATATTAAAATACTGATCACTTATAGTTTTAATAACAATGTAAAGGCATAAATTAGAGGTACTACTTATACAGTGTTTAGAAATGAAGTTATTTGGTTTAGTTATTGGCTGTGCATTCTTTAAATGGCTCTAATACTGGGCTCTACTTTCAGAGAAAAACTTTTTCCAATATTATTATTTCCTAAAAAAATAAAACTTCAGAACAATAGAAATCATACAAAAACAGAGCTTTTAAAAGAGTGGTATCAATCCTGAAACAAATACACAATTCCAGGGGCAGCAGATGGTTACTAAATCTTAAACACTGAATATTTCTTTAAGTGAAATTTTATATCTATGCTATATTGTACATGAACAACTTCTAGTCAAAGATACACAGCAAATATTATTTGTCACAAAGCTAGTATCTACTTTACATTTAAATATGTATAATGATTTTAGTGCCTCCCTGTGATATTTGCTTAATGCTTTATGATTTTGTTTCAAGACTAAATAAATATACTTCATTACTTGAAAATGTCTATTTCTGATAAAGTGACTTTGCTACTGTTTATTCATCATCAATTTGTCCATGTTTTCTCTGTGTTTCATATTTAAATGTATGAGAAGTCATGTGAAAATTATCAACAGTTTCTTTAGGCAGGGAGATAATCATAAATTCACAAGGGAGAGAAGAGGTTATAGGTCAGTCATTGACTATGCTTTAGTGAACAGAACACTCGGAGGACTAGTATGAGATGTAAGGTTACACAGAGGTGGCAACATAGAGTTGAATCATTTCCTGGTGATTGCCGAGGTAAACCTGTTAACATTCTGAGGAGCAAAGTCAAAGATGAAGTTTTCAAACCTACCTTCTGCAACAAGACAGTGTAAGAGATCTACTTCAACAGTGATTCCCACATTATATACAAAGTAAATTTACAGAAAATAATACAAATACATAAAGGGAAAATATAAGACCATGGGTGATCCATGTGGTGATAGAGGCAATAAGGAAGGAAAAGCAATTTAGGAAGAGAAAGGATGCCAAAATATGGAATGAACATAAAGCAAACACAGTTAAAGATAAATAAAAAACCTTACATACAAATCTACAATACAGAAGAAACAAAGTGTAGTATATTGAAAAATACACCAATGCTTAAAAAATAATGTGAAAGACCATAGAAAAATTGTGCAATAAATTGATACCAAACATTGAAAATGATCTGCATGGTAGACAAGAGATGCCTTATAAACTACTGAAACAATTTAACAAACAGGAGAAAGTTTCTGCAGGATTAAATGTAATAGACAAAGAAACTTTTGTATAACACTACCAAGCATTATTAGTAGAAAACAATGATAAAATTGAATGAATTAAGATAGCATGGGGAAAGAACAATAAATGAAATAAACCAACAAGACAGTGTTACACTGGGGGACATAGAAGAAGCCTTAAAGCAGATGAAGAATAGAACAGCAGCAAGATCTGATAGTATTAATGTTGAACTTATTAATTGCAGAGGATTTATATTAGAACTGGGGCTGTTCCAGTTATTAACACTTCCGCTGCGGCATCGGTGCAGGCGCGCAACTCTCCAGTGCGGCCGGGCAACGCTCGAGTGCGGGCCGGTAACACTCCGAAAGTGCAGGTACCGCTCGTAACCAACGCTCCTAAGCACACCTGAGTTACAGGCTGACGTCAAGACCTTGTAAGATCTGTAGGGTCATGTTATATACTGACTTAATGATGACACCTTAGATGCATTACTTCAAATAAGCTTCGTCTGTATTGTGGTCTTGTTTTAAAGTCTGTTTGCTGTCTGACACCTATACTGGTCACACAGGCGTCATTCAAATGTTCATTAGCCGCCATTACGAACAATACACATTCGATAACTGATCACAGAAAACAAAAGTTTACACGCTGTGATGCTAGCTTAGACACTGCAACTAGGCTGAGTAATCCGATAGTGAGCGCGGACGCTTCTAAGCGTCAGCCGCACTGGCTCATGGCTTGTTGTGACGCTTATAAGCGTCAGCCGCAGCGAAAGTGTTAAATGACTATTTGAAATGAAAGATGGTAGCTGGCTCTTGGAGAATGGTAAAAGTAACACCACTCTATAAAAAAGAAATTAGAGGAATACGGTTGTTAAATTATATCCATGAATAATTACCAACAGACGGAAAAGAGTGTCTGACACCCTCTTGCTGGAAGAGCAACATTGTCTTAGATAAGGATGATAGTGCAGTGTAATGTTACAGTAGTGCAGCTGATAACTGAAAAGATATGAGGATATAATCTTGAGGCTCCTGTTGCCTTTAAAAATTGTGAAAAAGTCTTCAATGCAGTCAATAGGCATATGATGTGCAGTATAATGGAGAAACAAGGGTCCTGTAAAAATCCAATAAAACTGATAAATAGTTTGTATTTGTATAATTAAATTTTAATTAATACAGCAAAGAGAACAGAACCAACAGCAATTATGATAACAGAGAAATTCAACAAGGGTGCAGTCTCTCGCCCACTTTCTTTGATGAACATTATTAGAACTGACAAACTGCAGGGATAGATTCCTGAATGGAATTGGAGGGAGAAAGGTCCTATGAACATGTGTCCAAAAGTGCATTATTGTTACGATAGATGGCACTGATGAATTAAAGTTCCTCTCACCATGTGCCATGTATTTCTTGTGCTTGGAAAGCTGTGTGATTGATGTAGTATATTGTAAGCAGCAACATTTGTGTATCATGGATCCTTTCAGACTGACATATGTGCAAGGAGGCAGCAGACTGTGCATACACCAGATTTGGAGGATTGGGTTCTGCAGGATATTGTGACAAACCCTAGGCCAAGTTCCAGACAAGTGACCTGCCAGCATATGTATCCTGCATGACAACCACTACTATCCCTGTCACTTGCAACAAGTGCAAGGACTATCAGCAGTGGATTTCCCTCTACAGGATGGATTTTGTGTGTGGTTTTTGCACCAGACTGTCACAATTTGGGATTTCTGTCATCAGTCCTCTTTACCAATGAGCCATTCTGCTGTGTACAGTATGTTTTGTCAATCACAGCCTACAACATATAAGGAACACACAGCATGTGGTCAAGGGGCTTTCATTTGTCAGCACCATTCTAACATGAAGATGCATTTCCAGAAATATGTTTATAGGACCTTTTTTCCTCCACTTCCAGTCAGATATCTGTCCCTGCAGGCTGGCAGTGCTATTAACATTCACACTGTGTGTCTATTGACAACACTGTTAGAGAATGGAAACATGGAAACAAGAAGTTAACCCAGGAATAAAATAAATTCCTAGAAACACACATTTAAATACTTTGCTCTTTGTTGATGACCAAATTATTTTACAATTTGCTCTACATTACTTAATAGGCAAACTCTACAACCTGAAAGTATCCTAAAGTAAAACCAAAACTATATCTTTTAAAGGAAAATACTCAGTACATTCTAAAATAATGCTAAATGGAAAATCAATTCAACAAGTATCTCACTTTCAGCTACTAGGATGTGATATAAGTTAATAAGATGACAAAAAGATCTCCAAAAAGTTAAACAACTTTCAAATTAAATGTGGCACTGTACAAACAAAATTAGCCAATAAAACCAGAAAAGATTCAAAGACAAAATTATACAAAGTAATGGCAACACCTAGCACACCTGTGGAAGAGAGACCCTGACAATAACTAAAACAGATCAAAGAAGGATACAGTCACCAGAAATGAAGGTAAGCAAAAGGATGTACTTAGAGATAAAATAAAAAGTCTGAACTAACAAAATAATTAAATATGTTTTGCACAAATGAAAGAACAGAATATGGGATAACAAATCGGAAGAAGCATATTGAAAGGATGGGAACAGAAGGAACAGTCAGACAGGTAACAGACTATAGACATAAAGGAAAGAGAGATACTAAAAACAAAGAGTAGGTCACTTTTGTGAAAGTGGAACAGGATATAAGCCTACTCCTTGAAGTGAAGAAGATGGTTTATCTTGTTGTTTACCTGGTACAGACCTCTTTTTTTTTTTTACAGCTCCATTTGCAGTGATTGTACAGTTATACAGCTACATATCTACTAAAAACTTACACTGACCACTTCCTTTTGGCATATGTCCATCAGAATCTAAACTTTAAGCTCAAAAATTAGTTATTGAGGTTGCTTTCTTTTGCCAGGTTGTGATAGTGAAGATTATACTGTATAAAGAACACTGCTGCATGTACAAGGTGTCTGAAAAATACTTTCACAAACTTTGGGGACAGCTCCCTTACATCAAAACAGAGAAAAACATTCATATTAACATGTGTCCAAAAATCCTTCATTTTTGAGTTATTCAAAGTTTAAAATATATATAATTGAACCTCATTACTGTATCAGTTCATTGGTCTGCACAGGACAGAGCACGGTACCAATACGTTCCAAAAAAACTGTATGTGATAATGCAATTTTTACGAGGCCATATCTTCTATTCATCATGGAGATTAGGTGTCAAGTGTTTTGGATAGCACTTGCCCCAGCAATCATTTGTATACCTATCAGAAGACTGAGCATAGTGTAAATATCCTACATTACAGGGTCAAAATTTGAACATACACACTTCCTTTGGCCCAGGCAAATTGAGCAATTCGGTTGGTTCTTTTGCATTAGGTGTGGTCTGTGGTGGTTATTAGGTGGCTTAAGAATCATTTGTTCTGTTCCTGACAAAGCCCCAAAAAGTCATGATTTTTTCCTATAAATAATAGGGGGGACTGGGGTTAATGGCATAAATGGCTAGTTGGCACACAGCTACTTCCTGCTATAGTGGAGCTAGAGTTATGTCATTGTGGTAGAGAGGAGTGTATGTAAAGGTGCAAAAGTGCAAAATTCACTGAAAATTCAATCTGCTTGGAAGATTCATGAAAGAGAGACCCCCATTGTATTTTTTTCCAACTGCAGAGTAAATTTCTTCATTGTAAATTTTTTTGGTCTGGTGAATCTGTAAATTGAATCGAGGCACTACTGTTGGTGCTTTTCAAATAAATGGTTAACAGTAGTTGCAGGCATGTGTCTGATGTCTGGAACTGTGTGGTACCCATTTTGGTTTTGATATCCCTTTTTGGCTAATTGGCATAATTAGGTATCGGGTAAGTTGCCATAGCTATGACAACCTGCCGTTCATATACATCAACTAACCCCTCGTTCATTAAAGAATTATTACTTTCTCTAAAAAATGAATACATATACATCACTCCAGAATAAATTTGTCCTTTGCCAAATTCTAGGCCATGACAACTATCCAACCATGTCCAAAAAAGAAGATTTGTTATTATTATAACAGACCGTCACATAAAATATTAGAACACTACCAAAAGGGCAAATAAGAGGAAAAAGCCATGTGCAGTCAAGGAGAATGACATGGCTAAGGATGATAAAATCAAAGAAGAAGAAACTTTCCAGAAAACGTTGATCTGTATTTACTTCTACAGATTCTGATGATGGGATGTCAGAAATTAGCTATGCCAAAAATGATGATAGGTAGGCCTTCCTTAATGATGGTTCAGAGGCAGAAGAATCTTTCCATAGTGAAGAGCTTTCACCTTCAGCCTCCTCCCAAGTGGCTAGTGTTCTCCTTTGACAATTCCCATTAACCCTGCAGACCCTCAAAAACATGCCAATAGACCACACTTAGTGAGTCCAACAATGAAGCCCCCACTATATAAAGAGCCTCTTGATCATCATGAATGCCATGTAAATGACTTTGCATTGATGAAGTACCAAGCCCATCAGCTAGTACCCTGGGAGATCATTGAAACTGATGGCAACATGATTTGTGTGTACACCATGGTCAGAAAGGGGAAAAACTGAAGATAGCCATATGAGAATAATTCAGTTTGATACAACCAAAGTAAAGTTATTTGGAATTTGAACCAGTGTATTCAAATAAACAAGCACCCAACTCCTACATTCATGGTGGATTTAAAACACTGAACTTTTCCTGTTAGAAAAACTATAGGTAGCTTTATTGATAAGCAGAATTTATTTTTCTTGAAGAATCCATTGTTTCTTAATACATTTAAGTTCATACTGTTTTTTTACTATTTAAGGAGAATTCGTTTTTGATCAAGTGTTATTTCTTCATGAGGTAATAATTTATTTGAACAGGAAGTTACCTCATGTTTTGAGAAAATAAAATGTTTTTCCTGGAAAATTAGTGTGTTCTGCATAAGTATCAATATTCTTATCAGGCTACATTATCTCAATCCTAGTGGTATGCTAACTAATCCCACTCCCAGAGCTACTTGCCATAGTTGCAAGGAAAATTGATTTTGGGGTAACCGAAACACATATTTAACAAACAATGAAAAATCCAGGATGGAATGTAACAATATTGTGCTCTGCTGGCCTCCATAAACGTCCCGACTACACATAGCTGCCCTACCCTCTTTCCATCTCACCCTTCGCACTCCCCAACAGTACATCACTGTTCGCCACCCCTATACTAATATCCCTCCCTGCTCCACCCTAGCCTCCTCCTTACCCCCCACCTGTTCACCACTCCCATTATGCACAGGTGCTGCTGCTCACAGTGTGGGCTCAATTGGCTGACACTGTAATCAGTGTGTGAGATGCATTCGTGTGTGTGTGTGTGTGTGTGTCCTACATGATTTTGTAGCCAAAAAGTTAAGCTACACGCTGCATCCACCAGCCTCCCTCCAAGTATTGAAAAAAAAAAAAAATCTGTGCCAACTAGCACTGATCTCTCCTGCCTACCAACTGCAAGGATGGACATGTCTATAATTTCTTTTGATGGTAGATCATCAAAGCTTTTACCATATGTACTTAAAATGATATTCTTGGGGTACTTTGATCCTTTCTTTTATATATATATATATATATATATATATATATATATATATATATATATATATATATATATATATAGTTATAATAGAAGGAAACATTCCACGAAGGAAAAATATACCTAAAAACAAAGATGATGTGACTTACCAAATGAAAGTGGTGGCAGGTCGACAGACACACAAACGAACACAAACATACACACAAAATTCAAGCTTTCGCAACAAACTGTTGCCTCATCAGGAAAGAGGGAAGGAGAGGGAAAGACGAAAGGATGTGGGTTTTAAGGGAGAGGGTAAGGAGTCATTCCAGTCCCGGGAGCGGAAAGACTTACCTTAGGGGGAAAAAAGGATGGGTATACACTCGCACACACACACATATCCATCCACACATATACAGACACAAGCAGACATATTTAAAGACCAATATGAATACATGCATGAATATGTTCGCATGTGAAAATTTTTAGTGAGGAATGTGGACTGAGCATTGAGCCACCTGGTTTCCCCACTTCTCACTGAGTCTTCTAAGGAGGACAACATTCACCTTTTTTGTGCTCCAACAGGAGCATTTTTCCACTGTCAATAAATGTGTGAATGTCCTCTTGTTTCTAAACATGCATGCACTCATCAAATCATGGACTGTCATATCCTTTGAGATACTCCCTGATAGTTTCAAATGGTTTTGCATGTTTCCGTGACATGTTGATGAAGAATTTCTGCATCCATGTGGTCTGCTGCATAGAGTAATTGTTTAATGTGCCCCCCAAAGATAATAATCCAAATGACTGAGGTAGGGGGAACATGCAGGCCATGGAACTGTTCTTCCTCTATCCAACCATCTGTCATGGTAGGTACCAGCCAATCCATCTAGAATACCGAGATTTAAATGTGCTGGAACATCCTGTGTAAACCACATGTTTCTTCTTATTTGCAGGTGCACACCTTCTAGTAGGTCTTGGAGGGTTTTCTGAATAAAGTCCCAGCAGACAGCACCTGTAAGATGTCCTGGGAGAACATGCAGCCCTGCCAGACAGTCACTTACAGTTCCAACCCACGGATTAATCTTAAACTGATGCTGATGTCTAACCTAGACAGTAACATGAGAATTGTTTCTGAGCCATATGTGTTGGTTGTGGAAATTTATTATTACACCAATTCCAAACGTTGCCTCATCTGCAAACAAAACTGAAGAGACAGACAATGGATTGGTAATTCGTACAACAAAACATAGGCAAAAGTTCTCCTGTGGTGGATGATCGGCAGACGTGATGCCTTCCTCAGTGAAGATGCATGAGTTGCTCAAGAAGCATCCTCCATGCTGAACTTGTAGATGTACCACATGTCAGCACCACATATCTTGCATTGATACCTGGCTCTTCTTTGAGAGCCCATAGAACATGCTCTTCCTGGTCAGACATACAAGCAACACATGGTCTTCCTCAGTGAGTAGACTGTGGTCCTGTGGATCCTGTCTCAGCAATGTGACAATACACCCCACTTAAGTTTGGGTGACTCAGCTGTCTTCAGTTCGGAAATCATATCTGATGCAGCTATACTTGATTAACATTCATGCAGCTGTACATGAAAGTCATGCGTGCCTCCTCATGAAATGAATATCCTGCCTTGTTTGAATGGAGCACTTTCAGTTAACTCACTACCTGCAGTAAAAGTACAAAGTGGACAAATTAAAGACAGATGAATGATGAACATAACCAAGGCTTAACCACCTAACCAAGGCTTAGCATCATCTAGGATATGATGAGTAAAATGAGTACATAGATAAGTGAAGTTGGTGGGTTGTATCTGGAAAGCTGCTGAATGTCAAGTCTCATTAATAATTCAAAAATGGTTGCACATATGTTTGTATGAACTTTTTCCTTCTTTTGATGTGAGAAACTTCTCTCCAAAGCTTGTAAAAGAGTATTGAAACATCCTGCATACTACTTGCTTGATCCTAAATAATGATCTTAAATAATAATCTCTGGCAATCTTTTACAGTTAATGGGAGAGATAAAGTTAAATAATACTTAAACTTATTCCTGAATAAATGGATCCATGAGGCAATGCTATGCTTCACTAATTGTTAATTATAGAACATCCAGTTTAATGTCTATGCTCCCTTTTCTCTCAAAATATAATTTTCTAATAACCTCTACACGGAATGCGTATAATATAAACAGAAAAACAGCTACTGAACTGGAAAGGAAATTTTAAATCAGGTAACAGGAACTTGGGAAAGAAATTCAGTATTGTGACTCAGTTTTTGAACTATTGTTTGTTTTTGTTTATGTAACATATGTACCATCCATGCACGGATGCAAGCATTCAAGCAACTGCATGTCAAACTCCCCATCCCACCCCCCAAACAGTCAGATACATATCCATGTCAGTGTGTGTATTTGTACATGTTCTGAGGAAGAAAGCAGATCTGAAGACTGAGCATCAATGTTGTTCAGCCTCTCTTTGACAGCTACAAAATAATTGGTTGCCTTTATTACACTCTGATTGGAAACACAACTTACTTCATTTTGGTCACTCCATTCCTTCATTCCTTCCCTCAATAATTCACTTGTATTCTCTAATTTAGCTCTATATCATCTGTCTGAAACAGCCTGACACCAATGAATGCTTGTAAATATTACTTGAAACGGTAATTTCATTTTAGTACAAACTTGAATTGGTTTCTCTTATCAGTTCTCTAAATATTCTCTAAATACCCTTTTCTTCCTATATAAGCATAATGGCTTACGTGGAATTTGTGTATCTATTGAATTTTGTGTGATATATTGCACACTGTAAGACACATTCATATGTTAGTTCAGAAATGTTCAGAAGTGTTTCTAAGTTTTAATTTGTAATTGGATTTGCATCCTCCAACTTTTTGATTGAAGGACTTCTCATTGCCATTTACAATGTGAGAAACCTCCCTGTAGCAACTGTGGCCAACAGTTCTGTACAATGTAAACATGAGTGTTTCATACATGTTGTGTGCCATAAGTGTTTGATTTCACACTGTCAAATTAGTTCCACACCAGCTACCAGGAGTGCCGTGTCCTGTCTAGTAACTCCATACCATTTAATCCCAATTTGATGCACTTCAAACATTCATGGTTACTGTGGTTCGGTTCTGTCATGACTGTCAATGTGTATAGCCTTTAGTAACCAGTCAACAAGTGTCTTATATGTATTCTTGCAAGAATTGTCTTGGCATACACTGCATATACAAGGTGTTCTGCATTGACAATATTATGAAAAGGTTAGTTGCTACTCACCATGTAGCAGAGATGCTGAGTCGGAAACAGGCACAACAAAAATACTGTCAAACAAAGCTTTACGCCAAACACACTTTCATAACAATAAGACAATATACACACACTCACACAACTGCAACTCATGCACACACAATTACAGTCTCTGGCTGCCAAGGCCAGACTGCAAGCAACAGTGCACGATGGTAGAGGCAAACTGGATGGTGAGGGTAATCAGAAGGCTGGGGTGGGAGGGGGAGGAATAGCAGGGTAGCAGTGGGGAGCGGTAAAGTGCTGCCTGTGGGAGGCAGTGGTGGCCTTATATTGGCGTAACCAAGGGGCAGCACGTATCTTAAACACACTGCTACTGCTAATGCACCGATTTAGCTCAGAGCCCACACACTGACTATTCAAAAGCCTAAACATCGGACAGACATGTGATTCCGAAATATTATGGAACAGAAAAGAAAGTCCTATGATGGATGAGCCCCCCAATTGCAACTGTTCTCAGGCTCATTCACTATCTATTTTTCATGTGGCTCATCTGCATAAGAGGATTGGTAGTGAACAGTTGCATTTGCACCCCTAATACTGAGTCATATTGGCTAGCCTTTGAACAGCAGAGAACTGAATTGTTACACAATTGTCTATACCACATCCTTGCACAAGTTCAGATTGAAACTTATTTATATATAAAAAAAAAAAACAAAAAACAAAAAAAAAAAAAAAAAAAAACTTTTAACTTTGTGGCCATGTGTATTAAAGTTCACAAATACATCTTATCTGGATAAATAATAATCTATGCAGTTCATACAAATGGTTTATGGTTTGGCACTTATGGTTTTGCACCTACACACTTTCACATTGTTCCTCCACAGTTTATTCGCATACACTGGCGTCCATGGTTACACTCGCAGCACTTCTCCTCTCTGAACTTACCACCACGATAGACAATGACCAAAGACCTCCTTTTCCCACTCATTTCCTCAGTCCTGGTTCAGGTCATGTAACACTACATTAGTCAAAATAATTCCTAAACATGGCCACAATTTGTTTACAATTTTTATAAGATTTAAACAGTTAATTCTAAATACATTATATAATTTTACACACATTTATCACCACATAATTTTATAATTCATTGCAATCAAAAACACAAATCACTATGCAATGGAACTATGACACTCATCAAAACACAAAACAAGTATCTGCATGTCCATTTTGCATTACGCTATTTTCCCTCTACATTTAATACATAATTTTATTCTTAAGCATGGAAAATTAAAATGAGAACTAATTTATGACAGGCTATCAGATTTACATAATTAGGAATAATGCCATCTTTTGGCACAGTTTCACCCTCTCCCTTCATTTAATGACATCTCTGCATGAAATGTGAGACATACAAATACTTGTATGGCACTACAAAGATCGAAACTGAATGGTTTCTTCATAATAAAATAATGACTTACTTTGCAGTTGTTCTAAGCATCTTTATGACTTAATTCCACTATGAAACATTTTGACTAAAGTACACCAGCCCAACATTATTTCTGCTGCTGTGCTTTAAATTTAAATTACAAACTACTTGGAAGAGTTCCATATTACCCCCATTACCTCACATAATCCCACTTCACGGAGACATTACCTTAGTAATGGCAACATGAAGTAGCACCAAACACAGCCAACCTATATTACTTTATATATATCAAAACATTTTAATCATAGCTATAATGATTTCTGTAGTTGCACGTGGTTGTTGTAACTAGATCCTTGTTCACAGCTTTATGCATTAGAATACAGCCTTTCCAAACTTGTCAGCCAGCAGTACTGTGCTTCCTCTCATTATCCAAGCCATCCTATCAAAATTTAATCAAATCCTCATAAATCCTCATCAAATCCTCCTTGACTTGCATACCCAAGTTTTCAGAAGTCAGGCTACCCAAACCTGCCCTGGAACATCCTATGTTCACTGATCAACTCTTTTGAGGTTTGTACGAGTGACAATCATGCAGACAAATCAAACACAAACATGGCATAATTAAATAAATTCTATTTCATCACTCAATGTTCCCAAATCAGGAGCTCTGACATACTTCCTGTAGAATGAACATAGCCCTATAAATGATTTCAGTTGTTTCCTGTTTGTTGGCACCTTGCAGTCAACAACAGCCTTGATTTTCTCTTTATTGGGCAAAATTCCATCAGGAGTTAGCTGATGATCGAGAAATAGTAATGTTGCTTGAAAAAATTCACATTTACTTAACTTAAGTGTCATTCCCCCTTTAGATATAGCCTTAAATACATCCTCCAACAGCTGACAGTGCTCTTTTCAATTGCTACTCGTGATCAAAATGTCATCTACATACACTGTCAATTTTCTCATTAGTTAATCACCGAACACATGACTTAAAGCCCTTACAAAAACTGCTACAGATATTGATAAACCAAATGGCACAACTCTAAACATATAAGTCCTTCTTTCAAATAAGAAAGCAATGTACTTTCTGCTCTCTTCAGCCAACTGTTCCTGCCAAAACCCTGAAGTCAAATGTACACTGGACAGAATTTTAGCATTATAAAAATTCTGCAACCGCTCATTCATGTTCTCTGGCTGATCATTTTCCTTGACTGTTATTTTATTTAGTTTTCTTGCATCCAATACTATTCTTATAGAACCATCTCTCTTTTTCACCACTACTATTGGATTACAATGCTCACTCCTCCCCATTTCCAGTAACTCCATTTCAACATTTTCTGTATCCTGGCCCTCACAGCATCTTTATCAGCTATTGCTATAGGATAAGGTTTGGCCCTTATTACTTCATGTGGCAATACCCTCAAAACATAATTGAAATCTACAACTTTTCCAGGCCTGTCAGAGAACACATGCTAATGTTTACACAATAAATCTATAAGCTGCACCTTTTGTTCCTCATTTAAATGTCCCATTTCATTTATTTTGTCATATATCTGTGGTTCTGTACACATTTCATCACCTGCCTCATCTATCGTTTGTAAATGAGTCATTGTCTCACCCCCTTTTAATTACCCTTTAAATTTCATTCTTTGTCTGTTTCCACCAGCATCAAATTCTACTACTCTATCCTTTACAAAAATTCTACAGTCATATTTGTACAAGAAGTCCATACCCAAAATTACATTCAATGCCAAATCCTTCACCACAAAGCAACTAATATCAAAACAATAATCCCTACTATTAAATTCCAAATTGACATCTTTCAGGCTTGCATCCTCATCAGTTAAGAAAACAAAGGTTTCAATTTTATCTTCAGGGCAACCTACAACAAACATTCTCCATATTATTACATATCTCCATATCCACATTGAACTCATTGTCACTACAACTGTTATCACCTGCACCCACAAGCACAGTAACATTATCAGTAGGTAATTTGCCGGCATTTTCCACATTGTCAAATACACCACTCATATTAACCTTTATATCACACTGAATAATCCTTTCCTCAGCATTTCCATAATTCTATATACTATTTCTGATAGACATCTCTACCCATTCATCACAACCATTAGTACTGTGAACATTTACCCTGATTTCCATATCCACTTCTGTTTCCCCTTTTGATGAAACTACCTCTGTCTCTGATGTTTCAATGAATTTTCATCTACGTCTACATGATTACTCTGCAATTCACATTTAAGTGCTTGGCAGAGGGTTCATTGAACCACAATCGTACTATCTCTCTACTATTTCACTCCCAAACAGCTTGTGGGAAAAACAAACACCTAAACCTTTCTGTATGAGCTCTGATTTCTCTTATTTTATTTTGAGGATCATTCCTACCTATGTAGGATGGGCTCAACAAAATATTTTCGCATTCGGAAGAGGAAGTTGGTGCCTGAAATTTCGTAAATAGATCTGGCCGTGACGAAAAATGTCTTTAAGTTAATGACTTCCATCCCAACTCACATATCATATCTGCCACACTCTGTCCCCTATTACGTGATAATACAAAATGAGCTGCCCTTTTTTACATGCTTTTGATGTCCTCTGTCAATCCCACCTGGTAAGGATCCCACACCATGCAACAATATTCTAACAGAGGACAAACGATTGTAGTGTAAGCTGTCTCTTTAGTGGACTTATTGCATCTTCTAAGTCTCCTGCCAATGAAATGCAACCTTTGGCTCGCCTTCCCCACAGTATTATCTATGTGGTCTTTTCAACTGAAGTTGTTCGTAATTTTTACACCCAAGTACTTAGTTGAATTGACAGCCTTGGGAATTGTACTATTTATCGAGTAATCGAATTCCAACGGATTTCTTTTGTAACTCATGTGGATTATCTCACACTTTTCGTTATGTAGCATCAACTGCCACCCGCCACACCATACATAAATCTTTTCTAAATCGCTTTGCAACTGATACTGGTCTTCGGATGACCTTACTAAACGGTAAATTACAGCATCATCTGCAAACAACCTAAGAGAACTGCTCAGATTGTCACCTGGGTCATTTATATAGATCAGAAACAGCAGAGGTCCCAGGACACTTCCCTGGGGAACACCTGATATCACTTCAGTTTTACTCGATGATTTGCCATCTATTACTATGAACTGTGACCTTCCTGACAGGAAATCATGAATCCAGTCACACAACTGAGATGATACCCCATAGGCCTGCAGCTTGATTAGAAGTCACTTGTGGGGAACGGTGTCAAAAGCTTTCCGGAAATCTAGAAATACGGAATCAACTTGAGATCCCCTGTCGATAGCGGCCATTGCTTTGTGCGAATAAAGAGCTAGCTGCATTGCACAAGAATGATGTTTTCTGAAATATTCTGATTACGTATCAATAGATCATTCCCTTCAAGGTGATTCATAATGTCTGAATACAGCACATGCTCCAAAACCCTACTCCAAACTGACGTCAATGATATAGGTCTGTAGTTCGATTTTGCTGCACACAAATCAATATTGTCCTTCTCTGCTTGTAATTTCTCTTCCCTCTTAAACATGTCATCAATGTTAAACTCACACTGTTCATTGCTGATATTAGCCTTTTTCCATTTTTTCCTGTTTTACCTTTTATCTCTATTTCTGTAGTTGTTAAAACCTCCTAAGACGGCATCCATATGACACATTCCAATTTCCCTATTTTCCTTGCTGACTTTATTATTCATTCCAACATATCCTTGTCTGGCCCTGTTCACATAATTAGCAGTCCCCCTGTGGACCTTAAGTGTGACATCAATTAGTTTTTTGATTGCCTACCCTGTCCATTTGTATCTGGCATTCCCTCTATTCCCACACCTTGTCTATCACTCCTCCACTGATCAAAATTGTCTCTTCTCCCCCCAAAATTTCTGTTATGTCTTTGTGGCCTGCTTCTCCAATCTCTATCCTGATTATCCTGATCACTTCTATCTTCTCTCCACCTGTTATGAGTATTACTGTACTCTTAATTAATACTGTTTCCCCTTTCATGATACCTTCCACTCTCCCTGTGTTCCATTTATTTAGGGCTGTAACATAATGCCCTGACCATATTATCCACAAAATTAAGAAATTCTTCTACTGAATCTGTTGCACTGTGAATCAAAGCCCATTGTAAATGCTCTGGTACTCTCTTTAGTGTAGATATTTCTGTTAATACAGATGATTTAATTTATTCAGCTCTCTAACACAGAACTCTCTCATACTTTCCTTTCAACTGTTGTAACTGGGTCCATTCAAAAATTGTTTTACAATCTTAATTGTTTTGTCTGGCCCCAGTATTTGTTCAAGAACATGTTTTCAAAGGTTTTAAATCATTAAATTTATTATTTTGGTTAGCCCATGTTTGAGCTGCCCCTTCCAACTGCCTCTTAACACATTTAATTTTTGCCTGCTCACTCATCCCTGTCACAAAGTTATCCATACATGCAACTAAAAAGTCAACTTCATGGTATTTATTCTCCCCACTAAAAGGTTTTGACTGAAATCCATGCCACATAGCATATCCCAACAACAAATTTCCATTCCCTGATGCCACAGTATTAACTGTTTCCCTCAATACATTTATTTCCCCTTCTAATTCCTTCTTATTGTCAATAATCCCCTTACAGCAATCCAGCACTCCTATCTTAATGGATTCAATGTCTGCCTATGTTTGTTTCTGAAATAATGTGCATTTCTCTTCCTGTGCCTGAATCTGGCCCACAAGATTACTTTGCACAGCGTCCACCTTGGCTACTAGACCTTTTTCAACCTTGTCAACTCTCTCAATAATTCCCTCAACAATTTTAACCGTGTTTTTGACTTTATCTGTAATTTGAGATCTAGCTGATCAAATTTTTCACTCACTGTCTTTATTTTATCACTAAGCCTCAATTCCATATCCCCTATTTTTGAATCCATTTCTCCAACTATTTTAGATTTTATATTCCATATCTTTGAATCTGTTTCTCCTAATTTACTAGTAAGTTTTACAAAAAATTCACTCAGGTCTCTTCCTTGTATCTAGCCTATTTCTTTTTTCAAGCTAGGGCTACTACAGTTACTCCCAACATCCACTGATTCACCTTCACTTTGAGATTCACACATCTCATCGGCCATGGCTAATGAAAGGGGACAATTTTGCAATGTAGCTGCTGGCTGTACTTATTTTTTATATCCTTGTGTGATGCAATATCTGCAGTCAGCACCGGCAGCACAGCTACACGATGAATCATAGTCGGCAGCGTGGACGTGCAGGAAACTCAATCAGGAGCGAGAGAACATGGCATGGACCCCTGGCAACATGTAGACATATTGGTCAGTGGCACGGACAACAGCGCTGATCCTCAGCAGCATGTGTATATAGCTTTGTCGACTGCTTTACCCGCAGCAATGCATAGACATGGCACGGATGACAGCTTTACCTGTGGCAACACATGTACATGACACGGAAGAAAGTTTTACCCATGGCAACACTTGAATGCGGCACAGGAGACTGCTCATGTTCAGCACCTGTGGTAACACATGGGAAACTCACCAGGCTGTGTAAATGACTGCCTCACAATCATGGTGGCCTTATATTAGCGTAACCAAGGGGCAGCATGTATCTTAAGCACGCTGCTACTGCTAATGCACTGATTTAGCTCAGAGCCCACACACTGACTGTTCAAAAGCCTAAACACCAGATGGACATGTGATTCTGAAATATCATGGAATAGAAAAGAAAGTCCTATCCCGGATGAGCTCCCAATTGCAACTGTTCTCAGGCTCATTCACTATCTATTTTTCATGTGGCTCATCTGCAAAGGGGGTTGGTAGTGAACAGTTGCATTTGTGCCCCTAATACTGAGTCATATTGGCTAGCCTTTGAACAGCAGTGAATTGAATACACAATTGTTTATACCACAACTTTGCACCTAATGAGGTACACTATACAAGTTCAAATTGAAACTTACTAAAAAAAAAAAAAAAAAAAAAGCACTTGTAACTTTGTGGCCATGTATATTAAAGTTCACAAATAAATCCAATCTGGATAAATAATAATCGGTGCAGTTCATACACATGGTTTATTGTTTTGCACCTGCACACTTTCACATTGTTCCTTCAGAGTTTATTCACATACACTGGCGTCCATCCTTACACTCACAGCACTTTTTTGGTTTGGACTTACCACCATGACTGACAATGACCAAAGACCTCCTTTTCCCACTCATATCCGTAGTCCTGAGTTGGGTCACATGACACTACATTAATAAAAATAATTCCTAAACATGGCCACAATTCATTTACAGTTTTTATAAGATTTAAATACTTAATCCTAAATACATTATATAATTTTACACACATTTATCAGCACATAATTTTATAATTCATTGCAATCAAAAACACAAATCACTATGCAATGGAACTATGACACTCATCAAAACACAAAACAAGTATCTGCATGTCCATTTTGCATTACGCTATTTTCCCTCTACATTTAATACATAATTTTATTCTTAAGCATGGAAAATTAAAATCAGAACTAATTTATGACAGGCTATCAGATTTACATAATTAGGAATAACGCCATCTTTTGGCACAGTTTCATCCTCTCCCTTCATTTAATGACATCTTTGCATGAAATATGAGCCATACAAATACTTGTCCAGCATTACAAAGATCGAAACTGAATGGTGTCTTCATAATAAAATAATGACTTACTTTGCAGTTGGTCTAAACATCTTTATGACTTAATTCTACTATGAAACATTTTGACTGAAGTACACCAGCCCAACATTATTTCTGCTGCTGTGCTTTAAATTTAAATTACAAAGTACTTGGAAGAGCTCCATATTATCCCCCATTACCTTACAAAGCACAACTCATGCACACTTGACTACAGTCTCTGGCTGCCAAGGCTAGACTGAGTAGCAGTGCATGATGGAGAAGTCAACTGGATGGTGAGGGTAAGCAAGAGGCTGTGGCAGAGAGGGGGAGGAGTAACAGGATAGGGATGGGAACAGTAAAGTATCACTTGGGGGTGTATAGAGGGATGAGGTGGGGAGAGGGTAGGGCAGCTAGGTGCATTTGGGTGGTTAGTAGTTAGATGGAGAGCAGGGGGAGGATGGAGGGGCAGCAGAAAAGAAGTGAAGTAAAAAGACTGTGCATGCATTGGTAGAATAGAGGGGTGTGAAGTGATGGAATGGGAAAATGGAAGGGAGTAAAGAGGTCCCAGCTGTGCAGTTAAGTAAAGCTGGTGTTGGTGGGAAGGATCCAGGTGGCACAGGCTGTGAAGCAGTCATTGAAATGAAGAATATTGTGTTGAGCAGTGTGCTCAGCAACTCGGTGGTCTGTTTCTTGGTCACAGTTTGTTCATGTAGACTGACAGAGTACTGGTCGTCACGCCCATGTAAAATGCAGCCTAGTGGTTACAGCTTAGCTTCTGGATCATATCGCTGGTTTCATGTGTAGACCTGCCTTTGGTGGGATAGGAGATGCTTGTGACCGGACTGGAGTAGGTGGTGGTGGGAGGATGTATGGGGCATGTCTTTCATCTAGGTCTATTGTAGGGATATGACCTATGAGGCAAGGGGTTATGAGCAGGGATCGTGAAGGGATGGATAAGGATATTGAGTAGATTCAGTGGTTGGCAGAATACCACTATGGGAGAGATGGGTAAAATCAAGACACAGTCATAGAATCTGTCAATCTGGAAAAAGCATTCCATAATGTCAAGTGGTGCAAGCTGTCTCAAACCCTGAGGAAAATGGGGGTAAGCTATAGGGAAAGACAATTAATATACAATGAATACAAGAGCCAAGAGGGAACAATAAGACAGGAAGACCATGAGCAAAGTGCTTGCATTAAAAAGGGTGTAAAAAGGGGATATACTTTTTCATTCCTGCTATACATTGAAAAAGCACTGACAGAAATGAAAGCAAGGCTCAAGAGTGGGATTAAAATTCTGGGTGGAAGGATGTCAATGATAAGATTTGTTGATGATGTTGCTATCTTCAGTGAAAGTGAAGAAGAATTACTGGATGTGTTGAATGAATGAACTCAAAATATGGAGGAGAGTAAATCAAAGAAAGACAAAAGTAATGAGAAGTAGCAGAAATGAGAACAGTGCAGAATTTAATATCAGAATCAGTGATTGTGATGTAGATTAAATTAAAAAATTCTGCTACCTAGGCACAACATAACCCATGACAGACAGAGCAAGAAGGACATAAAAAGCAGACTAGCACTAGCAAAAAGGGTTTTCCTGGTCAAGAGAAGTCTATTGGTATCAAACTTACTTCTTAATTTGAAGAAGAAATTATGTGGTAGTGAAACATGAACTGCAGAAAAACCAGATAAAAAAAACTGTAGAGGAAGACAGAGATTGGAGTATATGCAGAAAATAATTACTAAGGATATAGGCTGCAAGTGCTACTTTGAAATGAAGAGGTTGGCTACTCTTAGAAATTAACTTATATGTTTAGTATTGTCATTGATGGGTTACAACATTTTGTTCCCTTCCTTACCACTTGACAAAGGTAAAATTATGTGTAATTCACATCACAAAAACCTCTGCAAGGACAACTGAAGCCATGGCTTCCAGAAGAGCACAAGTCCATCAACTTTGTTTGTGAGAAAATCAGTTATTTTTATATCTCTGAAACCATTTAGTTCACAGGTCTTCACACTGTGTGTTGTCTCTCTGAGGTGTGTCATGGTGATACAGAAGGGGCATCATAGTGGTTTTATAAAAATAATTATTAAGTTTATTTGCTTTCTGAGTAACAACGTGTGATAGTAGTGGTATGTACTGGACAAGCAGGTAATTGTTGTTTCTATGGCAACATGGTGGATGGCACTCTAATATTGAAAAAGAAAAAAATGAGTGATATGGATATAAATTATATTTTCCATCCTCTTCACACAGTTTTAGAAGACAGAGACTTTTAGTTGAGTGAGGGATTGAATTTTGTGTTTGTGTATCATTTAAGTGAACTCAGTGATTACTTTCTGAAGTACTTTACACAAGTTGTTAAACACAACTGGATCAAAGATGCTTTCAGTATGGAGCTCCCACAGACATGCATTAATGTTTGTCAGCAAGAACCTGTCAACACTTACTTCTGAAGAAGATGTTTCTTCAGACTTCACAATGAAATGAAAGTTTCTTTCCTCATTCCTGCTTGAGTTTTCTAGCTTAGTGAAACCGGAGTATCTGCAAGTACGTAACAAGACCCTATGAGTTTTGATACCTCTTGCAACATCCTACTTATGTGAGGTACATTTTTCATCATTGGCAGCTATCAATGAGAAATACAGATCACAAATGAATGTGGAGAAAACAGACAAGAGTCACAATTTTCAGTCATGTGCCAAGATTTGGAGAACTGATGATGAAGAAGCAAGTTAATTCTTCCCACTGATTTCACTGCAAGGATAAGATGTAATAACATTAAAAGTTGATTAAAATGCTTCATCTCAACAGTTACTAAGCAATTATTCCTTTCTGGAAACTGAAATTTATTTAAACCACACTTAGAGTTGGGTGTCATGTGCGAAAGGAGCTACACGTGTTTCTGTTCAGGTCAAAGGAGTCATGGAATCAAAATGTTAGAAAGCCACTGATTTAGTTTAGCATACAGATATTTTGTGTACAGCTAACTATTATACTTAAAGAAAATGTTGTTTCATATTAGTGAAACCCAGTGAGTGGTTTAGGTGACAAGAAACTTTAAAAATCTTGTTTTTGTACTGTTTTGGAATTTACTGTATTACAGATTGTGCAGTTTCATAATATATGAGCCCAAATTATGTTATATAGATAAAAACGGTATTTATTTTGATTTAAATTTATTTGCAATAGTTGAATAATATAGTCACACTTTGAATCTTATTCCTGAACTTTTTGAATCAGCATGTTTCTCCTTTTGCGTTCAGTATTTCTGCATCAGTTCTTCAGGCAAAGATGAGGTTCATTGGATGTTACATACTTCCCAGTGTCCTTTGCCTTAGGAAATAAACAATTTTTTCAGCCTTCAGTTGCAAGTTTTCGAGCCGCTTACGTGTGGTCGGGATTTATGGCTGGCGCAGCTCCTTCTACGTTCGCCCTAATGGTTTTAATTTTGACTGACATAATCTTGTGATTATGCATCTATAATGTTTTAATTTTTAATCTGTGACATGGCCAGTGTTTGGCTCACAAAATAATTTCATTTTTTGTTCTGAAGAAGATTCCATTACTGGAATCGAAACCTAGGTAAACGAGTAAAATTACCTCGCAACTGAAGTCTGAAAAAATTGTTTATTTGCTGTACATTTCACAGTTGCTGAGACGCTGCAATATGTTAAAGATTTGCCTTAGGAGCTTTTATTATTATGTCATCTTCATAAGAACATGTAAGGAAGCAAACATTAATAATCTGAATAAAAGGTTCTTGGTTTTCAAGCTGTGTCAGTTCGAATAAAATCCTCAAGCTTTCAATGACCATCTCCGCCAGCATTGTCAGGAGTTCACTGACTGCCAGGGCTGCTATGGTTTCTCACTTATATAGGCATGATGACATCATCAGCAGCCAATCAGATAGACCCAATGCAATGCACGTGCATAAGTCGACCCGGGCAGCTAGCGGAGCTATTGCCCGTGGCAGCACCAGTGACGTCAGATGGTGCCAGGGGTAGGTGCCATGTTTAAAACTGCCAGTCCCGCATTGCGCATCTGTCTTTGCTTTCTTTCACTATCCAACACCCGCCCCCATGCCCTGCAGAGTGTGTACCCCTGGTCTCTGTTGAAATTGTTGTCATTTAAATGAATCTCAGCCACTTCCTTTATAACAGAGTCCCAATATATAGATGCATGAGCCAACAATTTTCTATTTTCAAACATTATTTTAAGTTCGTTTTCTAGGCAATGCTCTGTGATGGCTGACTTGTCAAGCTCCCTTTGTTTTATATGGCGCTTGTGCTCAGTACAACACTCCACAGCTGTTCGAATTGTTTGTCCGATATACAAGCTGCCACATTCACAGGGTACACCATACATGCCGGACACTAGAAGAGCAATGTCGTATTTAACAGGGCGCAACATATCTCATATCTTGGGGGCGGGCTGGAACACTGCTCTTAGCCCGTGTTTCTGCAGCAGACATCCTAAATTGCTGCTTATGCATGCGCACCACATTGGGTCTATCTGATCGGCTACTGATGGTGTCATCATGCCTCTATAAGTGAGAAACCATAGCAGCCCCAGCAGTCAGTGAACTCCTGAGGACGATGGCAGGGATGTTCATCGAAAGCTCAAGGATTTTATTCGAATTGACGCCACTTGAAAACTGAGAATGTTTTCTTGTTTAAAAAAAGTCTTGGTTGCAATTTTAGTTTTTTTATTTTTCAACGACGCATTTCACCTTATTTAGGCATCTTCAGGTTATAAATAAATAAGGTCTAAATAAAGCGAAATACGTCGTTGAAAAGTAGAAAAACTAAAATTGCACCAAAGACTGTTTATAACCAATACTGTTAAGCACTGGTTTGTTGTATGCCACATATGGACTGGAAGAATTTCTAGAAAATGTTTTATTCATGTATGCCATCATGAAAAACTCTGAAGACACATTAATAATCTGTTTCTTTCAGAAATAAAATGTACTGGTGACCACACCACTTGAATGTTTGCATGTTACTCACAGTAAGACAGTTCTTGTAGTACTCAGTGATTGTAAATGTCATCACTTTCCACTTTCGCCAGCCGCAGTGGCCGAGTGGTTCTAGGTGCCCAATCCAGAACCGCGCGACTGCTACGGTCGCAGATTCAAATCCTGCCTCGGGCATGGATGTGTGTGATGTCCTTAGGTTAGTTATGTTTAAGTAGTTCTAAGTTCTAGGGGGCTGATGACCACAGCTGTTAAGTTCCATAGTGCTCAGAGCCATTTGACCCATTTGACCCATTTTCCTTGATTATTTGCCAGAGGAGAAGTTTCTTCCAAACTAGGAAAGAAGATTTTTTAAACATTGATCACTGATTGCTCAAAATCAACAACACTTATATTACCAGCACTTTACTAGATTACCTTATCCCACTGACTTGGTGCGCAGATAGTATCTTGTTTTCTTTTCTTCAGTTCTATATGGGAAAATAACAATCACAAAGCAGGTATGAGTCGCAATAGTTCATGGACTGCATTCTGTCAATGATTTGCTTAGCATGGGATGAATACAGTGACACCAACAGCTCATATATTGCTAGAAGTTGGACTTAGGCTGTTTTGGAATTAATGGCTTCAGATATCTTTTGGTCTTTTAACAGTTGCATCACCTACTACAACAAAATATCCCTATTCAATATTACAGGTTTGTGAACCAAATGGTTGATGTAGACCATCAGGTCCTCAATAAATAACATCTTCAGTCAAGCAACCATTCTGGAATTCAAACTCTGATGCAATAAGTGAATTTTTTCTATTTAAATACAAGACTGCTCTTGAGTACATTACTTTCTTGATTATGTTGGAAATAGATTTCAGTAAGGAGATTGGATGACAATGGCTGAAGTCTTTCTTGCCACCTCTCTTATGAAGAGGTTAACAATTGTATATTTTAATTGGTCTGGAAAAATTCCCTGTGCTAGTGATGCATCATATATTTCACTAATGACATGCTTTATTTAAGTTACTACAACTTTTCAGAATTCTATTTGAAATTCCATCAACACAAAATCAACTTTTGTTTTTTTAGAATTTATATAATTCTATTAATTTCAGTGAAGGATATTGGTGCTACTTCTTGTTGCTTAAAGTTTTGTGAAATGAAATTTTCAGTATATTCTCCTGCTTCTTCAACTCAATCATGTAGTCCTACTTTTGCTGCTACATTTAGAAAGTGATTGTTAAAAGTACTCACAAATTGTAAGTTATGAGACACAACATCATCATTTAGTTTAATTGTTATGGTACATTGTACACTGACTGGCTGTCCTTTCTTGCATTTGGCAATTTCTCATTTACTTTTACTATTATTATCTGCAATATTAATTTCTGTCACGCTGCACATATTTGAAATTTTCATGACTTTTCTCAAAATATTACAGTATTTTTTGTAAAATGCAAGTAACGCCAGGTCTTAACTTGTTCTGCACTGTATGTAAATTGTAAATTTGCCTCTTTTTCTTATATGAGATTTTAAGTCTCTTATTTACCCACAGCTTACTTTTTTACCTTCAGGATAAATTTTTTAGGAAAGCAACCTTTAAGTATTTACACAGATTTACTAAGGAATAGACTGAATTTGACGTTAGTATCTCTTTCTATGTGTATCTCACCCTATACACACCTCTAACTTGTCTCTTAAAACATGTATCATATTGTGATTGATAAGCCTCACTGCTATGTATGACCTACCTCAGGGCTGTAAGGTGTCATGTTGTTTACTTCCATTGATTGTATTTCATGATGAGATAGTTCATTAATAACTTGGTACATATTAATTGTTTCACCTTGAGCACTGTCTGTAAAAATGTTATCAGTCAGTGTCCTACTATCCTGTTGCACACGAGTTGAAAATCTGACTTCTGAAAATAGATTGAAACATCTAAATAATGCTTCTAGTTCATTTTTCCTCTCTGTATCTTTTAGGAAATCTGCACTGAAATCTCCACAAACTACTAACTGTTTCTTCTTGTTCAACAGGTTTCGATATTGGGCAGATCACGTAACTAATGAGGAGGTACTGAATAGAATTGGAGAGAAGAGAAATTTGTGGCACAACTTGACTAGAAGAAGGAATCAGTTGGTAGGGCATATTCTGAGGCATCAAGGGATCACCAATTTAGTATTGGAGGGCAGTGTTGAGGGTAAAAATCATAGAGGGAGACCAAGAGATGAATACACTAAACAGATTCAGAAGGATGTAGGTTGCAGTAGGTACTGGGAGATGAATAAGCTTGCACAGGATAGAGTAGCATGGAGAGCTGCATCAAACCAGTCTCTGGACTGAAGACCACAACAGCAACATTGGTCTTTATACAATTTATTGCTATTAAATTTCTGTTAATATATTGACTGCGATGATGAAATTTGGACCATGCATTGCTATGCCACATTGAAATCATGAATATTACTTCTGAAGATAAATTGATTTTTTGCTTCAGATGTCTTTTCTTGAACATGTAAAATTAAGTTACTTGATAAAATGTCAATTTATGACTGATTGGAACTGATAACAGGCATGAGCCATATATGGCTCACGTGGTCCAACAACATCATTTTAAGACAATTATAATTTGTGGCTAAAAGAGCCACATGTGGCTCAAAGGATTTAAAACCACATAGGTATAAAAAATTGTTTTTCAAGAAGTGATTCAAACACTTAGTTTATTTGATTGTATTAGCTACACGTAATATTTTTTCAATTTTTTTACTTGGTCTGACAATGTTCATGAATAAAGATCTTAGAATGTTCTACTTGTTCAACACAGCATTGCCAGTGTTACTAGAACACTCATTGCACATAAAACTGTCACATTTATTGCATTTAGTGCACACCCTCTTCACTTTCTTAGCAGCATCCTTTCTTTCTTCTGTTCTTTGCAGGCATTTATAACATCCCGAACATCATATCTGACTGCTCTGCTTCGGTCCCTCTACTGTCACATAGCTGTTATCTTTGTGGAACAGTTGTAGTGTTACTCATGGTTGTGGATCTTTGGCATTCAATAGCAGTATAGTAAAAGCACCCCCTGAAAGGAATTATTTTTATGTGAGACTTTGATCCTTTGTTTGCCAAGTTGTACAGCACTTGAACATTTACAAAAATGTTCCAAAAAGTATTTCAAAAACAATCTTTCTGTACCATTTAACAATATGCCAAAGTTAGGAATCACCATGGCTATCAATTGTAAAAATATTGAGTGCTATGAACATGAGAGTGTTCAGTGGAGCCACCACTTTTAAACCCATAGTTGAAATGAATTATCTGTGAGCCCTATGAGGCTCACAAGGCCTCTAAACACAACTCTGCGTGTGAACCAGTTATGGCTCATGTGGCCCACAGTATAATGTATACATGAACCAAATATGGCTCACGCGGCGTCAAAACCTGTGTAGCTGTGAGCCACCATTGGCTCACATGACAGTTAATGTGTTAATTAAACATCAGCGATAAAAGGCCTTTACAAGATCCTGTGATGAAGACACTATTACCCAGAATTATATGTGATCAGTATGGTCTTGGGGTTAGAGATGTGTGATTATAGAGTCAAAGGAAGTAGGTTCAGGTACTGCTGTATGCTAATATATATTTTCCATCTGCACATTTGAAACAGATTCTTGTTCTTTCTTATTCATGTGATAGAAGTATGTTCTGCAATATTCAATGACATTTACATACCCTCTTAGGGAATAGTCCTTTTTTTTCCCAGAGTGATTAAAAATGAAACATGAAACTCCTGCAAGCGAAATGACCAGCATTGATATTTATATTCTTGATTGTCACAAATATTTGGCCATTAATTTCAAAATATGTTGCTATTTCCAAAGGTGTAGTAAGGCAGGGAACCTAAGAGCATAGCTTAAACAGCTATGAGTGGAACAAACAGCAATCATGTTTCTAGTCTTACTTGTCAGTAATACTTTGCTGTCTATTTCTAATATGTTGCAATTTTTGAAGGTGTGATTAGGCAGGAACCTAAAAGCACAGTTTACATTGCTGTGAATGAATGCACAGCAGTGACATTTATAGTCCTGCTTGTCACAAATATTCAGCTGCAATCAAATCATCAACAGCACATTCATAAAGTTGGTGGTCAAGACAGGGATTGACCACACATCAAGCAAAGAACATCACATGATCTGAACACCAGTGAAATGCTCATTATAGCTTCCAAATTTTAGTCATTCATCTTTTTCCATGTTAAATCTACACAAAATGATGCTAGTGTGTAATCCTTGAGATTCAACTTCTCCATCCCTATGTCTAAATGGTGTTCAGAGAGACACAGAACATCTATCACTTCAGAATTTTCCACATCTTCTAGATGTACAATAAGCTCATCTAACTTATTTTTCAACCACCTGATCTTCTGATGAAACAAATTAATTTTATTTCCCTGCAAACGCATTTGTTATGATCCTATTCTGCTCTGATTCCCTTCAATACTCTCTATCTGTAAACTGACTCTAACCAAAAAATGTGTCCCTTTGACTCCAGTAATCACAGGGATTTTGTCTTGTGTACTTGTGGTCCCCCTTACATTTTCTGTAAGATGCTCAGCTAATCTTTCCTTCTCTCTCTTAGTCAGGTGCAGGTCCATTTCCCAACTGCAGCAGCAGGCATAGCACAGGTATGATACTTTGTTTCAGTCAAAAGCAATCCACTCAGCTCTTTGTTCACACTGCTAACAGCCACATTGCCAGGGCTTGTCATATCACTGCAAGACTTCCACAAACCTGACATAAGTGTGTGCTGCAGCTGCTCCTATTTACCTCAGATAATCTTTAATATTATTTTCTAAGTTGTTTGCCAGACTGTTACCTGCTCCTCGTACTATGAGTACCTGATCATTTCCCTGAAAGCCTCTGCACAAGGCCCCCTATGCCCTCTGTTATCTGGCTAAGATTGGCACTAGGTTTCATGTTTGTTATATCATACTGTACAGCTAGATTTTTCCTGTATCATTTGGTCCACATCTCTCGTATGACTGGTACCCAGCATCAGGACCCATTTCTTTCTATGTGACTTTGCTACCAACCTAGCCTTAAAGTCATTCTAATGAGTCTGCTGCACTCTGATTTGCTGAAAATCTAGTTGAGGCTCTTCTCCTATTCCAGGTAACAAGTCACACTGATTACTTACTGTAATTTCAAATTTGATTTCTTTTTCTCCTTTTACCTATTATTTGTCACCTTTACCAAGCCCTTTCAATTTATCTACACCAAAATATGCCACTGCTAATTCTTTTTTCCCTGTTCCATGATCTTCTTGTCTTAACTACATTATCTTCAACTCCATGGAAGAGCCTCATCTGACTATTGGATTACTCACTAAATCACCCAAGCGAAACATTACCCCTGAAACTCACAATAATGACATGTTTCTGCCATACTTACCAACCTACAACACATCCACATTAGTCACACGTAACAGCATTTTTCCAGTAAACTAAAAAGTATAACACACTTAAACTGTTTTAAAGTAATTATTTAAAAATTAGCTTCCAGTGAACTGTGCAGCTAACTTCCAGGCAGCAGACAGGTGCAAGAATAATAAGAATGTAAGCACACATGAGCATTCACTGAGAGTAAGTTACCGGCAGCAGAAGACATAAAGTGAAAGAGTATTAAAAAGCACAGTATTTTCTAACAACAATCTTAAAATGATTCGGTCAATAAATTATATAAAGTAATGAATCCAAAATGACATGCAACAATTAGACAGTGGGAGGACATTAACATAAGACCATAAATACACCACCAACATTCATTGAATGTTGTTGTTGTTGTTGTTGTTGTTGTCTTCAGTCCAGAGACCGGTTTGATGCAGCGCTCCATGCTACCCCATCCTGTGCAAGCTTCTTCATGTCAAAATACTTACTGCGGTTTACATCCTTCTGAATCTGCTTACTGTATTCATCTCTTGGTCTCCCTCTATGAATGAATGTAAGTTTTAAATCACAGAAGACATGAAATGAATGAAAACTTGAAGAAGCACAATATGTAAAACAATGGCATTCAACTGACACTATCCAGAAATTATGGAAACACCATAATGTATCCAAAACAACACGTAGTGTTCCATAACTTCTGGTGTTTACAACACAGCTTGAAAGCTCTTCTGGGCATGACGGTATTTCAAACAAAGATTAAAAGTCTTGGGTTGACTTGACTACACCCCCTTCGAGTTTCCTTGTTAATCAATCAATAAATCAAGATAAAAATATACAGTAGTAATGCCAATTTTCAAAATTACAAATAAGCAGATGACCTCTAATAATTATAGGCATGCTTCCAATGTTATAAAATGTTTTTGACATGTTAACATATAAAATAATATTGAACCATTTTTCGATTAATGATCTTTCAGCAATAGTTTAATTTAGCTTCTGTAGGCTTCACTGCATAGAAAAAAAGTAATATATATCATCACAAATTCAATTCTGGTAGTACCAAACAAGAAAAAATCCAATTGACATTGCCTGTGATCTTCATCCGCAGCCATACAAACCACTGTGAAGGGCATGGTGGAGGGAACTTCCAATTGTACCAGTAATGAGAGCTTCTTCCCATTCTATTCATGTATGGAACATGGAAGGTAGATGATCTTGCTAAGGACTTTGATTGTGTAGATCATAAATATCTACTTAAGAAAATAAAATGGTATGGTAGGAAAGGCAACACATCTTAGGGGGGAAGAAACAGGAATAAATTAATTAGGAGCAAAGAAACATTAAATGTGGTGCCTCAGAAAGTTTGATGGTTGGTCCACTCCTGTTTCTGACTTACATTAATGATTTATCACAGAGATTGGAGGAGTCTTCAAACAGTTTAATGTCTGATGATGTAAGTACACTGATAAAAAGCCAAACACATTCATACCAAAGACAACTAGGAGAATAATGAAACAGGCTTACAACTGGTTCAGAGTGCATTGTTTAGACCTTAAGCCTACAAAAACCAAATGCTACCAAGCTGATACACAGCATTTAGATGCCTATGTGATATGCTGATACAAATTTCATCCTTATGCAAGATTATTGTCTCTACAGAAATAAACCATTCCTACAGATGAAGAATGGTGTGAGTATATGGTAAGTTCTGAATGTGTTGAATAACTCAAACTTTTCCACTGGAGCCAACACAAAGAATGTGCACATGCAGCTTACTGACATCTTGTGAACTTGAAAAAATTTGAATCATTGGCATGTGGGTGATGGGAGCATCATATCGATAGGCCCACAGTCATTTAGCTGCAGTGCAATGATTGAGGAGTGAGGGGTGACATATGATATCAGGACAATTGTGTGGTATGAAGAGTAGATACAAGTTCTTCCAGAAGGACTACACCACAATAAGATCATAGGAATGTTCAGTTACCTTTGGTGATTAAATGAAGGGCAACTGCTGCAATAGGGCAGAGGTTGCTGGCAAAATGTCACCATGAACTACCAGGAACAGATTAATGGAGGAACCATACATCCCCAACATGTGGTAAGGATGTAAGGAAGTATTGGATACGACAACAAAACTGATTTGGTAATTGATGGAGGGAGCGATTGCTTAGTAGTGCGTGGCAAGAATGGTAAACCATATTGTCATACTCTTTGTGAGCATAGTATCAAATGGCATGTTCGAGCAACATCTTTGCAAGATCCCCCATGCCACAAATGTCTTAAGGAACATACAAATCCTTGCCTGGTATCCCCAGGTTCATAATTTGATACCAAGAGAATGCATCTGGGGTGTGATGGAAAGAAGTATACTTTCTATCCAGCCTCCAGTCAACAATCTTCATGAACTGACATAGCATGTGTTTCAGAAATTGCTCAAGATAACATTCAGAGGTGATTTGCTTCCATGCCACAACAAATACAAAACTTTATTTGTGTCCTTGGGGGTTACATCTCATACTGACACTGATGATGGCCAGTCAATTCTGAATGGAATGAAAGTTCTCATTTAATACTTGTTATGTGATGAACATCTCCTTTACTGCTCCCCATCCCTGTTTCCTATCCCAAAGCAGCCTGATGCTGAGCGTGACAAGCCTCATCTGGCTATAGTCTACTCTCTGTGTGCTTCACTACACAGTGCTGACTCCTCCCCTCCTCCCCCACCCCTCTGCCCACCTCTTCCCTGCTACACCTCCATATTTCCTATCCCACTCTGAACTGCTGCAGCTTGCATTCAATGCTGCACCTGTAGATTCTGACCAGAGTGACCGGAGACAGAGGTCATGTGTGCTTCCTTGCGAGAATGCGGGTATTTTATTTTCTGGAGAAGGCTCTGGGCAAAAGCTCAATGTCAAAAAGCCTTTCTGTTTTGCCTATTTGCAACTGAACATGCATCTTTATGGTGAGTTGCAATATATGCTTTTCATAATATAGTTCACATCCCCACAAAGTCTGATAAAAATTGGACTGGCCCTTCATGGTATAACAATTTTCATTACCATCAGTATAACAAATGTATCAATGAAACTAATCAGTTTTTGAAAATACAATGTAATTGGATAGATAAAAAATCTGATCATCAAGTGGCTGGAGAACACACATAAAAAAGATATTACATGTGGAAGTTTTTGGAGCCACTGACTCCTTCTTCTGACAGAAGGGCTGAAGGGGAAGGAAGAGGGGTGAAGGAAAAGAACAGGTGAAGTTTAGGGAAAGGGGTAGAGTCACCCAGAACCCCAGGTCAGGGAAGGCTTACCAGACAGGATGAGAAGGAACGACTGAAAGATTGCTTGTTGGGGAACGTATCAGACAAGTTTTGAGAACTTGTTTTCAAATGTCATCCAGTGCAGTTCCCATAAACGTCTTCCCTTCTCATCTCATAGATGTATGAGTACAGGTTGTTGACACATGGCTTACGATATACGGAGCTTTGGGTCTGGCTGTGAGTCATGCTTGGGAAGTCAAATGGTAAGGTGACCACTCACAATAAATGGGAAATCCAGTGTTAAGTGATGGTCCTACACACATTTTAATTGTCACCATTCCATTATACATCTGATGGTTGTCCATATTGGCAACTGTGAATACATTTAATTTATAGAAAAAGTAAGGGTCCTGAGAGGGAGCTGTATGGCACACCACATGTAACCAGTTCCCTGTTGGATGATGCCTGATAATTTACCACATTCCTCTTTCCTATTGAAATCCTTTTGAATCATTTTGCAGAATTCCCTGTTGCACTGCAATATTATATTTTTTATTTAAAAGGCTATTGTGATGCAATTGAAAGATGACAAAATGTACTAGTAGCCTGTAATTTATTGTCTAATAAAATAAGTATATTCTTGCTGTATATGTAGGTAGCTTTTCTTACCAAAACCATTTATAAACTTTGACAATATATTATTTATTTCTAATGGTTAAGAAGTCATTTTATATTACCTTTTTAAAAATTTTCAAGACTGCTGATGAAAATGAAATTGGATGGAAATTTTGTGGTATTTCTTTATCTCCTTTCTTAAAAAAAAGCTTGATTTGAACATAATTCAGCAAATTAGGAATTGTTCCACTGATACAACATTGGTTACACAGAAAAATTAACATATTACTCAACTCAGAAGCACACTCTTGAATTAACTTTCTTGATATTTTATCATAACTACTTGAATTTTTTGATTTTAAAGATTTTATGGTGAACATTACTTATGGTGGTGTAGTGAGGGTAATTTCATGCTACTGAAGGTATTTTTGGTGACTGGTTTGAGATATTTCATGACACCAATTACTGAACTTGACAACCATCTTTTCAATAACAGTTATGAAATGCTTGTTAAAAGGTTTTTCAACACTGCAAACATCTATTACCAATGTATTGGTTATTCTTAATGTTATTTGTTCCTCTTCCTGTCTGGTTCTGCCATCTTCTCCTTCATGATGTACCATATACTCTTTATTTTCTTATCTGATGTTATTTTCTTTTTCTCATAATTCATTTGCTTCAGTGTTCATACTAATAAGTTTAATATTTTGCAATATGTCTTATAATGAGATATAGCATCAGCTTCTGAGCTGTTTCTGAGTGACAGGTAAGAGTTTCCTTTTTTTATGTGACACCTTTATTCTTGCTTCTTTGCAGACTTTGCTTGGTTTTAGGGGAAAACAATATTCCAATAGGGTAAGGACTTTATTAATTAAAATATTGTATTTTTCATTCATGTCATGAGCACTGTATAACTCACTCAGTTCGTGTCTTTGGGGACTGTCCTAAGACAATGAAGATTTAGCTTGTAATGTAATTTCTTAGACTTTCCTGGCGATTTTGTGACATCTCAGACCACCAGGACCATTGATATAAGACGTGCAGAGCACCAAAGGGACATCAGGCTACGACAAGCCACTAAATCAGCAATAGCAGAACATTGCTTGGAACCTGAGCACACCATGAATTATGATGAAACCATGATCTTATCTCAGACCCCCAAATTTTGGGACAGCATCATCACTGAATCGATCAAAATCAAGATGACAGAGAATTTGATAAACCGGGAAGCTAGATACCAACTCAGCATGGCATGGATCTATTGCAAAAACAGTGTAAGAAAACACAAGACCAGGAGAATGACAGGGGTACTGGAGAAAGTTGGAACCATCACCAACAGCAAACGCAGCCTGTTGACAATGCAAGGAATGCGGCTGGTGGGGACAGATCTAATAGGGAATGCCATGAAATGGCCGCCACCAGAGAAAACGGTGGAAGTGGGCATGGACGGAACATGGAACACCTGGTGACCAACTAACATGGTCACGTTGGAGAAAGTCAGAACGGTCACCAACAGCAAACACAGCCTTTCAACAAAGCTAGGAATGTGCCTGGCAGGCATGGATCTAGTAGGGTACACCATGAAACGGCCACCAACGGGGAAAACAGTGGAAGTGGGTGAGAACGGAGGACGAAGCATCTGGTGACCAACCGACATGGTTGCAGCAGGAGCGGACAGCATAGGAAATGCCAGACACTGTCCAGACATAATACATGGTCAGCCTGTTTTTCAGTCACAGGAAGCACCTGATGAAGATACTGAGGTAGGACGTCGAAATATTGTGTTAGATAAATGCAGACCACCGGCAGTACACCCGATTCATCAAGATGTCAAGATTTAGCTTACTGTGTTGATAAACTGCTTCATTTACATGCTACATAATGATTACAGTATAAATTTGTTAAAGTATATTTTAGTTTGAAGAGGTTATAAATGAATATCCAATGAAGTCCCAAAAATCTGTTGCTTTGGAGAAATTTTATTTATGATTAATTTAATAAAGTAGCCTGTCTAATCTAAAGAACACAAGTTTAGAATATGAGCTACAACACTGATTTGCTTGTATGTGTCCATCTGCTGTCCAGTACCTCTGTGACATACTGAACAATTAGCATTGCTCATTCCATTATTTATACTATAGTCATGAATTTCTGTTACAAGTTACTAAAATTTATATTTACTGATGAATCTTCAATTATTTGTTTTCAATAGATCCGATTATAAAGAAGAAGCTTCAGGACTGTGGAATGAGTCTATAGATGTATACAGTCTGCAAACCATTGTGAAATGCATAGTAGAGACAACATATACTTTAATGTAGTGAAGCAGATGCTATAAATTGCATTAAAATACATGATAAAGACAAGGTATATGTTACAGTATTGAGGCAGAGGTTAGAAATTACATTAGTAACTATTGTTAAACTGGGATAAACTGTTTGTACTTACTCAAGCAAAACTTATTGTAGAAAAGTAGACAGCAATGCCATTTTTGAGAAAGAAGTTGCTGCTCCTTCAGTCAGCTGCTATTTATCTTCTACTGCTAGGATGACCACATGTATGCATATCATAGACCAACAGGTGACTTGAATTCTACATTAATAGATGCCTATTAAGAGTTCTGTACCTGAGAGGTAAAAGGGCATAAGTTCAAATAGTTCAATTTCTATAGTTTCCACTTTAGGCAAAGTCTCTGCTTTGTTTGTGGAATTATTGATAAGTAATGTATCCAGTGGATGTCACCCGTCTATATACGATGCTATACTGAGACTATTATTTATAGATCGAATGAGCACACAATAAAGTTTTTAAGTAATATAATGATAGAATATCACTGGTTTGAATATCTTATCAAATGTATGTGATAGAGTTAATCATAATATCCATTTAGAAAAGTTCTTATGGGTCATGGGGTGCAACAGAAACCTAGTTTAGTTCCTATTAAAAAAAATTTTTAAAATTAAAAAAAAAATTCAATGTAGAAATTTAGACGAGAGTTTTGAGTGAAACATGGGTGCCATATCATTTTCATTGGAAGATCACAAAGGCCATTCCACAGGGTTTGATCACAGGTCCATTATTGATCTTCTGGACATAAATGGTATATCAAGGAGACTCTAAAATCATTATTGCCAAACAGATCAAAGGAACTGTAGTAACCCACTCGTTGCAACACCTGCAACCCATAGTGGATGTGAGTTGGACCACTATGGGAAGTGTAATGTGTACTGACATTCAAACAGTGCAGCTGCAACTACCTGCGGCAGCTGCCAGGGACAATCCATCACTGACGACCATCATCAAGTCTTCCGTGCGCACACAGCACACCACCAGTGACACCTAATGCAGACAATGTCTACAGAAGAGCAGACATGGGCCTCCAGGTCCTCAGTTGTGAAATGTGTTTGGGACATGTAAACTACTTTCACTGTATCATGTTGATGTCACTCCATGACCCAATAAATTTTATCTCTTTTTATGGCTGTGTGTTTCCTTGTGTTCATTTTTAGAATACGAGTGGAGACACTGAGTGTCAAACTTTCACTTGTTTTGGATTCTGTGGTTTTCCTGCCATTTAGTTCTTCCATGGAGGCTTAACTCCAGTTACTTCTGCAACAACAGTGGGTGCATATGACCGTATTTCAATGGTTATTCACCCACCACAATCCCTCTGCCCTCTGCCCTCCATTTCATGGCGTTCTGGTTGGTCAGCATGGAAGTCTTTAAGGCTCTTTCCTTATCATGGATACCTCCTCATATGCATCACTTACTGTGCCAGTTAGCTCCTCTGCTAGAACTAGCATCACTTTCTTCTAATGATATGTGTAGTTTGCTGTCTACCAAGCACACTCCACTCTCTTTGTGCCCCTCTTGTTTAGTACAGCATGGGTGAGCGGCTTGCCCCAAGCAGTGGGCCTTTTGCCATAAACGTTAAAAATAAAGTCACATAGCCGCAGTATGTCTATCTCTACACAGCCAGGAGACATTGCAGGAATCAATGGACATTGATATCTATAATAGTTTCGTAGTTGCAATTTTTAGTGTTTGCAGGCCAGAACAAAGTTTTCATTATGTGTGGGTGATGAATGAGCCATTAATCCAACAAGTCAAGATGTGGGCCAACACTCAAGTCACAGACATACACCAGATTAGGTTCCCCACTGTTGACATGCATCGAGCATCACTTAGTAAGCTCTAACAAATGGCAGATTGCTATTCTTGGCCAATTCATGGCTGATGCAATTTACAGGACAGTTGTCCATTCCATTCTGTACTAGGTGGTTAATGGTATGAGTACTGAGAATTTGTTTCGGTTAAATGCCTTTTGTTACTCTTTTTATTTATTTATTTAATTGTGAATGCAGTGTATCTGGTGTCAGACCACATGCCTGATTATGAATTCAATTCTGTGTGTTCTGAGTTTTTAGATCTGTTTGCTCAAGGGCTGGATTGTGCAAACAATTTCACTGCACACATCACCCTCAAGCCCTCCACCAAGCCATGCTTTTTTTTGGGTGCAGCCACTACCAGTAGCTTTATGTGATCAGGTTAAAATGGAGCTGAATTGCTTAACATCACTGGGAGTGATTAGGCCATTTTCCTTAAGGGAATGGGCTATACTCTTAGTAATCTTAGAAAAGCTGTCCAATCAGCTTTGACTATGTGGTGACTTCCATGTCACTATTAATGCACAGGCTTTCACAGACACTTACTCCTGCCTCACCCGGAGCAGCTACTCATGAAGTTGGCTGGGAGTCAATTCTTTTAAAAAATTGACTTGGCCAAAGCCTACCATTAGATAACACTGAATGGGGTGCCAAAACACCTACTTCTGGTTAATAAGCCTTTTGGTCTGTCTCATTATCAATGGCTCATGTTTGGAGTTGCTAGTGCCCCTGCCATCCAATGTTTTTTTAGAAGAGGTTATGATTTTTGCCCATTATTGCATTAACTGTCTTGATGATATTGTCATGACAGGTGCTACCACAGAGAATCACCTACATAATGTCCGTTGTTTGTTTCCTTTTCTACAGGCAATGGGCCCTAAAATCTTGCTACATCTCACTTTTTCCAACTTTCTGTTGTTTATTTGCATCATAAAAATTCCCAGTAGGTCGTGAGCCCAATGAAACAATATGTCATCACCATTACTTCTTTGCCCCATCTGTCTGATCTATGAGAACTTCAGACATCCCTCAGCAAAGCAGCATACTATCATAAGTTTATTCCCAGTACAGTCCACCCCTTGCGTCCACTGCTTTGTAAAAGTGCTCCTTTTGTTTAGTGTGCAGCCTGTGAACCTGCTTTTGTACAGCTTGAGGACAGTATTTGCTCTCCACCATGTCCTGCAACATTTCAACTCAGCAAGTATCTGGTCCTGGTCACAGATGCATCTCAGTATGGAGTGAGGATGGTCCTGTCCCAGTGACATTTGGATGGCTCTGAATAGCCTATTGATTTTGCATCAAAAACACTCACATCAACTCAGATGGAAAACAAAGTCCTTGCTATAGTCTTTGCCAGTGGTGGGTCATGAGTACACATTCTGGGTGTTCATAAATTTTTAGATTCAGATAAATTTGAGGGTGTGAAACAGTGTAACAGTTATGCTTATCAACAAGTTTATACAATTAGAGCCACTGCCAATAATAATAATAATAATAACAGTAATAATAATAATAATAATATGTATAACTTAACTGGCAAAAGAAAGTTTGTTTTACATAATGAAGTTCATTTTAGGGCAATAACGAAGTAATGTGTACGCTTTCGCAACACTCCATTTCACGTTTTTGTGTAAATGGGAGTTTTTGTGCTCTTCCTTTTTCATACAAATGGTCAAGATCCATAACAGGTGTATTAGCTCACAAATTTACTTCTGGGCTGAAATCAGACATTCTTACACTGCACCTATACAACAACTTGTGATAACTATACACTTCCTTGTGAAATTTTCACTTGTAGTCCAGCTTATTTAATTTTGTCACTCTCCCAATTGAAGGATCTGTTCTCAGAAGCCTAGTTCCTTTGTGGCTAACATTTCCTGGTAATTTACTTTTCTGTTCATTGATATGAAACTTCCTGGCAGATCAGAGCTGTGTGATGGACCTAGACTCGAACTTGGGTCCTTTGCCTTGTGGGCAGGTGCTCTACTGACTGAGCTACTCAAGCATGACTGACGATATGTACTCACAGCTTTACTTTTCTGTCAGTATTTACAATAGGTTCAACATAGTTTATGTTTACATAGCACTCGAAAGCCAATTTCCACACAGTAAGCAACCAACTCCTAACACAAAGTGCCATTTCTGGAAATGATTAAACTCAAGTAGTAATGGCCACCAACATGGTCACTTGACTAGAATACAAATGAGGCACTGAGATCCATAAAGGCCTAAAGCACACTGGTGTCCATCCCACATTAAAGTGTATATCAGAGATACTAGTGATACAGCTTTTTGTGAATTTTCATACATACAGTGTGAGCCTACAGCACAGATAAACCTGACTCACCATAAGATCAACAAGTTTCAGAAGCATGAAAAAATGCTACAATCTTACAATCGACGGTGATGTGCTTTAGGCCCTTATGATTCTGAGCACCTCAGATGGATTACTATATGATAAAATTCATGATTTAATATTCTATAACTCATTCTGGAACCAGTAAAATAGGTTTGCTGCCAGTACTGCTTTAAGATAAACTGATGTCTGATCTAATTTTACTACCACATATAGCAAATGAATTACCGTATCTGAGGAGTGTGCTGTCATATAGCAGGATTTATGCAGTGTGCTACCACATGGTGACAATGATGCAATCTTCTAGTTGAGTGTCAAGAGTTAGCTGTGCCCATCATGAACAGTACACATTGTTTAACAAATCTGTATGTATTTGGCCTGTACAGCAACTATGTTATGCAAGTTGTTCATAGGCAAATGCTCCTTAAGACGAGCACAACTCAAGATGTGCTCATGACCCTGAGACCATGTTTCACGGGGTCTAGAGGAGCAGTAGTGCAGAAGATTTAAGTGCCAGATATTTCAGATTGCAGCATTCAAAGGAAAATAACCAATAAATCTGTAAGGTGTCAAAAGTTAGGGTGTTCACGTGCTCTTGTGCTCTTACACAGTACCCACCAATGGCGTGTGCTTTAAAAAAATGTCATGTTTTCTTGTATGATGCGAAATTTCATTAATTAATGACCATAAGCCCTTTATTTCACTGTTAAGCCCATTGACATCCCTACCAGTCAAAGTCGCTCATTGTCTTCAACGCTGTGCTCTGTCCTTCTCCTGGTACAATTGTGAGAGCTGTTATCATCCCATGTTGCAATACATGTACCTGGCTCTGTCCTGGCATTCCATGATCATGGGCTCTGACTAGTGAGCAACGGAAATGTGATAACAGAAGCAGAAGTGGAAACAGATGTCAAAAAGTCAATTTTAGCTGAAGCAGATATGTACATATTAAGAAAAAAGTAACAGTTATTTATCAAACACTATTTCTGATTATATTATTACTCAAAATTTATCAATGGCAGATTTTGTTTCACCCTGCACTCTATTTCGACTTTCTTCATATATGAGGCCAGCTCCACTCAATATTGTTCACTGGCTTCACTACTGGGAGGAGCTGACAAATACTAATGAGCTAGTAGCAATAGACAGTGGTACTTGTGCCCATTGGATTTCCACCACATTAGCAAATCATCCTTTAGGGGACCAAACAGCGAGGTCATTGGCGCCAAGTAATTTCATTGTAGCATCAAATGCAGATTGTCATTTTTATTAGTCATAGTCAAGTTTTGTTGATCTTCGTTCGTATTTAACATGATGTCTAATGTTTGTAACAGTGTTTCTAATTGGGTTTCTGTGTTAAGCCACAGCTTGGTGAAGGATGATTTTTCAGTTTCAAATCGGCTCCTTTTAGGGCTAATATGTATGCAGTCATCTTGAGATGAATTTGGATCTCTGGCTTTCATCGTCATCAAACTAAGCATTTGGGTATCAACTTGCTCTGTGACAATGCCACTGTAAAATTTTGACTTGTATCATGGATCTACATAGTTGCAATTGTGTACTTATCATTTTTGGTCAGTTCTCCGAATCTTGTACTTGAATTCAATTTATCACATAATTTCATTGAAAATTTTGGAATTGTTCTGAAGTATTAGTTTTTTTTCTTGTTGCTGTAAAGTGACCACAAGAACTTGAATTACCAGTATGACTGATGAAATGCTCACTTGAGAGCTGCTCAAGTTTCTTGTAATTTCTACGAATGGTTTCATTACTTTAAAATTTTTGAACATTTATTCAATATTCAGTGGAGATCATTATGATTTGATTTGAACATAAATATAAAATTAGCAGATACTTCAGCTTCTTTTTCCAGCTGGAAATAGAAGAAATTAAATTAACATATAGGATTATCATAAAAACAAAACACACAATACTGACACTAAAGATGTACCATAAAATTAAATTTCCTGTGTATATATTTCAAAATATTTACCATGTTAGGCAATTCTGAGTGACAGATAAAGCAGATTGGTTAACACGTTCCCTTTGAATTTTTGACAGCTTGGTTTGTGCAACCAAGGCACGGTTGAAATGGGTGGCAATTTTTTTCCACTTAACAGTAAGTTGTAGAAGCCATGCCTGTGATTCCACGGCAGCTTGAATAGAAAGATGTATTTAATGTATTTCACAATTCACGTCATCAAAGCCACACAGCCACAATGCTTTAATCCTGTTATATCCATGATAATGAGCAATACAATGCACTGCTTGGTGATTTATGTCCCATTCTTGAAGTATCAATTCAAATTTTATTGATGTTATTGTCCTCTGAGTGATGCCTACTGATGACTTCACATTTCAAAATCATAGACATCTTGTGAAAAGCATTACAAATATCATGAGAAGTCGAGTTAAGTAATCAAGTTCCAGAACGCAGATCAGACCATAAGTGAGTTGTGAAAGATATTTCTTTCTTTTCTTCAAGTAAATTTTTGATTTTTCTTACCAGCTTATTGTACAAGTTATACACAAATAAGAAGTAAAAAAAAAAAAATCACAACCTTTCAACTTATATATTGGAAGATCAAGTCTGTGCAATCCCATACGCTGACAAAGTTACGCGTTAAGTTCTGGATGGCAATCATTTCATCAACTACATGAACCATTTGTTGAAACTTTAGGTTTGAGGAATCCTAACAATCATTTACTTGCAGACTTTGTTGCAATGTAAATTGTTATTTTGCATCTTTGGCTGGAGTAAAGGAAACCTATAACAATGACACAATAAAAATAGCTTTAAGAAGTTAAAAAGTAATACTAAAATAAAATTCCAAGTTGTTAAGTACAGCACAATGTGCTCACTTAAAGCATCAATGGTAAGAGTAACGTTTCTCAAACAATTTGTAAATCACGCTGCAGTTTCTCAGTTGGGTGTTAATTTATAAATATTGGATTTTGTTCTTCATATTGCATACTAGGTTTCAGTGAATTATTTACCATCATTAGTGTTAATTTTAGAACTTATGATGGTAAAGAAGTTACTGATATCTGGTATGCAATATGGAGAAAAATGCAATAAATAAATTAACATTCTACTGAGTAAATGCAACATGATCAGTACTGGTTAAGATTATAAACAGTTATGTGAGTATCATCACCCTTTTATACATAAATGGCGGATATTCTTAGAAATGTTTTTTGTCAGCCCTGGCTGCTCCGGGGGATCAAGCAGGCCTGGTCATGTCTGCCTTCTCTGGCAGCTGAGGCTTCATCAGTACTGATGATGAATTTGTTTCCTGTGGCAAGGTGACTCCATCAGTGGAAACAGCAGCCTCGTCTCTATTACCAAAGCGTCTCCTCCCCAGTCTGCCATGATCACTACCTACGCCGGTTCACCTCATCGTGAACATCCAAATGGCTCCATCCCCCTATTGCCAGCCTATCCACCAGTCACCCTGGGCTCCATGGGTGGAAGGGATGCCATTGGCCCATTCACTTTTGTCTGTATGTGCTGGGAACTTCTTGCATCTTTGGCTGCTGTCCCCAGTACTCCTGTATATGCCAGGAACATCTCCTCAGTAACAGCACCATGGATTTCAGTGTCTGGTAATCCATCACACAAGGAAGGAGAAGTGTAGTAATCCACCAGTTATACTTCTGCTGCCCCAGTGGATGTAAGACAGATGACTATGGCAAGTGTGGTGTGTGCTGTGTTCAAATGGTGTGCCCACAACTACCCAATCGGGCCAAGAGGGGCAGTTCGGTCACTGACCAACCATATAGGTCCATTGTATGCACACAGCACTACACCAGCATAACATTTCACATGGATAGTGTCTTCAAAAAGGCAGGCATGGACTTCTGGAGCCTCAGTTGTGAAATGTGTTCAAGCCATGTAAAATATTTTCATTGTGTTCTTATTGATGTAACTCCATGACATGTTAAACTCTATCCCTTTTGCGGCTGTGTATTTCATTTTGTTCCCAGTTGGAACAGAAACATCAACAGGAGAAACAGGGAAAAATACAGGTAATCTAGTTTTATACTGTAAAAAATATTTGACCTACTACTGACACAGTGCATAAACAAAAAATGGTAATAAACTGTAGAAAATTCAAAGTTCTTGAGTGTGCACATACTGGTGAAACCATATAAGAGATCTGTTGAAACATTTAGCAGTTTAGAACACTTTCTAACTTCAAGAATACAGTAATCACAAAGTTATCATATTTTGTGTGTTTTGATATTTTGATGGCCTGTGGGATAATATTGTAAGTTAATTCCTCACACACACAGGAAGTATTCAATGTGCAAATGGAAGTAATTATATGTGGGGTTCACAATCATAAATTTTGCTGGAATCTGTTTAATCAATTGTGAATATTAATGACAGCTTTACAATATATATTTTTTCCCAATGAAATTTATTGTCAATGATCTATACCAGTAATAAGATTTTCACACATACTTGCTGCAGGAAAAAAATGATCTGTGTGACTCTCTAGTAAAAATATCTTTGGCACAGAAAGAAATGAAATACACATACATTAAAGTCTTTGATAATCTATTCATGAAAATAAAATGTTTTATGGGCAGCCAATTAGAAGATCAATACAGCAGGAAGACAATGGAGGTTAGTATCAAAAGCTAAAGTTTTTATCCTAATTTAGCACAATGAGACCCTAAAAATATTTCATTGAATAGACAGTAGGAGTTTTTCAAATTTAGATAAAAACTACTTCTGCACCAGATACAAATTCTTCAAGAAAGATAAGTAGTCAATTACAAACTTGTAAATGGTCAGCATGTTTTTTTTGGTCATCAGTCTACTGACAGGTTTGATGCGGCCCGCCACGAATTCTTTTCCTTTGCTTGACGTATTCCAATCTCTGTCTTCCTCTACAGTTTTTGCCCTCTACAGCTCCCTCTAGTACCATGGAAGTCTCATGTCTTAGCAGATGTCCTATCATCCTGTCCCTTCTCCTTATCTGTGTTTTCCACATATTCCTTTCCTCTCCGATTCTGCGTAGAACCTCCTCATTCTTTACCTTATCAGTCCACCTAATTTTCAACATTCGTCTATAGCACCACATCTCAAATGCTTCGATTCTCTTCTGTTCCGGTTTTCCCACAGTCCATGTCTCACTACCATACAGTGCTGTACTCCAGACGTACATCCTCAGAAATTTCTTCCTCAAATTAAGACCGGTATTTGATATTAGTAGACTTCTCTTGGCCAGAAATGCCTTTTTTGCCATAGCGAGTCTGCTTTTGATGTCCTCCTTGCTCCATCCGTCATTGGTTATTTTACAGCCTAGGTAGCAGAATTCCTTAACTTCATTGACTTCGTGACCATCAATCCTGATGTTAAGTGTCTCGCTGTTCTCATTTCTACTACTTCTCATTACCTTCGTCTTTCTCCGATTTACTCTCAAACCATACTGTGTACTCATTAGACTGTTCATTCCGTTCAGCAGATCATTTAATTCTTCTTCACTTTCACTCAGGACAGCAATGTCATCAGCGAATCGCATCATTGATATCCTTTCACCTTGTATTTTAATTCCACTCCTGAAACTTTCTTTTATTTCCATCATTGCTTTCTTGATGTACAGATTGAAGAGTAGGGGCAAAAGGCTACAGCCTTGTCTTACACCCTTCTTAATACGAGCACTTCGTTCTTGATCATCCACTCTTATTATTCCCTCTTGGTTGTTGTACATATTGTATATGACCCGTCTCTCCCTATAGCTTACCCCTACTTTTTTCAGAGTCTCGAACAGCTTGCACCATTTTATATTGTTGAAAGCTTTTTCCAGGTCGACAAATCCCAAGAAAATGTCTTGATTTTTCTTTAGCCTCGCTTCCATTATTAGCCGTAACGTCAGAATTGCCTCTCTCGTCCCTTTAAAGCCAAACTGATCGTCACCTAGCGCATTCTCAATTTTCTTTTCCATTCTTCTGTATATTATTCTTGTAAGCAGCTTCGATGCATGAGCTGTTAAGCTGATTGTGCGTTAATTCTCGAACTCATCAGCTCTTGGCGTCTTCGGAATTGTGTGGATGATGCTTTTCTGAAAGTCAGATGGTATATCGCCAGACTCATATATTCTACACACCAACGTGAATAGTTGTTTTGTTGCCACTTCCCCCAATGGTTTTAGAAATTCTGATGGAATGTTGTCTATCCCTTCTGCCTTATTTGACCATAAGGACTCCAAAGCTCTTTTAAATTCCGATTCTAATACTGGATCCCCTATCTCTTCTAAATCGACTCCCGTTTCTTCTTCTATCACATCAGACAAATCTTCACCCTCACAGAGGCTTTCAATGTATTCTTTCCACCTATCTGCTCTCTACTCTGCATTTATTAGTGGAATTCCCGTTGCACTCTTAATGTTACCACCGTTGCTTTTAATGTCACCAAAGGTTGTTTTGACTTTCCTGTATGCTGAGTCTGTTCTTCCGACAATCATATCTTTTTCGATGTCTTCACATTTTTCCTGCAGCCATTTCGTCTTAGCTTCCCTGCACTTCTTATTTATTTCATTCCTCAGCGACTTGTATTTCTGTATTCCTGATTTTCCTGGAACATGTTTGTACTTCCTCCTTTCATCAATCAATTGAAGTATTTCTTCTGTTACCCATGGTTTCTTTGCAGCTATCTTCTTTGTACCTATGTTTTCCTTCCCAACTTCTGTGATGGCCCTTTTTAGAGATGTCCATTCCTCTTCAACTGTACTGCCTACTGCGCTATTCCTTATTGCTGTATCTATAGCGTTAGAGAACTTCAAACGTATCTCGTCATTTCTTAGTACTTCCGTATCCCACTTCTTTGCGTATTGATTCTTCCTGACTAATGTCTTGAACTTCAGCCTACTCTTCATCACTATTATATTGTGATCTGAGTCTACACCTGCTCCTGAGTATGCCTTACAATCCAGTATCTGATTTCGGAATCTCTGTCTGACCAAGATGTAATCTAATTGAAATCTTCCCGTATCTCCCGGCCTTTTCCAAGTATACGTCACCTCTTGTGATTCTTGAACAGGGTATTCACTATTACTAGCTGAAACTTGTTACAGAACTCAAGTAGTCTTTCTCCTCTTTCATTCCTTGTCCCAAGCCCATATTCTCCTGTAACCTTTTCTTCTACTCCTTCCCCTACAACTGCATTCCAGTCACCCATGACTATTAGATTTTCGTCTCCCTTTACATACTGCATTACCATTTCAATATCCTCATACACTTTCTCTATCTGTTCATCTTCAGCTTGCGACGTCGGCATGTATACCTGAACTATCATTGTCGGTGTTGGTCTGCTGTCGATTCTGATTAGAACAACCCGGTCGCTGAACTGTTCACAATAACACACCCTCTGCCTTACCTTCCTATTCATAACGAATCCTACACCTGTTATACCATTTTCTGCTGCTGTTGATATTACCCGATACTCATCTGACCAGAAATCCTTGTCTTCCTTCCACTTCACTTCACTGACCCCTACTATATCTAGATTGAGCCTTTGCATTTCCCTTTTCAGATTTTCTTGTTTCCCTACCACGTTCAAGCTTCTGACATTCCACGCCCCGACTCATAGAACGTTATCCTTTCGTAGATTATTCAATCTTTTTCTCATGGTAACCTCCCCCTTGGCAGTCCCCTCCCGGAGATCCGAATGGGGGACTATTCCGGAATATTTTGCTAATGGAGATATCATCATGACACTTCTTCAATTACAGGCGACATGTCCTCTACATCTACATCTACATCTATACTCCGCGAGCCACCTTACGGTGTGTGGCGGAGGGTACTTATTGTACCACTATCTGATCCCCCCTTCCCTGTTCCATTCACGAATTGTGCGTGGGAAGAACGACTGCTTGTAAGTCTCCGTATTTGCTCTAATTTCTCGGATCTTTTCGTTGTGATCATTACGCGAGATATATGTGGGCGGTAGTAATATGTTGCCCATCTCTTCCCGGAATGTGCTCTCTCGTAATTTCGATAATAAACCTCTCCGTATTGCGTAACGCCTTTCTTGAAGTGTCCGCCACTGGAGCTTGTTCAGCATCTCCGTAACGCTCTCGCGCTGACTAAATGTCCCCATGACGAATCGCGCTGCTTTTCGCTGGATCATGTCTATCTCTTCTATTAATCCAACCTGGTAAGGGTCCCATACTGATGAGCAATACTCAAGAATCGGACGAACAAGCGTTTTGTAAGCTACTTCTTTCATCGATGAGTCACATTTTCTTAGAATTCTTCCTATGAATCTCAACCTGGCGCCTGCTTTTCCCACTATTTGTTTTATGTGATCATTCCACTTCAGATCGCTCCGGATAGTAACTCCTAAGTATTTTACGGTCGTTACCGCTTCCAATGATTTACCACCTATGGCATAATCATACTGAAATGGATTTCTGCCCCTATGTATGCGCATTATATTACATTTATCTACGTTTAGGGAAAGCTGCCAGCTGTCGCACCATGCATTAATCCTCTGCAGGTCTTCCTGGAGTACGTACGAGTCTTCTGATGTTGCTACTTTCTTGTAGACAACCGTGTCATCTGCAAATAGCCTGTGGATACATGTTAAGTGTCTTTAATGCAGTGGTTTCCATTGCCTTCTGCATCCTCATGTCGTTGATCATTGCTGATTCTTCTGCCTTTAGGGGCAATTTCCCACCCCTAGGACAAGAGAGTGCCCCGAACCTCTATCCGCTCCTCCGCCCTCTTTGACAAGGCCGTTGGCAGAATGAGGCTGGCTTCTTATGCCGGAAGTCTTCGGCTGCCAATGCTGATTATTTATCAAAATTATTTATCAAGTGGCGGGGATCGAACCCAGGACCAAAGACGTTTTGATTATGAATCAAAGACGCTACCCCTAGACCACGGGTCCATAACCCAGCATGTATCAATACAAATATATCTTTATTTTTTAATGCAATTGGTGTCCAGTTATCTGTCTAGCTACATTTGTTGGTTTAACAAATCATCACATTTATCATTAATAAGATCTGTGATACAAGTAAGTGGTATCAGCTGGTACTCAAATTGTGGTGTCACCGCCAGACACCACACTTGCTAGGTGGTAGCTTTTAAATCGGCCACGGTCCGCTAGTATACAATGGACCCGCGTGTCGCCACTGTCAGTAATTGCAGACCGAGCGCCACCACACGGCAGGTCTAGAGAGACGTACTAGCACTCAGCCCAGTTGTACAGCCGATGTTGCTAGCCATGGTTCACTGAGAATTACGCTCTCATTTGCCGAGACGATAGTTAGCATAGCTTTCAGCTACATTTGCTACGACCTAGCAAGGCGCCATTACCAGTATAGATATTGAGATTCTATTAATGTATCATCAAGAGCGATGTTCTACAAATGTGGATTAAAGTTAAGTATTCCAGAAGCTACGTACTTTTCTTTATAGCATTTATTACGTATCCTGTTTCAGACCTCACACCAGCCTGCGTGAGTTTAAGCACGTGCCTTTCGGCTTCCTCTCATTGTGTCTAGGCTGTCTTGTCTAGACACAACACAAACACTGGCCTTCCTCTGTCTGGGGACTAAAGAAACTTTGAGGCCTCTTTAAAAGAAATAATAAAAAGATGACTGTTATGTTTTGATTATACATACCAAATGAGCACTTTTTGCCATATGTGGCTCCATGCAAACTGCAGTAGGACATTTTTGCAGCAGTTATCTCAGCTACATTGACAGAAAAAAATTGCAACACCAAGAAGGAGTTGTGCAACATTAAAAAAAGTTTGTAGGTGTGTTTCTACATCTGAAAGATAATGTCTATTCATATTTCAAATCAGCTGCATAAGAATAGCACTGAATGAGTTATAGTAAATTAAGTTATGAATTTTATCCTACAGTAATCCGTTTGAGGCACTGACAAGGGAAACTCCCCATTGCACTCCATTCAGATTTAGTGGTAAGATGGCCCAGTTGATAGCCTGTCAAAAATCAAACACAGATCAAGCATGAAAACAAGAAGAATGTTTACTGAACTGGGGAAAAAATGCAAAACAGAAACAGCAAAAGGTCCAGTCTTTCAAAGTACAACACCAAGCATAATTGAACAGCTGTGGTGTCATGGTGTTGGACTGCAAAGTGGATGAGCAGCATTTAAAACTCACTCATGCAATATTTTTTATTATTATTTTTTTCACAAAGTTATCAACTGCCTGTCCATTCATTGAAATGTTTATTCTCTTTCTGTAGTCTTGGCAATTATCATACTATATACTGATTATAGAATATGAGTCATGAGGTCAGAATAGATTACTTCGCAAGTGAAGGGGATGAATAGTGAGAGCAGATGAGAGACCACATAGACATCTCACAGAAATGAAAACAACAAATAAATGTGTATTACCAATTTTACAACAAAGGAATTCAACAGTCAAAACTTCCAATACAGGAAGCAACTTCAAAAACAAGAAAAACATGTGCTTTTATAGAGCACAGGGTAATCTGTGTGACTGTGAAACTGTTGCATTGATTTGTTGCAGCTTATGTGACAAACTATTATGTATTCATAATTTCTTTGGTGGTTATCACATTTACATTCATACAAACACCTAAAGGAGGCATATCTCACACACTCATCAGGTGTCCAAGTAAGGTCTGTCAATAAGAGATTCCTTTCATATGGCACACGTACTGTCACTAATGTTGTGTATGACACACCTAACATCTTTTCCAGTGGAGGATTCAGTTGACTCATTGCATTGTCATCAAAAGTTCGTGGTTCCCATTTGAAAGCCACTTCCTTATGGCTGCTAATAGAGTAGTTGTGCAGAGTCAACTTTCATTATGGGTCTCTTCCTTACACCTCGGTGCTGCAAACAGACATTACACCAGGTGACAGATATAAATATGTATACAGCAAACAGATACATCAGTCACTGGATAGACAGTTTGTAATTTTGTAAAAAATAAAAAAGAAGGAAAAGATTTGGCACAATGGAGCATTGAACATGGGCTCGTATGCTTTGCAGTTCAACACCATCTCTGCTTAACCACCTGGACCATTCACTGTTTCTATTTTGCTCTTTTTTTTTTTTTCACCGGTAAGTACACCTTCTTCCTGTTTTCATGCTTGATCTGCGTTCAGTTTTAGACATGCTGTCCACTGGGCCCTCTTACCACTAAATCTGGAGGGGGGGGGGGCAAGGTGGGTTGGATGGGGGGGTCAATGGGGATTCTCTTGTGAGGATTGTAAGGTCTAAAGCATATTACTGTCGATTCTGAGACTGCAGCATTTATTCATGCTCCTGAAGTCTCTTGATCTTATGGTGAGTCAGGTTTATCTGTTCTGTAGGCCCACACTGTATACATTAAATTCATGAAAAGCTGTATCACTGGTTTGCCCAATATTCACTTAAATGTGGGATCAAAGGTGGTGTGCTTTAGGCCCTTATGGATCTCAGTGTCCCATTGGTGTCCTAGTTAAGTGACCAGGTTGGTAGACATTGCTACTTTAGTTTAATCATTTCCACAAACGGCAATTTGTGTTCAGAGCTGGTTGTTTACTGTGAGGGAATCGGCTTTCATGTGTAGTGTAAACATGAAAAATGTTGAATCTATTGTAAATGCTAAAAAAAAAGCAAAGCTGTGAGCGCAGGTCATGAGTCATGCTTGGGAAGGTCACTTAGTAGATTACTTGCTCATGAAAGGCAAAGGTTCTGAGTTCGAGTTTCAGTCCAGCACCCAGTTTTAATTTTCCATGAAGTTTCACATCAGCATACACTCTGCTGGAGAGTGAAAATCTCATTCTGGGAACATAAAGGAAATTACCAGGAAAAGTCAGCCACAAAGGGACTAGGGCCTCTGAGAACTGATGCTTTGATTGAGAGAGTGATGAAATCAAATAAGCATGACTACAAGCAAACATTTAACAAGGAAGTGTACAGTTAGTGCTAGTTATTGTGTGGGTGCAGTGTAAGAATAGCTAATTTTCAGCCCAGGAGTAAATTCGTGGACTAATACACCCATTAGGGATGTTGTACATTTGACCAAAAGAATGGAAAAGCACAAAAACTTCCACTTAAACAAAAATGCAGAATGGAGAGTTCTGAAAGCTTACACATTATTTTGTTATTGCCCTAAACTGTACTTAATTATCACAAAACTACAAAATTCCACAAAAAAGTTCTTTCTATTGGCTGATAAGCTGTGCATCTTTTTATTATTATTATTTTTATTACAGTTGTTGTTATTGTTGGCAGTGGCTGTAGTTGGAATGAGAAAGAAATGCAACAGGAGACAGTGTAAGTGAGAGAGAAGATAGTGGCAGTGGAATACATTGCAAATCAATGAAAGAAAAGGAAACAATGGCAGAGTCACATATATGAACAGTGGCAATGAGAAGGAGATTATGAGTATGCAGGCTTAACTACAAAGAGAGACTAGGTAAAAGGATTTAGAACATACTGTGTTAAAAGCACATGAATATGTTCACATGTCAAAATTTTTGGTGAGGAAGTTGGAATGCAGATTGAGGCAACTGATTCCCCACAGAAAACTGTCTGAGTCTTTTAAAGAGGAGCGCATTTACCTTTTTGTATTCCAACAGGAGCATTTTTCTGCTGGGTCTCAACATTATACTCAATTTATACCTGTAACTTATATTAAAATTTTGAAGATTTTATGTTTTTTGAATATATTTCACTAAATATGTAGTCAGTAGTCTTGGAAGGTTAAGATACCGTTCTGCAGTAAAGCAGTGCAACATCTGACTGTCACACTGTAAATATTATTTCACACTAGAAGGTACATAAAATATGCAACAAAATATACCAACCTTCTTTTTTACAAATGATATTGATGTAACAATAGTGTGAAAACAAAATAGCATCAAACATGTGATCTTTCATTATAAAAGATAATTTATTGTTTAATCTCCAATTCCAAATATAGCATCATTTTAGAAATAATAGTGTACATTGATTGAGGTATGGTTCATGCATGTTAGCAAATTCAAAATTAAACAAATAGTTATTTTTATGATACTGTCTGCTAAAATTTCCATTTTTGTGCTGCAAAAAAATACCTATCTGTATGCTTGTTAATGCAGATAATTTAGTTTTTTTGCATGGAATTAATTTTATTCAATAGCAATTTCATTTAGAAGGATGTATTTAGTTATGTACTTGTGAAAATAGATAATTATTAAATTTATAGCTTCCTTTCCTAGTCATAATGCAGAAATAATCAGTCATCACAAAAATATGTATTATATATACTATAGTCTCATTATAGGGCCTATTACATCATTTCAGATATTGGTATTTTGCACTGTTCTGTAGTTGGTAAGATGTCCTTCAATTTAATTTATAAAAATATTATCTTGTGAAAGCTTCTCTCATACTAATGTTATCATTAATATTAATTTATTTTACAACACATTTAAAACACAATTTTTCCAAAAGGTGGTAATTACAAGAATGAGAAAGCACTCTCTGCCATTCATAAATTACAGCTACTTTCAGAAGACAGTTTTAACCCTGAAAATGACAGAATATCATTCTCATGAACATAATCTTATGAATTTCATTTAATGTAGTTATAAAGTGTCATTCAAGCCTCAAACTTCTAAAATACTTGACTTTGGAGATTTAGAAGAACAATTTCATGGAATGTTTTTAAGGTGAGTAGTACTATACTAAAATGAATAAATTCTGAATAAAATCCTACAAACTTCCTGAACAGCATTAATGAGTTTAATTATTTGTTTCAGAATGGCCACGCTCTTGTGAATTTTTATGTTTCCATAATCATATGTTGTATTGAATTGAAGCTCCCTCTTCTTTGGTAAAATATACTAGGAAATACCAAGTAATGATATTTTTAGACACAAACATCTATGTGTCTTCATTGTAGCAGCAAAATTTAATATAAGATATACACCTTTTAGAGTCAGATGACAGTGCACTAGATCATACATGCCTCAAGCTAGGTACAGTACAATTTCCTTTACTACTTACTGGAGTGAGGCTATAGCTGCAAGATAGCATCTAACTCAAATATAATAGCTATTAAGTTCTGCCACTTCATTCAAAGATCATACATGTGTACCAAGAGTACTGATGGCATATTTTTTGACTGAAAAGTCTTCTACATTTTTCAGATAATGGAACTTCACATTATTGTCTTGTTCATTCATTATTATGTAAGACAATTCATCATTACTTTCCTCACCCTCATACTAATTAATTTGTACTATCAACAACATTTAACTCTTCAGAGAGTCTTTCACAAGGTGTCCTTTGGTTCATGCGAACTATGTATTAATTTCTGCAGGCTTTTTATTAAATGTTTTTACTAGGGATTCTTTTTTCACTGGACTGTCAGCTTCCATTCCACATAAACCTTTCTTTATGGGATCTTCTTCATGTTTGTCTTCTGGTTTTGCTTCTCTCAGCCAAAATGTCTCCATCTTCCCTTTACCCTACAAATAATGAAGAAAGTGTTTATTAGTTTTGGCTGTTTCTTGACAACAATACAACAGAAAATCATATAATATTACATGAAATTGTAGCTGAAACATTTGTGAATAATTGGTGCTATAAGTTCACACACATACACACTTTCTTTTTCAGGTATGTATGCATTTCTCTCTCTCTGTTTTCATCCCTTACTGGAAAGGTACTTGAAGCCTGCAGTACCTACACTCAAAATGCTGTTCAATGACAATGCTGGATGATTTTAAGTTTAAGTTATTAAGATATTCGTTATTCAACTTGATTTGATGCCATCAGATTTTCAGCTGTCTGTGCCATTCACTACATTTGCAAATTAAGAACGAATCTTAGGGGCAGTGTGACGACCATAATGAAGTAGTAGGATGATTTACATGTGCAGTAACCAAGATAAAGAGGCAGTAGTGTTACATCTCAAAGATGAACTTGAAACATTTAGCTTTGGTCAGGAGCAGGTAGAGTGTCTATGGCTCAAGCATAGAAGAATAATTGGCCATACCCTTCAGAGAGATGTACTAACAGGACAGTTCATAATTGGATGGACCCCTCAATGTATACAGAAAATTCTTAAAAAAAGCAGTGACTGTGCACAATAGGCCTGAAAGAAAGCATAAGGCTATAAATAGAGGTATGTTAAAGGAATCTGTTGTTGTGCTGGTAATCTAGCTCCTTGTTTCTTCTTTGTCGTCATTGTCTATGAGGTGAGGACTGTCTTGGACTGGTTATTCCTAGTTTGTGTGGGTACCATGTAATACATTCTCTGTTAATACAAGCATTATGAACAATGTAACTGTAATTTATCTTTACCACCACAAATCTCATTCTGTGTATGAGTTATGGGCCGAGATAAGTAAACCATGTGGCGAACTATGTCTGTAGACAAATAACTGAACCTGCATTTTAGGTTATGTGACCACATTGTGAGTGATACTTGTTTCGATTTGTGTCTTGTCAAAGTCTTTGGCATTTGAACTCATGGCTTTCAAAAGAAATCAGTTACATGATTTAGTGTCTGTGAATTTGGGTTTCCAAAAATGTCTTCCAATGTAAGTTTGACTAAAATTACTACTCTAGTGGTAGACAAACTGAGGAACAAGAATGATTACAGCATGTGGAAGTTTGGAATTAAATTAATTTTGATGCACAAAAAATTATAGGGTTATGCCATAGGTGCAAGTACTGCTATGAATGCAGAGAAGGATTTAGATTAAACTTCCTGATAGGTTAAAACTGAAGGAAGGTAGGAGATGATGTACTGGTGGCAGTAAAGCTGTTAGGTTGGGTCATGCTTTGGTAGCCCAGTTGATAGAACACTTCCCATGAAAGGCAAAGGTCCCAAGTTTGAGTTTCGGTTGAGCACACAGTTTTAATCTGCCAAGATATTTCATATCAGCATACATTCCACTGCAGAGTGAAAATTTCAGTCATGGGTATAGATGCTTTGCATATGGATAAATTTCTGTATGTACACAAGGAAACCACAACAAAGGTAATAGAATCTTGGAATATCCTGGAAAATAAAATGGAGAATAAAATGAAGTGGATGAAACTCTGGGATGCTCTTTTGATAATATATTACCCAAATTTGAAGGAAATGTTCAGAGCTACATTATTCATATTCTGGATGTAGCCAAAAATATGCAGAGCATGGACAAATCATCAGATGATGGGCTGATTGCGCTCATTATGCATCGAGATCTACCAAACGTTTTTCTCATTTACAGGAAGGGTATAGTGTCCAATACAACAGATGAAAATTTCACATCAGAAATCACCAAACCAAAGCTACTAAATGGAAGTGTTGAAGAATACTTCAAGTTGGGCAGAGATGGAAGTGGTTGCACATTATTCACAGAGCATTGTAAGAAATCACATCAGGTTTTCTCCAAAGACAAGCAAGAAGAGACGAAAATAAAATGTTCCAATTGTTAGAAGTATAGTCACTTCATGTCCAGCTGTTCCCAGAAGCAAGAAATGTTGAAGAAAGAGTTCAAGGGATCAGACAAGACATTGTTTTGTGCATTTGGTATGTCGAATTTCAACTAGAATGAATGGATCATTGATTCTGGAGCATCACACATGACTTCAGGCAAGGAATGGCTTTATGATTTTGTATTAGCAAACTACAAACAAAAAAATTTGATGTTTGCTGATAATGTTGAACCAGTAAGTAAAGAGAAAGGAGATTTTATTGTGAATTCACCAGGTATACCTTCCATGAGGAATGTTATTCTTGTCCCTGGCTTAGCTGCTAACATGTTGCCAGTTTCTAATTTGGATGAAAAAGGTGTAAATGTTGTTTCTGGCAAAGATGGATGTAAGACTCTCAGAAGTGATGAGCTACCTTCTTCTGGGTCAGAATCAAATGGCATTTATAAACTAAAAAATGTTGAAGCTGTGTTGCGAGATGAGCATACTCTCACTGTTAAAAAAAAAAAAAAAATTGTAATATGGAAGACATACGGCACCACAGATGTGGTAATGTTAGGGCTAACACTGGACTTAAGTAATATTTACAAGGAGTTGGCATAAGGTTGAAGTGTTGTGATCTGAACCTGTTGACAAGTGTAAATTGCGTGTGCATGGTAAGATGTCAAAATTCCCATTTCCTAAGACTGGAGGGCAATGTACAACAGATTTGCTTGTCCTTGTGCTTATGGATTTATGTGGTCCCATGGAGCAAATGTCACATGGTGTGGCTAAGTTCAGTGGGACATTCTTTTATTTTCTTGAGAGTAAAGATCAAACATTTAAATTTTTCTGTTTGTGTAAAACTTGGGCAGAAAAGAGAGTTGGTGCAAAGATCAAAGCATTTAGATCAGATGATAGCAGTGATTTTGTGAACTACAAGTTTGGTTCATTTCTCAGAGAGAATAGAATAGAGCATTGGATTAGTGTGTCCTATAGTCCAAACAAGATGTTGTAGGGAGAGAAGTACCAGGTCAATTTGTGAGATGCCATGGTGCATTTTATTTGAATCTGGTCTACCTAAGCAGTATTAGACTGAGGCATGCAATACAGCTGTTTTCATAACAAACGGTGTTCTTCACAGAGCACTTAATAGTAACACTCCGCAGGAGTTATGGCAGGAAAAATTGTCTCGTCTGAACAGTTACAGGTGTTTGGTTATCGATCCCTTCCCCATTACCAGATCAAAATAGAAGAACATGAAGTGTCAAAGCCAAAAGACTTGTTTTTGTAGGTTACGATGAAATTACCAGAGGTTACAGACTAACTGATCCACATAACCCGAAGAAAATTCTGAAAGGCGGGAGTGCCATTTCTCTGGAGAGTGAGTGCATGACTGACAGGACCAGGACACCAGCTGTAAATAGTGAAGATGTCTGTATGTTCTGGCAAGATGAAAAGTGTGCTGAATGGTGAGAGGCAGAGACAGTAGCAGAAGTCAGCTGTGCTGGAGGTGACAGAGCCAACACGAATAAAGAACCACACTACATCGCAGATGCTCAGTCAGTGGTAAACATAGAAGAGACTGAGATGTGGCCAACAGATTCTGATGCTCCGGGAGAGGACCAGTCAGTCAGAAGAACAGACTATGTACCCAGACCTAAGGAGTACCTGGATTATGTCACCTATTTGGTAAGTGATTATTCCGGTTTGGGAGAAAATCCTTGAAACTTGGAGAACACCATGACAGAACAGTGGTGTTTGGGAGCATGTGGACCCTACAAGGAGTATAAGTATTGTAGGTAAGAAGTGGGAATTTAAGTTGAAAAGGAATGCAGGTAGTACAGCACTCCGCCATGCTAAACTTCTTTCTAAGCAATTTACACAAAAGTTTGTTGTAGATTATTATGAAACCTTTTCACCTGTTGTGAGATGTAGTACTCATGGAGCTCTCATTAGTTTACCTGTAAATCTTGATCTTAAGATTTATTTCTGTTATTAAGACCGCTTTTCTGTAGGGGACTTGTGGGAAACTATTCTTATGAAGCAAACACATGGTTTATATCATAAGTGAACGGAGGTGAATTCTATAATGTATCTAAAACCATTTATGGTTTAAAACAGTCAGCAAGACAGTGGAATGAAAAGGCAAAGAATGTGCTTTAAGACCTAAATTACATTACAAACGCTGATGAAGAGTATGTGTTTATTGAAAGGTCAGCTAAAAATCTTGCAATTGTTGCTTTGTATGTAGATGATTTTTATGTCTTTTGTAATGGAAATGTGCCAATGGCTTTGTTTCAGTGGTAACACTGGTTCACATCAGATCGCCAAAGTTAGACACTGTTGAGCTTGGCTGGTACTTGGATGTGTAACTGTCTAGTCTGCTGAGTGCCGTTGGCAAGCAGGGTGCACTCAGGCCTTGTGTAGTCAATTGAGGAGCTACTTGATTGGGAAGTAGCAGCCTGCTACCTCCATGTTCCACTGGACTCGATTGACCTGTGGATTTTTATCCATCCTCAGGGCACTCATTTCCCTGCCACCAAACATCTTGCTAGTGTAAAGGTCAAGGGATGTACCTGTATATTGATGATGATAAATCACACCTTGACTTGTGGCAGTACTGGCAAACCACCCACAATGAAGTTGAGCACCAACCACACTACCATACCTTCTTCTCCAATTACCTAAGCCACTCCCGCTCAGATGGACTGTGCCACGCATGGTTGGCAATCATTCCTCGCTCCCCCCCCCCCCTCTCCCCCCACCCCTGCTGAGGTCTGAGACTCACCGCACTACATTTCTATATCGTACCCCACAGCGGGGCAGGTGTGTGGACAGGCACCCATTTCTTTTCTGCACTATACCAAGCCAAGCCGGGCATTCCCCCCAATTCTGGTGTCCCTGACCCCTCTTCTTGGCTTCCGCCCTCCTTTCGTGCACTTCTGCCAGTGGTTCTTCCGGGGACATTGTGGCCAGGCCTCGCATGTTGAGCCCTGCACACTATGCCTCCACACTCCACCTGCCGAGAAGGACGATGTTACCACGTCCCCGCCCCTTCTTCCCTACTGCTCTTTTTGTCTACAGATTCATGCCTCTTAGCTAACTTTCAGTTATTCTTATTTACGGATGCACCTATCTTTATTGCCATCATAACTGTTATTAAGACTTGTATTAAAAAAAAATTCTGAGGGAGTAGTTCAGGAATGGGGAGGGGGAGGCACCATGGGCAGGCCTTGATTTCGACACCTGTCCACCCTGTGTCCACCGGCCTGTAACTGACTGCTGTACTTCCTCAAGGAGAAAAAAATGGGGAGGGTGAAATCTGGATTTCGGTTCTGGTCTGGCACAAATTTTCACTGTCGCCAATACAGTGTACAGCTGGAATCTGATCGTATTCGCAGTTGCGAATACACTTCTTGTATTTCCTCAGTTGCACAACTGAATTGTAAATTCGTGAAACGAAAAATATAAATTACTTGTAAGGGAAAAATAAAAGGCATTTTAGACATATTTAAGAAGTGGTAGTCTGCTTTATTGTAGACCATAATTTCTAAAATGAAACATCAATCGTGATGTAAAACAACAGTTAAATATCCCTGAAAACTCTGTCAATATTTAGGATGCTTCTGTAAATAAAAATGCTCTTCAGTAACGTATTGTATGTGGTCTTCCGCAGTTAGATTTGTAGTTGTATATGCATAAAACAGATACTGTCCAGTGAGTCAGTTACAGCTGTTGTTTTTAGAACTGGGTGTAAATTATTATCTTGCTTGAGTACATCCTGTATTGTAATGTCATTCTCCAAGACTCTGTTGATGGAGGCTAATATTTTCCTGGGCACATCCAGATCAGAATCTTGTTGTTACATGCGAGGACATGCTCTAAAGCTTCAACCAGTTGACAATAGTCGCTATGTGGAGTAGGCGTTAGCTGTATTTGATTCAGCTTGTGACTTGCGGATACCTTCTTCTTAAAAACGCTATACAAAAGAGAACTTACTTTAGATCATAAAACTGGGTGACTGATATTTCACCACATCTTAGCCCAGTTCTTATTAGGAAACTTCATCTCGATTGTATTGCTGAGGTGGCCTTATGTAAGTATACAATGAAAGTTACGAGTGTTAAGTTTTTGAATGTTTTCTTCTACATAGTTGAGTTCATCGTAATATTTTCGAACATACTCCATCTCTGGATTTATTCATCCGACATTTATTGAAGCACACCGGTTGTCAGGATCCAAGGTGACAAACAGGTTTCGTGAAATGTTTCCTTCTTGACTATACAACAAATTTAAGGCGCAGTTGAAGAACATCGCCGTACGTCGTCATTGGATGTCTTTAACAGCCAAAACTCCATTCAGATGAGGCACAGTGGCAGTTTCCAACGACACTTTGAGGAAATTACCCATCGATACATATCAACAAGCAACAACCAGATTTTTTTCACAATGTCAATAGGGAGTGGTATCACCGCATTGCTGGTGACAAAACAGTTGACGAATAAGACCTTATGTTGTGATCTCTGAGTATAGCTCGTGCAGTTCTGAGTTTCTGATTCCAATTTATGGTACATTTAATGTGGGTTTGGCGTAACTTTCATTTTGTTTTCTGAGGCCACAACATGTCCATATACTCGGCGTAAGGTTCTAAAGGCAGTATTTTGGATTTTTGTTAATTCGCCGTACTTCATCTACCTCTGTCATGAGGTTACTGATAACACTACCGTCATCAACAGGGGTATAGAGGTATGACACACTGTTTTTGTGTTGAAGATGTTCAACACTTATAATGTCGTGTGTAGCTTTAAGAGTAGCAGTTCAAATGCAATAGCATATAATGACATGGACAGAGGACACCCTAACCGCACCGACTATTAAGTAAAGGATCTGGTAATTTTGATTTTAATCTTAGATTGGGTACTACCTACACAGTTCAGTATCTGTTGAGTGAATCCGTCTTTAAAACCTATTTGTCTCGTTATAATCAGTAGGAAAACGTAATTCAATCTGTCAGAAAGAAAAACAAAAAGAAAAACAGACTTATTGAAGTCCTGGTACTGCGCAGGCTTGACACGCTCCAACTACATTCTGTCCTTGAGGAAACGTATCAAAATTTTAAAGTCTGTATTGAGAAGGCTAATAGGCCGAAAACCCTGCAACGTTGTCCTTTGCAGTTTTTTGGGAAGCAGTACAGCCATGCCTTCGGTAAAGGAAACTGGGGAAGAAGTTCTCGACAACAGTTCATTACACATATGAGTGAACTCATGGCCTATCATATCCCACAATTTTGTATAAACGTCAACCTGGAGGCCATCAAGATCTGCAGATTTGTTGTGGTTACTCTGTGGTCGCAATTTTTATTTCTTGTATTGCCGACAATGGAGAACTTTGAATATTTTCGTCATCTCAAATCTGTACGGGAACGCGACCATCATTGTTATATTCCTTACCTCGGATTCCATAATGCAAAGAGTAAACAGTACTCACAAGTTTCCACCTAGCTTCAGGCTCCCGCAGGCGCACACGAATCGACAGGTGCCACACTGTCTCACCCAGCCGCTGTCGCGAACCCTAGGCCTTATAGTATTAGAGTAAAATCTGGCACAAAACCGCATTATCCCCAAAGCTACTACCTGTGCTATTCTTCTGAGAAGGCTATCATTTACTGTGGAGCTTTCAAACATTTCCTTCTCCACATGATCATGAACACAAAGCAATTCTGTCGGGTAAACGACGTTGAAGAACTCCCCAAAGTAGCAGAATGATGCAACGCCTGTTATCTTACTCCACTAGTGTTCAAAACTTAAGAACGAAAGTAACTTTCGCATGATGTCACTGCCAAGTAACTTCCTGTCGAATGTACTGCAAATGATGAGCTCTGCTTGCAAACAAGGCTGGCAGCGTTTACTTCTGTTAACTGCTCGAAACCAGACAGAATCTCTTCCAATCCAAAGGAACACACATCACTGGTACTGACGTGAGCCATCAACAGTTTGCTGCTCCCTGTACTCCTCATGGTATCCTGAAGGATCCGTTCCACATCTGGAAGGACTGCACCAGGTATGCACACGGAGTGCACACTAGCTTTTCCCCCACCCTGGCAGCCATGTCCCAACGGAACCCCATAACGCGCGTAACACTGGAGCTCCCAGCTATGAATAATCCCACCCTCTGTGATTGCCTGGATCTTGCAGGCTGAAAGTTTTCCTTTGAAACAGGATGTTACCAGCCACAGACAGCACCTAGGACTTGTTTGTCAGACTAACTAGGGAGGCCTTACATGCGGCCCACTGGGAGGTCTTTTGCCACTTACCACGCCCTGAGGCGTCCTCCCACTCGACCACAGGTGAGGGGTCAACTTCAGTGCGAGTAGCAACTGGGATGGCCAGCGGTGTGGAGCGATCGGCGGATTCAGAGATGCTGAACTGGAGTGGACTGATTAGTGAATTCAGAGGTGCTGAACGTCCATTGGATCCCCACGGCTGACCCACAACCATGATGCCCATCCACTGCAGCTTCAAGCTGTGCAACTGAAGCCATCACAGCCTGGAGCTGAGAGCGAAGTGTCACCAACTCGGCTCACATCCACACACAGCAATCACAGTCCCTATCCATACTAATGACCTACGGTCGCAAGTTCGAATCCTGCCTCGGGCATGGATGTGTGTGATATCATTAGACCACAGAAGTTAAGTGTCATAGTGCTCAGAGCCATACTAATGACCATGGAAAACTACACTAAACAGACAAACAAGGACTATTGACACACACTAGGTAACTCTAGTAGACATCGAGGAAAATGCAAGAACTGTGTCTAATAAATTAGATTAACACACAGGGATTCAAAAATTGAACTACCAAAGCACGCAGCTGAGACTAAATAATTCGTTCGTGATTAGAAACTTTTAACAGTTACAAAATCGGTTTACTCTCCAACACAAACGAAAATGCGAGAACTGTGTCTATTAAACAAAGAAAGTAAACTACCAAAGCACACAGATGAAACTATATACAGGGCTATTACAAATGATTGAAGCGATTTCATAAATTCACTGTAGCTCCATTCATTAACATATGGTCACGACACACTACAGATACGTAGAAAAACTCATAAAGTTTTGTTCGGCTGAAGCCGCACTTCAGGTTTCTGCCGCCAGAGCGTTCGAGAGCGCAGTGAGACAAAATGGCGGCAGGAGCCGAGAAAGCGTGTGTCGTGCTTGAAATGCACTCACATCAGTCAGTCATAACAGTGCAACGACGCTTCAGGACGAAGTTAAACAAAGATCCACCATCTGCTAACTCCATTCAGCGATGGTATGCGCAGTTTAAAGTTTCTGGATGCCTCTGTAAGGGGAAATCAACGGGTCGGCCTGCAATGAGTGAAGAAACGGTTGAATGCGTGCGGGCAAGTTTCACGTGTAGCTCGCGGAAGTCGACAAATAAAGCAAGCAGGGAGCTAAACGTACCACAGGATAGTGCTCCACCGCACTTCCATCATGATGTTCGGCATTTCTTAAACAGGAGATTGGAAAATCGATGGATCGGTCGTGGTGGAGATCATGATCAGCAATTCATGTCATGGCCTCCATGCTCTCCCGACTTAACCCCATGCGATTTCTTTCTGTGGGGTTATGTGAAAGATTCAGTGTTTAAACCTCCTCTACCAAGAAACGTGCCAGAACTGCGAGCTCGCATCAATGATGCTTTCGAACTCATTGATGGGGACATGCTGCGCCGAGTGTGGGAGGAACTTGATTATCGGCTTGATGTCTGCCGAATCACTAAAGGGGCACATATCGAACATTTGTGAATGCCTAAAAAAACTTTTTGAGTTTTTGTATGTGTGTGCAAAGAATTGTGAAAATATCTCAAATAATAAAGTTATTGTAGAGCTGTGAAATCGCTTCAATCATTTGTAATAACCCTGTAATTCACTCCTAGTTAGGAACTCGTAAAATGTCACAAAATCGGTTACTTCCCTGTTGCTGCTAGTGTCTTGGCTGGCTGCCGATAAAAGTTCAGCCCACCGAGATAGCAGTGTAACTCCTTACGTGTCTGAGGGCATGGCATGCTGAAGATCACTTGCACCTTGTCGGGTTCAAATGGCTCTGAGCACTATGGGACTTAACATCTGAGGTCATCAGTCCCCTAGAACTTAGAACTGCTTATACCTAACTAACCTAAGGACATCACATACATCCATGCCCGAGGCGGGATTCGAACCTTGTCGGGTAGTGGCGTCGATCTGCTCGGCATCATTAAGTGTCCAAGAAACCCTATTTCCATGGACCTGACTATGCACTTCAGGGGGTTAATAACAGTGCCAGTCTCATTCCGGCACTGAAAGACGGTTGTTAGATGGCGGTTGAGAAGACCAAGGTATCGTCAAGATACACAAAACAACATAGTAAACCTCGCAAGACGCCATCTAGGAACGCTGCCATGCTTGGCAGTATTCTGAAGGACAAACATCATGTACATGCTCTCGAACAGCCCAAATGGCTGATGACTGCCGTTTTTAGAACGTCTTCTGTCACCACTAGAATTTTCGTGAACGCACAATCGATTTTGTTCAAAATTACTGAGCCTGGCAAGGTGTGACTTAACTCCTGAAAGTGCGATACAGGATACTGGTCCAGCACTGTTCATGAATTCAAAGCATGATAGTCCCCACATGGGCGCCACGAATTATCTTTTGGGAACTAAATACAAGGCAGATATCATCAGCTGTTTGATGCTTGGACAATGCCTTGTCGCGCGGGATGGCCTCAAACTCAGCCTTTGCCGCAGCAAGACTCCTGGGCACGAGTCGTCATGGATGGCATGAATTGGGAGGCCCAGGCATAGATATGATATGGTGTACCATCTAACGTATCATGTTCTATGAACACCAGGTGGGCAAATGAGCTCTGGAAATTTATTGAAGATGGCCGCATAAGGGTCTGGGGTAATTAATTGGTTTTACATTGAAGAAAGCGGCCTGCCAGCACCAGCCCACTATCTTCAAACTTGCGGTTGCGTCTATTAGCTGGGCGTTAGGATATCGTCAAGCAGCTAGTAGTGTCCGAGTAAATCTGCACTCAGGCTTGGCTTGTTGACATCAGCCACAGTGAAGATTCATGTGAATGTGCAGCGTTGTCTGAGATCCAAATTTCGATGGTGTTTGCTATATGCTTTGATTGTCGAATTATTTGCAGTCTTGAGAGACCGTGCATTTGCATTTCTGTGGGCCCTTAGAATATCTGAAGCGAGTATTGAGAGGTCAGAACCCACATTTACAAGATAGCTGACATCGCCAGCCGTTCTGCCACCAAGATACACTTTGATATGGCACTGCTGCTGGGTGCATCTAAGCCCTGTTGCAACTAGCATTTGGGAGCGAGCAGGGTGGCTGGCACTTCGTCACTTCATTTCTGAAGTGGTTGTCGTACTATCAGAAGCCATTTGGCAGCTGATCCAACTTCTGCAGCATACCATAGAGTGCCTAGTGCTGTGTTACCAACAGCACAAGCCAAATTACTTGGTGGCTGGGTAAGCTATTGATACGGTGTCTGCTGCTCGCTGTCCGCATGTGTGCCAACCGGTCAGCCTGCGTGCTGAGAGATGCCACCTATGTGGCCAAGTTCGGAACTAGCTGCTGCATGTTGGCATCCGAGTGCAGGAAGCTACTGCAGCTGTGGTACAGGCCTTTGTTGTCAGCACGTTGTGCACCTGATCGACCAAGTCAACAATGGCATCCAGCTGCATGTCGGTCTGCATGGCTGTGACTGCTTGCACCTGTGATGGAAGGCTGTGCATCCAGATGACACGTAATAGTGAGTCTGGAACCATGTCAGACTTTGCTGTGCTGTACAGATGGTGCTGGAATTGAGATGGCCTACTGTTGCTGCATCCCTGTTGGCTCACCAACTGGTGCATTTGTTGTTCTTAAGGTGATAAAGTCTGATGGATCAGCTCTTCCTTTAACCGTATATATGAGTAATGTGTGAGGGGGGCGGTAACTATGTCCTGTACTTACGTGACATGGTTCTAGTCAAGGTGGCTCATGACATGCCTGAATCTGGCAGAGTCGCAAGTTACATTGTTACTCAGGAAGTCGCCTCCACTTGGCTGAACCACATGAATGGTTCTCAGAGCCAAAAGGGAGGCAGCTTGATCAACACTCCTCTAGTGCTTTCCGCTACTCCAGTAACAGTAGGAGGCATAGTACAATGGGGCTTTGCACGACAAAGTTTTCCTGAGCTGCCTCCAGGTGTAAGAAGTCCGTGCATGCAGGACGTGCCTGTAACTCAAGTCTCTGGTTGTATGCTAGTAGATCTTCTATAGTCTTTTGCAGTTCCTCTAAAGTCGCCATCTTCCTTTAGAGTAAAATTCTAGCACAAGTGGAAAGTACACAATAAAAACAATTCAGCACAAAAAGACACACAATAGAAACAAAATAAAGAAAACAATTGTTTGAAGGTCAATTATTTTTCATGCTTGACTAAAAGCGCGCACGGAATAGTTCATTCATTAACAAAGTAATGTTCGCACTTGATATCAGAGTCACTCCACACGTGATTCTACATCACATGAGCCGATAAGAGTTCGTCACCATGTGTTTAACGTAAAATGACATCAGGGTCACCATGAAGTGGAAACATGTAAGGATCACTGCTTAAAAATTAGTGGTGCAATTGTTGCTTTTATTGTCATACCTATCCATTGTGTTCAGAGTGCAGTATGTTGTGACAGTAACTGATGAAAATATGGCCAAGCAATGGTACATTTAATTGTGGCAAAGGAATGCACAATCAGTTAACAATGTTTTCTAATGATGAGAGTCTGTGCTCCTGCAATAGGTGTTGCACAATAGATGTGCTCGAACACTGTTCCGGAGAGTGTTAAGTCCTGTCATTGAATACGTGGTCTGATCACATACCGTAACTGCAGGAAAAATTATGAATGTGTGATTGGACGAAACACATAACCATCTTCTGACCCCTTGAGGCGCTGTGTACATGTAACAAGAGGGGCAAATGGACGGCACTATCTAAATAATCCCATACACGGTCGCAGGTTCGAATCCTGCCTCGGGCATGGGTGTGTGTGATGTCCTTAGATTGGTTAGGTTTAAGTAGTTCTAAGTTCTAGGGGACTTATGACCTAAGATGTTGAGTCCCATAGTGCTCAGAGCCATTTGAATCCCATACACGTTTTGGGGAACTCACATGAATCTCGACTCAAGTGGCCTTCTGCAAGCACAAGCATACTCCTGGAGACACATCTACGCTGGTCCACTGCTCATCTTGCACTGAACTCTGATTTGTCTTGTAGACACCAATGTGCACCCCACTGTTGCCAAAATTTGGCCTAATTGGGCACGCCAGTAGATGCCGGGCACCTCTAGCATGTGGTGGCTCACACATTTCTCAGCACAGCTGCCACTCTACCTTCCTCCCAGTTTCTAGTTATACACATACTTAGACAGAAGGACTTTGCCTTTTCTAGATCTTTAACTTCAAAACACTCAGATAATCCCTAATACAATTTGTCTTTTATTACATTGTCATTACTAAAAATGAGCTCCGTCTGAACAGACCTTGAAAGCCCAATGGCACCAACCGATTGCCGTGTCACCCCCAGCCCACAACTTTAACATGGTGTGGATATGGAGATGCATGTGATCAGCACACCCCTCTCCTGGTCATTGTCAGTTTCCAGACGACACTGGTGGCAGCACGTCAGATGGTGGACATCAATGATGATGATGATGATTGGTTTGTGGGGCGGTCAATTGCGCAGTCATCAGCGCCCATACGAAGTCCCAATCGCCGGGTAGAGAAAATCCCCAACCTGACTGGGAATCGAACCCGGGACCCCATGATCCAGAGGCAGCAACACTAATCACTAGACCACGAACTGCGAACATGGGCATCCAAGTCTACGAGGTGGTAAAATGTACAAAGCGAGGTATCCGATTAGCTGATTGCATCAAGTCGCTGATTTATGGCGAATTTTTCACATAGACATGGTACCATGTTGCCCAGACGTTAGACGGAAAGAATGGCTGGTGGACTTGACGCCAAACTGTGGGCCACCGTCTCGATGGATATCTGAGTTCGACGTTGTTGCGGTATATGCGACAAAGTAGTGGGGTGAAGAAATGTTAGGTTTGAGGAAGGCGTGTGCTCATTAAGTGGGCGTGAGCGTAACTGAGTCGACGATGAATTCAGAAATGTGCGCCAGATGGGGAGTGATATGACACTGGCGGGGATATGGACGTGGGCATAAGAATGTCCAGCAAGCTGCGTGAAAGGGAGGCGCCACCTTACCACTGCTAGTGCACGACAGCGATGTACAAAGACGCCCCTTGGAGTCGAACGTTGGCGAGGTCAAGGCCTCCCGCTCCCAGTGAGAGGGTGAGCGTTTCGCAACAGACCTTAAAGAGCGAACCGGCCTAACAAAGTATCCGCTGGAAGATGCATCCAATGGTTAATGGTAATGGATGTGGACCATCTTGGTCGCCCCATATGGACTGAGGTATTCGTCGTGTTGTAAAGAATCGAGTCGGCAGAGAAGATTTTGTTTCAGTGCCGCACGGGTAAGTTGGAAGTTAGGTCGAAAATTGGTATCGGCGGATCGGAGCATTGCGGAGGTGAAAATGATACCTGGGCATCAAAGGTTCTGCATACATGAGAAAGGTGCTAAGTCGTCGAGCGAGAGGTCGCGTCCAATGGGCGTCGCCGAGGATTTCGCGACTTTCATGGCACCGCCCACTGCAGTTCCGTACGTTGAGATGAATTTGAGTACATATGTGTTTCGGTCCGCGAGCAGACTAAGAGGAGGAGGTTGTCCACATATCTACGACAACGAAAACTTTGCTGTCGCAACGTGAGACCAGGAAGTTGAGTCGTCGGGCTCCCGATGCGTGGCTCCAGGGTTAAGGCAGAGAGTAGTGTCGAAAGTGGGTAACGTTGCCTTATGCAGTGGTGTATGGTGATTGGTCCCGACATAAGGCCATTGACCTGAATCAGGGATTCGGCGCTGCTGTACAGGCATCAGATGTTGGCCATAAAAGGCGGCGGAATGTTCATTCGTGCCATTTCAGAGAATAGAAAAAGATGCCGCACCTTGTCGAATGCGCTGTCAGAACCACTGGCAAAAACCGTGGTGTGGAGTCTGAATGCAGCTGTCAGTGCGATTAAATCACGACATTTCCCTGCGGCTCTTTCTGTATAGAGCCAGGGGTCGTTAATGTGCATCCATCGCTCCCGTCGTCGGTTTGTGGACGGGTATACTAACCCCACTTAGAGTGGCCCGTCGTGAAAAGTTCATGAAACTTGAGAAACAGACGGGCTAACCAACGATGGGATAACATTCTATGAGTCGGAGACTGAAATGTCAGAATTTTGAACGTAATAGGAAAGCCAGAAATTCTAAACAGCGAAATGGAAATGCTCAATCTAGATACAGTGACGGCCAGTGAACTGAAATGGAAAGAAGCTCAGGATGTCTGGTCAAACGAATATATAGTTATATCAACAGCAAGCGAAAATGGTATCATGGGTGTTGGATTCATTATGAATAGGAAGGTAGGACAGAGGGTGAGCTACTGTAAACAGTTCGCTGATAAGGTTGTGTTCATTAGATTCTAAAGCAAACCGACGCCAACAACGAAATTTCAGGTATACTTACGAACGTCGCAAGCAGAACATGAAAGATAGAGAAATTATGTGAGGATATCGAACGGGTAATTCAGTACGTCAAGGGAAATGAAGATATTATTAGATCTTAGAATATTGCAGCGCAGTTGTAGCGAAAGGAATAGAAAAAATGGTTATGGGAGAGTGTGTCTTAGCAGCAGGAACGACAGATGAGAATGACTAATTGAGCACACCAATATATTTTAGACGGTAAAGCAAAAAATCTGTTCAACAATCACAAATGCAAGAGGTATACGTGGAAAAGACCCGGAGGCACGGGAAGATTCAGCCGGGTTACATCGTGGTCAGACAGAGATTTCGAAATTAAATATTTAAATGTAATGCGTACCGAGGGGCAGATGTAGACTCAGATCATAATTTAGTAATGATAAAGAATAGACAGATGTTTAACAGAATAGTACGGAAGAATCAAAGTGCAACGAAGTGGGATACTGAAGTACTGGGGAATGATGAGACGTGTTTGAAGTTCGCTAGGGATGAGGCCACTGCGATAAGCAATACCAGAGTAAGCAATTCAGTCGAAGAGGAGTCGACACCTCTAAAATGGCAATAACATATGTTGGACCGTCAATCGTAGGTACAAGGAAGGCAATTGAGAAGAAGCCGCGCGTGGTAGCTGCGTGGTCTCAGGCGCCTTGCCACGGTTCGCACGGCTGCCCCCGTCGGAGGTTCGAGTCTTCCCTCGGGCATGTATGTGTGTGTGTGTGTGTGTGTGTGTGTGTGTGTGTGTGTGTGTGTGTGTTTGTGTGTGTGTGCGTGTGTATGTGTGTGTGTGTGTGTGTGTGTGTGTGTGTGTGTGCACACACGCGCGGGCGCGCGCTTTGTTGTTAGTTTAAGTTAGATTAGGTAGTGTGTAAGCCTAGGGACTGATGACCTCAACAGTTTGGTCCCATGAGAAGAAACCTTGGGTAAGACAAGAAACACTTCGACTGATCGACGAAAAAAGGAAGTACAAGAATATTCAGGGAAATCCAGGAGTACAGGAATATTAAATCCCCTAGGAATGAAATAAATAGGAAATGCAGGGTAGCCAAGGCGAAATGGTTGCAGGGAAAGTGTGAAGAAATCGTGAAAGAAATAATCGTCGAGGACTGAATTAGCATATGGAAATTAAAAGAAAACGTGGTAATATTAAGAGTGCAGTGGGAATTCCTCTGTTAAATGCAGAAGAGAGGGCGAATGCAAGGAAAGTGTACATTAAGATGGGAAGGAATTGTCTGATGACGTGATAGAAGAAAAACAGAAGTTGATAGGGAAGAGAGATGGGATACAGCATTCGAATCAGAATTTAAGATCTTTGGAAGAAGCTTGTGATCAAATAGGTCAGAAGGCTTGGGTAAAATTTCATCGGAATTACTAAAATCATCGAGGGAAGTCGCAACAAAACGACTATTCGGACTGGCGATATACTATCAGATTTCTACAGCAACATCATCCACATAATTGTCGGGCAGTGAGCTTAAGAACTGACGCATCCAAGTTGCTGGCAATAATAATAGGGAAAGACGGGTAATTTACATTCTGCAAAAGAACCAAGAGGCAGAAAATAAGAGTCGAAGGCCAAGAACGAAGTTCTTGGATTAAAAGTAATGGAAGAGAGGGATGTAGTCTTTTACCCTACTGTTCAGTCCACACATCGAGGAACCAAGGGCGGAAATAAAAGAAATGTTCAAGAGTGGAATTAAAATTAAAGGTGAAAGGATATCAGTGATAAGATTGATGACATTGCTATCCTCAATGAAAAAGAAGAAGAATAACAGGATCTCTTGAGTGGAATGGAAAGTGCAGTATGTATAGAATATGGATTCAGAAGAAACTGAAAAAAAAAACAGAAAAGTAATGACAAGCACAGAAATCTGAATAGCGACAAGCTTAACATCAAAACTGATGATCACGAAGTAGAAGAAGCAAAATATTTCTAGGCGGACGATGAAAGGAAACAGACAACAGACGAGCAATGGCAAAGAGGGCTTACCTGGCGAAGAGAAGTTCACTGTTATCAGACATAGTAAGAAATTTATGAGAATGCATTTCTGGAGCGCAGCATTATGTAGCAGTGAATCATGGACGATGGGAAAACCGAACAGAGAAGAATCGAAGCGTTTGAGATGTGGTGCTACAGAAGAATGTTGAAAATTAGGTGGACTGATAAGCTAAGGAATGAGGAGGCTATTCGCATAACCGGCGATGAAATGTGTGGAAAACACTGACAAGAAGAAGGGACAAGATGATAGGGTATCAGTTAAGACATCAGGGGATAACTACCGTGGTCTTAGCTAGCGGGAGCTATAGATGATAAAAACTGTAGAGGAAGACAGAGAATTGAATACATTCAACAAATAATTGAGGAGGTTGGGTTAAAGTGTTATTGTGAGATGAAAATGTTGGTACAGGAGTGGAATTCGTGGCGGGGCGCACCAGTCAGAAGAGTAATATAACCACCTTTTCCATCAAGGATCACTGCAAGAAGTTCAGGAAGAGTGTCAGTGAGATTCTGGAAGGTACCAACGGGGATGTAGAGCCACGTTAATTCCAGTTGAGGATTCATGGCGCGAACAGCCCGATGGAGGTGGTCCCACAGATTTTCGATTGGGTTTAAATGCGGGGAGTCTTGTGTCCAGAGGAGTACGGTTAACTCATCGTGGTGTTCTTCGAATCACCCACCTGCTCTGCGAGCTACGTGACGCGTTGCATAGTCCTGCTGGTAGATGCCACAGTGCCGAGGAAAAACTAATTGCATTTAGGGTTGGGCATGGTGCCCAGGCATAGGTGCATAGTTGTGTTGATGCACTGTATCTTCTGGAATGACGAGGTCAGCCAGGGAATGCCTGGATCCCTCCAACAATTGTTGAAGGGTGTTTGCTTTCAGATGTTTCACAACGTTTATCCATCTGTCCGATGGAGCATAAAACGTGATTCATCTGAAAATGCCTCCTGCCCGCCACGAATTGGACGTCGTGTTGCCGTATTGGATTGCAAATTTCAGCACTCATCTCCGATGAACAGCTGCCAGCAAAGGTGCATAAACCAAGAGCCTGCTACGCAGGCCCGTATGCAGCAGTGTTCGCCGATCATTTAGGAGGCACTGATGGTAGCCACTTGGTTAATCTGGGCGGTCAATTGCTCAACAGTTGCACGTCTGTTCGCCTATGTACATCTCCGCAGCCGTCGTTCACCTCAGTCATCTATGATACGTGATGCACAACAGTAGCTTCGGCGCCGGTTTTGGATAGCGCCATTTTGCCATCCACAGTATACTTTAACCACGTCGCGCGTGGACAGTTTAAAAATGATTCCACTCGAGCCGCTAAAGCCAATGATCATCAAAGAAATCCCTCCTTTCCGTTTTACGACAAGGACTCCACTGTTTTCCTCGTCCTCTCGACACGCTTTTTATACCCTCTACTAGTAGCGCTGGTACCTGTCGTTTGTGACTGGTTACTATGCGTAGACGCCCCACATAACTGGAAAAGCGCGTTTGGCGTCATTGGCCGGGAGGCCCCTTACGGGGCAGGTCCGGCCATCTTGGTACAGGTCTTATTACATTTGACGCTACATTTGGCGACCTGTGCGCCGGATGGGGATAAAATGATGATGAAGACAACACAGCACCCAGTCCCTGAGCCGAGAAAATCCCCGACCCAGCCGAGAATCGAACCCGGGCCCCTTAGGATGGCAGTCCGTCACGCTGACCACTTTTTTTTAATCTCATTTTGTTCTATATTGTTCGTTGACTTTGTTCGTGGTGGACGTCTGATGACACTCGTTCAGGTTGTTCTTTGATACGTTCGATGAGTTTTTTATTGCAGAGGGTAGCTAAACCCTCTGATCGAACACGCTGAGCTACCGTACCGGCTTCCATTCAGCTATCGGGGCGGACACGCCTAAAATAGAGCGGTGGTCACGTTAACGTGACTGTACCGGGTATAAATGCGTGTGTGTGTCTGTGGGAGGCCAGATTGCTCATCATTCGACCTAATTCTGTTGTCAGCCATGAAGTAGGACATTTGCTGAGATGATAGTTGTCTTTGTCATAAACTGCGGTGGGCCTACATACGACTTGTATTTCCAATCATTACTAATTTTGTGCCACATAATGTCTCAGTAGTTCACTTCTAGGGCGTAATGACTTATACATTTTAGATTTCTCACACTAATTTTCCTCGTTAGCTTGTTATTGAAAATGCGGCAAGAATTATGATGCCGATGTCATTAAAATGAAATAATCACCTCAGATTCACAGAACAACTGCTGTTTTGCACTAAGTGTGTATCAGACTTATATTTGGTTTATAACGTAGAAGGACTGAAGAACTAGAGCTGTGAAAGAGCACACGAAGTTAAATTATATTGTAATATTAGTACTGGACTTAGCGAACGTCTTGAATTGAACTCACCTTAACTACAATGCAGCCTCGGCATTCGAAGTGGTATACTGGTTCTTGCAACAGCTTCCGCGTTCTGCATGAAACGTGGACTTCTCCGGGCTGAGAAAAAAAAGAATTAAAAATAACGAAATAATTACGTCAATGGTGATGTATTAAGGTGGTCTATAGTAACACTTCCACATCCAGTTATATGGGTATATTCATGGAACAAATGCAGTTAATACACATAAAAATGCTCTAAATGTGCATGAAAACAATTACTAAAGGTTTCCCCACGAATTTAAAAAAAAATGGTTCAAATGGCTCTGTGCACCATGGGACTTAACTTCTGAGGTCATCAGTCCCCTAGACATTAGAACTACTTAAACCTAACTAACCTAAGGACATCACACACATCCATGCCCGAGGCAGGATTCGAACCTGCGACCATAGCGCTCACGCGGTTCCAGACTGAAGCGCCTAGAACCGCTCGGCCACTCCGGCCGGCCACGAATTTAAAAGATAACCTGTACACACAAAATGGCTTTAATATGCAGTTCAAATATCTTGATTGCTACCTTTAGGCCTTTTACATAATGACGCAGCATTATACGCAGTATGTGTTGAACAAGAAAGACTGAAAAACAATGAAATTAGAGCCCAATCAAACTGAACAATAGTCTTTTCTTTTCTTTTTGGTCATCAGTCATCTGACTGATTTGCTGCATCCCACCTTTTCACTTCATAGTTGCACTTGACCCTACGTCCTCAATTTTTTGTAGAATGTGTTCCAATATCTCTTCCTTTACAGTTTTTACTCCCTACAGCTCCCTCTTGTACTCGTATCAAGGAAGTTATTCCCTGATGCCTTAACTGACATCCTATCCTCTTCTCCCTTCTTCTTGTGAGCGTTTTTCATATTCACTTCATGATCAAAAATATACGTTTTTCATATTACGTGCATTGTACTGCCATCTACTGCCAGGTACTCCATATCAGCGACCTCAGTAGTCATTAGACATCGTGACAGAGCAGAATGGGGCGCTCTGCGGAACTCACGGACTTCGAAGGTGGTCAGGTGATTGGGTGTTACTTGTGTCATACATCTGCACGCGAGATTTCCACACTGCTAAACATCCATAGGTCAACTGTTTCCGATGTGACAGTGAAGTGGAAACGTGAACGGACACGTACAGCACAAAAGCGTACAGACCGTCGACAGCTGAAGAGGGTCGTAATTTGTAATAGGCAGACACCTATCCAGACCATCTCATAGGAATTCCAAACTGCGTCAGAATCCACTGCAAGTATTATGACAGCTAAGCGGGAGGTGAGAAAACTTGGATTTCATGGTCGAGTGGCTGCTCATAAGCCACACATCACGCTGGTAAATGTCAAACGACGCCTCACTTGGTGTAAGGAGCGTAACGAATCACGGTAGACAATGTGGCGATTAGATTGCAGGGCGTGGGTATGGAGAATGCCCGGTGAATGTCATCTGCCAGCTTGTGTAGTGACAAAACTAAATACGGAGCCGAGTGTTATGATGTGGTCGTATTTTTCATAGAGGGGGCTTGCACCCCTTGTTGTTGTGCGTGGCACTATCACAGCACAGGCCTACATTGATGTTTTAAGAACCTTCTTGCTTCCCACTGTTGAAGAGCGATTCGGGGATGGCGATTGCATCTTTCAACACGACAGAGCATCTGTTCATAATGACGGCCTGTGGCGGAGTGGTTACAAGACAATAGCATTCCTGTAATGGACTGGCCTGCACAGAGTCCTGACCTGAATCCTATAGAATACCTTTGGGATGTTTTGGAAGTCCGACTTCGTGCCAGGCTTCACCGACCGACATCGATACTCTCCTTAGTGCAACACTTCGTGAAGGTTCCACGCCACCTGCTCTATGGGTTGGACTTGTGGCGCGGATCAATAATTGTATTGAAGACTGACTGTAAATCTTTGTATCTGTACATATTTTAACATTCTGCAACTCATGCCAATAAAGTTTTGCACTACTTTTACTAGTTGGTATCAGATGTAGACTAAATTAATATCTGAATTCTCTGTCCAAGAACTGCACCTGCCCTCGCACCGGTACCCACTAAAGAACCACAAAGTGTGCAAAGGAAGTTCCAATACGCTGCAGGTTAGGGGTCCACACCACGAAGGAGCGCACATCACAAAACTTAAAATAAAAAGATATCTTTGTTGTAATGCTGTAGTGCTGGCCCCCTTATGATAATAAAAGACGTAGACGTAATTATTTCTTTAACAGTTTTCAGTATACAGTTGATTTGAATTAAGCCATCAAAACAATGGTTGAAATGGCTCTAAGCACTATGGGAATTAACATCTGAGGTCATCAGTCCCCTAGACTTAGAACTACTTAAACCTAACTAACCTAAGGACATCACACACATCCACACCCGAGGCAGGATTCGAACCTGTGACCGTAGCAGCGGCGCGGTTCCGGACTGAAGTGCCTAGAACTCCTCGGCCACAACGGCCGGCAATTAAGCCATCATTTAATTCTCAAACCCTGCTCTGCGTTACGTAAAATTCCCACTTCCGCCCTATCAATCAGATGCACTTCTGTTGGCAAAACTGTTGAGGCTTTTAAAAGAATTAATATTAAAAAGAAACCACCACAGCTGTATTGATACGGATTTATTATGTCACTGATGGTTTCGTTCGAAAGATCATCATCAGGTTACGCTTCCAACAGTCTTCATAACAAATACCTATAGAGTTGTGCCGTATCATGAGTTAAGAGGTCGGGTTATCTTACGTAACGTCAAGGGCAAATTGTGATCATGCACCGCCCAGTTACGTTAGTGTGACCACCTGTCAGAAACCTGAATAAAAATGTTTGCAGCGCGAACCGTTGCGAGACATGGCGGAAGGGAGTCAGTGAGGTTCTGGAAGCTACCGACGGACATGTGGAGCCACGTAGACTTCAGTGCCGTGGCCAGCTGCGATAGGTTCCTCGGTCTGGGGCTCCATGACGCCAACTGGTCGATTGGAGGATCCCACAGATTCTCGATTGGTTTTAAATCCGGGGACCCTTGTGGTCAAGGGAGTGCGGTAAACTAATGCTGGTGCTCTTCGAACAATGCATATACACTGCGTGCTGTTTGACGCGTTGCATTGTTCTGCTGGTAGATGCCATCGTGCCGAACCACATGGACATGGTCACCAACGATGGACACGTACTTATGTTGATCCATTGTGACTTCCGGAATAATGAGATCACCCAGGTAATGCCCTCCGGCATGTACCCTTCCGACGATTGTTGCAGTTTGTTTTGTAAGAGGTTCATTACTAAGGAATTTATTGCTAGCGCACTCGAGCAGATGTAACTTCGATGGATTGCTCACGCGCTGCCCGTGACATTTAAGCTACACTACTGCGCATTAAAATTGCTACACCACGAAGATGACGTGCTACAGACGCGAAATGTAACCGACAGGAAGAAGATGCAGTGATATGCAAATGATTAGGTTTTCAGAGCGTTCACACAAGGTTGGCGCCGGTGGCGACACCTACAACGTGCTGACATGAGGAAAGTTTCCATCCGATTTCTCATACACAAATAGCAGTTGACTGGCATTGCCTGGTGAAACGTTGTCGTGATGCCTCGTGTAAGGAGGACAAAATGCGTACCATCACGTTTCCGACTTTGATAAAGTTCGGATTGTAGCCTATCGCGTTTGTGGCTTATCGTATCGCGACATTGCTGCTCGCGTTAGTCGAGATCCAATGACTGTTAGCAGAATAAGGAATCGGTGGGTTCAGGAGGGTAATACGGTACGCCGTGCTAGATCCCAACGGCCTCGTATCAGTAGCAGTCGAGATGACAGGCATCTCATCCGCATGGCTGTAACGGATCGTGCAGCCACGTCTCGATCCCTAAGTCAACAGGGACGTTTGCCAGACAACAACCATCTGCACGAACAGTTGGACGACGTTTGCAGCAGCATGGACTATCATCTCGGAGACCATGGCAGCGGTTACCCTTACGCTGCATCACAGAGAGGAGCGCATGCGATGGTGTACTCAATGACGAACCTGGGTGCACGAATGGCAAAATGTCATTTCTTCGGATGAATCCAGGTTCTGTTTACAGCATCATGATGGTCGCATCCGTGTTTGGCGACATCGCGGTGAACGCACATTGGAAGCATGTATTCTTCATAGCCTTACTGGCTATCACCCGGCGTCATGGTGTGGGGTGCCATTTGTTACACGTCTCGGTTACGTCTTGTTCGCACTGACGGCACTTTGAACAGTGGACGTTACATTTTAGATGTGTTACGACCCGTGGCTCTACCCTTCATTCGATCCTTACGAAACCCTACATTTCAGCAGGATAATGCGCGACCGCATGTTGCAGGTGCTGTACGGGCCTTTCTGGATACAGAAAATGTTCGACCGCTGCCCTGGACAGCACGATGTCCAGATCTGTTACCAACTGAAAAGGTGTGGTCAATGGTGGCCGAGCAGCTGGCTCGTCACAATACGACAGTCATTACTCTTGATGAATTGTGGTGTCGTGTTGAAGCTGCATGGGCAGCTTACCTGTACACGCCATCCAAGTTCTGTTTGACTCAATTCCCAGGCGTATCAAGGCCGTTATTACGGCCAGAGGTGGTTGTTCTGTGTACTGATTTCTCAGGATCTATGCACCCAAATTGCTTGAAAATGTAATCACATGTCAGTTCTAGTATTATACAGGGTGATTCAAAAAGAATACCACAACTTTAGGAATTTAAAACTCTGCAACGACAAAAGGCAGAGCTAAGCACTATCTGTCGGCGAATTAAGGGAGCTATAAAGTTTCATTTAGTTGTACATTTGTTCGCTTGAGGCGCTGTTGACTAGGCGTCAGCGTCAGTTGATGCTAAGATGGCGACCGCTCAACAGAAAGCTTTTTGTGTTATTGAGTACTGCAGAAGTGAATCGACGACAGTTGTTCAGCGTGCATTTCGAACGAAGTATGGTGTTAAACCTCCTGATAGGTGGTGTATTAAACGTTGGTATAAACAGTTTACAGAGAATGGGTGTTTGTGCAAAGGGAAAAGTTCTGGACGGCCGAGAACGAGCCTCCAAGAAGCCCTGATCTTACCCCCTGCGATTTTTTCTTATGGGGGTATGTTAAGGATATGGTGTTTCGGCCACCTCTCCCAGCCACCATTGATGATTTGAAACGAGAAATAACAGCAGCTATCCAAACTGTTACGCCTGATATGCTACAGAGAGTGTGGAACGAGTTGGAGTATCGGGTTGATATTGCTCGAGTGTCTGGAGGGGGCCATATTGAACATCTCTGAACTTGTTTTTGAGTGAAAAAAAAAACATTTTTAAATACTCTTTGTAATGATGTATAACAGAAGGTTATATTATGTTTCTTTCATTAAATACACATTTTTAAAGTTGCGGTATTCTTTTTGAATCACCCTGTATATTTGTCCAATGAATACCCGTTTATCATCTGCATTCCTTCTTGGTGTAACAATTTTAATGGCCAGTAGTGTACATTAGAATCGCAGACCAGAGAGAAGTGTCGGCAGTAGTAGGAGTGGTAGCTCGCAGTGGGCGCTTGGGTCAGGTCGCTCTTAGAGAGCAGTTCTCGAGTTGTATAGCTCATGGAGAGCACTTGTGTCCTGTATGGAATTACCAAGGCCGGTCGTGGAGAACGATGACAGTGCCTGAGCGATGTAGTATAAGGTAAAAGCAAAACAATTATTATCTATTGCCGCGCGCATATATTTATTGCTACAACTCATTTTGTACTATTGTTATATCGAAGTCACATATAAATATTTTTCAATAATTTTTCAGTAATAATATTTCTTATAAAGATAAGTTTTGACAGTCATTCACCTGAATTTAAAGTTTTACTAATTTCTCCTATCGATAATCATGCCAATTATCGTAAAGAAAAATGAGTTGTTTTTTTATACATAACAAAATCTAGTGGCTAGCACTGCAGTGGGCTGTGCCGGAAAAATTTCTTATAGTAGCAGATATATAAGCGATTAAGGTAAGAATCTTCAGTTTTTTCAGAATGACTTTTCAGGGCCATGACGCAGCATTGCTGACGTCTAGATTTACCAGTTTAGATTCACAGTCAGTTAATTATTGAAAAGTTATATATGAGTCACATTTTTATTGAGAGGTTAGTCACCATTTATTGCGAGGTTACGAAATTTAACTGTGGGGGGTTACAGTTTGCTTTCAGACGTTTCACGCCGTACGCGCCGACGACCATCTGTCTGATGTAGCATGAAAGGTTAATCATCTGGATAGACCACCTATCACCACTCAGTGGACGTCCAGCTGCGATACTTCCAGCCTTCGTAGGCGATGAACATCAGTTACCGTGGGTGCATGAAATAGGCGCCTGTTGAGGAGGCCTATTCACAGCAACGATCGCTGAACGGTCGTAGAAGAGACACACTATTGGTAGCCGCTTAGTGCTTAAGGACAGTCAGTTGCTCAACAGTTGCATGTTTGTTCGCCCATACACATCTGCTTAGCCGTCGTTTACTGCTGTCATTTATGACTCGTGGTGCACCACTGTTGCCTCGGCGCCGGTTTTGGATAGCTCCATTTCACCATGCACGGTATACTTTAACCACGGCGGCACACGAACAGTTTACACTCAGCCTTTTGGGAAATGCTTCCATCTTTTTCCCGAAAGCCAATGATGACGAACAGATCCTAAAGACACCCCTGGATCCTGAATCCAGTTATAGTGAGGTGTTTGCCTAACGTTTGGCTGGTTCAAATGGCTCTGAGCACTATGGGACTTAACATCTATGGTCATCAGTCCCCTAGAACTTAGAACTACTTAAACCTAACTAACCTAAGGACAGCACACAACACCCAGCCATCACGAGGCAGAGAAAATCCCTGACCCCGCCGGGAATCGAACCCGGGAACCCGGGCGTGGGAAGCGAGAACGCTACCGCACGACCACGAGATGCGGGGATTATCGTTTCTTGAGCAAGAGGAAATAAATACTGTAGTGGACAAAGGTTAATTCAAATGTTCTTTCTGGTACTTTCCTGATGAACTTCGAGCACAACTGATAACATTCAACTATGGTACCGAGTTAAAAAATTTTGGTGATGAGTGAAAGAATTTGCTGCATGTCCCGACAATGAGCCAAAATAGCCAATATGAGTGTTCTGGCAGTTTTGCCTGTGACTACAACATGATTTACCAGGCACTAGGAACTGCTGATGCCTTCACTACCAGTCAGTTTTTAATAGCTTGTCATTCTGAGGATTTAAATCGAAAAATGAATATAATGCGTTCCTTAGAATGTTCATAAATGTGGGCAAAGTAGTAGCTTTTTTAATTATAATTTTCTTTTCTTTTGACATTAGTAAATTTTCTATACTTGCCTTGTAATAGCTGTTGTTGTTCTGCTCTTCAGACCAGACACTGGTTTGATACAGCAGCTCTCCATGCTACTCTATCCTGTGCAAGCTTCTTCATCTCCCAGTACCTACTTCAACCTAAATCGTTCTGAATCTGTTTAGTGTATTCATCTCTTGGTCTCCCTTTACGATTTTTACCCTCCACGCTGCCCTCCAACGCTGAATTTGTGATACCTTGATGCCTCAGAACATGTCCTACCAACCGGTCCCTTCCTCTCGTCAAGTTGTCCACAAACTCCTCTTCTCCCCAATTCTATTCAATACCTCCTCATTAGCTATGTGATCTACCCATCTAATCTTCAGCATTCTTCTGGAGCACCACATTTCGAAAGCTTCTATTCTCTTCCTGTCCAAACTATTTATCGTCCATATTTCACTTCCATACATGGCTACACTCCATACAAATACTTTCAGAAACGACTACCTGACACTTAAATCTATACTCGACGTTAACAAATTTCTCTTCTTCAGAAACGGTTTCCTTGCCATTGCCAGTCTACATTTTATATCTTCTCTACTTCGACCATGATCAGGTATTTTGCACCCCAAATAGCAAAACTCCTTTACTACTTTAAGTGTCTCATTTCCTAATCTAATTACCTTAGCATCACCCGACTTAATTCGACTACATTCCATTATCCTTGTTTTGCTTTTGTTGATGTTAATCTTATATCCTCCTTTCAAGACACTGTCCATTCTGTTCAGCTGCTCTTCCAGGTCCTTTACTGTCTCTGACGGAATTACAATGCCATCATCGAACCTCAAAGTTTTTATTTCTTCTCCATGAATTTTAATACCTACTCCGAATTTTTCTTTTGTTTCCTTCCTGCTTGCTCGATATACAGATTGAGTAACATCGGGGACAGGCTACAACCCTGTCTCACTCCCTTCCCAACCACTGCTTCCCTTTCATGCTCCTCAACTCTTATAACTGCCATTTGGTTTCTACACAAATTGTAAATAGCCTTTCGCTCCCTATATTTTACCCCTGCTACCTTCAGAATTCCAGTCAACATTGTCAAAAGCTTTCTTTAAGTCTACAAATGCTAGAAACGTAGGTTTGTCTTTCCTTAATTTATTTTCTAAAATAAGTCGTAAGGTGAGTATTGCCTCACGTGTTCCACCATTTTTGCGGAATCCAAACTGATCTTCCCCAAGGTCGGCTTATACCAGTTTTTCCATTCGTCTGTAAAGAATTCGTGTTAGTATTTTGCAGCCGTGGCTTATTAAACTGATAGTTCGGTAATTTTCACATCTGTCAACCTCTGCCTTCTTTGGAATTGGAATTATTATATTCTTCTTGAAGTCTGAGGGTATTTCACCTCTCTCATACATCTTGCTCACCAGATGGTAGTGTTTTGTCAGGGTAGGCTCTCCCAAGGCTATCAGTAGTTCTAATGGAATGTTGTCTTCTCCCGGGGACTTGTTTCGACTTAGGTCTTTCAGTGCTCTGTCAAATTCTTCACGCAGTATCATATCTCCCATTTCATCTTCATCCACATCCTCTTCCATTTCTATAATATTGTCCTCAAAAACATCACCCTTGTGTAGACCCTCTATATATTTCTTCCATCTTTCTGCTTTCCCTTCTTTGCTTAGAACTGGGTTTCCATTTGAGCTCTTGATATTCATGCAAGTGGTTCTCTTTCCTCCAAACGTCTCTTTAATTTTCCTGTAGGCAGTATCTATCTTACCCCTAGTAACATGTGCCTCTACATCCTTACATTTGTCCTCTAGCCATCCCTGCTTAGCTATTTTGCACTTCCTGTCGATCTCATTTTTGAGACGATTGTATTCCTTTTTGCCTGCTGCATTTACTGCCTTTTTGTATTTTCTCCTTTCATCAATTAAATTCAGTATCTCTTCTGTTACCCAAGGATTTCTATTAGCCCTTATCTTTTTACCTACATGATCCTCTGCTGCCTTCACTATTTCATCTTTCAAAGCTACCCATTCTTCTTCTACTGTATTTCTTTCCCCCATACTTGTCAATCGTTCCCTAATGCTCTCCCTGAAATTCTCTAAAACCTCTGGTTCTTTCAGTTTATCCAGGTCCCATCTCCTTAAATACCCACCTTTCTTCAGTTTCTTTAGTTTTAATCTACAATTCATAAGCAATAGATTGTGGTCAGAGTTCACATCTGCACCTGGAAATGTCTTACAATTTAAAACCTGGTTCCTAAATCTCTTCCTTATCATCATATAAACTATTTGAAACCTGTCAGTATCTCCAGGCTTCTTCCATGTATACAACCTTCTTTTATGATTCTTGAACCAAGTGATAGCTATGATTAATTTATGCTCTGTGCAAAATTCTACCAGGCGGCTTCCTCTTTCATTCCTTACCCCCATTCCATATTCACCTACTACGTTTCCTTCTCTTCTTTTTCCTACTACTGAATTCCAGTCATCCATGACTATTAAATTTTCGTCTCCCTTCACTATCTGAATAATTTCTTTTATCTCATCATACATTTCATCAATTTCTTCGTCATCTGAGTAGCTTGTTGGCATATAAACTTGTACTACTGTGGTAGGTGTGGGCTTCGTATCTATTTTGGCCACAATAATGCGTTCACTATACTGTTTGTAGTAGCTTGCCCGCATTCCTATTTTCTTATTCACTATTAAACCTACTCCTGCATTACTCCTATTTGATTTTGTATTTATAACCCTGTATTCACCTGACCAGAAGTCTTGTTCCTCCTGCCACCGAACTTCACTAATTCCCACTAATTCTAGCTTTAACCTATCCATTTCTCTTTTTAAATTTTCTAACCTACCTGCCAGATTAAGGGGTCTGACATTCCACGCTCCGATCCGTTGAACGCCAGTTTTCTATCTCCTGATAACAATGTCCTCCTGAGTAGTCCCCGCCCGGAGATCCGAATGGGGGACTATTTTACCTCCGGAATATTTTACCCAAGAGGACGCCATTAAAAACACAGTAAAGCTGCATGCCCTCGGGAAAAATCAGGGCTGTAGTTTCCCCCTGCTTTCAGCCGTTCGCAGTACCAGCACAGCAAGGCCGTTTTGGTTAGTGTTACAAGGCCAGATCAGTCAATCATCCAGACTGTTGCCCCTGCAACTACTGAAAAGGCTGCTGCCCCTCTTCAGGAACCACACGTTCGTATGGCCTCTCAAAAGATACCCCTACGTTGTGGTTGCACCTACGGTACGGCTACCCGTATCGTTGAGGCACACAAGCCTCCCTACCAACAGCAAGGTCCATGGTTCATGGGCTAGTGGAACGAAAGTTAAAACGTAAAATTTATTCAGGCGCAGCCCAATAAACACAATAAATAAAACTACGAATCCTTTGCTATGACGTGTGCATTTCCATTCCTTGCAGGTAGCTCATCTATTCGTATTTTAGTATTTGCTATCACACACAAATCCATACAAGGAGATCAACAAATTAACATTGTGCATAGTGTGCAGCAATGTAAGTGTAAGTGATTAAATGTAATTAATTAAATTTAATAAACCATTTGTAGCATACTGACATAAAATAAGGCAAAACAGTCACTCAAACATTGAGATCTTTCTGTCCTGTCTCGCAAACTTGCATCGCTTGCACGAGGGTCACTCCAAAAGAAATGCACACTATTGTTTTTAAAATCCATCTGTTATTCTACATCTTTGAAAGTTTTACATTGTATAGATACGTCCTTTAGGGACAATATTTTCATTTCTCCACATAATTTCCATCCCTCTCAACTGCCTTAGGCCATCTTGGAACCAACGCCTGTCTACCCACACTGTAAAATTCTGGACCAACCTGTTGGAGCCACTGTTTGGCAGCATGCACAAGGGAGTCATCATCTTCAAACATTGCTCCACGAAGAGAGTCTTTCAGTTTCCCAAAGAGATGATAGTCACATGGAGCCAGGTCAGGACTGTAAGGCGGGTATTTCAGTGTTGTCCATCCGAGTTTTGTTCAAAAATAGTTCAAATGGCTCTGAGCACTATGGGACTTAACATCTGAGGTCATCAGTCCCCTAGAACAACTTAAACCTAACTAACCTAAGGGCATCGCACACATACATGCCCTAGGCAGGATTCGAACTTGCGACCGTAGCGGTCGCGCGGTTCCAGACTGTAGCCCCTAGAACCGCTCGGCCACACCGGCCGGCCCGAGTTTTGTGATGGTTTTTTTTTTTTTTTTTTTTTTGACTGACATGTGGCCGTGCATTGTCATGCAACAGCAAAACATCCTGCTTTTGTTGATGTGGTCGGGCACGACTCAGTCGAGCTTGAAGTTTCTTCTGTGTTGTCACATATGTATCAGAATTTATGGTGGTTCGACTTGGCATGATGTCCACAAGCAAGAGTCCTTCGGAATCGAAACACACCGTAGCCATAACTTTTCCAGCAGAAGGTGTGGTTCTGAATTTTTTTTCCTTGGGTGAATTTTCATGATGCCACTCCATTGAATGCCTCTTCATCTCTGGTGAAAAGTGATGGAGCCACGTTTCATCACCTGTCACAATTCTTCCAAGAAATTCATCTCCACCATTCTCGTACTGTTCCAAAAGTTCGCTGCATACCGTTTGTCTTGTTTCTTTGTGAGCCACTGTCTACATTCTGGGAACCTATCTCTCACAAACCTTTTTAACGCCAACACTTTCAGGATTCTGCAAACATTTCCTTCCCCTATCCCAACGTTGCGTGACAATTCGTTCACTGTGATGCGTCTGTCAGCAGTCACCAATTCGTTAACTCTCTGCACATTGTCTGGAGTGTGTGCAGTACGAGGCCTGCCGCTGCGAGGACAATCCTCGATATTGCCGTGCCCGCTTTCATCACGTAACCTGCTTACCCACCGGCTAACTGTACTGCGATCGACAGCAGCGTCTCCATACACCTTTTTCAACCTCTTGTGGATGTTTCCCAATGTCTCGTTTTCACAGCACAGGAATTGTATGACAGCACGTTGCTTCTGACGAACGTCAAGTGTAGCAGCCATCTTGAAGACATGCTGTGACGGCGCCACTCACGGGAACAGGTTGAACTAAGTTTGAAAACAAGCGGGAAGAATGTATCTACACACTGTAAAACTTTCACACATACAGAATGAAAACTGTAGTTTTACAAAAATAGTGTGCATTTCATTTGGATGACCCTCGTATGATTTACACATTGAATTACAGTTACAAGCCGTGATGATACAGTACTTACTATGCTCGTTGTCTGCATGCGGGCAGCTGTGTTGACGGTATCACCGAACAGGCAGTAGCGAGGCACCTTGAGGCCTACGATTCCCGCCACCACTGGGCCTGAATGGATTCCTGTGAGACAGAGAACAGCCGGCTAAACATGCCAGCAGCTACTGGGCAGACCTTAACAGATACAGCAATAAAAATTTTACAACACGTCACGTTTATAAAGAGGTCGTAACGAACATTTGGAAGCTGAGAGCCGAAGAAAAAATAACTGTTGATATATTTTTTCGAAAATAATGTTAACCCTTTTAGTTACTAACGTGAATGATGTAGATAAAGTACTCCTTCTCCATGTATATTGCGTCGTGTGGTAGCACTATATCTTTTGGTTCCTGTTTCTTTATCATCTGGGAACGTGTCTCAACCAAAGCTATTTCTTTCCGAGCAGGTTAGTACATACACGATACACAGACAGTTCGCGAAAATACACACACAAGCAAACAATTATTCTTCTTACAATGATTGTTATTACCATTATCACTATTAATACTTGCGCACGTGTGATGCAGTCGTTTCTTTATTCTTCTGTTCCGATTGTTTAGGTTTATTCTATGAAACTACAAGTGTACTTTGCAGGTTTGCTGCTTTCAATTAAACAAAGTGATGGTGGTGATGATTGGTTTGTGGGCGGTATTCAGCGCCCGTACAAAGTCCCATTTTTTTCACAGTCCAATTTTTTTTCACAGTCCAATCTAGCCACTGTCACGAATGATGAGGATAATGATGAAATGATGAGGACAACACAAGCACCCAGCCACGGGGCAGAGAAAATTCCCAACCCGGCCGAGAACCGAACCCGGGACAATTAAACTAAGTGAGAGGGGATTGCCAATAGAACATTGTTATAACCTCTGAACACTCCTTGTATATGTCAGCAACATGTTGTCCGCGTAACACGTTCACACGTATTACAGTACAAAAACTAGCATGACCAGAGCTCGAACCCGCGATCCTGGGTAGGACAAACTAGCGCTCTACTGGCTTCCTCACGCGAGCTCTGACATATGCTGACAGTTACGCTTTTCCCGTTGACCGTAGGTCATGCGATACTTATTGCTTGTTGTTTACGCATAAATAGAAATGTCGTGTGGCTAGGGCCTCCCGTCGGGTAGACCGTTCGCCTGGTGCAAGTCTCTCGAGTTGACGCCACTTCGGCGACTTGCGTGTCGGTGGGGATGAAATGATGATGATTAGGGCAACACAACACCCAGTCCCTCAGCGGAGAAAATCTCAGAGCCAGCCGGGAACCTGGTCCGTTAAGTATGACATTCTGTCGCGCTGACCACTCAGCTATCAGGGTTCAAAAAATGGTTCAAATGGCTCTGAGCACTATGGGACTTAACATCTTAGGTCATCAGTCCCCTAGAACTTAAACCTAACTAACCTAAGGACAGCACACAACACCCAGCCATCACGAGGCAGAGAAAATCCTTGACCCCGCCGGGAATCGAACCCGGGAACCCGGGCGTGGGAAGCGAGAACGCTACCGCACGACCACGAGATGCGGGCCAGCTACCAGGGGCGGACACCGTTTACGCATGATATCCTGGACGACAGCACGTAGAAGAAACTATATCGGTGTTTTGGTTGATTATCGATGTATAGCGTTTGGTGCGATCTGACTGTCTGACATGTGGAGGTTTGGGAGTTAGTGCTAACCGTAAGAAGACGGGGCACTTTGCTAGTTCTAAGGGGACAACTTTATGCAAGCTGCCCGAGCAAGGGGGACATTAAAATCAGATTGTGGGAAGTTGAACGTTGTTTTTGACAAATGTGTTATTCTGTTGTTGTAAGCTGACATGGAATGGAGGAAGATGGTTCTGGAACTGTATGTCTGTAAAACAGCACTGCAAGAAATCAGACCTTGAGAAAACGTAACAAAGTACAAAACCGGAAGCATTTAAAAATGTCTAAGCGAGGATATTAAATGTTCGGTAGACAAATCAAAAACGAGAGTACTTGGGGAAATTGATCTATGGAGCACACTCACCAGGAGAAGGGACAGATTTGTCAAGTATGTACTACAAAAATTCAGAAATAGGTAACTTGGCACTAAAGTGAGTAGCATAAGATAAACGCTGTAGTGATAGACAAAGATTGGAATATGTGGACTATCGAAAAAGTTGGTTGTGGTGGGTAAATCACCATGGTCCTGCAAACAGAGATCTTGCGAAATTCAGCTCGTTCTATTCCTCAATGAGCTCCATAGTGCCGTAAACAACGGCGCTCACATTGATGCTGTGTTCCTTGACTTCAGGAAGGCATTGGACACCGACCCGCACTGCCATCTAGTTAAAAAAATACAAGTTTACCGAGTATCGGACCAGATTTGTGGCTGGATTGTCGGCGGTTCTAGGCGCTTCAGTCTGGAACCGCTCTGCTGCAACGGTCGCAGGTTCGAATCCTGCCTCGGGCATGGATGTGTGTGATGTCCTTAGGTTAGTTAGGTTTAAGTAGTTTTAAGTCAGATGGTCCCATAGTGCTCAGAGCCATTTGAACTAGTTTTTGCGGCTGGATTCAAAACTTCTTTTTAGATAGAACTCAACATATGGCTCTTAGTGTAACAAAATTTACAGACGTAACATGTAATTTTCGGAGCACCCCATAGAAGTGTGACAGGTCCACAGCTGTTTATAATGTATAGATGGTCTAGTAGAAAGGGTCGGAAGCTCTTTAAGACTACTCGCAGGTGATGAAGTTGTGTATAAGACAGCAAAGTGTAGCAGCAACTGTGAAACACGGACGTTCCTAGTGTAGGCGAACAGGGAAGGAAGCGACAGTCGATCGACGATCTTGTACAGGCAACTCGAGACAATCATCAGTTCACAGTATTTGTGTTGAGTGATTCGTTTGCCGATATTTCAGGATCTGCTCTCCCTCCCATCATAAGCGAGAGGCTTCGGTACCACAAACTCTGTGGGATATGCGTTCCGAAGATGCTGTCCGACCATCACAAAACACACGGAATGAGCTCTATCTTAAAGGTTTTCCAGCGTTACCAAGATGAAGGACAAAATTTTTTGAGCAAAATTGTCACAACGAATGAGACTTGGCTTCATTTCGAAAATGACGAAACGAAAGAGCAGTTCAAACAGTGGATGCATTTTCATTCGCTGAACAAACAAAAGAAGTGCAAGCGAATTTTCTCCACCAGGAGGTGTATGGCTGCTGCGTTCTGGGACCGGAAAGGAGTTTTGTTGATGGAATTCACGGAACGTGGCACGGCCATCACTACAGCCTCACAAACGTGACTCTACAACATCTACGAACGGCAATTCAGAACAAGGGAAGAATGCTGTCTTCAGGCATTGTCCTCCTTCGTGACAAATCTCGGCCGCGCACTGCAGTTGCAACAAAGACGTTCCTGCAGCTTTGCCGATGGTTAGTGCTTAATCACCCATAATACAGTCCGGACTTGGCTCGCTCAGCTTTTCATGTCATCTCTCACCTGAAGGACAGCATTTCGGCATACACAAAGAACTTGTATAAGACACTGGCTCCTACATCCCAAGGTAATCCATGACATCCCATCAGAAAAGTCAGAGAGTTAGTAATTGGAAATCTTATGGGACCAAACTGCTGAGGTCATCGGTCCCTAAGCTTACGCACTACTTAATCTAACTTCAACTAACTTACGCTAAGGACAACACACACACCCATGCCCGAAGGAGGACTCGAACTTCCGTCGGGAGTTGCCACGTGGACCGTGACAAGACCCCCTTAGACCGAGCGGCTACCCCGCGCGGCCAGGGAGTTAGCACTGCCTCTGCAATCGCAGTCATATTCCTCCTTAAGATTCCAAGTGCAGTTGGCGAATCTTATTGTCATTAACATACCAATATGTTCCCTCTCACTTACATAGATTACACGAGGCTAGTCAGAGTGGCTAGCCTCCTTTCATACTCAAGAAAGGAAATACGAGTGCCGGCCGTGATGGCCGAGCGGTTCTAGGCGCTTCAGTCTGGAACCGCGTGACCGCTACGGTCGTAGGTTCGAATCCTGCTCCGGGCATGGATGTGTGTGATGTCCTTACGTTAGTTAGGTTTAAGTAGTTCTAAGTTCTAGGGGCGATGAAGTCAGAAGTCCCATAGTGCTCAGAGCCATTTGAACCACTTTCTGGAATACTTTAGTAAATAACTTTTATTTAACTTTGTCCTGCTACGGCATTTCAGGAACATAACTAATAACAACTATCTTTCTTTAATACAAATGACTCATTAACAAACATTATCTGGATTATACAACAAGTAATCTGGTATTGCGTGCGTAATACATGCTCGAACTAGAGGCTGCGAACCTAGCGAGCTGAAGGCTATTCTAATCTGACTTCTCTCACGACCTGTAGTTGACTCGGCCGGTGCGATCTGCAAGTCTGTGTCTGAACCATACGGCGGCGCTGCAAGCGCCAGCGGGTCTAGAGAGATTGTAAGTGCTGGACCGCTATCCGTTATCGCAATCTCTAGCGTGGTGTCCAACGTTGACACCACAATTATAATACGGGAATAGGGCGCAACTCACCTATGCGTATCTGTATGCTGATCCCCGATGGCAGTCGCAGCTCGCGCACGCGCCGCACCAGCTGCAGCGACACGTCGGCCACGTTCTGCGCGTGTCTGGGCGACGTCTCGGGCGCGCCGCTCACCGCCATGTACACCTGGCCCACCGTCTCCACCTGCAACAGCCGCGTCGCAACACAGCACACACACTGGCGACAACTGACAGCTAGGAAAAATCACACGTACTGGCTGCGGCACCAAAACTAGTGACTGAACTAAACTACGCATACACACACACATACCCCCTTCCCTCCCCCCCCTTCCAGCCCCCCCCCCCTCACACACACACACACACTGATGAGACCATTGCCCACCCATTGTGAGAGTGAATGTCACTTCAAAGCGTTGCACACATGTGACACGTCCAGGAAAGTTCACTCTTGTGAACACCTTCAGCGACTAGATAGGACCTTCATATTCACAGGACGTGTACATTAGTATCTTCTGCAGTGCGCTGATTTTCGGCACGATTGTGTTCCCGCCGCAAGTGTCAAGGTCGACATTGGCCTCGCCAGAGATACTGGGGCGCCGAGTTGGCGGCGAGTGGCCCTCTAGCGACGAGGAGTGGAGGGTTAGGGAGTACCGAGCGAGAAGGACAGAACGGCAGAGTGTTGGGATACGGATGGTCCGAATTGTGCATTAATAATTTTGGCACTTTGGTGTTTTGACACGGCAGATAAACAAGACAGCGTGCGTCCAACCTGAACACGCTGTACTGTACCATGTTCGCCCACAATAAGGATTGAGCCGTGGTAAAAAATTGCTGTTTGAAGAGCGCGCCGCAGCGCGTTGTGGGAAGTAGTCGCCCTCCGTCTGCGGCGGTGGCGCCGCTGTGGTAATCGCAGCTTTGGTGTCTCCCTCTAGTGGGAAAGCGGAAAGTTGCCTCTTCATGTGCATTTAAGGGGCGCTATCAGCTCGTCAGGGACCCCCCCCCCCCCCATCTGCCTTTGGCTCGGGAGTGCCATATTTGTGCCGCGATTTTCGAGCAGTGTTTTACAGTGTGTGTTTTTCCAGTGAGTGTCCCGTGTTGTGTCTTTTGGGAAGTGTAGCGAACAGCCATCATACTGTCGCTAGGTGTGATTTTTTATCTCTTGCGAACAGAAACCAGACTGTCGCCATGTTTTTTAATTGTGTGTCTACTATGTCACTTGTCTGATTCCTGTGTATTTTATCAACATTGCCAACCCCTTTTGCTTTCTGTTTTAACTTTCCGCATTTTTACACCATTTTACACTTTAAGTCACCATTTTATCGCCTGTGTTTCATTGTTTATTTCTTCTTCCTTTTTTAAAAAAAAGTCTGTAGGCTGTAGAGCGGCGTACTAAGCTGCTGCCAGCCCGCCCCCTTCGGGGGAATTGAAAATCAATAAAGAAAAAAAAAAACTCGTCAGGGAGTCAGTCGGTGTGAGGCTAGCTCAGTGTCGCGTCACCAGTTGTTGGTCTGTCTCTCGTTTGCATTTGTGCGGCAGTTAGTGCCTGTCGTTGGAGTGCTAGTATGTCTGTCGTTTGGATCAGACCTTAAAGCCAGAAAAGAGAGTCTTGCCACTCAGCCAGTAACAGAACTCAGCTAGTCGTCGCCCGGTCGGGGCTGAGTTCCTGCATCTATCTGCGCGTTAGGCCGCCGGTCTGCACGAGTTGCTCGGGCAACGGTCATTGGCGGTTGGACTGGTCGGTTGGTCGGTCGCGCGCTGAGACACGGGATGACTTGTCCGCCTTGAGCGTCGGCGCATGTGAGGTCCCCACGTGAGTCCAGTGCGTAGGGCCGTAGAGAAAGGGGTAGTGGCTTCGCGGTTCACAAGACAGGAGCGGAACCACGACATTGGGATGGCCGGGGGCGAGCTGCGACGCCGTGAGACGCGAGATCGGCGCGCCTTCCTGCGTCCGTTGAAGCGGCTGGCAGCGGACGGTTCGGGAGAGCGTTGGGGGTGCTGCGCCAGGTCTTCGCCAGAAATCGCAGTTATAGAAGTTAAGTGATTGGAGATACGTTGTTTCATTTACTTGTTAAATTGTAAATGTTTTCTTGGTGAGGTCACCACCCGCTTTGTTTTGGAGTCGTCCCACCATTCTTCGTTTGCCCACCCGCGGGAAGGTGGTTATTGTGGATTGGGTGGTCCGTTTTTCCCTTGTGGAATTGGGGAGGTTTAGAGCAATCTGCGGTTCGGGTTGTTTAGTAAACTCCTCCCCCACCCCCCCTGTCAATCTGCCATACGTTAATAGCTGCCTCTGTCATGTTTGTCGGATTCGGTGTTGACGAATTTATTGTTTAAAGGGCGAATTCTTGAAATACGTTTCTATCTTGCTTATCATCTTGCGAGGTGGTATGTGTGTAATGTAGAGCATGTTGTACATTTTATGTATGTCTGCATTTTATGGGTTTTATTTAAATAGTCATTTTAGGTTATAAGCTTGCCACCCTTCCACCGTTTAAAAAATATTGCACTTTCGGTGGCAAATAATTTGAGGGTTGTACCACTTCCATTCCTCTTACGGGGTGCATAGTTTACATGTTTGAGTGAATTGTTAAGAATTCTTTTGTTTAAAGTAATCTGGTGTGTTGCAGATTTGCACCTGTGTGCTTTTTCAGAGGTTGTTGTGAGCGGTCATGACTACGGCCGTGTTGAAAGGGAGCAGGCAAGTTTCTCAGCCCTAAGGCTCCTACTGTTAATATTTTTCTTTGCCTCTAAATAAAACTCTAACTTGATATTTCGAGTGTGCTTTTCTGCTTATAATTTTAAATCTGTTTTGAAAAAGCTTTTAGGAATAAATTCACATTTGTTAAAAGTAATTTTCCACCTGTTACTTCCTGGCAACTATTTCCACGCTCACCTAGTGTGATGAAATGTGTCAATGTCTTGATGAACTGGCAGTAAATAAAGTAAATTCTTTAAGAAAAAAAATTGAAAGTAAATTCACGGTTCAAGGATGTCATGATATCGGAGAAGAAAGCAGTGGAATACGATACGTGTATTAACCTTCAGTGACTTCTGCGATGTTAGTTTACTTAACTGTGTGGAGACTGAGCAGTAACGGTCACTTTTCAACGGAATTCACGATTGTGTAAAAGTGTGGCCAATGCCGGATGAGCATTGTCACAAAGTTATTATTTTTCTTATTTGTGAACATAATTTTCTGTTATCAGGATTACTCATTGGACAGATCTGAAACTGTCAGTTCTGCACTGTAGTTCAGCGGGTTATATACTGGAATTTGACAAGTATGCTAACTGTGAGTTTGGGATATGTTTTTATATCTGCGTGTTAAATGAAAGTGAATTTTGAAGCTTGTAAGGCACCTATCTACCATTACGATTCTGTAAGTCTTTATTTGGAAGTGGTGTTGTTTCTACTGTTATTGATTGAGAATTTATTGCCCGATTAATCAAAGGAAAAGTTATTTAACCGGTCTTTCTATGAAGTGTTTTAAGACTTGTTTTTCACTGAACTATTATAAATAAATTACGTAAGTCAGTAATGTTCTGTAAGCAGTTATTGAAGGCACACATCTCCATTAGCCAATCAACCACGGCCAGTTGGAAACAGGCATTGATGTAACATTAGGGGACTAGAGGCTATTTGTTAAGTTGTGGCAACGCTAATCCTGTTGCTTGTTGCTCTTGTTGAAATGTCTAGTCGCCCCTAAATTCAATACTAATTCTGCACAGCAGAAATGATTAACATTTGAACCATATTGGCCCGTGGGTTCAAGTTCAACAGTGATATCAAGGTGCAACACAGCCTACAGGTAAAATGTGCCTGTGGTTCCCTTTGTCACTATAAATCGAAGGAAATGGATCAGTGTGACTTGGGAAAACGCGCAGCATCCATCGCAGACGTATGTGCAAACCGTACCGTCAAATCATTGATTCTGAAAGAGGCCCCATTACTGGCATAAGAGCATGTGATGCTTACATGCCCGTGTGGAACCAAGCGTTTTGGTAGTGCAACGGGTGTGTGCAGAATGGTTCACGGAAGGCTCTAGAACACGACGAGATGGGTCAGGTCGCATCATCCAGACCACCACCCGAGAAGATCGACACTTCATCCGATTGGCATCCCAGAACAGATCTGCGTACTCCTCGGCTCTGGGGCAACAGTGTAAGACATCGTACACTATCAGAGGTGACAGTCCGTCGCCGTTTATTACGGCATCGGTTACGTGCGCGTCGTCCGCTTCTCCGCCTACCTTTGGCGCATGTGCAGAAACATTCTAGACGGCAGTGGTGCATAGAACAACATCACTGGGGTAGAAATGGTACCAGCTAGTGTTTTTGGACGAATTCAGGTTCTGTTTGTTTGAAAATGATGTCACACAAGCCATACAGGACCAATCAAGGCCTTACGGAGTGGGCTGCTACTGGGTACAACCACGAATCGTAGTTGGTGCTGTCCAGTGCACTGTAACCAGTGTGACCTACGTGAATGATATCCTGCGACCCGTAGCCATACCCTTTCTGCACAACACCCCAGACGCCATTTTTGAGCAAGACAATGCACAACCACATGTTGCTGCAGGAGCACATGGCCTGCCAGGTCACCAGATTTGTCGTCAATTGAAAATGTATGGGATATGGCAAAATGACGGGTGCAGTGCTGTGACCCAGTGCCAACCACCACAGATGAACTCTGGAACTAGGTGAATGCAGCATGGATGCTATACCACAGGACGACATTCGTTCCTTGTTCGCGTCGATATCATCATCCATGGAAGAAGTTATCAGGGCCCATGGCGGACCCTGTGCCTATTAGGCAACCAGGTCACATGCTGGAAACGGAAATGCCGTGTGGATAGGGCCTCCCGTCGGGTACACCATTCGCCTGGTGCAAGTCTTTCTAGTTGACGCCTCTTCGGCGACTTGCGTGACGATGGGGATGAAATGATGATGATAAGGACAACACAACGCCCAGTCCCTGAGCGGAGAAAGTCTGAATCCCAGCCGGGAGTCGAATCCTGGCCGTTACATATGACATTCCGCCACGCTGACCACTCAGCTACCAGTGACGGACAGGTCATATGCTGAACCGAGGTGACTGAAATGCTAATCGTTTCTGCAGAACATATTAATGTGCACGTCCTGTTAATATGAACATCCTATCTCCAGTCGTTCAAGGTGTTCTGTTTTTTTTCTGATCGTGAGTGTGTATATGCGAAGCAGAGACGATTTGGGACTCATGGTAAATTGTCATTCATTTGTATTAGTACACTGCATATTTTAATAGCGACGATAGCGGAGCAAACCGTAAAATCCACGTTTATGTATCCGAATCCAAATAAAACTAAAACATAATATAATCTAGAACTACACAATGAGGTGACAAAAGTCACAGGATGGCGATATACACGTATACAGATGGCGGTAGTATCACGTATACAACGTATAAATTGGCAGTACACTGCCGGAGCTGACTGGGTGTTTGTGTTGTCCTAATCATTTCATCGTCATCATCATCATCATCATCATCATCATTCGTGACAGTGGTTAGATTGGTAGGTAAAAAATTAGACTGTGTCAAAACTGGGACATTGTACGGGCGCTGATGACCGCGCAGTTGAGCGCCCCACAAAACAAACATCATCATCAGCAGCAGCAGCACTGCCGGAGTTGTCATTTGTACTCAGATGATTAATGTGAAAAGGTTTCCGAAACGGTTATGGCCACACGAAGGAATTAACTGACTTTGAACACGGAATGGTAGTTGGAGCTACAGGCATGGGACATTTCATACCGGAAATCGTTAGTGAATTCAATATTCCGAGATCCACTGTGTCAAGATTGTGCCGAGAATACCAAATTTCAGGCATTACCTCTCAGCACGGACAGCGCAGTGCCGACGGCCTCCACTTAACGACCGACAGCAGTGTCGTCTGCTTATATTTCGCTGTTTTTGCAACAGTGTTTTGAGCGTCTGCGTAGTGCTGTCAGTGCTAACAGACAAGCAACAATGCGTGAAATAACGTCATAAATCAATGTGGGACGTACGACGGAAGTGTCTGTTAGGACAGTGATGCGAAATTTGGCCTTAATGGTCTATGGCAGCAGACGACCGACGCGAATGCCTTTGCTAAGAGCACGACATCACCTGCAGCGGCTGTCCTGGACTCGCGACCGTATCGGTTTGACCCTAGACGACTGGAAAAACGCGTCCTGGTCAGATGAGTCCAGATTTCGGTTGGTAAGAGCTGATGGAAGGGTTCGAATGTGGAGCAGACCACACAAAGCCACGGACCCTAGTTGCCAACAAGGCACTGTGGAAGTCGGTGGTGGCTCCACAATGGTATGGAGTGTGCTTGCATGGACTAGACTGGTTTCTTTGGTTCAACTGAAGCGATCATCGAATGGGAATGGTTACGTTCGGCTACTGAGAGACTACCTGCAGCTAAACAACTACGGAATTTTTATGTATGACAGTGCGCCAAGTCAATGCGCCACAGTTTTTCCCGATTGGTTTGAAGAACATTCTGGACAGATCGAACGGATGTTTGGTCACCCTGATCACCCGACATGAATCCCATCGAACATTTATCGGACATAATTGAGAGGTCAGTCTGTGCACAAAAACATGCACCGGCAACGCTTTCGCAATTATGGGCAGCTATAGAGGCAGCATGCCTCAAAATTTCTTCAGGGGACTTCCAGCGACGTGTGGAATCCATGCCAACTCGAGTTGTTGCACTACACCTGGCTAAAGGAGGTCCGACACTATGTTAGGGGGTATCCCACGACTTTTATCACCTCATTGGACTGTATGTTAGGTCATATCAAGCATGGTTAAATACTCTGCGACGCTGTGGGTATTTTCGGACACAGACTCGTATAATGGAAAAAGCATGAACTTAAAATTATACTAGTAGACCTAAATTAGGAGTTTTACCTTTTTAAAGCTAGCAATCGCTAATCTCTTGCGTTAGCTCTATGCTTCTGCCAGTTTTCATTAGTAATTTAATTTACTGCTTTTAGATGAGGGTAATCTTTAATTTCTACACTACTGGCCAATGAAATTGCTACACCAAGAAGAAATGCAGATGATAAACGGGTATTCATTGGACAAATATATTATACTATAACTGACATGTGATTACATTTTCACACAATTTGGGTACATAGATCCTGAGAAATCAGTACCCAGAACAACCACCTCTGGCCGTAATGACGGCCTTGATACGCCTGGGAATTGAGTCAAACAGAGCTTGGATGGCGTGTACAGGTACAGCTGCCCATGCAGCTTCAACACGATATCACAGTTCATCAAGAATAGTGACTGGCGTATTGTGACGAGCCAGTTGCTCGGCCACCATTGACCAGACGTTTCCAGTTGGTGACAGATCTGGACATCGTGCTGGCCAGGGCAGCAGTCGAACATTTTCTCTATCCAGAAAGGCCCGTACAGGACCTGCAACATGCGGTCGTGCATTATCCTGCTGAAATATAGGGTTTCGAAGGGATCGAATGAAGGGTAGAACCACGGGTCGTAACACATCTGAAATGTAACGTCCACTGTTCAAAGTGCCGTCAATGCGAACAAGAGGTGACGGAGACGTGTAAGCAATGGCACCCCATACCACCACGTCGGGTGATACCCCAGTATGGCGATGACGAATACACTCTTCCAATGTACGTTCACCGCGAAGTCGCCACACATGGATGCGACCATCATGATGCTGTAAACAGAACCTGGATTCATCCGAAAAAATGACGTTTTGCCATTCGTGCACCCAGGGTCGTCGTTGAGTACACCATCGCAGGCGCTCCTGTCTGTGATGCAGCGTCGAGGGTAACCGCAGGCATGGTCTCCGAGCTGATAGTCCATGCTGCTGCAAACGTCGTCCAACTGTTCGTGCAGATGGTTGTTGTCTTGCAAACGTTCCCATCTGTTGACTCAGGGATCGAGACGTGGCTGCACGATCCGTTACAGCCATGCGGATAAGATGCTGGTGATACGAGGCCGTTGGGATCCAGCACGGCGTTCCGTATTACCCTCCTGAACCCACCTATTCCATATTCTGTTAACAGTCATTGGATCTCGACCAAAGCGAGCAGCAATGTCGCGATACTATAAACCGCAATCGCGATAGGCTACAATCCGACCTTTGTCAAAGTCGGAAACGTGATGGTACGCATTTGTCCTCCTTACACGAGGCAGCACAACAACGTTTCACCAGGCAACGCCGGTCAACTGCTGTTTGTGTACGAAAAATCTGTTGGAAACTTTCCTCATGCCATCACGTTGTAGGTGTCGCCACCGGCGCCAACTTAGTCTGAATGCTCTGAAAAGCTAATCATTTGCATATCACAGCATCTTCTTCCTGTCGGTTAAATTTCGCGTCTGTAGCACGTCATCTTCGTGGTGTAGCAATTTTAAGGTCTGTAGTGTATAAATTTTATGATAATTACGAGTAGGTATAAAAACTAGACTTTCAAATGTTCAAGAGTTCTCAGTGTAGTTTTGCTGCTAGTTTCCTATGCTTTAACAGGGAAACGTCAGAATTACCTTGTACACGTTGTAGCGGTCCATGAGGGCATCAAAACAAGTGAAGACGGCGTTCATGCTGGTCACGACGTCCATGGCGTCCTGCACCGTAGAGGAGCTGAAGTCCACCAACTCGCAGAACAGGATGGACACCTCGTCAAACGACTGCAACAAACGTGTTTTAGTGAACGTTAATGAAGTCAGTGTATTAAGCGGAAAGTTATTATTTCCTTAAACAGTGATCTGTTCACCTACACGTCGTAAGTTTTCAACGCTTTCCGTGACAAGACACGAAGAATAGGAACTCCTGTGTGATATGGCATCAAAGTTTCTTGATTTCGCAGCCTCAGCGTTTGTTACTACACCATATTCGTTGCTTATTTTCTACTCTCGTATTTATTATTCGATCAGTTGGAGTTTTATTAATTATCAGCTTAGATTTTTTTTATATATTCTTAAACAGAATTGGTTTTATCTGGCCTGTCACGTTTATTACTGAAAATCTAATTTACGCTGACTTCTCTTGAAGTATGCTTCAACCGAACTGAAGCAAGTTTCAGTAACGTAATTTTAGAGACAATGGGAGTGATCATACGTGTACTTTAAATAAAAGGTACTTACAGTTCTAGAAACTTCAAATTAACTATGCTCAGATCATGAATCACAAGTAAATTGAAGAGATAGAAACCATAGTTACTTTTTTCTATTGCCATCCAGACGCAACGAGCTTTAGTGTAAACCTATATCTTTAGGATTGGACTTTAGAAGCTGACGCTGGCTGCTCCACTCGTCCACAAATAGTAGGTATACTCAAATGTGGCTGAGGATACTAACATTTCTAGCGAGGCCCCTTTCCCTAACTTTGGTATCCAACTCCAGTGAGAAAATGCAAGAATAATTTGCTGATGAAATTAATATGACGGTAGTTACCAATATCTTCCTGTACTGTGAAACCCGTCACAAAATATGTATAGTATGGACAAAAATAAGGTGACGAAAAATATAAATTCGAGAAATTCTAGAAAATTCTCAAAAGATTTTTAGCAGCTGCTCGTGCAAGGCATCATGGCGACCAAGGAATATCGTAATTTTAAATAATTCTAAAACATACTGGTTGCGAGATGTCACATAAATTTGTGTCAGACTGACGGCTGTTACACCCTGATAGTACTGCCAAAAAAAGTAATACAAAAAATTAAATTATATTCACATCGTGTATAAACTAATTTATATGGCTTGTAATCGTTATTTCTGTTATACTACGTATTAAATTTCGCATTTACTTAAGAATGGTTAAGTAGCGTGGTATCAATGAAGCTCTTGTGAAATAAAAAAAGCCAACAAGTTTAAAACTTATTTTTACTTATTTTTTTGTTGGTATGTTAGAGCTTAACGACTCATCGATGTAGCTGTCATTACAAACCAGTCATGGGATTTACTAAGTGCGATTTAAGGAAAGGATGGGGAGAACTTAAAATTGGTATGGGTTTAAGGCTCACAGCTATCGAATAGGTTTTGTTCTGTTTCGAGTGTTACGTATTAAATACCAAAATTTATAAACTATGTCAATTATGTGTGTGGGATACTGCGGCTATGATGAATAAAGGTTTCCAGAAATAACTACAACCAGTCGATGCTTCAATTTTTGTTTACAGTGAACGGTACCACCTGATGATGAGTCGATAGTGGTTTGTAACAGGTCATGGTAAATAAATAAAAACTGAAGCATCACAAAAGGCGACTGGACGCAGTTATTTCTGGACACCATCAATAATATTTCTTATCTGGGAAGGGAAGATACTTATTACTGTAAATAATATCGATTTTACGAAGTAACGGGAACTTGTCTGCTTTTTCGTGGGTTCTAGATGAGATTTATTCACGTGTCTATTTCCGTTTTTTTGCTAGTTGCTTGCTGGCGACTAAGACTGATATGCATGGAGAAAGAACCGTTCATTATTGAGAAATATATTTCAGAAGTCACTTAAAGTATTTTACAGAAATGACAATACATGATAGCCGGAATAGCTGGACAAGATGCCTATGCTATCTAAAATGTGTCCACTGTCTTAAGCAATGCCACATCTCTGTGGATGTAGAGTATCACTGTGCGTTCATTTTACTCGCGCTCCATTAGACGTTACTGATAACTTCAAATGTAAGCCAAGAAACAATAAACTTAATCTGACAAGAGACTGCTCAACAGAATACAGCGAGAAATGCTCTAGGAAACTGAGGATCATAGAAATCAGGCATGGGCGTTACGGTCGCTGCCCTACAAGTCACTGATGGTACAGCATGCCAACCGACACGGATGCTTTCTCAAGCGAAGGCCCTGCAAGCATGCATGAAACATAAAAGGTTTCATAATAAGCTGCTATAGTAATTCCTCTCTTCCAATTTTGTATGACAAATTTTGTTTTATTCAACTACGACTCAAACAATTAAGTTAGTGAATCATTTTGCTTTGACGACATCATGAAATACATAGTCCGTTTTCCACTTTCTTTAGCTAGATCTGATTAAATATTTTGTCACCACTAAGGCACAAAAAGGAAACAAAGCAGTTAACCAGCTTTTTCACCTTGGAAAATAGTGTGAATCTCTGTTGTTCATATCCTGAGCTGCAGCAAGTCTCCTACATTTGGAGAGACAAAGGCAGTCACGTTAAATACGAGTGCTGAGAAGCAATGAGTGGCATAAAACAGAGTATAGCACGTCAACCGTTCGTCGCTTCAAATCTTTTGTGGCATACCTGACAGGTACTGATGGGATCCCCTCCAGAACGCAGCCTGTCCGCCACAGGCTTCGGAATCATAGAGTACAGAAGATCATCGCCACGCTGTTTCCAGGAGTCCAGCTCTGCGTAACTCTTCTCCAGCTCCATGGAACGTTGTTCTGCTCGTTCAAACATGAGCTCCAGCCTGTAAAAGTAGACGTGATAAGATACTTCTCTCCTGGTCTCTGTCTAATTTGAGACTACCAAACTCATTTTCATGGGGATGGATACTTAGTTTAACTCCTTTGGTGATTTCTGAGATGAAGTACAATCATGCTCATAAATTAAGGATAATTGCATAATGTGGAGTCCGCAGCTCGTGATCGTGCGGTAGCGTTCTCGCATCCCGCGCCCGGGTTCCCGGGTTCGATTCCCGACGGGGTCAGGGATTTTCTCTGTCTCGTGATGACTGGGTGTTGTGTGATGTCCTTAGGTTAATTAGGTTTAAGTAGTTTTCTAAGTTCTAGGGGACTGATGACCATAGCTGTTAAGTCCCATAGTGCTCAGAGCCATTTGAAGCATTTGAACAACGCGGCACTAGACAAAACTGGCGCTAATAGCATAGGCACGTAGGGAACACACACGACACAAATCTTTAAGTCCACGGTATTGGTGATAACTTGAGAAAATCGTCGCGCAACACATGTTCTACAAAACGCCACTGTTTCCAGCGCATGTACCCCGACATCAACATGGGATATGATCATCATGCACACATACACAGGCCGCACAACGGTTTGGCATACTCTGGATCAGGTGGTCGAGCAGCTGCTGGGTTATAGCCTCCCATTCTTGCACCAGTGCCTGTCGAAGCTCCTGAAGTGTCCTAGGGGCGTGAGGACGTGCAGCGATACGCCGACCGAGAGCATCCCAGACGTGCCTGATGGGGTTTAGGTCTAGAGACAGGCAGGTCACTCCATTTGCCTGAGATCCTCTGTATCAAGGTACTCCTCCATTATGGCAGCTCGGTGGGGCCGTGCGTTATCATCCCCATCAGGAGGAAGGTGGGACCAATTGCACCCCTGAAAAAAGTGGACATACTGGTGCAAAATGACGCCCCGATACACCTGACCTGTTACAGTTCCTCTGTCACAGATATGCAGGGGTGTACGTGCACCGATCATAATCCCAATGTTATATCCTAGCCAGTGGTGCCAGCCGAGCCCGCTGCCAAAAGGTTGGCAGCATCAAAGTCCGGACGCCGTCCGCATAAGCAGCGCCAGCGATACAGGAAATCGCCGCAAGTCTGCGCGCGCCACCGCTGGCTTCTGGCTTCTTAAGCGCTGGAGTCGAGAGCGCCAGGACAGTTCTGTGTTCGCCGCTCAGTGGTATGCTCGCCACCGATTTGTGTACTTGCTAGTCTGTTGTGTGTTCTTCGCAGCAGAGTTGATGTTTGTCGTCAGCCGACGCTGACCTAGCCGCTCCGACTTGATCTAGACAGATTTCTGTAGACACGGAGTTCACTACTGTGTTTCTGTATCTTCGTTAATAAAGATAAGTACCGACTGTTATTTAACCAGAGTGTTTGGGTTTCATCTTTCTGTTCACTGTTCCAGCGGACCGGTCGGCCCGCTATTAAAAGTGTGGCGGTGACTTCGTAAGCCGTTTCTACAGCGAAGTGTTTGTCGCGGCACCACCGCCATAAAACCCAACCCACACCATCAAACCACGACATCCATACAGGTCCTTTTCAAGGACATTAAGGGGTTGGTATCTGGTTCCTGGTTCACGCCAGATGAAAGCCCGGAGAGAATCACTGTTCAGACTAAATCTGGACTCGTCCGTAAACATTACCTGGGACCACTGTTCCAATGTCCATGTACTGTGTTCTTGACACCAGGCTTTACGGGCTCTCCTGTGACCAGGGGTCAGTGGAATGTACCTTGCAGGTCTCTGGGCGAATAAACCATGTCTGTTCAGTCATCTGTAGACTGTGTGTCTGGAGACAACTGTTCCAGTGGCTGCAGTAAGGTCCCAAGCAAGGCTACCTGCAGTACTCCGTGGCCGTCTGCGGGAACTGATTGTGAGATATCGGTCTTCTTATAGTGTTGTACACTGTGGACGTCCCGTACTGTAGCGCCTGGACACGTTTCCTGTCTGCTGGAATCATTGCCATAATCTTGAGATCGCACTTTGTGGCACACGGAGGGCCCGTGCTATGACCTACTGTGTTAGACCAGCCTCCAGTCGCCCTAGTATTCTACCCTTCACAACGTCATCAACATGTGTTCTTTGAGCCATTTTCAACACACAGTCACCATTAGCACGTCTGAAAACGTCTGCACACTTACTCACTGCACAGTACTCTGACATGCACCAACACACCTCTGCGTATGTGGACTGCTGCCAGCGCCACCGTGCGACGACGGCAGGTCAAATGCACCGCATAGCCATACCCCGAGGTGATTTAAACCCGTAAACCGCCCACCAGAGTGTTGTTTCACCATGTATCAGCATCATCCTTGATTTATGAGCATGAGTGTATTTAGCACCTGGCGTGTGCCTACGGTGTTTACTCTTCTAAGTCAACTCCAAAAAATGTGATTTCCAGCATAATAAGGGATGAGAGCGTTACTGAAATAAGATGTCTTGTCAAAAGTCTCCCGACTCACGAATGTTACATGACTCCAAGTGCACTCTTAGCGGTTCTGTTATCAGGTAGAAACATAGGAAAATTACAAATATGTAATAAAAGCTCTGGTGGTCTTAAGAAATCAACTGATAGTTGCGCAAACGTACAAAACAGTCATTAGACTTCACCATCATGTGTTTCGTAGGATTCCTTTCGTAGCACAAGTACAGTGGTAGAAACAAATCTATTATTGATTTGTGGAGCAGTGGAAGGTTTTATCAAGTGCTGAGTCACGGTACATCGTATGGTGTAATGGGTCGGATGCCTGCTGACCGACATCTATCGGAATAATGCGATTACAATAAAAAGGGCACTACTGGTGTGACGGTATGGCATTGTTTTTCCTGGTTTCGATCGATCGCGAAAAGAAAGCAGGTTTTTATCAAAAGATTTTAGACAAATACTTACTTCCAGTTTGGTATGGCTACTTCGCTATCAACGTGAGTGTGCTCAAAAATAGAAAGATCGTTAAATAGTGATCGATGTAACTGGTCTGAATTCACTGTGCAGCTAGTCCCGGTGGAGGTTCGAGTCCTCCCTCGGGCATGGGTGTGTGTGTTTGTCCTTAGGATAATTTAGGTTAAGTAGTGTGTAAGCTTAGGGACTGATGACCTTAGCAGTTAAGTCCCATAAGATTTCACACACACATTTTGGTCTGACTTCCTCGTGGCTTCGGAGTAAATAACTTGTCACATACGGTACTTGGAATAACTTAAAGCGCTGTTTGTGTGGGAGATCAATTCGCCCCAAAGCCTGAAACAATTGTTCACTCTGCTTCAAGAACAGTGTTAACAAATTCTTACTCAGTGCAGCAGACCTTCGTAGACAGATTTATGGAACTTTCTTCATTGCTTGTCTTTCGCTGTAGATTAGATATACCTTTTGTTCCATATAGCCATAGTGAGGAGACCTTCAACAATGTAGATAATAAAACAAGAACATTTTTACACAAAAGAGATATGCTAACGTCCGTTTTAAAAATGCTTAGCGAAAAATGTTCATACCACAAATGTTTCGTGAAATGGTCCTCATTGATGTGGAATAAGTCAAAAAGTGTAACATATTTTCATTTAAAAGACGACATTTAAAAGTCCGACAGAATAGACACCAATCGCATATACATACATTTCTGTGATAGGTGTGATGGCTCCATTACATTTCCTTCAGCGCGGATGCATTAATATCGCCCGAACTCCAACGAGAATCAATATTTCTCGAGTAGAGCATGCATTGCAGCATGCGTCAAGTTGAAAATTTGGATCGGTCGGTGATCGTGTCCGGATAGCCGATGCGGTTTACGGAACTGCTGAAAGGGGTCGCTAAATCTGGGTTCGAGTTCTAGTCCAGCACACATTTTCACTTTCGCCACTGCATTTCCACAGTGCCCTATGCGGTTGGAAGTCACTAGTTTCCTACCCACCCTTTCCCTTTCCTTCCCATTCCTCTATTTCATATACAGTAACAAGTTTGTCACTTAACAAGTAAATTACCGATACAGTGAGGTGTTTATGACAATGAAAATCACTTGTCAGGTTATATACATCCATCACATTACTACACTGAAGATGAACAGAGTTTATGTCATTAACACATATTCCATTAATGACATTAACTGAAACACTTGAAAGTGGCATAAAAGGCTGAAACCTGGGTCGTAATTAAATAAACAACATTACAGTCAAATGGCGGTGTGTTCATTAAAAAATTAATGTGTGGACTGTTGCCCAGCAACATCAAAAGAAGTTAGATATTTCGCAACATTAACGCTATTTTATACTATTAATAAAATCTGCATTAATGGCTTCTACTAACAAGTCGTTACTAAATTCTTAGGCTCATCTTAAACTGACCATTATTAGTAGTTAAACATTTCATGACACTGGTATATTATTGAAAAATGTGTTTCCAAATATCGATGACTTTCCTGAACCAAAGAAAGCGACTTTAAAACATTTTGAGCATTATTCTTATTTCTAATACTGATTCTATGAAATGAGATGTTGGTTTGTAAACAGAGATGTAAATTATGACAAATTCCATCATCATTTACGATTGATTATGCCTTTCAGCGTTCAGTCTGGAGCATAGTCCCCCTTATAAAATTCTGAATGTTGCCAGCAATATATTTAAAGTACCAGGGAAGCACGTTGCTAGCCTTACTTGCCCCGGGTCCCATTGAGTTTTACCCCTAACGGTTGAGGGACTAACTGGGGGAGTTTGTAGCCATTGCTGTCTGAGCACAAAGGTGACCACGACTCAGAATATGTCCGAGATGCCCAGCCTTATTCCAAAGTAACTGGTATCCCGACTGTCAGGACCACTTACTTGGCCACTCATACGTTGCTCGTGGTTCATGAACTAGGACATGACAACAGGAACCCACACCATTGTGGAATAAATACACTGAGAAGCAGTAGTTAACTCCCAGAGCCTCTAAAAGACCTCTGCAGCACGTTCCCGAATTCACGATAAAATAAATCTTACCCCAAAAAATGTTCCCATATGGAAAGAAATTAAACAATGTCTGCCAGTTTTTTTATTTTTTTATCACTTATGTCTGACAATATTCATATTATAAATAAATATTTGTTTAGACGCTTCAACAGTTCTACGTTTCTGCATCTGTACTCTGAAAGCTACCTTGCAGTGTGCGGTGGAGGGTATTTCCATCTTCGCCTGCCTTCCCTGTTCTATTTGCGAATGGCGAGTGGGAAATATGACTGTCGGTGAATCTTCCTGTACGCACTGCTTATTTCACTTGTCCATGTTGAGCAAAACAATGTTTGTGGATCTTTTTGATTTTTCATGAAGATATACACATATGGTATGAAGTATACATCGCCTCAGTTCTCTTTTATTACCGACCTGATTGCGCGTGTTAAATTGCTTCTTCATCTACCGTGGGCTAATTTTCTATTTTCATACCTTCTAGACTCAACATGTATTGTATACTTAGTCTAACTACGTTTATACGTAAAAAAAATGCTGGTTTCACAGAAGCCACTACTTCACACCGGCCCCCCACGCAAGCTGATGCTCCCCCACCAGCAACACCCCCACCACCCCCACCGGCCCCCCACGCAAGCAGATGGTCTCCCACCCATCGCGGCTGGGACAATCCCCCGGGACTGCCTGGATTCGCCTCTCACCCGACGGCTGAAACCCAAGTCCTTAGGGTCACGGAACATGTCAGCAAGGAACACCACGATACCGACGCCAGCGGTCTTCCTGGATCCGCAGAACGCGCATGACAAGATCTGGCAGGACAATCTTGTGTACAAAATGTTGACACAGACGACTATCCCCGACATCTGTGTGAAGATCGCGGATAATTTCCTTCTTGGTTACTCAGCAAGGTCAACGCTCCAGCCTACGTCACATGTCAATGGAGTACTGGGTACTCCTCAAGGATCTGTGTTGTCTCCCATCCTTTTTAACGTTTATGTAAAAGATATGCTAGTCCTCCCACACTGCCACCTGGCGCAATACGTCGATGATACGGCGCTCTACACCACCGGCCGTAACACAGACCAGCTCATTGCTCGCCTCCAGAGTCAGGTGGATGCGTTATTGACCTGGTGTCGCTCCAACAGGATTGCCCTCAATGCCACCAAAACTACGACAGTCTATTTCACTAAACAGCGCCCCATCTCCCGCCACAACATCAGTATTACGAGCATCCAGGTTCCATGGTCTCCTGATATCAAATATTGTTCCATGGTCTCCTGATATCAAATACCTAGGTGTCCAGATGGACAAAAAACTGCTCTTCCATCGCCATGCAGAATATGTAAACCAAAAAGGACTCAAGCTGATAAAAGCGTTGTACCCAATGTTCACAGGCAGGGAATTGAACCTCGACACCAAGCTCTGGCTGTACTGGATGGTTGTCCACCCTTCCCTCACCGATGACTCCATTGTGTGGACCATGATTACTGCCTCCCGGATGCAGATTCTCCAGCGCCTGCAGAATAAGGTGCTTCGGTGGAGCCTGCATGCCCCTCCCCTCATGAGGATAGTTACCCTCCAGGAGGAAACAGACATGGCAACTCTCAAGACGTCCAGGCGACAGAAGGCAAGGTGCCTCTGTGTCAAAGTAGAAGCCCTGCGTGACACGGTCGCTGGCTTATAAAACATTGGCACAATGCCTCCCTGGCACTAGCACCGACACCCTGTTCCTCTCACCATCCATGAGGACTCCGATTCTGACCATGGCTAACGATAGTACTGTTACGGCAACTAATGAAACGTGTGTGTTGATCACTCGATGGGTATCGACCATCGTTAACCACCACTGTTGATACGTCATGCAGTTCGTAGTTACTTAATATTTGCCTGAGACCTGAACGTCCACCGTCAGAGGGTGGTATGGGACATAAAGTCCCACTGCCACACTTTCAATGATGTCTCTGGAATGACGTCAGTCTCGAAAGGAGCAGTTTTACTCTCCACGAAGACAGTAAGGCCATAAGCAGCTGCTGAAGCTGTATTTCAACCTCCTACAAAAAAGAAGTACTACAGTGAACTGTATCAATTCTTCATTAGCTCTGATATCCTGCAAGTATTCCAAGAAAACTAGAAGGAAGAACGGAAGCTTGCTACAGTGCCATCACATATACTGAATTACGAGCTCTTGCTTCCAGCACATAAGTTTCTGGATATTGAAAAGCGAAATGTATGTTCCACATTAAACTGCTCCTTCTCAAACGTAGTGGGTAAAAGCTGATTATCTGCTCAAATGTCCCGAACATGGCGATGCTACATTACTGAAAGTAGCGACCATATATGGAACGCAGAAATATGATTCAGACCAATGACGTTGGTCTAGAGGGATATTCTCAGAAGAATCCCAGTGGCCCCCGGGCTAATAATCTTACAAGGAGAGACCAAGACATTCTGATCACGGATTTAATTTAAGCTATGTACACTTTTAGGATTCCATTAGGACAACATACTCTGCAAGTGGAGGGCACTCTATTTACGCGATTTCGAGAAAACTGAAAGAAAAGTTTTGACTGTCATTAATGTACCGGTACCTTGTAACTCTGAGCACGAGATCGCAGCGCTCATATGGTTAGCGTTCAAGTTTTAAGTATGCTCTCGACTATCGGGCGTTCTTACAGGAATGACATGACTGAAGAAAATTTCACGATATCTTTAGCTTTTTGCCAGTTATTTGGGTAGTGGTTTTACGGATCCCCCCGCAGCTGGAGCGTACCAGGCAGGTGAACATGGCCAGATGCTGCTCTCGTTACGGACCCAGACGTGGAACACGGAACTGCGAATATATTCGCCGAGAAGTAGTGCCCGTCCACGAGGCAGCCGTGCGGCGGTAACTTACTACTCGTTTATTCTTTTCATTACAGTGTGGTCGCACAAATGTTTTGCTTTTTCCTTGAGGAACGTTTCCCTTTTTTTGGTAAAGTTCTAAATAAACTACTGTTGTGGTACTACATCTTAGTGAAATGATTATTTAACTTCGGTTTTCTTTCTTCTTACTTATAGCCTCTCTAATGTTTAGTTCCAGAATGAGATTTTCACTCTGCAGCGGAGTGTGCGCTGATATGAAACTTCCTGGCGGATTAAAACTGTGTGCCCGACCGAGACTCGAACTCGGGACCTTTGCCTTTCGCGGGCAAGTGCTCTACCATCTGAGCTACCGAAGCACGACTCACGCCCGGTCCTCACAGCTTTACTTCTGCCAGTATCTCGTCTCCTACCTTCCAAACTTTACAGGCCAGGAAGTTTCATAATGTTTAGTTGATTATTATAGAGGTGCATTAAAGACAAATATTTTATTAGCGGTTTTGATGTACAATGGTAATGACTGTCATAAGCCAAGTTAAAAACTCTTCGAATAAAATAAAAAATAAAGAAAAAATTTCCGGAGGGGGTGAGTCGGGGACGGGAAGGGGGAGGCATCGTGTCCAGCCTCAGGTTTCGACCCCTGCCCACCCTGTTTCCACCACCCTAAAGCTGACCGCTCTACTTCCTTACAAAAAAAGGGGAAAAAAGCTCAGTGTAAAAGAAAGGTTCCGTAAAAAAGCCTCCTTAAAAAAAGACTCCGTAATCGGCGAGTCGTTGGATCGAGTCGCGCTCTTTTTTCTCTGTTTTTCAACGCCGGTCACGTTACTTCATACATATTACAATTGAAAAGTAATATGGTGAAAAGACGCGTGTAGTTGCATGAATTTTTATTGAATTTCCATTGTTATTTGGTTGTCTGCTAATTTTTATTATCACGACAAGTATTATATTTGACTATCAACAAGTAAACGACCAAACGTATAAAGTTTTCGTGAAAATGTATCCCTGTCGTGATTTGCGAAATCCTTTACACCTGGAATAGGGTAAGGTATCGAGAAGTGCTTTGCATTCGGATGGATCGATCTGCAGACACAGGTTTCAAGGACGAGGGACAGGCTTGGAAAGCCCAAGTCAAATAACGAAAAATCAAGGTTTAAATCACTTTATTCAATAATACAATGTGTCACAATATGCCAGAATATGAGGGTAACGTGCATTTTCCATACAGACACGGTAAACATAAATGAAAACGCCATCTACTACATTGAATTAATGCAGTTTTCCCGCATGCACAAGGAAACTTCAGAGTTTCTAAAGAAAACAAAAGCTCGTTGACATTTTGAAAAATTTCTCTTTCTGCCGATAATTCGTATCAAACCACGCCTAACGCAGCACTTTCGCAAATATTGGTGTCGAAAACTGGCGATATATTATTAAATGTATTTTAATAGCATCTTCACGAGAAGCAATTCTCGTACGTTGTCAATCAAATGTGAAATTTGAAGGCGCTTGATAAAATTTTTAAGTGGCCTATAGAAATAGAAGTCGCATAATATTTGTTGTAATAATAAAAATTACTAAACAGCGAAATTACATTGGCAATTCAATAAAAGTTCATACAAATACATGTGTCTTTCCATCATACACTTTCAAAGGTAATATGCAGGAAATAACACGACTATAGCTTAAAACAATATAAATTAAAATAATGAGCGGGAGTCGTTCCAGCGACCACGGAGCTCGAACGCTAAACACATAAGCGCCTCCATCTCGTGCTCAGGGCCGCAACACATCGGTACATCGTTGACGCGAGGACCTTCTCTTGTGATTTTCTTGAAATCGTCTTACTACTATCTCATTACGTTGTCCTAATGGACTGTTAAAAGTGTACAATGTTTGAAGTAAATCCGTGGTACGGATGTTGTGGCCCCTCCTTGTTAGTACGTATCGTAGTCAATGTAAGAACTATATGTTTTGGAAAGTGGATGGTCATGTGGAAACGGTATTATACCGAGACAGTGAAAGACTATCGCTTTGTTCTGCAGAAGATATGAGACGCAGTCGTACACATAGAGGGCGCCACACGAGGAGGCAGCCTCCAGACGGGGCACGTAGTTGTGGTCAGACGCCATAAAAGGCGCACACAACACGAACTATCGTTATAGTTACGCCTTAATGTAACACAAATAGGAGAGCCCATTAGGAGAGCCTATTAGTTACATTAGTCATCCTTCAATGGATTCAAGACTAGACAAGTGTTCATAGAATCATCAGTGCCAATGATCATTTAACTACATTGCCACTCAACCTCTTCTCACACAACATGTATAATTTCGTTTAATAAATTTAATAACTTCAGGACTAGGAACAGAATCATCAGTACCAATGATCATTTTGTGGTGTCGCCGCCAGACACCACACTTGCTAGGTGGTAGCCTTTAAATCGGCCGTGGTCCGCTAGTATACGTCGGACCCGCGTGTCGCCACTGTCAGTGATTGCAGACCGAGCGCCGCCACACGGCAGGTCTAGAGAGACGTCCTAGCACTCGCCCAGTTGTACAGCCGACTTTGCTAGGAAGGGTTCACTGACAAATACTCTCTCATTTGCCGAGACGATAGTTAGCATAGCCTTGAGCTACGTCATTTGCTACGACCTAGCAAGGCGCCATTACCAGTTTATATTGAGATTGTAATTATGTATCATCAAGAGCGATGTTCTCCAATTATGGATTAAAGTTAAGTATTCCAGAAGCTATGTACTATTTTTGGATACTATAATTCCTTGTCATTTTCCAGACCTCACTCCAGCCTGCGTGAGCTTAAACGCGTGCCTTCCGTCTTCCTCCAAACTCCGTGAATTGGCTCCTGCCAATTCACAACACATTTAACTACATTGCCACGCATCCTCTTCTCACACAACATACGCAATGTATAATTTCGTTTAATAAATTATTCTAATATGATGGTGTGTTACGCAACCCTGTGATGAAGTTATATATTTGCTGCGTGCAAGCAAGCTACCTAAACAACCGCAACTACTCTGGGCGATAGGGGGGTTTTCTTCCAGCCACATTTATGTTTGACGCCAATAGCATTTGGTGAATACGACAGGTATTTTCCATTTGATCGTAGCCCAGTGGATAAGGATAGAATCAGCGCGGTTAGTGTACCTCTTAAGAGTAGGAACATAACACAAACAGCCGGCCGGAGTGGCCGAGCGGCTCTAGGCGCTTCAGTCTGGAACCGCGCGACCGCTACGGTCGCAGGTTCGAATCCTGCCTCGGGCATGGATATGTGTGATATCCTTAGGTTAGTTAGGTTTAAGTAGTTCTAAGTTCTAGGGGACTGAAGACCTCAGAAGTTAAGTCCCATAGTGCTCAGAGCCATTTGAACCATAACACAAACAGAATGCCTCGTGCACCATCCGGAGCGAAACAGTGGTTCCAATACGGTTATCGATACGGTGCGACCATAGCCATCGTGTCATGTCGTAGCCGACGCTAGACAGCATTCTGTTTTTACTTTTAATTCTATATTAAAGGTAGAGCGGAATGTTAGAGTTCCGACCCATGGTAGAGTCACCTGCTTTTCTGCTATATAACAAATGGCTCTAAGCAGTATGGGACTTACATCTGAGGTCATCAGTCCCCTAGAACTTAGAACTACTTAAACCTAACTAACCTAGACACCACACACACCCATGCCCGAGGCAGGATTCGAACCTGAGACCGTAGCAGCCGCGTGGTTACGGACTGAAGCGCCTAGAACCGCTCGACCACAGCGGCCGGCCGCTAAATAACAGGCGCGTCGGTAATGGGCAGAGGGAGTCCCAGCAGGGAACATTCTGGAGGGGATTCGTAGTTTCGGCATTCGCCATACAATGAAGGAAAACCTGCTGGGGTATGGAAACTACTTTTAATTCAGTACTATAGTAGACAAAAAAATTTAAAACATAGTGTATGTGAATGTGTTTTTATGTTTATATGTTACAGTCAAAACCCTTTTTTAATTAGAACGCGTTCTTACTAGTTAAAACTAGTTTTTACTGAGCCACTTCGTCAAAACGCGTTTTGCGTTTAGTTTTAACTGACTTTCACTTTTGACCTTCAGTAAATTCTAATTGTAACTAAGGCTGTCAGTATCAACTAGTTTCAACTAGAAAAAGAATGAAGATGGCTTCAGATTTAATACACGCCACTGTAGAAGTCAGTGGCAATATAATTATACCGATTCCTGGTATCGACAGAGCAAAAGCAGATCTCCTCAATATTATTGGAGTTGTTCTTTAGGAAGATGAACAGGGATTGCACAAGATTGGAACGAAATATGGGATACTCGACAAATTGTATTGCAGGTATGTATTTATGAATTGATTTCTATAATTAAGGACAAATGTCAGACATATTCATTACTTGATTGATTTAATGCTCTGAAAATGTAGCTAACTATTCAAGTAATTAATTAATATTTTAAGTTTTAATACTTACATTACAACATATTTTATAATATGTATTAAGTACCTAATCGCCTTTCAAACAAGCCAATTAAAATTTCTCTTCCAGATAATTCGACGTGTGCAAAGAGAAATTCCTGCTGCTGGAAGACGTGCCAGAGACCATGTGTTCGCTGTATGTGTAAGAAGGCATGTATTTCAAAAAGGTGCTTTTGTAGGAAAAAAAGAATCCTTTGTAACTCAAAATGTCACGACAGTTCGCCTTGCAATAACAAATAATCAAAATTTAATTGTTAAATTTTTTGGTACGTTTCTCTTTTATTAAAACTGTAGCAACTTTTGTCAAATGTATAAGTAATTAATATACTTTTACTGTCTGATTATTTTGCTTCCACTTTCGTAGCTGATACTGTTAAAATGGCTCTGTAACGTTCCTTAAAATGTTTCTTCAGTGTATGGTTATTTTTGTATTGCTGTAGTTAATATTAATGACTTAGATGTATGATCAATATTCGCAATAAATATTGCATTGCACGATACAAAAATGCTGTTTTCTATTTCAATCAACACTTAGTTGCTCTTAATTTTAATGTTTGCCCCTAAATAAATTTAGTGGAAACTAGTTCTTACTAGTTGAAACTAGTTGATATTGATAGCCATAGTTACAATTAGAATTTACTGCAGGTCAAAAGCGAAGCTCAGTTAAACTAGTTTTAAATAGGCAAAACGCGTTTTGACGAAGTGGCTCAGTATAAACTAGTTCTAACTAACTAACTAACTAACTAAAAACACTAAATTCAATGACTTGCTTGGCACCGGCGGTACACCTAGGACGATGCATGCTCGACAGTATGCGTCGAGGGGCGAGTGGGGAAATCTGCTGGGCACGAACTGTCTAACTTGAGATGAAACGTAAGCTCGCCACGACTAGGTGGTGCCGTGCTTCGATTACAACTAGCCATACGCTGCGAGGGCCGTGCCCGGCTCCAAAGAGAAATGATTTTCTCCTTGGATCTGTTGCTTTACAGACACGCTGGTAACCCGATCTGATAGTTTTCCTGCTCGAGACGGCCGCACAGATATTTGACTGGCGTGACTTCTAGGTACTGTAACATGCAGGACTGACATGTCTGGATACTGTAGAATCCCGTAGAGCAGGGTTGGTTGCAATCCGGCTCGAGGAAGCAATTCGTGGGAGACAGAGCGAGGCGGTGCAGAATTTTGCGACGGAAGCTGTTAAGAAAGCATTTGTTACACGTCGTAAGGAAAAAAAAAGAAAAAAATCCACGACGCATAAATAAATGTAAACATCTGAAGACTGGGTAAACAGAAACGAATGTACTCTCAAAAACAAGTGTTTTAGGCATAATTTGCTGACGTGGCTTGTCGGAAAACGGGTGCGTTTCATATTGGTGCATTGTCCCATAAATATTTAACGTCACAGACGCTACAGTTTTGACTTGATGCACTAAAAGCGTTGCTACCGTCTCACGTGACGTAAGCTACGGTAAGTGTGTGAATCAGGCCCGTCGGTCGCCGAAGGTTGCTTGCTGTAGGGCATGTATTCTTTAGAAGCATATGGCTCATTGCAGGCCACCAGCTCTGCCCCTTCATGACCTGCTGCCTGGCTGATGCAGGCAGAATAGTCCCACGTCTCTCCTAAAAAATACCGATAATGTTTTGGTAGCATTCTTGATTTCATCACTGCCTTGTCGTACCAAATGTCGTCTTAGTCGCTCCGTATCCGTCCTGCGTCCTGGTGGACTTTCCGTAGCTTCGTGTAAATATAGCGGGCACATTCCCTAATCAGCGTTTCTTAAACTGTGATCCGCTGAATCCCGAGGTTTCGTGGAAATTGCGCAAGAGTTCCACAAACCTTACGTGCCTTTTTTCACAATATTCAAGAAAATAATTTAAGAAGGGAAGTTTTCTAAAGTAGTATAGGTTTTTTAAATATATTTGTAATTTTGTAGTTTCCTATTGTTAGAACACTCCATGTGACCGAAGATTGTTGTAGAAATTTTATAATGCAATGTATACTTTTGTCTTATAACTGAAACAATTGTCAAGGAAAGTAGCTGTACACAGGAAAATTATCAAGAAATTTTGATAGCTTGTTTAGTTGTGAGAACTTCATGAAACGGTGTATTGTTATGGTTTAATGGAGCATAGTTTAACCTGGAGCCTTTGTTCTCATTCATCAGTCGTTTATTTCCTTGTTTTTCATTCTCTACTTTCAGGAATGTGTTTTGTATACTCGCATTGTACATTGCGAGCTATGTGCTGCAGAAACATTTTTGTGAAAATTGGCAAGACAAAGTGTTGCATTGGATATCGCAAGTACGGCAAATGAAATTTGGTTTTCGACAGTGAGATCCATTTTCTTAGTAGTAACAGATTGCAGAGCAGACGAGCGTTCCGTGCGCACAGGTGGACCAACAGATTTAATTATCAGCAAAATCCGTGTCCACCATTAGGCACGGTGATTATCGAAATGTATTTGTGAAAATATCATAACAGTTTCAAGCTTTAATATCAGAAAAAGTTTTCAGAAAGGTGCTACCTTGTGAGTTTTCAAGTATTATCGTAAAGTTAGATGCGTTAATTTTTACGTCCATTTGTTCTATAATTACAATAACAGTTCTGGTACAGTGGTTGTTTGCAAGGCTAAAGATGGAGATTAGCTGTATTCAGGGCCAACATTTTAATCTTAGTCATTTGTTTTTCAGCCAAACATCAAACGTAAACTTTGGAAAAAAAAAACGTATTTCTCTCTCGCGGGCGAATTGTTTGATGTACTAGCTAGCCTGGATTTCGCAATTTTAACACAATTCTGTTGCCCTGCATTGAGTTTAAGTATTTCCATATCAAAATAAGTTTTATACACTTATCAAAACCCAACTACATGAAAATACCAGTTTCAGTAGAAATATTACACATTACTTTCACATACAATAAAAGTTAACGTTACAACGAAATAAGAAAACATAGAATAACAGCGAAACCTCGCTCTCGTCTACTAATTTCGACAGTCAGTGTGAATGCGACACCGACACCGAATAAGCCTTACTTTATTAGCCCCCAGGTGACAGCCTAACAGACAGGAATCTCCACAATGAGAGAGCAACTGCACGTGGCGCGATCGTAGCAGGCTTTTCAAACTCCCACCACCGTTCTTTTCAGGTGCACCAGCATCCACAGCAGACCTTATTACGCAGTTTTCTATAACGAGAAATTTGAGTTTAGTTCTAGCTTGACACACTTCTGTACACTTTACACTCCAAAAGAAGAGCAAGGCTATTGTCCAGGAAGATTATATGCTATTACTTTTGTTTTAATATGTTTTATAGTTAGAGACTTTCATTCCACTTTTAACAATCGCTTTAAGTACTTTTTTACAGGATGGAGAGGTGGCATAAAAAAGACACTAAAAAGCATTCTACAGGAGACTACTTCTTCGGATTCAAAAACCAGCCATTTTGCTTAAGATACCTGTGGTAGTACTGAGAGTAATGCCAATAAAATCCCTTCAAAGGAACCTACGCCCCTTAGTGCTCATACAGGTACTTAACACAAAGCAGTTCTTAAAAAGTACTAGGAATTTAGAAAAATGTTACATATCTCTTTCGAATTCATGAACAATAAAGATAATACTCAGTGTATTATACGCAGCTAAGTTTTAAATAGTTCTTTGGCTCCAGCTAAAACGCTAGGCATTTGGTATCTTTCACGAGGAACTGAATGAAAAAAAAAAGGTTGAATTCTTCGGTCAATAGCATAACGAACTCTACAGATTAAAAACATTCATGGGTCAAACCGCTAGAACGGTGAAAGAAAAAGCAACTGAGATCTCTTACTTCGTCAGTTAACAGAGAGCTCAAAACGGTGAAGTCTTCTTAGTTGTGAAAAATCTTATTATATCTTCCACTGCGGAGATATTCGGAAGTATGTTAGGCAGAAAATCAGCGAAAGAAATAGCCAAGATTCCACTTTAGAATGACACATTAGCTCAGTACATCAGATATTTAGCACCCAAAATTAAAAAAAGGAGCTTGGTTTTCCTCTCCATCATGCAACTTTCCATTACAAGTGGATGACGCACGATGTAAATAAACTCTCAGTATTGACTGTAATAGTTTGACGTCAGTACGAATACGCATTCTGACGGATTTCTTTCATGCAAAACTGTACCACGCTAACTGCTGCAAAAATACCCCAGTTATAAGAAAGCTCTGAAGAGGTCATCAAAAAACATTTCCTTTTTAAGTGACGGTTTTGAACTAGTCGATTACTTAGAAATTGACTGCTTCAAATTGCCTATTAAATTACGTTCATTGAATTTAGTTCAATCGTTCAAGATAAACAAGAAAATGTACGAGTTTTTACTACCGATTAAAAATTTCTTTCCTTCAAAAATAAGATAGATTTTAGACAATTTGTGTACGCTTCATTGAACTTGATTGCTTCTCAACAGCAATGAGAATTGTAGGGGTAAAAGAGGATGAAAATGCAGACATATTTATTGAAGAATATACTCAGCATCTGAAAGATCTGAATGAAGTTTTGAGTCAGCATTTTCCAAATAACCAGCACATTAAATATCAAACAATCGATTAAAAAACCCGTTTATTGTCAACGTACGACCTTCGACCATGTCACCAGAAGAATAAGAAACTTTTATTATATTGAGATCCGATTCATCGTTGGAATAAAAATTTAAATTAATGCAGCTAGTGGAATTATGGTGCAGTTAAAAAAGCGAATATACTCAACTGTCGCAAAAGGCCCTGTTGATACTTCTACCGCATATATATATATATATATGTGTGTGTGTGTGTGTGTGTGTGTGTGTGTGTGTGTGTGTGTGTGTGTGTGAATAAGGATTCAAGGATTCTCAGCTTGTGTCAGCAAAAAATAAATACCACAACACATTTAATGCTGAACTCCATCAATAAAACCTATTAACACGTTGCGAGCGTATTTCGAGTTTACTCGTATTCCGCGCGTCGTCTGTTAAGGGATGGATCTCGAGATAACTCGTGTTTTCTACACGCTGCTTGTACATGCCATTTGCTGTGATATGTTTTAACTATTTCGTCCGTTTAGGTATATACACATGTAGGCTATACGTCAAGCTTGATTACCTTCATGTAATTTTGCTTATTTTGCATTTAGAGTGTATTTTGAAATTTCAAGCAGTTAGTACTTTCGTCTTTAAGTTCCTCCTGCTTTTAGAGATGGTCCTCTTCATAAAGCGGAAGGGAACGAACGAATCTGAAATACTTTCGAAGGTATTTGATGAATGTCATTCAGGTATTCCTAGTGAGAATGAAGCTCATGCTGACTGTGTGGATGAATGTTTTATGGTTTCAAGGACGATTCCAGTGACGGTGACATCATTAGACCTGTAAAGAAGTAGTGTTCTAGTGAGTCCGACAAAGACGATAAAGGGGATTCGATTTGTAATAACTGAGACGGATCAGAGTCTCACTCGGGCATGTCTGAGGAAATCAGAAACTTTGCTACTCATCTCATTAAATTTTAGAGTTCGAAAGTACTGTTTGATTATGTAAAATAAAACTGAGTTACTTTAAGTACTTTTGGGTTAATTTTGAAATTATTTGTCTGAGGTAAATAAATATTGATTGAAATAATCGTAAGGCTACAGTTATTCATACACTTCCTACACGTCGAATCTTGCCTTTACTCATCTTCGTCGGAGCAGAACCCACATGTCGCACGGGGATGCCCCATCTTCCGAGTATCGGAGCGATCTTGCGTCTGCCGATCTAGCACACGGCTGTTTGCCTGATGGAGTTTGCAGGATGAGTCGCAGGCAAGTGCATTGTGCACAGTCACACATCGGAGAGCGGAAAGTAGGCACGGACATTAATAATTGCTGATTCACGCTAGTTTTGTATGCGTATAATATTCTACAGTAGCCGCGGATATAAGTAATTTAGTACTTTATCCATCTTCAGCAACTGTATTTTATTAGCTGATTACTTCCAGTTCTGGCGTCTTGTCTACACTTGTTTTGTTTCCTTATACCATTTTCGTACAGGCACTATGATCCACATCTGCTGCATACATCCACTTATTTTTGAGGCTGGCAAATAATGCGGTAATTATGACTTTCCGAAGGGCACTCAGTGCCTGAAAACGGTAAAGGAACAAAATTTATTTTGTTAACTGGTTGCTGATCATTTCAACAGACATCAATAATTGTTGATTCACGTTAGTTTTGTGTGAAATGAGACAACATATAATTTTTACAGTAGTCGTTAACATTATTTTGTATGAAGTGAAACAACATATAATATTTTACAGTAGTAGTTGACGTTAATAATTGTTGATTCTTATTAGTTTTATATGAAAAGAGGCACCATATAATATTTTACAGTAGTCGCAAACATTAATAATTGTTGACTAACGTTAATTTTTTAATAATATGAAACTATGTCTAATATTTTATGGTGGTCGCGAAGATTAAAAATTTATTGTTGACTCATGTTAGTTTTGTGTAAATGAGACAACATTATTTTACAATAGTGGTGAATATTAATAATCATTGATTTACGTTAGTTTTGTATGTAATGTGATAACATGTGATATTTTACAATAGTTGTGAACAGTAATAACTGTTGATTCACGTCAGTTTTATATTAAATGAGACAACATATAATACTTTACGATAGTTACGAACAATAATAATTAGTGATTCACATTAGTTTTGTATGAAATGGGACAAGACATAATATTTTATGGAAGTCGTGAAAATTAATAATTGTTGATTCGAGTTAGTTTTGTATGCAATATGACAACATATACCGCCATATCTTACGGCAACCAGACTGAATCAGAAAAGTAATGGCTAACTTGAATGGATTTGTGGAATCATGTGAATGCTAACGTACTATGAACGAACCTTAGACGTCGTATGGATGTTTTCTATGAACTTAAAGTGTAATAAATACTGTGTTTTGCACGAAAAACTTTTCTTCTCTTTTTTATTTGTTATTGACTTAGTTATGAGCGTAGAAGTTTGACAGAGAAAATAATACAGAATATTACATAGAAACACTACAGAAAAATAACAGAGGCTCCTCCATAAAAATGGATACTGGAAAGAATTTCACTTATCATAAAGACTGTGAAACGCTGCTAAAGATAATCGTACAGAGCCTACCTCAAATAAGATGAAGAAGATTTACCTTAGTTACTTAACATCCTTCAAGTAGCATTGTAATCGGAAGCTCTTCTTAGCGGTGGCGTAGAACAGCTTTCAAAGAATTTTGCAAATAATTTAATGTTGCCTGCAAAGCAGTCTGAATGGAAAACGCAGTGCATGTGAGATTAGTGCAGCGTAATTGGATATGGCTACACAATACATATGCACTGAAATGTACTGATGTTGATGAAACACTGGAGTTCTCCGTGGATACATTAAACGCCAGTTCCCATCTAAGAGATATGTGAGAAAAGTAATAAGAGCGGTCTGACAACGCTGTGTTGTTCTACTTGTGTAGACCGGTGTGTTCAACCTTTGCAGATGCTCAGTCCACGTTTCAACTCCGTACAGCCATCGCGTGATTTTTTACAGCGCCGTCAGTGAAGTAGTGTTTTTGTTAGGTGTTACGAAAATGGAAAATTGGAATTTAGAGCAATGTTATACCATCAAGTTTTGTGTTACACTTGGGAGATGCACGACGTTGACCTCTGCAAAGTTGAAACACGACTATGGGGAGCATTGCTTATCATGAGCACAAGTTTTTCGCTGGCACAAATTATTTTTGAAGGCTTGAAGATGAAGCTCACTCAGGGAGACCTTCAACTCTTATGAGATCAGATCGACTTCTAACAATAAGGCTGATGGGTGATCTGTTAAATACTTTCACCGTACATCAAATCTGAGCGAGGTTTTGCGCATGTGAATGGCTTGTGCCAAAATGGTGCCGAAAAACATGACAACTGCTCAAAAGGACAGTCGAAGAAGCGTGTGCGTTGATCTGCTGGAGAAGATTGCCAATACCACAAATGGTTCAGACATGTGATCATAGGTGATGAATCCTGGATTTTTGACTACGATCCTCAGATAAAGCGGCAAAGTGAGGAGTGGCACACTGAGACATCTCCTCGAGCGAAAAAAGCTCGACTGAGAAAATCAAAGACCTAAACAATGCTCATTTGTTTTTTGACAGTAGGGATATTGCGCTTAAAGAAGTTGTTCCTCCAGGACAAACTATCAACGAAGTGTTTTACAAAAAACGTATGTGCAAGACTCAGGAAAATGATGAATCGAGTGAGCCCTGACATTACAGACGAGTGGATGCTTCGTAACAATGCCCCATGTCACAAGGCCACTTGTTGTTGTTGTGGTCTTCAGTTCTGAGACTGGTTTGATGCAGCTCTCCATGCTACTCTGTCCTGTGCAATGTTCTTCAACTCCCAGTACCTACTGCAGCCTACATCCTTCTGAATCTGCTTAGTGTATTCATCTATTGGTCTCCCTCTTCGATTTTTCCCCTCCACGCTGCCCTCCAATACTAAATTGGTGATCCCTTGATGCCTCAGAACATATCCTACCAACCGATCCCTTCTTCTAGTCAAGTTGTGCACAAACTCCTTCCCAATTCTATTCAATACCTCCTCTTTAGTTATGTGATCTACCCTTCTAATCTTCAGCATTCTTCTGTAGCACCACATTTCGAAAGCTTCTATTCTCTTCTTGTCCAAAGTATTTATCGCCCACGTTTCACTTCCATACATGGCTACACTCCTTAAAAATACTTTCAGAAACGACTTCCTGACACTTAAATCTATACTCGATGTTAACAAATTTCTCTTCTTCAGAAACGCTTTCCTTGCCATTGCCAGTCTACATTTTATATCGTCTCTACTTCGACCACCATCAGTTATTTTGCTCCCCAAATAGCAAAACTCCTTTACTACTTCAAGTGTCTCATTTCCTAATCTAATTCCCTCAGCATCACCTGATTTAATTAACATCACTGAATTTTTTACCTCAAAAGGGATTCCTGTTGTTCCACAGCCCTCATTCACCTGATCTGGTTTCATGTAAGTTTTTTCTTTCCCTGAAATTGAAAATGTCTTAAAAGGACTTCATTTTGAGACTCCGGAGAACGTTCAGATAATGTGACCGACTTTTTAAGGCCCTACCAGTTGAAGCCTTTCAGCGCTGCCGCCAAGACTGGGAACAACTCCGACGGTGTACAGCTGCCGAAGGGAACTACTTTGAAGGGGACAATATTGTTGTTGAAAAAAACAAAAACTTTGGAAGACAAAAAGTCAGTCTCATTATTTTTCCCATACACCCAGTGAAAGGGATATTCCTAGCTGCACACGCATGCAGCGTCCCTGGACGGAGTTGGACTAGATATGTTATGTGCTGTACTGTAGTGTACTGTACTTACTTGGAGTAGTGCTGCCAGCCAGTGAGCACCATCTCGCGGCTGAGGCCGTGCAGGTTCAGGTCGTTCAGGAACAGACCCATATTCATCAGGTCGTCCAGGTTGTTGATCCTGAAACAGAGTTTAGTGTTCCAGACGGCGTTAATCCGGGGCTGGATGGCATTGCTCTGATGGAAGATTTTGTAGTAGCCAGAACTGCCGTGTCATTGCTTCACAAAAATAATGGCGGTGCACATATCGAAAAAGAGCAGCAAAAGGAAGCACGATTAGAACAGGATGTTCTTAACACTGCTCGGCTCTTCTTCAGTAAGACGACAGTTTAGAACGAGGGTGATTGAGCTGCTCCTACCGCTGTCGTCTTATGCAACCTGCAATGTTATACCTGGCCATCAGAAAAAACGCGAGAGATTTTAATATTCTCTCGCTCGCTACGCGTCGACTGTTATTCCTAAAAATGAGCAGGACCTTGTAGAAAATTAAGTTACAATTTTTTACTGGAATACGTTTTCGCTGGGGGCCACGATTTTCGAGTTATTCGAGGGAAAATACAGAAGTGACCACCAAACGCACCTACAACCCCACATTCATCCCCCAACACTCAGGATCTCTAGTAAGCTGTGCATGGCACTCCCTCCTACCACAGGTATACACATTCCGCTTTTAAAGTGGCCATGCGTGCCTGTTAGCCGGGTAGGCAAACAACCGCCCTCAGTAGTGCTAATGGATTCGTGATATCCTGTCGCAAAGGTCACAGTTATACTAATAGATGGGAAGTCATTGGGTGAAACAGAAGCGCTATTTAGGCGCCCCATGCTATTTTTAATTCATATAAGCGGTTTTGGAGACCATCTGAGCAGCCCTCTTAGAATACTTGCGTATGATGCTGTCGTTAACCGACTAGTAATGTCATCAGAAGACCAAAACGAATGCAAAAGGTTTTGTACCAGATATCTGTGTAGTGTGAACTAACGCTAAACAATGAAAAGTGAGGTCCTCCACTTGAGTACTAAAAAATTCTCTAATTTAGGGTACACGATAAATAATACAAATTTAAAAGTTATCGACTCATCTAACTACTTAGGGATTTTACTTACACTGCAACTATTACATAGGAAACATTGTGGAGACGACGAACCGAATACTGCATTTAATGTCGTCGTGCTGGGCGAAATCTGTGCTCAGCTTGAGAATCGTTCATCATATCAATTTTAACAATAGCAATAATGTTGAAACTTTTCTACTCTTAAAAATGATTTGAAATGCTCCACTCCCCCGTCAAAACACCACTGTTAATGTTGAAAATATTTGGATATTATTTGTTTAAAGCAATCTGAAGGCTTTAAAATACTGTATACTTTTAAAAGAAATAATCATATATTCCTGGTTCTTAGAAAGTTATCTCAAAGTGGACTCAATCTGTATACGTTTTAGATAATTATTTTTTCAGTCGAATAACTCATGTATTGAAATATTCTGAACTCTCAATGTATGGGCGAATTGAGTATATGACCCATGGCCTGTTTTTACCCACTTTCCACTTCATCTTCACGAGGACTTGGAAATATCGAACGACGTTAAAATACCATAAAATATATAAAAGAAATGTAGTTTTCACGTATGTCTACGGAAAGACGAAAAATGATTTTTAATATTGTTTTGGCACTTCACTAACTGCTCCAGTAGTTTGTTTTGTAGCCTGTTACAATCCACAGTCAAATGTCAGGTAAGCAAAACAATGCGAAAATGTTAACAGTTATGGTACATTAACCATACTTAATAGTCCACAAGTTCCATTAAACAACGATGAGTAACAAGCTCATGAAAAACCGCAGCAGCACCAGTGACCGAAAAATTTTACCATTTCGGCTCTCAACCTCTTTACTATAAATAAGAACTGCCCTAACAGAAACATCATCCGAATTGTAGAGTATGCGAACACAAGAAAATGAGGTAAATATAAAACTTGCTTAGAGCTCGAACAGTCGACCACGTTATCAGCAGGACTGGCAGGCTAATTTACTCCCTTCCAACCTAAGCTGTGATCTACCCAAGAAAGCTAAAGGTGTCTTCGCTCTGTTACCTACATTTCTGCTCATAACGATGCTAAATCTGTTACATTATTCACTGATGCTGCTGCCCTTACCCTATACTCATTAGATCAGAAATTTCTGTCCTGTTCCATAAAAACACGGGAGAACTGCCGGATATCAGTAACTTCCTGCCACGATATTTCGGCGCAGAGTCTTCTGGCCATCTTCAGGTGAATGCCACTGTAGTAGTACTGGCGAGTACGCGCTGAGCTCCGCTATTTAAAGCCTTCTGAGGTGACATTGTGCATGCGCTGCTCAGTGTGCGAGTTCATAACGGCTCCGTGCGCTGCGCCTCGCGCCCTCCACTGCGAAAGCCTGGCGTATCGGTGTCAGGTCGATTTCCATCTTTATGCAGATAACTACGTCGACTACGAAGTTTCTCTATAACAGGATTCCAAGCAGAGTTCAGCTGATAACCGCTATCTCGATTGAGGAGAGTCTCGTTGTCAGACAATCTTATTTCCACAGATTCATTGATAATCGAGCTCCAAAAGTTTGATGTATGGGCCAAAATTTTTGTGTCGTTGTAATTCATGGAATGGTCTGTGGAAATACAATGTTCGGCGATTGCGGACTTGGTGGGTTGGAGAAGGCGAGTATGCCGTTGGTGTTCCACAATGCGTTCCTGCACAGTTCGTGTTGTTTGCCCTATATATGATTTGCCGCATTCACACGGAATTTTGTAAACACCTGGTTTACGCAGGCCCAGGTCGTCTTTAACGGATCCCACCAGTGATGAAATTTTGGACGGAGGGCGAAAGATGAAGTATCAAGTGAGAGTCATCTTTCGCCCTCCGTCCAAAATTTCATCACTGGTGGGATCCGTTAAAGACGACCTGGGCCTGCGTAAACCAGGTGTTTACAAAATTCCGTGTGAATGCGGCAAATCATATATAAGGCAAACAACACGAACTGTGCAGGAACGCATTGTGGAACACCAACGGCATACTCGCCTTCTCCAACCCACCAAGTCCGCAATCGCCGAACGTTGTATTTCCACAGACCATTCCATGAATTACAACGACACAAAAATTTTGGCCCATACATCAAACTTTTGGAGCTCGATTATCAATGAATCTGTGGAAATAAGATTGTCTGACAACGAGACTCTCCTCAATCGAGATAGCGGTTATCAGCTGAACTCTGCTTGGAATCCTGTTATAGAGAAACTTCGTAGTCGACGTAGTTATCTGCATAAAGATGGAAATCGACCTGACACCGATACGCCAGGCTTTCGCAGTGGAGGGCGCGAGGCGCAGCGCACGGAGCCGTTATGAACTCGCACACTGAGCAGCGCATGCACAATGTCACCTCAGAAGGCTTTAAATAGCGGAGCTCAGCGCGTACTCGCCAGTACTACTACAGTGGCATTCACCTGAAGATGGCCAGAAGACTCTGCGCCGAAATATCGTAGCAGGAAGTTACTGATATCCGGCAGTTCTCCCGTGTTTTTATGGAACAATCAGTACGCCGGGAAAGCTTTAAACAATTTCTGTCCTCTTTCCATTCACTTCACTAATTCCTTTCAAGTCTAACTTTAACCTTCTCATCTCTCCTTTTAGATTCTCCATTATCCATGAAACATAGCAGGGTTTAAAAGAAGAAGCAAGCAACAGGATAACAAAAACAAAGTGTATCTGAACGAATGATTCCTATAGAACAGACCAAACTCAAATCCTGAATGACATATTCACATGGAAGTCAGGAAAATGAGAGGCAACTGGACAGTTAAGTAAAAGGAGGAAGATCAGCATCCGCCAGTAAAAAATTAAAGTCATAACTAGCGACACGACGTAACATATGATTAAAGGCGGAGGGTGGGAGCAGAAGCAAAAGAAGAAGAAGTTTAGTAGTTTCAGTCGTCGTCAGGAACTTGAATATTTGCTCACTTCGATATTTGTTTGCGGCCATACGTTTCTCTAAGTTCGTCACTTCTCTCTTTGGACAAAACTGTAACGTTATGAGAAATGTATTTAACACAACTTTAATTAGATTGTTATTATTGAAAAATTATGTTTTCATAACGACAACTAGCATTTTGCTGGTAATTTCCAGGTTCGGTCAGTCTGTTGCAACTGAATAAAATCAGTTTTATCATGCCATACGCCTTTCGCCTTTATTTTTTTGAAAAGCATCATCAGTGGCAAGGTAAGTAGATAGTGCTCAGACGTCGTGCAGCATATCTACACCTCGGCTCCAAATAATAAAGGCGAAACGAGTATGCATGATAAAATTGATTTTATTCAGTTTCAAATACACAGACCCAACAAGAAAATTATCGACATAGTATTACAAACAACTGATGACGACAGGACAGGAAAAATTAAAGATATTTACGAATTTTTGTGTTTTCAGTTGAGTTGTCGTTTTCTATTTACACGATGTTTCGGCAACTTCCTTCGTCATATTTCGAGTGCAATTTTCACTGATCAGTGTTTGAACTCCAACCACGTTACGAACGATACACTTAGCATGCCAGCCTGGTGATTTTTCCCCGGCGGCGCGAGACAATAAAACAGTCAATGAATTCAAAATCGACAAGAAGGCAATGTAAAAACATTACATGCGCGGAAAAACGTGTTAATAGGCATTCATCCGTGACAGAGAGAGAAAGAGAGAGTTAGTAGGCATTTATCTGTGTGTGTGTGTGTGTGTGTGTGTGTGTGAGAGAGAGAGAGAGAGAGAGAGAGAGAGAGAGAGAGAGACAGTGAACTGACTTGTTTTTTGATTTGATTTGAGTGAACTTCAACTAAACTTTAATTAAGCTAAACACCCTGTCCAGATTAATTAGATCATCTACTTCTCTTATCTCGATTTCCTACTTTTGTTACACTGTCCCAGAAATTCGTCGCATACACCGCGATGCTGGTATCACTGTATTTCATTTCATGCTCAAAGGCGTGCCAGCATTAGCTGACAGCTGATTTACTTGGCTGCACCAGCCGGATACAACGCTTGTGGTCATTACATACCCGTTGAACAGTTATCATAACTTGTCGAAAATCCAACGTGCCACGTTCCCACGAAGCGTTGTATATGAATGTTTTAGTTGGACCACTTTTTTCGCTTTGTGATAGATGAAGCCGTAATAGTCACAAACGTATAAGTACGTGGTATCACGAAACATTCCGCCATTTGCCTCGTGATATATTACCCGTGTTAAAATGGACCGTTTACCAATTCCGGAGTAGGTCGATAACGTGTTGATGTAGGGCAATTGTGATCAAAATACCCAACGGGCGTGTGCTATGTATGCTGCTCGGTATCCTGGACGACATCATCCAAGTCTCCGGACCGTTCGTCGGATAGTTACATTATTTAAGGAAACAGGCAGTGTTCAGCCACATGTGAAACGTCGATCACGACCTGCAACAAATGATGATGCCAAAGTAGGTGTTTTAGGTGCTGTCGTGGCTAACCCGCACATCAGTAGCAGACAAACTCCGCGAGAATCGGGAATCTCAAAAACGTCGGTGTTGGGAATGCTACATCAACATCGATTGCACCCGTACCACATTTCTATGCACCAGGAATTGCATGGCGACGACTTTGAACGTCGTGTACAGTTCTGCCACTGGGCACAAGAGAAATTACGGGACGATGACAGATTTTTTTCACGCGTTCTATTCAGCGACGAAGCGTCATTCACCAACAGCGGTAACGTAATCCGGCATAATATGCACTACTGGGCAACGGAAAATCCACGATGGCTGCCACAAGTGGAACATCAGCGACCTTGGCGGGTTAATGTATGGTGCGGCATTATGGGAGGAAGGGTAATTGGCCGCCAGATCTAAATGGAGCAATGTATGCTGATTTACTACGTAATGTACTACCGATGTTACTACAAGATGTTTCACTACATGAAAGAATGGCGATGTACTTCCAACATGATGGATGTCCGGCACATAACTCGCGTGCGGTTGAAGCGGTATTGAATAGCGTATTTCATGACAAGTGGATTGGTCGTCGAAGCACCATACCATGGTCCGCACGTTCACCGGATCTGACGTCCCCGCATTTCTTTCTGTGGGGGAAAGTTGAAGGATATTTGCTATCGTGATCCACCGACAACGCCTGACAACATACGTCAGCGCATTGTCAATGCATGTGCGAACATTACGGAAGGCGTACTAATCGCTGTTGAGAGGAATGTACACGTATTGCCAAATGCATTGAGGTTGACGGACATCATTTTGAGTACTTACTGCATTAATGTGGTATTTACAGGTAATGACGCTATAACAGCATGCGTTCTCAGAAATGATAAGTTAACATAGGTACATGTATCACATTGGAACAACCGAAATAAAACATTCAAACGTACGTACGTTCTGTATCTTAATTTAAAAAACCTACCTGTTACTAACAGTTCGTCTAAAATTGTGAGTCCTATGTTTGTGACAATTACAGCGCCATCTGTCACAAAGAGAATAAAGTGGTCCAACTAAAACATTCACATTTCTTTACGTACTACACGAATATGTAAAAAAAATTGGGGGTTCCTATTTAAAAAAAAAAACGCAGTTGATATCCATTTGACCTGTGGCAGCGCCATCTAGCGGGCCAACCATAGCGCCACCTGGTTTCCCCCTTCTAGCTAGACGAGTTTCGTTTTTTGTAGTTTTTTCGTTTGACGCTTATTTCGTGAGATATTTGGCCCGGTCACGTTGAATGGACCACCCTGTATAATCCTTATTCGGAATTCTGCATTATATTTCATGCAATACAGCCGTTTTAGTTTCGGCGCAGGCACCGATACACACTGGAAACCTTTTCGAAGCACTATTCCGATCTTCCCGCAAATGACACCATAGTATGGAAGGTATGCGAGTCTGGTTTCTTCATCGTTGCTACCGGTTCCCTCTGCAGGTGGTGTCGATTTGATTTGCAGGGCGCAACCGATCCGTCGTTCTGCGTATCCATGGTTTTTGAAAACATCCCTCAGATGTGTCGGTTGTTCGACGAGGCTTGCATCCTGTGACGGAGTAGGTGCTCTGTGTAGCAACGTTCTAAGCACGTAACTTCTCTGTGATGTGGTGATGATGGCATGTGGCATGCGGTTAGAGAATATGGGTGGAATTCCTGCAGATACCGCGTCCTAGTGATCCATACGCACTTTTCTTAACCACAAAGTCGTTCAATTTCCATCATGAATTTTATACTTACGTGCATCGAGTTGAGATGCTGCAGGAATTCATGAAGTTCGACCATCCCACTTGGCAAAACTACAAATGTATGACCAACATACCGAAAGAAACATGTTGGCCTATGTTTTGCAGATTCTAGTGCTCTGGTCTCGAAATACTACGTGTGTTAAGTTGCCAACTACTGATGATAACGAGCTGCCCAAGTCACACATGTAGTTTGTTCATAATGTTTCCTGTCAAAGATAAAGTAAGTGGACGACAGGACGTGCCGAAAGATCTCCGTAAAACTTGCCTCGAAAATAATTCCAACAATTCTTTAAGCAGTATTGTGGTGAAGAGAGAAACCACATCAAAACTATTTGTGATATTCGTGTCCTGAAGTCGCAATTCATCGAGATAATGCACGAAATTGATGGCTGCGGATGTGGTATTCGCATTGATTGACGCACTAATCGCACCAGGTATTTCACCAGCACGTACGTGGGACCTGAGATGTTATTAACGACACTGGTCAACAAAAACGTCTTTTTTATAGTTACAAGAACAATACATACTCTTTCTGTAAGATAATTCGCTCCTAAATCCATACCTAATTTAAGAATTCCAGAACCGGCGTCTGTTTTCATGGGTTGTTTTAATGTTTACGGTAGCCTATGTATATTACAGAATGTTTACGTTTGTTAGAGAAGTGTTCGCTCATGCGTCCCAACAGCGCAAGGCATCGATTTATACACTACTGGCCATTAAATTTGCTACACCAAGAAGAAATGCAGATGATGATATTCATTGGACAAATATATTTTACTAGAACTGACATGTGATTACATTTTCACGCAATTTGGGTGCATAGATCCTGAGAGATCAGTACCCAGAACAACCACCTCTGGCCGTAATAACGGCCTTGATACGCTTGGGCATTGAGTCAAACAGAGCTTGCATGGCTTGTACAGGTACAGCTGCCCATGGAGCTTCAACACGGTAGCACAGTTCATCAAGAGTACTGACTGGCGTATTGTGACGAGCCAGTTTCTCGGCCACCATTGACGAGACGTTTCCAGTTGGTGAGAAATCTCGAGAATGTGCTGGTCAGGGCAGCAGTGGAACATTATCTGAATCCAGAAAGGCCCGTAAAGGACCTGAAACATGCGGTCGTGCATTATCCTGCTGAAATGTAGAGTTTCGCAGGGATCGAATGAAGGGTAGAGCCACGAGTCGTAACACATCCGAAATGTAACGTCCACTGTTCAAAGTGCCGTCAATGCAAACAAGAGGTAACCGAGGCGTGTAACCAATGGCACCCCATACCATCACGCCGGGTGATGCGCCAGTATGGCGATGACAAATACACGCTTCCAATGAGCGTTCACTGTGATGTCGCCAAACACGGATGCGACCAAATTGTTCAAATGGCTCTGAGTACTATGGGACTTAACATCTATGGTCATCAGTCCCCTAGAACTTAGAACTACTTAAACCTAACTAACCTAAGGACATCACACAACACCCAGTCATCACGAGGCACAGAAAATCCCTGACCCCGCCGGGAATCGAACCCGGGAACCCGGGCGTGGGAAGCGAGAACGCTACCGCACGACCACGAGCTGCGGACGGCCGATGCGACCATCAGGATGCTGTAAACAGAACCTGGATTCATCCGAATAAATGACGTTTTGCCATTCATGCACCCAGGTTCGTCGTTGAGTACACCATCGCAGGCGCTCCTGTCTGTGATGCAGCGTCAAGGGTAATCGCAGCCATAGTCTCCGAGCTGATAGTCCATAATGCTCCAAACGTCTTCGAACTGTTCGTGCAGATGGTTGTTGTCTTGCAAACGTCCCCATCTGTTGACTCAGGGATCGAGACGCAGATGCGGATAAGATGCCTGTCATCTCGACTGCTAGTGATACGAGGTCGTTGGGATCCAGCACGGCGTTCCGTGTTACCCTCCTGAACCCACCGATTCCATATTCCGCTAACAGTCATTGGATCTCGACCAATGCGAGCAGGAATATCGCGACACGTTAAACCACAATCGCGATGGGCTACAGTCTGATCTTTATCAAAATCGGAAACGTGATGGTACGCATTTCTCCTCCTTACACGAGGCATCACAACAACGTTTCTCCAGGTAAGGCCGGTCAGCTGCTGTTTGTGTATTAGAAATCGGTTGGAAACTTTCCTCATGTCAGCACGTTGTAGGTGTCGCCACCGGCGCCAACCTTGTGTGAATGCTCTGAAAAGCTAATCATTTGCATGTCACAGCATCTTCTTCCTGTCGGTTAATTTTCGCGTCTGTAGCACGTCATTTTCGTGGTGTAGCAATTGTAATGTCCATTAGTGTAGAATTAGCCAGCCCAGGGACGATGAAATTTCGCCGAACTAGTGCGGTCTGCTAACCAGGTCTGCTGCATCTGAGTTCACCTACTCCAGTAAATTGATGGAGTGATATTCGACAACAGAACATATTTTAGAAGCTCGGCCTACCGTCTTTAACATGGGGCAGGTCGACTGGCTTGTAGGCAACACACACTGCTTTTGTAAGCCGCAGAGAACCTACGCCCTGACGCTTCTCAGGGAATATTCAATTATTAAAGATGTCTGAAGCCGCCGGGAAGCGTTGCGAACACTTCGCCTTTAAAAAAGTTCTTCCCCATGACGTTATCTGTCATTCCTAGACGTTCGACACAATTTTAGGAAGACCCAATAATAATCTGACAAATGGACATGCTCTTGCAACAAGACTTAAAAGAAAGTTGGTAGTACACAAAGGAGATCACAGTGAGTAGTAACAGAGTGAAATATAGTTAAGAATCATAGCTACAAATACGAAGAGCGTTCAATAAGCGATGTAAAATATTCTTTTCTGATAGGACGTTGGTTTTATTCAGGATTCAAGTACACTACATTATGTTGTGACTGACCATTCGCAATTTTTTACAAACACAAGTTTTATTGATGTAAGTTCATAAGTTTGATGACTGAACAATAAAAGAAAGGTAACGATAACGATGCCAGTAAAAGTCTCCTAATTGAGGCGAACAAAAGTTCACTTCTAATTTTCCACAAAGTTTCGTGGTAAAACACACACACACACACACACACACACACACACACACACACACACTAGTAACAGTCCAATTCTGAGACGAAGACGTAACCTTCAACGGTCGAAGTACACGAGATCGGCATCTGGAGTGAACTGAACTTCGGGGCTGGTTCTAGCCCCTAAACAGCTGTCTCCAGCCAATCAGGTTTTGGCGTAGTGATACTTCGTGCAAGCCGTGGCTCGAGCTCCCCCTGCAGGAAGTAGTGCTCGGAATGTCTGTTACCATTATCTTATACAGGGTGTTTCAAAAATGACCGGTATATTTGAAACGGCAATAAAAACTAAACGAGCAGCGATAGAAATACACCGTTTGTTGCAATATGCTTGGGACAACAGTACATTTTCAGGCGGACAAACTTTCGAAATTACAGTAGTTACAATTTTCAACAACAGATGGCGCTGCAAGTGATGTGAACGATATAGAAGACAACGCAGTCTGTGGGTGCGCCATTCTGTACGTCGTCTTTCTGCTGTAAGCGTGTGCTGTTCACAACGTGCAAGTGTGCTGTAGACAACATGGTTTATTCCTTAGAACAGAGGATTTTTCTGGTGTTGGAATTCCACCGCCTAGAACACAGTGTTGTTGCAACAAGACGAAGTTTTCAACGGAGGTTTAATGTAACCAAAGGACCGAAAAGCGATACAATAAAGGATCTGTTTGAAAAATTTCAACGGACTGGGAACGCGACGGATGAACGTGCTGGAAAGGTAGGGCGACCACGTACGGCAACCACAGAGGGCAACGCGCAGCTAGTGCAGCAGGTGATCCAACAGCGGCCTCGGGTTTCCGTTCGCCGTGTTGCAGCTGCGGTCCAAATGACGCCAACGTCCACGTATCGTCTCATGCGCCAGAGTTTACACCTCTATCCATACAAAATTCAAACGCGGCAACCCCTCAGCGCCGCTACCATTGCTGCACGAGAGACATTCGCTAACGATATAGTGCACAGGATTGATGAGGGCGATATGCATGTGGGCAGCATTTGGTTTACTGACGAAGCTTATTTTTACCTGGACGACTTCGTCAATAAACAGAACTGGCGCATATGGGGAACGGAAAAGCCCCATGTTGCAGTCCCATCGTCCCTGCATCCTCAAAAAGTACTGGTCTGGGCCGCCATTTCTTCCAAAGGAATCATTGGCCCATTTTTCAGATCCGAAACGATTACTGCATCACGCTATGTGGACATTCTTCGTGAATTTGTGGCGGTACAAACTGCCTTAGACGACACTGCGAACAATTCGTGGTTTATGCAAGATGGTGCCCGGCCACATTGCACGGCCGACGTCTTTAATTTCCTGAATGAATATTTCGATGATCGTGTGATTGCTTTGGGCTATCCGAAACATACAGGAGGCGGCGTGGATTGGCCTCCCTATTCCCACATGAACCCCTGTGACTTCTTTCTGTGGGGACACTTGAAAGACCAGGTGTACCGCCAGAATCCAGAAACAATTGAACAGCTGAAGCAGTACATCTCATCTGAATGTGAAGCCATTCCGCCAGACACGTTGTCAAAGGTTTCGGGTAATTTCATTCAGAGACTACGCCATATTATTGCTACGCATGGTGGATATGTGGAAAATATCGTACTATAGAGTTTCCCAGACCGCAGCGCCATCTGTTGTTGAAAATTGTAACTACTGTAATTTCGAAAGTTTGTCTGCCTGAAAATGTACTGTTGTCCCAAGCATATTGCAACAAACGGTGTATTTCCATCGCTGCTCGTTTAGTTTTTTTGCCGTTTCAAATATACCGGTCATTTTTGAAACACCCTGTATGTAAATAAGCGGTGTTTATGGTTCAAATGGCTCTAAGCACTATGGGACAACTTCTGAGGCCATCAGTCCCCTAGAACTTAGAACTACTAAACCTAACTAATGTGAGGACATCACACACATCCATGCCCGAAGCACGATTCGAACTTGTGACCGTAGCGGTCGCGCGGTTCCATACTGTAGCGCCTAGAACCGCTCGGCCACACCGGCCGGCCCGGCAAACCGGGGTTTACCATGGTGCTTTTGGTACGCCTTGGACGTAGACAACCTCGTCCTCTGTGATGTAATATGTGTTGCCGGACCTCAGGGGCTACCTTGCCTCCGGTATAACACTCTGCCCATACTTTTGGCCACAAAACTTTGTCTTTCAACATATGCCACGTTACTGGGAGGGCCTGTATGCCCGCATGGTACCACTCTACTTGTCGACGTCGTAGTCAACAGCTTGCTGCATTAATAAATTCATAATCTACGCAATACTTCCAGCGGAGTGGATCCTTCATTGGACCAAACAGGTGGAAGGTGCGCGATCCAAGCTGTAGGGTGGACGAGGAAGAACAGTCCAATGAAAACTTGTGAGCTCCTCTCGGGTGAGACTTGTGTGAGGCCTAGTGTTGTCAAGGAGGATGAGATGTTCGTTTATATTTTTGTGGCGACCGACACACTGAAGTCGTTCTTCAATTTCCTGAGGATAGCGCAATACACTTCAGAGTTGATCGTTGCACCTCGAGGGGGGACGTCAAACAGAATAACCCCTTCAGAGGCCCAGAAGACCGACTGATGTAGCGGCTTTGAACTTTTTCTGCAGAGGAGAGGTGTTGTGGCGCCACTCCAAGGACTGCCGTTTTGTTTCCGGTTCGAAGTGATGAACCTATCTTTCATCGCCTGTGATGATGTTCGACATAAAACTGTTACGATCATCCTCGAGACGCGCAAGTAATTCCGCACAGATGGCCTTCGCTGCTCATTATGCTCCTCTGTGAGGTGGCGAGGAATCCAGTGGGTACACACCTTTGGTACCCCAGCTGGAGGACAAGTGTGTCAGCACTACCGACAGAGGCGTCCAGTTGTGCAGCGAGGTGTTTGATTGTGATCCTTCGGTCACCTTGAATGAGAGTGTCCGCATGTTTCAATATTGAGGGATCACAGCTGTGTGCGGCCGGCCGACACGTGGAAGATCGGACAGGTTTGCGTGATCTTCTTGCGGTGATGAGTGACGGTTCGCCCAACTACTCACCGTGCTTTTGTTCAATGCCAGGTCTGCGTAGACATCCTGCAGGCGCCTATTAATATCTGTGTGCTCTCGTTTACCGCCAAAAGAAACTCAATGACAGCTCTTTCCTCGAAACGCATCTCCCTTACAGTAGCCATTTTGAATGCTACGTATAGCGCTGCCGGCAACGGTCTTGCCGCATTGGTTACACCGGTTCCCGTGAGATCACCGAAGTTAAGCGCTGTAGGGCGTGGTCGGCACTTCGATGGGTGACCATCCAGGCCGCCATGCACTGTTGCCATTTTTCGGGGTGCACTCAGCCTCGTGATGCCAATTGAGGAGCTACTCGATCGAATAGTGGCGGCTTCGGTCAAGAATACCATCTTACGACCGGGAGAGCGGTGTGCTGACCCCACGACCCTCCTACCCGCATCCTCCACTGAGGATGACAAGGCGGTCGGATGGTCCCGGTAGGCCACTCGCGGCCTGAAGACGGAGTGCTTTACGTATAGCGCCGCCAGTTCATGAAATTGTAGGGGGCCGAAGCGGAATACCTCACGAAGTCTCACAAAAAATTGCACTTTTTTTTCAACTGAAATTGACCGAAAAAATGTGTTGCATTCCTTCGATGTACTGCGATATTTTGCAGTAGGAACTCTGCTGAAATCTATGAACAAGTGTTTACGCTGCTATCATGGCCAAGAGTGTATATAACGAACTCAATATCATTACCAAAAGCTATGTTACCATTCTTCGAGAAATATTTAAAAAAATAGCATGGCATTCATGAGCAACACTCACTTTCGTATTGCGAAGAAGACGATTCCATCCTTTTAATTGTAAAACTAAAGGCTCAGCCTGTTGCTCCGGTGTATTTAATACACAAACAAAATCGTCGAGCTTCCTTGAGACAATAGATGTTCTCGTGTTGAGTCTGGGTGCATATCTCCGTCATCTTCTGTCTGATCGTCTTCACACACTGTCACATTCTCAGAAGGCACTCGTATGAACAATGTTTCACTATTACGCCTTATTTCTTTTTGTTTTGATTCAGCGCTCTCCTGACTGCTTCGATGCGGCCCTTGTGTAGAAGCCACAATGACTTGCACAGCAAGCACAATGATGCTTGCAGAGCTTGAAGTCAATAAGACAATACAACAATTACAAACAAGAGGTCAGCAAGCATTGATGAGGCTCCTGTTTCCGTTCTATGTAATGGTGGGCGTAGATGGCTTACGAGCCCCATTAACAAACATTCTTTAGCTTAGATATATTTCCAGAGTATTTAAAGCACTCACGAGTCATCCCCTTACTAAAGAAAGGTAAGGCGGAAAGCACTGGAAACTACAAGCCAGTTTCATTGTTGTCTTCATTCTCAAAAAATAATTGAAGCAATCATGAGAGACTTATATCAGTAAATAAAACCTTTATAACGAAGCACACTTTGGTTTCCGATGGGGGAGAAGTACAATATCGGCCATTACAGAGTTCCCAAAAGTGGAACTTGAAGCTCTTAACGAGGATGACCATTACACAGGCGTATTATTAGACTTTTCCGCTGCTTTTGACACTTTTGACCATAAAGTACTTCTAAACAAGCTAGAAGTGCTAAACACAAGAGGACAAGCGAACGAATGGTTATTGTCTTACCTGAAAAACGGAGTTCAAAAGTTTGAGATATTCGCACATCTATTGATGATAAAGTTTTAGTAATACTAGGTGGTTATAATTAAAGTTCGGGTACTCACGAAGGTCCAATGTGGGCTGTAATTATCGTATGGCCCGAAATTTCGTAGATATGGTAATGTCTTAATTCGGAACCGGTTGACGCTGAAAAAAGTTAGAATTTTCTGGCGCTGTATATGGTTTACGTGAGCGGTATGACATCCCTGCTGTCATTTGACAAGCAATAACGTGAATGAACAGTATGGCAGTCGTGATGAGAGACCGAGTGCAGTTATTGAGGCTATTCATGTGAACGGCAGCAACTACAGTACTATATTGAGGGAGCATCGTCGGCTGAAAAGTTTGAAGAGTGGCCCGATGTCATTAAATGGTTTAAAGAAGATGATAATGAAGTTCTAAAAGACGAGTGAGATTGGGGTGGCACCCGAAAGAGGAAAGCGTCTATCAGGTGGACGTTGTTGACGAGCTTGCTGTTGCTGCAGCCGACCATCCAGCATTTGCCTGACTCAGTTTTCCACGTTGACTGAGGAGTACAGTTGAATAAAAGTGGCCACGGTCAGCTTTCTGAGCAGACTGGAATTCTGCAAGGAGCACAGCAGCATCTTCACAGTCCGGGTGTCCTTAGAGTGTTTGGCGACCAAGGAAACCATGTTTTGTATTCTATGGTACTTGAAAGGTACTATGTTTATCAAGGAACATTATACAATAAGGACCAACGGAATGAGACAGTGCAGCTGTTAAGACACCGTTCTCATATTAGGGAGGATGGAGTGCTCTCTCTGGCCACCCTGATTTGGGTTTATCGTGATTTTCTTAAGTCACGGTCACAGCCGACCATCTATCCTGTCCTCATAAAGCATGTTATGTATTATGTATCTTGTATGTTTTGGGCTACTGATTTGCACTGTGCGGCCTTGACAATACCTATACCACTGTGAGCTGATCCTTACATGAACAAAGGTAGATAAATAAATAAATGAATAAAATTTAGTTTCCCTTGTGCAATACGAAAATACGGAATTTAAGTGAGACTTTGTATCAAAAAATTTCATCGAAACACTTTCTTCTTTCCATCTTCCCTACACTGTGCTTCATCAGTTCATTTGTCTTTTGGCCATGGTGTGCGTGTGTGTTTTTTGAATTGCATAATTTGATTAGATTTCTCTGTCATTTACAGTTGATTATAGGAAATTCTAAATGTTTTAGACATCCTTGGCACGATAGTTCCGACTGAAAGATATTTCTGCATTCGTTTTGTAATTAATCTCTAGTGCGTTTGCATCCAATGCAAATAAAAAGCATTAGCAGGCTATTTATAATATAGATTACGGTATCTAGTGTTGACCATGATGGGTTATCTTAAGATGAACATTACTGAAAACTTGTAAAACCACCAGATGGTGACAGTTTACTCTATTAACCACCAATAACAATTACTCAGACTATAATGACAACATCCTTTATGGACTTTAGGGATGAAGAGCATCGTAGAACAATTTAGAAGTGGAAAATGTGTGATTTGAAGAGGAGGGGGCGGAGGCAATTAACTGCCGCTAGTGAGAACTCATTCAGCTTTCCAGTATGACAAGAAACCTGCAACCACATAGCCTTCATTTTTATGGTCTAAAAACCTGTAAAATTGTCACTAAATGGCATGAAAATATCTATAAAATGACGTGAAAGCCATTAAAGAGAATTATAATACGAACGAAAGTAATGAAAACTTTGTAGGAGGCTGGAATTGAAATTGCGAAAAGGATAATTAATTTAAAATAACTATTTTTCTTCGAAGATGCACGAAAATTGTTCTATAGCTATTTTAGAGCTATGTAGTACATGACAGGCAGAATGCTAAGGCTCTCGAAAGTGAAGGAATGTCTGTTGTCGAACGGACGGTATGTGCTTGTTAGAAAAATCTCGCGATCATTGCTGAAACAACTGGAGCTTTTACTTGATATTTTACTTTAGTTTCGAAAACGAATCTTAAAAACTACACAGACTATCGCTATTTCACGAATGGTCATTACATTTGGTACAATATCAATGCAGAATATCGATACGCACACCCGACACAAGTTAACAATAATGACGTGACAATGACATTAAGCAGATGAACCATCGATTTATTTTCAATATGTACGAATGCATGCTTCAGCAACATTGCTGCGTTTTTCCTAGAGGCACGCTAACTGATCGTTCTTGCAGATATCAAAAGGATGAAGTAATGTGTTATAAATGGACATTAAACGCAAAGATGTAAAAAATGAGGAAAATCTTAAACTGACACCATCTCTGCAAAATTAAACAAAGTACAGTATCTATATGACGAGAAATCCAAAATTAAGTTCATGTTTCCATAAACACAATATTCGGGATTTTAGGACTTGTAAACAACGCGTAACTCATAAACAAGAAACAATTACATGTCAGCAAATTCCAAGCATTACTAATAAGCTATAATAAAATGAAATGAAGCTGCCAATCCTCTGAATGATGAAACTACTGCGCATGTAAAACGAAAAGGTCCTCCGCCGTTCCCACGCCTATCAGGGTAACAAAACAAAAACAATTGCAGGACAAAACACAGTACACCAAAGCTTATTCCTTCAAAATTCAGATAATGGTTAACAATTGTTAGGTGCTAATTCAAAGTAGTGTATTGTAATATATTTCTTTTTATTTGTTTAAAAAGGTGTTCATTTTTGTTCTATGTAGCTATTGATCGATATTTGTCATTGACTGTGCGAAGTCGTCCTCATTAGAACTAGTGCTAACCTATGCAATCTAACAGTGGGTGGCACTCGTTCACTGACTGTTGTATAACAGCTTTCATTCAAATAATTCCATAATCACTACTGCAAATAAGTACCACATTTGAACTTGAACGTCTCTACAATGCATTGTCACGAAAGTCACACGCGTCAGCTGGACGATGAGGTGCGAGAGTGTTGTAGGTGGTGGACCAAGCTTTTTCTTACTTTTTCCATAATAAAAAATACCTTGTGAGCGAGCAGTGGTGGATGAATATAGTTTATTTAGAATTTTATATGTTGTGAAGTGTAAAAAGTATAGTGAGTAGGGTGAAAAAATGAGTGATATACGTAAGTTTTTTCGACCTCGCGAACGAATAAAAACAGAAGATGAAACTGAGAGAATCGAAAAAAATACTGCCTGCAATGAAGAGTCACAAGGAAAGGATGAGTCAAACTCAAATATCATTTTTACAAATCCCAGAAATTGTACTGATGGAGAAAATATAGTACCACAGCGGGCTTCAAGTACTTTGATCAAAAGGACAAGTAGTCTCGTGACCAGTGTTTCCGATGTCGGAAATTGCTTCGAAAAACAAAGGAGACTGACGATTCCCTAAAGTATAATATTTTCCTGAATTTGTGGAAACCTGTCAAAAATTATAGTTTCAATGATGATGTAGATGACATAAGGAGAATATTTTGGTTGGACTGGCTGTTATTATATCCGTGGCTGACTTATTCTAGAGCAGTCGTCATTGGTAGTCATTATCGCGCATTCATAATCCATTCATTCACGAGTTTCAAAAAGTTTCACGAATTTACAAAAATGCATTTGCATACTGAATGGCACAAAGATGCTGTTAAAAAGTGAAATAATTTTGTTAATGTTATGACGAACAAAACTAAGTGTGTAAGAGAACTCATCAATGAGACTTTTGCAAAATTAGTACAAAATAATTGCGCTGCCAAATAAATAAATGTTTCTTGAGCATCGTTTATGCGTTACATGACTTGCCTTTTAAGTGTAAAAAAAATTTCAAATGCTGTTTTTGATGCCTTTTTGCAGTTTAGAGTTCATTGCGGAGACATCTGAAAGAGCCCCTAAAATGGCACCTATATTTCTCATAGAACGCCAAATGATGTAGATTCTGAAACAAACTGTGCAATTTTATGTTATGCATTATCCCGCAGGTTGTGTATGAGTGGGAACACAATATACTTTCCACGTAAATGGATTTGAAAATCGGTGTTTAAGCTTTTAGTATTGGTTAAAAAAATGGCTCTGAGCGACTTAACTTCTGAGGTCATCAGTCGCCTAGAACTTAGAACTAATTAAACCTAACTAACCTAAGGAGATCACACACATCCATGCCCGAGGCAGGATTCGAACCTGCGACCGTAGCGGTCGCTCGGTTCCAGACTGTAGCGCCTAGAACCGCACGGCCACTCCGGCTGGCAACATTGGTTCAAAACTTTAAAATGTTGGAAGTGTTATCTATAGGAATTTTTTAACGCCGTGAAATCAATTACTTGAGAAAATAGGACTTATGATGGGAAAGTAACGTAAATGGTAGGAAAAGTAAAATCTAGAAATGTAAAAACACGTTTTCCAGCAATTATATTGTTACCGTGTATATAACACTGACCAAGTACTAAAAGTGCACTGCAGAAACCAAACTTCTAAATCACCCACACGTGGAAAATGTTTTGTCCCTACTGACATGGAAACCTGTGTGCGTCCCTAATTGCTGACCTATTTTTGCAGACATTTTGGACTTGGAAAGAACGTTATGACACTTGACAAGCATCATAGAGCAATCTACTTGTGGCAACTACTTAGGTACTTTACATAGTAAAAGATACTCCCTCCACATAATTTTTTGGATTACTTTTGAAAATAGTGAAAAAATTCAGATCTTACAGATATTTTTGAGCACAGCTAAGATAGTGGCTTTGGGGATACATTGGACTGACTGTTTTTTTTTATTTCCTGCTAAATATTACTCTGTGATTGTCTTGTTGTAATGGCCACTACCGTTCCAAAAGATGATGTGTGGCTTCTGGGGATTTGAATGACGTCATAAATAAGGCGACTTGTGCCGTAATCATGATGAAGTCATAGAAAAGAGGGTGTGGCTTGTGGCCCCACGGATAAGGCACTGACCCAGATCATGTGACATAAAAAATGTAAATGAAGTAAGCCAGAGGCCCCATAGATATATTGCTCACTTTATAGGCGTGTGCGGCAAGAAATTCTCTCTGCAAGCAGAATAACTACGAAGCTCATACTTTTAACTATTGTAGTCGCTGAGTAATATTACAGCTGTTACGTAGCCTTCGCGGTGGGTAAAGCAACTATGTCTTGGTCTTCTTATAGGACCATCAGTGTTTCCTGCTAGCTGTTTATCAGGCCACATAGAGCCAGTTGCCGGGTTCTCGTCTCAAATGTTGCTGTAGATCTTCTGAATGTACACTCCTGGAAATGGAAAAAAGAACACATTGACACCGGTGTGTCAGACCCACCATACTTGCTCCGGACACTGTGAGAGGGCTGTACAAGCAATGATCACACGCACGGCACAGCGGACACACCAGGAACCGCCGTGTTGGCCGTCGAATGGCGCTAGCTGCGCAGCATTTGTGCACCGCCGCCGTCAGTGTCAGCCAGTTTGCCGTGGCATACGGAGCTCCATCGCAGTCTTTAACACTGGTAGCATGCCGCGACAGCGTGGACGTGAACCGTATGTGCAGTTGACGGACTTTGAGCGAGGGCGTATAGTGGGCATGCGGGAGGCCGGGTGGACGTACCGCCGAATTGCTCAACACGTGGGGCGTGAGGTCTCCACAGTACATCGATGTTGTCGCCAGTGGTCGGCGGAAGGTGCACGTGCCCGTCGACCTGGGACCGGACCGCAGCGACGCACGGATGCACGCCAAGACCGTAGGATCCTACGCAGTGCCGTAGGGGACCGCACCGCGATTTCCCAGCAAATTAGGGACACTGTTGCTCCTGGGGTATCGGCGAGGACCATTCGCAACCGTCTCCATGAAGCTGGCCTACGGTCCCGCACACCGTTAGGCCGTCTTCCGCTCACGCTCCAACATCGTGCTGCCCGCCTCCAGTGGTGTCGCGACAGGCGTGAATGGAGGGACGAATGGAGACGTGTCGTCATCAGCGATGAGAGTCGCTTCTGCCTTGGTGCCAATGATGGTCGTATGCGTGTTTGGCGCCGTGCAGGTGAGCGCTACAATCAGGACTGCATACGACCGAGGCACACAGGGCCAACACCCGGCATCATGGTGTGGGGAGCGATCTCCTACACTGGCCGTACACCACTGGTGATCGTCGAGGGGACACTGAATAGTGCACGGTACATCCAAACCGTCATCGAACCCATCGTTCTACCATTCCTAGACCGGCAAGGGAACTTGCTGTTCCAACAGGACAATGCACGTCCGCATGTATCCCGTGCCACCCAACGTGCTCTAGAAGGTGTAAGTCAACTACCCTGGCCAGCAAGATCTCCGGATCTGTCCCCCATTGAGCATGTTTGGGACTGGATGAAGCGTCGTCTCACGCGGTCTGCACGTCCAGCACGAACGCTGGTCCAACTGAGGCGCCAGGTGGAAATGGAATGGCAAGCCGTTCCACAGGACTACATCCAGCATCTCTACGATCGTCTCCATGGGAGAATAGCAGCCTGCATTGCTGCGAAAGGTGGATATACACTGTACTAGTGCCGACATTGTGCATGCTCTGTTGCCTGTGTCTATGTGCCTGTGGTTCTGTCAGTGTGATCATGTGATGTATCTGACCCCAGGAATGTGTCAATAAAGTTTCCCCTTCCTGGGACAATGAATCTACGGTGTTCTTATTTCAATTTCCAGGAGTGTATGTCTGTTCTGTGTTTCTCTACGTGTGTGTGTTCATTTTTCGATCTTTCATTACGTTTACGTAGCAGTGAAATCTTGCTTTCGGTTTCTGGTAAAGGATACTGTAGATGAGTTTCGTCCATTTGGGGTCAACATTTCTTCCTATTTGCCCGTAAAAACGAACTTACCGTTTGCGTGTGGTATTTTAGACCTGTCTTTTAGTCTTACAGAAAGAGATCCATTTTTATAATTTATGCTCTATATATTGTTAGAGATCGTTTTCTCTTTTCGTTATAATCCCACTGATAAAGGACTATCAGAAATGATAATACACTCAGATGCTTAATCGTAGACAAACTGGCTATTGCGATTGTGAACCTTTATTTGTAGAAAAGAATTTTATGTTTTAAATATTTTGTGTGATTTGGAACGATATTTCTATTTTTCTGTGTCTTACTCTCAAGGCTTCTGCGTCGACTCTAGTGGCTGAGTTCCATTCTTCCAGACATTATAGCAGTTCAAACGTTGTAATATTGCGTACCTGGTGTTTAACTGGATCGTTTTGTCCTTAATATTTGACAAACGGTTTTCAAGAAATATGTGGAAACCAGTTTTTTCTACTACTTCTTTCAGTACAATAATTTGTTCTGTTACTGTTTCAGAATTTTCTGTCATTATTGTGTATCATTTGCAAAAGCTAAACAGTCTATCCCGTACCATTGTCCTTAGTCCCAATACTTAAAGTATTAAGCAGGTTTTTAGCGCCATTCGTATATTATTTTTGCTAACACGCGGTGGAGGGAGCCCATCGCTCAGTCGAATTTCTGTTTTGATTGCAAATGAGGTAGAGAAACATTCTTGTGGCATAAATTGAGTATTGTGCTTCCTATCTTAGTCTTGTCGATTTCAGCTCGAATTGTGTCTGTCATCGTCTTTCTCAAGAGAACAACTGTCGACTTTTTTATTTATTTTTAACTTCTAGTATTGTTAAATAACCTTTATTCGACGAAAACAACATGCGTAAAACAACCACCACTGCCAAATACAATTTACAAAAAATATGAAAGTGGTTTTTCAGTCGTTTTACAAACAAAAGGAATCTTATTTGAGTTCATATTTACTTTAGTTTGTATTCTTGATCGGACCCATTTTCTTGTTAGTGAGCATCAGGCTGTGTGTGTAGACAGCCCATAATTATTGAAAGAAACGCTGTCTTGGTCAGCATACTGCGCTGTTATAAACACTAAAATTAAAAATAGTACGGTAATAGTTTTGTACAAGCTTTTTTGTGTTCTGAACTAGATTTTCTCCAGTTAATGATTCGTTTCGCCTTAAGGATAACATGCGTTGTAGTTTCGTCTCTCTCGCTGGTCCTGAACGTTAACGAGAAAGAGCAAAAACAACTGCAAGCTATCACAACTTCAGTGCTTATTAGAATTAAGGGAATGAGTGTCCTGCATTTAGCTTAAGAGGAGAGGCAACAGTAAGCAGAGCTGGCCAGTGACACATGAAGCATTTCCTGGAAGCGAGCGATGTTCGTGGCTGCAGCTCCATTCTCGGATTTCATTACCTGCTGGTTCTATGGCGAGCAGTAAAATTTATTACGCTATAAATTCCGGAGCACAGCGTAGGAAACGCGAAACCAGTAACTTTTAAAATCGCTTTACATGGCGATAAATCCGTCGTTCGTGCAACTCGTTATTCGTTCTCACAGCTCTTGTGATGCAATGAAGTGTGTGCAGTTCTAATAATGTACTGGTATACTAGTGAACAGACATCGGATTCAAGATACGATATGTACTAGTAAACTTTGAGTAGGGCATACTGTTTCTACTGAATGATACTATAAACCTAATTTTAAATTTGTATGGCCGAAATCTACTTCTCAGTTTAAAGAGTTTGGCATTTATGGTACTGTTGTATGAAATAAGGCCGCAAGAAATACTGTCATGTGAGTATCGGAATGCTCCAGTGTCAGACAAAATGTTCAAATGGCTCTGAGCGCTATGGGACTTAACTTCTGAGGTCATTTGTCCCCTAGAACTTAGAACTATATAAACCAAACCAACCTAAGAACATCACACACATCCATACCCGAGGCAGGATTCGAACCTGCGACCGTAGCGGTCGCGCGGTTCCAGACTGTAGCGCCTAGAACCGCTCGGCCACCCCGGCCGGCAGTGTCAGACATTACCGTTTTTAAATGTATAATAAAGTTTTTTATATCGTAATATATTATGTTTCAAACAAAAGACGTTCTTAGGAAATATGAGATGTGCGATCGGAGTAAGTATTTCTTGACTCGCAACTCAATGTATTGAAAACAATATCGATTTTTAGTTAATGTAAATATAGAAATAGTGTTTCATTCTGCACATTTCCTACTAATAATAATTATTGTTATGTTTGGAAAACCATGTACTTCGAGCTCTATAACCTATCAGCACGCTTGCATAACCTGTACGTCAAACAGTTACACAATCAATTTAGTTGCTATTAGACAGCAAATGTGCAGTATTTGTGTGTGCTACAGATGGAGACAATGATCTCCTATCCCTCGAAACGCATATGATATGATAAAAAAGTTGTCTTTTATTACACAACAGTTGATACCGGTACTGCCCGGTTACTTATTTATCCTAACTACTTATTTTGGGAAAAGAGAATGAAATGTGTCTACAAAGTGAAAACGAACTTGGTTTATTAACATGATTTTAAAAGTAATGTACTGTATAAGTTTGTACAGTAAATTCGTTTACCAATTCACTGTAACATTAACAAACGATGTTGAGCGCCCATAATCCCCCCCCCCCCCCCCCCAACATTAACAAAAAATTGACGATAGACGATATTTTTAGTTTTCCTTCAGGTACAAGAACAAATACAGAATGAGGTTATCCTACTATTAAACATAACGTTGAAGAACCATAGCTATCTAAACACTATTACGTGTTACCCCATTCCGTTCCCTACCCTCACTGTCTTCCCTAGAAGTGGTGAGGGTGTCCTCTTGGTCTACATGTTTCAACAGCCACCATTCCAGCAACCACAAAAACTTCGAATTAGACAGCAATAGCATTCGTATTCCATTATTTTTAGTAACCAGATATTAGTTTGGTTGAAATTACTCCGAGCGTTCGGCAGCTATGCTAGAACACGCACAAAAACTCTTGAAAGGTGCCTGTTGTTGGCTCCTTCTTTCTTTCACCATCTACTTCACCTGTTTTCAAGATCTATAATATTTACTTTACAATCATCGCTGAGATGTTAACTTAGCCAGCGTTCAGTATTGTCAATTCTGGTGGTTTAGCTATTTGCTTAACCACTGCTTTGGAATGTTTGTCTTTGATGTGTCGTTGGTCATCAGCCAGTTCCGTGTATTGGCAGTGCCAGACGGTCGCTTGTTCGAAAGGAAATCGGCCTTTCATTCTCGTCCTTCTTCTTAATAGTATAGCACTGCACTGGACAAAGTCGTTGTTCAGTGAATTAAAATGTTAAGATGTGTCTGGTTCTGGGGCCATATTTGAAGGAGGGAACTGTTTTGATGAAGTTACTTTGCTTGGAGAGCCATTGTTTTAGATTATTTGTACAACGTGCAAGACTGTCGGTAAGAACCTTCAAATTATTTACTCTGCTGAATTCTGACTTACCATTTGAGGCGGCTCAAGTCGTGTTTTGTATCCTTCCGCATCCTGTTATACTTCTGCGTATTCATATGCAATGGTTTAGGGTACGAATAGTTGCTTAGTATCACGTATTTTGCGGCAGATATGACATTTTCCATGCGTTGGAGATACTACGTCTGTACCACATGCCGGGTTCGTAATTTCGAACCTTGTCTGTTCTTGTTCGTATTTCTTGGTTTCTGCGATACTAAGGGTAATAAACGTATTTCTCACCCTGTTCGTGACCTTCCTTTCTTGTGTTTTGTGCCATCACTACCGCGGCAGGAAAGTGTTTCTAGCGATGCATTGCTATGTGATTTTCTGTCGTCTAGGCCTAATCTATCTCTCCTGAAAGTGTGTAACCGCTGTGCTAAAACACCCTGTATACTGAGATAAGAAGGCCCGTTTTATCCTTTGCATTAACTATATGAAAATGTGATGCTTGACTTCTTTAGAGGTCTTATTACGAGCCAGTGTTAGAAAGCTTCTAATGGCCGTTACATATTTCATTTGCATGGGACTGCCTTTGAGACTGATTGATGGTTTTCACTGAAACATAGCTATAGGACATACAACATAAACATACGAACAATATACACGTAATACCATAGGATTTATGCATTTATATTTAGGATTTTACATTATACTATATCGCATGGTGTTCGTTAAAACACGCTAAAAACAATTGAGGTGATTTTGGACTATTGTAACAACAGGTCATAGCTTTTCTTTACATTTTTCTTCGCTTCTTGGCGTTCGGCACTTTGTCTTATCTTTTGGTAACATAGGGCGCACATCCTTTGTATAGACTTGCCCTGGTGATTCTTGCTTTTTTTTCATGAATCTCTAAATGGTGATACACGTTCCTTGTTTTATTTCTATTACTGTCGGGCGTAGCATTTTCCGCGGAGAATCATTCGGTATCGAGACGTTCCCGAAATTTTCTTATTTCTTTTTTTGTATTTATGGCTCTCTTGTACAAGGTGTGAGCATTTACTATACTTGTCTCTAAAATCAGATATACAGCTAATTTCTGATAGCAATTGGTACCCTTCCGCATCGTTGTGACATATGACACCGTCTAGTCGCTTTTGTCGATGTCAGTTCTTTCATTATTATATGCCAGTATCGCCAAAGATTTCTGTTTCGGAGGACGACCGCGATGCATAGAATCCGAGCCTGACGTCGTAATAGGTGCATGTTTTATTGGTAACACATAACATCGCGAACGTCCCTCCATTTTAACAGTACAATACCGTTATCATCTTCACGTGCTATCATTTGACCTCTCTTCAATGAGTACGACATTACAAGACGTGGCATAATTTTTTTGTTGTACCGTACATTTCAACGACACGCGTTTTGAATTTTAGACGTTTGACTGCTAATTCATAGCATGCGTAAAAGTTGTCATCAAACAAAGTTGTCCCTTCATTTACCAATTTAGCTGCGAGTTCGATGCAGACATTTGCAGCTATGTCAGCATGCTTTCTTCCGCTGGTATCTCGTCCAGAATATGCTTTTGCAGACCATGTGTACCTTTTGGTTGAGCACAGTTTGAAAAGTTTCATAGCATACTTACACGATTTCGTAGATATGTATTGCCTGACTCTAGTCGTCCCGTCCTAGGAAGCACTGTCTCGTCGAACAGAGTTTCTTCTCCTGATGAAAAGATTGATAATTGTGTGTCACTATTTTTAGGAGTGGTAGAACTTTTCCAAGGCCTTGCCCTCGTCTGTCGTTTTATTACTTGAGAAAAGCAAGTTTTCTAAGAGTAATTCAAAACAATTACGGGTCTGCAGCTCGTGGTCTAGTGGCTAGCATTCCTACCTCTGGATCCCGGGTTCGATTCCCGGCCGGGTTGGGGATTTTCTCTGCCCGGGGACTGGGTGTTTGTGTTGTCCTTATCATTTCATCATTATCATTTGTGACTGTGGTTACAGTGGACAGTGTAAAAAAATGGAATGTGTAAAAATTGAGACTTTGTACGGTCACTGATCATCGCGAGGTTGAGCGCCCCCCAAATCAAACATCATCAAAACGATTACGGGACATACTGCAACATCTAACGATCGATGTCTGTACTAGAACCATCTAAATCATCAGTCTGATAATCTTTGCAATTTCCTCCGACGTAGTGGGTTTCCATCTGTTCAGTGGAGCATGTTCAATCATTTCATGTTGACTCAGTTTTTGCTCTGCATATCTATTATTCTCTGTAACTAATAGACTTATCGCTTTGTCGTCTAAGACTAGCGAAAGCACGTCACCTGCGTTAATATCAGACGACAAATGCATCAGAAGCCCACTTTTTCCGGTGAACGGAAATAGGAGTTCAAATGGTTCCAATGGCTCTGAGCACTGTGGGACTTAACATCTGAGGTCATCAGGTCCCTAGAACTTAGAATTACTTAAACCTAAATAACCTAAGGACATGACACACATCCATGCTCGAGGCAGGATTCGAACCTGCGACCGTAGTAGTCACGCGGTTCCAGATAGTTGCGCCTAGAATCACTCGGCCACTTCGGCCGGCGGAAATAGGAGTAACTGTTGCTTGTTGCCCGCATTGAGGCCTGAACGCGATGATATTCTGTTTATCACTTTTCTTCTAAAACGCACTACCTTGTATCATTACTCTTCTCGCTTTCAATTATTCTTTTACGCATTCCACGGAACATTTTTAGGCTATGAAGGTCGAGGACGCGCGTTTTAAACACAATAGGCTTCTCGACTCAGTGACGGATCTGGGATAACTGCAGTGAGATCACAGGTAGTCCTCTAGCCAAAGTTCTTATCGCTTTCGGCATTTCGGAACTAAACACTGTATTCTTTGTAATGAATGTAAGGTTCTGTGCCATTAGACTGCCGGCAACGCAAGGGGCCTTCTCGAGTTGCATCTTTGCTATTCCCACTTATCACTCTGTTTACGTTCCGGCGCTCCAACAGTCGGGTTTGAGCCCCACGTGACTGTGGTGCATTGGTCTGTTTTTAGTAAATAACTGGACTATGATTCATTTTCTATTAGGCAGTGTATTTGCCCCCTTTCTTCGCCATCTTCTGTGACATTTTTAAATTGTTCTTTATGTTAAGGACCAACTGCTACGCTATCTTCTGAGTTTCTGCTCTGTGGCAGATTCCCTGTCATTGTATATCGGTGCACACATTTGTTTCCTTATCTAAAGTTTCTCCTACGTAGTATCGCTTTTCATACTTCTCTCTCTCTCTCTCTCTCTCTCTCTCACACACACACACACACACACACACACACACACTCACACACACACGCACAGGCAAGTTCAGCCTGTTCAACTGTTCAACTCGCCTCTGAAGCACCGGAGTATGATACTTGTGGTTGCCAAAGTGCCAGTATGTCTTTACTTTTTGACACTATCAGTCTGTGCGGTAGCCCATGGTCCATAATAGCGATGATGATTGCAATGCCAAATTTTTTATGTGAAATCTCTTAAAGGCTTTTAAATAAAACAAAATTATCATTCTACTTCTTTATTCATCGTGCCTACATATTTAATTATAAACATAGGGAACCTGGTACCCGCAACGAGATACCTGTTTGTCGGTACCGTCATTATGGAATGTTTGACTTTGTTGACGGAGCCACAACCTCACTTCTGCTTGCGTCGCTTCATCACTACTAAAGTGAAGTCCTCGAAGATGTCTTTTAAGTTATGGAAACAGATGAAAATCGCATGGGGTCAAGTCGGAACTCTATGGAGGACGATCGATGACACTGAACCTAAGACGTCAGATTGTTGTAGATGTCACAGCGCTCCTGTGTAGTCTGGCATTGTCGTAGGGAAGTAGAAGTTGCATCTGGTGTGGACGAATTCTTCTAACAGAAAACTGGCTTACAGCAAGATTTTTCTCACGCACCGACATAGTTTTGTTGCACACTGTCGTGCTACACGCTACAGTATAGAGCTCCCTAGAGGCAGGGGACTGCAAATGTACGCACTAAGAATGAAGATGCAGAATTTTAATAACGTTCGTTTTATTTAAAAAAGTTTTAAGAGTTTTCACATATAAAATAAAGCATTATTTGTCAACATGCCCTCTTATTAGTCATGCGTAAGCTTCTTTGTCGATGTGTGCTACCTCGTATAGCCTGTCTGGCAGCAATGCACATGAAAGTTGTTTTTCATCGATGTTCATACCTAGGAATTTACAGTTCGTCTCTCTTCACTGCATGCTCATTTGTTCCGATTGTGTATTTTCTGGTTCTCTGTAATGTTTCTCTTAGCAATATACAAACTGTCCGACGTGCTTGTAGATCATACATTTTTCCAGGGCGATTCACACCCCATTGGCGAGGCCAAGTCCAACATTTCGGTTTTTAAATATTGGCTTTCTGGACGTGCCCTTCGAGCCATCTGTACAGCGGAAAGGCGATACGACAATTCAGAAGATTCATTAGGGTCAAACTGTGCCCTTGTACGAAGTTATATGGGCTTTGACTTGTCATGTGACACCACGTAGGCTTTTTTCGCCTAAGTTACGATGATACGAAGATAAGGACAACACAACGCCCGGTCTCCGAGCAGAGAAAAATCTTCGACGCGGCTGGGAATCGAACGCAGGCACCACAGCTACTGAGGAGGACCGCGCAGTTTTAGTTCGTCATATATGACCAACAAAGGAAATACACAGACGAGAGTACAAAAGAAATCATACTGTGGTTTTGTATAATGATACAATATGCAAGTAGATTAAGTATTTTAGTAGTGGATATGCGGTTCTCGCGGAGTACTCCTCGCTGTTGCAGAGACCTGAAAATAACTTGCATTATTTATGCTAATGTGTTTACAGCTGTAGAGTGTGACCTCCTAAGTTGCTATAAACTGTACTCTTAAAGTGAATGATATCCTTTCTTAGTCCTGTTATCCTGATTTAATTTTCTTCCAGTTACTTAAATAAACTGAATGGTTTTAGCAGGAAAGCTGAAACACCCATTTCGATCTATTGAAAGAGTCCTCTGTGACTCATGGCATTGGCCGTGACAGGAAAGAGATGTTAAATCTACATCCAGTTCCGTACAACAAGAGCATCCACTCCTAAAACGCTCAACGGTTTCTCGCTCTATAAATAAAGTTCATAGAAATTTGATTTGAATTGATTTCATAGAGGTGGTTTAAATACGTTAGCTACGTCCCAGAAAAAATCTGCTTAAAATAACTCGTCACTGTAACTGTCTGAAAAATAACGAAGTAAACTCTGCAGAAAGAGAAACATTTCTTATATAAGTAAGTAATCCGCTCTTCTTCTTTTTTTGTAAATTACAGAGAGAAACGCCTTATCTAGAGCACTTCTTACGTATCCTTACAGATACTGTGCCTGAAAAACACGTAAACACATCAATGGATTTCGTAAGGTTATAAAAATACGTAATATAAAAGTTGTTCAAAAATCTGTTCATATCTGTAATCAGGTGCTTGATGATGATTAATAGCAGTCGAAACGTAGTAAAAATAACGATTTTCATAGCAGCTGGCGATGGTACAAACTGATTTTCGAGAAATACTTGGAAACTGCTGGACACGGTTATTGAAAATATTTCTAAACGGTCAGAAATTTGCAGACGACGTAGCAATCTTCGCAGATCGCGCAGAAGATGGTAGAACAGCTCAACGAAGTGACTAATCAAGCTAACCTACATACTGACGTAACAGAAACAAAGATGATGACTAACGACCTGGATGAACTTGAAATACACAACAGTAAAACGATTGGGCGAGAAATACATAGGGAACAAAACAGGAGTCAGTGATCTACTGACCTGAGGAATCTCTAAAATAAGAATGGGCTAGACGTGTGATAAGGTCTAATCAAAGTCGGAAAAATTCAGATTAAAATGGCTACCTCTAGGAAGAAAACCAAGAAATGAACAATGGTCATTTCCGTAATTTATCGGTTAAAACAACAATATCCAGTAAAAATTTGATGTGGACACCAGTAGAGAGATTTCAAGCAAAGGCACATTTCGCAGATATGTAAAGGTCTTAAGAGCAACAAAAGCACGAAAATTAATGACAAGCGACTACGTGAACAACTTAAGCAGAGGCAACAGTACGATACCAAGTAAATTAAGATTGTTGGATATACCAGGGGAGGAAAAGTGGCTCCCATGATACGAAGAAGTGAACCTGCTGAGGTGGGATGAAAATCATCTTTTCTGTATGACACTGCTTGAAAAAAAAAGTGAATCACCCAGAAGGGAATGAGAATAAGTAGTGGAACATCGCGGTTTGGGAGGGTATGTACTAATATTTAGCTGATAACAAAATCGAGAAAAATTTGCAAAGAACTTGATAGAATGAGTCCACTTATCAGCAGATTCGAAAGAACGCACTGCAAGTGAAATAACTTTCCAGTACTTGGGTGACGTTCGTAACCGCGATGCAAATTAAGTAGATATGGAATCCAGTCGTGGTAAAAAAAGGTTATTTTGTAATTACGTTTGTACTCAAATGTTTGCTTTGCTGCAGTCAGCACTTCCTTTTGGCTCACTTAGACTACATGTTCCGTGTGTGGACGAGCACTGCCTGTCGACAAATGGCACCATGCTACTACTGCATGAGAGGTAACACACGAGAAACCAGGGCGTCCGTGACATACTGCTGTTCCGTCACAGTTCCCTCAGTCACTATCACCCGTGTCCTGAAATCATACCGGATGATTCCCCACAATACTAAGCCACGAGTAACAATGCTGTGCCTCTCCACAATATTTTGAGAACGGAACGTCTCCGCAGGTCACTGAGAGGCAGCAGCAATACCATGCAGGAAATTCCCACTGGTTCTACATCTACATCTACATCCATACTCCGCAAGCCACCTGACGGTGTGTGGCGGAGGGTACCTTGAATACCTCTATCGGTTCTCCCTTCTATTCCAGTCTCGTATTGTTCGTGGAAAGAAGGATTGTCGGTATGCCTCTGTGTGGGCTCTAATCTCTCTGATTTTATCCTCATGGTCTCTTCGCGAGATATACGTAGGAGAAAGCAATATACTGCTTGACTCTTCGGTGAAGGTATGTTCTCGAAACCTTGACAAAAGCCCGTACCGAGCTACTGAGCGTCTCTCCTGCAGAGTCTTCCACTGGAGTTTATCTATCATCTCCGTAACGCTTTCGCGATTACTAAATGATCCTGTAACGAAGCGCGTTGCTCTCCGTTGGATCTTCTCTATATCTTCTATCAACCCTATCTGGTACGGATCCCACACTGCTGAGCAGTATTCAAGCAGTGGGCGAACAAGCGTACTGTAACCTACTTCCTTTGTTTTCGGATTGCATTTCCTTAGGATTCTTCCAATGAATCTCAGTCTGGCATCTGCTTTACCGACGATTAATTTTATATGATCATTCCATTTTAAATCACTCCTAATGCCTACTCCCAGATAATTTATGGTATTAACTGCTTCCAGTTGCTGACCTGCTATTTTGTAGCTAAATGATAGAGGATCTATCTTTCTGTGTATTCACAGCACATTACACTTGTCTACATTGAGATTCAATTGCCATTCCCTGCACCATCCGTCAATTCGCTGCAGATCCTCCTGAATTTCAGTACAATTTTCCGTTGTTACAACTTCTCGATACACCACAGCATCATCCGCAAAAAGCCTCAGTGAACTTCCGATGTCATCCACGAGGTCATTTATGTATACTGTGAATAGCAACGGTCCTATGACACTCCCCTGCGGCACACCTGAAATCACTCTTACTTCGGAAGACTTCTCTCCATTGAGAATGACATGCTGCGTCCTGTTATCTAGGAACTCCTCAATCCAATCACACAATTGGTCTGATAGTCCATATGCTCTTACTTTGTTCATTAAACGACTGTGGGGAGCTGTATCGAACGCCTTGCGGAAGTCAAGAAACACGGCATCTACCTGTGAACTCGTGTCTATGGCCCTCTGAGTCTCGTGGACGAATAGCGCGAGCTGGGTTTCACATGACCGTCTTTTTCGAAACCCATGCTGATTCCTACAGAGTAGATTTCTAGTCTCCAGAAAAGTCATTATACTCGAACACAATCTGATAATCAATCGTGGGAGATATACGTGCCAATGGTAGTGAATGGGGTTAATATATATGAGGCGGGAGGACCAGGCACATTTCATTTGGCTCTCAATCTCTCTTCCCAGAGTTACTTACTTAGTTACATGTTAAATAGATCATTTGAACGATTATTTTATTGAAATGATGTGGAACGAGTAACTTTACAGGATATGCAGGCATGATTCGTGTTAACATGAACATATTGTTCGATTTTAGTGTTACGCATGCAAGTACACTTTCTTTTACTGGCTACCAGTTTTTACGTAGAAATTCGTCAATGGCATAGATGGAGTTGTCCAGGAGAAACGATTTTAAATTAGATTTAAAACTTGCGTAGGTACCTGTCAGACATTTTATATTATTCGGCAAATGGTCAAAACATTTTGTTGCTCCATACTGGAGGTCATTCTTCCCTCTAGTGTTGTAGGTATTACATCGTTCTTCTTCTTAATGACGAATTTCACTAGCGAATATATGCATTGTGATGATGCAGCTAAAATGAGTAGTTGCTTGAAGAAGTAACTGCATAACGCCCGTGACTGAACACCACATATTATTCTTACTGCTCGCTTTTGGTCAATCAGTACTTTCTTTCTTAATGATGAGTTACCCCAGAGAATCATTCAATAAATATTCTTGCGTGGAAATATGTAAAATATGGTCAGAAGGGAGGTACATTTGTTTCCAAGATTGGCAATTATACGAAGAGCAAAAGGAGCTGAACTTAACTGTTTGAGAAGCTCAGTAATATGCTTCTTCCAGTTCAAGTTTTCATTCATATATACATCCAAAACTTTGGAGCATTCTGCCCTACTTACTGACTGATGTTGATGTGAACATCGATTTTTGGTGTGAGTATTTGTTGCACCGAACTGAAATTGGGTGTTTCCTCAAACATTGGGTTGAGTCCATTTTCACAGAGCCATAAATATAATTTACTAACTCTTCTGCTACTTTCTTTTTAATGGGATTTAATGTAGCACTAGTACTGCCTGCAAGAAGTACCAGTTTGGCTTGATGAATGTTAAGTGGAAGGTCATTCACATGAATAAGGAGTAATAGTTGACCCAGGATTGAACCTAATGGGACTCCCTCTGCTGCGTTTACAGAAAGCACACTGGGCCGGTGGTGCAGTTGGACTACTCAAAGCGGAGAGCAGAGGAAGATGATGGGATTTAATGTAACATTAGTGACCTCTGCAAGAAGTACCAGTTTTGCTTCTTGAATGATAAGTGGAAGGTCATTCACATGTATAAGGAATAGTAGTGGACCCAAAATTGAACCCAGTGGGAGTCCCTTTGCTGTGTTTACGGAAAGCGCGGTGTGCCGGTGGTGCAGTTGGACTACTCACAGCGGTGAGCAGAGGAATACGACGGCGCCCGACTCGCCCATGCGGCGCATCTGCCCCTTGAGCAGGATGGCGCGCGTGCCCTGGGAGCCGCGGCGGTCCAGGTAGCGCAGCTGCCGGCGGCGCACGTCCAGCTGCTCCAGCTCCGGCTCGGGCTCCGGCTCCGGCGTGGCCGGCTGGCTGGGGCTGTCGCCGTCCAGCTGGTAGCCCTCGGGCAGCAGCCGCGGCGACCGCAGAACCTCCAGCTCGAACAGCACCGAGTGCAGGTACAGAAGCTGCCGGGAAGAATACAACGCTCACATCAACTCCCTCCTACTGGAAGCTAAGACTTGAGCACGTTGACATGTTGCTACTGTTACTGTCTTTAGTCCAAAGACTAATTTATTTTAAGCAAGCCTCTTCATCTCTGCATAGATAGTGCAAAGTACATTTATCCTGAACATTCAAGAGCAGCTAAGTGTGAAAATCTACCATACAACCAACTTAATACCACATACTTCAAAGTTACTGACAATGGTATTACACTGGTGTTCATAGCTCAAGGGCAAAAGTAGCTCTCACATGACGTCTCACGGCCAGGTAAGACATACATACACTGCCAGAAAAAAAAAAAATTGTACACCCTATTAGAGGTTTACAATTCAATGTTGCAACAGTGCATTTGGAGTATATGAAATGATTACTTATAAAAATCAGTAGCACAAGAGTTTCTGATGTACCAGCTATAGACCCATGTTGAAACACCAGTATTAGTACGTTATGTAGCCTCTGCAGGAGGCAATGCAGGTCTGAATATGACATCTTATTCAGATGGCGAATACCGTCCTGGGATACGTTGTGCCACGCCGACTCGATCTGTTCAAGTAGTTCTGTAAGAGTTGTTGGCTTGACCCGTGGAATGGTCAGTCGTGCTCAGGCACTCGGCCAGTGCACATCGCGCGGTGACGGGCGGTAGCGCGGGCCAGTGTTTACGTCGCGAGCAGTGCTGCGGTGGAGAGCTGAGCAGCGTGTGCGAGCGCTGTTAACGTTTGTTTCTGTACCAGTGTTGTAAGTAAGATGTCGACAATTAACAGAGCGAACAGCGTTCAATGTGTTTTCGATCGTGCTGCCTTGCGACCGACGGCTTTTGAAATCCATGAGTGGATTTTTGAGGATCTGAAATTGCCGGAAGATATAGTCGACACGTTCCAGTTGGACTTTGTGCAGTACTCGTTATTTATCAAATTTATTTCGAGTGACACTTATGAGAAATTCGTTGAGGAGCATGCTGGTGTGAGACCATTTCGTCATAATGATGGCAGTATTAGTAACGTCCAAATCGTGCCTTCGGGATACGGAGTGAGAACCGTCAGGGTATTTAATGTGCCACCCGAGTGCCCTAATGATCTGATTGCACGTTCTCTGTCACTGTACGGCGCTGTTTTGTCAGTTACCAATGAAAAATGGTCGAGTGCATATCACTACCAAGTTAACAGCGGGGTGTGAAGTGTACGTGTCGACTTAAAAAAGCATATACCTTCGTATGTTGCCATTGGCGGCTGTCGTGCACAGGTAACTTACATTGGACAACCCCCTACCTGTTCCATCTGCCATTCAACGGAACATCTGCGGATGAACTGTACACGTCGACGTCCATTTCAACTTCCACGGGAACATCCTGCAGACGCTAGTGAAAAGCTTGTTCCGCTATTGAGTGAGGTAGTCGCGGGGACGGTACCACCACCTCGGCAGCCGGAACGTGTTAGCGATGCGGAGATGCCAGTTCAGGTGGAATGCAGTGCCAAAGACATTCGCGGTAGGACGGATGTCGATCCGGCACCGTCATCCTCACCGGGGCAGTTACCGCTGGATACCAACGATGCGCCAGCCACCTCTGAAACTAAGCCGTCTGAGATACAGGAGCGGGTGCAGATCAGTTTGCCTGAGCCACCCCTATCGGTAGAGACTGCAGCAGAATCGAAGAAAGGCCGTCGAAGGAGAAGCAAAGGGAATAGTAGCAAAGAGGAAAAGACGGATGATTTGAGACCCGTACACGTGTCAGAAAGTGGCAGCGAGTCTGAACCTCAATCTTCTTGCTCCGTGCGCTGCGAGGACACAGCGAGGCAAGCACGCATTCGAGAACAAACAAAACACCTGAAGGCACTACTGAGTGCTGAGAGGGAACAGAGCACTGTAACGGCTAAGAGGAAGAGCGAACAGAGTAGCGAGCAGCTGCAGCAGCGCTCCCGCAGGCACTCGCTGACGTCAGTCGCAGCCCCGCGTGGTGGACAGGCGGACGCGACCACGCTGACAGACTCAGCCGGCGGTGGCGGGCAGGCCGGCGCGTGCACCGCGCATCAGCCCGACAGCAATGAGCCGTGGTGGCGGCAGGACGAGGAGATGCAGCAGTAGCTGCTCTCGCGCATGACCATCGCGCTGCGACATTTCCACTCTCTGACCCGTTATTGGTTTTGACATTTCGTTTCGTACTCCAGACGTTCCCAACGAGTTTGATTCAAAGCCGTCGAGAAGGACGATCCAACACAGAGCTCATTGTCCTCTGAACCATCATGTGCGATAGCCAAACCTACAACGTTACCACACTTAACGTCAATAGAATTCAAAGTGCGGTGAAACTCCGTTCGCTAACTGATTTCTTGTATGGTACCAGCGTTGACATTGCCCTACTACAGGAGGTAGTCACAGTCTTAGAAGTGCCCGGTTACGTTCTCATTGATAACATCAATCTCCAGGATGCTGTAGGCACTGCCATACTTCTGCGCGACGGTATACCATTTACGGATGTGCAGCGGCTGCCTAGTGGTCGTGGCATTTCTCTTCGAGTGAATGGTGTGCAGATTTTTAACGTGTATGCCCCCTCAGGTAGCACTCATAAGAGAGATCGCTCAACATTTTATAAAAACGAGGTTCCCATTCTTCTTAGCGCTTATCGTGCACATCTCATCCTCGGTGGTGACTTCAATTGTGTGCTCAACGATAGAGACCAAACTCCTAACACGAACAGATGTATCGAACTTGAACATTTAATTCATGGCATGCGTTTTCACGATACATGGCAACAACTGCACGGTGAACGGGTAGCGTACACCTACGTAACCAGTCATTCTGCCAGTCGGCTGGATAGGATCTGTGTGTCCGAGGCCCTCCAGCGACACGCTGTGAACTGTGACATAGCTCCTGTCCTGTCAACATCTCCGACCATTGTGCGTATCAGTGTTACCTTAACCTACACCGCCAGCAAATATACCGCGGGAAAGGCTACTGGAAATTGAATGTCAGCCTTCTGCAGGATGCCCAACTTGAAGAGGAGGTGAACATAACGTGGCAACAGCTCCAGCGGCAACGTCGTCGTTACGATAGCGCTCTCCAATGGTGGACACAGTGTGCTAAGCCTAAATTACGCCTCACCCTCATGAGTTACGCCCGACAAAAAAGCTTTTGGCAGAAACAGACTATTGAGTTTTATTATCGCTGTTTGAGAGAACTGTACAGTCGCGCTACCAATCCTTCTCGCGATATCGACATAAAGATCAAACGATATAAAGCGAAAATCACGGCGATACAACACCAACGAATGCAAGGCATCATCGTGCGAGCCCACCCCAAGGACGTTGCCGCCGACGAACGGGCCTCTCTGTACCACATCCTGAGAACGACGAAACGGTGTAAAGCCATGTTGATTGAAGCCGTCGTTGATGACGCTGAGAATGCCATCACGAAGCAACGTGACATCATCTCGCACGTCTACGACTATTATAGTCAACTTTACAAGAAGCAAGCCGTTGATGAAAACTCGTGCGACGATTTTCTTAGGACGTTGAACTGTCGCTTGTCACAACAGGATAATGAAAATCTGGAATCTCTCTTCATAGAGGACGAAATCCGACTGGCGGTCCACAGTGCAAAGAAAGGGAAGTCACCAGGACCCGACGGTCTCAGCGCTGAGTTTTACCAGCGTTACTGGAACCTCCTCGGTCCGACATTCCTCCAGATAGCGAATGAACTCTGGCACCTGGAAGTTATACCCAAGGCATTTACGGAAGGTATCATCCTGCCCTTACCGAAAAAAGGGAACAGCAGGAAGGTCGAAAACATGCGACCCATCACACTCTTGAATGCCGATTTCAAAATCATCACCAGATCGATTAAGCTAAGGATGCAAACCGTTATGCACAAGGTTTTGGGCAGTTACCAGTACAGTGCAGTGCAAGGCCGAAGTGCAATTTCAGCAGCCTGCGATTTGAGGGACATCATCTGCTCGTATGCTGTAACCAAAGGACAGGGCGCTCTGATCTTTCTAGATTTTGAGAAGGCTTATGACCGTGTACGTCATGACTTCCTCTTTAAAAGCATGAAGAAACTAGGATTTGGACTTCATATCATAGAATTAATTCGCAAACTTACTACAAACGCCTCCTCACGGATTCTCATTAATGGCCATTTTACAAAAGAAGTTTCCATTGAGCAATCCGTCCGCCAAGGATGTCCTCTGTCAATGATTTTGTACGCCATTGCAGTGGAGCCGCTACTGAACAACTTGGCGCATAGCGGGATCGGACTTAGCGTCGAGTCTGTCACTATTCCATGCATTGCGTATGCTGACGATATATGCGTAACTGTGTCATCATCGCAACAACTTCTGTCAGCGGAAACTCTTTTACAAACATTCACGTTTCTTTCAGGAGCAATACTCAACAGAACTAAAACCACAGCTTTGCAGATCGGTGGCGGTATCAGAGACATATCCCATGTTACCTGGTGCAAGGTCAAGGATTCTCACACAACCCTCGGTGTTACCTTTGAGGCCAAACCAGACAAATTCCTGACGAAGAACTGGTCACACATGCTTAATAAATTACGTGCTGCTTTGATACTTCACTCCGACCGTGACTTGAACATACTACAGAAAGTTAAGACCATCGAGATCGCCATCACGAGCAAGATGACTTATTTGGCGCAAATTCTTCCAATCTCCGACCATCTAGCCAAGAGTATACAACAAGCGTTATGTTGGTTTCTTTTTAGGGGGCACATTTTCAAAGTTCAATTCGATACCTTAACCTTACCTTCGTTCAAAGGTGGCCTTAACCTCATTAAAGTACACAAAAAATGTGTCACCCTGCTCCTAAATCGCATCAGGAAGGAGTTCCGTACCCGGAGGACCAGCATCATCACAAACCTCATTCAGCGGTGGAAGCCTCATAGCCTTGACCCACCCGTTAATATCGCCGGCATTCCACTTTGTTACCGACATGTGCGACTGTACTACATGGAAATGAGCTACATTCGACACAACATCGTCGATAACGGAAGCCTGACGAACAGGAAGCTTTATGGCTTGCTCACGACAACAAACCACAGGAATCGTCTCGAAGAAAAACATCCACATACACATTGGAGTATAGTATGGCGGAATGTGCACAGCGACGTGTTACCGTCACGCGTCATAGCCGACTGGTATCTAACAGTCAACGATAAAGTAGCAACGAATGAAAAGCTACATAAAATTGGCCTTCATCCAACGCCCAACTGTGACGCATGCGGAAGGGTCGATACGCTTCTTCATAGGTTCACGTGCGGACATGCAGCAGAAATTACTACATTTCTTCGTCAACGATTGTCGGTGATAGACCGTACGACACCCTGTGGTGTAGATCCTTTAGAGGTCTTTCAGCCACAAAAACTGAGATATCCACGAGCCAAAAACAACGCTGCAACGTGGATCATGGGCCACACAGCATCGTTTATTATGCAGAATAGGAATGCTACTTTCCTCGACTATTATTCTTACATAGAAATTGAACACTTTAAAATGAGACAACATTGTGACTACAGGAGGATATTTGGAAATATGCTGAACATCATAATTAACGGTTAAATGCTTCAAATACAATATTTCGGATCGCAGAGGTTGCCAGTGACCTGTATGTATGAATCCCATTTGTTTCCTGGGACTTCAGTACTTGTCGGAAATTTACGATACTATTCAGATGCTCACCAATGCAGAAGGCATTTTTTTCTTTCCCATTTTCGTTTTCACATTTCCCTTCTCTCGCAGAGCAGCGGAGCAACTTACCTTCACTTATGAAGTGATAGTCTTTTGTGCACCACAAAAATTTCTGTTTACTATTTGGACCAAAAAAAAAAAAATAAATAAAAAAAAAACACCTCAAGAAGACATTTCATTTCTTATATTGCGCTACGGCGCCCTAGCAGTGATATAAAAAAAATAAAAAATAAAAAAAAAGGTTGGGAAAAAAAAGTTGGTAGAGCGGTGGACTGTAGTGGAGGATTCACAGTTATCCATAGGTCGCTGGTTCAAATCCGGCCCAGAGGACTGTTTTTCTAATCTCACGAGCAAAGAGGCTCCAGAGCATGCCCACTCGGTCAGAACCTCCCTATGTTTTAAAACTATTTTAAAGGAAATTCATTTGCTCAGCTTGTAATAGCTAGTTGATAATCATGGGATTCTTAGCCTTCGTAGGATAATGATATCTCTTCGAAAAAAAAAAAAAAGTTGGTAGAGCACTTGCCCGCGAAAGGCAAAGGTCCCGAGTTCGAGTCTCGGTCGGGATTAAAAAAAAGTGGGTAGGGGTAGCGTCTTTGATTCATAATCAAAACGTCTTCGGTCCCGGGTTCGATCCCCGCCACAGCCTCAATTTTGATAAATAATCAGCATTGGCGGCCGAAGACTTCCGGCATAAGAAGTCAGCCTCATTCTGCCAACGGCCTTGTCAAATAGGGCAGAGGAGCGGATAGATGTTCAGGGCACTCTCTTGTCCTAGGGGTGGGAAATTGCCCCTAAAGGCGGAAGAATCAGCAATGATCAACGACATGAGGATGCAGAAGGCAATGGAAACCACTGCATTAAAGACACGTAACATGTATCCACAGGACAATCTGGCCTGTAATTGAAGAAGTGTCATGATGGTCTCTCCATTGGCAAAAGATTCCGGAATAGTCCCCCATTCGGATCTCCGGGAGGGGACTGCCAAGGGGGAGGTTACCATGAGAAAAAGATTGAATAATCAACGAAAGGATAACGTTCTACGTGTCGGGGCGTGGAATGTCAGAAGCTTGAACGTGGTAGGGAAACAAGAAAATCTGAAAAGGGAAATGCAAAGACTCAATCTAGATATAGTAGGGGTCAGTGAAGTGAAGTGGAAGGAAGACAAGGATTTCTGGTCAGATGAGTATCGGGTAATATCAACAGCAGCAGAAAATGGTATAACAGGTGTAGGATTCGTTATGAATAGGAAGGTAGGGCAGAGGGTGTGTTACTGTGAACAGTTCAGTGACTGGGTTGTTCTAATCAGAATGGACAGCAGACCAACACCGACAACGATAGTTCAGGTATAGATGCCGACGTCGCAAGCTGAAGATGAACAAATAGAGAAAGTGTATGGGGATATTGAAATGGTAATGCAGTATGTAAAGGGGGACGAAAATCTAATAGTCATGGGCGACTGGAATGCAGTGTAGGGAAAGGAGTAGAAGAAAAGGTTACAGGAGAATATGGGCTTGGGACAAGGAATGAAAGAGGAGAAAGACTAATTGAGTTCTGTAACAAGTTTCAGCTAGTAATAGCGAATACACTGTTCAAGAATCACAAGAGGAGGAGGTATACTTGGAAAAGGCCGGGAGATACGGGAAGATTTCAATTAGAGTACATCATGGACAGACAGAGATTCCGAAATCAGATAGTGGATTGTAAGGCGTACCCAGGAGCAGATATAGACTCAGATCACAATATAGTAGTGATGAAGAGTCGGCTGAAGTTCAAGACATTAGTCAGGAAGAATCAATACGCAAAGAAGTGGGATACGGAAGTACTAAGGAATGACGAGATACGTTTGAAGTTCTCTAACGCTATAGATACAGCAATAAGGAATAGCGCAGTAGGCAGTACAGTTGAAGAGGAATGGACATCTCTAAAAAGGGCCATCACGGAAGTTGGGAAGGAAAACAGGTACAAAGAAGGTAGCTGCGGAGAAACCATGGGTAACAGAAAAAATACTTCAGTTGATTGATGAAAGGAGGAAGTACAAACATGTTCCGGGAGAATCAGGAATACAGAAATACAAGTCGCTGAGGAATGAAATAAATAGGAGGTGCAGGGAAGCTAAGATGAAATGGCTGCAGGAAAAATGTGAAGACATCGAAAAAGATATGATTGTCAGAAGGACAGACTCAGCATACAGGAAAGTCAAAGCAACCTTTGGTGACATTAAAAACAACGGTGGTAACATTAAGAGTGCAACGGGAATTCCACTGTTAAATGCAGAGGAGAGAGCAGATAGGTGGAAAGAATACATTGAAAGCCTCTATGAGGGTGAAGATTTGTCTGATGTGATAGAAGAAGAAACAGGAGTCGATTTAGAAGAGATAGGGGATCCAGTATTAGAATCGGAATTTAAAAGAGCTTTGGAGGACTTACGGTCAAATAAGGCAGAAGGGATAGATAACATTCCATCAGAATTTCTCAAATCATTGGGGAAAGTGGCAACAAAACGACTATTCACGTTGGTGTGTAGAATATATGAGTCTGCGATATACCATCTGACTTTTGGAAAAGCATCATCCACACAATTCCGAAGACGGCAAGAGCTGACAAGTGCGAGAATTATCGCACAATCAGCTTAACAGCTCATGCATCGAAGCTGCTTACAAGAATAATATACAGAAGAATGGAAAAGAAAATTGAGAATGTGCTAGGTGACGATCAGTTTGGCTTTAGGAAAAGTAAAGGGACGAGAGAGGCAATTCTGACGTTACGGCTAATAATGGAAGCAAGGCTAAAGAAAAATCAAGACACTTTCATAGGATTTGTCGACCTGGAAAAAGCGTTCGACAATATAAAATGGTGCAAGCTGTTCGAGATTCTGAAAAAAGTAGGGGTAAGCTATAGGGAGAGACGGGTCATATACAATATGTACAACAACCAAGAGGGAATAATAAGAGTGGACGATCAAGAACGAAGTGCTCGTATTAAGAAGGGTGTAAGACAAGGCTGTAGCCTTTCGCCCCTACTCTTCAATCTGTACATCGAGGAAGCAATGATGGAAATAAATGAAAGTTTCAGGAGTGGAATTAAAATACAAGGTGAAAGGATATCAATGATACGATTCGCTGATGACATTGCTATCCTGAGTGTAAGTGAAGAAGAATTAAATGATCTGCTGAACGGAATGAACAGTCTAATGAGTACACAGTACGGTTTGAGAGTAAATCGGAGAAAGACGAAGGTAATGAGAAGTAGTAGAAATGAGAACAGCGAGAAAGTCACAAAGTCAATGAAGTTAAGGAATTCTGCTATCTAGGCAGTAAAATAACCAATGACGGACGGAGCAAGGAGGACATCAAAAGCAGACTCGCTATGGCAAAAAAGGCATTTCTGGCCAAGAGGAGTCTACTAATATCAAATACCGGCCTTAATTTGAGGAAGAAATTTCTGAGGATGTACGTCTGGAGTACGGCATTGTATGGTAGTGAAACATGGACTATGGGAAAACCGGAACAGAGGAGAATCGAAGCATTTGAGATGTGGTGCTCTAGACGAATGCTGAAAATTAGGTGGACTGATAAGGTAAGGAATGAGGAGGTTCTACGCAGAATCGGAGAGGAAAAGAATATGTGGAAAACACTGATAAGGAGAAGGGACAGGATGATAGGACATCTGCTAAGACATGAGGGAATGACTTCCATGGTACTAGAGGGAGCTGTAGAGGGCAAAAAATGTAGAGGAAGACAGAGATTGGAATACGTCAAGCAAATAATTGAGGACGTAGTTTGCAAGTGCTACTCTGAGATGAAGAGGTTAGCACAGGAAAGGAATTCGTGGCGGGCCGCATCAAACCAGTCAGTAGACTGATGACCAAAAAAAAAAGAGTTGTTGGCTTACGAGTCACACGAGGCACTTCTCGTCGTGTCATAGCCCACACGTACTCGATTGGAGACAAGTCTGGAGATCATGCTGTCCGGGGAAGTTGCTGCACTTCTTGCAGAGCACATTGAGTTTCACGGGCAGTGTGGGAGCAAGCATTGTTATGTTGAACCAACACATGGTCTTCCGGCTGTCAGAATGGCAAAAGAACGGGTCTAACAACATTCTGTACGTGCCGAGTGCTGATTAGCGGCCCCTCCAGGCACACCAACGCTGAACGAGACTTTTAGATTATCGCACGCCACACAGTAAGGTCTACAGTCAAGTCTTCGAAGAAAGCACTTGAGAATCCACAACATCCAGAGGCAGATGATCCCAGTATTCTGATATCAATAATTTCTTGTAGGTGCATGTGGGGCCTGAAGATGACATACTAAGTTGCCGAAAGTATTACCTAAAATAAAATAAAACAACTTCTCAATCTGCACGCTACTTGCAGAATCTCTTTGTTAAGTACTTGACTAGCCGCTGTCCCACGCCCACAATGGATCAACAGAGAGTAACGCCTCGGTTGGGACCAGTGTGTCTTGGAGGAATACACTCTACGATACAGCACTCGTCAGGCCTACCTTGTACACGCACACGACCTTCACTTGTGTGCAGGCAGACTCTACTTTCATCACTGACAAGCGTGGCATGCCAGTCAATCTTCTAAGTGATCCTCTGATGGCACCAGTCGCGCCATGCACGACGATGCTGTGGCGTGAGTGGAAGATGGGTTAGGGATTCGTGTGCCTGTAGTCCCTCTGATAATAACCGGATCACAATAGTTCGCGTTGACAGGTTTCATCTGTTCCGTGATGGATGTACTGTCCATCACTGGTGCCCTTACAATACGACCACCTCGGAAGGCGTCTGCGTTCTGTGCACGTCCAGAACTTCGTGTACAGGTGTGAGAATGTTCACGTGACCACTGATACCAGAATCGTTGCATAAATGACGCAGCACGTCCATGTTCACGTGACCACTGATACCAGAATCGTTGCATAACTCACGCAGCACGTCCAACTAGCGTTACAATTCTCCTAAAGGACCATCCCGCCACTCGAAAGGTCACAATTTGAGCACTTCCAAACTCGTTCAGTTGGCTGTTTCGCACGAATGCGTCTCCACGGCATGGATGCGTGCTTGCTTCACACGTTTGCACCACATTCAGCCTTCTAGCTGTGAGCATTCTCTATTAAATGATAGACACAGATGGTGCTCTGGTAGCTATGCCAATACACTATCTGTTGACAGACGACAAAGAAACCACTATCAGTACATCTACTGTCCACAAAGTCAGGGCTTAACAACTGGCCGGTTTTGAGCGCGAGTACTCGCGTCTGCTCAGGCACGTGCTCGCGAGCAGGTGCAAGGGCGCGGAGTAGGGAGGGAGGGGAAATGCGTGCGCACGTTTGAAAAGGGCCGCTGCGTGCCTATTGAATTTGCGCCGACTGTGTAACGTTTAAAGTACTACAATCAGCTCTAACAGTCACTTCGCTGGTTAAGAATCATGTCAAGTCGCCGTTGTGTAACCCCAACCATGCTTTCGCAGTTAAACCCCCATTGGGAGGAATTTTATCTGTTTACAGAAAAAGATGGTGTTGCAAAATGTTTAATATGTCACAAAACGCTGAATTCTTTTACGAAATTTAATTTGCAGCGACATTATATGTCGTACCACCCGAAAGACCACGGACGTGGAAAATGTGATGGACCAGATCGTGCACAGGAAGTTATTGAACTTAAAAGGAAGCTATCCGAAGAAGATCTGGACGACGAAGAAAAATCAACTGAGGCAGCTCTCAGAGTGAGTTACAAAATAGCTTTGCTTTTAGCAAAATCCCTGCGCCCCTTCACTGATGGCGATTTAATAAAATAATGTTTGGTAGTTGCAGCGGAACATTTGTGCCCATCTCAAGTTGAACAGTTTCGGATTGTGCCATTATCTAACATGACCATTATGCGTCGCATACAGGACATGGTAGACGACGTCCAGAGCCTGCTCGCAAATATCTGTAAAGATTTTATGGCGTATTCTCTAGCTCTGGACGAAAGTGTTGATATCACTGGAACAGCGCAGCTTGCCATACTTATTAGAGGTGTTAATAGACATCTTCAGGTGAGGGAGGAGCTCCTCAATGTAGTAGCCATGAAGAACACTACAACCGGAGGTGATATTTTAAGTAGTGTTGAAGAAAGTGTTGAAAATATAGGATTGTCGTGGAATTCTTTAGTTTCAGTGTCTACAGATGGTAGAGGCATACACTAAGCTAAAAAAATTATGTGGCACGTGTACATTCTCCTTTATTTGTTTCATTTGTCGCAGTAATAATTCGTGAGTGATATCCCTGCAGGTAGCCGTGGATTTACATTGACTGGCGGCAGCTGTTGTGTGCCCCACGTGACTTTCCCCACTCTCCGCTCTGGTCCGGTAGTGGGGGTAGCGTGCTCGCGCTGCTCCGTGCTCGCGCCTTGCTGCTCACAGCTTGCTCCGCGAGCTCGTATGTTGTGAAGCCCTGCACTAAGTGGTATATGCCGTCACCAAATCAAAACTGGTGTCATCTTACCAGATTTAATAATTTTTTCCGATGATGTAGAAAGAACTGCCAACGGCCTTGTCGCAGTGGAACACCGGTTCCCGTCAGATCACCGAAGTTAAGTGCTGTCGGGCTGGGCTAGCACTTAGATGGGTAGCCACCCGGTCTGCCGAACGCTGTTGGTGCGGCGTGCGCTCAGTCTATGAGAGGCAAACTGTGGGAGCTACTTGACTGAGAAGTGGCGGCTCCTGTCTCGTAAACTGACATACGGTCGGGAGAGCGGAGTACTGACCACATGCCCCTCCATATCCGCATCCAATGACGCCTGTGGGCTGAGGATGACACGGCGACCGGTCGGTACCTTTGGGCCTTCCAAGGCCCGTTCCGTCAGAGAGAGAGAGAGAGAGAGAGAGAGAGAGAGTAGAAAGAATTGCTACTACAAACCACACAAGGTGGCTGAAAAAAATACGCAACGAGATGAACAAAACTGATACTTTTATTCGAAAACGATAACTTTGCTGAAGTCACTGCTTTTCATTATGGTCCTCACGACATTAAAAATGATGCGACGTAGTTCTTAAGAGGGCATTGTACGTGAAATTCGTTGAAATCTGACATTTTCTGTTTTCTACTCCATAATATACTTTGGACTTTCCTGAAGATTTTGGTGTATAATACATTAAAATCAGACAATTGTGCGATCTTCAAATAATATTCTGAATGTTGACGTGTGACTGTCAAATTTCGCGGCTACGCATATACTGCCACAGTTGAACAGTCATATCTTGGGAACTACACAGTCTCGAAGGCTGTGAATTGCTTTGTTTTGTGCCTACTGCTACGTCTCAGAAGTTGGCATTGCGAGTAAACAAATCAGTCCTTTGTTTCTAATACTAGTTTTCGTTGAAAGTAGTGTGATTATCGGCTATTTTTGTAGTAAGGTAACTTCTATTGTTTTTTATACGTGAATAAAATGACTTCAAGAAACGCAACTTTGCGGATAACAGTTATTTGAGACCTGTATTTTCTTCTGAAATACTTGAAAACACGTGTGCTAGCAGTGAAGGAAACCACGATAATGTTTCTGAAGTGACCACGCCCCCTAGTGCATGGAAAAGGAAAGTAACTTTAGAAATGGGTGACGTAGTAAAAGTAATAGTATTATGTTCAAATGTGTATGAAATCTTATGGGACTTAACTGCTAAGGTCATCAGTCGCTAAGCTTACACACTACTTAACCTAAATTATCCTAAGGACGAACACACACATCCATGCCCGAGGGAGGACTCGAATCACCACCGGGACCATCCACACAGTGCATGACTGCAGCGCCTAGACCGCTCGGCTAATCCCGCACGGCAATGGTACTATCCTTGCACAAGTTGTTTCTGAAACTGTCTCTTGCTGTCTTTATGGTAGTGAAGTTAAACTTCATGAGGATATTGGAGCTAGAACAGGTGTTGTGTCTAAATTAATTATTGAATGTCAGAAGTGCAAAAACGAAAAAGCATTTCATTCTTCATCAAAGTGTTCAGGTAATGAATTGTATGAAACTAATGTGAGACTGTTCTGTGGTCTTAGAAGCATGGGTAAAGGTGCAAGGGCTGGTAATTGGGGACTCCGTAAATGCTGTGGCTGAAGATTCAATGGTTGCTGCTACATCAGAAGCTGTTGAACTAAATGGGGGTGACACAGACATCAGCATTGCTGTGAATTGATCTTGGCAAAAGCGTGGGTTTAGTTCTAAAATGGTTTTAGATCTGCAATAAGCACTGAAACTGGAAAAGTTTTGGATTTTGAAGTTCTCAGTAAGTACAGCCAAGACTGTACAGTGAACCAGAGGAACTGATTACTTCATAAGCGGCAGTGTATAAAAAATTATGATGGCACAACTGGAGAAATGGAGGTAAAAGGAACAGTTAACATTTTCCAGCGTTCGCAGAAGGAGAGAGGTGTCAAATATTTGATATACTTAGGTGATGGTGACAGTAAGGCTTTCACTGCAGTACAAAACAGTAAGCCATATGATGTTCCCATACAAATACTTAAGTGTGTAGGATATGTCAAGAAAAGAATGGGAACGTGTCTGTGTAACCTAAAAACCAAACTGGGTAATACAAAAAACCAAACTGGGTAATACAAAACTGTCTGATGGCAAGACAATAAAATGTGCTGAAGACTAATGGACAAAGTAATTGATGAATTACAGGAATATTATTTTAGGGCCATTAGAGACAATTTAGAGAAGATGAAAAGAGCTGTGTGGAGCACTTTCTTTCATCGAATATCAACTGATGGAAAGCCATGTCATGCTTTGTGTCCACCTCCAACAAACACTTGGTGTAAGTATAGGCAAGCTGAATTTTCTGACACCCTGCATGAATTTACACACAAACATTCTCTTCCTTTGGCAGTACGAAGGTAATCAAACCTATTTACAGAGATTTTGCAAAGCCTGAGCTACTAGAGAAGGATACAACTGAGGCACGATAACATATAAATATGTATGACGTACTATAGAGCGGAAGTTGCAAAAAATATTTGAGTGTGCTCTTAGGTACCAACCTAATCACCGCTGCGGAAATTGCGACACATTGGGAAAGAACCTGTGACACAACTTCTTACAGATATGTGAACAATACAGATACTCTTTTTCAGAGAACCTACAAGAAACATACTTCAGATTTTTTCGTACACGAGAATGCAAAATCACGAACTGAAAATGCTTGTATATTTGTATTAGGCGGAATAATTCGTCCGTCCCCGCAGCTGAATAGTCAGTTTGCCTTTGGCAGGCTACGATACATGACGAGCCGATATCGTAAATCTACACTCCGTTTTACTTAGTACAACGACTTTGCCCGACCCATAGGACTCGATGTGGAGCGTTTTCTGCTAGAGGAAGTGAAGATCCCGGCGACAGATATTATGTGAATACATTTGTCGATCGTGATCAGCATTGCCCCTGTTAAAATCATTAACGGTGCGGCATGCGAACGCATCTTACGTGAGCCGGCCACTGTGGCCGAGCGGTGTTAGGCGCTTCAGTCCGGAACTGCGCGACTGCTGCGGTCACAGTTTAGAATCCATGGACATGGATGTTTGTGATGTCCTTAGGTTAGTTACGTTTAAAAAGTTCTAGGTGACTTACGACCTCAGATGTTAAGTCCCACAGTGCTCAGAGCCATTTGAGCCATCTCGCGTGAGATCAAACAGGGGTTCCGCTTCTGTCATGCTGATGGCAATGTGGGGGCGGTAACCGTCGACCACGCAGGCTTAGGTGCGCGTACGACACGCATTTTTGAATTGCCATTCGAACTTCCCGAAGACGAAGACGTTGTGGCTCTCTGACCACACGGGACTGTCCACGGCCGTACTGCGGAGAAATGGATACAGTTTCTGACATATCCTGTCTTAAACGGCGTCCGACAGGTCACCATTGATGTCCGCAACCACGTCCCTCCTACTTACATATCTGCGGTGCAATAATTATAAAGGACTACTAGCCTCGGACCCGTTCCGGGTGTGGCAAAGAAGGCCACCTTAGATCCGAATGCCTACGACGGCGTGTTACGCAACTTCCAGCTGCCGAAGGACCATCCGTGTCGCAACCTACGGTGCTATTGCTGACCTACGCCGCTGCTCTTGCTTCTTCTACCACTTCGCAACGCCACAAACGAGCCCGACTATATCCCGACGGAGAGCGCCTCGGACGGCCCGCCGTCTCGACGCCCATCGGCCCCCATCCGACTGAGCCGACGCGACCTGTCGCTGACACAACCCGCGGCAGCACGATGGAGATCGACTCGCTCATCGTCCCTACGACGACCTTCCTGCCAGAGCGACGCGAATCCCTTACGTCATCGGACACGGAAGGTCGCGTAAGGAAACAACGGTCTTCGAAACGTCGCAAGAGAAGGCGCCGCACCGTTTCCGGCCAAGAGGAGTCGTTGCAGATAGAGGATGAAGCCGCCGTCGACCCGAAGGACGCCACTGAATCCGCCACTACCGATGGAGACGCGGCGTCATCCACCGGTGTGCCTACGCCCGTTGCTCTAACGCAACATCACGACGCTGAACTACAGGGCTATTACAAATGATTGAAGCGATTTCATAAATTCACTGTAGCTCCATTCATTGACATATGGTCACGACACACTACAGATACGTAGAAAAACTCATAAAGTTTTGTTCGGCTGAAGCCGCACTTCAGGTTTCTGCCGTCAGAGCGCTCGAGAGGGAAGTGAGACAAAATGGCGACAGGAGCCGAGAAAGCGTATGTCGTGCTTGAAATGCACTCACATCAGTCAGTCATAACAGTGCAACGACACTTCAGGACGAACTTCGACAAAGATCCACCAAATGCTAACTCCATTCGGCGATGGTATGCGCAGTTTAAAGCTTCTGGATGCCTCTGTAAGGGGAAATCAACGGGTCGGCCTGCAGTGAGCGAAGAAACGGTTGAACGCGTGCGGGCAAGTTTCACGCGTAGCCCGCGGAAAATTGGCTCATGCCACAACTGGAGACCGACAGCGGCGATTTCATCTTTCAACAGGATGATGCTCCACCGCACTTCCATCATGATGTTCGGCATTTCTTAAACAGGAGATTGGAAAACCGATGGATCGGTCGTGGTGGAGATCATGATCAGCAATTCATGTCATGACCTCCACGCTCTCCCGACTTAACCCCATGCGATTTCTTTCTGTGGGGTTATGTGAAAGATTCAGTGTTTAAACCTCCTCTACCAAGAAACGTGCCAGAACTGCGAGCTCGCATCAACGATGCTTTCGAACTCATTGATGGGGACATGCTGCGCCGAGTGTGGGAGGAACTTGATTATCGGCTTGATGTCTGCCGAATCACTAAAGGGGCACATATCGAACATTTGTGAATGCCTAAAAAAACTTTTTGAGTTTTTGTATGTGTGTGCAAAGCATTTTGAAAATATCTCAAATAATAAAGTTATTGCAGAGCTGTGAAATCGCTTCAATCATTTGTAATAACCCTGTATTTAATGGAAACTACACCACGAACCACTACTTCATCTTCTGAAGATAAAATGGACGATACACCACGGCATGGCACGGCGAGGAGGTCGAGGAGCAGGACCCGTTACAGGACCCTGCGCCGTCTTCGGCTCCACTACTCTCCCCAGAACCCAGTGGGGGCGAGGGGGATGACGTTCCACCGTGACACCGACATCCTTCCGCTGACGCCAGAGTGGACCAGCCTCCAGCAGTCCGCCATCAGGCCAACTGGATACCAACCATCAACACCAACAACATCCGCTCCAGGGTGAAAATCCGCCTTATGCAGGGGATGATCTGGGTTTCTGATATTGATTTTTCCCTTCTGCAGGAAGTTCACTTGGCCAGTCTCCCGGATATCAATGGCTACACCGCTCACATCTCCTCAAGTGATCCTATGTGCCATGGAGTAGCCATCTACGTCCGGTACGGGATTTCTGTCACCGATGCCGCAGTCCTTCCATCACCTTGTGGCATGGCACTCACTGCCACGTGGACACGCTTCTTTAATATCTACGCTCCTTTCGGCACTGACCAACGACATGAACGGGCGCAGTTCTATTCTGAGGACATCGCCCCCCCCCCCCCATGCTTTTAGGGAGCTACGATCACTGCCTACTAGGAGATGATTTTAATGGCGTTCTGCGCACTTTACTACATGCCAGGAACTACGTATAAAAATCAAAATATCCACGGGTGTGCTGCCGGTCTATAGTGTCCAACGGGCACAATATTTCGGCGATCATACATGTCGCCATCATCAGCTGAACTGACGAACTGACCGCACGAGGATTCTGGTACAGACGTCGAGATACTGGGACAGCGTTGTTAGAGAGTCCATCGAAATTCGCACCAATGACGACCTCATAAACCGTGACTGTGGCTATAATCTTAGCAAGGCTTGGGAACCAGCGATTGGGTTAATCAAGAGTAAATCGAGCAAACGTATAGTTGTGACGACCACGGCGGACAGAGCCATCACACCGACGTCATCTCAGACGCCATCGCAATCTGTTCCACCGCGCGACCGTGGCGCGGGGCGCGGACGGCGGAGGGAGCGCGCCGCGGGCGGAGGGTATTTAAATCGGCCGCCGCCGCGACCGAACCCAGTTCCCTCTGAGCAGCCATAGCGTACGGATCTCCGTGCCGGCACGTTCACAGGAGCTCAGTCCGTCAGTTCACCTGATGATGGCGACATGTATGATCGCCGAAATATTCTGCCCGTTGGACACTATAGACCGGCAGCACACCCGTGGATATTTTGATTATCAAATACGCCGGGAGAAACTCAAGAATCACACGTATAAAAATGGTTCAAATGCCTCTAAGCACTATGGGACTTAACATCTGAGGTCATCAGTCCCCTACACTTAGAACTACTTAAACCTAACTAACCTAAGGACATCACACACATCCGCGCCCGAGGCAGGATTCGAACCTGCGAGCGTAACAGCAGCGTGGTTCCGGACTGAAGCGCCTTGAACCGCTCGGCTACAGCGGCCGCAATTACGTATAGTGGTGTGGGACCTCTGCTTCACGACATCTGGGAAGTCTAACATGTTGACCGTTCTGGGCATACGTTTTTTACCAGCCATTCCGCAAGCCGTCTGGACAGGATATATGCCTCACAGAGTCTTACATCCTCGATACAGGGTGCAGAACGTTGGCTACTAGTCTTTTCCGACCATTGCAATTGCCCTTCTTCCGCCCCAATCTGTATGGCGCAGCTGTGTGCCATGGAAACTAAATATTTCTCATCTGCATGACCTAAATTTCTGCTGGCAAGTCACCGAGACATGGGCAGCTTGATAACGACGCCTTCCCCTGCTACCGCTCGACACTCACGGTGGATGGACTGAGCCAAACAAGCGATTCAGAGTACACTGATGAGATAAGGGAAGGACTTGGCCGACTGGCATCACAACACCGTCGATTTCTACTATGCGATTCTCCGAGGATAACTCCGAGGCACACTGCAAATTGCAAGGAGTGTTGACACGGACGTGGCGCCACGATCATGCGGGTTTGGAAATTCCATCCATACGTCACGTAGTGTCCGACGAACGACGGCGTCGTCGGCAGATCATCGATCCTCTGCTCACGCCTCATGGCCTGCAGGTGACCAATCACATTGGCTTTGTACAGGCATTCGTCGAACACTACCGACGTACTTACAAGGAAGAAGATGTTGATACTGAAGCAGACGCCTTCATTTTGTATTATGTCATGCGCACCCTCCCCCCCCCCCCCCCCACCGAGGTGGATACTCTGACAGTGGCAGTCACACAATACGAAACCGACAATGCAGTCGACAAGGGTGCAGTCAAGAGATCGCCTGGCATTGATGGCTTACCGGTTTAGTTTTACTGAACCTTCCAGGACCTCATGGCAACGCGGTGGACGACTTTGTTTCAAGAGCTGATGACATCTGACCAAAACACCCCATCCACCTTTGTTGAGAGCGTCGTCATTACGGTCCACAAACCAGCCCATGGTTGGACAGTCATGACCTATGCTCACTGCCGATTACAAGATTTTCGCCCATTTACTGGCAATGCGTCTCCGGACAGTACTCCCTCATGTCCTCTCCCCAGAGCAAACGATGCTTGGGGGACAGGTTAACACAGAATGCCGCGACTTAATTGCGATGGCGGTGGCCTACAGACTTCGTACAGCGATCGTTGCTATAGATTCCGATAGCACCTAAGATAAAGTGCGCCACCGTTTCCTGCATTCGGTGGCAAAACGGATGGGCATCCCCTCTCCATTCATCGACGTCCTCCAGCGACTTTACAACAGTGCCAAGTCACAAGCTCAAGTCAGTGAGGTTTAGCAGGGCCGGGACCCATCTGCCGTTCTGTTTGGCAAAGGTTCCCCATCTCTATCCTCGTGTAAGCCTGGAGCCCCTAATTGGGGGGCCTGACAACCGAGCTGTTTGGCCTCAGCCTTCGCCAACACACTTTTCGCTGTGGGGCATATGCTGATGACCTCCTTCTTCTCATCCGCCACAGCTCTGAGATTCGAGCAGTCTTCGAATTGATTACACTTTATGGGGCTCCCACTTGCAGTGCCATGAATGTCACCAAATCTTCTGCGATGTACATCGGACGAGGTCTCCAGAAAGGTGAAGTAGGATCCCTGCCGCTTGTGCGGACGTTTCGGTACCTTGGCATTACCTTTATCCCATGGTCACAAGCATAGCGGCAACGAATTTTCGGTGCCTGTTACACTTCATTCGTAACGATGTCCGCCAGAATCAGTTGCGCCCCCAGGACACACTTCAATGCTTTGAGTTTCTTCATTATGTGGCATCAAAATTGGTCCACATCGCGCAAGTTCTCCCTCTACTGATAGCGATTGGGTGCAACCTCCATGTGGCCTTTGGCTACTATCTTACAGGTAATTTCACCTTTAAAGTCCGTTATGTGACACTTACCCTGCCCCCCTCCCCCCCCCCCCCAAGGGGATGGTGGCCTCGGGCTCGTCAACGTCCGTATGCGAGATGCGACATTGTATATGAGTAACAGACGTGTCTAGGGCACGTCTCCAACATGCAACTTGCTTCAAGTCCTCCTGCCTGCGTCTGACTCACCACCTGTGTCCGGCGGCCACATCGTTCCTCATTTGTCTCACTATGCGCCACTTCGCAAGATGTCTGGCGCTTCGTGCAGCAAATCATTGCCTGCTGTCTCCGAGTGCCACCAGACACGATCGAACTATCAATGTTTCTGTGCCCAGAGGACAAACATTTTCCCGACGCTAAATATCACGCCATTACATGGGTCAATGGTTGGAAGATCGGTTACCTCTTCCATCTTAGTGGTACAAAGTAACAATGCGGACGCGGTCGAACCGCGGTACTGAGCGTCTAGGCATGGTTGAACTATAGACAACACGAGCCGTGTACCTCCTTCCTGGTGGAATGATTGGAACTGATCGGCTGTCGGACCCCCTTCTGTCTAATAGCTGCTCATGCATTGTTGTTCACATCTTTGGGTTGGTTTAGCGATATCTCTGAACAGTCAAACGGACTGTGTCTGTGACACAGTATCCACAGTCAACGTCTGTCTTCAGGAGTTCTGGCAACTGGGGTGATGCAAAACTTTTTTTGATGTGTGTACTTTAAGGTATTTTTAAAGCACTACCTCAACTCCTTTTACGAAATGCTCAGGTGACAGGTGTCCAGCGCCTATGAAGTGCTTCGGTCGCTTTTGTAAAAAAAAAAAAAAAAAAAAAAAAAAAAAACTATCTATTAAAATTTTTTTTTCGCTTTAGTTAAGAAGGACAACGGAAAACTTTAAAATCAAGGAAGTGTTATGTAATGTACGACGCATTTATTGCCTGTAAAGGAGTCTCTAGACGTAAAATTTTCCAAAATGTCTTTGAGCTAGTAACGTTCTGAATGTAAATATATGTATGTCTTTGTAGAAAATAGTTATGTTTGTATTGTGATATCGCTCTGAAAGGTACTAGCTATTCGTATCACCGATTACGCCAACTTCAGGTTGTTTATGAAACGTTTCCGGAAAGTACATGCCTGCGATCGTAAAATTAAACTGGCAATCTGTTACGAGCACCTTCATCGCAACGAAAAAAGTAGCGGAGGTCATAACCCATTGAACAAGCGCTGAGAATAAGCTTCGGTAGTAAACACCATTTCGCTATAAATTCTGTGCCCCTAAATCGAGCTGCTGCGTGCAACTGGTGCTGTTATATGCTTCACGACCGTGTCGTTGCAAACGTCATATAATGTTTTTCTTGCACGTTTCGGAGTCACAGCTACAGGCGACTCACTTACCACTGTCGCCCTAAAGAACAGTTTCCGTATTTCAGATGTTTACCAACCCAACAACAAAAAAATGGTTCAAATGGCTCAGAGCACTATGGGACTTAACTTCTCAGGTCATCAGTCCCCTAGAACTTAGAACTAATTAAACCTAACTAACCTAAGGACATCACACACATCCATGCCCGAGGCAGGATTCGAACCTGCGATCGTAGCGGTCGCGCGGTTCCAGACTGTAGCGCCTAGAACCACTCGGCCACTCCGGCCGGCAACCCAATAACAGGCGGACTATTCTTTCACTATTTGTCTTCTTGTTACGTTACCACCGCGATATTAATGTCTAATCTGAATTTACCGTTTTCTGTTACAGCTTCACTGTGCTTATGTTGCAGAGATTTTCAAGTCGATTCCAGAATATTTTAACGGCTTTAGATAGTGTGTATTTGGCGTCAGTCCTTCTTTCTACTAAGCTCAACAGGATTGTTGTTTACACATCACTAAACCAACATACTGACTCGAATTTAAAAATAAATTGCCCAAGTGCGAGTAGAAGTCGCGCACTGACAGTTCCGTGTACGTCTAAATTTTTATGCAGGGTGATTTTTTCCACCGTGTCTAAACTCCAAGGACTGATCAACGAGAGGATGCAGAACAAAAAAGGTCAAATGAACTCCCATGCTTGAGACCATTTATTCAATCAGACTGCGGTTTACTACTGTATTTGCAGTACTATGCAGCCACAGTTAACAGTATGCATGGTTTCCCCCTAGAGGGTGGTACTGTTCTTCATGGACCATGCCCTACTGCCCTCTCCTACCACAGTAACTGGTAATGTTGTATCCGATTCACTTCACTTGCAGACTCACCTTGTAGTGGATGTGAAACAGCGGGTGTCAAGGAGCTGTTCCCCTGGAAGACGACGGATTCGCCCTCTCTCATCGGCATGACGAAGACAATGCAATGCTCTGCCACTGCGCCAGCGTCCAGTGCCGATGGTCAAACGCCAATTTCAGTCGTAGTTGCCGATGTCGTGGTGTTAACATTGGTACATGCATGGATATCGGGTGCGGAAGCCCATCAGTAGGAGTGGACTGTGTATTCCGATCCAGTTGTACTCTACCCAGCCGGCCGGAGTGGCCGAACGGTTCTAGGCACTACAGTCTGGAACCGCGCGACCGCTACGGTCGCAGCTTCGAATCCTGCCTCGGGCATGGATGTTTATGATGTCCTTAGGTTAGTTAGGTTTACGTAGTTCTAAGTTCTAGGGGACTGATGACCTCAGTAATTAAGTCCCATAGTGCTCAGAGCCATTTCAACCATTTTACTATACCCAGCATCAAAGTCCGATTTTAGTTCCACCGTAGTTCGCCGCCTGTTCTGTTTTACCAATCTGTCAAACCTACGACGTCTGACATTTGTAATGAGGAGTGGCCGCCCAACCCCACGACGTCTGGACATGGTTTCACCTTGGTATGGTTCCTTATTCGAATCGAAGTTTGCCGACATGGTGTTTACTTACGGAAAGACAAATAGCAACGGGCGGTGGGCAGCAAGATTGTATCAGGAGACAAAAATGTTTGCAACAGTGTTCCGCCGTTTGTCTGAGACACGGTCGTGTCAGGAAGCAGGATTAAATTACAATGAAATGAACACCCTTAGCTGCTTACAGGCGTTGACATACGTCAACGGGGACAGATGAAAATGTGTGCCCCGACTGGGACTCGAACCTGGGATCTCCTGCTTACATGGCAGACGCTCTACCCGTCTGAGCCACCGAGGACACAGGGATTTATCTCTGGTACGCCTCCCGCAAAACCCACATTCTCAACGTACTGTCCCGCACTACATTCTTAGCGCCCCCGCCCATTACACTCATTACTCGCAGCGCGTTTCCGAGTCCCGTAACATTTCGGGCACTGTTTGTGCATTCGGACAGAAGAAGAAGATCGCAGTTGGCACGCCAGGACAGGGTAATGCAGATGACCGTGTGTAACACTCTCCACGACAGGTTTTACTACCCTTATCACTTACAGCATGTGCAGGACTCACTAATGACAGACTTCCCTCATCGGTAGCAGTTTTGACATTCGTTTCTTCATCAGGCAACCACGATTCCGGGATTTGTGTCATCCATCCTATTCACAGATGAGGCCACCTTAACACACAGTGCATTTCAACTTTCATAACAGTCGGCTGTGGGATTATGCAGAGGCCCTATGGTATGGTGACAGCGCATCATCAGCATCGGTGCAACCGGAAGTGTGGCCCGGGATTATTGGCTGCCGTACCAGTCATCCTTCCACGTTGCCTAACAGGCCTGAACTATCGGCGTTTCTTGCGGCTGACTTTGCCTCCCCTGCTGCAAGAAGTACCATTGGTGTTTCGAACGATTATACAGGGCTATTACAAATGATTGAAGCGATTTCATAAATTCACTGTAGCTCCATTCATTGACATATGGTCACGACACACTACAGATACGTAGAAAAACTCATAAAGTTTTGTTCGGCTGAAGCCGCACTTCAGGTTTCTGCCGCCAGAGCGCTCGAGAGCGCAGTGAGACAAAATGGCGACAGGAGCCGAGAAAGCGTATGTCGTGCTTGAAATGCACTCACATCAACCAGTCATAACAGTGCAACGACACTTCAGGACGAAGTTCAACAAAGATCCACCAACTGCTAACTCCATTCGGCGATGGTATGCGCAGTTTAAAGCTTCTGAATGCCTCTGTAAGGGGAAATCAACGGGTCGGCCTGCAGTGAGCGAAGAAACGGTTGAACGCGTGTGGGCAAGTTTCACGCGTAGCCCGCGGAAGTCGACGAATAAGGCAAGCAGGGAGTCAAACGTACCACAGCTGACGGTTTGGAAAATCTTACGGAAAAGGCTAAAGCAGAAGCATTTCTTAAACAGGAGATTGGAAAACCGATGGATCGGTTGTGGTGGAGATCATGATCAACAATTCATGTCATGGCCTCCACGCTCTCCCGACTTAACCCCATGCGATTTCTTTCTGTGGGGTTATGTGAAAGATTCAGTGTTTAAACCTCCTCTACCAAGAAACGTGCCAGAACTGCGACCTCGCATCAATGATGCTTTCGAACTCATTGATGGGGACATGCTGCGCCGAGTGTGGGAGGAACTTGATTATCAGCTTGATGTCTGCCGAATCACTAAAGGGGCACATATCGAACATTTGTGAATGGCTAAGAAAACTTTTTGAGTTTTTGTATGTGTGTGCAAAGCATTGTGAAAATATCTCAAATAATAAAGTTATTGTAGAGCTGTGAAATCGCTTCAATCATTTGTAATAACCCTGTATAGCTGCTACATGATGGTACTTCAGCCCACTTCGCCGTTAACGAACGGTTGCATCTCAATCGTGTCTTCCCTAGTCGATGGATTGGACGAGGGGGTTCAGTTGCATGGCCTGCTCGTTCAGCGGATCTCCACCCGTGCGATTTATCGTTGTAGGGCCACATCAAACGTATCGTGTACGCAGAGCCCATTCCAGATGTGGAGACAATGGAGCAGTTCATGCTGCCTTTGACACTGTTCGGATGCAGCTTGGCCGATGTGAACGTGTAAGATAGAACGTGCTACGGCGTGTACACACGTGCCTTGGGCTCATTTTCAGCACATACTTCAACAGTGGCTGCACGGTACAGCGTGTATTAGACCGCGGTCTCTTTAACAAAGTATGAATGAATAAATGGTCTCTAGCATAGTAACCATGCATTTCCGGAAATAAGTTCAATAGACCTTTTTTGTTCCGTATCCTCTCATCGATCAATACGTAGAGTTTGTACACAGTGGAAAAAAATCACCCTGTATAATCATCCATAGTGGAAATAGAAACTCTCAACGATTTTTACCTGATCAACCGGAATAGAACATTATGACCACCGACCTACTATCGAAGTAAACCCTGCGGTAGCATCACCTGGGGAGTAATGACTAGTAGTCACAAGCACTGTGACTGTAGTATCAGTTGTAAGTAGGCTGTTTATGTTTTCTTTATGTAAGTAGGCTGTTTATGTTTTCTTATTGGCAACGTTACGTAGCGCTCTATATAAAAATCACTGGCTGTGCTGTGTGCAGTCTGTGGCTAGTTTGCATTGTTGTCTGCCATTGTAGTGTTGGGCAGTGGCAGCTGGATGTGAACAGCGCGTAGCGTTGCGCAGTTGGAGGTGAGCCGCCAGCAGTGGTGGATGTGGGGAGAGAAATGGCGGAGTTTCGAAATTTGTAAAAATGGATGTCATGCACTGCTGTATATATTATGACTTTTGATGACTATTAAGGTAAATACATTGTTTGTTCTCTATTGAAATCTTTCATTTGCTAACTATGCCTATTAGTAGTTAGTGCCTTCAGTAGTTTGAATCTTTTATTTAGCTGGCAGAGCATTGCTGGTTCTAAGGACAATTCCAAAAACTTTGTGAGTGCACAAGTGGTGGTTATGGACTTGCTCTATTATCTGCAAGACTCTTCAATGGGGATTGTGCACCTGCGCAGTCACAACAGATGGCTGCTGGCCATCTCCACAAAGACTACAGTGGGTCTGCATCTTTGATGACCCACCAGTACCATTATCTCTACAAGGACTGCAGTGGGTCTGCATCTTTGATGGCCCACCAATACCATTGTTTCTACAAGGACTGCAGTGGGTCTGCACCTTTGATGGCCCACCAATACCGTAATCTCTACCGGGACTGAAGTGGGTCTGCTCTGTGATGACCTACCTACCAATATTCTTCAAAATGTCGAATGACTCTGCTGTGGGTTTGCTCTGTTGTGGCCCATTACTTGTCTGCATGTCAAGAGTCAGCACTTCTTTCCGTTGGAAGGATAACACTACTTCTTCAAGACTGCATGGAAATCCACTACTTCCGTGTGCATTTTCTTTTACTGCTCAGACTTTGAGAAAAACACTGCAATATTACTGTAATGAACAATCTGGACTGTCTTTTTGGACTGTGAGAAAATTTTAGCTTTTGACCAACATTGTATAAATAAGTGTGTGCATTTGATATCTTTGTTATTGTAATTATGAAAAATTTTTATCAAATAATTATTGGCCACTGCCCAAAACAATTTGTAAAATTTTTTTTGGGAAGCATGGGGGCTATGTAAGTAGGCTGTTTATGTTTTCTTATTGGCAACGTTACGTAGCGCTCTATATGAAAATCACTGGCTGTGCTGTGTGCAGTCTGTGGCTAGTTTGCATTGTTGTCTGCCATTGTAGTGTTGGGCAGCGGCAGCTGGATGTGAACAGCGCGTAGCGTTGCGCAGTTGGAGGTGAGCCGCCAGCAGTGGTGGATGTGGGGAGAGAAATGGCGGAGTCTTGAAATTTGTAAAAATGGATGTCATGCACTGCTGTATATATTATGACTTTTGATGACTATTAAGGTAAATACATTGTTTGTTCTCTATTGAAATCTTTCATTTGCTAACTATGCCTATTAGTAGTTAGTGCCTTCAGTAGTTTGAATCTTTTATTTAGCTGGCAGTATTGGCGCTCGCTGTATTGCAGATTTTTGTGAGGTAAGTGATTTGTGAAACGTACAAGTTAATGTTAATCAGGGCCATTCCTTTGTACGGATTTCTGAAAGTCAGATTGCGTTGCGCTAAAAATATTGTGTGTCAGTTTAAGCACAGTCATGTATAAAATTTTCAAAGGGGACGTTTCACAGTGAGCGTGCTGTTCTTGTGTAGAATGGGGAAGGCGCGATACATCTCTTTGATCGAGGGCTCTTCTTGATGGATCGGAGGCTCGGCACGGACTTGTCGGGTATTCAAGGAGTACTGTGGTGAGTGTCTTCAACAAGTGGTGAAACCATGGTGAAACCACGTCCCGACGTCTTGGGGTTAGGCGGCCACCCCTTATTACAGGTGCCGGACGTCGCATGTTGGGGAGGCTGCTAAAATAGAACAAGCGGTGAACTGTGATAGATCTAACATCAGACTCAGATGCTGGGCAGAGTACAAGTGGATCGGAAAACACACTGTACTCCTGCCGATGGGCCTCCGCACCCGACGACCCATGCATGTACCAATGTTACTACCACGACATCGGCAACTACGACTGAAATTGGCGTTTGACCATCGGCGCTGGACGCTGGCGCAGTGGCAGAGCATTGCATTGTCTTCACCATGTCGATGGGAGGGCGCGAATCCGTCGTCTTCCAGAGAAACAGCTCCTTGACGCCTGTACTGCGCGATGGAGACAACTTGGTGGCAACTCCATTATGCTCTGGGGAATACTGATGTGGGCATTCATGGGCCCAGTAGAGCTCGTGCAAGGAACGAGAACGGCCAACGACTATCATACGCTGGCTGCAGACCATATACACCCCTTCATGACGACAAGTTTCCCGAAGGCAGTTGCATTTTTCAACAAGATAATGCGTCATATCACAAAGCCGGGAGTGCGATGAAGGGGTTCGAGGAACAAGTGGTGAGTTCCAATTGACGTGCTGGCCTCCCAGCTCGCCAGATCTGAACCCGATCGAACATAACTGGGATTGATTGAATGTGACGTCAGAGCTCATCGCACTCCTCGCCGGAATTTACAGGAATTAGGTAACCTGTGTGTGCAGATGTTGTGCTAACTCCCTCGACCGACCTACCAAAGCCTCATTGCTTCCACGCTTTGCCGCAGTTATCCGTGCCAAAGGTGGACATGTCGGCTGTTAAGTAGGAGATCATAATGTTCTGGCTAACCGATGTAGTACTGGCAAAGATATCCATCCCAATTACTAAAACAAGACCACAACTCACATTTCATGTTTGCATGTAGTATTGTTCGTCTATTATGCTTTTGACAGATGATTACTCCAATGTATGTTCTATGGAAATAAGATATTTTTATGTGATATAATTACAATTTAGCAGTTTCCATATTTTTTTACTTTACTTGTACTGTGAAACCTTGCTTCTTGCCAAATTTTATGCGAGTACGTCAACGGGAAGTGTCCCATAGGTTTTCATCAATGAGTTTTCGAATATAAAAATATGTGACATAAATAGTCGTGTCATTTGACTGCATTGACTTAGAAGCATAAGTGTAAAACACCGTCAAGAAACCATAGACCTTAGTAAGTGACATAAATTTGGATTTGATACTCCAGTCTGTTCAAGAGAAAATTGGTCTTAACAGACGGCCAGACAAACATAGACAGATAAAAAATGACAACTATTTTTTCGTGTTAAAAAATTACAGATTAACAATTTCATTAGTTTTCCTTTACTTATACTGTAAAACTATGCATCATGCCAAATTTCATGATTTTAGGTCAATCCGAAGTACCCTATAGGTATTGATGAGTGAGTTTTCGAGTATAAAAATAAATGACGTAAACGGTAACATCTTTTGATTGATTTGACTTAGAAGGGTAAAATCTTTACACTGTCAAGGGAGCATAGGCGTTTATATATAACGTGAATTTGGACTTAACATGTCTACCCGTTCCTGAGAAAAAGGGTTCTTAAAGTCGGACAGAGAGACAGAGCGGAAATTCAAACGCTCGACATACAGAATTAGTGTCAGTTGTTGTCTTCGAGTAGATAATAGGGCACGAGACTGTCCACCCTTTGGCCGGGGTTCGTTCCTTACTAGTCCCGTGTCCAATCGATATATCGCTCTCTTGTTTGGTTTTGTGAAAACAAACGAAGAACCCGTTTGGCGACACCGTTCCTGGCGGTACGCTTGAATTTGCACGCGCAACGTATACTATACAGGGTGGAGAAAAGTTGTGTCCCGAAATTTTAACCCTGGATAGCTGTTGCCAGTAGAGACCAAAATTACTAATGTTGCGTAGGTCGACAACGCATCATTTTAAACTACGGAAACTTGGCGCTCCAAAAACGACCATCTTAGCGAAAGAAGCGGCGACACTTTCTGCGCAACCTACCCATCATTTTGCACGCAATGCGCGGGCGTATACAACGCAAGCTGTGGCTGCTCTGTTCGGTCTATGGGACTGGGAAGTACTGTACCACACTTCATGGCATTTGCTTCAGAACTGTTGCAGAGATTCGACAGGCAGTAGACCGCTCTATTCGCACCATCAACAGAACAGGCGTTGCTAACGGTATGCTACGCCTCCCACGTCGCTGGCAACGGGTTCTACACAACTCTGGTAACTACTTTGAAGGACAGTAACAGGTGCAAACATGGAACTCTTTTGTATCGGTTGTGAATAGTTACCACTATTTAAGTTCCAACATTATATATATATATATATATATATATATATATATATATATATATCCAGAAGAACTATCTGGAAAGACACATCAATGATCCAATACAGTATGAGGAGGAACGCGACTGCGAAGGCCTCAACAAACTGATAAACTGATGTACGCTGGTTTCTTTCACAGTTTTTCAAGAGCAGTCAACACAGATTTCGTCGAAAATGAAGAAAAGCATTCTTACAATCCAAAATCCTAACCACATTGGCGGCCAGTGCTCATCTACATATACATAATAACGTGTTTCAACAACGTCGTATACGGTTTGTAACTGATCCATCATCCTGTACATGCTTTGAGAATCAACTTTCTCTCTAGTAGAATTACAATGCTGTTTTATATAATTACGACGGGGCAAAAAACTTGTAAAACAATTGCAATATCGAATGACCTTGCACTTTCTCAATTCCCTTTCTAGTAAATAGAATTGCATCGTAGTTCTCCTTTCGCAAAGATTGTGCGTAATGTTCTACAAGTTCCAGTCTCGCCAGTTCTACACTACGTTTATCACCTTCACAGATTTTTACGTCATTTGACATACGCTTCAGGAGGAAATTTTTCACTTGGAATTGATCTTTCGGTCGTGGTAATTGTGGTAATCGACGTGTACCACTATTGAAATAAGCCCTTCATATAAACTTCCCTCTTCCTCTTACTGTATATACGTCATTCGATACCACCTTTTTGAACTAATTCTGTAAAACATTGTCTCCTGTTGTTTTCAACTAGCCTCACTGCTTTTTATGAGCCGGCCTCAGGACTGTAAAGTGCTATATTCTTTATTTTCATTAATTGCGCATCATGGTCAGATAGTCCATTAACAATTGCGTACACATTGTTTCAGCATGACACTGTCTATAATACTGTTATCATTCAGGGTCCTACTACCTTACTTCACGCGAGTTGGAAAACTAACTACTAAAGTTCTCTGAGAATACCTACAATGGTTACAGCTCATTTTTCCTGCCCATATTTCTAAAGAAATCTACATTCAAATGTCCACAAACTATTGTTTCTTCTTGTCTGATGAGTAGGTCAATAATGCATATACATATCTGATAAGTAGCTGAAAATTTCGTGGAGGGGATCTGTATACTGTTACAATTACCAGAGGAATATTCAGCAGTAAAATCACGCAACAGCACTTCAATCAATCTGTGCTTTAATGGAGAAGGAAAGGAAGAAGGAAAGTGCCCCATCGATGCCGTGGTCACTGGAGAATGTACAAAGAGGGTAAAAATAATTGTTAGTGGAATTATTTATGAGATTAGTAAGGCATTAATCTGAAGGGAATGTCAGAAATCATGGAAAACTTAAGTCAATACGGCCATACAAATATGGGAAGTCGGTTTCTCCTATGAACTAGTGCACTGTATCAGCTATTCCGTCAGTTTCCCTTGTGACTGCTTTTAATGTCGGAGAAGGACACATAACGAAACATCTGCATGTTGAACACATTGTAGCGATACACTATTTCAATATTGTCGGATAAGACCATAAAGTCAGACATATTTTTCTGTAGAAAGTAACACGGACTTACGGTCACAGCTTCGGGTAGCCCGCCACCTCTTTCGCCCTCCTGTTAGTCATGTTTTAAATGCGTTATTACTGTTTTTGTATCTTCATAAGCTGCTGTAAAATGACAATCACATCATCATCATCATCTTCTTCTTCTTCTTCTGCTTCTTCTTCTTCAACCATTTGACATAACTTCTATAGACATTTCCATGCATACCTATACACATTCATGTTGCTCTGACTGTTTTCTGATTCCTATAGGTCATCGTCTCGGCCTTATATCTTGAAAACTAGCAGGAAATCTACGCACTATCCATTCGCCTGGCTATATATCCAGTTCACCTCCATTTCATTTGCATTACGACCATATTTCCGTCTTGCTATCTACTCTATTTCCTGATCTATTTGTTTTCCTGTCCCTCATAGTAATTCCCGAAATGCATCTATCCATTTCTCGCTAAAAGACCTTCAGTCTAACTTTTACCTTCTTAACTTAAGACTTGTAATACCCAATGATTTTAATAATCCGTCTTTAAACAGTTGTGAAAACCATATTCGGTTCATCAAAAGTTCTAGAGATTACTTTTATACTAATGTTTACACTGAGATGACAAAAGTCATAGGATAGCGATATGCACATATACAAATGACAGTAGTATCGCGTACACAAGGTGTAAATTGGCAGTGCATTGGCAATGCTCATTTTCGCACTCAAGTGATTCTTTTCAAAAGGTTTCCGACGTGATTATGGCTGCTCGACGGGAAACAACAGACTCTGAACGCTGGAAGGTAGTTGCAGCTAGATGCAAGGGACATTTCATTTCGGAAAACGTTAGGAAATTCAATATTCCGCGACCCACAGTGTCGGGAGTGCGCCGAGAATACCAAATGTCAGGCGTTACCTCTCATCACGGACAACGCAGTGGCCGACGGCCTTTACTTAACGACCGAGAGCAGCGGCGTTTGCTTGGCGTTATCAGCGCTAACAGGCAGGCAACACTGCGTGAAATAACCGCAGAAATCAACGAGCGACGTACGACGAACGTATCTGTTAGGACAGTGCCGCCAAATTTGGTGTTAATTGGCTATGGCAGCAGACAACCGACGCGAGTGCCTTTGTTAACAGCGTGACATCGCCTGCAGCGCCTCTCCTGAGCTTGTGACCATGCTGGTTGGACCCTAGAAGCCTTTAAAACCGTGGTCTGGTCAGATAATTTCCGATTTCAGTTGGTAAGGGCTGATGGTAGGGATCGAGTGTAGCGCAGACACCACAAACCCATTGACCCAAGTTGCCAATAAGGCACTGTGAAAGCTGGCAGTGGCTCCATAATGTTGTGGGCTGTGTTTATATAGAATGGACTGGGTCCCGTCGTCCAATTGAACCGACCATTGAATGGAAATGGTATCGCCTACGTGGAGACCAAAAAAATGGTTCAAATGGCTCTGAGCACTATGCGACTCAACATCTTAGGTCGTAAGTCCCCTAGAACTTAGAACTACTTAAACCTAACTAACCTAAGGACATCACACACACCCATGCCCGAGGCAGAATTCGAACCTGCGACCGTAGCAGTCCCGCGACGTGGAGACCATTTGCAGCCGTTCGTGCACTTAATGTTCCCAAACAATGATGGAATTTTTATGAATGACAATGCGCCATGTTACCGAGCCACAATTGGTCGGCATTGGTTTGAAGAACATTCTGGGTAGCTTGAACGAATGATTTGCCCACGCAGCTCGCCAGACGCGATTCCCATCGAACATCTGTGTGACATAATGGAGAGTTCGGTTTGTGCACAAAATCCTGCACTGGCAGCACTTCCGTGATTATGGACGGCTATAGAGGCAGCATGGCTTAATATATCTGTAGGGTCCCTCCAACGACTTGTTGAGTCCTTGGAACGTCGCGTTGCTGCACTACGCCGGGCAGAAAGATTCCCGACAGGAGGTATCTCAGTACTCTTGTCAGCTCAGTATATTTTTTCTGATGTTCATTCACTTGCTATTTTCAGTTGGTGTGAGGTCTAAAAGTCGTCAAAGAGTTCTATTGTTACGCTGTTAACTTCTACAACTTTTATTTCAGTGTGGTCATTTTACATTATCTTACCCTTATCAAGACTGACTTAAGGTCTGCTACTGAGCGAACTTGCGCAGCGGTGATTTGGACTCATTGTGGAGAACGACAGTTCGAATACCCGTCCGGCCATACAGATTTAAGTTTTTCGTTGTTGTTGTGGTCTTCAGTCCTGAGACTGGTTTGATACAGCTCTCCATGCTAATCTATCCTGTGCAAGCTTCTTCATCTCCCAGTACCTACTGCAACCTACATCCTTCTGAATCTCCTCAGTGTATTCATCTCTTGGTCTCCCTCTACGATTTTTACCCTCCACGCTGCCCTCCAATACTAAACTGGTGATCCCTTGATGCCTCAGAACATGTCCTACCAACCGATCCCTTCTTCTAGTCAAACTCCTCTTCTACCCAATCCTATTCAATACCTCCTCATTAGTTATGTGATCTACCCATCTAATCTTCAGCATTCTTCTGTAGCAAGACATTTCGAAAGCTTCAATTCTCTTCTTATCCAAACTATTTATCGTTCATGTTTCACTTCCATACATGGCTACACTCCATACAAATACTTTCAGAAACGACTTCCTGACACTTAAATCTATACTCGATGTTAAAAGATTTTCTCTTCTTCAGAAACGTTTTCCTTGCCATTGCCAGTCTACATTTTATATCCTCTCTACTTGGACCATCATCAGTTATTTTGCTCCCCAAATAGCAAAACTCCTTTACTACTTTAAGTGTCTCAATTCCTAATCTAACTCCCTCAGCATCACCCAGTGTAATTCGACTACATTCCATTATCTTCGTTTTGCTTTGTTGATGTTCATCTTATATCCTCTAATCAAGATCCAGTCTATTCCGTTCAGCTGCTCTTCCAGGTCCTTTGCTGTCTCTGACACAATTACAATGTCATCGGCGAACCTCAAAGTTTTATTTCTTCTCCATGGATTTTAATACCTACTCCGAATTTTTCTTTTGTTTCCTTTACTGCCAGCTCAATATACAGATTGAATAACATCGGGGAGAGGCTACAACCCTGTCTCACTCTCTTCCCAACAACTGCTTCCCTTTCATGTCCCTCGACTCTTATAACTGCCATCTGGTTTCTGTACAAATTGTAAATAGCCTTTCGCTCCCTGTATTTTACTCCTGCCACCTTCAGAATTTGAAAGAGAGTGTTCCACTCAACACTGTCAAAAGCTTTCTCTAAGTCCACAAATCCTAGAAACGTAGGTTTGCCTTTCCTTAATCTATTTTCTAAGATAAGTCGTAGGGTCAATATTGCCTCACGTGTTCCAATATGACTACGGAATCCAAACTGACCTTCCCCCAGGTCAGCTGCTACCAGTTTTTCCATTCGTCTGTAAAGAATTCGTGTTAGTATTTTGCAGCCGTGACTTATTAAACTGATAGTTCGGTAATTTTCACATCTGTCATCACCAGCTTTCTTTGGGATTGGAATTACTTAAGACGAATGCCAGATCACTTAAGACGAATGCCAGATTGGTTGTTTCCAAAATCGGACAGCCGATTTCCCTCGCGATGCGTCCTTAATCCGAGACTGCACTCTCTCTCTAATGACGTCGTCGTGTAGGAGGCGTTCAAGTATGTTCTTCCTCTAAGGTCTGCTTTCAAACTGGGTGGAGGAAGTTCTTGCATTCATTGATGAGTTTATCTGCACTTGAGGTAAACAGCACAATGTCATCAAGAAACCAAGGTGGTTGTAATATGTTACATAAACACACTTTGCTTCAGCTTTTTTCCTTCTTGGGCTATGGAAACCTTTTTAAAAAGTGCTGAGAATATTTTCGGTGATACGGTATTCCCTTCTCTAAATCCTCCCTTAATTTGAGTTTATGACTATCATTTACGGGCATACAACGATATATATGGTGGTCCATTGTTCGTGACCGGGCCAAATATCTCACGAAATAAACGTCAAACGGAAAAACTACAAAGAACGAAACTTGTCTAACTTAAAGGGGGAAACCAGTTGCGCTATGGTTGGCCCGCTAGATGGCGCTGCCATAGGTCAAACGCATATCAACTTCGTTTTTTTTTAAAATAGGAACCCCCATTCTTTATTACATATTCGTGTAGTACGTAAAGAAATATGAATGTTTTAGTTGGACCACTTTTTTCGCTTTGTGATATGTGGTGCTGTAATAGTCACAAACATATGGCTCACAATTTTAGACAAACAGTTGGTAACAGGTAGGTTTTTTGCATTAAAATACAGAACGTAGGTACGTTTGAAAATTTTATTTCGGTTGTTCCAGTGTGATACATGTACATTAGTGAAGTTATCATTTCTGAGAAAGCATGCTGTTACAGCGTGATTACCTGTAGATACCACATCAATGCAATAAAAGCTCAAAATGATGTCCGCCAACCTCAATGCATTTGGCAATACGCGTAACAACATTCCTCTCAACAGCGATTAGTTCGCCTTCCGTAATGTTCGCACATGCATTGACAATGCGCTGACGCATGTTGTCGGTGGATCACGATAGCAAATGTCCTTCAACTTTCCCCACAGAAACAAATCCGGGGACTTCAGATCCAGTGAACGAGCGGGTGCTTCGACGACCAATCCATCTGTCATGAAATATGCTATTCAATACCGCTTCAACCGCACGCGAGCTATGTGCCGGACATCCATCATGTTGGAAGTACATCGCCATTCTGTCATGCAGTGAAACATCTTGTAGTAACATCGGTGGAACATTACGTAGGAAATCAGCATACTTTGCACAATTTAGATTGCCATCGATAAAATGGGGGTCAATTATCCTTCCTCCCATAATGCCGCACCATACATTAACCCGCCAAGGTCGCTGATGTTCCACTTGTAGCAGCTATCGTGGTTTTTCCGTTGGCCAATAGTGCATATTATGCCGGTTTACGTTACCGCTGTTTGTGAATGACGCTTCGTCGCTAAATAGAACGCGTGCAAAAAATCTGTCATCGTCCCGTTATTTGTCTTGTGCCCAGTGGCAGAACTGTACACGACGTTCAAAGTCGTCGCCATGCAATTCCTGGTGCATAGAAATATGGTACGGGTGCAATCGATGTTGATGCAGCATTCTCAACACCGACGTTTTGAGATTCCCGATTCTCGCGCAATTTGTCTGCTACTGATGTGCGGATTAGCCGCGACAGCAGCTAAAACACCTACTTGGGCATCATCATTTGTTGAAGGTCGTGGTTGACGTTTGACATGTGGCTGAACACTTCCTGTTTCCTTAAGTAACGTAACTATCCGGCGAACGGTCCGGACACTTGGATGATGTCGTCCAGGATACCGTGCAGCATACATAGCACACGCCCGTTGGGCATTTTGATCACAATAGCCATACATCAACACGATATAGACCTTTTCCGCAATTGATAAATGGTCCATTTTAACACGGGTAATGTATCACGAAGCAAATACCGTCCGCGCTGGTGGAATGTTACGTGATTCCACGTACATATACGTTTGTGACTATTACAGCGCCATCTATCACGAAGCGAAAAAAGTGGTCCAGCTAAAACATTCACATTTCTTTATGTACTACACGAATATGTAATAAAAAATGGGGATTCCTAATTTAAAAAACGCTGTTGATATTCGTTTGACCTATGGCAGCGCCATCTAGCGAGCCAACCATAGCGCCATCTGGTTTCCTCCTTCAAGCTAGACAAGTTTCGTTCTTTGTAGTTTTTTTCGTTTGACGATTATTTCGTGAGATATTTGGCCCGGTCACGATCAATGGACCACCATGTATATGTTCAATAGATACGATTTAAAATAAGAGCTCGTTGAATGGTTGTTCAGTCGTCAGACACTTCTCAAGTAACTATATCTGTTTACAAAGCGTCAAACATTTATTCGCCACAGAATTTAAAATGCATACAGGGCGTGTAAAATGAAAGGTAAAATGATGCGACGGGGAACTGTCGCAGCAATTACAATCACGACCACGAAATGTTAATGTTGATATCCATTTAGGAAGGTTAATGACGACACTATTGAGCGCACTAAATCCATCATTACCACCACCAACAACAACAATGCTGTAAGTGGCCATGGCAGGAGGTCGTAACAGCAGTGCCCCAGAGCGGCGACAGCTGTCTGCTTCATATAGGGTCATAGATTTGTCCACTATCAAGGTCAGTGTTACGTTACGGCGACGTTTCCAGGAAAATAAACTTAAAGATAATAAGGGCAACATTTATCGCCTAGCGGTAATGAATTATTTTCCATATATATATATATATATATATATATATATATATATATATATATATATATATATATATATATATATATATATATATAAAATTCAGCATAGAAGTGTGGCTCTTGTTGTACAGAAACTACCTGATATGATATAAATGAACAAGTGGGACACGTGTGTACATTGACAGGTGAATTACAGAGCAAAAAATTAGATGGTCGGTAAATTGGGTTGGGCGTATGCCCTGTATCCGCTTCACTTCTTTGGGTTATCACGTGTCGTATACAACACACGGAACTGGTGACTTAGCTGCATATAGAAACCAAAAACAAACGAGACATCTTCCGCAAGAGCCAGCCGCTGTGGCCGAGCGGTTCTAGGTGCTTTCTTCTGCAAGGTGTCACTACCTACTGCAAAAAGTTTCAGCTCTCTGTCTCGTCAGTCACATGTAACAGAAAAATTAGGTAGATAAACATAAATATGTTTATTATTAGAGGAAGTAAAGAGGATAACGTGGCACCTTTTGACCTCTACCACTTTCGTCTAATGAAGGACATTCTTCAGGGGCCAAAAAAAAAAAAAAGTCGTGTGACTTGGGCCTCCCGTCGGGTAGACCGTTCGCCGGATGCAAGTCTTTCGATTTGACGCCACTGCAGCGACTTGCGCGTCGATGGGGATGAAATGATGATGATTAGGACAACACAACACCCAGTCCCTGAGCGGAGAAAATCTCCGATCGAGCCGGGAATCGAACCCCGGTTCAGGGGCCAAGATTTGATGAGACACGTAAGGTGAAAGTCACTGTGGAGAAATGGATAGGACACGGTGAGTATGAAGTTTCTACATTTCGACTGTGAAAAAGGTATAGCTTTTAATGAAGACTGCTCAGTAGCAGTAAGGTATTCGATCCGTACCTATATGTTAAAAATTTAACGAAGTCCTTTGCGTTATTACGAAATAGAGTAATTTGCGAATACGTACTGACATCATCTATTTGTATCATATGAACATTTCTGGCGGACTAGAAATCGACAACGGATTTCTCTATTTCCCGATTATTACGAATGTTCGCCTTAACCACTGTTTCTCTCCGTGCATGCCTCCATGTGTGACCCAAACCCCCATACGTCACGTTGTCCGCAACCCTTATGCTCGCACATTTTGTGATTCCTGCACAGATAGAGACAAATACTTTATTGTCGTCGTTTTAGCCCGTCGAGATACTGCGAATGCACAACACAGGGCCAACCAGCAGCCAGTTTTGCTCAGCAATAGAATATGATACCCGATACTTGTTAGATGTATCAAGTATATACATGTAGAAAATTTTTATAGAAAGCTTACACTTGGAATATTGAGGTTAATATTAATTACTTTTTAAAGAAGGTCAGCAATGAATTACGTGCGCTTTGAGACGAAACGCCACTAATTTCCTTTAAAGAATTGCTTCAACTGTTTTATTTGTTCTCAGCACTCGTCGGTTTCTTGTACAAACTGAACTAAGGAGAACTGAAATTATTTTATTTTACTTTAGCGGCGCGGAGTGGCTGTGCGGTTTGAGGTGCCATGTCACGGGTTGCGCGGCCCCTCCCCCCGGAGATTCGAGTCCACCCTCGGGAATGGGTGTGTGTGTTGTCTTAGCATAAGTTAGTTTAAGTAGTGTGTAAGACTAGTGCCCGATGACCTCAGCAGTTTGGTCCCTTAGAAATTCACACATTTAATTTTACTTTCACTTAATTGCACAGGGTGCAGTTTTTTAACTGTTACGTGGAACTGAGACAATCATTTACTCCAAATTTTGTAAGTTAGTATCCTTTGCAGTGGAGACACTTTCGGAGCGGCGGGACGTTGCTGTCATAGTCAGATGCGTATTCTAGGACCCCGGTCAAGATTGTAATGTTGGTAAATTAATATTTCATTGGAATTTTTATTTGAGGCCTCTAAGAGCGGCAGCTCACCTGAGTCGAACTGCACGAATCAAAAATGGCTCTGAGTACTATGGCACTTAACATCTGAGGTCATCAGTCCCCTAGAATTTAGAACTACTTAAACCTAACTAACCTAAGGACAGCACACACATCCATGCCCGAGGCAGGATTCGAACCTGCGATCGTAGTGGTCGCGCGGTTCCAGACTGTAGCGCCTAGAACCGCTCGGCCACTCCGGCCGGTGTACGAATCTCGAACCTTCAGATTTTACCTACGGTTAATAAACCTTCTTTAAAATTTATCAGAAACTGGAGTCTCTACAATCTTTTCTCTCATTTGGCAGTCAAATACTAGTACTCCTTCACTTTCAGGATATGAGTCGTTACAAATCAGTGAACCAGATTGCATTAGGTATTATGACAATTGAGTTGGAACCAGAAGAACGTGAAATTGGGAAATTTGTATAACACGTGATGCTTACAAAGTTTCCCTAGGTGGTTTTAAGCAACGTAGTTGGAAGTGTCAGCGATCTTGTGATAATTACTTATGAGGAAAGAGTCACGATTGCAAAGCACCATTTAAGTAAATTACCGGTTTCGGCACGTGCAGTAAGCCGTCTTCAGACTGACTGAACCATTTGCTGGAGCTGGCGACGTGCTGAGCAGCTACATGTTGTCTGGACGACAACACGCAGCTCAGCACGTCGCCAGTTGCAGCAAATGGTGCAATCAATCTGAAGGTGGCGTACTGTACGTAATGAAACCGGTCATTTTTAATAAATGATATTTTGCAATCGTGACTGTTTGTTCGTAAGTAATAATCTCCTATATGGTTCACATGCAATACAAGCAACTTACAATTGGTAATATACACTACTGGCCATTAATATTGCTACACCAAGAAGAAATGCAGATGATAAACGGGTATTCATTGGACAAATATATTATACTAGAACTGACAAGTGATTACATTTTCAATCAATTTGGGTGCATAGACCCTGAGAAATCAGTACCCAGAACAACCACCTCTGGCCGTAATAACGGCTTTGTTACGCTTGGAGATTGAGTCAAACAGAGCTTGGATGGCGTGTACAGGTACAGCTGCCCATGCAGCTTAAACACGATACCACAGTTCGTCAAGAGTAGTGACCGGCGTATTGTGACGAGCCAGTTGCTCGGCCACCATTGACCATTGGTGAGAGATCTGGAGAATGTGCTGGCCAGGGCAGCAGTCTAACATTTTCTGTATCCAGAAAGGCCCGTACAGGACCTGCAACATGCGATCGTGCGTTATCCTGCTGAAATGTAGGGTTCCGCAGGGATCGAAAGAAGGGTAGAGCCAACACATCTGAAATGTACCGTCCACTGTTCAAAGTGCTGTCAATGCGAACAAGAGATGACCGAGACGTGTAACGAATGGCATCCCATACCATCACGCCGGGTGATACACCAGTATGGCGATGACGAATACAAGTTTCCAATGTGCGTTCACCACGTTGTCGCGAAACACAGATGCGACCATCATGATGCTGTAAACAGAACCTGGATTCATCCGAAAAAAAAGACGTTTTGCCATTCGTGCACCCAGGTTCGTCGTTTAGTACACCACCGCAGGCGCTCCTGTCTGTGATGCAGCGTCAAGGGTAACCGCAGCCACGGTCCATGCTGCTGCAAACGTCGTCGAACTGTTCGTGCAGATGGTTGTTGTCTTGCAAACGTTCCCATCTGTTGACTCAGGGATCGATACGTGGCTGCACGATCCGTTACAGCCATGCGGATAAGATGCCTGTCGTCTCGACTGCTAGTGATACGAGGCCGTTGGGATCCAGCATGGCGATCCGTATTACCCTCCTGAACCCACCGATTCCATATTCTGTTAACAGTCATTGGATCTCGACCAACGCGAGCAGCCATGTCGCGATACGATAAACCGCAATCGCGATAGGCTACAATCCGACCTTTTTCAAAGTCGAAAACGTGATGGTACGCATTTCTCCTCCTTAGATGAGGCATCACAACAACTCACCAGGCAACGCCGGTCAACTGCTGTTTGTGTATGAGAAATCGATTGGAAACTTTGCTCATGTCAGCAGCTTGTAGGTGTCGCCACCGGCGCCGACCTCTGAAAAGCTAATCATTTGCATATCACAGCATGTTCTTCCTGTCGGTTAAATTTCGCGTCTATAGCACGTCATCTTCCTGGTGTAGCAATTTTAATGGCCAGTAGTGTATCTGAATTCTACTTTTATGTGTAGTAATCAACGTATGATTGTCGCGCTACTTTATCGAGATGAGACTACATCAGGAGAAATTGACGTATTATGCAGCCCAGCACCAAACCCTGCGCCCTAAAATAACGTTGTCAACTGCGGTACACCAACATCAAAAAGTGAACGTACACCTCTTTGATCTCCATGTACTTGAACTGCTGACTCCTTATGGGTTTGCTAGTGACTGCGTAGCTACTACCACTATTGTTGTACAGTGGAGCCTAGTGTGCAGTGGGAAAGCCGGCGGTACGCACGTTGTTCCAGGTGAAGGCGACGCCGCGCGGCCTGCGCAGCCGGAAGTTGTCGGTGGCGGGCGCGCCCAGCACGCCGCTGCCCACGACCTGCAGCAGCTTCTCGCCGGCGCCCAGCACGCGCAGGTCGCGGCCCAGCAGCAGGCCGAACGGGAAGAGCCGCATCAGCAGCGACGCGGGCACCGCGGGCAGCGACAGCCGCTCCAGCCGAGCGCGCCGCGACGCCTGCGCGCGCATCCACTCGCTGTTGTCGAAGTCGATCCGGAAGCGCACCTGCCGCCGCAAACGCGAACGTCAGAAAGTAAAAAAAAAGGTGCCTGCTGGCAGCAGAGAGAAGCACTAGCTTCCCACTAGTAATAACAATTATGTATTGCCTTTGTTTTTTTAATTTCCCATTTGGCATATGGCTACACCACGAAAAATTAGTACGTGCAATTTAGTTGCTCGGGGGAACAAAAGGTAAGCGTCAAATTGGGAGTTTGGAAATACAGGGGATTAAAGTTTGCAATTGATCCACAAATCTGAATAATTTTATTGTAACATGTTTTGTTCCGCATGATTTTGACGTCTGTATTCATCAATATACAAAAAAAAAATATGAAGCTAACCAATAATACAGGGTTATTACAAATGATTGAAGCGATTTCACAGCTCTACAATAACTTTATTATTTGAGATATTTTCACAATGCTTTGCACACACATACAAAAACTCAAAAAAGTTGTTTTAGGCATTCACAAATGTTCGATATGTGCTCCTTTAGTGATTCGGCAGACATCAAGCCATAATCAAGTTCCCCCCACACTTGGCGCAGCATGTCCCCATCAATGAGTTCGAAAGCATTGTTGATGCGAGGTCGCAGTTCTGGCACGTTTCTTGGTAGAGGAGGTTTAAACACTGAATCTTTCAAATAACCCCACAGAAAGAAATCGCATGGGGTTAAGTCGGGAGAGCGTGCAGGCCATGACATGAATTGCTGATCATGATCTCCACCACGACCGAACCATCGGTTTTCCAATCTCCTGTTTAAGAAATGCCGAACATCATGATGGAAGTGCGGTGGAGCGCCATCCTGTTGAAAGATGAAGTCGGCGCTGTCGGTCTCCAGTTGTGGCATGAGCCAATTTTCCTCGGGCTACGCGTGAAACTTGCCCGCACGCGTTCAACCGTTTCTTCGCTCACTGCAGGCCGACCCGTTGATTTCCCCAGGCATCCAGAAGCTTTAAACTGCGCATACCATCGCCGAATGGAGTTAGCAGTTGCTGCATCTTTGTTGAACTTCGTCCTGAAGTGTCGATGTACTGTTATGACTGACTGATGTTAGTGCATTTCAAGCACGACATACTCTTTCTCGGCTCCTGTCGCCATTTTGTCACACTGCGCACTCGAGCGCTCTGGCGGCAGAAACCTGAAGTGCGGCTTCAGCCAAACAAAACTTTATGAGTTTTTCTACGTATCTGTAGTGTGTCGTGACCATATGTCAATGAATGGAGCTACAGTGAATTTATGAAATCGCTTCAATCATTTGTAATAGCCCTGTACATGAAGTATACAAAAATAAACACGTTACTCTAGTGGAAATACCATTAAGTTACGCAAATTACATACGCTAACAACGAAAAGCAAAGACAAGTAATCGTACGAGACCTTTACAAAGAGTTACAACACCCAAGCGCCAAAGAAACTGGTATAGACATGCGTATTCAAATACTGTACAAAGATATATAAACAGGCAGAATACGGCGTTGCGGTCGGCGGCGCCTGTATAGGACAACAAGTGTCTGCGAAGTTGTTAGATCGGTTACTGCTGCTACAAGAGCAAATTATCAAGTGCGTCTGAACTAGAGATGGGGGATCCGCTCTTGAACTAATTCATAGAGTTGAATCTTTCAAAGGAGTGAACAATCAGTGATTCAGAAAAAAAGAACGGTAGCTCCAAACGTTTCCCACGGCAGAGAGAGAGAGAGAGAGAGAGAGAGAGAGAGAGAGAGAGAGAGACGGAGCATATCAGCAGCGCCTCTGCTGGTCACAGCACAGTGCACGCCACACAACACAGCCAGCGCCGGCCTCTGCCCTGCTTCTACCTTGGCTGCCTGCATTGTGCAGTGCCCCATTGGATTTTGTGTTTCACATATGCCGTGCCGTCTCTGTGCGTCGTCTGCCACGTGGAGTGTCTGGCGGCGATCGTTTCAGTCGCACGTCCTGCCCTCTGGGCAGTTGATGCGAGCAACAGGACAGAGCTCGCGGCTCGACCTGCTCGACTCAGCGCCTCTGCATCGGAGTTCGTCCCTACTGGATATTGTTCTTCGTAGTAATACCGCTATGTATATTACATTATTATGTTATGTATACATCAATTGTTTTTATTTTATTTTTATTTGTTTAAACTGATTAGATTACGTTCCTTATGACTCCTCTTACTATAGGATTTTTGTTATGGACACTCGAATTTACGCTTTAATTACGAGCGAACCGATAAACGTATCGCAAAATGTGATACACCAATATTTTCCTTGTTTTATTCTGCGTAAGGCTATATGCAGCACTTTCGTTTTACAGTCAAATTTATATATTTTTTTCTTATTCTGGTACGGATTTTGCGATTTTAGGCGTCTTCGGAAGGAAACGTTCACTTTAAAAATATATGGCTTGCGATGTATTTGTATGAGGTTAATGAAATTTTAATACATTATAGCCAAATATATTGTTAATGTAAATCTCAAGTTACAACATTTTCCGATCACCCAAAAAACCACGATAGTGCAAAATAAATCAATAATCAAAAACTTTGTCATATCGTGGAAATTTCAATAAACAATACAAAATTCTTACTCATTATCTGTGTTACTTCAAAATAGGATCAAATAAGATCAAAATACAGGTATAGTACTGGAATAAACCAAGTTTAAAGGGCAATGTGCCTTCCATTTATTTTCTATTGTAAATGAGTGGTGAGTCATGAAAAAGAGCTAATTCATTTCAGGGAGTGAACAGTTCTGATCCAATCTCTGAAAAGAACAGTTTTGCCCATCTCTAGTCTGAACGTGGTGTTATAGTCGGCGGGCGACAGATGGGACACAGCATCTCCGAGGTAGCGATGAACTGGGGATTTTCCCGTACGACTGTTTCACGAGTGTACCGTGAATATCAGGTATCCGGTAGAACATCATATCTCCGACATCGCTGTAGCCGGAAAAAGATCCTGCAAGAACTGGACCAATAACGACTGAAGAGAATAATTCGACATCGCTGAGATCGGAAAAAGATCCTGCAAAATGGACACTGCATGTCAGCAGGGGACTGTTCAAGCTGGTGGAGGCTCTGTAAAGGTGTGGGGCGTGTGCAGTTGGAGTGATATGGGACCCCTGATATGTCTAGATACGACTCTGTCGGGTGACACGTGCGTAAGCATCCTGTCTGATCACCTGCATCCATTCATGTCCGTTGTTCATTGCGACGGACATAGGCAATTCCAACAGGGCAATGCGACATTCCGCACGTCCATAATTGCTACAGAGTGGCTCCAGGAAAACTCTTCTCAATTTATGGACAGACCTGCAGGATTCATTGCGTCAATTCCGTCCAGCACTTCTTCAGACATTAGTCGAGTCCATGCCACGTCCTGTTGCGGTACTTCCGCGTTCTCGCGGGGGCCCTACACGATATTAGGCAGGTGTACCACTTTCTGGAGAAGAAATAAAAACTTTGAGGTTCGCCGATGACATTGTAATTCTGTCAGAGATAGCAAAGGACCTGGAAGAGCAGTTGAAAGGAATGGACAGTATCTTGAAGGGAGAATATAAGATGAACATCAACAAAAGCAAAACGAGGATAATGGACTGTAGTCGAATTAAATCTGGTGATGCTGAAGGAATTACATTAGGAAATGAGACACTTAAAGCAGTAAATGAGTTTTGCTATTTGGGGAGCAAAATAACTGATGATGGTCCAAGTAGAGAGGATATAAAATGTAGACTGGCAATGGAAAGGAAATCGTTTCTCAAGAAGAGAAATTTGTTAACGTCGAGTATAGATTTAAGTGTCAGGAAGCCGTTTCTGAAAGTATTTGTATGGAGTGTAGCCATGTATTGAAGTGAAACATGGACGATAAATAGTTTAGACAAGAAGAGAATAGAAACTTTCGAAATGTGGTGCTACAGTAGAATGCTGAAGATTATATGGGTACATTGCATAACTAATGAGGAGGTATTAAATGGGATTGGGGAGAAGAGAAATTTGTGGCACACCTTGACTAGAAGAAGGGATCGGTTGGTGGGACATATTCTGAGGCATCAAGGGATCGCCAGTTTAGTATTGGAGGGCAGCGTGGAGGGTAAAAATCGTAGAGGGAGACCAAGAGATGAATACACTGAGCAGATTCAGAATGATGTAGGTTGCAGTAGGTACTGGGAGATGAAGAAGCTTGCACAGGATAGAGTAGCATGGAGAGCTGCATCAAACCAGTCTCTGGACTGAAGACCACAACAACAACAACAACAATCACTTTCTTTAGCTCTTCAGTGTAGAAGACTTAACTGTACAGCTCGTTGCTTGGCTGTACTTAGTTATCACTTCCATCACAGACGTATCCATTGGCAAGAAAAATCCGTCATGAACAGGAGGACGTAATCTAAGAGGGACAGAATGTCAGCAGCACTCATCCTTTCATCAGTCTGGATCCGTTGTATTTTAATCGAGAAGTAAGAAATGGGATTCGCTACCAACGTTTCCTGAAACTTACTTTTCGCCAGAAGTCTTAATGTCTCGCTGATGGGTAAACATGATGGGTATTGAGAAGTCACCTTCTACCTGTATACATTCCTTAAGCTGACAGCCAGGTGCATTTTGAACATCAAAGTCACCAATTTCCCGGAATTGTTTGAACATTCGCCGCACGTTGCTTTCACCTATTGCCTCTAAACATTTAAGAATACAGAGACAGTCAGGTTCTTTATCCGTCTTATCTGATATTTTTTCCAGAATGAGATAGATATTGTTAATATCTATTACATTTGCTTTGCTTAAACATCCGTTGTGAGGTGTATCTCATACTTTTCCGAGAAGACTTCTTCGTCTGTTCTTCTGCTCCTTCACAACGGACATCTGAGACAGTGACAGACTGCTCGACATTACGTCCATTCCATATCCTTTGCACATTACTTCAATAGCAACACTGGTTATTACTATTATTATTATGATTATCATTGTTGTTATTATTATTTGTATGGCTACAAATGAAATATGCGTATACCTACACATCATTCAATAGCACACATTCATTAAGAACCTCATATTTCAAGCGTATCACGACAATAATGGTATGTGTATGCACGTACCATTATATTTGTAGAACATACTTAGTACGACAGATTCGCCAATTTACATAAGTTTGAGTCATAGAGAATGTACTCAAGATCCTCGTCAGAGATATCACGATCACTAAAAACACATTCGTTTTCTTGTAGCACGTCAAACTTGGCTATAATCTGGGAAAACGTAAACTGCTTGTTCTTAGCACCGGCCACTTTACCTGTCGCTTAACATTATCCTTCCGCAGAAGATAGTCACTGGCTTTTACCGTGAAGCATCGCCATGACTTCTGTTAAGTAAATTACAACTTTTTTTCTGGTGTTTTATGTTTCGCAACCCATAGGTCGCGCCGATTTCCGTATAACTCAAAATACACGATAGTGGCGCTTACCATTGTGTAACCCCGAGCCGTTCAATTATCTCAGATTACAGTCTCAAATCTAAGCCATCATCAGGACAAGTTAACAGAGTATGTTCTTGAACTGTATGGTGAACAGTTTGCTTTCCAGCACCACAAACGTTCTGAAGTTATTTTCTTACACCTGCTCGTATAACCGCACACCTGTCAGTGTTGTTTCTTATTCGGTTAAGAAACGACCAGATTATGCGTGGCAGTATCTTAAATTGTTTCGTCGTAACATTAATCTGCCATGTGTATCTTCAGCAGCCATTAGTGTTGTAGTCATTGCTAGATAACATCCTTGCAATTTCCAGGGGTGGGTACGAGCGTAAAGTCTTCCTTTACTGATAGTTGGAATGTCGCCGTGGGCAGGCTATTAAGGACTTTTCTGCAGTATTTTGTGCTACTATGCAAGTGCACTTTCCCACTGCAAGGACGTAGGTCGTATGTGGCTAGGTGTGGGTAGCCAGAAAGTAGATATATATAGGTTTGATTGTATCAGTTACAAGGCACATGTCATGGTTAAGCTGTGTATCAACAATTCCTCGTTGAGTACTGTTCTTCCAAGTTGGGGAGCAATAACTACGCAACTCGCAAGGGGTGTCAAAGGGTATGCCTAAACTGCAGGCTGATTTGGAGTCGAAACATGTGCGTGTGTGGCACCGAGGATGTTGCTGAGCTGGGAGGTATTGGAGGCACCTTTGCCGTTTTATTCACGCACATGATAATCTTGCACTCCCGCGTGATCACGTTATGGGAAGGTTGAAAACAGGAGTGTTGAAAAAGCATAAGTATCCTGTGGTAACGATAGCTACGATGCCACGGCGTAGGTGCAAGTTCTTAGGTTGGCACTACGACACCGACACCGAAGACAGCGCCCTAGCGCCCTCTAGCCGGCGTTGTGCAGCTCTACGAGCGCCGCTCCAAATTCAGCCCATCTGATTCCGAGCCGACGACCAGGCAACTTAGCTTCTACTTCATAGAGGGCTAGCCATTACAGACTTTGTATTTCAGTTACTTCAATGATAGTTTTTCCACTACTAGTAGCTTTTAGCGTTGATACCTGTACGGCTTCGCACCTACGTGCTCATCTCAGCCAAAGTTAAGTACGCCTAATGTAATCCTATTTCTGAATATAGTAAATTTGTGAAATCTACCAGCAGTACCAAAGTACTTCACCTTTTCCTGCCCCTGTTCGCTTCCTACATTCGGCCTACCCTTCTGTTTACAGGAGCAGACCCACGTGCCGCCTACCAGGCGGGATACAAAATAGCCTTTGCTGCCTTGGATCACGTTTAGATTTCATCGAATGGTTTTGAACGATCCTTGATGATACCAACCTCTATCGTACTTCGCTCCAAAGAGTGCGATGCTATTCAGTGGGGATGCAGCCCCACAATATCCTTAGATAAGGGTTGAAATGTCTGAGGGTGTCAGTACTGTCAAAGGCTATCGAGAACATCTTCCTGTTGCTGATCGTAATGCGAACTGTCTTTTTGACTGCGAAATGTGTGGGAACCAACGCCCAAAGCAAATGGGTTGACGCCCTTTACGTCACCCCCAGAGCCCTTTTCGCGTCGATTCTAGGCGGCGCTGTGTTTGAGATATTTTCGCAGGGCAAGCATAAGAAAACCGCGTGATTGCAACGGCTGGGTGTCACGGTTCTTACCTTCACCGTAGAGACGTCAAAAGAAGGGGTGATAATGGCTAACAGGGGCTGTGACGACCTTCTCATTGCGTGATACGTCTACGGTGGCGCTGGGCAGAATTGTGGTGGGATAAGGTGTCAATATGACAACATTAGCCCGTCTTACAGCAAACATGAACTTCCGAGCTGAGGCCTTTTTTTCGTGTGTGTCGACACCCTGCTACTCGAAGCGTCGCGGAGCCCGAGAGTGATGTCGCAGGGCGTCACGCTTTTGCATCATTACAGATGAAGGTTGTAGGCACCTTTGAGCCAAATTTCAAACATGTGTGTCGCAACTGAAGGCAAATGCGGGGTTTCGCAAAATTGATCCTAGAATTCTATGGCGCAATACAATTAGCAAGTGTGACTCATTACAGCTGAGACTGTTACAATAAATACACTACTGGCCATTAAAATTGCTACACCATGAAGGTGACGTGCTACAACGCGAAATTTAAACGACAGGAAGAACATGCTGTGATACGCAAATGATTAGCTTTTCAGAGCATTCACACAATGTTGGCGCCGGTGGCGACACCTGCACCTTCAACGTGATGACATGAGGAAAGTTTCTAACCGACTTCTCATTCACAAACAGCAGTTGACCGGCGTTGCCTGGTGAAACGTTGTTGTGATGCCTCGTGTAAGGAGGAGAAATGCGTACCACCACGTTTCTGACTTTGATAAAGGTCGGATTGTAGCCTATCGCGATTGCGGTTTATCGTATCGCGACATGGCTGCTCGCGTTGGTCGAGATCCAATGACTGTTAGCAGAATATGGAATCGGTGGGTTCAGGAGGGTGATACGGAACGCCGTGCTGGATCCCAACGGCCTCGTATCACTAGCAGTCGAGATGACAGGCATCTTATCCGCATGGCTGTAACGTCTCGATCCCTGAGTCAACAGATGGGGACGTTTACAAGACAATAACCATCTTCACGAACAGTTCGACGACGTTTGCAGCAGCATGGACTGTCAGCTCGGAGACCATGGGTGCTGTTACCCTTGACGCTGCATCACAGACAGGAGCGCCTGCCATGGTGTACTCAACGACGAAGCTGGGTGTACGAATGGCAAAACGCCAGTTTTCGGTAGAATCCAGGTTCTGTTTACAGCATCGTGATGGTCGCATCCGTGTTTGGCGACATCGCGGTGAACGCACATTGCAAGCGTGTATTCGTTATCGCCATACTGGCGGACCACCAGGCGTGATGGTATGGGGTGCCATTGGTTACACGTCTCGGTGACCTCTTGTTCCCACTGACGGCACTTTGAACAGTGGACGTTTGAGTCAATGCCCAGGCGTATCAAGGCCGTTATTACGGCCAGAGGTGGTTGTTCTGGGTACTGATTTCTCCGGATCTATGCACCCAAATTGCGTGAAAAAGTATTCACATGTTAGTTCTAGTATAATATATTTCTCCAATGAATACCCATTTATCACCTGCATTTCTTCTTAGTGTAGCAATTTTAACGGCCAGGAGCGTAGTTTTAAAAATTATGTGGTTTCGGCAACTCTTTTGACAATATTCATCCATTATTACTCGGTATAGTGATGTAATACTTTCCTAATGACAGAACAACACGCAATACGGGCGACCCGACTAACTAACTTATATTCAATCGGCGAGCCCAATTTCTGGCATACTGATATTGTGACGTGCCGGAGGCGTTGAAATGGATATGCTCTGAGTGCGGCCTACAGCTTCGAAAGGTTGCATTGTACGAGTATCTTACGATATTTTATTACAACATGCAAGAAGATGTTGGGATAGGAGTTATGTAGAGATGAAAATATTAGCGCAGCCGTGGAAAAGATGGTAGACAGCGTAAAAGAAGTAGAAAGATTGATGATGCAGTAAAACTGCATCAGCTCTGAGGTTTTTCCACACTTCGTTGAACCAATTCAAATCCATCGAATTTATGTCCAAGATACTCGTACTTCCGTTTGTCTTGCAACGGAAAAATAACGATACCGAGAAACAACCAGTGGTAAACGTTTAGCAACATCGTCGGGGATCAGTCTGTACTTTTAATGATTGACTGGAGCTATTCTTTCAGATTCATCATCACTGCAGCCTTGCATTGACATACCAGACGATTAAGTCCCCATTATTAATAAGCAAAGAATACCTGCATTCTCTCTCTACACAAAACTGACTGATATGGGAGCATAAATTCATCACGGTGTCGTTCTTTCTACATTAACCTTCCGAAGTGGCTTAGGAAACGCACAAGGCAATGGAATACAAAAGTACACTGAAGAACCAAAGAAACTGGTACACCTGCCTAATATCGTGTAGGGACCCCACGAGCACGCAGAAGTGCCGCAACATGACATGAGATGGACCCGACAAATGCCTGAAGTAGTGCTGGGGGGAATTGACACCATGAATCCTGCAGGGCAGTCCATAAATCTGTAAGAGTACGAGGGGGTGGAGATCTCTTCTGAACAGCACGTTGCAAGACATCCCAAATATGCTCAATAATGTTGATGTCTGGGGAGTTTGGCGGCCAGAGGAAGTGTTTAACTCAGAAGAGTCTTCCTGTAGCAATTCTGGACGTGTGAGGTGTCACATTGTCCAGCTGTAATTTCCCAAGTCCGTCGGAATGCACAGTGGATATGAATGGATGCAGGTGATCAGGCAGTATGCTTAGATACGCGCCACCACGTATCTAGATGTATCAGAGGGACCCATGTCACTTCAGACGCACACGCCCCACACCATTAAAGAGCCTCCATGAGCTTGAACACTCCCCTGCTGACTTGCAGAGTCCATGGATTCATAGGTTGTTTCCGTACCCGTACACGTCCAACCGCTCGATACAATATGAATCGAGACTCCTCCGACCAGGCAACATGTTTCGAGTCATCAACAGTCCAATGTCGGTTTGACGGGCCCAGGCAAGGCATAAATCTTTGTGTCAAGCATGATACACGAGTGCGCTTTCGACTCCTAAAGCCCATGTCGGTGATGTTTCATTGAATGGTTCACTCGCTGACACTTGTTGAAAACTGCAGCAGTTCGCGGAAGGGTTGCGCTTCTGTCACGTTGAATGATTCCCTTTAGTCGACGTTGGTCCTGTTCTTGCAGGATCTTTTTACGGCCGTAGCATTGTCGGAGATTTGACATTTTAGTGGATTCCTGATATTCGCGGTACGCTCGTTAAATGGTCGTACGGGAAAAATCCCCACTTCATCGCTACCTCCAAGATACTGTGTTCCATCGCTCGTGCACCGACTGTAACACCACATTCATATTTAAGTCTTGATAACCTGCCATTGTAGCAGCAGTAACCGATGTAACAACTGCGCCAGACACTTGTCTTACATTGGCGTTGCCGACCTCACTGCCGTATGCTGTCTGTTTCCATATTTCTGCATTTGAATACAGTTTATTTGGCGCTTCAGTGTAATAATACCAGAACCGTCACATTTTAGACTCAACCATTTTCTATTGTAATTCCAATGGCAGCGGTATGCTTTTTGGTCTTCGGATGAAAGAGTTTAACGAATACAAATACAATTTTAAAATATTAACTGCATATATTACATGTTTTTAACTGTTAAAAAATTCAATACATAGATAGTGATGACACTGCTTGTTTCCTTTTAAAATCAAATTTCAAAAATAGTCTCGTAACAGGATGAGTTGGAAGTAAGTGGCGCTTTGGGAAACTGGGTGGTTTGGCGTGTCGGAAAGTATCTTGTGGGAGAATGGGTGGCAGGAAAATTGGGATGTGTGGTAGAGTTGAATAGGATGGAGGATAGACCGTGGTGATTTAGAAGAAAGAAAAGAATATCGCTGGGAAGTTGGAAAGACGTGATAAAGGCAGGGAGGTGTGGTTTAAATATGATTGGAAATATTAGTAGGGCTGGGAGATTGTTGCTGAATGTCTGTTGGTGTGTAGCTGTGCGTCGCTGGGCTGAATTGGTATTGGTTCGCCAATTTACCGGGAACCAGTTGTGTCTGTGGGATGTATAGAATATACAGGTGTGCAGTGTTGGTGAGAAGCGAAGGGAATTTTATAAGATGGTAAAGGATTTGAATAGGGGTTGGGTGGGGGGCGGGGGTAATTGGATGTAGTATACAAGACGAACTTCTTGGTGTTCAAGGGTTGAGAGCGATTCTGGGGGGAGCAAGGCTTTGTAAGTGAGGAGGTTGGTGGACGGATGCCATCTTATGGTCGACCGATTAGTAGTTTTATTGAGGAAGGTTTATGCAAAATTGCTTACGACGTGTCACACCAGATAAAATGTTTGATGGCGACCATAAAAGGGAAGTCTTGTTACCATTTGTTCCTTTATGATTCTTCAAGAGTCAGCTAAATCAGGATAAGTGTGACACGGATATTTTCTTTGGCTCAGTTCAGCTGCGTTAGTAAACTTGTGGCTCACCTGCACGTTTCGGGCTCCAGACAGAGCTGTCTGCTCCTCCAGAATGGCGATGCGCAGCGCGATGTCGTACAGTTCCTGCGCTATCTGGTACAGCTGGCCTGCAACACGGAAAGCGGCTACAATGTACACCACTGCTGAGGTAATGCCCTCGGGGTTGTGCGTGAGATTCGTTTGTGTAGGATAAAATGCATCAACGAGGAGACAACGTGATAACCCCTCGCTGGTATCCTGAACAACATCCTAAACGGGTTTGCTGTCCCTTCATATGAACCGTTATAAAGTTATGAAGTATTTCCGTGAAAATGTCTGTTGTGAGTCTTTAATGGTATCAAAGTGACCGCTGAGTTTGAACTACACTCCTGGAAATTGAAATAAGAACACCGTGAATTCATTGTCCCAGGAAGGGGAAACTTTATTGACACATTCCTGGGGTCAGATACATCACATGATCACACTGACAGAACCACAGGCACATAGACACAGGCAACAGAGCATGCACAATGTCGGCACTAGTACAGCGTATATCCACCTTTCGCCGCAATGCAGGCTGCTTTTCTCCCATGGAGAGGATCGTAGAGATGCTGGATGTAGTCCTGTGGAACGGCTTGCCATGCCATTTCCACCTGGCGCCTCAGTTGGACCAGCGTTCGTGCTGGACGTGCAGACCGCGTGAGACGACGCTTCATCCAGTCCCAAACATGCTCAATGGGGGACAGATCCGGAGATCTTGCTGGCCAGGGTAGTTGACTTACACCTTCTAGAGCACGTTGGGTGGCACGGGATACATGCGGACGTGCATTGTCCTGTTGGAACAGCAAGTTCCCTTGCCGGTCTAGGAAT